>NC_138089.1:51149327-52399327 GCF_964212035.1 Myotis nattereri
GACAAAATAATTTAAGTATGCTCACTACTGTGTTTACAAAAACAAAACACTAATAGAAAATGAAATATAGAAAAATAGAAGACTAGTAAAATAAATTACATCACTGTATGAGTAGAATTATAGAATATTTTAACATTTATTGAACTTAAGTATGTTTATTGTTTGTTAGTAAATGCAAATGTAGTTTTCACATTAGAAAATCTGATTTTATTTGTGATATCTCTGCATCTATGTTTATCTGCCTCTAAATCTAGAATCAAATAAATCAGCAGAGCAGCAGGGCTCATTTATTGGTGATGAAATTATGGGCATATCAATTAGAAATCTCTGTTGGCAAGCACACAAACCAATTCCAGTTATATTATGCAAGCACTGTTTATTTTAGAAAACTGCAACAACAGATTAACTCATATTGAATGGAACTGAATGGGGGGAAGGTGGAGAAGGAGGAAGGGAGGGAGAGAGAGAGAGAAAGAGAAAGAGAGAGAGAGAGAGAGAGAGAGAGAGTAGAAAAAAAACCCATATACTTAAAGAAGCACAAAAGATTAGGAGAATTATATGATGAACATAGCCAGAGGCCTGCTAATGGTTTAGACATTGTCCTTAGTTGCTGGACTATGAGATGGTCCCAGTCCAGAGAACCTATGGGGAAGAGCCCGGGCAGCAAGGGTCAGGGATATGGGGGAAAGTTCAAGAATCAGGTCAGAAGTGTTTCAGTATTTTAACGACCACTACAGTTGGACCAGTACAAACAAGCTATCAGCCAAGTCTATGTCTATAACAGTATGCATCTCATACTTGCATTTCTTTTCTTCATGAGATCTCTGTTCAATTTGTTAGAAGCATGTTTCAAATACTTTTCTTAGGAGAGAATGGGATATGTGGATTATTCTAAGAATTCTTGAAATTTCTCAAAAAATAGATAGGTAAAATAAATAAGAGATATATTTTCAAATAATATCTTTCCTGAATTTAGGACACTCTTGATACAACTATTTTAAAAAAAAATGATATGTAGATAGCTTTCCTCTGACTTTTAAATACAAATTATGCAACTGAGGAATATGACAGCAGTCAAATTCTGTGTTTCTTTTTTAGGTACCTATTATTTTGACCTGGAATATTATATATAATTTTATCCTGAGAAACTATGGATTTTACCATGTATGCCTAGAAAACTGTTCCTTTTCTGATGAATCTAGCCTAGAACTATCAATGTGTTCGGTCTGTAGACTCTGAACTTTCTTCCTCAGAGTTAACTTGCCTCTGTTATCTGCTTAATCATTGCCTCTAGTCTCTCTGTTTTTTCTTCTGCTTCTGAAATGCATATATTAATATGTTAAAGCTCTAGGTCTTCCGGGGTTTTTATCTTTTCCCTTATTATTTTCAGCTCCTTTCTAGTTTGCTCGGTGTTTTGAGAGATTTCTGGCACTTAATCACTCAAACAACTAATTGAGGTCTTAATAGTGTCCAGCCTGTTCTTCAATTAATATACAAAGTAGAAACCATGTTTTATAGTGCAAGAAAATCTCTTTGCTGCAGTATTTGGATTCCCATAGACGCATTACTATTTTTAAATTATGTTTTCTATCTGTCTTCCAGCAATTCCATTTCATTGGTTCTGATCTATTTTTTTTTTTTTTTTTGGTCTTTTCTCTTTGACCTATGCATTTGCAACCCCACTTTATTGATGAATAGTGATTTTCCTTATACCACTGGTCTAAGTAATGATTATTGGAATAACCTAAGTGGTGATGAAAAGTCACAACCACTTTCCCACAGATTTGTGGTGGGGAGGCAAGACATTTCCCTGATAATAATGGTCATCTTGTTACATACTTATTTTCCTATCCTTGTTTTCTATTCTGTGACTTTCTCCTCCACTTTTATCCATTTTCACATTGTATTGTTTAGTGCAATGGTTCTCAACCTTCCTAATGCCAGGACCCTTTAATACAGTTCCTCATGTTGTGGTGACCCCCAACCATCAAATTATTTTCGTTGCTACTTCATAACTGTAATTTTGCTACTGTTATGGGTCGTCATGTAAATATCTGATATGCAGGATGTGTTTTCATTGTTACAAATTGAACATAATTAAAGCATAGGGATGAATCACAAAAACAATATGTAATTATATATGTGTTTTCCGATGGTCTTAGGCGACCCCTGTGAAAGAGTCATTCGACCCCCAAAGGGGTCGAGACCCACAGGTTGAGAACCGCTGGTTCAGTGTATGTTTTTTTAACTGATTAATTTTGCAGTTCTTTATTTTCTAGATATTAGTACTTTGTTGGATAGATGGTTTGTAAATAGTTTTTTTCCATCCTCCCACTAGTATCTTTCACATAGCAAAACTATTTAATTTTAATAAAGTCCAATTTACTGATATGTTTTTACTTTAATGGATCATGCTTTTGGTATCATGACTAACAATTTTGTTCAGATTCCAGATGCTGCACACTTTCTCCCATATTTTCTTTTAAAAACCACTTTGAGTGAATTTTGATACATAATGGGAAGCTTAGATAAAGATTCACTTTTTATTGACTTTATTTCATTAGAGAAATTTAAGGTTCACAGCATTTATTACTCTCACTTGGTGATCTTGATCTCCAATTCACTGAAAAATTGAAGGAATCAGAAATGTAAGGAATCAGAGGATAATTTCTCATGACTCATAATTCACCTATATTTATATAACAACATTTATATCTCTATGTTCTGCCTTCACTCACAATACAACAGATTAACTATCTGCCTTCCTTTCTAAAAGCATTTCCCCCCAATCCTGTCTTATTTACACAAGGACAACACTCCAGCAATATTCCCCTTTCTCAACAATCAATTTTCTCCATCAAACGGATTGTTCGCAGTAGCATATGAACATGCTGCTATTTCTTCTATGTTAAAAATCCATCTTAAACACACTTTCTTCTTAAACTACTACCCATTTATTTGCTCACCTTCTCATCAAAAGTATTTTGAAGTATTGATTTCGTCAGTCTCCATTTTATCTCTTTCTATTTTGTCTTATCCCCATATAAATCAGTAATTTCCTCCATTATTCCATTGAAATACTTTTTTAAAATAGCCTTTGTGTTATTAAGTCCAGTGTTCAAATCTCAGTCCCTACCTTATTAGAGCAGTAGTTCACACCATTGATCCCTCCCTCCTCCTAGAATCAAAATCATGACTTGTCCTCCAGTCTAGGTTTTCTCCCTACTCTACCAGTTGCTCCTTCTTACGCTCCTTTGCTATTTTCCACTCTTTACCCTAGCCTCTGCAATAAAGTGTCCCAGATACTTTCAAAACTAAATCAAGTCACAGATATTCATCTCCTTTCAATAATCAGCCTATGGCCTCCTTCTCAGCACCATATTCAGGTCTCTTGTGCCTTCCTCCAGGAAGAAATCCACACTTATTCAAAGATTTTGCTGTGTCCAATCAGAGATGCTTGGTGTTGATTTGGATCCGATCATGGCCCAGAGCACTCACAATGCTGTTCTGCCACATCAGAGAAAAGATTTCTGCTTAAGTAATGAGAGTCTGGGGGTTGGGTAGGTGGAAAGGTAATCCAGAAGGCAACTCCAAAGCATCTGTGATTGATGGACAGGAGAATAGTGAAATTCCTAGGTGCTTAAATAACTTGAGAGTCTCTCTCTCTCTCTCTCTCTCTCTCTCTCTCTCTCTCTCTCTCTCTCTCATATCATATCTTGAAGGCACAATTTGTAGCCAAAGTGTGCGGTAGAATGACAAAAGAAGAATAGCTATAATTGGGATTTGCTTTAAAGTGTCTAGGAGGTATTGGGAAAACATTCTAATTAATTGAAGTTTTCAAAAATAAAGTCTGATAGGTCAAAACCATCTCTCCATTTGTCATGGATAAATAGTGATGGAAAAAGACATGAGTTGTGGTGGTGAACACACAATACAGTGTACAGATGATGTGTTGGTGGAATTGTGCACCTGAAACCCATATAATTTTGTTAACCAGTGTCACCCCAATAAATGTAACAGAAAGGAAAAAAATTAAGAAAATAAAAATAAATGAATAAATGAAAAAAAAAAGTGTCTAGTAGATAAGATCCCCACCTCCCTTACTCGAGAAATAATGCATCAATGCGAAGTAATACCTCTCAGAAGTGGGCATGATTTGTTCTTACACTCAATGGTTTCTTGGCAGGGATCCCTAATAAAAATTCATTATTTTTTCCATTTTTCATTTTTTGCCTTAATTAGTTTCCTGTAGTGCTTCCCCTGCACCTCTTTTCCCTTTATTAAAGCTCATTTGTGGAAATTATCTTACCCTAAAGAACACAAATAAACTTTTATTTAGCAAGCTGTGGAAATCAGAGATTGGCAGCGAAGACAATTGAGCTCATTAAGCATCAATGTCACCAATGCTCTCTCAGTACTCATTCACTTCACTGATAGCTTCAATAGGACAGGAGGCACCAAATCTCCCCTGGACCATCAAGTTTTCCTCTCTGGGTGTCACAGAAGACAGTGGATGGGAGCAGGTGGGACTGTGAGTTTGGAGACACAATGGCAGTGACCATTAATCATCAACAAGTCCGGATTTGAGTCTTAGTTTTCTCACCTCCTCTTTCTCCCTCTAGAAAGGAAGCAGAAGGAGGTGATAAGAGGCATGTGAGTTTAAGAGCTCCTCTCAGATGGGAGTTTTATACTCAGCATTTGATGGGAAGCAATTCAGAGGACCTAGAAAGCCGCATTTACCATTTCTATTGTGCAGTAGTTTAGTTCCACTCTAAACATGTGTTTAAAAAGTCAGCTCGACACTGATTCTTCCACTGTAGTTGCTAGAAGCATCCTTTACTCCACATAATAGAAAGAACTTGTGGTACATTTCAACACAAGTTGTGTTTGCAACAGGAAATGTATAGAAGCCGGTTTTCAGAATCTGCAAGCCTCTTCTATGAACACATGGGAGTGGAATGCAGGAAATCATTATCTGTATCCATACACATTAATGGAAAATTTTCAGTTACAGCATCACATGAAAAGGGCTGGAAGAATTTTTGACTTACTTTAAGGGGATGTTTGAAGTGGACCTACTTAAAATATAGACCACATGGCATCCGTGGAATTCCCTTTGGTGGACCTTGCAAAACGGGGAAGTGGTGGCACCTCACAGGATTGCCATGAGCAGCTGGTTTGCAGTGGAGCTCTCTCCCACGAGAACGGCCATATGACAGGTGCTCCAAGGTGAGAAGCTCCAAGTAGTTATTTATTTGACAACAGCTAGTATTCCCTGGTAATGACCCTGGTGAACATAGCTAGTGATACCCTAATTACCAACGTTCTCTCTGCTCTTCCTCTGTGTCAGGCAAGATCCTAAGACTTCACTTGTGCTATGTCATCAAATCGACAAAATAATTCCATATGTTAGGGATTATTGAGACCCACCCCTTTCCAGATACCCCCTCATTTTCCAGATGATAAAAAAGGACCAATCAAAGGGTCACACAACTAGTAGGCAGCTGTGCCAGAAGTAAAAACAAGGCTGCCTAACTTGAAAGCTGTTGCACTTGATGTGTCCTCTAAAAAGTTAGAAGTCAGAAGTGCAATATTTATCAATACATCCCTCGTAAAAGGAGGTAAAATACAAGTCAGAAAAGTAAGCAGCATGTTTTTGTTTGTTTGTTTGTTTGTTTGTTTGTTTGTTTTATTGCTTAAAGTATTACAAAGGGTATTACATATGTGTCATTTTTTCCCCGCCCTTGGCAATCCCCTGGCCTCCCCTACCCCCCAGTGTCTTATGTCCATTGGTTATGCTTATATGCATGCATACAAGTCCTTCGGTTGATCTCTTACCCCCCTCCCTCCTGCCCCCCAACCCTCCCTGGCCTTCCCGCTGCAGTTTGACAATAAGCAGCATGTTGAGAATAAGAAAAGCAGAGAAGTTTGTCACTAAAGTTAGAGGGTTAGAGCCTGGAGAGATGAGAGGAAACTCATCATGGAGCAATCAGAGCTGTAAACGGGTAGCATTAAGGACCAGGGCCACCACATCCTGTGGTCTGGGCACAAAACGTAATTGGAATGAATGCAGCTTAAATCAGAACAATAAACCCAGTACCTCTTTGTGACAGGTCTTTCTCTCTCCATGTGGTCAAGGTGGTAACAAGGAAGAAGGGAATGGCTAGAATTTTATTTATTTTCCAATGCAGAGTGGTAACTGACCCTTCTCAGCAGTGACTTCATGGGGACATGAGAAGAAATCTAAAGCTAGGTTGCCACGAGTCAGGTAAAACCTTGAAATTCTATTACTAAAGGAAGCTGGGTAGTCAGGGCCCATGGCTAACCAAAGTCATTCCCGCTAAGATTCAGCCCAAATGAAGAACCACTTTAATCAACGGATCTTGGAAGTGACAGGGTTAGATTCTTAAATTATTGGTCATGAAAACGCATAGGTGGGATTTATTTTATTTCCTGAATATAAAATGAATACATAGTTATCCTGGAAATTTTTGATTGCCATAACTGTATAAAGAAATATGAATCACCGTATTGCCACCCTCAGACGCAATAATTGTTAACTGCCATAACTTCCTCATACCCTCCATCTACTGCTAACTTCAGACCCCAGATGACCCACTAAATACTGAGAAATCCTAAAGGAGACGATTCACAATTCCTGAGGGCTGTACAACTTGTGCTGAGTGTGTATAAGAAGGTAATCCTCTTTTCCCTTCTTCCCAGGCCCGGAATAGCCATTTCTTCCCCTGTGATAGACAATGTGATTAAGGAAGACTATCTACATTCAGAGTAAATTTGACATGTTATTGGGGCAAAGGATTTTTCTATAGCCATTAAAGAAAGATAAGATCAACTGGCGATACAGAAATACGTGCTGTTCTAGGATAGCCAGAGTGAGATTGTCAGATAGCAGGGGTTTTTGTTAGTTTCATGCCAAACTTAACAAAGCACCTACAGGAAAGAAATTAGTTGGCAAACCACCTGCTTATCAAATCTTTTCCTATTTGGGGGCTGTCACCCTTTGAGCAAAGATAGTGTGTGAAAAGGTGCCACTCTCCTATCACAGAAGGTTCTAAGGCACAGAAGGCCCTTTCTCAAGGTTGTATTACTTGGCATTAGTGAAGAGGCCGCCTCTAATCTCTCTCAAAAACAAAAACTAGAATGACTAGATCAGGGACAACTTCCATCAACTTTTGCACTCCATATAGAGTGCATGTGTTTCTGGTGGGTGTTATGACAACTGCATGTGTATACACACATGCGGGAATAGATCTCTTCAATGTATTCATCTCTCAGCAAATATTCATTGACCATCACCAAAGTACCAGGGGCTCTTTTAGCTATTTCTGCTGTGGTGATGAAAACACAATCTCTGCCCTATGTGGCTTACATGTTAGTAAGGGATACAAACAATAAACAAATAAATAACATCTAATATAATTCAGAGGATTGCTTACACAGAATAGTCAGGCAAAGCTCTCTGAGGAGGTGCTTTTGAGCAGAGATTTGAATAAAATGACGGAGCAAGACATGGATGGGGGAAAAACAAATCCAACAGAGAGAAAAGTAGGTGCAAAAGCCTTGGGAAGGGGGAGGTGGTGAGTCTGTGTGGCTTCTAAGAACAGAACAGGCCTTTGTGGCTAAAGTGAGGGAAGGAAAGGAGAGATGGAAGGCAAGACCTTAGAGATCCGAAACATAAAGCTGTAAAAACTGTGGAAAGATATCACTATGCTAACATCACTCTCTGGTTCCTCCCCCTTCTGCCGCCCTGAAGCCTGAATTCCTTCACAGGGCACCCACCCTCTCTGATGATCTGCACACCACTCACTACCCACCCCCGGCTCATAGCGTACTCTTCTGCAGTGGTACTGCGCTCTCATGCACATAGCTCCCTGGGTTCTTTCTCACTTCTCTGTCTTTGCATAAGCATTATTCTCAGGCTCAAATGCTTTTCTCCATATTGACCTGGTGAATTATCACCCTTCTGAGGAAAAAAAACCCCACCACCTTTTAGCTATGGCTTTTCCAAGCTCACACAGAAAACCCCACACCCATTTTTATGCCATGTCTATTTCTAGCATCTCTTACAGCTACTCTGTGGCCACTACTTGTCTGTATCACTGCTTCCCACATAAGATGAATTTGGTGCAGTTACAAATGAGGTCTTTATCTTTAGATTCCTGATACTTAGCACAAGGTCACATGCATAGTAAAAACAATAGCAGCAGCAATAATAATAATAATAATAATAATAATAATAATAATACACAAATAATAAATGAGCTTGTGAGTGCCCAAATGAATGAAAGTTGTCTCAATGAGTTTTGGGATTCTTTTAACTTCAGGTCAATGAAACAAAAAGTCATCTCAAAATGGACTTTTCTTTCATTTTTCATTCAGTCAAGAGGACAATCTTCTTTTCTGAACTTTTTCTAATAGAAAACTGCAAGTGAAGTGAATGTCAAGAATGTTCTATGCATAGAAAAATGTAATAACTACATAATACACCTGTCAAAATGATGTTTAAAAGAAAATGCTAACAGTCCCATACAACTGAAGAGGTTTTGTGGGAGTTGCTATTATAAAGCAGTGTTTGACGCTCTGCACAGAAAATTATCACCTACGTGAAACTTTTAAAGCAACTGTGATTTAGAGTTGGAAACATTACCGGCAAGCCATTTCAAACATTTCAGCTATCTGATCATTGGTTTGCAAATCTGCAGAATGGGCCAATTCACATGTGCTCAGGGCTGAATGGGAAGAGAATGAATGACATTTCAGAGTAAAGTTTTTTCTTTAAATATTGCCCTTTATTTAGAGTACATATCTAAATTTAACATTGAATGTTAAAATATGAAATTAATTTGTGCCTAAGTATTATGTAAAAATAATAAATGATCTTTAATATGATTCAATGATCGAATTAATTTGCAGGGAAAATGCCCTCATAAAAGCCAAGGTATTAAAAATCAAAAGGAGGCTGAGAAAGTGACATGAGGTTATTTTCCTGCCCTATTTACTCATGTCCAGCTTATCTTTTCCCATTTTTTTTGTTTGTTCGGTCACAACTGCTCCAGTGGGATCCTCGCTCCTTGGCTTGGGAAGGGCCAGGGTTATTACAGTTTCTGAGGCCCCACCTGCAGGGCCTCACTGAGGAAACACCTCAGGTCAACCTACAGAGGACACTGAAATCACGGATGGGGCAGCGAATCCAAGTGTAGAAGTCAAGTCGGACAATTTTGAGATGGAAGTCTACATTGGTTAACAAAATAGAGGGTGAGGCCCAAGAGGGGTTGATATCTGAGATCCATCCCAGGAAAGTGGGAGGAAGAGGAAGAAATGTAGAGGAGAGGAAGGGTGAGGAAACACAACACACACGTATTCAGTGCTGTTAACAGGCACGATGTTAAGTACCAGAAGCAGAGGGTGCACCTTAAACCAACAGCATCATGGCACCTACCTGGAGTAGGCTTCATTTGCTGCTGCAGTAATTACCTGGCACTGGGGGGTTGGTGGTAACATGGATAGTTGTTATTTTCCATGACTTTCCATCCCCTTGGGGGAATTCTCTTCTTACAACTGCTATTTCTCCTGCTCTGGGTTTTCAGTCTATCAGTTAAATTACCGAACTCTAAACCACAGCATTAACCCTCTGCTTTTCTCTGACTATACAGGGTTGGGCAAAGGTAGACTTACAGTTACAGAGTTGATTCTTATATTTATTAATTATTGTATTATTTTCCATATGAAACAACTGTAAACCTACTTTGGTCTTATCCTATACTCTCTCTAATTGACTGAAAAAGCTCTCGTTTCTCAAACAGGATGTCTAATGGCAATTTGCTGATCTTTAGCCGTTTGTTCTAATCAATTGCATGTAGTAATCACCATTTGGATGTCCCAACATAGTTCGAACATAGCATAGCCTCCTCATCACTTTCAAATGAACTTCTCAAGACATTAATGAGATTATAAATTCTATAGAGATATTTTATCTACATTATATTTATTAATATGTTCACTCTTCTTGGATTCCAGGATAGTTGCTTCTAGAAGTTCGTGTCTTTTTCTATATGGTGTTGCTTAGAGCATATAGTAAAGTGTCTGGCACATGGAGGGACCCATCACATGTTTAGTTCATTGAAGTGAACTTAATGTTGAGTAAATATGAGGAAACTGAATAGATAAAAAACAAAATTTAGTTAAAATATTTTGGACTGTTCAAAAACCATCTCTGGCAACATATTTAATCCTGGAGTCTATATGTTCACGAGTTGTTTTCAAAATACCAAGGAACATAAAATGTAGTATATATATTTTGAGTAAAATATATACCTATCCTATCTAATAATAGCCAAACATGGTAATTGACCGTACCTTCGCTACACCTCTCATTGGCTAATCAGAGCGATATGCAAATTAACCGCCAACAAAGACGGCGGTTAATTTGCATATACTGGCTGGGAGCGAAGCAGGCCAGGTGGCCGAAAACAAGCCTGGCAACGGAGGCGGGAGCAAAAAAAGCCGGGCGGCGGAGGGAGGTGGGGATGAAACAACCCAGGCTGGGCGGTGGAGGGAGGCAGGGGCGAAACAAGCCGGACATCCCCCGAGGGGTCCCAGACCGCGAGAGGGCACAGGCTGGGCTGAGGGGAAGCCCCCCCCCTCACCCCCCCAAGTGCACAAATTGTTGTGCACCCGGGCCTCTAGTACATATATAAAAAGATACAAGAATTTAAATTGCAGTATCATTTGTCACATCAAGTGTAAACCATAAGGATATTCACTAATGAGGGCTAGTAAAAGAAATTATGGTTCATCAAAATAGCACATTGTATTAAATACTGTGAGTATATTATCAATCTGCTTGGATTTACTGAAAGAATACACACTGCACAAGAAACTTGGAGAAGATCAGGATTACAGCTACGGTTAGGGTTAGGGTTTGGGGCAGGAGCTTAAAAGCACATAAGGAAAATTAAATTTTCACAGCATATTCTCTACAACATTTGAATTTTTATTAGGTGGTTTCAATTGCCTAAAAAGAACACAAAAGAAATCAACTCTAGCTAAGTTAACCAAAATCAAAACTATTAAAACTACAGAGAGATCTGATGCAACAATGCTCAATCTTCAAATGAAACCAGAGTCAATTTTGGAAATGACATGACATCTGGCTCAAGAGATCAGAGTCAATCTCCATGAATACCTAGAACTCTTAAAAATGGTTTTCCTGGGTTTTTTGCTCACATGGTGATGAAGTGCCAGTTCAGATACTCTGCCCATTTTTCCAGTTGGGTAGTTTGTTTTCCTATTATTGAGTTGTGAGACTTCTTTATGCAGTCTTGATACAAGTTATTTATAAGATGTGTGACTTGCAGATTATTTTTCCAGTCTGTATACCGTCTTTTCATTCCTTTTATAGTATCAATGGAAGAGCCAACGTTTTTTATTTTGAAAAAGTATGATTTATCATTTTTTCTTTTATAGATCATGTCTTTGATGTTATATCTAAAAATTCATTGTCAAATCCAAAGTCACACAAATGTGCCCCCCTTTTTTTCTGGAAGTTTTATAATTTTATGTTTCATAGTTAAGTCTGTGATTCACTGTTCATCTTTGAATGAGATGCAATTTAAATATAAAGGTCTGAGTTTTTTCATATGGACATCCAATTACATCAGCACTATTTTTTAATTGTCCTTTCTCTATTAAATTACCTTTGAAACCCTATGTCAAAATTTCAGTTCATTGTATTTTGTGGGGACATTTCACGGCTCTCTCTTCTGTTCTACTCATCAATGTGCCTACCCTCTCACCAGTATGACATTGTCTTGATTACTGTAGTTGATAATAAGTCTTAAAATCAGGTCATCTGATTTCACCAACATTAGTTTTCTTTTTCAGAATGGCTTTAACTGTTCTGGATCCTTTGCCTTACCATGCAACTTTTAGATCAGCTTGTAACTATAAAAAATTTGCTAAGATTTTCACTGAGACTTTGTTGAATCTATAGACCAAATTAGAGGGAACTGGCTTCTTAACAATACTGACTATTCAATTTATGACCATGATATATCTCTCCATTTATTTAGATCTTTGGTTTCTTTTTATCACTGTTTTCAACATACAATTTCTGGATATGTTTTGATATGTTTGTATTTACTAGTAAATGCTTCATTATTTTCATGTTATTGTGACTACTATTATTCTTTTTCTAATTTCAAGTTCCAGTTCATATTACTGACATACAGGACAATTTATTTTTATTTTGTGACCTGGTATCACAAAATAAGTATATGTCTAGGATTATTTGTAGTTGTGTTTTTGGTTTGAAGACATTAAAGATAACTCTGGCCTCATTACATTAGTGTGCGATGGTAATCCTCCCACCTGCTCCCTCACCATTGAGGCCTCCCTACCTTCAAGATCCCCCAAACAATCTACTATTATAAGACCACCATTTCAGCCTCTGTAATTCTGAAGTCTTCTTCACACAACCGATGACAACTTGGACTGTGGATTGTTCAGAGTCGCTTGGAATATACAGGAATCGTTCTTGAGCACATGTTAGGAGCTGGCTGAACTGGTGTGATGTCTGGGAGGAAGATGATTGACATGTAAACTTAGGAAAGTGAGTTCACGAAGCTGCAACTTGGCTTCGGAAGCTCTGAGAATGTCAGCAGCCCTGCTCTCCTTTAGCTGCATGCACTCCTTGCCGACTGCACAACTTCCGGGCCTGCATTGTGTCAGCAGAACAGCCTGACATAAATTTCCCTTCCCTGAAGTTCACAGGCAGTGTTCACAGAAACTACCGCCAGGAATCATAAGAGTGGAAGCTGAAGCAGGTGGGGTGCGGAGGGGTGGGGATGACAATTACGAGCTGAAGTGGAGGCATTGTTCTGATGCTGTGAAAGGTGCTTTTAAGTAGATTAGTGATATTTCTGTGAAAGCTACCTTATCAATTCATTCAAAACAAAGCAGCCATTATGTGGAAATTGTGACGTACAAGGAAGGAACATAATGATCCTTTTGTTCAGACATCTAGCAAAAAAAAGGCCTAGATTCAATCAGAGTTCCCTAAAAGAAATGCTAAGTATTAGGATTAAATGGGTCTTTTAAGAATATTCCTGAATATTACAAAACTATTAAAATGATCTGAAAATACCTATTCTTTCTTCCTCTATACTCCCCCATTCTTTATACTAATAAGCCTCCCTTGAAGTTAAATACTTGTCTCAATTGACCTTACTAATTGACACTGACAATTATTAAATAGTAGGGCAGAAATAAATGGTCACCAAAATATCGATACATATGATTATTTTCTAGGCTCTATGTTGGGTAGTAACTGAAGATGCTCTCTGAAAATATTTTTGCATAAACTCTCCTTTAGATACAGAATAATATTCATGCATTTTCAGATTTTTGAATATTAATCATTCCTTAGCTAGAATGATAATGTGTTGGGAAGAGTGAAAATAATGTGGATTTGGGAGCCAGTTCTGAGTTTGGATTCCAGGCTAATCTATTTTTGTTGTGACAGCAAGCAAGTTATTTAGCCTTTCTGGGTAAAGGAGGAAATAACATCTATCTTAAATATTGTAGAGGATATAAATAAGATAATCTATATTCCAAATAAATACCTTTAGGCCCAATAAACCAGAGGTTTTCACATGAGTGATTCTGTACCACCTGCACCATACTCATGCTCAATCTCACTCCACCCATTTAGAGAAGTATTGGTTGGTGTAAGAAGTCCATAAATACTTGAGTAAACAGAGAAATACTGGTAGAGCCTCTGGCATAACTGAGGTTTAGATGCCCGCCAAGATTTGAAAACCACTGCTGCCTTCCATAGTAACAAAAACTCAGATCATGCCTTAGGCTCAGGTCTCACCAGGATGGAACAGCTGTGAACCTCTAAGTTGGACGGAGGATGATGTTGGAACAAACCCTGAGAATACAATGAATTCATTGTGCTTTATTCTTTCCAAGATCACATAGGATCTGCCTGGATTTCCACTGTTGACACCACCATCCAACCTCAAGCTCCTAAATGTGGCTCAGCTCCTCTGCCTTACGCATTTAGGAGGAAAGAAGCAATGATTGAAAACATCCTAGTTACTGGCATTATATATAGAAAGCACTTTACATGCATTTTCTCCTGATTTCATGAACTAGCTCCATGGTGTTGGTCCTATTATTACTCCTCATAGTTTAGGTGAGAAAACTGGGACAACCTGAGACTATTTTTAAAACCCTATGAAAAGTAAACAGCACCTTCGAGCACTTTCTAACTCCCCTGCGGGAGATCGTTTCCCTGTGCTGCCTGCTGCAGACGGTAGGGGCTCGCTAGGACGTCCTTGGCACTGAGCTGAGAACCACACAGCCTGAAGACAGAAAACAGCTGGTCAGTCACTAGCCTCCCTTTCAGTGACCCTTAAAACCTCTGAGGATGAGCATCGCTTGTATTGGGGATCAGAAATGATTCCCTGACAAAAGGACATGCTTTCTCCGCAGTCACTGACAGGAGGGCTGAGCGAGCACTGGTGGCACTGCTGCTCCTTCACCAGTAGCCGCCTTTCTCGGTTACAGCAAACACTCTAGGACAGCGGTTCTCAACCTCCCTCATGCCGCGACCCTTTCATACAGTGCCTCATGTTGTGGTGACCCCAACCATCAAATTATTTTTGTTGCTACTTCATCACTGTAATTTTGCTACTGTTATGAATCGTCATGTAAATATCTGATATGTAGGGTGTATTGTCATTGTTACAAATGGAACATAATTAAAGCATAGTGATTCATCACAAAAACAATATGTAATTATATATGTGTTTTCCGGTGGTCTTAGGCAACCCCTGTGAAAGGGTTGTTCGACCCCCAAAGGGGTCGCGACCCACAGGTTGAGAACCGCTGCTCTAGAATCTGTCATTGTGTTAAAATACCAACCAGAAGGCGTGACCATTTTCTTACACCGATAAATAACTCATAGAATATTTCAGGTAGTGACATCAATAAAAACAGCAGGAATGTTGGATGACCTCGACCTTAGAACAAAATCCAGGCTACTGCTGAATACTGTTATTTTTTAAAACATGATACCAGACAAATTAATTTCTTAAAGTCTTTGCTTGTTTTATTCTAACTTACTGACTTCACAGCAAACTTCCAAGTGCCTTTCGAAAGCCTGAACAAATGCTAAGGTCATCCTTGCAGTACTGCTCTAGTTCTTGAAATCTCTTCACAGATGAGATCTCGCTTTCCTTTCACATTCTTACCCTGATGCCTTAACGTGATTGACACTCTTGAATATTGAACCAGAGTATGAGAGACTGAAAAACAGATTGGAAAACCTTGGGAAGAAAGTGGGATCTTGGGCAATAGCTCTGTTTTCCCTTTTTATTTTTCATGTTTTAAAAATGACATATAACTGTAATTTCAAGATATACAATGTGTTGGTTTGATACATTTATATATGGCAATATGGTAACCACTGTAGTGCTAGCTAAAACCTCTATAATATCACATTATTAGCACTGCATTTTTGTGGTCAAAATAATTAAGGTCTAGTCCAGGGGTGGGCAAACTTTTTGACTTGAGGGCCACAATGGGTTCTTAAACTGGACCGGAGGGCCGGAACAAAAGCATGGATGGAGTGTTTGTGTGAACTAATATAAATTCAAAGTAAACATCATTACATAAAAGGGTACGGTCTTTTTTTTCAATAGTTTTATTCATTTCAAACGGGCCGGATCCGGCCCACGGGCCGTAGTTTGCCCACGGCTGGTCTAGTCTCTTAGCAATGTTGATGTTCATAATACATCACTGTTGATCATAATTACTATGCTAGGTATTGGATCTCTAAAACTTATTCATCTACTAGTTGCAAATCCATACTCTTAAACATCTCCCCAACTCCAACTCCCTCAGCCCCTGGAAACCACCATTCAACTCTCTGTTTTTATGAGTTTGTTTTTTTTCCATTTTGAAGGTGGGTACTCTATTCTGTTAGGGAGAAAATGCCTGAATTTGATCATGACAGACTAGGTTGATAGCTTGCTAGCTATATGTCCTTGGGAAAAATCAATGTCGCTCTGGTCTTCTGCTTTTTCGTCATGTAAAGTAGGGGTATTAGCACGTGCCTATAAGAGTGTTGTATAGATCCACTGAGAAAAGAGAAATGAAAAACGTCTGAACCATAAATCAGCGCAGCAATGTAAGCAATGGTGCCACTGGATCAAATGAAGAAAGAAGTGGAATCATCTTAAAGGAAATTTGGACAATAAGCCTCCCTCCCATATTATTTTTCTCACACAATACATGAGTAATTTATGATAAAAGATTCCAAGTATATGGAGAAAAATTAGAACGCTTCCTCTAATGAATTTGTTCAAGATTTGTCCCTTCAGTGTAACTACTGGTAATAGTTGGAAATCTTTTTCCTCCTTCCTCTTTAACTATGCACTCCAACTGCCCTTGTTATATCTGAAACCGACATGGAGAAATACTGTAGTTTCACCTCTGTATGACCTGTGTTTGTCATTTTTCCTGCTTGGAATGTGTCCATCTTTTAGATGTGGAGAAACAGAAATCTACTTCTGGGAAGAGGTGATGACAAATGGTGAATGATTAACATCACCCACCCACCCCCACCCCCCCCATCTCCCAAGCTGTTGTTTGAAGTATTAGGAGCTTTTTTTTTTTCCCAGTGAAAGGAGAATTATTCCATTATCCATGATTCATCGTTTCTTTTTTGGTTGTTATTAGTATAAGTTTGAGAATCAATCTGACAGGAAAATAGCATCAAGTCATTAATGTGGAGCTTGAAAATACCACATTTGATTGCTCCACTGTTTTCAGTAGAATACAAAGCCAGAATGACCACGTTGAATCTTTTGAATGTACAACATATTTTGCCAAACTTTTTGGAGATGCTTTTTAATTTTACATTTCGGATATTGCAGTAACATCCTTGAGGTGCCATGACTGAAAATAACCACTCATCTATTTGGGACTGCAAAATTTTGCATCAGATCTTAATTGAAAAATGTTAATTATAGATGCTAAGATAATTTATATTGTTAATAAACATAATATGACATCTTAATATACTTCACATAATCTCAGTGATGGCTAGCCACCAAAACTAATTTTCATTTTCTGTGTTGGTGAGGAATTAGTATCCATGATCTTCAAAATCTGTGCTTTCTTATCCTTAAAAATAGTTACCTATTGCCGAAACCGGTTTGGCTCAGTGGATAGAGCGTCGGCCTGCGGACTGAAAGGTCCCGGGTTCGATTCCGGTCAAGGGCATGTACCTGGGTTGTGGGCACTTCCCCAGTGGGGGATGTGCAGGAGGCAGCTGATCGATGTTTCTAACTCTCTATCTCTCTCTCTCTTCCTCTCTGTAAAAAATCAATAAAATATATTTAAAAAAAAATAGTTACCTATTTAGAGTTAACATGTAAAATTTTGTATTATAAATTTAAATAATTGTAAAATACTTAATTTGCACAAAAACTGATATTTTAAAAGAAACTGATTAACAGAATCTAAACACAGGAGCAATTTGATACCCACATTTCTTTATGTAAACAAATTTCCAAACTCTCATCGGTCAAATACTTTACATCATTCTTTAATCTTTTGAACTTATATTGCTACTCCATGGAACTCTAGAAAGATGAGGTCCTAGAATGAATGCCTTTCACTAAAAGTCTGAAGGCTCAACCTGTGCCTTGTTCTTTATAACCGTGTACAGAGAGGGGGCAAACGTAGGTTTACAGTTGTTTATATGGAAAAGAATACAATAATTAATAAATAGTAATACAAGAATACGCTCTGTGTTTTGTGTACTCACACTGTAAACCTACCTTTGCGCCACCCTGGATATGGCACACAAACTGTTTATGGGAGTTAAAATGAATCTTCATTTAAGTGGAAAGTACTTTTTTTAATTTGCCATGACACCATGCTCAACTACAGCAGGTTATGATTAAGGACATACACACCCCTAAGTGAGGTGTCACAGAAATGACAAATGTTTAGAGTTGGCAGCTTTCTCTCAGCTCCTTTGAAGGTAAACTATGTCTTTTTTCTCCCACATAAGACCATCTGTCTTCCACCGTGGTTTAAGAGCTGTTGTATTCAAATTGTACTTTTGTTTATTCATCCCATCCTGGCAACAAATATCTGGAAAAGAGCTATGGGAAAATGTTTAAATGATTGATACTGCCTGTGCGATCCAAAGCAAAAATCAAATTATCTCCAACACTACTCAAATCTCTTTTCTATCTCAAACACAGATAATAAATTAAAATGTCAGAAATACTCTTTGGCTTAAACATTTGTTTTGAAGATTAAAGATATGACCCGACTCCCCTGGGAGCAAAAGTCATGTGAATTCTGTTCTTTTGGGGATTGTAGCAGTAAAGGCCCAGAGAAAGGGAAAAACAGCTTTGGAATCTTCATTTTAAGTATGCAATCGCTAGAATATTTGTATTTATGTGTCTTGAATACAGCAGGATAATTTTCCTGTAACATGGAACACAGGGTCTGGTGCTGTGCAAAAACAGAGTATCGGGATTCAGAATCTGTCTCTGCTACTTGCTATGTGGATTTAGGGAAATTCGTAACCTCGGTTTCCTCATCTGTATAATGGGAATGATCATTGTGCCCGACTAATAGAACTGTTGCAAGCATAAAATGTGATTATGCATGTAAATATCATTATTATTATTATTATTATTATTATTATTATTATGCCTGTTAGATAGTGTAGTAAGGCTTCAATCATTGGTCTGTATTACAATTATTGCATACAAGGAGGTTGGCTAGGGCTCAGAAGAGGAATTGGCGGTGGGCACATGGTTACTTCTGCCAAAATCCATTTAGACTAGCCAGGACCTTGAGAAGTGTTTCTAGTACATCTATGTGAAGGGATAGTTTAATCAAAACACAAAACAAAGGGGGGTATAAACCAAGATTCTTAGAGAATGGCAAAACAAAACAGCATCCAATATTTAAAAGGCTTGTAAACCTAAAGTTTATATTCAAAGAGTATCGCTAAATTTATTACCAAAACGACCTTAATATAAATTTGGGTAATAAGCCCAGGGAGGTATTGACTTGTTTTAATAGTCCTTTTTATTCAGCCTACTTACCAAATTGTTCTTTACATTTCTTATTACTGTTACTTTGACTCTCTTGAATTTTCACATGGCGAATTTGCAGGTAATTACAGAAATTCCATTGCAACTTCCAGATATCGAAATATCTTTTTCTTTTATATATATATATATATATATATATATATATATATATATATAAAAGATATATATATTATTGATCAATATATATATTATTGATTTTTTTACAGAGAGGAAGAGAGAGGGATAGAGAGTTAGAAACATTGATGAGAGAGAAACATTGATCAGCTACCTCCTGCACACCTCCTACTGGGGATGTGCCCGCAACCAAGGTATGTACCCTTGACCGGAATCAAACCTGGGACCTTTCAATCCACAGACCGACGCTCTATCCACTGAGCCAAACCAGTTAGGGCGAAATATCTTTTTCTTATTGCGTTGACTAGAATTTCTACAACAATATAAATAATGAAGAAGAGAATATATGCTAATATACATCCTTTTTTTGTATACCTCTTTAATATTTTACCATTGAGAGTCAGAGATTATAATAATGGTTATTTTTTAAATCAGAATTGAAGTTAAATTACATAAATATCTATTCTGACATTAATTTATATTATTCAATTATTTTCTCCTTTATTAATTAAATATATTTCCTACTATTGCTATAATAAATATACTTGATTTGGGTGTATTATTCATGTTGCTATAATACATATGCCAATATTTTATTTTTAAGATTTTTGTTTCAATGTTCAAAAATGAGAATGGCCCAAATATTTTCTTAGGGGTCATTACTGGTAAGGTTATTGCTTCAATATTATGCTTATTTTATAAAATTCTGTACTTCGTTGCAGTTTTTGTCTGAAAGCCACTTAGGGTTGTGGTTAAGAATCAAGGTTCCCACAAATCAAAACTGTATGGTATTGGCATAAAAACAGACACAAAGCTAATGAAACAGAATAGAAAGCCCAGAAATAAACCCACCCATATATGGTCAATTAACTTATAACAAAGGAGCCAAGAACATAAAATGGGAAAAGGACAGTCTCTCCAATAAATGGTGTTGGGGAAACCGAACAGCCACATGCAAAATAATAAAACTGTACCACTATCTTATAGTACACACAGAATAAACTCAAAATGGATTAAAGACATTTACATAAGACCTAAAATCATAAAACTCCAGGAAGAAAATATAGAGGTAAGCTCTTTGATATTGGTCTTGGCAATGATTTTTTTTTTTTAATTTAGCACCAGAAACAAAGGCAGCAAAAGCAAAAATAAACGAGAAGACTACATCAAATTAAAATGTTTCTGCATAGCAAAGGAAACCATCAACAAAATCAAAAGGCAACCAACTTAATGGAAAAAAATACAAATCATATATCTGTTAAAAGGGATAATATCATATATATCCTATGCAACTTAATAGAAAAAAAATTCAAGTGAAAATAAACCACCACAATGAGATGTAGCTTCACATGTTAGAATGGCTATTATCAAAAAGACAAGAAATACAAGTGTTGGTGAGAATGTGGAGAAAAGGGAATCCTAATGCATTGTGGGTGGGAATGGAAATTGGTGCAGCCTCTATGGGAAACAATATGCAGGTTCCTCAAAAAATTAAAAACAGAACTACAATATGATCCAGCAATTCCACTGAGTATTTTTATCTGAAGGAAATGAAATCACTACCTTGAAATAGACCTGCACCCCTGTTATTTACACTAGCATTATTTATAATAGCCAAGGCATGGAAACAAGAAGACATGAACGATGAATGGTAACGAAAATGTAAAACACACCTAAAAAATAGATTATTCAACTATAAAAACAAGGTAATCTTATCAGCTGCAGCAATATGAATAAAATTGGAGGGCATGATGCTAAGTGAAATAAGTCAGACAAAGACAAATACTCTCTGATCTCAACTATATGTTGAATCTAAAAAAAAAAGAACCCTGAACTCATAGATATAGAGAATAGATTGGCTGTTGCCAGAGGCAGGGGTTGCGGGATGGATGAAACAGTTCAAGGGGGTCGAAAGGTACAAACTTACAGTTATAAGATAAGTAAGTCCTGGGGATATTCTATACAGCATGATAATTACACTTAACAATACTCTATTGCATATGTACATGTGGATGAAATCTTAAATTTCTCATCACAAGAAAATATTTTAACTATGATGGACATTAGCTAAACTTAGGTTGGTAATAATTTTACTATGTATACATACATCAAATCAGAGTAATGCCTACCTAAAATTGATACAATTATTTATCAGTTATATGTTAGTCTTAATAAAGAAAGAATTGAGGCTCTCAAGTCTGAGAGATGTGGATTAGAAACCGAGTTTCATTACGTACGGATGTTCCCCCCTCTGCAAGAAAAGGGGTAACAATGGTGTCTGCATCATAAGGGTGTGAATATTAAATATAATAGTTCAAACCAAGTACTGACCAGGCTTTGTGGCAAATAGTAAGTACTCAATGCTGTGTAAACATACACTCAAAAAACAAACAAACCCACAAACATTAAGAAGGTATGGTATTTTCAAGCCCTAGTAAAATTCGCCGGTAAGGTAGTGACAACCTAATGCCTCTTAAACCCTTAATTCTTTGGAACTTTTCCCCTCTTTCTTCCATGTGTGTTTCCTTCAAGGCGCTCCTCCTCTTCTCTTCTCATATTTAATTTGAATCAGCCCCAATATCAAACATGTCTGTGAGATTGTTAAAATGTATTAGTTGCCGAAACTGGATAGAGTGTAGGCCTGCGGACTGAAGGGTCCTGGGTTCGATTCAGGTCAAGGGCATGTACCTGGGTTTGCGGGCACATCCCCAGTAGGAGATGTGCAGGAGGCGGCTGATCGATGTTTCTCTCTCATCGATGTTTCTGACTCTCTATCTCTCTCCCTTCCTCTCTGTAAAAAATCAATAAAATATATTTTTAAAAAATGTATTAGTGAGGGATAGATAGCTTTTTAAATACAATTAGCTACTTAACCCCCTTTGAATCCACAACTGCATCTCATTTCTCTCTTCTAATAATTTTTTTCGTCTTAAACAATGTCAGAGATTTGCCTGTTTATTAGTGGCTTCCAAAACTAGCTCTTGAACTCAACACTGGATTTTTCTTCTTTTGGGTTCCTAATGTATTGCCCACTTGGTTTTTTTCTCTTGTTGTGATTTTTATTTTCTGGAATGCATAGTCTGCCTGGTGTGGGGAGGAAATGGAGAGGAGACATGTGTCCTCAGATGTAAAGGATGTTTGCATGAGCCTGTCTCGGCTTCCATCCCCGGTGTAGACGCTGGGCCACTGCATCAAGGACCACAGTGGGGAAGGGGCTTGTGGGAGGGCACGGGGCGTCCCTTTGCCCATTGTATGTGCTCTCTGATCAGACAGACCTAGCATTTGGACGTGAGGTTTGAAATCAGACACCCAGATTTGATCCAGGCTCTGCCATTTACTATCTTTGTGATATATTCCTTAACGTCTCTAAACCTCATCTTCTTCCTCTGTACAGAGGACAGAATCACAGCCTTTTTCTTAGAGGGTTTTTTGGAAGGATTAAATGAGATACTAGTAATGTGGGGGCTGTGTTCATCTCACGGGAATATCCCTACTAATAGAAACTGGGTGCATGCCTGTGTTTGTACAGACGTGTGTGTATGTTTGTGTATAAAGTATTTCTTGAATTAATAATTCAACACTATTTCTTGAGCGAGCCTTGCAAATTTCGTCCTAGCCCTAAAACTCTTCACGTTGCCGCGACCCAATCTGGAGAAGAGATGGAAGAGCTCACTGAACCTCTGCGGCTATTGCGTGATAAAAATGATTGAAGCCACTTGCCAGCATAAAAGTGCCTTGTGCACAGTTATTAATAACACTGAGCCGTGCCTATTACAGAAAACCTGCAGCTTTTATGCTTCCATAATTTTAGGCATGCGATCATCCTCTCAAGGAAGAAGCATCGCCCCTAATACAAATCTCACCAGCTCTCTATTTTCCAATAAAGAGAAGCTTGCAAATGACAAAAAACAATGGCAGGTCCTTCTCACCAGCCCCTCAGAGGCGGGGAAGGGATGCGATGAAGAACATCCGGCCTGCCCTACACAAATCACCGCCTGCTTGGCTTCCAGGCTGATGGCAAGACCCGCCATTAGCAGAGATGGGAAGGGAAGTGCTCCCTGGTTGACAAAGGGCCATTTCTGAAAAGGCACTCCGTTATGATAAAAAGAGCATGAAAAAAAAAATATTTAGAGAGAAATCACCAAAATGGACTCCCAAGAGCAAACTGCACGTTCTTGCTCAGGGCCTGTGCTGCCATAACTTGTCCCAGAGAGCATGCTTAGGGGAAATCTGTGACAGTTCCAGCAGCCTCTCCCCTTTTCTTCCTCAGATTTTTTTTTTTTATAATGATTTCACTTCCTGTTCTGAGGGCAGAAAATTATTGTTTATGATTCTGGGTGGCTGTGTGTAAAAATTTTTAAATTAGACTGTAATTTGTGAGGCTCATAGCAAATACATAATATTTAAATTATATATAAAAGGCAAGTCAGCCACTATAAACTGCCTACAATGATGCAAAAAAAAAAATTACTGAGATAAACATTTTAATCAGGACCAGGCCACTTGAAAGAGTGCCCTGAGAGAAAATGACAAAAAAAAAAAATATTAAGTAAAAACACTTGAATATAAGGTTTTGTAGACAAAAAATGTGTGGGTAGGGACAGGTCAAGAGTTGTTGCCGGCAGCTGCGTCTTTGGTCCCGTGCACAGGTCCACAGGTCGGGGTGCTCTAGTTGTGGGGAGAGAACTCTATGGAAGTTACTCCAAAGAGGGGAGGTTTGGGGGTCACCTCCTCCTCGGTGTCCAGGTGGGGGGTGTTCAGTCTGCTCTGACCCCCAAAGCTGCTCAGACTTGTCATGTCATCTCCAGGGCCTCTTTCCCTCTAGCTGAAAACTGGGGGGTGAGGGGGGAGACTGGAGTTGGATTTTGAAGATGGCAGTGGGAAAGAAACACAACTGCATCTTAAGAAGAGCAGCTCTACTTTTCCTCTTGATGGCTAAGTAGTCTTGAGGCAAAACTGTCTTTTACAAAAGACTGTGGTTCAATTATTTTGAAACAGGAACCAAGTAATGCCCCCTCCCTTAATGGGGCCATTATGAGGACTTGGTTCCACAGTATTAAATTTTTCATTTTTTAAAAAATTTTGTTTTATTGCTTAAAGTATTACAAAAAGTAGTACATATATCTCCTTTTTTCCCCCCCTTGACCTTCCCCCGGCCTCCCTTACCCCCCAGTATCTTGTGGGGTAACCAGTATCTACTGGTTATGTTTATATGCACCCATACAAGTCCTTCGGTTGATCTCTTACCTCCACCCACCCAAGCCCCAACCCTCCCCAAGCTTCCCGCTGTAGTTTGACAGTCTGTTCGATGCTGCTCTGCCTCTGTATCTATTTTTGTTCATCAGTTTATAATGGTCTTTATTATCCATAAATGAGTGAGATCATGTGGTATGTTTCTTTCATTGACTGGCTTATTTCACTTAGCATCATGCTCTCCAGTTCCATCCATGTGGTGGCAAATGGTAAGAATTCCTTCTTTTTTACAGCAGTACATTTTGCATTCTTTAAAAAATTATCAGTCATTTACATACTGTGTGAAAAGGGGTGGGCAACCATGTTATGCCTGTTATGTACCTTTCCCCAAGGCCATAGGCCCCGTGAGCTGCTGAGCTGTTCAATAAATGATGTCTAACACATACAGAACTGTCTTCAAGACGGACCTCTTAGGCCTTCTCGCATGCTTCCTGAGGATTTTCTGAAGTCAATATTCAAGTAACAACATGTCTCCAGGACATAACAGTGTAACTGTAGTCCACTCTACCTTTCTTATCCAGCGGTAGCATGTTTCCATTGTCTGGAATTATTTTTCTTTTTCCCAGTGTAGATGTGAGATCAATATTATTTAAGTATCTGATGCTGCAAATGTTGTCCTTGAAAGATAAAGAGCAGGAGGTCCCTCTGGACAAATATGTCTGAGAGGAAAGGCCACAGTGAAAAGCTGGGTTCCAGCAACTTCCAGATGAAACTCCCTCCTCCCATTGCCATGCAGATTGTCTTGGTTTCGGAGAGGAATGAAATCGGGAAGGAACTGTGAAGTGCTTCAGGGAAAGGCATTTCCTTCTCCTGTTATGGCCCCTCTCAGGATCTTTATTGAAAGATAAATTGGGATCCAGCCTGCTCTTGCTCTCACTGCGCTGTGGGAACTGCAATACCCACAAAATCCCTTGTGATTTTTTTTTCAGCCACAGTTGCCTTTATTTAACTCACTCAACGACTGGAAAAGGTACTGGTAACAGCACCCGCGCGCAGATTTCGCTTATGGAACTGCCAGGTGAAACCAGAAAAGGGAGGCGAGTTTTAGCAGTCAACATGAAAACCACCGACAACATAGAGACCTAACGCCCCCTGTTGTTAAAAATGTATAAATCGGAAAATACTTTCAAATAGGCTCCTTATCAGGTACTTCCCTTTTTACATCTGACTGGGGCGGTTATCTATGCAGAGACCTTGTTATTTTTAGCCACATACCAGGTGGCCCTGGTTAATCACCTCCCTGCAGTATATTGTAGCCAAGTGGATGTTGTCATGTCAGGCATGAGGAACGAACGGATGAGGACTCCAGCCTTTACAAAGCTGCTGTGGGGAGCCCTGCTAATTGCCCTGTGGTCCGAGCTCAGCAGCCATGGGATTTCCTGACAGCGGTCCAGATGGCTGCAGCCTCTACTCCAGGCATGCCAGCCTGCACAAGGGGCACTGCCACCTGCTCAAGGAAGAGGGCTGGGCCCGTTAATTCCGATTTACAAAGAGGATGCTGTTTCAAGAGTGTTGGCCAAGTGGGACCCCACAGACCATGTCTAGGAACAGGCCCCTAAGGCCTCCTCATTCATTCCATCCCCGTCCGCTGGCCTTGCTCGTAACAAAAGTTAGTTGCAGCCTTTAAACTCTGTTCCCTCTCGCATTTTATTGCTGGCAGAAAGCTGTGCAGTTTGTCAGCATTATCTCCTATTGGCAGATCCCAGCCGGTGAAATGGTAGTTGTTGGGGTCATTAAGAGATGCTTCCACACTCTGCCTGATGCAGAATTTACAGAGTCTCGCTGTGGAAGGCCTGGGAAAGTACAGATTGCCTCATTATATGAAACTAGAGGCCTGATGCACGAAATTCGTGCAAGGGTAGGGTCCCTAGGGGCCGATCTGTGGGACAACTGGCAGGGCAATCAGAGGGGCCTTGCTGGCACCGGCCTTGGCTGGCCTGGTGCTGCCCGCTCACCAGCCCTGCCCCCTGTTGCTGCCCACTCGCCAGTTGGCCCCAGCCCCGGCTGCCACTATGGGTTGTCTCCCTCTGCGGGGCTACCAGCAGGCGATCAGGGGGCCCCAGCTGGCTCCCACCAGCTGGGCCCCTGACTGGCCTGGGGCCTGCAGGATGGAGGCAGCTCCTGTATTGAGCATCTGCCCCCTGGTGGTCAGTGCGCATCACAGTGACTGGTCATTCCAACAGTCATTCCGCTGTTCGGTCAATTTGCATATTAGGCTTTTATTATATAGGATGACAACCTAGCACCTCAGTGATAGGGCAATTCCAAGCACTCACAGCGTCTGATACAACAGGCTTGTTAAAGATGATGCTGATACACTCTGAAGACTTGTGCAGGATGCATCTTATTCGATGCTCTGGGCTTCAAAGGAAGATATGCTTTCTTCGTTCCAGAGTGCTCCTGCAAGTCTTCTCAGGAGGAAATCTCTATTCCCATTGAGGTGAAGCTGATAACTTTGCTCTTCATGCTTCCTGGATTTCCACGTGGCATTCAGACACATACGTGTCTCCGATTGGGTTCCTCGGCAATAGAGGCTGAAACAGGGGACCCATGGTTTCCACCAGGTCTCAGGAGAGCTTTGTGCAAAGAAGGAGAAATGGAAGCTAAAGTCTGAGGAGATGTTAGTTGGTTTAAGAAGGTGGATTGCTTCTTTCAAGGATTTTAGGGGGAGAATCATATGTAAAGTTTTAAAATTACAGAAAGGTGAGTGTTTATTGGAAAAACTGACAGAAGAGTAATCTGACTAGCATGGAGAACAAGGTGAATCGTGTGCATGGCGAGGGCTGAGCGGTAGGTAGGCTGGGGTCAGAGGGCATGTAGAATGGCTAACAATAACCACGGTCAACATTTGCAGAGCATTTGCTATGTGCCAGACACTTTGCTGAGTATTTCTCTCACACTATCCTACTTAGTTCTCATAAAAACCCAAGTGAAAAGGTTAGATTAGGAAACAGAGCCTCAGTTACCAGCCCCAAGAGCACAGCAGTGATCACGGCGGTGAGTTTTGAGCGAAGGCTTTGTCTGCTTGAGGAGGACTGTGCAGCTCTCGCACCAGGAGAAGGCTCACTGTTTCCCTTGGAAAACATACAAGTAAAACCCAGCCTTGTGGTCCTGAGCCTCTGAAAGTGATCAGAGCCCAGTTCCGCATCTTAGCTCCGAAGGCTCTTCTTGCTCTAATTTGTCTCCAGCAGCAATCATTAAGTCCTGGCTAAACTGAGCAGGAAATAAAGGAAAATATTTTATGTCTTAATTAATTGAATTATTCATGAGCATGAGCTCTTTGTGCTGTGAGGACTCATTGTTTTAAAGAATTGCAAGGAGTGGGAGATTTTGAAGAAAGAAGCTCTTTCCTCGGGGAGGCAGTGGATGTAGGTGACAGCTGCAGAGGAGCAGAGATTTAACTCAGACAACTTAGAATTCAGCAATGGGAGATATCTATCTTCCCCCCAAAATGGAGCCCGCATGTGTGTCACTTTTACTCTTACAATAATACTGAACACACAAATCCTGCCTCCTGAGTTGGTCTTCATCACAGAAGGCCTGCCGATGGGCTGACAGGGGCTCTGTGTAAACTATTCCAGCGAAAGGCACCGTCCCCAAAGGTGCCCTCCCGTTCTCAAATCACTTTCCCAGTACAGGTAATGGAGAAACTCAGAAGCGAGGAGCGATCAGTTCATCCCATCACAGTTCCCAGAAAGATGCACAGCTGGAGGGGTGCAATCCGAGATTCTGGGAAGAAAGACCTTCCATAGGGTGTCCAACGTGCATTAGTTCAACTTCTTCACCAGCCACCAACAAGGTTCAGTGTGTACTTCCTCTGCGCTTCGGTGCGCCGCGTTAGGAGTTGTGAGAAATGGAAGAATGCCAGTTTGTTCCTAAGGAGCTGAAGGTCTTAGTGGGAGCCATGACGTATCTGCTTGAAAAGAATAGCCCCAAAGTGCCAACAGCGAGAAGCAGAGAGTACATGCCAAAGCACTTTAGAGCGGGGCGAGGACCCTCAGAAGTGGCTGGTCTTGGAACCGTGATGGAATAGTAGGAATCCGAGTTGGCTTTTTAAGAAAGGGGGCAGCTTCCATTAAGTCAGAGTAGAAAGAGTATTTCATGGTGTAGAATTGCTTGGTTTATTTTCTAATGAGACTTACGGTAAAAAAAAAAAAAAAAAAATACCCCAACGTTAATAAGTTTACAAGGAAAAGAACAGTGAGATCTGGAGGGTGTGGCAAATGCAGTGTAAGTTAATACAAGCTGTTTTGCAGGTCACTGGCAACAAGCCCTAGGAACCATAAAACCACTGACATTTTTATTTTGTAATATATACAGAAATAACATGAAAT
The DNA here is from genome assembly GCF_964212035.1 of Myotis nattereri. NCBI lineage: Eukaryota > Metazoa > Chordata > Mammalia > Chiroptera > Vespertilionidae > Myotis > Myotis nattereri. Next base: position 51,178,204 of record NC_138089.1, read on the forward strand.
CTGAAAATGTCTGTACTTCGTTGATCATAGTATTGTTTACATTAGTGATAAATTGGAGGTAACTTGACAATTGGGAAGGTTTAAGTAGATTTTGGTATAAACACTTCATGGACCAGAATGCTATGTTTATCACAGAACTTACAAATAAATGTGAAAAACAAACATGGAAAAATGCTTATGTGATCATTGACAAACATCAGTATATACATATATGTATATAATACATACATATTCCCAGCTTCATTGAGATACAATTGACATGTAACACTGCGTAAGTTTAAGGTGTACAACGTGATGATTTGATGCATGTATATGTTTATATATTTATTATCACACCTGCTAAAGAACAGAAATACAAACACTAAAATAACATTTATATGATCAAAAATAAACACAAAAATATATCGAGAAGCAAACCAAAATAAGGAAAGAATGTTAGCCCCATTGCATCAATAAAGCTCCAAGATGGGGCCCCAATCTGGGTCCCAAATAAGATGCAGAATTTGGATTGGGAGGGAAAGAAGACAGTAAGATCGGATGCTAGCCATGAACAAGCCATCGTGACGTGTGTTTTTCTCAGGAAGATAAACCACGTCTATTCTGGTCCAGAATTTTAGCTTAAGTCACTTTCCTCCATTAAATTCATAATGAAAGGCTGGCACTTAGCATAACAAATAGTACTGAGCAAGATTTTTTTTTTGCCTCTTTGACTATTTGCCTAACGTTTCTCCAATGAGCCATTTGATTTCAAAGCATTTGCAGTTTTTCCAGTTGGAACTTAGGTCGCTCAGAGATGGTTTCCTATCTTTTGAACTTTATTTGCCCTGCCTTTTCTCACTCTCGTCTCTACACAGCTAGTTTTTTGGTTTTGTTTAGTTTGAATGGCATTCTGCTCCACTTTCTGGGCTAAACACGAAAGTTGAAATAGTCTGCCATAGCTTCAGCCCGTCTACCTGTTGAGATCTGGGTGTTCAATTTCATTGCCTGTGCGGCCCAGTGTCTGGTGCCCCAGGCCTGAGAGCCCCACAGCTTTCAAATGTCCTCACTGTTTTCCCTGCAACTATGTGGAACCATGGCCCATGGAGGGACCCTCCTGCCTTAATCTCACTTTTCATCCTTATAAACATGTCTTCTTTCAAAGCCTTTTCATTCTATTTTCTGAATATATATATTAGCCAGGATAAAATTGTAGCACTTTAATTACTACTTAAAGACACAGAAGTGTTAATAAGTATTTAAATGATTCCTGCAAGCATAATTATCTTTATAACATCCTGAGAAAGGTTTGTTTTCCTAATTGCAAATCGCTCATGTTCTGGTTTCTCTGCTTAGTCCAGGATTGCTGGCCCAACCCCACTCCTCCAGAAAGCCTTCCAGTTGCCTTTCCCATTGGGTCGGAATCTATGTTTTATCCTCCAGGTACCCGCCCGCATAGGTGGCATTCGAGTGAACAATAGACAACACAACCATAGTGATAACAGGAGACCTGCTAGGAAAAAACCCTATGAAACAAAATAGCTGTAATTTTTTCCCCCTGTATTATCATTGCCAGTAATTTATTGTGTTAAAAAAAAAGACAGTTATCATTCATTCTCATTTCAATGTAAGGGTTTTTAATCACTTCCTGACTCCTGAGAAACTTCTCTATTATAGCAAATTGGGAAGAGGCATGAGGCAAGGATTTATGAGAAGAAGGCTCAGCATCTGCAGAATGACTATGAAGCTTGGCAGCTGCACGCGACTATGAAAACACCTGGAGCAAGAGCATCAGGAGGTGGGGAAGTGGGCCATCCCTCACCACCAACATCTGCCTGCTTGTGGTGCGCTTTCGGGTATATCATGTCATGTAACACCCCCTCTGTTCTTCAAGTGAGGTAGCACTGCCACCTCGGCGAGGAATCAGGGATCGGAAACATGAGCCACTTCTCAGTGAGTGGCTGCGTTAGAACACGTGTCTGACTTACAACTCTGTGTTTTTTTTTGCAATGGCCCACGTTTAAGAACTTCATCTCTTGGTGGGGACCAGCATCCTAGCACCTGTGCCTATGCTTCTCTGGTTCCGCCAGAAGCCACTGTCATATCAGCTGCAGAAGAGCCATAGCAGTCACAGGATGCGTTTAGTGAGTTGTCAAAATTTCTAGAAAACATCCAGAGAACGTTGGGTATGCTATTTTACCGGTGAATACTGTAAATTATTTTCCCGCTAAATAAAGATGGGGAAGTGAATGATGCATGTAATGCAATTACATGTCCATAATTTTAAAAGACAAAACCAATTCAAGAACACATTGTGATTTTAGAGCTCATGTCAGGCTAGACGCCGAAAGCTTTCCTGAGAGCCCACACCCCACCCCCTTTCTGCTATCAGGGCTATTAATGTTAAAACTTTTGAGAAAATAATGATTGATTTAAAAGTATCTGTTTGTTATTGCAGGATAGATTCGATTTCTTTTTGTCAACAATTCTACCATTTCCTTGAAGTAGAGGCTAAGGGAGAGGAAAAGATCTAAGTGTTCCCTTGGGTCCAGAAGCATCCAAATAAAAAGATTTCATATTCTGTGCTTCATGTCACTGCCCTTCTCTCATTATTCTATGTGGTAATGTGTAACACAGATGTTAGCATCATTGCCTTCTAAAATAGTTGTCTTGTTGTTAGTCACAAAGCCAGGACACCAGGACCCGGCCAAATCGCAGTTTAAGGACAGGTTATCCCTTGAATGAGAGACTATCTGAAGGGTATGTCAAGTGTAAGAGTGACAGACCTTTGGGGAGGAAAAAATAAATAAGGGATGGCCTTAGAGTATAGAGCTTAGAAAAGAAAAGAAACCTTGGTTTTATTATACTTCTGGAATTTAGCATGACTTTCTAAGAAGATTGGAGTACATTCCAAAGAGGCACAGAGGTTTTGAAATTGACACCCAATATTCAAAGATGATGTTGATTTGCCAGTGATCAAAGTCAACTCTTCAGTCTGGCAAATAAGACCCTCTGCTCCATTTTCTCTGTTACATTATCAGGGGCAATTCTTGTTACTCTCAGTGATTTTCATTCTGAGGCTGCTGTATTGCCAGTGCCCATACCATTGCTACAAGCATGAATTAGCAACTTACTTAAGCTCCTCAAATATAGATCCATTCTTCCTGTGGTGAGTATTATTGCCTTTGTGCTTGAAATTATAAATGGCAACTTTAGTACAACTGCTAAAATATTTCAGATATTTCTGACAAAATCCTAATGTAAAAGTGAAACTGGTTTCTCAAGTGACTATGGTTAAAAAAAAAATTTTTTTTCAAAGTCCCAAAGTAGCAAAAGTATGTGTTTTGTTTGTTTGCTTGCTTTTGACTTACCTTCTATTTTATTTTTTAAAATCATGTGCTTAAAGACCTGGCCGGTATGGCTTGGTTGAGCATCCTCCTGATGGTAATTATTTTTCTTCAGAAAGGTCACCAGTTCAACTCCCAGTCAGGGCACATGCCCAGGTTGTGGGTTTGGTCCCCAATGAAGATGCATACAGGAGGCAACCAATCAATTTCTCTCTCTCTCTCTCTCCCTCTCCCTTCCTCACTCTATAATCAGTGAAAATATATATTTTTTTAAATTATGTGCTTAAAATACTTAAATTGTTCTAAGTGGCTGAAATTAAAGAAGATACCGGTCTAATTACTCTAATTTTTTTATGCCTGAGTCCCACTGGTCAGAAGCAAAAATGCTAACAGAGGTTGAACTAATCAAACAGCCAATTCTGATTAGTGAAACATGGTTATGGTTTGATTACTGCAGAACAATTTTGTTATCTTTTCTATATATTTATTACAAATGCTTCCAGGATGCTTCCATTTCCTCTCTAATCAAACAAGTCACACAATTCATCAGTGCATTTTATTTTTCTCAGAGAACTTCCTTTTAAAGCCCATTTTGCCCCCTCTCTCTAATCTAGACCAGTTCTTCTGTAGGTTTCCAAGCACATATGTCCCAGAACTGTCCTACATTGTCCAGTGTTGATCCCGTTTCCTGAATCCTACTTTCCTCTTGGTTTTCTTCTCATTTTATTAGCAAAGTATATCCTCCAAAAGTTTTCTAAGAAGAAAAGTACTTAGAAGGCAAATTGACTCTTTCTGCATTTCTATTTATCTTAGCCTTAAATTGGAACGGTTTATCTGGGTATAGATTTCTAGGATAGTAATTATTTTTCTTCAGAATTAGGGGTGTGTTGTCTTTTACTTTCATATACTGCTGCCAATAAATTGAAAAATTTTTGTTTCTGTTCTTTTGTAATTTACCTGTTTTTATCAATGAAGGCTTCATAATTTTTTTTTTACTTAGTTCATTCTGTTTTGAAATATATCAACATGCCTTGAGTTCAACAGAAAGTTCATTTTTTTCTGTTCGCTGTGATAAGCAAATCATGGGCCTTTTCAATCATGAAATCTTTGTTATTTCCTTATTTTCTGTCTTTGTAATAATTCTACTATACATGTTTCATCACCAGGATTGTTTTTAGCAGTTATTTTCAATGTTGTTGTTTTTTATCTTTGACCTTTTGCTTATGTTTCTAGAATTGCCACAGCTTTATTTTGGCAGTTTCTATTATTTTTAATGTTCAAAATTCAATAACCCAATAGATCATTTTTTTCTTTGATGCTCTTATAAAGATTATATTACATCGTTTCATGGATGCAATATCCTCTCTTATTCCTTTGAGGATCTTAGAGATAGTGTTTTTCTTGTCATCCTCATCTTTACTGTCTTCTGCTCTCTTCATGGTTTATGTTTCTTCTGAGCTCTTTTTTTTATTTTTTTATATATTTGTTTAGACTCTGTTTATCAAATTGGAAGCTCTCTTATATATCATGTGACCCTAGTTGTTCCTGGATAATCATTTGTATTTTAAGAGTGAGAGATATTAAGTAGGTGATTTAAAAAACTCTGCATGCCTAGGATAAATGTACCTATTGTTGCAATTCACTATGGAACAATTGAGCTGTGAAAGAAAATATGTATTCACTATAAATGCTTCCATTTACTCTCTAATCAAACATGTCAGACAATTCATCATTTCAGACAATTAATCAGATATTTCTGTTGGTCCTTCTGTGCTGGGCTGGTCATCTCTACAAGAGACTCTTCCAATATGTTGCCTGACATGGACACTTGGTTGTTACCAGTCTGGGAAGAGAGGCGGGGAGGTCAGGCTCTTGCTAACGGCCATTTGCAGTCTTGCATCTCACCCTGTTCTCCACTGCTCTTCGTGTTCTCCAGTCAGCAGATTCTTTCCATTTACCTTCTCCTTTTCCTGCTCTGAATGTAATTTCTGTTTCATTTAAGAATCCTGCCAAGTTTTATTATTTCACAAGACTGAAACAAGGGGTACGGACAAGCTTCACACTTCTGGCTTTGATTACTGCCAAGCTGTTGACCACTGGATAGACGATCTCTATTGAGATGGCACTCCTTATTCACCAGAGTAAAGAATTTTAAAAATACAGTTATGCTTTGAACACATCTGCGAGCTATTATACATAATTACAAAAGACGGTCAACTCTGGTCTCATCAGGAGGAGCGAATGGCTGGGAGTCAGACTCATTTCAAGTTTTGCCGATTACAGGTCTGTATTATACTTGGAGGAATAAGAACTCCACGTGTAAACTTGGAAGCAATCGCTCTGTTTTCAGCTCCATGCACCACTTCTGACTTCTATAGCACCAGCTGCCTCTAAATTCTGAAAATGTGTAGGGCTTCTCAGATCAAATTCTCACCAGAAATAACTTCCTTTTTAGACACTTAGTTCTTCTACTCTGGCTTTCTGAGGTAGAGGGTCTCCATTCTCTCATCTGAATTCCAACTCCCCAAACAGTGTAGAAATTCCTAATATATTACTATTGCATTGCTCTCACCATTTGTATATTTTATTCTATTTTATGTTATATTATTTCAATAAATAGTTTGTTTGTACATTTATTATTTTATTTTATTTTTTTAATTATCAACTCTGGCCTAGCCGGTGTTGCTCAGTGGTTGAGCATGACCTATGAACCAGGAGGTCACGGTTCAATTCCAGGTCAGGGCACATGCCCAGGTTGCAGGCTTGATCCCCAGTGTGGGGTGTGTAGGAGGCAGCCGATCAATGATTCTCTCTCATCATTGATGTTTCTGTCTCTCCCTCTCCCTTCCTCTCTGAAATCAATAAAAATATATTCTTAAAAAGTCTGTATAAATTTTCAACTCTGAAATTTACCCCAAAATTAAAATATTGGGCAAACTTTTAAATAAATAAGAAAAGGGCCATAACCCAACCCATAAGCTCTGAACCGGACCCCCACCCCCGCAAACTCTGTGCAATATTCCCTGAGGTGAAGGCACTAACATATCTGATTTAAAGCTACATAATTGTCAGCTCATGCTGGCAGTGAAATCTAGGTGCCACCTAGCCTACCCCAGCCTGATTAAAGTAGTATTAGTAGAAGTAGTAGCACTGTACCATCAGAATAATATGAAATATGCAGCCCCTGTTTAGCTGCTGGCTTGGGGTGGTAAGAATATCTATATTAGAGGCTGGAAAATTGGAATCCCATGTTATAGTGGAAAATATTTCATAAATAGTAACCTGCAGTAACTCAGTAGGTAGGCCATGTGAGTATAAAACTGAAAGCAATTGGGTGCATTGGGCAAAGAATTAAAAGGAAGTTATGAACTAGTTAAAATAATTGGCTCATTTGAAAGTAGAAAGGAGATCAATAGATTTCAGAAATTTGGGACAATGTAGAGTTAGAATAGCGGATTGCCTTTAGACTCCAAATGCAAAAGACAAAATTGAGAAAGTCTTAAGACCAATTAAAATGGAATCTATTGGAATAGATCACATTAAGGGTATGGCCTGTACTTCTAGCATTAAAATGCCTAAGTGCATTAAGATGCCTCAAAGCAAAAATAAGAATACGGGTGAGCATTTCCAGAATAGCCTACCAGTTCCAAGGTAATGTAGTTTAAATCTAAAGAGATATGAAGACCAAAAAGAAAAAAGAAAAAAAGCAAAGACACACATCTTACATGAAAACCATCTCTCAAAAGGATCTCTAGCATATGAAACTTGCTGGAGTAAAACAGAGAAGAAATCTACACATTGTAAGAGAACTGTGTTGTCAAATAAATCATGTGTATAAAGGTCCTGTGACCCTGTCTGGGACATTGACCCCTAATAAACAGACTGCAGGCCGAGAAAGCTGTATGAAAGCTATACAATCTGCAACAGGGGTGTGTTCCCCAATACCCTCTCCAGAGATGCCAAAGGAGGAGAAAGGTAAAGGAAGAACCCCACTCATTGGACTGGAGCCAGCGACCACAAAGAACAACGGACAAAGAAGCTCTTCCCAAGAAAAAATTCAGTGCTTAAGCAAAGGGACATTCCCTGCTCAGGGTTAAAAGGCAATACTAGTAGGTGGCTTTCATAATACTGAGAACAGTATGGCAAGAGCATGGTTAACTGTATAGACACGCTAACCTCAAACTCATGATTCACCTGTAGGCACAAAATAGGCCCAAGCAGGGAAGGGATAAATTATTTGAGAGATATAAGAATTGTCCTTACCCTTATATCAAGTATTTAGAATATTTATTTTTAAAACATTTTCTTCAAAATGCACTATAAGAATCAAAAAATAGCAGAGATAGCGTTAGTTACTCCTAACACTATCCTGTGTAGACATTTTTGGATCCTAACATAAAAATGAACTCTGGTTAATGGCTAAATGATTTGTTCTCAACGTGAATACAGATTGTCTATGTGATTGATGACGACGATTTTCAAAGATAAGTAATGTGAATCAGGATATTTGTATTAGTATGGAATTAACAGTTTAATCTATTTAGTATTTCCCACTGATTGCTCTCTGGATATTAAGCATTTATTTATACTAATGATTTTTGGTATGTAACATCTATAATATATTAGTATTCAATATTAGTATATAATCCAGAATATGAGGTCTGATTTCATGCAGTAACATGGTGGGGTGATGTTACTATGATAGCTTTTTTTTTTGTGGCACTATGATAACCAAGTCACATTAGTGATGATATTGCTGGCTAATAATATACCATCTAACATGGAAAACCAATTAGCTAAGTTGGGCTTCTTTTCCTAAGCTAGGCCAATTAGAATGATAAAGGAACATCAACTTCCATTGTAAAAAAATGCTCAATATAGAAATGATTTAACTATATTGATTCAAAATACAAATACACAGATAAGCATGCTTATAAACATAATAGGAAATGCATTTCTCAGATTCGGCATGCTATTGGTGGATGACTCTATAATAATCACATTTGTAGGTATGAGAAGAAAGAAAGGTTTCATTTAAGGCAACCCTGCTTTCCACAGGGAACAAACTGAAGTCCGTAGAGGTTGTCACCAGCATGAAGCCACAATGGCACAGAAATAGAATTTAATTCTCTTGTTTACAATCCAAGGCATTTTTTCTCCAAATTGCATAGCCTCCCAGTACAATTGCAGAGAAAATTTACTTAATTTCATTGATTTGTTGTCTTTCCAATAAAATAGGGAAAAGCAAGCAAATTAAGCTGCTGCTGAGTTGATGCCAAACAATTTCCTACAATAGAACAAAAAAAAGGATAATCTGATTTTGTCTAACAGCATTCACTCTTGAGTCTTTATATTGCATTTATTAAAATAGTGCATTTTTGTCTTACAATAAACACCTTCCCTTTCACTTTTCTCTCCTTTAAGTTAGTTACTCTTGGTAGTAAAAGGCAGACACTAAAGAGGCCAAACTTAAAATCAACATAGAAAGACTTTTTGCAGGTGAACAGGTTTGAGTGATGAGCCAGAAAAGGTGTTTCTTTCCCAGCTTGGACCAGATCTCTCCTACAGAGCTGAGGAAAACATGTTTTCCTGAGGTACCACCTTGAATTCCCTAAGGGGAAGGGTAAAACTATTGAAAGAAAACCTCTAAACTTGCTGGCAACCTTTTTTCTGTACTGTAGGCGAAGCCTGTAAAGCCTCACTCCACTCCATGTTTCCTCCCCTCGGGTGTCAGGTCCCCCCACGAAGCAAGCAGCATTCGTTTGTAGGTGCAGGAGGTGAAGGGAAGATCTGCGTTGCCAGGGGTTGTACTGGTTTATCCTCCCTCATTACTCTGGTGGCTGGAATTGTTCTGAGAACATACCCACACAGAACAGGAGATGGCGCTCTTCACTAACATGAACTCCAGGTGCCTCCCAGCTTTTCAGATTAATCTCATGTCTTTACCCTACAAAATCCAGAGGGTCCCAGAAACCCGAGCTGCCTCAATTTCCCAGGTTCACCAGTTACGTATGTTGGGAGGTATCCAGTTTGGGGACTCCAAGTCCTTCCAGACTCAGGATCTGTTATTGAAAATGATGAGAACTTGAAGAAGCTCTGAGTCCCAGGGGATGTGAGATTCAAGGAAGCACAGAGACTATTCCCTCAAAAGACAGCGCAGGCTGCAGGCAATTTTTGCCTGGAGATTATGGCGTTACTGCGCGTGCGTGGGGCGGGGGGTAGGAAGGGGGGCAAAGGAAGACCTTGGCCCTCTTTCACCTGGACAATGGATAGTTAACAATTTCATATAAATTCTATGCAAATGAAGCCTTAACACCCTTTATTCCATCAGATTGCTCTACCTAAACCCCTTCTACGTAGAAATAATGGTACTGCCACTAGAGTCTTCTGGTTTAACTAACTGACTTTTAGGGATGACCATATTATATTCTCTTCCCCCTCTTACTCCTCCTAAATATATGGTCTCTTCTCACCAATATTCCTATTTTGTTTTTCAGCTTGCTTTGTAGATCCTCTTCCATTCCTTTCACTTTTGATTCTTTTCAAAGAGTAGGAAATAGTTCTGGAAATGAAAACCCTTCACAGTTCATGGGAAAGAAGCCAAATAGTAGAGAGGTTAGACATTACTCTTTCCGACTAAATCCTAGGGACAACAAATTGTTTACACTTCTGAATGAGTGAGCTTGCCGGACTTTGGTCCCTGTACTTAGCCCATTCGGAATTGGTGAAATTAATCACCCATAGGTTGAAGTATGATCCTCTTTAGGAAACACCTCCATGTCATCTTCACTGATGCCACTGCAGTTCAAGATGGATATTTGGGAGGTTCCCTTGGGACACAAAACTCTGATCCTAGTGGGGGCTTGGAAATGGCATTTATCAGCTCACTCAGCCTCTATGTTTTCCTCACTCACTGAAGAAGGGCAGCCACTGTGCGCCAGTGATGTCAGAAATGGGGGTGAGGGATGCCGTCGTCCCTGTGCACAACTTCTTGTCTTAGCTTCTCAAATGCTAGTGAACCCCAGGTAGAGAGAGTAACCATGTGTCTAGCCCTGCAACCATGGACAGTGCTCACCGGACCACTAAGTTTGTGAGACCGTGAAGCCATCCTCTTTTTGCCGCCTCTGGGGGGCAGTGTTCTGTTACCTTTTTTCCTGGGTTGAGGTGTCCCCGGGGAGAGTTTTCTCTGTGTCTTGCTGAAACAGTAAGACTAGGGAAAATGGCTCAATAGTGTATCTATTCACAGTCACTAAAAGGAGTAAGGTGGGGGCTATTACCTTTAATCACGACGCATTCCATAAAACACACTGTATGACATATGTGGCTTATATGTTCATAAAAGTACTTAGGAGATGAATTACAAAATGTGGCATACGGCTAAAAGCTTACTGTGAAGCGGAGGCGACAGATAGGCAGACATGATGCATGTGTGTGCACAGAGCAGCATGGCAAGGAAGGGGTGCTGATGGTGTGTGTCAGTGTCTGTCAGAGAGGACTTCCAAGATATGGGAGTTTAAGCTAAATTGTGGAGGATGGAGAGGAGACCCTCAGGCTGACAAGAGTGAAAGGAGAAATTGTAAGCAGCAAGAGTAGGGGACATGTTGTAACCGGAGGAGGAAGCATGTGAGAAAGCATGGAGCCATGAAAGGAGCTCTCAGGAGTGTGGAGTGTGAAATGCTAAGGTTGGGAACATAGAGGAGGAAGATTTTGGGGGTGTCAGATTTTGCTACCTGGTGCTCACCCCAATCCTTTCAGTGATAGACACTTCACGAGTGGTTTGGAGACTTCTTCCCCAAATTTATCCTAATGTGTGAAGACAAGATCACCGTGCCCTGGTGCTTTCTTGAGTATTTTCAAGAATTGAGATTCTTGGAGTGATAAGGATATCATTTGAATTGGAATTTTAAAGGGCAACTCCAAGCTATTGGGCATATATTTTTAGAAAAGTGTTTCGCATGTTTTCTAATTGTGGCGAATTCGTTACGAAAATTTCTATTTCATTAAGTATTGTGAATGATGTGACAGATTTGATTTGTGATGGGCCAAAAATCAGAGTTTCTTACATTGAACAACGTGATGTGTGTGTTTTTTAAATTAATAATGCAGGATACTCATTATGGATGTGCATAATATATCATCTGCCTATAAAGGACTCATCAGGACTCATTTAAATGTGATGCCCTGTGAGGCCTGTTGATAAGGAAGTCTCCTAATAGAGATTTGGCCAGTTAGGTTTGAGTTGATGGCATTTGTTGGTTGTATTCGGCAATAACAATAACAACAAAAAGATAAGATTATATTTTAGCTTTAACTCATTTAACTTATGTGAAAAGATGAAAACAACAATAAGCTATAAACCTAGAAAGAAGCTGCAGAAGGCCCTCACTGGAGTAAATGTTAACATTATGTTCTTAAATTCTATTGAGATATGAGATATTTTCTGTTTAAACCAGAATCAATGTTCTGGCAAAAACAATGCTTACATTGTGGGACATTTAGAAGTTAAATGAAAATTAGGTATCTCCTCTGAAAGCATATGTATTCCTTTTCATAGAATAAGGTAATCTGTAGTTACTTCCTTTTACATCAGCTGCAAAAAAATACTTATTATTCACCACATCTAATTTAGATCAGTGTTCCATATATTTATGTTCTCTTATTGCTCCTTTAGTAATTCTATTTAAATGTTAACAATAGTATTGTGAAAGCATTTCTATTAAAACTGAATTTAAGGTACTATTTTCTCCTTGTTTCTTATAGGCAGGAATATTGTCGATTGCTTCTACTATAAGTATGATCTGAAAGTGACTATGAGAGTTCTATTATTTGTCCAGGAAGAATCAAATCACTCCAGTGGCTTCTCTTAGGCATAGAAATGCAGGGCTATGAGGCATATATTGCCGGGGGAGTGATTTGTAAAGGAGAATGTTATGAAACTTTTGGGGTTTCTGTTATGGCTTGCAGCCAAATCTGGTTATAAGTTTAAAAAGTAGGTTAATTTCAAGAGCTTTCTGAAAAGAAAAATACAATGTGTTTACTTTAAGTATGTAATGGGAATAACAGCCCTTGGAAAAGAGTCCAAGAATATCATCTTATGTATGAGAAAATCCGAATACCAAGGGATTATATGACTTTCCGAGTATCACTCAGAGAGTCCACAGCCGAGCCAGAACTGGAATGTGTTAGAACATGGGTTTTGTTTGTTTGCTTCTAAGCTTGTTCTGGTTTTCATTTCACCAATCACTGACCAAGCATTTTGGAATAATACAAATACAAATTTAAGGATTACTATAGCTTTGGTTAGCTTTAGTCAAAAATCAAAATCTGGTTTACATGGAGACTAATCTGCACCAGAACTAGAATATTAAAGTTATGTAACTATGGAATATCCATTTCTCTCTTCATCTCACCAGGTCTGGCTAAGGAAGGTTGTATCTACCAACCTAAGTCCCATCTACCCAGCTATATGCTCCAAAATTAACGTGGGGTGCAGGGGAGTCAGTGACTTAGACAGTCATTCGGTTCCATAGAGAAGTAGGTATCTTAGTCCTCAATACTTCAGAGAAATTTTAGAAAAGTTTATGTCTGCCCTGGCCAATGTGGCTCAGTCGGCTGGGTATTGCCTGTGCACGGAAAGGTTGCTGGTTCAATTCTCAGGGCCCAGGTTGCAGGCTTGATTCCCATTAGGGGGTCTGCAGAAGGCAGCATAGATGTTCCACTTTCACATCAATGCTTCTCTTTCTCTCACCCTCTCCCTTTCCCGCGCTCTAAAAATCAATAAAAATATTTTTTTAAAAAGAAAAGTATTTGACCACTTAAACCCAGAGTCTTGATATATCCATATATGCCAACATTATAACTTCCCATCTTTTCTAAGGAACAATAAAAATTCAGAAGAAAATAACTTCATGTCAAGTTCTCAATGCTTTTATTTATGATATCAAAAAATTAACCAGAATAAAAAAGCAAACTAGATAAAATATTTCTAAAATATGGCAATTTGATGGAATATTAGGCAAACAATAAAATTTGTGTAACATTAGAAAATAAAACGTTCTTTGCTAAAAAAACAACAACACACAAACAGAAAACAAAATCAGACAAATTAGTAAATGTTGCACCCCTGAGTAACGAAGACTATAAAATTAAATTTACTGCCAATCATTTTTGTATGTCCCATGTTTTCTGCATAGAATAAACTCTATTGCTGAAAAAGTGGATGAGCCAGAATGATTAGAGGCTTTTAACGGCTACAGTGCAGAGTGATGTGAAACAAGGAAAATGTGTACAGTTCTAAAAATGCTGTGCTTTTAACTTTATAGAGCGAGAGGACCTAGCTCGAAGCCACTGAAGCTCTCAGTATTACTGCTACTTGTGAATTCTGCTCTCGTTTTTAATTCATGGGGAAAATTACATTTTTATTACTCGCTGTCAACTTCTCATTTTCTTTCTGCCACTTCACCCCTCTGCCGTCTCCCTGCTTTCCTCCTCCTGCATTTCTCCAAGGATTTGGGAACAAGTCCTAACTGAAGTTTGGTTACAATCTCAGGCATTTTGAAAATATTAAATATGGCTCTCGGACCATTTATTCTGATCAAAATGAAAGAAACCCTTCCTGCTGTTTATTTTGAGTTACACAATAATTCTCTTAGTTCTTCTTATTTATGTCTAATAAAAAAGAAACCCCAGGAAATGTCCTTTACCAAGACTCTTTTAGGTAATTAATGGTATTAGATTATTAGTGTCTCAGAGGATGAGTCTTAAGTACTGGTTTCCTGTGTGTTAAGTTTCACTCCTTGTAGTTTTTGGTGACTTATTTTTCCCCTGTAGCTTTGCATGGGTGACATACCCATCTCCAAACACTTAGCATGTGTTATAAATCAGGTGTTGGCAAACTTTCTTTATAAAGACCGGATAGTAAATATTTGAGGCTTTGTGGGCCATATGCATTCCCTTGTAACTACTCAAATCTGCTCATTGCAGCCCAAACCAATCACAGAGGATATAAAAATGGACAGGCCTAGTTGTTTTCTAATAAAACTTTATTAATGAACACTTTATTAATATAGTATTTTAATTTAAAAAGTTTATTAGTAAAACTTTAATTAAAATATTATAATATAACCATGTTTAAAAATAAATCAAAATTTGAATTTCATAAAATATTATTTTTCTTTTGATATTTTTTCAACCATTTAAAAATGTGAAAACCATCCTTAGAATGCAGACTCTTTATATTGGAGAATTTAAAGTTACCTAAAACCAGAATTATGGAATACTAGAGGTCCGGTGCACAAAAATTTGTGCATGGCAGGGGGGGGTAGGGGGGGACGGGGCGAGATCCCTCACCACAGCCTGTGCCCTCTCGCAGTTTGGGAACCCTTGGGGGATGTCCACCTGCTGGCTTATTCCCGCTCCCCAGGCCGGGGGATCAGGCCTAAGCTGGCAGTCAGACATCCCTCTGGCAGCCCAGGAGCCCTCCGGGGACAGCCAATTGCCAGGGGAGAGCAGGCCTAAGCTGCAGTTGGACACCCTTAGCGCTGCTGAGGAGGCAGGAGAGGCTCCTGCCACACAGCGCAGCCGTCAGCCTTGCTTAGGGCTGAGCAGAGCGCCCCCTGTGGGAGCACACTGACCATGAGGGGGCAGCTCCTGCATTGAACGTCTGCCCCCTAGTAGTCAGTATGTGTCATAGTGACCAGTCATTCCCAGTCGTTCTGCTGTTAGGGTCAATTTGCATATTACCCTTTTATTATATAGGATTATTATGGGTGATCAATTATAAGGCTTTAAAATGTTTAGAATAGGCTCTAGCTGGTTTGGCTCAATGGATAGAGCATTAGCCTGTGGACTGAAGGGTCCTGGGTTTAAATCCAGTCAAGGGCTCATGCCCAGGTTGCAGGCTCAATCCCCAGTAGGGGGTGTGCAGGAGACAGCCAACCAATGATTCTCTCATCATTGATGTTTCTATCTCTCTCTCCCTCTCCCATCCTCTCTGAAATCAATAAATATATTTAAAGAAAATATAAATTAAATGTTTAGAATAAAATTAAAATATTTAGAATGCACTAAATTATCTTTCTAACAAATTATTGGATCTTCCTAGGCAATGAAATCTCTGTTTTGTTTATTCTCCCCCTTCACCATCGCAACAATCTAGCTATTGAGTTCTGAAAAACACCTTATCTAATAGTTAACCCTCTCCAGTCATTACTTAGGAGGTAAAGTAAAATAAAATATATCCAGAGGATCTGCATTTCTCTTTGATGAATGGAAAGTTTAATCAGCCTTACTTATTCAAGATACTAAAATTATTCATGTTAATGTATGAATAACTAATAATGGGATTTGCATAAAGCCAAATAAATCAATCTCTAAAGAGAGAATTTCAGACACCAACAATTAAGTCCACTTGTGGGTGGGTGAAGAATGTGCAAAAATTTTGCAGGCAGTAAAATACCTCTTCACCCAGGAAATAATCATGAAGTTTGGTGAACATGAAGGCAGAGGCAAAATATGTGAAACATAGACTCAAAGCCCCAGACATCTTCCCTTCTACCCTGATTTATGGTGAATGGCCCTTCTTCAGTGGAACCAGGTTGTGTGGACACTGTTATTATACAGCTCTCCTGGGATCATAAAACAACTGCATTTGAATGCCCCTACCTTGCCCCTGATTCTTTGCCTTCAATTTCTGAAATTGAGTCAATCTTTAATCCTGGTGCCTTAGCTTGATGCTCTTGGCCCTTGCTTATGTCCTGACTTCAAATAACTGAGAAACCCAGGAACTCTAAAATAATGCCCTAAATTACTTGCCATGACAAAATGCATTTAAAGTAAAATCTAGCTTTATTTTAATGATGAACAAGATTAGCTCATTATGAATTAATCCTCTATTATTTAAACCTTATAAAATTTGAGACAACCACAAGCCCATAACAGCCCAAATCCATAAACAGCCCAATTGTGAGGTAATATAAATGTGGTTGAAGTAATATTGTTCATTCAACTACTAATGTGCTCCATTTAAGCCAGATTTTGCCTAACCTATGTATTTTGCCCGTCTTTGTTGAATTAAAAATATGTCAGACTAGGCCCAGTAATTGGTATTCATTATTCTAAAGATGATATTAAAATTAATAAATCCTGAATAGAATATTTATATGTACTTTGTAAAGTTATGTTCAAAGAGATGTTATCCCAGCAGTCAGAGAGTGTTTTTCACTGTTTCCACCATTAAAAACCCAGTCAAAAATATTTAACTTTTTCATGAAATTTAAAAAAAAAATGGAGACATTTCACTACATCTGGTTGGTTTTGTCAGTTTCACAGGAAAATTCAATGATTATTGACTTGTGATAGGAAAAAGAGGTTTTTTACTCGTGAGCTCCCAAGAGTGTTTTGCATGGAGAGGCAGTATTATCAAGCTGGGCGACAGAAAATCTGGATCCCAATCTTTCATTCTATTTGAGGGGGAAGGTTAATCAGGTAGCTTGCGTAGCTTCCAGTTTTCTCTTCTGTAAGATGATTAGGTTTGAGAAATTAAGCAAGAGATTCTTTCCAGGTCTAACATTTTATGATATATGATTGGAAATTCACTAAAATAGAAAAGCATAGAAAACACTGCAAAAATAGTGACTTGTCCAGCATTTTCCAAGCTCACAAATTATATTCAGGGAACATTCTGAACATTGAGATGGATGTATTGCTCAATGTATTTCAGGCTATTAATCTTTCTCAGAGAAAATGACTGTTCTATCATACATTATGTACTCAAAAAGTGAGCAAGTGAAGCTTCTAAAATTGTCTCCATCACACATAATATAAATAACTAATTCACTAGATGACCATGTCTCCTCTCTAGTTATTGAAGCACTGCACAATGCTATTTTTTGGTCTTTTAAAGAAATTAACTTCTCTAATGTTCTTTCTTTAAAATAAAAATATTATTTAAAAATTCATGTTTTAAAATAGAACAAATAGCATTGATGAAAAAAAAGGCAGAAGTTCAAATTTTTAAAAAAACCTCCAACTTATTGAAACTATTAGGCAAAAATAGTTTGCCTTGAACCAAATCAATGAGGAAGCCAAAAATAAATATATATCTTTGAGTTCATCTCAAGTAAAAAAATAAAAAATACTTCAAAAGTAAAAGACAGCTTCTGGTTTTAGCTCCAACATGTAAAGAATGTAAAAATCATTACTCCCATCCTTAGGGAAAAAACTGAACACCAGGCCAGCGTGGCTCAGTGGTTGAGCATCGACCTACGAACCAGGAGGTCACGGTTTGATTCCAGGTCAGGTCACATGCCGGCGTTTCGGGCTTGATCCCCAGTAGGGGGCATGCAGGAGGCAGCCGATCAATGATTCTCATCATTGATGTTTCTATCTCTCTATCCTTCTCTCTCCTTCTTTCTCCGAAATGAATATAATATATATATACTATATATATTTTTTTAACTGAACAAACTGAAAATAATTGACTTTCTCAGACCCATCAAAGAATTGGAGTCACAGGACAAAGCACAATCCTGAAATCTAGAAAGACAAGCAAAAACAGAGACTCTCAGTTGAAACAGAAAATCACAGCCAAATTTCTGCTTATGTTTAGTTAGCTTAGTGACCCAGCCAAGATTTGCATCCTTGTTTCTCCCAAGTCTTGCTTAGCTGAGGGGGAAAAGCCTCAGCTTAATTATTTCTATCATCAAAAGATGTGGCTGTGCATACAACAGAAACCAGAAGCATAAATACTGAGCCTATGAATGAACAAATGATTTCCCAAAGTGTATTCGTCAGTGGGAACTGTTAGTGGATGTTATTAAGACTTTCTTCTCCACCTGACTGAAATTCAATTTTGAAGGTTCGTACTCTTTCATCAAAACCCTCTTAAGTTCTTTCACACTTGGATAGAATAGGCAAACAGAATATATTGAGCAGTTTTCAAAGAGGAAATTCATTTTTAATGAACAGGTTGCTTGATATCTGCTCTCGAAAGTGCCTGAAGTTCGTGAAAATGCACTGTGAGCCCCTTTCTCTCGGCACCACTAGCTCATACAAAATCCTTTTTATTTGATTCTATTAGATTCCAGTTTGTGCCAGGGCTTTTAAGTACATCGGTTTAGATCAGAGTTCCACAGCCTTGACACTATTGAAATTTGGGGCCAGATAATTCATTGTTGTGGGGAGGTGTCCTGTTTAGCAGCATCGCTGGCTGGTCCCTTCCTACTAGAAGACTAGATGTTAGTAGCAACCAAACCCCATTACCTCCCATGACAGCTAAAACTCTTTCCCAGCATTGCCAAATATCCCATTCAGGGTAATACTGACTCAGTTAAGAAGCACTCATTTAGAATGATCCTTGCCACAATACACATATAACCTTTCTCAAAAGTTGAAGAGAAGTGATTGTTGCACCATTAGCTCTGGAATCTGCTCTGTTGTTGAGATTTATGAGTGTTTAAGTTATCACCTCAACCCAATCAGAAAACTCCCAGTGTAAATTGTCAAGTCCTCTCTCTCTCTGATCAATTATCACCATGAGAATACTTGGTCTTTGACAAAAAGTCACTGACTACAGATTATACTAGCTTCTGCAGTGTGTGTGTGTGTGTGTGTGTGTGTGTGTGTGACATAAATTAAGGTATATATAATCATAATTTATATTATTGAACTCTATATTGCTACATTATGTGATCTGTCAAAAATGATCTAAAATTCCCCCTTTATGTTCCTAAAAATAATTTTATGCAAGGTGATTCAACACATCAATAACCCAAAAAGTTACAATGTTTTGCCTTGGATTCTACTGCATCTAAAAATAGTATTATAACATAATGGTACTTTTACATGTTGTTAATCTACCTCTCCTTACAACTTTAATTTTTACCTTACCATTTAACACATTTTTATTCAATTGAGAAATTTTTTCAGTTCTATTTTTGAATACTTCTGTAATCTTTGCATATAAATCTCTTGTTCAAAAACTCTAGTTTTCTATAGATTGGATTTCTGTTCTCTATCATAGCTGTTAATTTCTGTCATTGAATAAGTCTCTTTGTCCTTTTTTTTCTGTGTTCTGTAAAAATCTCCCAATTTTGACTTGCATGTCATTCATTCACTTTTAACTGATGTTCATTTAATTCTACATCAGAATCAGGTTTAAAAGAAAGCTCTTGCATTTTTTTTTTTTTGTTTTTAACGGTTTTCTTTATATTACTTAGCTCCATTTGAATTGCAGACTAATCTTTCCTTGTAGAACACTGACTATTGCATGCTGATTATACACTGGCTTAATGTCAGTTAACTTATATAATTGCCAGATATTTAAATTATCCACATTTTACACATTAGGAATCTGAGCTACAGTGTACAGGAAACTTGCTCAGAGCAACCTAGCCTGGATATCAGTCCAATGTCAGAGACTGATTTCAGTATAATAATACTGAATTTTAAGAGTCTCCAGGGGGTAAGAGATCAACCAAAGGACTTGTATGCATGCATATAAACATAACAAATGGATGCAGACAGTGGGGGTTGGGGGTTTGCGCTGGGGGGTAGGGATGGCTGGGGAGAGGTCAATGGGGAAAAGGAGATGTATGTAATACTATATGTAATACTTTAAACAATAAAGAATCTACACTAATAAAAGAGAAACATGCAAAGCGGTATCATTCCGCTACACCCACCAGCCAATCAGAGCAACTATGCAAATTAACCCAACAAAGATGGCGGTTAATTTGCATATTCAGGCTCGGAGCGAAGACTGAAGCCTGAAGAGGCTTGGCTTTGCTACGGCCGTAGTGGAGAAGCCAAGCCTTGCTGTGGTCAGACCAAAGGCCTGGGTCCCAGGTGCCAGAGGAAAACCAGTGCCAGCAGCCAGGGGAAGGAAGGCCTATTGCGCAAATCTTCATGCAATGGGATTCTAGTTAAAAAATAAAATAACAAGTCTCTAAAATTTTAGTTAATCATTTTAACGAAAATGTCTTGTGTCATTAGAATCAAGAGTCATATCCATTGTTTTGAAGTATTTTTTTAGATACATGTCAAATATTTTAAAAATTGATACTTAAATGAGAACTGTTTCAGGCTTAATATTTGCAACCTAGATGAGACATTCTCCATCACTGGCTCAATTCCCTATCTATTGCTTCAGAATGTATAGCATGTATCTAGACCTAAAGATCAAATTGGTTCACACAGCACATAACATACAACTGATTTGCTTTGTGAAGTTGAGGGAGCTTCTTCTACCCTCTTGTTTGTTTTTCTGACACTCTGATCCAATGAAAAATATTTAAAAATTATAATCTTTATGCACACTATGCACACTGCTTTATACCTTGATTCTTGAGATCTCCTATCTTACAAGGAATGGAATGAGGGTTGAAAGAGTAGAAACCCACAAATGGAGGGAAAGATGCTATTATATTGTTTTCTTAGTGTTCTGATTCATGCCAACCCTAAATTATAAGCAAAGATGACTCTTGAAGTATCTTCCCTACATTTCCATGGAAAGATAATTTAATACCAAATAGCATTTTCCCTCAACAGTCTAAACTTACATTAACAGCCAGTCATTGCTTTTGCCATATTTGTGTTTATCAGTTCTGTGCCAGCAGACTTTCAGAAATGCTATAGCAAAGATAATGAGCCAGTCATCAGTTAAAAATGAAATTTTACTACATTGCTCCACTTACAAAACATAGGCTAAGAAAAAGAAATGTAGATGACAGTAATCAGAGGAATGTAGGCACCATTTATATGCTAGCATATTATTTGAGTACCTACCCTATGACTCCATATGTATGACAATGGATATGTTAGATAGATAATATATATTTATCAAAATGAAAATATGCACTTTTCTTTTTTTCAATAAATTGTATCTTTCCATTGCTGGCATCATGTTCAATGTGTTTCTTTATATGGATGCTCTCAAAACAAATGCATAGAAGCAAACTTCCAGTAATGAGAGGGCTGTGATTAAATTATTCTAGCTCTGAAGTTAGAGAGCAAAGAGAAAATTCATGTTAATTTTGAGACAAGTTTAAATTAAAACATTGAAAACACTGTATATTGCAGAAAATGGCAGGAATATATTAAAGACTTAAAACAAGACATACCTTATAAAAGTCTGTGAATATTTCAAAAAACAGAAATTGTGAATGATGCACCAAGAAAGCATATATAGTAGGGATTTAATTCAAGAAAGGCAATGATAGTGTAATAGGCATTATACTAGTAGCAACAACTCTAAGGTGGATAATGGATCACTCTGCTCCTTAGAGATAAATACCTCAATCACATAGGAAGAATTTTTCTACCATGTACATCCACTGCCACCTCCCACACCAACAGAGCTCATACACAAAGTTCTGATATGGGGTGCTGATGGTTATCCTCTGTACTCCACCATAAGCCTCCCCACCTTTCCCACCCATGACATACCACCCTCAGAATTGCTGGAAATTGGACAATCAAGGAGATCAAGGGTCCCCAGCCCCACACCAGGCCTCCCAGCTCAGGTTCCACTGCCCAGAAAAAAAGTCCCCATGATTTGCAGCTGTAAAAACCAGCAAGATTGTGGCTGAGATGTGTGTGTGTGTGTGTGTGTGTGTGTGTGTGTGTGTGTGTGAGTAGGGGGGGAAGGGAAGGTGCTGCTGGAGTCCCAGGTATTCCTTTTGAAGTGCCCACACACAGACTTACATAAACTCATGTGCTCTGAGCTCCAGCATTGGGGCAGCAGCTCAAAAGGCACCAGGGACATGGAGGAATTGAATTGTCTGGCATCAGGATGAGGGCTGGAGGGGCAGCTTTCTCACAGACAGGCATGCTGGCAGATGCCATTGTTCCTTCCCACAGATCCAACAGGCAGGCACCAGATCTGAGTCTCTGTCAACCTGGGTCACACTATTTGCCCCACCCTGGTGATACACTGAGATCCTGTCCTACCCAGCCTGAGGCCCTACCCAAGCTGTTTCCAGCGACTTTTCCATATGAATGGTCTGTCTTGGCTCATGCTTCAGATTTTCCTAAAATCTCTCAAACAAGCAGCATTGGGCCTTAGCAGGCCTTATACCTCTAGCTAACTGGCTCAGGCCCAGTACTAGCAGCAGCTGGCCTTGGTTCACAGCTTGGTTTCTCCTGGGCACCTCCATGTCCAGCACAATTACCAGCTCTCTGCACATTACTTTGTAGCTAATGCCAGGCGGCCCCAGGAAGAACATAAGCAGTGGCTGACCTTAGCCTTCATCTCCAAGGAGGCCCCAAGCCAGCACACCCAATGCAAAATTTCAGACCATGTCAAAGTACCACCCAACCACCTTCACAAGCAGCACACTCAAGGGACAGACTAAGCAGGCACCAGAGTCCCACTAAGTAAGCCCTGCACAGCTGATACTCCATGGTAGTTAATGGTCTCAGCCAGTCCTTGCAGCAAAATGGCCTGGGGGTAAATCACTCCCACTGATATGCCAATAGCAATCAAGACTCAACTACAACAGAAGGGTGTACACAGCCCACACAAGGGTGAGAGGGATGCACTTGGTGTGTCCAGCTCTGGTGAACAGGAAGGCTGCACCCTGAGCTCTATAGGACACCTACTGCATAAGACCACTCTATCAAGACCAGAAGATGGAGCAGCTGTCAACATAGGGAGGCTGCCAAAATGAGGAGACAAAACAAAACAAAACATGTCCCAAATGAATGAACAGAATAAAACTCCAGATAAAGAACTAAGTAAAATGGAGACAAGCAATTTACTAGATGCAGATTTCAAAACACTGGTTATAAGGATGTTCAATGAATAGGTTATGTAGAGGTTACTAAATTTATCATTTTTTATTCATGATTAGAACTTTTAGCATCTTGTTTTTAAAAACCCTACTATATCTCAATGCCACAAAGATTTTCTTCTGTATTATTTTGTAAAACCCTTTCATTATACTAGTCTTCCATTAACCCAGAATTGATTTTCATGAAGTAGGGAGTTCTTCCATTAACCCGGAATTGATTTTCATGAAGTAGGGAGTTCCATTTCTAAGGAGAATCAAAACCTTTATCATCCTATCAGAAAATAAAAGGACATTAAAATGTAAACAGAATTTACATGCCTCCAACTCATGTTACTTTTTTTCTGGAAATTTTAGTCTACTATATTTTTTACTTATGATCCCCACTAAACATTAGTATTGTTATTTTACATATTTGATATTCATTTACATTTTCCCACATTTTTGCCACTTTCTCTTCTTTTAATTCCTTCTGGCTTTTCAGAACTTAAATTTGTATTCACTTATCTTCTATTTAAACTGCTTTAGAATTTTCTTTGTGAGAATCTACTAGTGACAAATTCCATCAATCTTTGTTTATTGCAGATATTCATGTTTGACTTCTCTTTGTGCAGTATATTTTCTCTGGGTATAGAAATTTTGATTTCAGTTATTTTATTTCAGCATTTTTGAGACAGCCTTCCTTTGTCTTATGATTTTTGTAGTTGCTATTCAGAAATCACTCAGCCAGTCCTTCCTCTGAACACGGTGTTTCTCATTTATCTGCCCGTTGTCAATATATTCTTATTAGTTTTCTTTTGTTTTTGTTTAGTTTTACCATTTTAATAACAATGTATGGATTTTTTAAATTATATTTGGGCTTTGTTGTCTCTCAACACTTCTGAAAAATTTTCAGCTATTCTTCCTATAAATGTTGCCTTCTCATTTCTCTTTTTCACCTACATTGGACTCCAATGAAATGCCTGTTAGACATGCTCATGGAATTCTTATCTCTTACCCTCCATTTGCTTTGTCCATGACACAATCTACATAAATTATTATCTCCCTTCTAATTTACAAATATCTTACCTGCTGTGATCAATCTGTAGCAATTTACATCATTTTAAAAATTTGAGATTCGTATAATTATTTCTAGAAGTTTTGTTTATTTGAATAAGCTCTGTTAATAGTGTTATATAGAAGTTAATTTTCTGGTTTTAATCATTGTACTCTGGTTATGCCAGATGTTAACATTAGGGAAAGCTGGGTAAGGGATATAGAGGAACTCTACTATTCATGCAACTTTTCTGGAAGTCTACAGTTAGTTCAAAATTTTTAAAAAAGCAATATATCAAACTAGATAGTGACTTGGCATATACGATTAATGTTCTTTAAAAAGTGATAAAAATGTACTGACCCAAAGAAGACAGCGGGTGCTCATTAGAAGTGTGAAATTTGTATTAATAATTCAATTCCATATGCAGAAACCGTGCCCACAATAGGAAGTGCGGGCACAGACCAGTTACAGCTTTCAAAAAATTCTATAATGAAAAGGCAAATAACTAAAACTAGAAATTTCTGTTTTAAATATTCCTAGGGAATGCAGAACCGAGAAGCTGCAGTCCCTGCATTTTCTTCTCTTGTTCGTTTTCCTCTACTTCTCCGTTTTTCCTCCTCTTATTAAAACATTAAGTATCAACAAATTGAAATTACATTGAATAACAGATTTTTTTCTTATGAAATTTAAGCTCAAAGGCTTCCAGTTTAAAAAAATATATATCTTAAAATATACCAAATGAAGCATAATTAAATTCCCTACTGAATCACTGCAAAGCAGGGAGGATGGGCCCTCTCTTCTGTAATGTACCAGCATCCATCCCCTGTCTTATTTCATTCCTGTTACTTCTTTGATTTGTTGGCTCTGCCTAAACTAAAAACGAAGTAGAGAGTTGAAGTAGCTCTTGGCCCATGTCAAAGACCAGCACCAATTTAAAATATTATTGTTCCGTTATCTGGATAATCCAGTCCATAAATCTTAAAGTTGGGCACTAGATTTTTTCCTCCCACCTCCCTACTCTGGTTGGAGGTTTTTAATGGGTGACCACCCTCACCTTGCCCTGGCATGGCTCACACTGCTTCTGGATGCACCTCTGCAGGTGCACTAGAGGAATATGGGAGGCTGAGCAGAAGCCTGGAGTAGGAGCTTACCATCTGATTTAGGAACCTGAGCAAGTCTCAGCTATTCATACACACAGAATCTGTGCACAGGCATGGGAACCCCTCCCCCCCCCCCCCCACACACACACACACACACGACCAGAGAGTAGAGTGGCTTCAGGATGACAACTTCCTTTTCTGAAGCTTCCAGTTCAGGCATCAAATGACAGCTGTGGCTCTATCACATGTTGGGGGACGTGGGCCTCTAGTCATCTCACAAGGAGCACCCCAGCTGCTCTACACACACTCCAGACCCTGGCAGAGTCGACTGCCCCCACCTATTGTCAGCTCAGTGAGCCCTCTGAGGCAGACCCAGCTCGTTTCTCTTAATCAGGAGCAATGACTTTGCAGAGAGTCTGATGGCACCAATTGATGAACTAAGTCAAGAGGGAGAAGCTAATCATGAAGGATGTGCCTTGTGCCTGTCTGTGCTATTTATAGAAACCTCCGCAGACAGGGAGAATACATTAGCATTATTCAGCTATATCTACTGTGTAATTCTCAATTCTTGTTAGTAGCAAATTCTCCCTTAACTGCTTTTTATATTATTTTACAACAACTTATGTTATATTTCTTTTACTTAAAAACTGTTTCTTGAAAGAGGTTTAGGGAGGGGGATAAGAGATCAACCAAAGGACTTGTATGCATGCATATAAGCATAACCAATGGACATAAGACACTGGAGGATAGGGGAGGCTAGGGGACTGTCAAGGGCGGGGGGAAAAAAGGACACATATGTAATACCCTTTGTAATACTTTAAGCAATAAAATAAATAAATAAATAAATAAATTTAAAAAAACAAACACCAAAAAAAAAAAAAAAGATTGCTGATCTAGATTTCCATAGCGAGTCATAAGAAAAAAATAAAACCTTCACATAAACAACAAAAAAGGGGGGGCACTAGGGGTGCTGCCTTTTCCTAAGTAAAAGGTCTTGTTACTTTTGAAGCAATCCTACCATCCAAGGGCCGTCACAATAACACAATTTAACAATCATCAAGCCACAAGGCAGATGCACACAAGGAGATGGAGACTAGAAGCTTTAAGGTGAAAACTAAAATCGCACAGAGATTAAGTCTAAAAACTATAAAACCCAGACCCACCTTGTCTTGAAGAAGAGCAAATAATGTTGTCTTTTGGCGCTCAGTTCTCAAATCATAAGAGCTATGGTACAAAGGGTTCTCAATATAATCAAACACCCGGCTTGTGTTTAAATTTCCTTAACTGTGGAATGAATTCATTAGAACAGTATGCCGGCCTGGTTCAGGATGTGCATGCTGACTGGTTGGTATGTTTCCAATGTCTTTTTGAACCTACAGGTTTCTCTTCCTTCTTTTTTTTCTGTTTCTGTTTTTGCTTTCGATGTATGTATTGAAGAAATGAGCTGGATATTCTACAAAATGAACCAAGGTCGGGATTTTTCTTATTGCGCCACTATGATGTCATATAGCACCTTCCTGGCAAATTGGTACTATTTCTATTAAAATTTTTCATACCGATACTTTCAAATTCAGAGCGATGGCATTTTTAATTGAAAATCATAGATGCACAACTATCTTTTCCTCAGGAATGTCAATCATCATTTATAATAAAACAACTTTCATTATTCTTTATTTTTCAATAACACATGCATAGCAGACTCAGAATAAACAACCCAACCTCGACACTAGCAATTGCTTGCTAAAAACAATTTATTTGCAGTTTTATTTTCTTCGGATTGAAGGGGTTCAGAATATTCCACTGTGCCATAAAAAAATTAATTTTTATTCAAGGCACTTCAGAATAAGCGGTTTTCTTGAACTGTCTAAAAGCAGAGCTTCCCAAAAGAGCTCAACTGTCATAAATTCCTTCCCTGGGAGTAGCCAGGGAGGCTGACAGTCACCACTGGAGACTAGAAGTCACCACCACACCTCAACAGACACTGTCACAAAGTATCGTGTCTCTGATCTATTCTTCTGAGGGCCCCTCCTCTTTCTTAAAATGACCTCTCTCCCCCTGTCCTTCCTCTATTAAGAAGTCATTAATTTCACATAAATTTTCTTCTCTTTTCCTTCCCCTGTTAAGATAGTATATAAGCCCCAAATTCTAACCACCCACTCGAGTCACATTAATGTGAACTTCCATGTACATGAGATTAAATGTTCTCTTGTTTTCTTCTAATCTGTCTTTTATAAATGTAATTTACAGGTCCCTATCACTTTATCTAAGATTCTGGAGCAATTTTTTTCTCCTTGGTAGAGTATATCCCAGTGGTTGGCAAACCGCGGCTCGTGAGCCACGTGCGGCTCTGTGGCCCCTTGAGTGTGGCTCTTCCACAAAATACCACGTGCGGGCGTGCACGTACAGTGCGATTGAAACTTCATGGCCCATGCGCAGAAGTCAGTTTTCGGCCTGGGCGAGTCTATTTTGAAGAAGTGGCCTTAGAAGAAGTGGGGGGTGGACATATAGAGAGGATGAACGAAAGGAGATAGACAAAACAAGTATACAAGATGAGTGTGGATGGGAGAGTTGGAAGGGGTCGACCTCAACGAACGTACCTCAATCAGATTGAGGACGTTTTTAGCAAAGGCCCGCTTAGGAGTACCCTAATTAAGTTAATAACAATGTACCTACCTATATAGTTTAAGTTTAAAAAATTTGGCTCTCAAAAGAAATTTCAGTCGTTGTACTGTTGATATTTGGCTCTGTTGACGAATGAGTTTGCCGACCACTGGTATATCCTATATCCTTTAGACATGTTGAGACAAATTACTAGGTTTTAAAATTTCTCTCTGTGGCTATTTTATCAACTAAAATCAGAGGTTTATTAGTTTCAGTTTACTGATAATATGTAAAGATTGATTTTTTAACTTAATTTTGTTCATAATGATGCAAACATTTTATGCAGTTCCAATGTTTAAACAAGAAAGTAAGTTATTTGCAAAGAAATTTAGTTTCTCATCCCTATTTAACTCAACCTATTTCCTTCCCAAAGGAATCCTTTATATTTTTTTCAGTTTTATGTTTCATCTTTTCACATTTTATATAGAAAAATATACATACATATTTATATTCTCTTTTTTCTCAGATAATCCATAGCAAACTGCACGTTTTCCACTACCTTGATAATATCACATTAACCCCTTATCAGATGTATCATTGGCAAATATGTTCTCCCATGCAGTGGGTTCCCTTTTCATTTTGTTGATGGTGTCTTTTAGTTTTAAAATCAGTATTCTTCTATCAAAACCAGTTCAAAGAAACCTAATATTCACTAGTAGACCAAAGTATTGTATTCCTACCCATTGCCTCTAAAAAATAAAATCGTGACATCGGACACTATTAATTGAGAGTAAAAATTTTATTCTGAAATAAACTGAATTTCTAATCTAGTTGTAACCTTGGGAGTGGGTAGGTGAGCAACTGGGTAACACAGAAGTATCTGGCTTTTTCCTGATTTATAAATCTTTGCCTGAATTTCATACACTACTCCCTAGAGACACATCATAGAAAACCATAAAAGCCTCCTACTTAAAATTTAACACTTGTAAACAGTGTCTTATCCAGAAGGTCACCATCTGCAATTAACCATCATTTTAAAAGCCCAGAGGAAATGAAATGCTAAGCATGACATTTTTTGGATCATGCCTCCAAGTTTATTAAATTGCAGGAAATAAACATTCTCATTTTTCATTCATTTTTAGTTATTCTTCTTCTTTTTTAAGCTTCAAAATTAGTATATTACTGGCACTTAATATTTTTTTAACTACAGTATTTCTTTCTGGACATCTATATTTGGAAAGCCTGAATCTGCATTCTTCTGGCCTAGATGGATAGTAGCTATATAAAGAACTGAAAAGGATGGCTGAAAGAAGGATATTGAATTCATGGTACAGAGATAATTAATTACGCATATGATAAAAGGTAAAATCGGATGCTAGCTCATACTATACATGAAAATAAATATCTGAGTGGCAAAAGTAAAATCTATAGCATTTTTAAGTAAGACATTAGATTAGGATTAAACTCATTTAAACATTTTCTTTAAAAAGAAAATATTAACTTCTTATTCTGGTTCTGGTCATGTTGAATTATTGGCTTCCATGTCCCCCTCACAGTGTAAACAATGTTAAATATGCAAAATGTATCATGCAACTGTCTGAAGCCATTGGAGAGCCAAAAGCACAGGACTCTGCTCCATGAGAGAAAGGGAACACAGGAGATGAGTTCCATGTTACCCCTAGTGCTCCTTCTTGGGGAGCTTTTCAAATCTCAGCACAGGGAAATGACTTCCAAACACAGAACAGCAGCCTTCCTAGTAGAGGATACAGCGATCGTACTCAGGAGCTGAAGCTGTGGCTAGAATGTCTGAGATAAGATATAAGCTAGGAAGGAGGTACACACAGAAAGAGCCTCATAAATCTGATAGGAGTCCCTTGTGGTGTTGACCAAATATTTAAATACTAGTAGCCTTGCGCACGAATACATGCACCAGTAGCTCTCTGCGGAGCCTGGCCGCTCCGCGCCCACTGCCCAGAGGCTCTCTGCAGCCCAGCGGCCCATCTGTGGCCGGGAATGCTTGCCTTGTCACTGGGGCAATGACACAAGTGTCTGGTTCCCTGGCCTGGTCAGAAGTCCATCTGTAGCTGGGCGCAGAACACTTGCCTTGTCACCAGGGCGATGACACAAGTGACCCTCCTCCCCACCACTGCTCCGTGCCCGCTGCCCAGAGGCCCTCTGTGGCCAGGGTGGAACACTTACAAGCATTCTGCCAGGCCGCTCACGCTTCCTGCTCTCAGCGGCCACCCCCATTCCCCAGGACTGGTGGACTCCAGCAGGGCTGAGAGGACTAGGCACATCCATCTTGTGGCTATGGGTGCCGCCATCTTTGTGACAGAGTGGCGGTTAATTTGCATATTACCCTTTTATTAGATAGGGTATATGTGTCTAAAGCAGGATTCTGTGAGGGTAAGGATAGGTCTTCTCAGGGTCTTGAGTAGTGGAAGGTGTTTTGAAGTAAACAGAGATTCCAAAAGACACACAGGTCATATACTTTGGAATCACAACCAGGTACACTGGCAAGATCTAATTGAATACTCTGGGTTTTCAGTAAAACTTCACAATGTCTGTACTTTAACACATTGTTTGCAGGTAGTTTTTATCGCGCGCTAACAGGTGGTGCGGGCCATTTTTGCTAATTTTTTGCGCAAATGGCAATGTTCAGTAAAATTACGATAACTTTAGTTTACGTATTTATACGTTACCCTCATTCTACCGCTAGTCTATAAAAAATGTATTAATACGTGTCCCGCGCTCTACTACACTGGTAGAACATATAAATACATAAAACGTATAAATATGTTTCCCGCATACAATGTGTTAAGAGTAGAGCTATTCTGGCCCAAGAATAAGGAAAAGGAATACTCTAGATTTACTCTAATAAAACCTAAAACCAAGCCTTCACAAGAGCAAGTTAAGCCACCAGAAAAGTAATTGTCTTCCAGACTGAAACTCAGTATTCTTTAAAGGAAAAGAACAAAATCAGACTATCAACAATGTATTGAAAATGTCAAACATAATAAACAATTAATAAATATTTCATATAGCCATCCTTATGAAGAACTGAATAATGTGACCCCTGACCAAAAAGAGAATATATAGTAAATAGAGAGCTAAGATGACAAAGAGGTTATAATTAGTAGATTGGGACTTTCAAATAATCATTAAAATATGATTAAATGCTTAAGGGAAAAGGTGGATAAAATGATTGAACAACACAGAGGGACAAAATGCTTTAAAAAGATTGCTTACACTGGTAAGCCAGTGTTTAAGGAAACAAAGATCAAAAAGAGAAATCACCAACCTGTAGAATACTACAAACATAAATTACAAAAGCAGTAGGGGATATTATGAAGAACCTTATACCATCAAATTTCACAACTTATATGACATGCCAAATTCATTGAACATTTTTATCAGAATTAACATTATGCAATATAGAAAATCTGCAAAGCAATATTCAGTAGACAAACTGAATTGACATTAAACAGCTTCTTAAAAATAAATGACTCTTCTGCTTTCATCTGTGACATGTAAAGAATACCCACCCTTACAATTCAAAAAAGCAGAGCAAACTGAATATTAATGACTCTTAGAATCATTGAAGAATTGAGGTCATAGGGCACACCACCAACCCGAAATCTGGGGAGGCAGACAAAATCTAGTATGAGCCTGGTAGAAGCAGAAGCCAGTATATCATAAACTTGTAGGAACATTAAACCAATGACTTTGACAAATTGCTATAGATGGAGGGTAAACTTATATGAAGGCAAAAAACTCCTACAGACTAGTCTTATAGGGTCGCACAAGTTCATGGGTTTTACCTACAGGAACTCTACCAGGTTCCAGTAATGAAAAGCCGAGAAAAACCCTTGTTCTTCTGGCAGGAGAAGACAAAAGTAACCATTCTTAAATATGCCCAGAGCATTTTTCATAACAAAGGCATTCATTAAAACTCCAAGGGAAATGACTTTATAAATCTTATCTGATGTAAAAGAAGGAAAATTACCCAATGCCAGTCTCTCTAGCCTTTCTATCTCACCTAAGTGGTGGAGTGGGGTGGGGAGGGAAGCTGAGAAACACTGTGAAGGTCAAGGCTCAGAGATACAGACCAGATAACATAACTAAGATTATAGAATGTTACATTTTCCCCCCACACCTTACCACTTACCCATGTATATACTTTCATGGGTTTTACCAGGAATAACCCTACCAGGTATCAATCTAACAAAATAAGTACAGGATCTATATAAGTATAAAACTAAAAATAAGAATAAAATTTAAAACTAATGAAAAAACATATAAATGAAGAAATATTGGAAGCTCAATGTTATCAATTTTTCCAACATGATCTATAAATTAAACATAATCCCAATCAAAATACTACCTACTTTGTGGATATCAACGAACTGATTCAAGAGTTTATATGGAAAGGCAAAAATCCAGAATTTTAAAGTCAAAACAATACTGAAGAAGAACATAGAGGACTGATACTGCCTAAGTTCAAGACTTATTACACATCAAGACAATATGGTATCGGCAAAAGAACAGACACACAAAACAATGGAGGAGAATAGAGATACCAGAAATAGTCAAATGATCTTTGATATAAAGAAGCGAAGTCCAATCGATGACAAAGAATATCCTTTTCAATAAATGGTGTTGAAACAACTGGACATTTATCTATCTGTAAGAAGGAGAAGGAGGAGGAGGAGGAGGAGGAGGAGGGGGAGGAGGACGAGGGCAAGGAGGATGAGGAGGAGGACAAAGATGAGGATGAGGACGAGGACGAGGACCTAGACAGAGACTTTACTATAAAAACCAACTCAAAATGGATCTTAGACCTAAATGTAAAATGCAAAAGGGATTTAGAAGAAAACACAAGAGAAACTTGAGGTGACCTTGGGTTTGGCAGTGAATTTTTAGATATAACATCAAAAGAAAGAAAAAACATAATAAGTTGGATTTTATTAAAATGAAATCCCTTTGCTCCGTGCAAGATAGTTTTAAAGACAAGCCACAGACTAGAAGAAAATATTTGCAAAACACATCTAGAAATGGACTTGCATTCAACATATACAGAGATCTTAAATTACAGCAATAAAAAAAAACACAAAAAAATTTTAAAATGAACAAAATATATAAACAAATACATCACCAAAGAAGATATACAGATGGCAAATAGCATATAAAAATATGCTTATCATAATTTATCATTAGAGAGTTGCAAATTAAAATAACAATGAGATACTACAACACACATATTAAAATGACTAAAACCCACATACTGACAATAGCACATGCTGGTGAGAATGTGGAGCAACAGGAATTCTAATTCATTGATATTGCAAAGCAAAATTGAATAGCAACACTGGGAGATAATTTCTTAGCTCTTAATAAAGCTAAATATAGTTTTACCATCTGATCCAGCAATTATTGTATTTACACAATTGATTTGAGAACTCATGTCTACACAACCATTTACACTTGAATGTTGATAGCAGCATTATTCATACTCACCAAAAACTGGAAGCAACCAAGATGTTCTTCAATAGATTTAATAAATTAATGGCTATACAAACTATGATACATCTATGCATATTATTTCTCAATAAAAAGAAGCTCTCAGACCACAAAAAGACACAAATGCATGCTGCTAACTGAAAGAAGACCGTTGAAAATTCTACCAACTGTATGATTCCAAATACATGGCATTCTGGAAGAGCCAAAACTATAGAGACAGTAAAATGGTAAGTGGTTTCCAGGAATTCAGAGGGAGGCAGGGATGAGTAAGTGAAGCATAGAGGATTTTTAGGGCATTAAAAATATCCTGTATGATATTGCTATGGCGGTTACAAGATACTATGCATTTGACAAAACCCATAGAATTTTATAGCACAAAGAGCAAGCCTTAATGCATGTAAGTTAAGAATAAATTTAGGACAATTTCTATCAAAACAATTGTTTTCTAAGTATACGGACAGATTTCTAGTAGTTTACAACTCTGTTTTCTTCCCAGATAAGATTGGAAGCATTATGATTAGCAGAATGATTTTGAGAGAAATATCAAATGCAAAATGAATAGAACCTCATAATCCACTGGCTATACAGAAGGATTAAGAAGAGAGCTCAATATGCAATCTCTTTTATACCTTTCACCACATTATTTATTAATATGGAACAATTAGAAAATACAGTGGTCCTTCCTTCCACTAAGTAATTTTCCTCAGAATTGGAGTGAGTGTTAACATCAAGACCCATTGCCCAGGCATTGTCCAATATTAAGTTTCAATTTGAAATTAATTGTTCATATGCCTTGGTTTGGTGTACTATACTTCTCTTTTTACTAATATAAATACATTCTGGAAAACAGATCTGAGGCAGAGACACACAAGGGACCAATATGACAGACTAACTCAAATCATTAAGATAATGACTTTGACCATGTACTTGAGCTCTCACGCCCGTCACCATCCTCAACTGATGCGCATCAATCAGAATGATAGTCCTTAACATTAAATATTATATCTTCAAAGAGTAGCTTAAAGTATGCTCCTACCCAGCTTGCAAGGTAATGACCATTCATTCATACTTACTGTAGAGTGAAGTTTATTACTGTCTGCTCATTACAGCCCAAAGAGGAATCTAAAATCCACTGGAATGTGAAAATGAAACGTTCAGTTTGCCAACACATTTATAAGTCCAGAGGAAGTATTATTTGTCAGGCTTGAATTTTTATTTGTGTCATGGTTTAAACACATGATTTTCCTTTTATTCCTCTGCTTAGTATAGCTTAATATGTGTGGAGAAGTGGGAAAAATTCTGGTTGGAGAAAAAAGGTCAATGATATTAAAATTTCAAGTCACCATCTAACTTAGTGATTTAAAAAGAAATTTTAATGAAAGAATAGAGTGGAAAGGAATAGAATGGAATGGAGTAGTGCAGTAGAAGAGAACAGAATAAAATACACAGATGTCAAATACATTAGGCATTGCTACCAAAACTTCCTGTTCCAAAACATATACATCTAAGGTATGTTATATATGTACCAGAATTACAAAGTAAAAATGATATCTTACTGTGAATTGTGACAAAAAAATTTTGAAAGTCACTGTTTCTGAAACAACTAGATTTTGAGATTCTGTTCAACCATGTGAGCAACAATATTTGAGATGACCACCGGGTAAATATGAAAGTACCAGAAAGTCACTTTATCATTAGTAACAGGAGGAGTGATAAGAATAATAATGATATACCTTAACAGTTTGTCCATGTGAGAGGGGAAAAGGCTTTGTAAAGTATTTAGCACAAGACTGCATATAGACCCCTTCTTTATGTGGAACGGGTTTTTGTTGTTTTTTGCTGCTTTTCCAAATATTAATACTAATGCCTTAGCTGTCTCCTGCAGATTTGCCTATGGCCACGTGTGCTTGATAGACCACCCAGGCGAATGCACAGCCAGGGTGGAGGACACTGGCATTATGCAAATGTAGAGGGTGAAACACAGAGTCAGAATAAATCTCGTTAATGTAAACATATCTAATGAGCAGCTTACATGGTTTTGCCTCCTGTGGGCATAAAATGTTTGATTTTAATTGTCAAGTAGAACTGCCTATTTCAGAAATCTACATAGAAAAATACTGAGGGTGTATAGTTATAATCTGAGACTTCAGTTCATGAAAGCCCTCACTTTGGAATAATGCACGGAATTTAACAGATATAGTTATATTGGAGCACAAGAAACACATCACAGGTTCTGCAGAATCTCTGGCTTCCTCACCCAGAAACTGTTCCTAGCCCTAGACTAAGTGGCTAGAAGAGTCTTTCTTCTATAGAGGCTGTATCTACTCCAGAGGGTTTGCACCTGCTCTTGTGTGGCTCACACCAACATATCTGCTTCTGGCTTCATGCTCTACTATGTGAGCATAGAGATTTCTTAGGCCTCGCTTATCCCAGGATTACACACTGCTGACTCCCTAACCTGACCATACTTGTTTCAGACTCCCCAAGGCAGCCATCTCTCTGGGAAAAGATCAGTCAGTGTTCTTGAGCTAAGTGACCAATGGGATGATGCAACTGAGTCATTTATAAGGGTTTTTATGAGGCATTTACCCCAATCTTATCAAAATCCCCTCTCTCTCTCTCTCTCTCTCTCTCTCTCTCTCTCTCTCTCTCTCCTCCTAACAATACCAGGAATCTATAAAGGGAGGATTCTCTTTCCACTGCGTTGTCCCCCTTGAGTATATCCTATATCCCATTTATCCCATAGCAATGCCATCACATGTGAGACCTCCATAGTGGCAGAGAAAACCGCCCCTATGCAGAAGTGCACCGTGGAACCTCCCCTATGCAGAAGTGCACCAATGGGAACCTCCCCTATGCAGAAGTGCACCAATGGGAACCTCCCCTATTAGAAGTGCACCAATGGGAACCTCCCCTATGCAGAGGTGCACCAATGGGAACCTCCCCTATCAGAAGTGCACCAATGGGAACCTCCCCTATACAGAAGTGCACCAATGGGAACCTCCCATATGCAGAAGTGCACCAATGGGAACCTCCCCTATACAGAAGTGCACCAATGGGAACCTCCCCTATGCAGAAGTGCACCAATGGGAACCTCCCCTATACAGAAGTGCACCAATGGGAACCTCCCATATGCAGAAGTGCACCGATGGGAACCTCCCATATGCAGAGGTGCACCAATGGGAACCTCCCATATGCAGAAGTGCACCAATGGGAACCTCCCCTATACAGAAGTGCACCAATGGGAACCTCCCATATGCAGAAGTGCACCAATGGGAACCTCCCCTATGCAGAAGTGCACCAATGGGAACCTCCCATATGCAGAAGTGCACCAATGGGAACCTCCCCTATGCAGAAGTGCACCAATGGGAACCTCCCATATGCAGAAGTGCACCAATGGGAACCTCCCATATGCAGAAGTGCACCAATGGGAACCTCCCCTATGCAGAGGTGCACCAATGGGAACCTCCCATATGCAGAAGTGCACCAATGGGAACCTCCCCTATACAGAAGTGCACCAATGGGAACCTCCCATATGCAGAAGTGCACCAATGGGAACCTCCCATATGCAGAAGTGCACCAATGGGAACCTCCCATATGCAGAAGTGCACCAATGGGAACCTCCCCTATACAGAAGTGCACCAATGGGAACCTCCCATATGCAGAAGTGCACCAATGGGAACCTCTCATATGCAGAGGTGCACCAATGGGAACCTCCCCTATGCAGAAGTGCACCAGTGGAACCTCCCCTATGCAGAAGTGCACCAGTGGAACCTCCCCTATGCAGAAGTGCACTAATGGGAACCTCCCCTATGCAGAAGTGCACCAGTGGAACCTCCCCTATGCAGAAGTGCACTAATGGGAACCTCCCCTATGCAGAAGTGCACCAATGGGAACCTCCCCTATGCAGAAGTGCACTAATGGGAACCTCCCCTATGCAGAAGTGCACCAGTGGAACTTCCCCTATGCAGAAGTGCACCAATGGGAACCTCCCCTATGCAGAAGTGCACCAGTGGAACCTCCTCTATGCAGAAGTGCACCAGTGACCAGGTCCATCCTGAACTACAAAAGTGAAATGACCACTCAGATGACTACAGTGGCAGCGGCAGTTCCCCTGTCTGTCATGTGTGTCAGTGTGTAGCTTTATTACTAGGGGCAGAATCTAAAGCGCACCATGAGGTTGGGAGCTCTGCTGGGCCTGCACTTTCCCTCCGGATAGGATGGCAGGGAGGAAGGACTGTTTGTTCTGCTGTAATTCCTGGCTTGGCTGGCACCTGTTTTTCACCAACCAAACCAATATCTGAATTAACAAGCTTCCAGAAAACAGTAGTTCTGATTGGATTGCATGTTAAAGTAATACTTAGCACAAACAGGGGAGGGATTATACTGTTAACTAACCACACAGGACAGCTGAAAGCTACCCAAAGAGTGGAATGGTCCCTGCTAAGAAAGCACGAAGCAGTGAGTCACCAACTCACAGCCAACACCTAGGGAGACACAAACACAGATGTCATCTCCCCTTCTTCCCTTTCCTCCTGCTTCTCACTTACACCCACCCACTGAGGGGGACTGTGAAAACAGATGCAGTGTGGGCAGAAGGGGCTTAGACTGTCGAAATGTTTTGTTTTCCCTTTTAAAGTGTATATTTGTTGTATTTAGTGTACCCCAGACTTTCTCCAGAAATGTTATTTATCTCCAATATCCATTTGCTTTTTATTCCTTAAAATAATTTAAAGGGAAGTAGTCAGCATGCATAAGATGTTGGCCACAATGACATAGTGATTTTAGATCATCAGGAGAGATAGAAAAATAAGAAGATAAAAAAAAGTAAGAAAATTAAGAGAGAGAGAGAAGTAAAAAATAAATTAAGGCCCAGCTGGTGTTGCTTAGTAGTTGAGTGTCGACCTATGAACAAGGAGGTCACAGTTTGATCCCCAGTCAGGGCACATGCCCAGATTGCAGGCTCGGTCCCCAGTAGGGGGCGTGCAAGAGGCAGCTGATCAATTTTTATCTCTCGTCATTGATGTTTCTCTCTCACTCTCCCTTCCTCTCTAAAATCAATAAAATATATTATTTTCAAATTTAATTAATTAATTAAGGACTGGCAAAACCAAGAGTCAATAGGGGATGACATATCATTTAGGTACCTACATTGTGTTAGCATCTTCCTGGCACTGTTGGAGTGAGATTTATTATTACTGTTATTTAATAAATGGCACACTGCCTCCCAACAATCTCAATCTGAATTTCTCTTTAAAATACTTGGATTCTAATTGCTTAATGAGCTCTCCCCATCCCCACTCCCAGCAAACCCAGGCAAAGAGAAGGTCTATCGGCTCTTTCTTGCTAGCCTACCATTGCAAGCCATGCTTTGAACATCTGAACTATGCTGACTGCTGTTATGGCTTGAATTGTGAACGTCCCCTCCCAAAATTTATAAGACCTAACCTCAGTGCTCCAGAATGTGATTTTAATTGGAGATAGGGTTTCTACAGAGGTAATAAAATTAAAATAAGGTCATTAGGGTGGGCTCTCATCCAGTATGACTAGTGTCCTTATGAAAAGGGGAAATTTGGAGACAGATATGCACATAGGGAGAACGCCATGTGAAGATGAAGACAAAGACTGGGCAGACATGAGGAATTTGATATTTATTACAGTTATTCCCAAGAATAAAATAGACATCATTCATTAAACACTTAATATGTATGTCATTGGGTTTTGCATATGTTATTTTATTTTATCCTTAGAAAACCAGAATATGTCTTCTCTACTGCCGGGAGCCGGTCCATGCTTGCTGTTTCAAGGGACCTGGCATATATGGCATACTGTTCTTAATATGTTTGCTCACCTTCTTGGCACTATGTGTTTTAACCAAGGTCGCCTCTCTGAGAAAGGTTGTTTCCCCAGGTAGGGATTTTCCCCTGAAGTTAGGGAGGGAATAAAACCTCTTAACTAAGTGCCAGGCGGGTAATTAATCACTTTAACTATGAACAATCATGCTTAAGCTACATAATCTTTACTCCCTGGAATGGAGATAAGAAACGCCCTAACCTTTGGAATAGAGATTGATAGGATTGAATCAACTGGTATAAATACAGTTGAAACAAGACAACAGCAGACAGAACTGAGGAGAGAGAGAGAGAGAGACAGAAATCGGCACAGAACCTACACAGAACCTACAGACAGAAGAACTTCGCTGGAGAGAACATGGCAAAAGATCCCGGACTGAACCTGACTACAGAAATTGGCAAGAGAACCTGACTAGAACCTGGTGACTGAACCTGGCTGGAGAACCTGGACAGAACCTGGCTGGAGAACCTAGCGAGGGAACATGGCTACTGAACCTGGCTGGAGATCCTAAGCAGAACTTCGAGAGATCCTGGCTGGAGAACCTGGAGAACCTGGC
Source organism: Myotis nattereri (assembly GCF_964212035.1). Classification (NCBI taxonomy): domain Eukaryota; kingdom Metazoa; phylum Chordata; class Mammalia; order Chiroptera; family Vespertilionidae; genus Myotis; species Myotis nattereri. Next base: position 51,217,980 of record NC_138089.1, read on the forward strand.
TGGAGAACCTAGCAAGACAACATGGACACAGAACCTGGCTGGAGATCCTAACCAGAACCTCTCTGGAGATCCAGACCAGAACTTGGCTGGAGATCCAGGCTAGAGATCCTGGCTAGGCTGCTGATCAACTGAATGCTGTCTCCATGTCATTCCTTCTTCGCCGACTCCGTCCACACCTATGGGGACCCCTGGACCTGCTGGGGTTGGACCCCGGCACTCTACTTACTTACTTTTGATGTAAGAATTATATTTAAAATATGTGAGTAGATTAATGAGTTTTATTATCAAAGTTTTAAAAAACAGTTAAATAGTGTCCCTCTTTCATGCCAACCTAAATATCTATCCATGATCTTTGGAAGTCAAAGCCAGATAAGTCATATGATTTTCAGATATCTGTGTGTATCCATAAGCAACCTGATTAAGAGGCCCAGCATATCTCCTTACCTAATTACAGAATATTTTTCTGCCACTCTTCATTAGGGGAATAGGAGTTTTTCCCAATATTTCACTTAACCAACAGGCAGCACTTGCAGAAGGTAGTGGTAATCTCCATAATGAATAACTTGTCAATTACCTGTAAAAGATTACCCCAGCCCTTTAAAAGTTGGTAATAAATTTAGGATTTCCATTTTTAATGCAATACTATACAATCTAGTCTAAAAAGCAAATGTGCTTCAGACGAATTTAAAGGAAATATTGCAAAGGAGTGAAGCCATAACAATGTTCAACTATATTCGTATGTAGGATGATTTCTGTAGTGGACAATAATAAAGAATGCATACTTTCAAAACAGTGAGATAATACAAATGTTACATTTTCTAAAGATGTGCTGCTTACTGTATGCTTGATAACCAGTCTGTGAGGTAGTTAAAGCTGTAATAATTCTGCTACTGTCTTGTATGCATGCATATAAGCCAAACCAATGGACATGGACAACAGGGGGATGAGAGCATGAGGGGCGGGGAGAGTATGGGGGTTAATGGAGGGGATGAGGACACATTTGTAATACCTTAACTAATAAAGAATTTAAAGAAGAAGAAAAAATAAGAGCCCGCTGACATTAAATCCTTGCCTAAAATAACAGACCCTCTAATTATGTTATTAAAATTCCACACTTCATAAGAGCAGCAATTACTCCCAGGGATTTCAGAGATATGCTGGGCCCTGAGTTGGCTGGACAAAGACCTCACTGGACACCAGGAATTGAATGGCCCCACTCTGGATACTTACAAACTGAAAGTATTTTACTGAAACTGACTGTAGCTCTTCTCGCCTAAGAGAAGTGCAAACAAAGCACAAAGCCAACCCACTCCCTCTCTGCAAGAAGAAAACAGATCAGTCAAAACCTCTGCCATTTCCAGCCCCTTGCCTCACAAAGTACATTAGTGAGCATTACATATGCAAAGGTAGGGCTCAACGTTTAGGAAGGGATGGGAAGATAAATTTCCACATAAAATGAAGTGAGCAAATGTAAGTTATCTGAGAGATTCAAAGGATTGGAAACTCTAATGTGTATAATTTATAGTTATTTGTTCATTCTCTTTGCTTCCTTGCAAACTTGACTTTGGTCTTAGTCATATGCCATTTGCCATATCCAAGCAGAAAGTTTGAATGCAGGGTGTGGCTTGACTGGGACCTCTTACCTTCCACCAAGAGCACTGCCTCCCTCAGACAACGGCTATTCCTTCAGCCTGAGTTCCAAAATGAGTCTGTGTAGATAGTCTTGCAAACTGACCAAGCCCTACCAACCTCCTCAGAGTCCTAGCTGTCCTAGCTGGCCTTCAACTCCCAGGCAAGGTGAGCAAGAAAGAAAGAACGAGACTTGGAAGCCACTGAGAATTCAGGGGATGTTGTTATGCAGAAACAGGAATTCATAGAACAGTACAAGCAGCAGGGGAGTGTCTCTATTCTTATCTCTGATCTCAAGTAGCACAGATCCTAAAATAAGCCAAGGTTTACAGAAACAGCTGTTAATAAATGTCTGTATTCTATAAAGCATCCAGGTGAAAAATGGGGGCATTGAGACTTTTGCAAAGACATACAGCAGAAATAGCGAGAAGAAAATAAAGGAGGAAAATAAGAATCAGTCTATTTATAGAGGACTTTCTTTTTAAAAAAAAATCAATCATAATTCCTTCTGGGAAGGAAAAGGTTTACAACATCTATAATGTTTGACATCAAACAGATCTCCCAATAAACAGTCGCCCACCAGAATTGGGTTTGGTAACAGTGGAACATAACTTAAAACTGTTTTTAGTAGTATGTACTTGGGCATCCAGATTGTTAGTTATAAATAAACTCGGAACTTATAGAGCTCTGGCCATTGTTGGATGGAGAATAAGAAAGCAGTCACACAGATATTTCCTCTCTGCGTGAGTGCGGGAGAATAAATACTGAGCAAGCCTACACTCAGACGGAGCCCCCAGAGAACAATGTTCCGCACATATCGTTAGTGCTGTCCGCTACTGCGAAGCCAGATCTTGAACCAGGGAGAGAAACGTTTTATGGAAGATATATTTGAGGGTTTGAGGCCTGCGGCTTTAAGGTCCCCTCAGAGAAAAGGGTTGTGTTTATGCCGCTTTCTTGCTTTCTTCTTTTTATAGGTTAAAGTTTACAATTGGATATTTAAAGAACATGAGTCTGTCTTGACAATTTAACCCTTGTGGCGATGAGCCCGTTGTAATGGGAAATTACTAGGTTTTACCTGGTGCCTGGCACTATGCAAAGTCTTTGATGCGCTATTTGTACTGCAGAGAAAACCGCAGTTACAGACTGAATACTGGTATGCCTTCAAAACTCATAAGCCGAATCCTAATTCCCAATGTGATGGTATTAGGAGGTGAGGCCTCTGGGAGGTGGTTAGGTCCGGAGGGCGGATAATTCAGGAGTGGGATCCCTGTCTTTATAAAAGAGACCCCAGCCTGGCTGATGTTGCTCAGTGGTTGGGTGTTGACCCATGAACCAAGAGGTTACCAGTTCCATTACCAGTCAGGGCACATGCCCGGGTTTCCTGCTCAATCCGCAGTGAGAAGCATGCAGGAGACAGCTGATACGTGTTTCTCTCTCGTCAATGTTTCTATCTCTTTATCCCTCTTCCTTCCTCTCTCTAAAATCAATAAAGACATATTTTTATAAAAGAAAGAGAGAGACCACAGAGAGCTCCCTCACCCCTTCTACTATGTGAGAACAAAGTGAGTAGTAGGCAGTTTTCAACCTGGGAAAGGGCCCTTACCAGAACCCTACCATGTGGCACACTTCAGATTTCCAGCCCTCCAGTGCTGCGAGAGATGAATTTCTGCTGTACGTAACCGCCTGGCCCACGGTACTCAGCTGTAACAGCCCGAACTGACTGAGCCAACAGGGCAAGGTTAAATTCAACCTCGTCAGGACAGAAATTAGCACAGGTTATCAAGAAAAAAAGGATTCAGTCAAGCCTTAATCTTTTTTTAAAAAAAAATTTAAACCATTACTACTCCTCACAAGGTCTTGGAATTAATGACTGGCTTGGTTAATTAACATTTCATTGCATTACTTTTCTTAGTTTGTCAACTCTGAGAAGAAAAGCATTTTGACTATTACTCTGAATAGTGCTAAATTCTCTAGTTTGTACATCCATTTAAATTGAGTGCTAAGTGAAATATTGTAGAAAGAAAAGAAAATTCTGATAAACATAGATGTCATTTAAGTATTCAGTTAATAAGAATGTGAATAATTTGCTTTTCTTCAAAATGTAGTGCCTTTGGCACAAAACAGACAGAAATAACATGTATTTTCACACATTTTTATGTATATTATAGGATCCCACAATATTTCTTCCAATATAATCCTGCCTTATGTCCTTCTGCAAGGCTTGTTTTAAAATCTATGACCATCTCCAGGGATGAGCACTTTTTTACTACAGGACAGACTGTACTTTTTAACTTCGGAGGGAAAAGGTGCTTACATATAAATAGAGATCTTATTTTTTCAATTGCAGAAATGGCACTCTGTGTCTAATGCTGTGACTATGTCATCATCAAATGTCCAGTAATACAGACTAATCTATTAAAAGGGCTGAGATGGACACAGACTCATACAGATGTAGCACTTACAGATGTAGTAATGGGTTTAAATACATTTCTGACAAGTACCTTTTGGACTCTAAATGTGAGTTCATCTTCTGTAAAATGTTGGCAACTGAGATTTCCATTGAAGTAGGACATTGAAAGCAAGGCCTGCTACTTTGGGAAGAAGTCTAAATGGAATCCTGCCATTCTCCTTTCCTGCCCATGATTATGGCACCTGCTCATCACCCATGTCCTAAAAGCAGAGGTCTTTAAATATCCTGCCGGAGGGATAATGAGGAATGGTTTTCCTGGAAAGAGCAATGTGACATTAGCCATTGTTATACGTTTCCATTGGCTGCCATTCTAGTTTTTCCCGAGGCTCTGGAATTTCTTACCAGATGCATGGTGTGTTCTCTGAGTTTACACCAACAATCTAAGATTTCTGCAGGAAAAAAATGTAAGTGAGATGCAAATGACAATAATGAGAAATCTTAGTGGTAGATCCATAAAATGGAATGTTATTCAGGAATACAAAGGAATAAAGTACTGACATGTTACAACATTGATGAGTGTCAAAAACAATGCTAAGTGGAAGAAATCAGTCACAAAAGACCACATATTATATGATTCCATTTATATGAGACAAGAGGCCCAGTGCACAGATTTGTGCACTGGTGGGGTCCCTCAACCTGGTCTGAGGACACCCCACAAGGGGTCCCAGATTGCGAGAGGGTGCAGGCCAGGCTGAGAGACCCCATTGGTGCATGATTCGGGCCGGGGAGAGACATGATTCGCTCCAGGGCGTGCCCAGCCCATGTCGCCCAGTCCCCCTTGGCCAGACCGCAGCAGCAAGCTAACCTACCGGTTGGAGAGTCTGCCCCCTGGTGGTCAGTGCACATCATAGCTACTGGTAGAATGGTTGAACGGTCGAAGAGTCAAATGGTCAAACCATCACATAGACTTTTATATATATAGATGACCAGAATAGATAAATCTATAGAGACAGAAAATAGATAATGGTTGTCTAGGGTGTGTGTAGCTGGAGAATGATGCCAATACATACAAGGTTTCCTTTTAAAATGAATAAAATATTCTAAACTTGATGGCTGCACAACACTGAGTGTATAAAAAATGATTGAATTATATACTTTATAATGTGAATTCTATAGTATATGTTACATTTAAATAAACGTTAAAAATAAAATCTAGTCTATGATTAACTTCGTTAAAACTTTTTAAAATTATAAAATTTGATGATAATTTTTTTAAGTAATATTTGGAATAGAGTGTAACCAATCATGAATAATATTCACATGTTTTAAAACATCTAAAGAACTCTACTATCTGTTAACCCCAAAGGAAATATCCTTTTGAATCAAAATCCCTTACCTTGTTGCTGATGATTTAGTAGGAAGAAAATATGAAGTGTCTTGCATATTTATATACCCTCTCTTGCCCCCCATTTCCCTCTCCTTCTTACCATTTCCATTTTTTATAATATAATATAAATTATTTTATTTTTTCATTTTAAATTTTTTTAATTTTATCTTTATTTTTTAAAGTATTACAGCTGTTCCCTTTTTCATTATCCCCTTTTACATCTAAAGTAGTGTGTTAGCTTGGACTGCCATAATAAGATGCCACAGACTGTGTGGCTTAAACAACAGGCATTTAGTCCTCACGGTTCTGGAGGCTAGAAGTTCAAGATCAGGGTGTCAGCATGGCTGGGTTCCGGAGAGATTTCTCTTCCTTGCTTGCAGACAGCTATCTAGGAATCCTTTTTCTGTGACTGCTAGCTATTTTAAGAGTATAAGAAACTATTCCCATTTAATTTCCTTTGTAGCATCTATTAAAGTATAACTGCAAAAAAGCAAGGGCACATGGGTCACTGTTAGCATATTCATTCATTTCAGGATCTGTAGCTATCCTCAATGGTGATTTAGGATGGAATCTTATTTGTAGAAGAAAAAAAGTTCTCTTTTTGCAGATCTTCTATCTTCTACCTATTATATGGATTTTCAACGATTAACAGATAACTGAATTCAACAAGATAAATGAACTCTAGAGACCTTTGCCTCAGTTATTCTAGATGCATGCAGGGACATTATGCATAGTTTTCTGTTCTGACAGGAAGTAAGCAAGATAATAACTAAGTGAAGTATCTTACTTAAAGTCTGAATCACAAGAGGAACAATTCAGGATATCCAAATACAAAATCTCAATATATAAAAGTGGTTTATTGTATCACCTCAGTGACTGGTTCTTATCTAGCAGTAAGTACAGTATTTTTTTAAATATATTTTATTGATTTTTCACAGAGAAGAAGGGAGAGAGATAGTTAGAAACATCAATGAGAGAGAAACATAAATCAGCTGCCTCCTGCACACCTCCTACTGGGGATGTGCCCGCAACCAAGGTACATGCCCTTGACCTGAATCAAACGTGGGACCCTTCAGTAGGCGGGCCGATACTCTATTCACTGAGCCAAACTGGTTAGGGCATAAGTACAATATTTTAAAATCAAATCAACAATACTCAAGTAAACTTGTAAGAAAATATATGGGGGTCCTTAGTAAATCTCTTAGATGTTACAAGAGAACAAAAGTATTTCACAAATAGTAAAGTCAAGCATTACATAAAAACACACTTCTTAGAAGTAAGATTTTTTACTTTATGCCTCTATCTCTCACTCAGTAAAATATAACCAGAATAACTTGGTCTTAACTCACCTTTCTGGTGAAAAAGTTCCAATAAAATGAAGATTTATCATAATCATTATAGTTATAATTATGAAATTATAGACATTTTTGTTATCTTTCCTCCCTCATTCCAAAATATACCTCCCCCACCCTCTCCCAAAAAAGAGAAAAAATAGGACTATTTTCAAAAGAATAATATTTACTTTGAATAATGACAGGTCTGAGCCAGACATCTCTGGCTGTTTCTTTGCTTTTAATATTCCTGTTTACAGTTTAAGTTCTCTATCTTTGCTGATTACATGAAGCATGTAAATTTATGTTGATTTTTATATTCAGGTTAAATGAAAATTTGCCAACTATTATCCTAACTCAGGTGAAATTCTTATTTCTATTCTCTCTTTTTTCCAGCAAAGTCTATATTGGTAATAATCTACCCTCCTTTCTTTCCTCAATAAGCTTTTTGCCAGGAGGGTTGATTTGGGGATTTTTTAATTGAATTCACCAAAAACCTGTAGTTGTGTTACCTGGACATCACAGAATATAAATCCTTTAGAAATGTAGTTTTATTGATTTCAGTTACTTAGTGAGACAAACCAAAGATTCGAAAAATGTTTCCTGGGAGATATCCTACTGTTTTATCACCAAAGGAGAAACTTCTTTTTATATTTTCATATCACCTTTCTTGAAGTTTTATGCAACCAATTCCAGCTTCCAAAAACCAAATTTCAAAGCTTATTTTAGGAAGTGTGCTGAGATGGCACACCTGAGCAAATAATTATTTTTCACCTTTTACCCGGCGACAAAATTTGGAGTAGTGACCATACAAAGCATCGCATAGGTCACTGAAAATACTAATTTTCAGGTCTTAAGTGTGAGTAGGTTGTAACATATAGAGGGAGAAGCATGAGAGTAGAAAAATTCTAAGATTTAAAGGCATTTGGATAAATTTTGTTCTTACTTTGCCATCTTTACTCATAATAACAAAATAATGGAAGTTCACTTTGTGAGAAAATGGGAGCATAATAGAAGTAAAAATTGCTAAGTCAATTTTCAGAAGCCAATCTAATTCAAGTATGTTATTTTTCTCCTTCAGAGGGAAAAATAGTTATTTTCTATAACTGCTTCACTTTATTCTCTTTCAGACACATAGTTTTTAGTCAACATACGAGGTATCACTTAACTTACTATTATTACATCTGATTTAAAAAATTTTTAACAATAGGACCTTAAAATTGTATAAAGCTTTAAAGATTTAAAAAACAATTTAACCTCTAGTTATTTCATTAGAACCACGAAGAATCCCTATGATGAACTTAGGTGCAAAATTGTTGATCACGTTTTAAAAATGAGAGTTCTTTAAATTATGGACTTTGTTGGATCTTGTAAAACATGACCCCGAACTGAACTGAACGGAAGGGGCCAGAATCTGAACTTGAGTTGAAAAAAGAGGCAAAGCCAATGCTGAGGACATGAGGCCAGCTGTGTATGTAGAACAAGGCAATCAGAAAACGAAGTGATGGGGAGCAGAAGAGTGACTAGCCAATCAGTGGACTCCACAAGGATCCAGGTCTAACTCTAGAGTGTGCCCACAACAGATAATCTAGCAGAGAATAAGGAAGCTACCTGCAAAGACAGAGAGGTGGCTCCCATCCACAGATGTATGAGGACAGTGGCACATCAATGGAACCAGGACTTAGTGCCCAAAATTACTCCATCCTTGGGGGTGAAAGATTCAAGAAGAACTGCGATGCTCTGAAAACACATAGGTAAGTCAGGCATGACGACTGAATTCCTGAAACTGGGATATAAGGTCCGTCCGTGAGTTTGCTACAGGAAATTTTCACTGGTCTACCTATCCTCAGGCTCTAATCCTTCAAATCCAACCTCCTTCTGGCAGAAAGAGGAATCATTCTCAAATGCAAATTTGAATGACAGCCTTTAATACTTCCTCAGAAACATGTTATCCAAAGAAAAACTTTATACATGGGATTTTTGCCCGTCTTTCTCACTCTCCACCATGGCACTTTATATTCTTGTACCATTTCATGTTTTAGGATCTTTTTGTTATTCACTCCATCTATCTGGAAAATCCTTTGCCTCATTTTCTGTATAACAATATCTCTTTCTTCTGTCCTAAAAAACCCTATTTTGTTAAATTTACCCAATAAATATGTATTGAACACCAAGAACCTCAGCATATTTTTAACCTTCTTTCTATCGTTTTATTATGCTTCAAATTCTACTTCTAGCTTCAGCATGTTACACTGGATAACTACCCCACCAATTCTAACACAGCCTCTGGGATCATCAATCTTAGTTAGCACACCTTATTGGGAAAGAGGATATCTTATTGGGTTGGTCCCCTGGATATAACACAGATTTGATAGGAAAAATAGATTCTGATATCACACATTTCTTCTTGGGATATGGTCTGGTACCTAAGAAATTTTTTATTGAAATGTATGGCACCCGACTGTTGGCCAGTCAATGGATAAACCCCATCAAAATATTTTAAAAGGTTTTACCATTGCGTCTAAGGATGGAGTTTCTCTTTGGATCATTCAAGCATGTAGCTCTGGACTGGAAATGTGATAAAAGTGATGTCTACCTGTGGCTCTACTAGTAAGGGTGGTTAAGTGGTGGTGAAGATGATAACAGGAACTGTCAGATTGAGAGTCACAACAATTCACACCTCCTACGCTCTCTCTTTGAGGAAAAGAAACACTATGGGAAAGATTTAGATACTGGTTTCCTATCAGCCTTCAACACTTTGCTAGAGTGGCAGTCATGACCAGAAAATGTTAAAGGTCTCACTTTTCTGCCTTTGCTACCTTCTTTGTATTCAGGCTGGAGCAAATGAGTAAACATATTTGGGAGGATAAAAGCCAGTTTTCTCAGTGGTAGTGAAGGGAGTTACAGAAAAGAAAAAGGGTCAGACTGGAGTATATCCCATGGTGATGTTGACTTGAGATTAATGTAATCAGCATGAAGACAAATGTTTATCATTGATACAGTTATTTGCTAGCTCTGTTGCTGAGTGATTCTAGAATGATGTTACATTATTAGCAATGAGCATACCTAGTGCCAAGGCTGGAGCAGGAAGAGTAAATAAGGAACCGGAGACATATTGATGAGCCAGTGCATGCTAAAAATAATAATAATAATGGAAACATACAAAAAAGATATGGGGAGCTAGATTGAAGGGTTTCCTACTAGCTAAATTTGGAAAAATTTTAGCATCAAAATAAATAAAAATAGTAATGGATTACAACCCATTGAATAAGATAATAATCTATGAGTTCATATGGATATATACATATAGAAAAAAGGACAATCTTTCTTTTCAGTAAACCACTAAGTAAATATGGATGAAATGATGGAGCTAGAAAATCATGGACATAAATCTAGCAGGTGAACATTTGATGACAAAATATTTATATACTGTCAAAGACAAAGTAACTCCCCATAAATGTTGATTCACTGAGAAGTGAGAATATCACTGCTGGGATATTTCTGCCAAAAAGACATAACCTGAATCCAATCATGAGGAAATATGAGACAAACTCAGGCTAAAGGGCAGTCAAAGGCATCTTAGGTCAAAAAAGACAAGTAAAGGCTGAATAACTAACTGTTCCAGGTTAAGGAGGATGAAAAAGACTTTAGTATGAAACGTTATGATCCTGAATTGGGTCTTGATCCAGAAAAAAAAATAGCTATAAAAGATAGTACAATTGATAAAATGTGACTATAAACTATAGATTAGATACTAATATTGTATCAATGTTAAATTTCCTTATTTTGATCATTGTACTGTATAAAAGAATACATATCCTATATAATAAAACCTAGGTGGCATCGTGCGACGTCGTCACAAGATGGCCACCACAAAATGGCCACCAGGGGAAGGCAATTGGGGGCGAACAGGCTGGCAGGGAAAGGCAGTTGGGGATGATTGGGCCAGCAGGGGAGGGTAGTTGGGGGCGACCAGGCCTGCAGGGGAGAGCAGTTGGGGACAATTGGGCCAGCAGGGGAGGACAGTTGGGGGCGATCAAGCTGGCAGGGGAGGGCAGTTGGGGTCGACTGGGCCAGGAGGGGAGGGCAGTTGGGAGCAACCAGGCTGGCAGGGGAGGGCAGTTGGGGATGATTGGGCCAGCAGGGGAGGACAGTTGGGGGCAATCAGGCCCGCAGGGGAGCAGTTAGGCATCAATCAGGCCAGCAAGGGAGCAGTTAGGGGGCAATCAGGCTGGCAGGCAGAAGCTGTTAGGGGCAATCAGGCAGGCAGGCAGGCAGGCAGGCGAGCAGTTAGGAGCCACCAGTCCCGGATTGTGAGAGGGTGTCCCAGATTGGAGAGGGTCAGGCCAAGTTGATGGACACCCTCTTCCTGTGCACGAATTTCATGCACTGGGCCTCTAGTAAGTTATATAAGAGAATGTCCTTGTGATTAGGGAATGCACACTGCCATATTTAGGGGTAAAGCAGGGTCATGTTTACAACTCAATCTCAGTTTTCAGAAAACTGATGAGAGAGAAAGAGAAAGAGAGAGAGAGAGAGAGAGAGAGAGAGAGAGAGAGAGAATGTAAACAATTTCTGAAGCTGTATGAAGGGTGTACATGATTTCTATATACTATCTTGCAAATTTGCTGTAACTTTGAAATTGTAACACAAATGAATAAGCAAAATATTCCCACCACTTGAAAGTGGATAGTTCCCTGTGAAGGGAGAAAAACTAAATGTCTATGAAATAGGAAGAGCTTGGTAATATGAAAGCAAAGTAGAAGCTAACATTTCTTTGCTGCCATAATAACAGCCCTTTGCAGCACAGCTATGACCAAAGGGTTATAAAACTCTTCTGAAGGCGTAAAGCATATCTAGAACTTCAAAACTCGGTCTTCAAATTTGTAACTTCACAGGGAAACTGGAGTCCTTTAAAAGCAACAGTTTTTCTCTTTTTGTCAGATCTATGAGAGTTCCCTGTGCTCAGCATTTCCATTGTGATAAACACTAGACACAAGCTAAGTAGTCGTTGGCAATTGTAGTTGGGGAACCCCTATCTTTGCCTTGTGTTAGTGGGTACACTCCTTTAGCAGAGCTGATGGGCAGAGGTCAGGACTGACGCAGGTCAGTGAGGCAGTGAGATGGGAGGGTGGTCAACAGACTCCCTCGATAAATAAAGCTTTTGTGCCAGAATTATTTTCTTCCCTTTTTAGGTTCTTTAACATTTTGTAATAATCTTATTCATTTTCATTATTAATTGCTATAGGCACATGCAATTACATTCCATTTGATCTTGACAAGACTACTGGGAGCTAATTATCATCATCCTATTTCACAGGCAAAAAAGTAGAGGTTCCATGCTTGAGTGACTTCCCAATAATCACCCAGAAAATAAATGGCCATCTACCCAACATTAGCGGGCCCGCTCTTTCCAACACATCGCACTGCCTCTGCATGAAGCTGTGCTACTTCCGGAGAGTGACTCGGGTTACATCAGCCTCTGGACCACCTTCTTCGTTAGGAAGAGTTAGTTGTAGGGTGAAGAGAAGGTGCTGGGCATGTGCGCACTTAGAAAGCCTGGACGTGGCAACTGGAGAGAACCCAAACTCCAAATAGAAGTTCCCTTCTGTTTTTCTTTCATCAGCCGTCTCAGTTTTCTTCCCACCCACTTTAAATTTCTTAAAGTTGCTCATTCCATTGGTTTCTATGCTGTGAAATACTATTATGGATCTGAGAAGCAGGAGGAAAATCTTTGTTCTTAGTAAATATACATTTGGAAACCAGCCAGCTGGGAAGTAATCCTGTGAAAACAGCTATTAGGGCAGCCCGCTGTGAATGGGTTGGACGGGATGATAGTTCCAAGGTCTCTGGGTTTGTTTGTTTGGGGTGTTTTTTTAAAAAATATTTTTTTATTGATTTCAAAGAGGAAGGGAGAGGAGAGATAGAAACATCGATGATGGAAGAGAATTATTGATCGGCTGTCTCCTGCAGCCCCCTACTGGGGATCAAACCCACAACCCAGACATGTGCCCTGACCGGGAACTGAACTGGGACCTCCTGGTTCATAGATCCATGCTCAACCACTGAGCAACACTGGCCCGGCATGGGTTTGATTTTGAGCATAATAAATAGAGAGTGTCCTTCTATGTATATTATACCCATAATACACACACACACACACACACACACACACAATAAAAATACCATATAGAAGCTGACAGAATATACACTCTACAGTTCAATGGAAATATAGCTAAGTCTTAGCTTCTTCCTTCATAATTGTCACAGCCCCGGGGAAATGATAACCACTTCAAAAATTTCAGTCAGGAGTCAAGAAGTGAGAGACTGGCATGTTAGAACTTCTTCAGAAGGGTAACGCCTGAGGCTTCTCTTTTGTCAAATGGGAATGAAATGTCCTCCCTGCTATGTCCAAGACTGTTGTGATACTCAAATCAAATAATGGATATTAAAGCGCTCTGGATACATTAAAATCCCATACCAATATAAAGCATTGTTTTCTAAGCAACATTTCTCCATTGCCAATAAGTTACTTCATGCTGAGCAAAGGGTCAACCTCTATAAATATGAAATAACTCACAATAGTTCTCCAGAATGTAATAATTCACCCATTAGGCCAATCCCCACAGACCAAGAACCTTGCCTGGCTCATCATACGCATTCAACAAATAATTATGCCTGGACACATAATTGCAAGTAGAGACCAAACTGTTTTACCATATTGGGTTGGTTCCTCAAAATCATCTTGAAAACACCAGCCCCTAGCACAGCACCTGGCACAATTCTACTGTAATGATTGCCTTTATGTGTCGACTTGGCTGAGTCATGGTGCCCAGATATTTGGTCAAAGACTATTCTTCGAAGATGATTTTTTTTATAAGATTAACATTTAAACCTGTAGACTTTTAAGTAAAGCAGATTATCTTCCATAAAGTGTGTGGACCTCATCCAATCAGTGAAAGGCCTTAATAAAACAGACTGGCCTCCCTTGAGCGTGAAGGACTTCCGCCAGCAGACTGCCTTTGAGCTGAAATGGCAACTCTTCCCTGCGTCTCCAGCCTGCTGGCCAACCCTGCAGATCTTGGACTCACCAACCCCACAATCACATGAGCCTATTCTTTAAAATAAATCTTTCTCTCTGTAAATAGTCATCATTGCTTTTTGTGTCCTTGGAGAACCCCAACTAACACAATGATCAATATTCAATGGCTACCAAGATTTTTAATCCCAGAGTGAATTACTCTTAAACCATCAAAATATTTTACTCTAAAAGAATCCTTTATTTTCCCCAATAAAAATTTCTTCAAAATAATTCCGTATGCATTCATCCATTCCTTCCCAACTATTTATTGACTCCTCATTTAATTGTTTACTATGAGACAGAAAAAAAAAAAACTCTGCATAAAGCAAATAGAGGGCTACACCCACATTTAGCAATGGCGAGAATCCAAAATACTGACATATGACAAATTTAAAAGTTACAAAAAATACAGTTTTGTGGAGCTACACCTATTGTAATGAATTTTGCTTGTTGACTACAGAAACCTTAAGGAAACTTTTTTTCTTTCTGGAAATACTAGCCTTAGAAAAAGGAATTGAAGTAGAATTCATTTATTCTGTATCTAATGTAGAAAAATGGCACTGAAATTTTGAAAGGAACGTGAAATTGCTGTACCTTCTAGTGTCTATGAATAAAATAGGTGAGGAGAAAGAGAAAAATTTAATTTAACACTAAGAGTAATTTTCACCTTTCCTTCCTTTGAAAACATGCGAAAGGTCATGTGTTGTCATGGAAACAGTAAAATAAGAAATCTGTTCTCAAATGCTTGTAGTTAGGTGCAAGATTGTCAAATACAAGCTGTTTGTATTTGCCTCTTACAGAGTACAAAAACACTGATAATGGCTTGGTACATAACCATCCTTGTATTTTTTTCCAACCTTCCCCGAGTGTATGTTTTGTGTGTATGCGATTCCATAGTTATTTCCTTTTATAAGAGGCACTGAGACCACACCTTATTTATAATGCCACTGGGTTAAAACTAAAGCATAGGTTCTAACGCTTAAAGGTCATTTAAAATAATTTAAAACAAAGCAAGGGCCGGTTCAAATTCATGAACCCATGCTCACAATGCAAAATGCTTGAAGCAATAGTTGTCATTGCTCAGCCATAAAAACCATGGAGTTTAGGGCAAGACACACCTCCGGTCTGAGTCGTGGTTCTTCCCTTTAGTTTTACAGAGTGGCCTGGGGCAACATACTTAACTCCTCTCTAATTTGTTTGCTAATGTGTAAAATGAAACTTATTGAGTCATTTTTTAAATAAATGTTCAATAAATATTAAGTAATATGGACCCCAAAATAGAGATATTAGTGATCATTATCTCCTCCCAATTACATTAGTGAACAGAACCAGAGTCTGGGTAACTGAACCTGAGCTTTAATTGCCAGATCCCCTCTATTGCTTTTGAGCCTCATGGTTGGGTGCATTCTCACCGTTCTAGATCACTGACAATGATTCCATCAGCACCTGGAATTCTTTCTCTGACCTCCCAGGGTTTCCACTGACCTACCCAGATGCTGCCTCCTAATCTTGAACTGCACCAATCAGCCTCAAGCCACTGAGCATTAAAGCTGGAAGAGACTCAGTACCCTTATTTCAGAGTGGGAATGCAAAGTGTCTGGTTCAAGATCCAACTGCTAGTGAGGCTCAGAGACCGATTTCTCAACTTGTAACTCAGAGCTCCACACTTTGCATCTCACAAATACGGACCGAAGACAAGCAAGAATGCACTGCCCCTTGCACACACTATGCCGATTTCCATCGCTCTGTCTTTGCCTTGGAGAGAGCCGTTTTCTTTACGCTTGGATACCAATGTGAGTCCATGAAATCATCCGCAGGGTTATAGCAGCAGAAATATTTTAAAGAGTACTTTCTAGTTCCTCAACATCCACATCTTCTTCTTAAACCCCATCTGCCTGAGAACCTACCTTTGTTTCACTTTACAAAAGAAACGGGTATCCTTCATCCATCCCACTGCGTACTGTGGTGTGTCACCCCAAAGTGGAAAAAACTTATCCAAGCAAAGTGGAAGCCTCCTGTAATAGGAGTAGTCAAGTTACCCCCAACTTTTCCTTGACTAAAGCCCACTTATAGTCATAGAGAAGAACGGTGTTAAAAGAGTAGCAGCTAATGTCAGGATGTTATAAAATTAGATACGTGATAAATAAAAGGTGAAAGGAAAGACAATTTAATGACTTTA
Source organism: Myotis nattereri (assembly GCF_964212035.1). Taxonomy (NCBI): domain Eukaryota; kingdom Metazoa; phylum Chordata; class Mammalia; order Chiroptera; family Vespertilionidae; genus Myotis; species Myotis nattereri. Next base: position 51,233,997 of record NC_138089.1, read on the forward strand.
CCTCTTCTATCCCCAAAGACTATCCAAAGATTCATCTTCTTTGAGGCAGAACCCTATGAGAAGAAAACAGGGTGTGGATAAGAAATGCTGAATGCTAAGAATTTGGGGTCACAAACTAAAATGCATTCAAATTTTGCAGCTATACTTAATACACATCCTTAGAACATGCATTTGACTGAAAAGATCCTTTAAGCAGTCAAAGTCATATAACGTTGCTTCCTTTAAAAGCAATTACAGTATTTTTCAGGTCTACCAAATTTTCCAAGGTGTACAGTATAGAACCTACCTACATTTTGGTGCTCCACCCGAATCTCCTCTGGTCAGATAAAACACCCGTGCCCACACTTCAGATGGATCACTGTAGTCTCCTGCCCTCTCCTCCCCTCCTCACCTTCCCCCTTCCCTACCAAACCCTCCCCTCCCTTCTTCTCTCTTATATGTAGTCTGGAGATGGTTGGTGGTATTACACACCCAACTTTGCTGTATAGCACAAGAAGTGAATAACTTTTCAGTTTCAATTGCCAGTGTAGGTACACTTTACAGATTAAATGGCTTTTAAAAATAATCCCCATGTAATGGTAAGGGGGGAAAGCCAGCAGTCATGGAAACAGAGGAGAGAAGCACTACAGACGCATGAGGAGTAGAAACACAGCCTCTAGAATCCATTCCCAGGAGCAGATGGTGGCACACTCAAGGCTTCTGATTCCGTCCAAAGTAAAATAGCAAGGTCCGGGTTTATTCTCTTGCCAGAAATTACCAAAAAATGAAAAAAAAATCGATGAAGCAATAGTTTTCCAGACATAGAACATGAGTCAAAGAAGGACAATAAGCCCTGAGAAATGGAAAACAATTGAGATCAACCCTACTTAACTGCTTTGAGAGACTTTCTTGGCCATGCAGAGGGGGACCCACGGCTGAGCAGGATGGACTTCGGGCTGAAAGACTGAGGTTAACAAAGTGGGTATAGTTTGCAGGACAGAACACTGAATGGGAGAGAGATAGAGAGAGAGAGAAAGAGAGAGAGAGAGAGAGAGAGAGAGAGAGAGAGAGAGAGAGAGAGAGAACGAACTCCAAAGACCCAGAGCGAGAAAAAAAGGTAAGCCACGCCCTAGAAAAATATATTACAAATCGCATATCTCATAAAGGATTTGTATCCAGAATATATCAAGAAGTCTCAAAATTCAGCAATAAGAAAACAAACAAACAACACAAAAAATGTAAAACTAAAACTACTAATTTTAAATGGGCCATAAATTTGAACAGAACCTTTGCCACAGAAGATACACAGATAACAAATAAGTGCATCGAAATATAATCACCATTAAACATTAGAAAAAAGTGTGAATTAAAGCCACAATAAGTCATTACATAGCAAGTAGAGTATTTAAAATTAAAGACTTATCATATCAAGTGTTCATGAGAACTAAAGGAACTAAACTCCTTGTGTAACCACTTTGGAACGCGGTTTCAGAGTTTCTTTAAATATTAAACAAGTAACTCTTGTGTGATTCATACTATCCTCTCCTGGGTATTTTATCCAAGAGAAGTAAAAGCATATACCCACACAAAGACTTGTTTACAAATGTTCACAGAAACTTTATTTGTAACAATCCCCAAACTGGAAACAATTCAAATATCTACTAGCCAGTGAATAAACAAATGATAACATATAATGGAATAGTATGCAATTTTAAAAATGAATGATTATCCCTAACCAGTTTGGCTCAGTGGATAGAGCATTGGCCTGCAGACTGAAAGGTCCCAGGTTCGATTCTGGTCAAGGGCATGTACCTTGGTTGCAGGCACATCCCCAGTAGGGGATGTGCAGGAGGCAGCTGATCGATGTTTCTCTCTCATAGATGTTTCTAACTCGCTATCCCCCTCTCTTCCTCTGTGTAAAAAATCAATAAAATATATTTTTTTAAATCTGAACTATTAATATATGCAACAAGTTGTATGAACCTCAGAATAATTATTTTGAATGAAAAAATAAGACCAAGGGGTAAACATATTATATAATTGCACTTATATAAAATTCTAGAAAATGCAAACTAACTATAGTCACAGAAAACAGAGCAGTGGTTGCCTGGGGGCAGAGTGAGAGCGGCAGCCTCAGGAGAGAGGTCAGTTACAAGGAGGCATGAGGAGATTCTGGGGGAGCTGATGGCTTCATGGGTAGATACACATTTGAAAACTCACCAAAATCGACACTTTCAATATAGGTTTGATATTCAACTGAGCATTACTGATGGCATACCAATCACCTGAAACTACCTTAGGAGCTCAGGAAACAATGTACTATCTGAAAGAAGCTTATAGGCTAGTAGAGGAAGAAAATTTTATAAAGGAAAATAATTCCAGTACAGAGAATGCACCAATGAGGAGAGGTGTGCCGCCAGGATGACTTATGAGTGATGGGTAGGAAAGAACTATCCTGGGCAGAGGGAACTTTATGACCAAAAGTACTTAGATATAGCGTGGCTGGCATGGCGCAGTGGTTGGGCATTGACCTATGGACTGGAAGGTCACAATTCAATTCCCAGTCTGGGAAGATGCCCAGGGTGGGGCCTCGGTCCCCAATGTGGAATGTGCAGGAGGCAGCCGATCAATGACTCTCTCTCATCATTGATGTTTCTATCTCTCTCTCCCTTCTCCTCTGAAATAAATAAAAATATATTTTTTAAAAAAATACTTATATATAAAACAGTTCTTAAAAAGTCATTTAATATGGCTTGAGATCTAGTTTGAGGATCTTTAGCCCAAGTACACTGTATTCACTGACCATGAAGATGTTTAAACATAGCCAAATTCATTATGGAAACTATTTATTCCAAAAGAATTCTTTAAGTGTCAGTCTATTCCACACAAGTGTGTGGACTTTTAGTATATCTGTTGAACGAATGAATGAATGAATGAATGAGGCATATTTGAACGCTATAGTGGCTCGGCTAAATACTTAACAGTTCCCATAAGAACCACCAGGTGGCAGATATTTAGTCAAGAATGGCTGTTAACCAAGAGCACAACTCAGATGATGAAATGTATAATAGCTTTTGTTCTCTTGATTCCTACTGTCTGAGTGCATTAAAATCAAAAAAAATTTTGTGAGATGAACTAAAGAATATTTTTAGCCCTTTTGTCCTAGAAAAATAACTGTTTATTGAACTGGCTTATGAAATTGAATTTGAAAATGACAGTAACAAATACTCTTCTCTCAGCAAAGAAAAAATAATAACAACAAAAGGAGGATTTTTGAGGCTAAGGCATAACCCCATAGGGATTTCTACTCCTCTCTCCCCGAAATCAGTAAAAGAAGGATTACAACCACAAAAGTCATTGTATTGTCACACAGAACTTGAAGAATCAAGGATTAAGATGGATGCCTTTCTATTTTGGTACATGGGACAAGTCTCAGTCTATATAGCAGAAAGAAGGTACCTGCAATACAGCATCACTGGCCACATATATGATGAATCCATAAGACCTCAGTAGACTTGGTTGCCTTAAGTGGGACACTGAGAAAAAGAGAGAGGTCACCCAAAGGAGACTTTCCAGAATAGAAATCAGGTCACATAGGGAACAGCTTCAGGAAATGGAGGTGCACAGTAGCAACATGGGAGAGGAGCCATCGAAGGCTCACATGGGCAAGTCAAACCAACGATGTTCACTCAGAATTAGGACAATTGAGTTCCAGAGAGATGGAATTCTGCTTTTAAAAGGGAAAGATTTTTTCATAAGTGGGGCAGACCACCTAAGTCTAAGAGAACTCAGGCTTTCCTCAATGGACTGTTCCAGCAGAGGCTCAAGTGTAATTAAGTGTATTAAAACCCAGTCTACCTCCAGAGACCACGCTCAGAAACTGGGAGTCACACAGGAAAAGACACAGCTCAGTGCCTGGGCCACAGCACATGTTCAACAGGCAGTACTTCTTGGTTTGTACTTTTCCTTGTTGTGAGTACCTTAAGTTGGACCACGTAATGTCACTTTTCTTCAGAAAATAAGTCTAACTTAATTTATTTATGTATATAACTATCTATACATGCTAATAATAAAGATTATAGTACTTAATATTCACAAATGTACTTTTCGGTTTATCAAATACACTCGTACATATTTATCTCATGTTCTTAATACTCATGATGACCAGAGCATAATTCTTGACACAAAACAAGTACTCAGCAAGTCTTTGTGAGTCATCAATGACCCCTATTTTATATAAACTGAGGCTCAATGTATAAGTCCCCACAGTTTATATGTTGCAGAAATAGCAGTTTAATTGAAACTTTCTGAATCTTTTTCCTGTATTTATTTGCAGAGGTGCATTAGCATAAATGAAAAAAATCCCTATATATACATAAATACTAAAAAAACAGCACGTGTGTGTGTGTGAGAGAGAGAGAGAGATAGAGATCCATAAAAGCCAAACAAATCGGGAAACTGTCCCAATTTAACACATATTACATTGATCTGCAGTTTGGCTTAAGAACGTTCTTGATGATGAGTTTTGCTACTCCCCAGAGAAGAACCATTTAGTTTCATAGAAGAGAGCCTTGCTGCTCCTGCCAAATATAAGTGAATATATGTATTTCCTACACATACTAGTACATGTGCACATACAGATGTTTCCCAATTAGTGAGCTATCAAACAGTGGTGCACTATCTCAACACTGGCGAGGACAAATGTGATACACGCAAGGAACTCTACAAAGAATATGCAGAGCAATGTTAAAGTCACCGACAAGGCTAAGGTTAATTAACGCTATTCTTGGAAATGTCAAGCAATCAGCAAGAACAGTATTAAATTGGGGTCACTGGGAGTTCCCCCTGCACTCAGCATGCTGAGTAGCCCATTATATTATTCATAATAATCTGGGCCAGCCTGTAATGGCTTATATATTTATAGGCTAGCCAATGAAGTTTACAAATTCAAGTTTAATTCAAACTCAGACTTCCCTTCGTTTGGTTAATTTACTTGAAGCATTTTTTATGGGCCAGACATTATGTAGAGGGCTTTACGTGCATGATTTCGCTTAATAACTCAATATACATTTAATTGTAAGCTCCATTTACAGGTTTGAGAATCCAGAGAGGACAAATAACTGGAACCGGGTCACACAGGTGAGCCAGGCTTTGAACCCAGGCACTCTGACTCCTGAATCACCTAACCCTGCACACTCAGACCATGGAGAGGTACCATTCAGGTTAGGGGAAGCACAAGCCTTGGGGGTCTGGGTCAGACAGCCCCACCCTAAGAGAAGGAAGTGAGTTCCATACTGGGAAGCATTTCAGGTGGACAGTAGCACAATCAAAGCCCAGAGGAATGCTGGGGGGGCAGGGGGAACTTCTGAGCCAGTCTTATCACAGGGAGAGTAGTATAGACAGACATCAAGAACCACAGACTAGATTACAGGGGTGGGCAAACTTTTTGACTCGAGGGCCACAATGGGTTCTTAAACTGGACCGGAGGGCCAGAACAAAAGCATGGATGGAGTGTTTGTGTGAACTAATATAAATTCAAAGTAAACATCTACACTAATAAAAGAGAAAAATGGTAATTGGCGTACGGTGCTACCCTTTTCATTGGCTAATCAGGGCTATATGCAAATTAACTGCCAACAAAGATGGTGGCTAATTTGCATATGTAGGCACAATGCAGGGAGGCGAAAGGGAAAGCAGGAAGAAGCCCCTTACCACTGACAGTGATCGGAAACCCAGGGGGGAGCTAAGAGGTGGGGGGCAAGGCAAAGGTGGCCCTGGGGCCGCCTTTGCCCTGCCCCCCAGCCATGATTGGAGAATCAGGCGCCTTTGCTGCCCTGGCCAGTGATAGCAGGAAGTAGGGGTGGAGCCAGCGATGGGAGCTGGGCACGGTCGAAGCTGGCAGTCCCGGGAGCTAGGGGTCCCTTGCCTGGGCCTAAAGAGGAGCCCATGATTGCGGGGCCGCTGCAGCTGCAGGTCCCCGCTGCCCGGGCCGGATGCCCAGGCCAGAGGAGTCCTGCAGGGGCAGGGGCGGAGCCCGCGCGATCACGGCGCCCCCCGCTGCCATTGTGGGTCCCCGCTGCCTGGGCCGGACGCCTAGGCCAGAGGCGTTAGGCCTGGGCAGGGGCGGAGCCTGCAACCGCGGGGAGCTGGGGGTCCCCTGCCCAGGCCTAATGCTTCGGCCAGAGGTGTTAGGCCTGGGCAGGGGCAGAGCGGGAGATCGCGGCGCTGCTGCCGCTGCGGGTCCCCGCTGCCTGGGCCAGACGCCTCGGCCAGAGGCGTTAGGCCTGGGCAGGAGCAGAGCGGGAGATCGCCGGGAGCTGGGTGTCCCCTGCCCAGGCCTAATGCCTTGGCCAGAGGCGTTAGGCCTGGGCAGGGGCAGAGCCTGCAACCGCGGGGAGCTGGGGGTCCCCTGCCCAGGCCTAACGCCTCGGCCAGAGGTGTTAGGCCTGGGCAGGGGTGGAGCCTGCAACCACGGGGAGCTGGGGATCCCCTGCCCAGGCTTGACACCTCTGCCAGAGGCCTCAGGCCTGGTCAAGGGGCCGATCCGGTGATTGGTGATAGGAGGGTGATGGGGGTCTATGCCTCTGGCCGAGGCATCAGGCCTGGGCAAGGGGCAGAGCCAGCAATTGGAGGGGTCTGGGGGTCCCCTGCCCAGGCCTGACACCTGGGCCAGAGGCATCAGGCCTGGGCTGGGGGCAGAACCAGTGATCGGGGGGAAATGAGGGTCCCCTGCCCAGGCCTGACGCCTCAGAGGTGTCAGGCCTGGGCAAGGGGCCGATCCTGCTATTGGAGGGTGATGGCGGTCAACGCCTGAGGGCTCCCAGTATGTGAGAGGGGGCAGGCTGGGCTGAGGGACACTCCCCCCGCCACACACACACACACACACACACACACACACACACACACACACCCAGTGCACGAATTTCGTGCACCAGGCCCCTAGTCATTACATAAAAGGTACAGTCTTTTTTTTTTAGTTTTATTCATTTCAAACAGGCCAGATCCGGCCCGCGGGCCGTAGTTTGCCCACGGCTGGACTAGAACAATATAGGGACCCCGAGGAGGGGAAAGACTCCAAGACTCCCAGAACAGAATAGTTGAGTACACAAAAGCCTGATCCGCACCCATCCATAAAGGCTTCCGGCCCTGGCCCTGGCACACAGCTCACTTCAGCAAGTCTACATCCCTGAAGGACAGTATTGTCCCGAGGCAAAGGGAAGTAAACAGCAAAAGTTATCATTTAGCTTGTAATATTCAGGAACATCTTCAATGAATGTACATTTCACTGCCAATAAAGAAATTATGTTCATGTTTTCATCCTCTCCCTCTCATTCTTCTCTCCTCTCTCTCTCTCTCTCTCTCTCTCTCTCTCTCTCTCTCTCTTTATCTCTCTCTCTCTCTCTCTCTCATACACACACACCCTACTTTCCAACACACATATTCATAGGATGCTCTCATATAAGATTGGACAACTCCTCATCAAGCCTTCATGGGGTGGACAATGAAATGGACACATGTCATGGGCCTGACAGTGAGGTAGCTAGAGGTAGGGAGCTTGCTGAGGGAATGCCATTGATACAGGGCCAAAATTAGCATGTCGATTCAGTCAGGAAGTCTCTGAGGTAGCATATAAATAAAGCTGACTTCCACCTGTGATTTTTAAGGATAATCCTGGAGCATGCTCAGACCCTGGCCACTACCTGGCAGACCGCTCCCATTGCATTTGCTTTTGTGCTCCACTAACTGTACCTCTGCAGGCCCCTGAGAATCCCAGGAGCCTTGAAGCCTGACAGCCATCTTCTGAGGAAAGAAGCCCCCTAGTGGCCACCGAGCCACTTTTTTTTTTTTTTTTTTTTTTTTTTTTTTTTTTACAAAAACCAATTTATATACATTTATTCATTCATTTTACTTTTAAATTAATGTTTTGCCAGGGACTTGCAAGGAGTGAAGGCAGCTAAATATGAACTGCAGATGAGAGAGCATAGTTATTCATAAGGTCATTGGTACAAACTTTTGTCGTAGCAATACTCATTATACAATGGTGCTCAGATACTGCAGTCAGATAACTTCCTCGGGGAAATACAAATTAAGGGTGAGAAAAAGTACAGGAGAACACTCAGCTCAAGGTTGGATGGTGCCAAGTGCAATTTTGTCAGCACACACATAGTTGGGGACCTAGGACCAGGGAGAACTCAAGAGTCCATTTTCTGTCTCATATTCATTCAGCATGTATGATTAAGTCACTCCTCTGTGTCAGTCGCTTATTCAGGGGCTAAAGATACAACAGAAAAAAGAAAAAAAACAGGACCTCACCCTTGTGGGTCTTACATTCTAGCAGAGATAAATACAATATATAGTAAACAAAGAAATACTTTCATTTTAGATGGTGGTTGAGTTCTATTATAAAAATACAAGAAGGTATTTAGCTAAGAGGAAGAGCCCCTTTAGAAATTGTGATTGGTGGAATTCTTCTAGAGAAAGTCGGATGTGGGCTAAGTGCTAAGTGCTATAAAATATTTGACCATGTAAAATCATCTAGGGGCGGGGACAGGGTTAGCATGTTGTTGCAGCAGCAGGAAGAGGTCCAGTGTGGAAGAGTGTAATGAGAAAGGAGCATGGCAAACGACAGAAAATTTGATGGATTCAGATTATGTAGGAACTTCTAGATCCTGGCAAGAAGTTTTGAATCAACTTCTGAACAAACTATAAAGCAACTAGAGGATTTGAAGCAGAGTGGTATCTGATTTCTTCAATGAAAAGTTTACCCTGGTGTCATATGGAAAATGTATGGCTGGGGGCGGGAGGGGAAGTGAAGCAGAAAATCCAGTGAGGAGGTCATACTTGGAAATGTCAGGTGATCAGCATGCAATATTAAAATGAGGTCACTAGGAGTTTCTGACATATTCAACATACTGAATGACCCATTATGATATTCATACTTTTTTCCCTAAAAACCAAGTATCTAAGAGTGTATATATTCTCAGGGTATTCTAGTAAATTTTACTGAGGCTAATTCTGAATCAAACATTGTTCTTGTTTTTGCTTTTATTGTTTTTCTTAGGCCTTTGCCTTAATTTCCTTTAGCTGACAGATTTTCCAACGTGAGAAAACCAGGAATCAGTGTTTAACTCTCAAAATACCCACCATTTGCTAGAGGACCTCGCACATCTCTCTAAGCCACTTTGGGTCTTAGCCTTTTTTTCCCCAAGAATGAATGAGGCAAGCATAGGCTCTTCTGGCTCTGAAATTATACCATCGTTCAGATAACTGAAGTAATTAGAGCTTGGCCACAATTAGGTTTGTCTTTTATTATTCAGAAGCCAGAGCTTTCTGTATATCTTTCTGGATCTGCTCATTTGGGATTACATTATGTCTTTCTAGACATCCAAATTTTAGATACTAGTATACCTAATGTCACGGAAACCCAGTTATAGTAAGCCAGTAGCAAATGAGCAGAGTGAATTTCTAAAGCCCATGCAAATGGTTTTCTCTTCCAGAAATTCTCTTAAACATTTTCTTAAATATTCCTTTGTGGGCATATTTTCTTTTTCTTTCTTTTAAATATATTTTTATTGATTTCAGAGAGGAAGGGAGAGGGAGAGAGAGATAGAAACATCAATGATGAGAGAGAATCATTGATCTGTTATCTCCTGTACCCCATCTACTGGGGATGGAGCCAGCAACATGGGTATGTGCCCTGAACGGGAATCGAACCGGTAACCTAATGGTTCCTGGGTTGATGCTCAACACTGAGTCACACCCAGCTGGGTGGCATATTCTCTTTTTCAATCACCAAGAGGACACTTCATGAGTATTCATTTCTTGCCCTAGATTTATTAGACTCTAATTTTAGCAGCATCCCTGCCGGGAGCCGGTCCATGCTTGCTGTTTCAAGGGACCTGGCATATATGGCATACTGTTCTTAATATGTTTGCTCACCTTCTTGGCACTATGTGTTTTAACCAAGGTCACCTCTCCGAGAAAGGTTGTTTCCCCAGGTAGGAATTTTTCCCTGAAGTCAGGGAGGGGATGCCTCTCCTAGAAAGGTTGTTTCCCCAGGTAGGAATTTTTCCCTGAAGTCAGGGAGGGGATGAAACTCCTTAACTAAGTGCCAGGCGGGTAGTTAATCACTACAAACAATCATGCTTAAGCTACATAATCTTTACTCCCTGGAATGGAGATAAGAAACGCCCTAACCTTTGTAATAGAGATTGATAGGATTGGAATCAACTGGTATAAATACAGTTGAAACAAGACAACAGCAGACAGAACTTAGGAGACAGAGAGGAGAGACAGAAATTGGCACAGAACCTACACAGAACGTTCTCTAGAGACAGAAGAACTTCGCTGGAGAGAACATGGCAAAAGATCCTGGACTGAACCTGACTACAGAAATTGGCAAGAGAACCTGACTAGAACCTGGTGACTGAACCTAGCTGGAGAACCTGGACAGAACCTGGCTGGAGAACCTAGCGAGGGAACATGGCTACAGAACCTGGCTGGAGAACCTGGAGAACCTGGCTGGAGAACCTAGCAAGAGACCATGGACACAGAACCTGGCTGGAGATCCAGAGCAGAACCTCTCTGGAGATCCAGACCAGAACTTTGCTGGAGATCCAGACCAGAACTTGGCAGGAGACCCTGACAAGAGAACCCGGCTATGATGATCAACTGAACGCTGCCTCCGTGTCATTCCTTCTTCGCCGACTCCGTCCACACCTTTGGGGACCCCTGGACCTGATGGGGTTGGACCCCGGCACATCCCCCCTATGCCAACCTATAAAAAGGTCAAGTGAAGGAACTCAACGATACCCCATCTCAATGTCCAGTTTGCTCCTTTCCAAGCACAGTAGTTTGCACCTGGTGGACCTTCAAGACATGGAATTCACATAATTGAACCAGCAGATTCTATTTGTCTCTTGACCTATTTGTCCAACTTTGTGTAAATCTTCTACAAAAGTCTCCACTCCTATCTTGGACTCAAATTTTCCAGTATGATAGTTTGTCATTTTGAACCAAGCCACTTAAACTCTAGCTTGAATTGGTTACATAAACCCTTTACACAATTTTGACTCATCTATAATTAATCATCATAATAAAATTGTTAAATTCCATTTATTTCTAATGCCATAAATCTTTCATACCACATAATTTGTAGTATGATTACATGATTAGCTGAGTAGCATAATTAGCACATTCCAGAGACCTAGAGCATGACCTTGGATTGAATTCTGTTAGCCCTCCTTATCTCATTATCAGTAACTCCACTAGAGGATTAGAAAGGCTGTTGCTCCTATATAAATCTTTTCCTTATGGCTCTTTTCCTGAGAGCCATTTATACAGGGAGAATCTCTCCTAATATGCTTTCTAGTTTCCCCTGCCTTTTCTTTTTTCTCTCAGGTTTAAGTGCAGTTAAATAAAATGATAGTTAAATTGATTTAATTTAATTTAATTTAATTTAAATATACACATTTCACAAAATGTCTTTTAGATATATATATATATATAAATTTCATATAAGAGCTAATTATACAATCAGTGCAAACTGCTGCTTTTTTTTAAGGCTAGCCTGGAACAAGTACACTTTCACTTCCAATGCAATCTATTGGCCAAAGTCAGAGCTAACCTCATGGGCATATGATCTATGCAGCTGTGCATGCTTAGAAAAAGGCTCTGTGCTTGGTTTAATGATCTACTATTGCCACCTTGAAACTTTTAATAATATTTGAACAAAGGGCCCCCATATTTTCATTTTGTACTGGGCCCCACAAATTATGGATCTGATCTTGGTCAAAACAAGTCACAAGGCCAGCCCAGATTCTAGAGAAGGGGAGGTAGGTGAGGAGTCATACAGATAGATGGGTAATACATGGCCATACATCAGACATGGGACAAGATATTTCCCTTCTGCTGCCTTAGTTTCCTAATGTACAAAATTATGGAGGAATAGAGCCTCCCTCATCAAGTTTTTAGCTGAATTAAATGGGATTTTTAGGGCTCAAAACAGAGTCTGAAACATTGTATGTATTCAATATATTAATATTAACTCTCTTTAAGTCTTTAGTACATCTACTCCAATATATTTATAGGTTAAAATAATTTTACCTTTGAAATTACCATATCAAGTTTTGAAAGATACTTCAAATTGCCCTTGAAAATTTTCATGGTGCCTATTTCTTCACATCCACTTCCATTTATCAAATTGCTTAATTTTTCTTGAATCTGATTAGTGATTTATTTTCACTTTAATTAATCCATATTGATTTAAATATCTTTTTATTTTTTAGTGTGTTCAAATATATTCTTGCCTTATGCATTGCCTTTATTTTTCTGTTGCCTTTATGACTTCTGTTTATTTTTCTATGAGTTATTTTCTCCTATCTTATTAATTTGGAAAATTAACACCAAAAATACAAATAAAAAGACATTCAAATGTTTTCTTTCAAAACCTAGAAAAGTTTATTTTTTGTCTCTTCTCTTTACATGTATGGTCATACAGGGGTTTTTATTAGGTGTTTGAATTTTTTATGTGATAAAATCTTCCTTCTGTTGATACTCTGCTATGAGTACATTTTTATTTTTATTTTGCTTTTAGGTTTTCAATCATTCTAGACCAGCTGTGGGCAAACTACGGCCCGTGGGACGGATCCGGCCCGTTTGAAATGAATAAAACTAAAAAAAAAAAAAAGACCGTACCCTTTTATGTAATGATGTTTACTTTGAATTTATATTAGTTCACACAAACACTCCATCCATGATTTTGTTCCGGCCCTCCGGTCCAGTTTAAAAACCCATTGTAGCCCTCGAGTCAAAAAGTTTGACCCCTGTTCTAGACCTTAGGGTATTATTGATGAAAGAGATGGGGCAGAAAGGATGTAGATGTGGCTCCTTTAGGTAGAAGCTGGACAGCTGACATCTCCGAAGATGTGAGATGTGAGCTGAGAATAACAGGATGAGAAAGATTCAGCCTCGTGCAGAGGCAGAGGGAACAGGAGATGCAAAGACCCCAGAGATCTGTTCAGAATGAGCCCTAGAAGAGCAGCCAGTGTGGCTGAGAAAGTGTCTGTGAAGAGAAATGCGCAGAGATTAGCTCCAAAGGAAACCTTCATCAGCACAGGCTTTGTATCTGTTCTATGACAGTGGCCTCTATTACAAGTGACCCAATGTCAGATATGAACTCGGGGACTTCTAGAAAAGAGAATGTTGCTTGAGGCATGAATAAGATTGGCTTAGCAATTGGAGTCAAGGGAAATGTGAAGTAAAGTTAGTTGAGCCTTCAAAATAAGAGAATTTTTTCTCTATCAAAAGCAAAAGTCATGAAACAAAGACAAACGATGATATATCCTATAAAATAACCTTATGAGAAGTAATTTATAACGAGAAAAGGAAAAGGCTACACACAATGGCATATACAGAAAATTTTCCAAAACAACAAATGCTTTTTGGGAGTACTATAAAAAATAGTACTAACTGAATAATTCCAAGAAATATAAAAACTATAATCTTTTTTGATGAAAAGTTAAATGGAAAATTGTTATTTTAGGGAGAACCAAGATGGCGGCATAGGTTAACGCCGGAGTTTGCTGTTTTGAACAACTACTTCAAAAGTGAAACCAAAAAACGGAAGGGACATCACCCAGAACCACAGGAACGCTGGCTGAGTGGAAGTCCTACAACTAGGAGGAAAGAGAAACGCATACGGACACTCAGAGGAGGCGCAGTACTGAAGTCAAATTCTGAGGTGCGGAGCGCCTGCGCGGAGCGGGCTGGCGGCGGAGGGCGCGGTTGGCGTTTTCAATCGGGAGGGAGTCGCAGACTCTGAGCTCCAGATACAGGCAAGTCTTTAGAGACCCAGACTCAAACGGGAGAAGCGGGACTGTCTGGCTTCGGTCAGAGCGAGTGCAGCTTTCTCTCCGAGCTTTGCAGCGGGTGCTGGGGCTCAGAGAGGCAGAGCCCCTGGGGACAGGACTGAGAGCCGCCATAACTGCTCTCTCCGGCCCACCCTGTTGATCCTGTGGGACCCGCCCCGCCCAAGCCCTGCACAGAGGCATTTGCCGGATAGCCTCAGGCAAACGCCAGATTAGCACCTCCCTAGAGGACAGAAGTTTGCTCACTGCTGACACAGCTGATTCTCATAGCCACTTGGCCTGGAGGTCAAACCCTCCCTGGAATTAGCTACAACAATCAAGATGTAACTATAGGACTGCGAACAAAGACCACTAGGGGGTGCACCAAGGAAGCATAACAAAATGCGGAGACAAAGAAACAGGACAAAATTGTCAATGGAAGATATAGAGTTCAGAACCACACTTTTAAGGTCTCTCAAGAACTGTTTAGAAGCCGCCGATAAACTTAATGAGATCTATAAGAAAACTAATGAGACCCTCGATGTTATATTGGGGAACCAACTAGAAATTAAGCATACACGGACTGAAATAACGAATATTATACAGACTCCCGACAGCAGACCAGAGGAGCGCAAGAATCAAGTCAATGATTTGAAATGCGAGGAAGCAAAAAACACCCAACCGGAAAAGCAAAATGAAAAAAGAATCCAAAAATGCGAGGATAGTGTAAGGAGCCTCTGGGACAGCTTCAAGCATACCAACATCAGAATTATAGGGGTGCCAGAAGATGAGAGAGAGCAAGATATTGAAAACCTATTTGAAGAAATAATGACAGAAAACTTCCCTCACATGGTGAAAGAAATGGACTTACAGGTCCAAGAAGCGCAGAGAACCCCAAACAAAAGGAATCCAAAGAGGACCACACCAAGACACATCATAATTAAAATGCCAAGAGCAAAAGATAAAGAGAGAATCTTAAAAACAGCAAGAGAAAGAAACTCAGTTACCTACAAGGGAGTACCCATACGACTGTCAGCTGATTTCTCAACAGAAACTTTGCAGGCCAGAAGGGAGTGGCAAGAAATATTCAAAGTGATGAATACCAAGAACCTACAACCAAGATTACTTTATCCAGCAAAGCTATCATTCAGAATTGAAGGTCAGATAAAGAGCTTCACAGATAAGGAAAAGCTAAAGGAGTTCATCACCACCAAACCAGGATTATATGAAATGCTGAAAGGTATCCTTTAAGAAGAGGAAGAGGAAGAAAAAGGTAAAGATACAAATTATGAACAACAAATATGCATCTATCAACAAGTGAATCTAAGAATCAAGTGAATAAATAATCCGATGAACAGAATGAACTGGTGATTATAATAGAATCAGGGACATAGAAAGGGAGTGGACTGACTATTCTTGGGGGGGGAAGGGGTGTGGGAGATGCGGGAAGAGACTGGACAAAAATCGTGCACCTATGGATGAGGACAGTGGGTAGGGAGTGAGGGCGGAGGGTGGGGCGGGAACTGGGAGGAGGGGAGTTATGGGGGGGAAAAAAGAGGAACAAATGTAATAATCTGAACAATAAAGATTTAATTAAAAAAAAAGAAAAGTTAAATGGCATTATTGTATGGCAGGCACTACTCTGGAGTATGTAGATATGCATGGTTTACATGTGCGTGAGAAGATGTGAGCATGTGTGGGGCGGGGGGGAGTGTGTGTGTGTATGTGTGTGTGTGTGTGTGTTTCAAAGAAATTTCAGATTAATTATCACAAAGTCTCACTGACCTGTTCTCTAGCTTCTGAATTCCACCAGCAGAGACAGACTCTCTCAGAAGTGCACTGGGTGCTACTCACTGGGCTGCATCCTGGAATTCATGGGTTTAATTAAGGTTAGATCATTGTGTGCTATAGTCACGCTTAATCTCCTAAATCAAAAGGTGTAACATACTACACGTTAGATTTTAAAGCAGAGTATTTCCTCCAAGAACAGCTGCTAAATGACCAACGAAATACCAATGGGAGGAGTGGCGAACCCCTACGGGTGGCTGTAATGGGATTGTTAAGCTGCACTGTTTTAAAGGAAGTTTCCTGGGAGCCCAGCAGCAGGAGCATTGGATCAGACTTCCTATGCCCGTGAGCAGGGCCACTCCTTTTGATTATATCATGTGGGAGCATATTCTTCAGTGCCCCATCGAACATCAATATGGAGCTTGGGGAGGTGGACAGTCTTGAGGGATTGTATTCAATTCATGATGAGCAACATGCAGCATCCCTAGACCACTCCTGAGATCTAAACAGTCCCGTCCTCCCAGTTCTGTGACTCCCTCACACATGCTGATTTAAACACAAAGTCCTGCTCTGTAGTATCTACCATGTGGACCAGTCACTTTCCAATACCAGGGGGTTTTGTCATACAACTTCTAATATATTTGATGAACTTTTTATATTATTACAATCATAATCCAGTCCCTGCTTCCCAAAGTTATATCCAAGTTGCCACAGTAGAGATTGGGAGTCCCCAAATCTGCAAATATCCAGCTTCACACACTATCACCACATACACGTACACGTAACGTACATACACACACACACACACACACACACACACACACACTTTTTTTTATAATGTCTGGATATTTCCAGAAGTGACTTGTTCTATTGATTATCTTTGGTTTTATCATATCAATTTTTAGAGGGCCACTTTAATCCTAAGATTTGGGAACCTCTGATATTACTTTATACAGAGACCATGAGCTCTATGTAGAAGGCAGAGAATTGACCTGCAGATCACAGTCCCAGTCCCAGCAGTGGGCAGGCTTGTGCTGGAGGGCATGTCCAAGGGCACTGGATGGACTTTTCAAGGTATTTACATAAATCGGCCCCAAATTGCAAATCAGTACATGTTACTCATAGTTGAAGAAATGAGCCAGAGCCAGAATGACAAAAGGAGGAGAAAACATCAGGACCAAACAGTGAGGGAGGGCAGGAAAGAGGAAATGTGTGAGGAACAAGCCCAGAAGTTGAATTTAAGATGGGCAGGCCAGATAAGCTGACAGAAGCTGTGATCAACATACGGCCACATGAGGGCTGTTTTCTCATCTGTCTGTGTTGGCTTGCACAGCTAGGGTACAGGTCTGCCAAATTATGAGAAACACTCAGAAACACACAGCAGATGTCCTAAAAATTAAGGATGTTATCCAGCCATTAGAAAGAAGGAAATCCTGCCATTTGAAAAAAAAAAAAAAAAAAAAAAAACATGGGTGGACCTTGAGGGCGTTATGCTAAGTAAAATAAGTCAGACAAAGACAAATACTATATGATCTCACTTCTATGTGGAATTTAAGAAAGCCAAACTCGTAGAAACAGATAGTAGAATGGTGGTTATGAGGAGCTGAGAGGTGGTGGAAATGGGGAGATGTTGATCAAAGAGTATAAACACTCAATTATAAGACAAAGAAATCCTGGGGATCTAATGTACAGCATGTTTATTATAGTTAATAATAATAATAATAATAATAATAATACTGTACTATATACTTGAAAGTTGCTAAGACAATAGATCTTAAATGCTCTCCCCACAAAAAAGAAATGGTGATTGTATGATGTGATGCAGGTGTTAGCTAATGCTATGTTGGTGATCATTTTGCAATATATAAGTGTATCAAATCAACATGTTGTACACCGTAAACATACACAATGCTACATGTCAATTATATCTCAATAAAGCAGGAAAAATAAACAATTAAAAACGAAGGATATTGAAAGCGTGGTATTTCTCAGTGTCCACTACTATAAAAACACAATGTTCATACTAAACCACAGCAAAGCCAAGTTATTCTTCTGGGAGCAGTCTTCACTACCTCCTCAGTCGAAGACTGGGCTATTATAGCTCCTGGTTTCCTCAGCCTCTATGGTTAGAATGGGTCACATGGCCCTACCTGTGCCAATGTAAGGCCCTGGCACCGTTGGGAAGGGATAGAAAGCTTTGGGAGCATGAGGCCATGACTATCAGAAGCTTACTTCCCCGCTGCCCTTAGAAGGCATTTCCACTATAGAAGCAAAAGAGATCCTCACACACAGTGTAAAGAACAGAAATAAAAGAACAAAAATAAAAGACAAAAGCCCTGAAGCCCAGGCAAGGGGGATGTGGCATTTACCCAGGACAGTCTGAGGTTACAGTCAAGAGGAGAAACATCATGCCTGAAGCATCTTCAAGTTTATATCTGGAAAGTGTTTAATGCCAGTCTGAAGAGATCATCAGGTGGATAAAAAAACATCAGAGAACAGAGTTTGTAAGCTGGAAGACCGAAGGGAGGGAAGGTTCAGTGTGCAGTTCTGAACAGATGCTGCGATGGGGAGAGGGTTGCACCCCCTTTTTCTGTGCACTCCTTGTACTCACAGGGAGCATAGACACCCCCCACCCTCAGTGCGTCCTGGGGGGGCAGGGAGGGGGCACCAAGTCGGGAGGGGGCACCAAGTGTGAAATAAGAGGGAAAGAAACCTCTCTGGGTCAAACCCAGAGCTTCCAAAGTTCTGCCTAACTCACATTTTTACTCACACTTTTCGCTGGAAGAGCCAACTGTCAGAGAAAAGAACTTGGGTTAGATGCTGGACATGAAACCCTCAGCTCTTTGATTTCCCTGAAGATCAGTGACACAAAGACAAAGAACAGGGTGAGAGGAGCCATCCTGTTATTGTTTAGAATAGTCACAGGCTAACAGTGGCAGCAGCCCCTTGTTAGCCACCCTGCTCAAATAGCCAGCCACTTGACATTGACATTGAACATTGTTTCTCCAACTCCAGGCACAGATAGCCTCTAGGTTTCCTTCAAGGCTTCCTGTGTGTCAGCCCGAGCCACCTAGTGTCATTGAGACTAGTGTCACTCCTCCAGGTGCAGCTGGGACTGGGGCCCCCTGACTGCTTTGTGCATAGGACCCAAACTCCATTCTCTTCCCAGATTGGGAAGAAGTGCCCCCTCTCTGATGGCCCAGGCTCTTTCCCTTTACATTACCCAATCTCACACCGCGGGGAGACTGCATATGAGTTTAGACCAGCCGTGGGCAAACTACGGCCGCGGGCCGGATCCGGCCCGTTTGAAATGAATAAAACTAAAAAAAAAAAAAAAAAAAAAAAAAAAGACCGTACCCTTTTATGTAATGATGTTTACTTTGAATTTATATTAGTTCACACAAACACTCCATCCATGCTTTTGTTCCAGCCCTCCGGTCTAGTTTAAGAACCCATTGTGGCCCTCGAGTCAAAAAGTTTGCCCACCCCTGGTTTAGACTTTCACAAATAGGTAGAATGATTAATATTCATAAACTTCTCTCGTATACTCAGAAAAAACAACAACCCTGAGATAGGAAAATTAAGGATCTGGCAACCTCCCTGAAACAGAAGTGGGGAAAATACAGGAAACATTACAGACATAGCTCTAATTTGGCATGGTTCTCTACAGCAGAAAAAGTAAAACCCAATTAATATGTCAAGAAATAATCACACCACATGGACTAATCTATATCCCATTTAAACTTCACATTGAATGTTAAGCTAAAATGTGATAAATGTTAAGTGTATTCAGGCCACCCCCACATCTCTAGGAGATGTCTGGTGGAAAAGTTTAAGAAGCACTGAAGTAGGCCAGTGTCCTGCTTTTGTAGGTGAGGGAAACGAGGCCCAGCCATGTGCCCAGGGGTTACACAGATCATTAATGGCAGATCCAGGTCACCATAGAGTGGCTAGAGGCCTCAGCGTGTGTGATGAGCTTGGGAAAATCACACCACTTACTTCTGTCTATCAAGGAGGGCCCTGGAGCCCAGTTTGCTGAACATAAGGGACTCCTCCCCTTCCCCAGGATCCTGCTGCTGTTGGCTTAGTCTTTATAGGCGCATCACCTGTTCCATCCATTGCACTGACACAAGAGACCAGGCCTGCTGTAGTTAGAAATGATTATTCACCTTTCCCTGAGCCACCAGGACAACCCTTTAATTCTTACACCCGTCATTATCTCAGTCCTCACTGGATGTCCAAGCCATCCACTTAATCCATGAACACCAGGACATTTTCCTCAAAGGATTCTGTACATTCATAACCTACCACAAAGTTCCACTCCTTTCCAAGCTCTCAAACCTTTCCATCATGATCTCTAGAATACTCCAACTGGTATCAATATAATTCTCTACTTTCTCGACCTCTTCTTTTCGTTTTTTTCACCTAAAACTCACTGACACCTGACCCACTCTAAGAGGATTGTTTCTTTGGGAACCCTTCAAGTGGTGACTATTTTTCTCTCTCCCAACCCAACTGCCATAGGCTTAGTGGAGGGTTAGGTACTTTCATTAATGTTTATTGCTTAATTATTTATCTTCCCTTTTACCCAAGACCCACAGTGAAATCTCTTTCAATGCATATGGCACCAGACCATACAATCCACTGCCCGTTTGCTTTGTTCTGAGTATTTGTGCTTCCCCAAAATTCAGATGTTGAAACCCTAATGCCTGATGTGATGGTATTAGGAGGTGGGGCCTTTGGGCGGTGCTTAAACTGGGAGTATGGAGCCCTTAAGAGTGGGATTAGTGCCTTTACACAAAAGATTGCACAGAACTGGCTAGCCCCTTCTACCGGGTTACAGAGCAAACAAATTTGTAGTCTGCAACCCAAAAGAGAGCCCTAACCCAAACCCAACTGTGTTAGCACCCTAGTCTTGGAATTCCACGCTCTGGGACTGTGAGAAATAAATTTATGTTGTTTATAAGTCACCCACTTTGTAGTATTTTCCTATAGCAGCCTGAGTAGACTAAGACACTTTTTTGTGTGGTCTTTTCCTGACTCCTGGTCACTCCCTTCAATGGAAGATTTTAGAAAGTGGCACATTACTAACATTACTATTTTTATTACTATTACTAGAGGCCCGGTGCACAAAATTCTCATGGATAGGGTTCCTAGGACTGGCCAGCAATCAGGGCCAACCGGGGCTTTCCAGCTGCCGGCCAGGGCCTCCCTTCCTTCCGCGCCACCCCTGTTGGTCAATGCATGTCATAGCAAGTGATCAGTCTCCCAGTCAAACTCCCACAGGGACAATTTGCACATTAGGCTTTTATATAGAGAGATTATTTTTATGGTTTGTATATCCCATCAAAACAACAAATTCACAAAACCATGGGAGGGAGGGAAAGAGTCCAGGAGACAGTGAAAGAGAGAGAGAGAGTGTAAGAGAGAGAGAGGAGAGAGAGAGAGAGAGAGAGAGAGAGAGAGAGAGAGAGAGAAAGGAGAATGGAGGATAAATAAGAAATACCTTGCCGAAACCGGTTTGGCTCAGTGGATAGAGCGTCGGCCTGCGGACTGAAAGATCCCAGGTTCGATTCCGGTCAAGGGCATGTACCTGGGTTGCGGGCACATCCCCAGTGGGAGATGTGCAGGAGCAGCTGATCGATGTTTCTCTCTCATCGATGTTTCTAACTTTCTATCTCTCTCCCTTCCTCTCTGTGAAAAATCAATAAAATATATTTAAAAAAAAAAAAAGAAATACCTTAATTGACAGAACAGAGAAGACTAAATATGTCTTGAGCTGGTGGCAGTGGCAGCTGGGGTATGAAAACAATAGAAGCAATATGACTTCTGCCACAGCTTCACCCTACCCTAAAATGCACACAGATTTATTGCACCAGGAACTTCTGAAGTCAAGGAAGTCAGATGGAGTAATAAACAGTAAACATAGTTGAAAACATGATCAAGAGCAGTGAGGAATCTGGATTTCTTCATTTGCCCTACAAATCCAAGTGACTTGTCCTTTCCCACTTTGGAAGAAGCCTGAATGTTTACTCTCTCAAGATCTTAAGTGAATAAGGGTTGTGCCTTGAGAATATGAAGCACAAGGAAGGCTAGAGATGACATTCCAATAATGAAAGCAAGAGTTTAGTGACAATTTGCCTGTTGAAAAGTGAGCCCCCAGTTTCCTTTTCCAATTCAAACCCTGGAAGAGGACTTTATGTAGCATTCACAAACAAAAGATTAAAGTATTGGGGAAACTAGCCAGACAAAGATAAGAAAAGTCTCAAAGACCTGCAGCCATTGACCTTGGGTTGTCTCACAAATAAATGGCCATGTCTCTGCCTGATCAATTTACAATGAAGTGCATCAGTTGACAAGTGTTACTGCTCCACCGCTATGACCATCCCCCCAAAACGCACAGTGAGTTTTCATATATCAGTTTAATGTATGCTGCTAAGAACCAGAGATGACCAGGCATTTGAGAAAACGTTTACTATAAAGACCAGAGATAAAATCCAAACAACAGAAAGGAAAATGGGAAAAAAATAATGCTATGAGTAGGAAAATCATAAGAAGAATTAGTTAATATCACCAAGTGATAAAATGAAAAAGATTGCTTCCATTACATTGAAAGAGGGTATAATAAAAATGAAGACTCTAAAGAAAAAGAAATAGTCTAGATAAAAATGATACTAGAATAAATTAAAAGTGCAATAGGCATATTTAGAGATAAGTTAAAAAAGCAGAACATTAAAAAAAAAAAAATCTCACCCTAGCTGGTTTGGCTCAGTGAATAGAGCATCAGCCTGTGGACTGAAGGGTCCCAGGTTCGATTCCAGTCAAGAGCACATGCCTGGGTTGTGGGCTCGATCGCCAGTAGGGGGTGTGCAGGAAGCAGCCAATCAATGATTCTCTCTCATCATTATGTTTCTATCTCTCTCTCCCTCTTCCTTCCTCTCTGAAATCAATAAAAATATATATTTTTAAAAGATAATCTCTTTAATCACATTTGAAGAAAAAAATTAAAGATGTGTCTAGTATCTCTGTCTCTTAAGGATATAGTAATAAATGCATTACATACACACATACACACACACACACATACACAGCATACAGTAAACTAAAGACCAAGCTCTGGATAACAATTAAATTAGAAAAATTATTAAGTCACTCATTAATAATGCTACTGATTATATTTAAACTAGAGGCCCGGTGCACAAAAATTTGTGCACTCAGGGGGGAAGGGGGGGTCCCTCAGCCCGGCCTGTGCCCTCTCACAGTCTGGGACCCCTCGGGAGATAACGACCTGCTGGCTTAGGCCTGCTCCCGGGTGGCAGAGGGCAGGCCCAATCCCTAGGTGCAGCCCCTGGTCGGGCTCAGAGCAGGGCCGATTGGGGAGTTGGGGCCCCGCACCCTGTCATGCACAGAGCAGGGCGGATCGGGAGGTTGCAATGCCACCCTCAGTCACACTCAAGGCAGGGTCGATGGGGAGGTTGCGGCGCCACCCTGTAACACACAGAGCAGGGCCAATCAGGGGGGTTGGGGCTCCATACCTTGTCACGCACAGAGCAGGGCCAATCAGGGGGTTGGGGAGCTCCCCCCTGTCATGCACAGAGCAGGGACGATCAGGGGGTTGAGGAGTTCCCCCCTGTCACTCACAGAGTAGGGCCGATAGGGGAGTTGGGGCATCGCCCCCTGTCACACTCAGGGCAGGGCCGATGGGGAGGTTATGGCTCTACCCCATCACACACAGAGCAGGGCCCGTGGGGGGTGGTTGGGGCGCCGCACCCTATCACACACAGAGCAGGGCCGATCAGGGGGTTGGGGTGCCGCACCCTGTCACACACAGAGCCGCAGGGCGATCAGGGGGTTTGGGCGCTGCCCCCGTCACGCTGATCCCGGTGCCAGGAGGCCTCGTGGCTCCGCTGATTCCGGTGCTGGAAGGCATATTACCCTTTTACTATATAGGATAGAGGCCTGGTGAACAGATGGGTGCCGGCTGGTTTGCCCTAAAAGGTGTCCTGGGTCAGGGTGGGGGTCCCCACTGGGGTGCCTGGCCAGCCTGGGTGAGGGGCTGATGGCTGTTTGCAGCTGGTCACACACCCTTCAGGGTGGGTGTCCCCACTGGGTTGCCTAGCCAGTCTGGGTGAGGGGCTGAGGGCTGTTTTCAGGCTGGCGGGTGACTGAAGCTCCCAACCGCTCCTTTTTTTCTTTTTCTTTTTTTATATTCTGGGCCAGCTTTAGCTCTGAGGCTTGGCTCCAGCTTTTAGGCCTCGGCTGCTGAAAGCAGGTATCTGGTTTGTTTGGGGTCTATAATTGAAACACTGTTTCAACTCCAGCTCTGAGATCCCAGCTGGCTGAAAGCAGGTTTCTGGAGTTTTATTTAGCTTCTATATTTGTAACAATGTTTCAAACTGCAAGCTCAGAGGCCGGCAGCGGCAGGCGGGGAACGTTGGAGTCCTCTGTCACTGAAGCAAGCAAGCCTCATGTTCGCTTCAAGCTGCCTGGCTGCCGGCCGCCATCTTGGCTGGCAGTTAATTTGCATAGCACCCTGATTAGCCAATGGGAAGGGTAGTGGAGGTACGGCTAATTACCATGTTTCTCTTTTATTAGATAGGATATTAAAAGCCAATTTTATAATAATTTTTCTGCTGTTTCTCCAGTGACCTTTAGTATAATCATACTTGTCTACCAGTGTACTAGTGTACTTAGTGCTTGGTAAATTGTATTCTTCATATTTCCATGTTGATGGTAGAATGGTTACAGTAATGGAGTTGAAAGCCAATTTCCCTTTATACATGTCTAATGGAAGCAAAAGGCTTTCATCAATCAAATTACAATTCTATAGCTCTGTGCTGTCTACCTTAGAGTAAATATATAAGTTAAATATTATTTTCATGTCAGATTCATTATCTTATGTTTGCTTATCTTATTTTAGAAAAAGATTTCAACTCAAAAGCAATGTGAACAATTAGACATTTACTTATTTATAAATAGATTTCATTATCTTACTGCTGTCCATTTAGCAGTTTAAAAGAAATTGTGGGTATTGCCATTCATTTAATAATAGAATTAACAGAACTACTGGTATGGAAAAAGTTATAGAGAAGACAAATGAGGTATTGGTGAAGCAATTGCTCCCTTGTGGGTTAACCATTAAAGACCATAAGCCAATGAGCTGTGAGAAAGTTGGCTGTTAATGCTTCTTGAGGCACTAAATTTGCATGTGATATAAACATCCGATTTGTAGCATATGATTGCTGGAGGCTCTATGAGCCATTTGAATGGCAAAGAGTTAATATATTACTTTCTGTCCTTTGGTTTTATTCTTGTGGTATTTGTCAGAAAAGTTTAATTGCTCCACTGTTCTTTTAAATAATTGAAATGCTTGTTTGCTGTATTTTCCCCTTGATATAAGAAATGGCTCAAAATAATTCATCTTGTAGTTGAGTAATAACCATGACTTTGTGTTACATGAACATAAATAGTTTGAAAAGTGTTTTAAATGCTCTCTCAATTAAATTCAAATGGTTAAGTGGAGAATTTTTATTGGTATGGGGCAAACACATTCTATTAACAATTTCTCACACTCTGTTCTCAATTTTATTTTCTTCTAAGAATACCTTCATCAGTTATCAAATCTGAAATTCTTAAAAGTTCAGATGTCATGTTGAACCAAAGTGTTTTGTTTTTTTTTTCTGAGAATCAACTCTCCTTGGCAAACATGACAGATACTGAGTAAAGTCCTAGAGGACAGGGAAGCCATCTCTAATCACTGTAGCATCATCTCATGGTTGGCGGCCACAGTGCAGATTTAATGATTCCCAATAAAATGACTAAGACAGGTTTTCTTGAAACACACCATGTGACAGCTCACTGGAGACCAGGATAATCACCAGAGAAGTGCTCACAGATTTGAGTTCTATATACACAGGTCATCATATTGCTTGTCATCTTCTAAAGCAGTGGTTCTCAAACTTCTGGCCCTTTAAATCCAGTTCCTCATGTTGTGACCCAACCATAAAATTATTTTCGTTGCTACTTCATAACTGTAATGTTGCTACTGTTATAAATCATAATGTAAATATCTGATATGCAGGATGGTCATAGGCGATCCCTGTGAAAGGGTCGTTTGACCACCAAAGGGGTCACGACCCACAGGTTGAGAAACATTGTTCTAAAGGATTTTTCTTCTTAAATCATCCTCTATCCATGATGGTGTCAACAAATTACCATTACCACTTTCTATCTAGAATCTATCTTTCCAGGGATAGATTTTAAGGATTGAACTCATTCATTTACCTATCATTCATTAATTCAAAATTACTGAGTGCCCTCTCTTTGCCAAGCATTGTTCTAGGTCAGCCCTGGGCAAACTACGGCCCACGGGCCGGATCCGGCCCATTTGAAATGAATAAAAAGACGGTACCCTTTTATTTAATGATGTTTACTTTGAATTATATTAGTTCACACAAACACTCCATCCATGCTTTTGTTCTGGCCCTCCGGTCCAGTTTAAGAACCCATTGTGGCCCTCAAGTCAAAAAGTTTGCCCACCCCTGTTCTAGGTTCTCAGAACATAGTAGTAAACAAAGACCCCCCCCACCCCACTGTGGTGCTTACACCAGAATGAGTACAAATGGACCAAATTTACCGTATGTCTAGGTTTTTAACAGTTATATATCAATTAACAAATGCCTGAACAACATGCATTTTAATCTTCTTACCTTAAAAAATATATGCCTTTATGATATTCATGTTCAAATTTAAAATTCTTAAACTCCTTGAAATTCCCACTAGAACATGTTTTTGTGAAAAGGAGAGACAGCCCCCAGCCTCTGGCTGCCAACAGATGCCTTACCTTTACCTACTCCCCTCACTCCCTCCTTCCTTCTGGCCGCAAAGGTCTTCCTGCAACTTGTGTGGATCCTCCAGGAATTCTCTAAGCCTGTCCAAGCTTAGTCTACATTTTCTGAAAGCAACTCTGGAGTATAGGGGCACACTCAGAAAGAGGCCCACTCAGAAAGAGGCCACTTAACAGAGAAATTCTAAGGTCCTTGGTATTCAGAGTGGTCTCGACAGGGACTTAGTTCTCTGGATGAGCAGATCCTTCCATTCCCCCCACCAAGGACCACCTTCTCCTGTAATTCCAGTATGTAGAGCCTGACTGGGAAAACCATGAGGATGAACCAATTATTAAATTCCTACCCTAGGGGACCCTCCTTACCAATCTTGTAGAGTTGGCCTTTCCTTCTCTGACAGTGAAATCATCTGAGCCTTCCTTCCCTTTTGCTTTTCTTTTTCTAATTTCTTAAGGTAGAAATTTAGGTTGTTGATTTGAGATCGTCTTTTATAATATAAGCCGTCAGGGTTAGAACTATGCCCCCCCCTCCAATTCATATATTGAAGTTCTAACCCTCAGAATCTTAAAATGTGATCTAATTTGGAAATAAGGTCTTTGTCATTGTAATTAGTTACGTTAGGATGAAATCATTCTAGGATAGGGTGGATCCCTAATCCAATATGATGGTGTCCTTGTAAAAGGGGAAATTTTAACACATACATGCACACAGGAAAAATGCCATAGGAACACAAAGATGGCCATGTACAAGCCAAGAAGAGAAGCCTGAAACAGATCCTTCTCATGCAGCTCTCAGAAAGAACCAACCTTGTCAACACCATGATTTTATACTTCTAGCCTTGAGAGCAGTGAGGCAATAAATTTCTGTTGTTTAAGCTACTTGGCTTGTGGTACTTTTTTATGGTAATCCTACCAAACTGGAACATTTTAATGCTATTGATTTCCCTCTCAAGTACTGCATTAGCTGTATCTCACCAATTTTGTTATTTGGTATTTTCGTTTTTGTTTCATCAAAATATTTTCTGTTCCTAGAGAATTTCTTCTTTGATCCTTGGGATTATTTAGAAATATGCCAATTAATTTCCAAATATTAGGAGTTCTTCATTTAACTTTGTTATTTAATGATGCATTCCATTAAAGTTAGAGAACAAAATTTATAAGATTTCAATTCTTTAATTTTTTTAAAGATTTGTTGTATGTTGCAAGACATTATGTAACTCTTGTTAAGTGTTCCATTTGAACTTGAAAAGAATGTTTATTCTGTTCTTTTCGGGTGGAGTGTTCTATAAATCTCAATTAGATCCAAGATTGTTAATGCTGTGCCTTTTACCTCCTAGCTGATTTTCTCTCTACTTGATCTATTGATTATTTAGAAAATAGGGTGAACATCTCCAACTCTAATTATGACTCTGATTTGTACATTTTTTCTTCTAGTTCAATCAGCTTTTGCCTCATGTATTGTGAAGTACTCTTATAAAGGGCATACACATTAGAAATGTTACCTTTTCCTTGTGAATTGACCCTTTTGTCATTATGCAATATGCCTTTGTTTCTGTGATTTTTCTAAGCCCTGAAGTTGACATTGTCTGATATTTATATAGCTATTCCAGCTTTGTTATCATTATCATATGTATGGTATATCTTTTCCTTCCTCTTACTTTTAACTTCCTTATATCATTATGTTTAAAGTGGGTATCTTAAAGACAGCATAGATTTTGGAAGAGATCCAAATTCAAGCATAATTGTTCAATTCCTACTATGCACCAAAAACTTTCTAAATGCTGCAGATAATGCATAAAGATTGCACTTTTCTTTATGATGTCCAAACAGAGAAAATTAACTTCTTAGTATTGTAAAATTTAATGTGCCTGCTGAAGTCACCTTTAAGTCCATAGAGTTATAATATATTCACAATGTCTCCTATTTGTCTGCCTGGAATGTGAGCGTGGTGACCTGAGCAGGGCACTTCTTCTTCAGGGTATGATCACAAAGAAGACTGAGGGAGAAATGCTGGCATTAAAAAGTAGGTTAAGCATTGATAATGAGCTTCTTCTGGCTGGATCTGTCAGCCATGCGATTTTCTGCAGGGACCAGATCCTGTCTAAAGAGCCTTTCTTCTGACTGACTCTTCATTACTGCCATTCCATTCAGACCACCAGTTTCCTGGTTGTCACTGCTAGCATATAACACCTTTCCATGGGTTTCTAAAATTATAGCTTGTTTTATGATTATTACAACTTAGAGGGTTGTTTCCTGATTCCTTAACTGTCAGTCTGCAAATCACCAATATATTTAAGGCTAATTCTGTGGAGATTCCTGCAGATGGCTAATTCCTTCTTAATGCAGCGACCCTTTAATACAGTTCCTCATGTGGTGACCCCCAATTTCATTGTTACAAAATGACCATAATTAAAGCATAGTGATTAATCACAAAAACAATATGTAATTATATGTGTTTTCCGATGGTCTTAGGTGACCCCTGTGAAAGGGTCGTTCGACCCCCAAAGGGGTCGCGACCCACAGGTTGAGAACCGTTGGCTTAGGGAGCCTCGTCCTCATTTTTATGTGGTAACAATTCCCTATCGTCATCCTAGGCACCAGAACCCATATGCTCTGTAAAATAACAGTCAGTCTTCACTCCACCTACACTGAAGCCTCTGACTCTAATATCAAAGTGGTAACAGAAGATAAATGAAACAGTACTAGCTAAAGAGGATGAGGGATAATCTTCAAGTATGGAAGAGCACGGTGGGAGGACATGAAATTTGACTGATGTAAAAGTCAAGTTCAAATAGCTGTGATCAAGCAACAAACAAGGTATTCGTCATTGGGGATGACCTGGAAGATACAGATTCCCAACTTGTTGAGAAGATCAAAAGGCCAAGACATGGCACCAACTAAGAACAAAGACTCAGAGAAGTAATATAAGGGTCCAGTCATTAGACTAAGTTTGTGTTGCAGGTTGGATTCCCTAAATGATGAAGATTAACACGCAGGAATTTTATGTGGGAAACTCATGAAAACAATATATGTGGAAGGAAAAGGAAGGAGGCGGAATTAAGCAGAAGTTGTTAAACTATGATGCAGTTTCAACAAAGTTCTTGGCTGAGATTACAAGGAATCCTGAAAATAGGTTAACTCTTCTCAGTGTTGCAAGTTGGGGTCTTTATAGACTTGCTAAACCAGTCATTAGGTATGAGCTGGCCCAAAAGAGGTGAATAATCTTGGCCAAATCAGCTCTTTTCAGTCTCAGTATTTCCCAAAGAAGGGCAACCGCATATGTATGGCATATCTGCGGGAAGAACTTCCAGGACCTGGGAGAGTAAGTCCTTCAGTCCTGAAAGACAATCTGGGTCTCCACTATAGTCTACCCCTTGCAGAACTCAAGTCCAATTCTTTAAATAAATTCTGGAAGTAGCTACTGACGGATCCCAGTTGTCTTCTCTTCTTCAGAAAGATCAGAAAAAGTTTCCTAGATCAAGCACCACTTGCCTTCTGATATGTATGTCAAAGGACAGTAAGTAAAGGATGATAGATCTTTATGCTTCTGGTAAACATGCATTACATACCTCCCTTACTTAGATACTGGGGCAACACAAAGTCCTGTAAAAGTATGGTAGCAAGAGATATAAATGTAATTTGTGATAATTTATAGGCCAAAGACTATGTATGTACATGTTATATTAATATTACCTAAATTAATCCTCATAGTATCCCGATCTGGGAAGTACTATTAATCCCATTAATCAATAAAGAAGCTGAAACTGATTAAATAGGTACTATCTAGTGGTACAAGAACCAGGATAGAGGGTCACAGTTCATTGGAAATGAGACTGCATTTAGCATACATTGACATCTCAAGCTCTTGTCTTCCTTTTCCATTAATGTCCTTCTGAGTGTTAATGGCAGCCATAACTGTATTTTTAATCTCTCCCAATGAACTGTAGGACTTGGTCACAGAAGGCCAAAAGGATCATCTGCCTGTCACAACTGCCAGCGTGGCTGACTTAGGATCTCATCAACTCTCATCAGTATGCCCAGAGTGTTTTGGCAGGAATACTTTAAAAGTTTCACACAAATGGTGTTGCAGAGAAACATTTTTTCTTCACTTCCCTCAAGACATCTTTGTAAAGTCAGATATCTCTGGCTTTTCCCTAGCCAAAATACATCTAGTCTCCCCGTTGTGTCATATTCAAGGTCACAGCCTGTGTCTTTGGGGTTTTGCTAAACAATATTAAGAAAAGCTAGATGATAAAATAGTTGTACAGTTGATTGTAAGTGGGGTCGAGTATACAGAGAAAGGAGGAATATTTTCAGGGAAAGATAGCTCAGGGTTGAAGGAAGAGAATTTAGAAATGCTGAGACACAAAATAATATTTGGTAAGTATGGCTAGAAAAGTAACATATAAGAGGTTTTTATGGCAAGGCATATGGAAAAAGAAGTACATTGCACTCGTATCGTTAAAAAAAAAAGTATATAGGCAATTAAAGAGTTCAGACTTTCCCCTAAAGAACATGGGAAGATTTTGAAGTATTTCAAGCAGAAAGTCAACACTGGCCAAACCTCTCCTGTCACTCCATTCTTCCCATTCTACCTGCCTTTTAACACTAATCTCAAATTCCATCAGTGGAAAATCATCTAGCTCCCCATCACTTGCATAGAGAAATGGCAGTACAGATAATGACTGAGGGGAAGGGGGCAGAGCAGCCCTAACCCAGGGGGAGGCGCCACTGGAGAGGCTCCAGGTGAAGTCACTTATAGGAAGACTGCCCAGGTGTGCTCCTCAGCTAAAATGTTGCAACAAGCAACTGAAATTATTTTTTTATAGTTCTACTAATCAGTCTGCTCGAGGAGGGAGTGCCCAGACTTCCCTATCTGCCAGCTGCCAGTAATCAGTTTGTTTGTTTGTTTGTTTGTTTGTTTTTATATATTTTATTGATTTTTTACAGAGAGGAAGGGAGAGGGATAGAGAGGTAGAAACATTGATGAGAGAGAAACATCGATCAGTCGCTTCCTGCACACCTCCTACTGGGGATGTGCCCGCAACCAAGGTACATGCCCTTGACCAGAATGAACCTGGGACCTTTCAGTCTGCAGGCCGATGCTCTATCCACTGAGCCAAACTGGTTAGGGCAGTAATCAGTTTATTTTTTTAAAAAAAAGGTACAAACAAGAGTCACTGTGCCCTGAGAGCCCGAGTTTTGCCTTTTTTTCCTCTCTATTCTCTTCTCAATCCTGATTTTGACTTGGTTCCTCATTCCAATTACAAATGATCTCCTCAAAAGTGAGTAAATAACTTCCATGCAAATAGCTAAACAACATGCAAAATAATTTTCTGAAAGTATCTAAATAGTAACTCTTTGAGAGTACCAAACACATAGAATGGTACTGTCAGTACATTTTTAATAAATTAAAGTAAAGCTGCTGACTCTAAGTAAACACATCTTAGCTAGTTAGTTACTTACCATGGTATTTTTCTCCCAACTTGTCAGAAGAAGCTCCAAAGAGGAAACTTGGTTTAAGAAAATAACTGACTGCCCTGACCGGTTTGGCTCAGTGGATAGAGTGTCGGCCTGCGGACTGAAGGGTCTCGGGTTTGATTCTGGCCAAGGGCATGTGCCTTGGTTGCGGGCACATCCCCAGTCGGGGGTATGCAAGAGGCAGCTGATCGATGTTTCTCTCTCATTGATGTTTCTGGCTCTCTATCCCTCTCCCTTCCTCTCTGTGAAAAGTCAATAGAATATACTTAAAAAGAGAGAGAGAGAGAAAGAAAATAACTGACTTAAGTCTCTCTCCAATTTGTGATTTCTTTAACTCATCAAGATTTTGATTACTACTATATTTTATATTTACTTCTAGAAGAGGTATTACAATAGATTTAAAAAAATGTAAGTTTGGAATTTAAATCTTGGCTCTTCCAATTACACAATTCTGGCAAGATGTCTAGCCTCTCATCATAACCCTCATATTCTCATGAGTAAAATGAGCATAACAATTTATAACTTTATAAAGTTAGTTTGAGGGGAATTGAAATAAGCAATGCAAACTCTGAGAATAAGGTTGAGACTTACTTTTGTACTCTGACTTATTTGTTAAATTCACCACCTCTTTATATATGCATGTTCCTAAGAAAGATGGGAAGATTTTATGAGCTATAATGTGCTATAAAACCCCCAATACTTAATACCCCAGCCTGGAAAAGAATGAATCCACATAACATAGAGAATGATCACAAGCTTACATGATTACACAGGAAGTCAAATGGGCCCTGTTGCTATGATACCAACTGTTCCAATATTCTGATTAATAGAACAAGAGAGCAAGCAATAAACATATCATTTAACATTAAAACACAGAAGTGTTGGAAAGTAGACTAGGGCACTTTCACTTTATTACTTAAAGTTAGATCTTTAAACATCCTATCAATAGAACTCTGATGTAGTTTAGTACTATTAGTGCTGTTGCAAGTCTTTAAGTATCTTTAATGATTTGGATGTTCCTTTAAAAACCAATTAAGAGGTCAGTATTCTCCAAAGCAATTCTTTCAAGTCTAGTAGATATAACTAGAAGATAATGACATAGTTAGCAAAAATGCTTTGTAGGTTAAAAATTCAAAGAAAATAAAGAGGACCAGAATTTTAAAACCTGAAGAACCTTAAAGATGTTCTTAGTCTTGTACCATCATTTTATAGGTGAAGAAATTGAATCCCAGAAAGTTAAGTGATTTATATAAAGTCAAAAAAAGTGAAAGTAGCCACAGAGGTTTCCTGATGATTATTTGAATGGTTAGTAGGGGGGGGGAAAGCAAATACCCTCTCTTACCTCCCCCCTTTCTCTCTAGTAATCACCATACTGTTGTCTATCTAGCATTCCTTGTTATTATTAATTCCACTTCTCAGTGGAAGACAAAGTGAGTGGTTTCTCTGAACGTACACAAAGGGCCATCTGAGACGTAGTGAGGTGTTTTTTTGACAGCTGTAAGGAAGGTGATTGAACTAGGACAGCAGAAACCTTGCTAAAAGAATAATCACACAGTCTGCTATAATGAATGGGTGCATTTCGTTGCATTTATATGACAACATGTGATGAAATACACCCATTCATTATAACACTGTATAATTTGTATATTAAACTAGGAATCTATTTGTACATCACAAAGGAAGAAACAAATATGCTGATTAACAATTTCTCTGCCCTGGGCAAGTACACAGGTAAACCGGGCTGGGTACAAAAAAAAACAGGTGATGGATGTGACAGGGGGGTATGGGGACGCTTCAGTGGAGAACCAGTTTCTGGCTCCTCATCCAAAAAGGACAGATGTATGACACTCATTGCCAAAGACCAATCAAAGATAGAAGAGCCCAGAAATCAAAGCTCCTGGGGGCGGCAAGGCAGAGTATGAAATAAATAAGAACTGTGGGAACAAATTATTCTAGTTATGAGGGGATCTGGCTGTCTACTGCCTCTCACCAGTCCAAAATGTGACTTGGTCCTCATGAATCATATTACTTGTAGACACGCACACACTCACCCTGCCAGAGTTCTGCAGTTTGTCACCTGTGAAATGTAAAACAGACTCACCCACCCTTGGCAAATGGTATGTTCTCTTGAATTGCAATCCACGGAACCTTAAACATTCTGCCTGGTGTTTCTCCCCCTGATCTCATTTGAGAGAATGTTATTTCAATGAAGAATGCATGCGTATTAGTCTCTTTTTTAGAGATTACTATCCCCTGCACATCTATCTAATAATCTCTTTGAGAAGGAGGTTGTTTTGCCCCCATTGTACAGATGAAAAAGCAGCTTAGAGAATTTATTGAATTCCTGGCTTGGGGACCCACGGGTGGTAACTGGCAGAGCCACCACGTGAGTCTAGCAGGTCTGTACATGTCCCTGGCCTCTCTCTCTCCTGACTGTGAGCTTGGATGAGCCCTACTTCCTGGAATCAGACTTGATCAAACTTTCCAGATAGTGTTGTCGGATTTAGCAAAATACAGGATTATTTAAAAAATAGGATAAGTGTACCCTGGACAATATTTATGTTCTGTATTTTAGCTAGCAAGACTATTTTAAGGAGGACTTTTATTAAAGTAATGTATATACTGTATTCCCAGGAGACACCCTGGCTCTCTGTTCTAGATAGAGCTACAGAGCTACTCCTGCAAATGTACTCCCTAAGGAGAATGGCTATATATGAGGAATTTCTGAGTCCCCAGTTAGTCCTTAGCAGGAAACTTTTTATACATAGAAGTATTCAAAATATATGTGAAATAAATTTGCTAAAGTTAAGACAGATTTAATCTTATTTCTATAGTGTGGTAAAATCAATTATAAGAATGTTTAGACCAGCAAAATTGCATATTAGCAGTGGATACAAAATAAAAATAAGTAGAAACCAAAATAAAAGGAAAGGATGATAATGACACTGAATTTGGAACAAAGAGTATAAAAATCTGACCATGAAGACATTTTGCATATAGGTAACAGAGAAACATCTAGTTCAACCACAACCTCTTCTGAGCATCTTGCCTGTTTCCTAACCTAGAAATGTTACTACCTGTGACTAATGAATATTCCAGCACCTCCTCCTCGTCCTACTTTCAGGGCTGCAAGCTCTGACCAGTCTCAGGGACAAGCTGGAGCTGGGAAGAAATCTCAAAGCCTGGTTCCATCTTCTGGTGACTTAGTTTCACCTCAGGGAGCTGCTAGCCTAGACCTGGACATTGTATCCGGCTTTGACATCATGGCAGACACTCATGGTGCCCGAGTGAGACACTCAGCAGTCCCAGTATGGACTGGATCCTGTCTGGAACCGCATGGGTAGCACCATGCCCATGTTTCAGTTGCCAACCGAATGTCATCACATTGCCTTCTCCTGCACTCCCCATTCCCTTACACTAATTATTAGTCACCATGTCACCCCCTTTGGGCACCACTCTTTTAGCACACAATGATGTTGCTCCATCTGGATCCATTTTTGTGCACATACACCCCCTTCAGTGCGCTTTTGCTTCCAGCAGCAAACACCCACTTCAAGGAGATGGTTCTCAGATTTTTGTGCCCCATTTGTCCACACCAAGGAAAGCCAGAGTGACTAAGAACTTACATTCCCCTTATCTTGGAGGCCTACTAGGTGCAAGAATACATAAACCTAATCTCCCTTTCATTGGGATTTCCTTGTGGCATAACTTCCTGTGACATAGCTTATACTCCAGAATCCCCCCGCCGGATCAGTCTAAGAACTATTCTCTATAAAACTTTGCTTGGTTTCCTCCCCCACTACCTTACTGACATCCTCTAGAAGGACTTGCACATGGACCCTTCCTTGGGCTCTGTTTCTAAGGAATCCAACCTAAGGCCCCCATACTTGGACTGTCACCTGTTACCTTCCTGGCATGGAGCAGGACAGCTCTGGCATCTCCTGGCATTGACTTGCCCAGTAGGCAGATTTAGTTACAATCCACGGTTATTTCCATCCTGCTGCAGGGGTTTGATAAACCAGAGGTTCAAGAGCAGTTTCCAACCCACAGTTGGGACTTTTCTCTTTTAACAGGAGAAACAGGCCTTGTCAGGCCACAGACTCTCCATGCAGGAAGTGAGCTCTTCCCTATTGGAATGCTTTTTACCAGACTTTATTACTATTAAGGATTGCTACTGACTCCACTATTTGAAATTTATTCTTAGAACAATGACTGACTACTTGTCATTTTACTGCTATATATTTATTATAAGAGACCTAAATTTTATTGTTCTTCACTTTTAAATTGCGAGGACATTTAGGGGAGAAAGGTATTCATTGTCCCTTCAGTGGGCTTGATTCTCAAAGAAAAGTAACACTTTACTTTTCACAAAAGGTATGCTCTATGGCAGTGAAATCATGGGATTATGGGGTTACAGAAGCAATGATTATCTCCAATTAGATGCTAGAAAAGGGGATGCAACAAGCAAAACTTGATCAAGGTCATCAAGGGAGGCCATGACAAGGCAAAGAGGAAAGTCACCTGGGAGCTGTGTGACGTTCAGCTTAGCAGAGCTTCTCTCTGGATTTAATGTCTGTCCTTTGTGCAGTATCGTTTCCCTTTAAATCCTGTCCAAACAGAAACAGGATCATTTCCTCCTCTGTGTTCCCACAACCCACTGCTGCAGCTGTTGGGAACAACTGGTTGCAAGCAATAGTTTCCAATGCTAACCTAGGCACCTCGAGGGCTGGCACTACCTTAGTTGCCTCTCTATATCCAGAGCCAAGGAGTAAACCATTCTCATAATGATTGTCTAAAATACTAATCCCTGGATTATTTAGAAGTGTGTTGTTCCCAAATGTTTGGGAGATTGTCCTGTTTTGTTGTGTGTGGGTTTTTTTTGTGTGTGTGTGTGGGGGGTGGGGGGGTGGGGGGGTTTTTTTGTGTGTGTGTTTTTTTACTGACATCTAGTTTGATTCCTTTGTGGTCAGAGAACACACTCTGTATGAGGGGAAAATATATTACAAGCTAAGGAAAGAATGGGAAGAATGAAACAGATTAAATGAGTCCAAAGAACATATAAAGACCAGAATGTTCTCCCTTTAGGCTTTCTCCCCTTTCTCTACATGGGATTAGATACATCCACATTGTAGAAGGAATATGGTGCTGAAAAAGTTATGGTGTGCCATGAAAATCATTGAAGGATGATCATACAACACTAGTTAAATCACTCTTTCAGTGTGTATTTGTTTATAAGCATACTGAGAAAATTAGTTTCCACAGAAAAATTGCTTTCCTGGACAACTCATGGTGAAGGGTACAAATAGCTGTCCATCTCAGGATGTCTCCGGGCACAGAGGAATAATAATATCTGAAAGGGGAACACCCAATAGGGCAAGAACGCATGCCCACTGGTAGGAGAAAGAAAAGCAGATGAGGCAGACAGAAGGTTGCATCAAAAATGTGTCCATCCAAATGCATGAACTCCACAGACAACACTGAGCTAAAGCCGCAGACTCAAGAATCCTATATAATAAAAGCCCAGCAACCGAATGGCAGAACGACCATAACAACCGGTCAACCAATCACTGTGATGTGCACTAACCACCAGGGGCAGACGCTCAAAGCAGGAGCTGCCCCCTGGTGGTCAGTGTGCTACCACAGTGGGAGCACCACTCGGCTGACCAGGTTGAGTGGCTGCTCCCTCTGTGAACCCCAGGCCGATGGGCAGGAACCTGAGCTGTGATCTTCACCTCCTTACCCCAGGTTCCTCCTCCTTGCTCCCTGCTGCCTCCTCCAGATGCCCGCAGGCCCCATAATGCTGCCACTGCCAGGCTCACAGAGCTGACCCCAGAGGCTGGGCGGCGGGTCCATAGCTACTGCGGAACTGCCGCCTCTCAATTCTATTGTCCCTGGGCCCGGCAAGTGCTCTGGCTCCAAGGAAGATGCTGGACCAGGAAGCAGCCGCTCAGAGGGTGATCGACAGCCACTGGGCTGACCAGGATGAGCGATGCTCTTGTAGCAGGCAGATCCCCACAAGCCACGCCCCCACCAGTGTATGAATCCTGTGCACCGGGCCTCTAGTATATCATATGATTCCATTTAAGCAAACTACAAATGTAGACAAAGTCAACCTATTCTATTCAAAGTGAGTACACTAGTTGACCTTTTACGGACAGATAAGGAATGAAAGGGATGAAGGCTCTTGGCTGGCAATATTCTGTTTCTTGATCTGGCTGTATGGATTTATTCATTTTGTTTGTGAAATTTCAGCATGTTATACATTAATGGGTATTTTTTGTAGGAATGGATCTGTCATATTTCATCAAACATAAGATATGTCTCTCCCCATATACATACATATGTATATAAAGAATCTGGATCTTTCTTAGCCTGAGCCCTGCTGTCTAATATTCATTTTTATGTTTGGATTCTAATTCTTCCTTGTGTGTCTCTGACTCTCAACTCCATTTAGTTTCCTATGTAAAGCTTGCCTATCTAAGTCCTGCTCTATTCCCTGGTAACCTGGGATCATTAATTTTCATGTGCTTTCCCTTGGCAACATACCTTTAGTTCCTGCATAACTTTCTTCTTCTTAAAACCTCACTATCTCCTTCTTGGAATGTTCCCAATAGACTGCGGGGCAAGCTTTGAGTCATTTTCTCAGTATGGCATTGTATTAGCCTGCTTGGTCTATGTAACAGAATACCACAAATTGGATGGCTTACACAACAGAAATTTATTTTCTCACACTTCTGAAAACTAAAAGTCCAAGGTCAAAATTCCGCCAGGCTTGGTTTTTGGTGAG
This sequence comes from Myotis nattereri, assembly GCF_964212035.1. NCBI lineage: Eukaryota > Metazoa > Chordata > Mammalia > Chiroptera > Vespertilionidae > Myotis > Myotis nattereri. The sequence goes on from NC_138089.1 coordinate 51,272,722, forward strand.
GAATCTCTTCCTGGCTTACAAGTGGCCACTTTTTGACTATGTCTTCACATGTCCTTTTCTCTGTGAATGCACAGAGACAGAAAGCTCTAGGCTCTTCCTCTTCTTATAAGAATACCAGTCCTATTAGACTTGAGTTCCACCCTTATAATCTCACTTATCCTTATCGCCCCAACAGCCCTATCTCCAAATGTAGTCACACTGGCTCTTCAAAACATAAATTTTGGAAGACCACAATTTAGTTCATAGCAATAACATCACCACTATTTTTTAAATTTAACATTTTTGAAGTCATATGATCCACCAAGTAAGCTTTTCTTCTGCTTGTGGGAAAATATTTTGGAGGATACAAGATTGTTAGCCTTCGAGTCATTAATGGGATTTAAACTCAGAGTAATCTTAGGAATGTGTTTACGATATTATCAACTTCAAAATAATTGTACAGCAATGATTCTATCATGAGCTGCCAAACTTCATACAGATCCAACACTCTGCATGTAGTTACAACCTCATGTCTATGTCCAAGCTTGTGGCAATAGTACGGTTTTGGCTATTTTTTGCTCCCTTTCCAACTGTGCACAGGGGCAACGTTGGTAAAGATGCTCTCAAGAGGGTGGCAGTAATGCAAGGCTGGTACAGGCAGATGCCTGAGCAATTGCTTTGTCTGAAAACAACTGAACAAGCCCCAGGGACGACTGTGCACCTGAACTTTCACCACGGAGTGCGAAGGAGAGCTCAGTGCACTAGATGCCCCTCGCCCTGCTCATCTGGAGAGTCAGAGGAGGCTGCCAGGCCCACTAGCTCAGAAATGCACCATGCCTCCCTCCCCCTCATTTACAAGCTGGCTGTGGATCAAGGTTCAACCTGGCACATGCTAGGCAGCATCAGTCATTCAGGATGTAGCAGAACTGAATCATCATTGTATTTTTTCTGAACAACATATCCTGGTGACATAATAATTTCCTTTATTTGACTTTGTAGTCTTCTGCTTCTTATGGCCATAATGTACACTGAATTCTAGAACTGTCCAAAGTTTCTGGTACACCAAAGGTGAGAGAGTTAAAATTGTACAAAATTCAGGCCCTCCTCCAATTCCATTACTTTTGCCTGAGTCATGTCACCACTAATATTACTTTGTCTTTAAGTCGATTAATTCTTACTTAAGTTGATCTTAAAGGGAACTATCATATCATTAATCTAAAAGGAAAAATCGGCATCCCATCTCATTATTCCATTATCAAATAGAAGATAATTGGGAAAATACATATAATAAAAGGCAAAACAATGTTATTGATGTCTAACTAAATTCAATGGCCTACAGAAGGCTTTGAACAGTGAAGACCTATCTCAGTTTGATTTTTAAAAAGGAAAAAAGCAAGTATTAGAATGATATTCAGTTTAGGCAGGCATCCTCCTCACTGCAATCAGAATGACCAATGGAGACTAAAATTTAAAAATCTCTACTCACCTGACCGGCGTGGCTCAGTGGTTGAGTGTTGACCTATGAACCAGGAGGTCACAGTTCAATTCCGGCCAGGGCGCATGCTCAGGTTGAGGGCTTGATCCCCAGTGGGGCGTGCATGAGGCAGCCGATCAATGATTCTCCCTCATCGTTGATGTTTCTCCTCTCCCTTTTTCTCTGAAATCAATAAAAATATCTATATACATGCAGTCCTTGGGTTATGTCGGACTCAACGTACATCGTTTTGTGGTTATGTCGCCATTTCACATTTATTTATAAAAAAAAAGTGCCGCCATTTCGACGTATGTACATACGTGTTTTATGTTTTTTATTATTTATTTACCACAAATAAAGGTCAGGAATTATTATCTTTCTTTTAATTTTTTTTTACTGTTTCACTTCATTACTGCTGTGTATGTGTTCTATGTGAGTGACGTAGGTGCTTATGTAGGTGGGTTCCGACTTACAGCGAAAATCACATTATGTCACACCATAGGAACGGATCTCTGACATAACCCGAGAACCTATTATATACAAAAGCCTAAGTCCAAACGGTAGCTATGACGCACACTAACCACCAGGGGGCAGACGCTCAATGCAGGAGCTGCTGAGCTGCGGTGACTTAGCAGCTGCGGTTCTTGGGTGAAGCACCCAGAACCAGAGAGGAGGGAGACCAATTCCTGGGTGTGTCACCCGAGATTCACCCTCTCGCAATCCAGGACCCCTGAGGGAATGTTGGAGAGCCAGTTTTGGCCCAATCCCCCAGGCCAGGCCAAGGGACCCCACCAGTGCACGAATCTGTGCACCAGGCCTCTAGCATTAAAAATAATAAATAAATACATACATAAATAACTCTACTCAATACAATACTTTTAAAGCCATTTAAGTGCCTAAATGATAAGTTGTCCCAATTTTATACATTACCTTATTCACTTACTAATTTTGTGTACCTCAGTTTCTTAATTGTAAAATGGGTTTTATATTAAATGAGGTCATATGTAGTGCAAAGGCTCTTTCCTGGGCTTAGCTGTCACTATTATTTGTGTCATCAATGTTTTTATCATTATAAATTATAATATTAACCCCAAGACATTTATTAGGTTCATACTAAGTGCAAAGCACACCTGACATACAGCAAAATATCTTTTATTCATGTCCCAATATTTAAGAAACAATGAGCCAGACCAGCCTCTATGTTAAAAATCAAGTAGCTAAGATTCAGAAGAAAGCGCAGAGTTAAGGCCATAAGGCTACTTTTCATTAAGTTTACATTCTTCATGTAAAAAAGAGAATAAAACACGATGCATTTAGTCAAACCACCTCAAGTTTAATGTTAGCATGTATTCATCACCTTTTGTCTTCTAAAACATCTACACTGAAATAAGCAGACTAGGCTGGGAAGTGTTCAAATGTTTTGTCACAGTCCCATCCTTCTGGTCTCTGTTCACTAGGAAGTGGCCCATGCTAGTCAGCATCAAAAGCTCTGCCACCTAGGCAGCCATTGGCTCCTCACAGTTCACCCAGATTTGGATCTGACTGGTTGGTTTCTATGCCAGTCAGTGTCAAAAGCTCTGCTTCCTAGGCAGCCATTGGCTCCTCACAGTTTACCAGGTTTGGTTCCGATTGGTCAGTTTCTATGCCAGTCAGCGTCAAAAGCTCCACCTCCCAGGCAGCCATTGGCTCTTCTGGGAAATCCAAAACATCCCCGCTGACAGCTGTCGCTCTCTCTAGGCCTATCTCCGGGCCTGATCAGCAGCCTCCGCAGCAGCTGCAGATCAGGCCCTGCCTCTCTTGCCGCACCCTCCTCACTGCACCCGCCTCGCCCCGCCCACCCACCTGCCACCCCGCCCTCCCACCAGCCGTCAGCCTTGCTGTGATAGGAGCCTGTGGGCTGTAGGGGAGGGACTGAGAGGTGCTCCATGCACTTCCTGGTGACTGTTCGTTTGGTTGTTTTAGTCATTAGAGCCATTGGCCTTTTATTATATAGACAGCCTGTTTTATTCAATAAACATTGACTAGTTGAGGCCCTTGTTAGTTACTGTAACTATGAATGTAACTCCCTTCCTGTGATCCATGAACTGCCTAGGAAGCTAGGGGACAATTCAGCATGACTCAGTGTGGCAAGTGCTCCAATAAAGATTTCTCTAGAATTCTGGAGGGAAAATTTGGAAACCATGACTCTCTTGGATAAAGAGAATCAGAGATTCACTCAATGAGGAAGTGATATTTGACCTGGAGCATGAAGGAAGAGTAAGGGTTTTATAAATACAAGTCAAAGCAAATACTCCTGGCAGAGAAAATATTATGAAAACAGCCATAGGACCATGAAATTGGCTAGGAGAGTCACTAAATATTACATTTGCAGTGTGGCAAGTCATTGAGGTGTTTAGAGCCTTAAAATATGTAAGATGGCCGTGGACTAAAATGCTGCAGTGAAGAGTTTGGAATTTATTCTTTACTTCTTATTTCTTTTGTGTTTTAAAATGCGTGTGCTGATTTTAATGCATAGTCTCCAATTCTGTTAGAAAAGGGGTAAATGAGAAGTAGCAAAGCTTCATAAATTTTTATCTTTTCTGATTATTCAGTAATTTACGAACTTTGTGTTATCTTTGTTCCCTCTGCTTTTCATGAGGATGATTATTGATTTATGAGCCACCTTAATGTGGCTCTTTCGGGCATCCTGAATCATTCTGACAGCAGTTCTGTAAATAGATCAATTTATGCCTTTAAAATGTGATGCCTCCTATCCCAACAAACCATTATTTTGGCTAAACTCAGATAGAGGAATTCTTCATACTTGGCAAATGAGTCTCTGAAGGGCTGAGTTAATATTATCCTTATTATGTCAACTGGAAGTAATCCAGCACACTGGACTTCATTAAAGGTCACTTGTTTACTGTGTAGCTCTGCCACCTAGGAAACAATGAGATGGCATTACTCAGTAGCCTCGGATAACCGCGCTCTCATCCGAATTGAAGGGGAAGAGAACTGCCCCCGTAAATCGCTCATGAGTTGACCTTTCAGCAAAGTAGGGAAGTAATTCCTCGCATAGATAAGAGGTAAGCAGTCTATAAGAGGGGGGCAGGCCCTGGCCGGTTTGGCTCAGTGGATAGAGCGTCGGCCTGCGGACTGAAAGGTCCCAGGTTCGATTCCGGCCAAGGGCATGTACCTTAGTTGCAGGCACATACCCAGTGGGGAGTGTGCAGGAGGCAGCTGATGGATGTTTCTCTCTCGTCGATGTTTCTAACTCTCTATCCCTCTCCCTTCCTCTCTGTAAAAAATCAATAATATATATAAAAGAGGGGGGCAGGATTTCTAGGTCCTTCGCACTTCCTTCTCCTTGTTATGACCATGTACCACTAACAAATGCTTTTTAAGTCCTTTCATTTCTTAGAAAAAAAGAGGCTGACATGGAAGAAACAGAAATGAGCTTACAGCCAGAATATCTCGATTCCTGTCTTTGCATCTCTACTTAACTAGCTGTGCTGGCATCGGAAAAAGATCAGTTAATGTTCTGAAATATGATTACTCTGTATAAAACAAGGAGCAACATTCCCTACCTTAGGGGTCACTGAAAGGGATGAGGTAATACATGTAACAGCTATTTGTAAATCATGAAGCTCTTAATAAATGTAAGATCTTGCCACTATTCATTAACACTGTGATTCCAAAAGGGTCAGGAATAAAACCTAATTATGCTGATATCACCATTCTAACATTGCCATCAATTAAAGCTGTCTATATTGTATCCAAGTAATATGAAGTACACTGTCCATCATGTTTGTGGCCCCAGTAGAATAGGCAGGTAATAAAACAGGGACATTCTCCAAAGTCAAAGTGTCAACTCATCTGCTCTTAGTTATATAGTCATTCGTTATCAGATAAACGCAAATTAGAGCAATATTTATTTACTGTTCAATTATGTAACCTCCTTGAACTTGGCCCCCTCTGCTTCTCTCTTGGGAGTTAGGCTACACAGAGAAAGGTCAAAGTTCTGGCTTATTTCTCCATGGAGAGTTTCACAGAGGCAATAACAGAAGTCCATATGGGGAATCCTTGAGTTGCCCAATAATGGCTACCAAAGTCTCTAATTCTTGGGTTTATATTAGGAAGCTCAATTGCTTGCAAATGCAAGCAATTGGATTTATCAGCTGGGGTTGGGGGGGGGGGGACGGGGGGCTGGTGTCATTTTGATCTCCACCTGTTTGGCTCCTTTCTGTTTACCAATTGAGTGTCATTTGAGGCTCCTCTCAAACCCCAAAATCCTAGCATGACCAGTGAGTGTCATTTTTGAAGCAAAGGAACAGTAGACATGCAGACCTATTGTCGAGTTGGCATTGTGGGTTTCTGACCTTGATAGCTTGCAGGGGCTCCCGTCGTGCATGGCCTGTTTTTATCTCATATAGTCTAGACTAGAGACCTGGTGCACAAAATTCGTGCACAGGTAGGCTCCCTAGGCCTGGCCAGCAATCATGATCTGTGCCTTCTGGCTACCAGCTGGGGCCCTTCCTTCATTCCATGCCCCCCCCCCCCCCCCCCGTGGTCAGCATACGTCATAGCGAGTGATTGAGCTCCCAAGGAGACACTCTGCATATGTGCCTTTTCTGTATATATAGATGAGTTACCTTTACTAAGTGCTGGCCTTATGACTGCTCTGTCCTGTGGAGAGTAGCTAAGTCGGGACACATGTGTAACACAGCCCACTCAGGTCCTAAGCAAATGCTTACAGGGCTGAGTGGGAAGACTTTGCCAAAAGGCAGGTCAGTCAGGCAAGGGTCTTGAACCAGAGGGTCCAGCTTCATCTGCTATTACAGGGGAGTTGGAGGGGGGTTTACATTACTTAAGGCATTGGTGAGCCTGACAATAGTTGCTGCTTTCAAGTTCTTGGGCAATTTAGAATCACAGAAGCAATTGTGACTGGACTTTTATGTGACTTGTCCATGGGTTCAAAGAAACTGCTCACCACATGTATTTAAGGTGACTTTGGATTTACATAGTTTTAACAATGCCTTTAGATTTCAGACACCCAGCTGAGACTTCACCCATAGGAAGATGGTTCATTTTACTGGCGGGGGGGGGGGGGGGAGGAATAAATGAGGGCCCTTTATTATAAAGAGAGTGTGCCATGTTCTTGAGGTAAGAGAAACATTTTAAGGAAATTCTTGTAGACAAAAAGATTCTGAATAATTTTTAAAAGCCTATACTTGAAACAATAAGATCAATCAAGAAATTAAGCAATAACAAGTGCTTGAAAGTATACTTTACTCTTGTGGCAAGATAGGGAAAGACAGGTTGATTAAGCTAGAAAAGGAGAGAGCAATTCTTAAAAGAAAGATTAAAATTTTATAATCTAAACAGATATAAAGGGAAAAATTACATAGTAAAGCCCATGATAGACTGAAATAAGAAAAAAACAAGTGCCCTGGTTTACCTACTTTTCAAGAGGGAATCAGAAGAAAAGGGAGCTGTCCCAGCTGTTCAGAGGTTTTGAACCAGTGGTTCTCAACCTTCCTAATGCCGCGACCCTTTAATACAGTTCCTCATGTTGTGGTGACCCCCAATTTCATTGTTACAAATTGAACATAATTAAAGCATAGTGATTAATCACAAAAACAATATGTAATTATGTATGTGTTTTCTTAGGCGACCCCTGTGAAAGGGTCATTCAACCCCCAAAGGGGTCGCGACCCACAGGTTGAGAACCATTATTTTAAACAGTGGCCAGGGCGCAGAGAAATTTCAAGGAGGTGGGAGACAAATTAACAAAGCAGACTGAAATGTCTGCACCAGAGGCATCAGGATCTGAGATCCCAAGAAGACATGGCCTCAAAAAGCTACTGATGGAAGGACCTTAGCAACAGTGATTTGGGACCCTCTCTGTAAAGATCGGGCAGCTCCACCAAAACCTGGGCAGACTTGAGAGGACAAGATCTGGAATTTCAGCACAAAACTGAAAAAAAATAATAAGCTTTACAGTGGCACAGCTATCGTAGGTAGCGATACAGGTAAGGTCTGTATCCTTAGGGACACTCGCATCCACAAATGCCTCCCCAAATCAGATAAAAGCAATCTGTGAGCTCCCACTGTCATTTTTGCTGCGCAGGGACTAAACCAGAAACACAACATTCTAAAGCCTCTCACATTTTGCTTTTAATTGAAACATTTCTAGCCCCACAGAAGAAAAGTATCTCCTTCCTCATGATAAAGAAAATGCCAAACTTTAGAGAGTAAAAGTTTACTTGTTCTTAAAAGACAATACATAATAAAAATTCTATAACTGAGAGTCTATGATTATAAAACCAGCAAATAGGTCCTCCTTGTAAGGATCCAGAGGATTCAGAGAAATTGGTATAGGTCTGTTCGGAAAAACAAACTTGATTTGGGCTTTAATGAAACACAAAGTAAACATGTTTATGGAACAAAAACACCACTAATATCAGCAAAGGTTTTCACAAGCTCTAAGAGTCTGAACAGAATATTTGCCAGTGTCTTTCATTTACGTCTGAAATTGACATCAGCCATCTTTTAAAGAAAGTGAAATTCGTTGGCACAGTACAGGAAAAGTAGGTGGGTCCTCCCACCTCCGCCTTCACCCACCTGCTCTGCACTTCCCTTATAAGTGGCCTGAGTCATTTTCTTTGGCTAGATTGACAAAGCCATTCATTTATTTTTCATTCATTCGTCAACCTTATTGAGCATCTACTCCACCATAGGCCACTTGAAGAAGTCCCACTCACATATCTACTGAGGGAGGGAGCAAGTAAACAAAGATTATGGTACAGTCTCTAGGGAGTCCAGTGATAGGCTGAGGTTCCTAGAAACTTAATTAGTTGGGCTACAGCCAGAGTTACAATTTCTGCCAAACACTGGGGCCGAGCGGGGGGGAGGGCAGGGGGCCTGGGGGGTGTCTTTCCAACAATCCCCCTGTGCTGAACATTACTTACTGTTTGTTCCCTGGGACATCTGTGAATTGGAGAGGTGTCCACAGGAAATAAACAGTATTCATGGGGAGTAGCTTTTTCTCTTTTGACTAGTACCCTCAGTTTCATCCTTTGCAAAATGGTAATAATCTACTTAAGGCAGACAGCCATTGCTATGTGCAGGACACTGCGCAACCTGCCAGATAATCTTCCCCTTGTGCAGTCCAGAACTACTAGGCAGTATAGTTCAAAAGAAGATGCAGGAAACACTGCGCAGACAGAAGAGACTCCCTGCTCTGCATGAATCTAATCCAACAGGCTCGCCCCTAGGGTTTTGCCCTAGGCACCATTTCCAAGTTGGTGCTAATGTTTCCTTGCTTATAGGATCATTCCTGAACAGGTATCCTGACGTGCCCCTCACACCTACCCATCTTTGGACCTTTCTGCTTTCTCTATGGACTTGCCTCAGTCCTCATCACACCTGACACCATGTACTATTCTCCTGGCTCTTACCTCAGGCTTCTCCTGGCCATGCCTCTCTCCTGGGGCCCTCTCAGATTACTGGGACGCCCCTCTCAGCATAAAACCCTATAGAAATCATTGGAAAATTGGGAAAGAAGCACAATTGACCAGATAGAATTGATTTCCTGTTCTGATGGAAATAACATAACTAACTTATAAAAGACAAAATTACTTCTTTCCAGGACAACAAATATTACCCACAGTGCCATATGATTCTGAAGTCATTTCCAAATCCAAAATAGTTAATAAGCACGAATGCATGTGGAATGAAGTCCTGATGTGTTCCTCAGATCTATTTGAACTATTAAATTATGTTCATCTTTATAAAAGATCCTGCCAAATTACAGAGCAGAGAGAACACTAATGTCTAATATTGTAAGATTTATCTGAGGTAAGAGGGTGGTAATAATTTTTGAAAGCATATGTTTATTGTTGACATGAAGAAACACTTTTTTTATCTCAGAAATCTCTCTACACAGTTGTGATGCGATTGCTTTACGAGACCATACTCAATGATGATTATAACATTACATCGTAGGCAGCCTGCCTGCCATAGAGGCAACATCATTTGTAGACTTAGACTTAACCCATGTTAGACGCCATCATCTTAGCCACATCAGAACTTTGTGACCTTGGGCCAGCTCCTTAGCCTTGATGATGTTTAGCTGTCTTATTATAATAGTGGGTCAAGAATACATATTTGACAAAATGGCCCACAGATTCTTCGATGAATGCTACCTAGTTAAGTGTGACTAAAGGTAAACTCTGTAGTTTAAAGATCTGACTTTATGCAACTGTATGCACATAATTGTGAAGAAATGTTCAAGAAGCATATCTGAAGCAAGCAATGGGCCAGAACGAAGCCCTGTTAAATGTGAATAGTTTGGCCCTGACCGCTTTGGCTCAGTGGATAGAGCGTCGGCTTGCGGACTCAAGGGTCCCAGGTTCGATTCCGGCTAAGGGCATGTACCTTGGTTGTGGGCACATCCCCAGTGGGGGGTGTGCAGGAGGCAGCTGATCGATGTTTCTCTCTCATCGATGTTTCTGACTCTCTGTCCCTCTCCCTTCCTCTCTGTGGAAAATCAGTGAAATATATTTTTAAAAAAAAATGTGAATAGTTTGGGCAGCAGGACCAAAGAATGGAGCCAAGATGATGGAACATAAAAACAGAGAGAGGGCCTGGACCAGCAAAAGACAAAGATATTCCTTGTAATACCTTTCTAAGGGATTTGTCCTAATGCAGTATAAAACTAAGCCACTAATAGGTGTTTGAGTCTCTGTGTACAATGCAGCTATATGTCTACAGACACTGGTATATACCAGTCAATACGTTGCCATCACCTGCAGACTTCTCACTTGTATTTCAGCAATTGATTTTTTTTTTCTTTTGGTCATTTTGAACATTTTCCTTATGTGGTCTTGCTGCTACATAGACTTTTAGATTTTTATTATACAGAACAAAAAATAGAAAAGACAGATACATAAAAATAAAAGGAATAAACAACCTTAGAATATTTGCCATTTCTTTTCTGTTTTCAGCAGCAGAGCACGCTGGGTAAATAGAAGTCACAAGCCAACTTCTTCCATTTTTCGCCCTCAGACAAACATACATCAAGTCTCTACTACATACCAGGCGCTGTGCCAGTACTTGACAAGGATAAATGACTCCTTTCTCCAAGAAGGCCGTGGAGAGAACAGCAAAAAAAACAGGTCACCAGCCACTCAGTAACTGTGACTGGAGCAAGCTCCTCGTGGAGACCAGCCATGGACTTCAGGATCAGACAAATCTGAGTTCAAATTCCAGAATTTCCACTTACTGGCTGTGTGACCTTGAGTAGATACTTAACATCTCTGAGTCTCAGCTTTCTCGCCTTTAAGTAAGGATCAACAATCTTTTTTGGAAAGTTTTAAGGATAAAATGCAACAAAAATCTGTAATGGATTTAGCTCAGTGCCTAGGTCATGGGCAGTATTCAATAAATGCAGTGCTCATTTCCTTACCGACCTGTCCTTTTTTTCCAGATATTGCTCTGGATTCTAAAAGGATAATTGGGATGAAAAAATACCAACTTCAGTCAATAATTTTAGATGATTAGTAGCATATATTACTCTTTTCAAAGGACAGAGTGTATTGCTATACGTAAAAACCACAGACATAGGCCAAGAACTTACAATCAAAATCTCTGATAGTAATTGATGGTCAGTAACTAAAGATTTTATTAGGACCATAGATTTAATCACTCAAAAAGAGCCAAAGGCTGGTTAAGTTTTCTACCGTTCTAAAAAATGGCATGTAGCATTTGCTATAGCAAGAGTTGAATGTTAGTTTCAACCAGATCAAATTGTTCACCATCTGTTCATGAAAAGATAAAACCCTTCTTCCTGTATAATAGATCAACCAGGGTTTAAAGAAAAAGAACTTGTCTCAAATTTCAGCATCAAATGCTGTTTATGTGACCTAAAATGGCACTCAGGGAACATATAAAAAGAGATCAGTCAGTAAAACAAAGCAATATAAACTTTGAAATGCCTTTCTGAATCTCTCTGAAACATTTCATGTGTGTTTCATGGAAGAGTGTAAAGCCACAGTGGAAATATATTTAATAGACTCCCAGATATTTCAAGTAAATTTCACTGTTGTAAGCCTCTCATCTACAAAGTGCTATTTTTATCCTTTTCAATATTCAAAATCCTTTCAGGTGTTAACAACTTTTGCACTGTGCACAAAGGATGAAATTTCTCTGTAATATTTTGTATACAATTATGTATTCAATCATATTTAGATACAGTCCAGATGTCTCTCTCCTCCTATCTCCCCTGAAACTAATGAAACAGGAAAATAAAAAGCAGAAAACAAAAGAAGATCTTTGTTAAGCTTAGCATGCAGCCGCACCTTCTATGAGAAGGGACTTCATGATGCCATAAATATTGGATCTGGAAAAGCAAAAGCTGAGAGCAGTTTGCATTGACTAGAGTTGGCAACGAAAGCAGAAGCCTCGCTGGAGGGCAGGATCCTATCTGCTGCTGCAGATTGAGAAGGCAGGAAGCCGAACCAGGAATACGTTAACATATGCCAGGTATTGAAGTGTGAAGGAAAGGAGAGAAGGGAGGAAGCAGGAAGAGAAAGTGGCTGTCACAATTGTACAAGTACTTAAGAGAAATGAACACGATACAGCTACTGAAAAATACCTGTGGCATAGGGGCTTAGCATATGAAAGCCAGCAAGCCTTTCTCCGAGCTCAAGGCAAAAGAATTATTTATACCAAAAATAACAATAATGACACTTGGTGGAAAAACACACTTCATAACATTATTTAAATAAAAAATTAAACAAGGCCCCTATGAAATGAGACCTCAAAGAGGATATACAAGGATTCAAAATGGAGATTGTAAAACAAAAGAACGATATTAAAAGTAAAAGGTGGCCCGGCCAGTGTTGCTCAGTGGTTGGGCTTGGACCCATGAACTAGGAGGTCATGGTTCCATTCCCAGTCAGGGCACTTACCCGGGTCTCGGCCTCGATCCCCAGTAGATGGCGTGCAGGTGGTAGCTGATTGATATTGCTATCTCATCATGGATGTTTCTATCTCTCACTTCCTCTCTGAAATCAATTTAAAAAAACAAAAAACTTTATTTTTTTAAGTAAAAGGTGATACAGTCTGGGGCTTTTGTTTGTGTGTTTGTTTTTTGCTTAATCCTGTCACCTTTTTCACCCACCCCCTAAATGCTCTTCTCCTCTAACAGCTGTCAGTCTATTCTCAGGGTCTCTGAGTCTGTTTCTATTTTATTTGTTAGTTTATTTTGTTCAACAGCATGGTTGTTGCCAGGGGGAAAGGTATGAGGGAAAGTGGAAGATGGCAAAAAGGGGATAAATGGTGGCAGAAAACAGACTTGACTTTGGATGCTGAGCACATGATGCAATATGCAGATGATGCTATAGAACTATACACTTGAAACATGTATAGTTTTATTAACCAAAGTCACCACAATAAATTCAAATAAAAATAATAAGATAAAATAAAAAGTCTTCAACATATAATTTTTCATTTTTCATTGCACAATGTATGCATGATTTTAAATAAATAAATTTAAACAAAGTATTAAAACAACAAAAAAAGTAAAAGGGCAGGAGCCATTGGCAGCAGGGATGGCAAAATCATTTTCAAAACTCCACAAATGTCCTTACAAGAACAGGCAAAACAACTGGAAAGCAAAAGACAAAGTTTAGAGAATCCAAAAGAATCTATAACCTATTAGAATTAACAAGGGAATTTAATAAAATCATTGGATACAAGATCAATGTACTAAATCAATTTTATTTTTAAATTAAAAGTTCAAAAATAAAATTCAATAATATATAATTAAAAATACATCAATGACATTATGATATAATTAGAAACACATCTAGACATCAATCTATGTGTAATACCATTATACTGGAAGCTACAAAACATTTCTCAGAGGAATTAAAGAACACCTAAATAAATAGAGGGATATACAAGTTCACGCATGTGAAAGCTCATGTTGCACAGATGTAAATCATCCTCAAATTGATCTAGAGATTCTAAGAAGACCCAGCCCAAATCTCAGCAGGTTATTTTTAGTTGACAAGCTGATTTTAATAATTATATAAAAAGGCAAAGAACCAAAAGTATCTATAACAATTTGAAGATAAAGATCTAAAAGTGAGTTAGAAGACTTACACTACCATATATCAGGATTGACTACAAAGCTATAGTAATTAAGGTAGTGTGGTACTGTTGCAAGGATAGACAAAATGACCAATGTAATAGAATATTCTAGAAGCATATAAATATATAAACATTTGATTTAAGAAAAAGAAGATACTTCAAAATAATGATGTAAGGTAGTCTTTTCAAAAACAATGGCACTGAGTCAATTACATATCCATATGGAAAAAAAAGAATTTTGATGGCTAACTTACAACAGATATAAAAATCAATACCAAAGAGATCATTATTCTAAATATGAAAGGTAAAATAATAATTGTTTTAGAAGAAAATTATGAGATATACCCATGACTTTGGGAGAGATAACGTTTTCTTGAATAGGAAACAAAAAGCACTTATCAAAAAAGGAAATAATAATAATAAATTACATTACATTAAAATAAAGAACTTGTTCATTATACTATTCTATTAAGAAATTGGAAAGGCAACCCAAAGTGTGGGATGAGGTATTTGGAATAGATGTATCCAACAAAAAACTCATATATATCCTGCAAATAAGATAAAAGATCTATAATTCAAAAAAGGTAAAAGACTTGAACTGACATTTACAAAAGAGAATATCCAAAATACCAAAAAGTATATAAAATGGTGTTCAAGTTCATTAGTCATATAAAACTGCAAATTAAAACCATAATTTTATATCACTATACACCCACTAGATTTATATTTAGGCTTGGCAATACTATGGTGTAACCAGTCACTACAGGTAGAATTATAACTGGCAGAATCACATTGAAAAATTGTTTATTAATGTCTACTAAATAATACAGATAACGCCCTAAATTCAATTCCTGTGCTTATAATCAACATTATTCATCAAAAACATATGGTAGGATATTATTCAGTATAGCCTCAAACATCTTAAATAACCCAAATGCTATCAATAGTAGAATGATCAATCAATTATGACATACTAGAGGCCCAGTGCATGAATTTGTGCACCAGTGGGGTCCCTCAGCCTGGCCTGCAGGATCGGGCCGAAACCAGCTCTCCAACATCCCCTGAGGGGTCCCGGATTGCGAGAAGGCACAGGCCAGGCCAAGGGACTTCACTGGTGCACAATTGGGGCCAGGGAGGGATGTAGGAGGTTAGCCATCCAGGGAGGGACCGTGGGTGGGCTCCAGGGCATGTTCGGCCTGTCTTGCTCAGTCCCAACTGGCCAGACCCCAGCAGCAAGCTAACCTACTGGTCAGAGCGTCAGCCCCCTGGTGGTCAGTGCATGTCATAGCTACTGGTTGACCAGTCAACTGTTTGTCCCCTGGTGGTCAGTGCATGTCATAGCGACTGGTCAACCGGTCAAATGTCTGCCCCCTGGTGGTCAGTGCACATCATAGAGAGCGGTTGAGTGGCCTTGGCATATTATTAGCATACTAGAGGCCGGTTGCACGAAGAGATTTGAGCAATAGACCTTCCTTCCCCTGACTGCCGGCACCGGTTTTCCTAAAGGCACCCGGGACCCAGGCCTTTGCTCTGGCCACAGCAGAGAAGCCAAGCCTGGAGGCTTCTCCTCTCTGGCTACAGCGAGTCTTGACTTCTCCCCTCCAGCCACAGCGGAGAAGCCAAGCCTCTTCAGTCTTTAGTCATCTTCAGTCTTCAGTCGTCTTCAGTCTTCAGTCTTCACTCCGTGCCTGCATATGCAAATTAACCACCATCTTTATTGGGTTAATTTGCATATTCATCCTGATTGGCTGGTGGGCATAGCGGAGTGACACCAATTTGCATGTTTCTCTTTTATTAGTGTAGATTACGCTTTGATTCATTGAACGGCTGACCAGACAACCAGACACTTCGCATATTAGGCCTTTATTATATAGGATTCCTACAAACATTATACAATGATAGCGAAACAGAATACTGCCACATGCAACAGCATAGATAAATCTCATAAACATAATATTAAATGAATGAACCAACACTATATGATTCCATTCATGCTAAGTCCACAAACAGGCAGGATGAATGTATGATATTTATGTAAGGGCAGAGGTGACCTTTGGATAGGAAGATGGTGAGAGTGAAGCTTCTGGGATGTTGTCAACGTTCTAGTTCATATGCCAGTGGTGACAGTGTGTTCCCTTTATAAAAATACATCAAGTTATGTACCTATGATTCATATACCATTCAATGTAATTGTTATACTTCAAAAATTGACTTTACAATAGAGCATCACCTCCCAAATATATATATTCCCAGATTTTTAAATATTATACATCATTTTATTTTAAAAAATACCCACTTGATAAACCAAAAAGGGAGGCCTATATCCTTTTCTTTGATTGTTTACTTTTGTGAGTACAGAACTACTGAAGTATTTTGAATTTGTACTATTTTGAATGGTGAGATCGAATCTTTTTGATGTTAGATTGCCATTATATTTCTTCTCCAAACTGTTCGTGCCTTTTGCTCAGTGTTTTCTCTATACTAAATACAATTAGTAGTAGTAGTAGTCGTCGTCATCGTCGTAGTAGTATTTGAAGTTTCTCCATGCAGTAATGGAATTGATGGCTTACAATCTGTGTACGGTTATGAGTCCTGTGTGTTCTGTGTGTCTTGGGAAAGTTACTCATCTTAAGCTTCACCTTTCCCATCAGAAAAACTGGATAACATCGACATCAACAATCCTGAAAAGGTTCACTTTAAGGATTACATAAGTATCTAGGTGGTATGGACATCAAAAACCCTTTGTTTTGTTTTGTGTCTTTTGTTATTGGTGGTTTTTCCCCCACAAATTTCAGTACCTACTATATGTACAGACTCATGGTAGGCATTGGATCTAGAGAAGGAAGAAAGACCATGTCTGCCTCTAAACCAGTGTGCTGACCAGCTGTCAGTCACAGAATCAGGAGTCTCCAGTTCTGTCATTTCCATCAGTCACTTCATTCTGCTGGCTTCAGCTCCTCAACATCCCTCAGGGGGGTTCTTTCTTTTTCATCCCCATGACCACTGCCTGCACTCAGGCCTTCGTCTTTCTACCTGGATATTGTAATGGCTTCCTAACTAGTCTCTCCGCCTCTCCTTTGCTCCTATCAGTTCAACTTCCTGCTGCCAGATGAATCATTCTAAATACCACTCATCATACCAAGCCTCCTATTTCCCTTGGCATGGATTCCATTCACTTTATCAAATCACAAAAGATAATTATTATCTGATCCCTACTGTTTCAAGTATCATCTCTTAAGAGGTCCCAATTGGCCTTTTATGTTTCAAAGGTCAACATTACTAAACGATCCAGGATATTCATGTCACAGGACCTTGCATATGACACCCTTTCTCTCAAGAATACTTCTTTGGTTCTTTTCCTCCCTACTAAAGCATCTCAGACACCATCTTCTCTGGGAGGTCTGCTTGTCCCTGACACTTGAGATTCTAGCTCAGCTGATCCTCTTAGAAACTCCCTTAACCTCATCCCATCTCTTGCATAATTGCACTTGTCCAAATTCTGTACGACGTACTAAGGAGCAAAGGACATCCTTGGTATCACTGTTCCCTGAACCTGAAGAGTTCTCTAAGAATAAGTGCGTAAGTGAACAAATGAAAGAGTATAAGATTGGACTGCCTCTCATGTCATGCTTCTCAGTAACATCCTCAGGATGATTTTCATCAGAACTGAGTAAAAGTCAAGTCAGGATTGAATTTTCTGGAAGGAAGAGACAAATTACAGTAAAATCTACCCTTTGTAGCAATGCAGAAACATTTGTTTTCTAGATGATATATCCTAGTACGTAGATAGTTTAGAAAGATGCATAGATGGATGGATGGATGGATGGACAGACAGATAGGTAGATAGTTGGACAGACTTCATACAATAGGAACAGACTAGTGTTTAATTCATATGCCCATTTCTGACAGAAATTCAAATGCCCGAAATTTAAGGGCACTTGAAGAATATATTATATTTGGAAGTTCTGTGTTATTATTCTCACAAGAATGATTCATCCCTTCAACTTTCAAATTGCTCTTAAATCAAGGCTCTGGGGTTGAAGAAAAACAATCTATATTCCTTCGTAAGTGGTTGTGGAATGTAGATGATAAATTGTTCCTTTTTCAGGAGGATGAAGTTCATCACTTCTCTAGTTGCCTAAAGGATCTATGTTAGAGTTTATGTATTTGAGAATTGGCTCGTGTAATATAAATTCACCAAAAATAAAACCTTAAAATGACATCATATCTGTGCAGCCCATAGAGAGATGACTTAAGGCTTTCTTTTCTTGGTAATTTATAAAGGTGAAGATTTGGAGACCAGATCCTGAGAAAAATGACTAGAGTGTACTGTCAATCCATCTACAAATGGAACTCTTCTTCTTCTAGAATTATGGGAGTTATATGTATATGTAATGTTTCTTTTTCTATAGTATTTACTCCTTAACTGCTTCTTTATGAGCATTTTTTTTCTGTCAGGGACCAAGTTGTACTTATGTAAGTCTCCCCTGCAGCTCTACCACCGCATCTACTTGGTTCTTAGCAGTTGTAGGTTTGAATTAATTCTCAAAACCTCCTCTGAACCAGGTTGTACCACTCTTTTTTTTTCATAAAAACTTCTAAGGGGTAGAGGTCCCCATCCCCCATTGTGTCTATATTCTTTAGACATTCATTTGCAACAGACTTTTGCTTCTAATTTTCTATGTTATGAATAGGGACAGCTGCACATAACACAGCTCAGAGACCATGAGGGGAGCGGGGAACATCCATTACCTCCTGTGTATGCCCATTACTGCCATCATCCTTCTGCAGTTGAGCGTGAGTGGCAATCACAGCTTGTCAGAAAGTATGAAATATCCCCTATTTCCTTTCATACCACTGATTCCTTGTGACTCACTGTGTCATTAACTAAGTTGGTGACAGCTGTATCTGTGCTGCCATGAAATACGTAGATGGTTGTACCCCTCTTCCTTTTGGACTGAACATATTTGTTTGTGTAATTATTTGTGAATGTTGTGTGTGTGTGTGTGTGTGTGTGTGTGTGTGTGTGTGTGTGTGTCAGTTCTTATACTTGCATGCGTCAGTAAATGAGAGCAACCATAAGAAGAACTCTGAAAATTTACAAATAAGCACCAACGTAGAAGAGAGAGTTGGTATGTAATGGATCAAAGCAGAAACAGGATTTAAAGAGATAGAATGATCCCAAGGCTAGCAAGAGTTGACATCATCCTGAGTGAAGGTAGAAATACATCTAAATGTGAATGGCCCAAGACGAAGCAGCTGGTAGACTAAGAAACACGGGAAAAACAGGAAAGTTAGGGAGATAAATATTGTCAGTGCCCATCTAGTCCTCTCTGAGGCAAGTGGGTGCCCTGAAGAAATGATGACAAAATTGAGTCTGCTTTGCACAAAATACTTCAGTCACAGAGGCCGTAACTCTTGCTCATATACCATACTAACTGAAGAAACTTCTAGTCACAAAGTTGTTTTCTCAGCTACCTCCACACCAGGAAAAAAGATACCCTGGGCATAAGTAGCCCCGACACTGCACATGGATCACACACGTGTACATAAAAACACCCAAATGCACACAGGATGAGGCTCAGGGCCTATATTGGAGAGCATGCAATGAGAAGAAAATGCACTCCTCTGAGGTCAGCTATGCACCAATACATATGTCAGATCACTGGAGACCATTATGCTAAGTGAAATAAGCCAGTCAATGAAAGAAAAATACCACATGATCTCACTCATTTATGGATAATAAAGACCATTATAAACTGATGAACAAAAATAGATACAGAGGCAGAGCAGCATCGAACAGACTGTCAAACTACAGCGGGAAGACTGGGGAGGGTTGAGGGGCGGGAGGGGTGGGTAAGAGATCAACTGAAGGACTTGTATGCATGCATATAAGCATAACCAATGGACATAAGACACTGGGTGGTAGGGGAGGCCGGGGGAATGTCAAGGGGTGGGGGGGCGGAAAGGAGACATATGTAATACTCTTTGTAATACTTTAAGCAATAAAACAAAATTTAAGAAAATAATATAAGTCAGATCACTATTTTTTTAGCCTATCTGTCACCGGCACAGTCCCCACCAAGAACTTCTCAGAAAGTAGAAACAGTGGTTTTCCCACACCTATGCATGCCCTTGCACATGTACTGAAGGCGGTACTCTCACCAGATCTTTTTACCTGGCCTGGGCACCCTTTGCCAGCAATGTGATAATGTTGGCTGATAATGGCTCCCAGTTGTCCATTTCTCAGGAGAATTCGCTGGATGGACTGGGTAGAACTGGCCTTCCCAGATGTTTGTACCCACAGACTTTTCCTCTACCTCAGACAGCTAGAGGCCAATGACCGAGGGGCTACAAAAGTCGGGTCCCCTTATCTCAGGTTGAACCTACTGCAGGGTGCATTTTGTGCTCTAAGGCTCTCGGAGGGATCAGTCTGAAGCTGGTCTCTAACCAGACTACATCCTTGCTCTATTCTTCCTCCTGCCCTATTCAGCTTCCCTCTTCCCCTTATTAATTTCTTCTCTACTGATTCTCCCAACAAATCACTTGCAATTGAATTTCCTTATCAGTCTCTTCTAGAAAACCCAACCTAAGACACATACAGATACACATATTTTGTAAACAATGCGGGTGTTTCCATGTGAAAACAGAATTCCAGTACTATATCCTGACCTTTTCTTAATTTTTAATTTTATTTTATTGTTTAAAGTATTACAAATAGTAGTACATATGTCTCCTTTTTTTCCCCCATTGACCTCTCCCTGGCCTCCCCTCTCCCCACCGCCACACCCCCTCCCCCCCACACATACCCTCCCCCCCTCCCCTCCAGTGTCTTGTGTCCATTGGTTATGCTTATATACATACATACAAGTCCTTCAGTTGATCTCTGTCCCCCCACCCCCACCCCAACCCACCCTTGCCTTCCCGCTGTAGACCTTTTTAATATTATTATGGCCAAATCATGGCTGATGGGATCCAAATCAGCCCTTATGGCTTTCTCATCACTCATGGACAAGGCCTCGGGCTCCTAATAAAATCATTCCTGGCCACAGGCTCCACATCCTGGTCAAGTTTCCAAATCTATTTCTGTATCCCTTAAGTTTGGGCCCCGTTCTCACACATTCTCCCATTAGCTCTGACATCTTCATTAGAGTTGTCGCTTGGGTTACTAACGTACTTTAGCCTCATGTTCTCTATTTTTAGATATCCCTTTGAATATCTAAACCTTATTCTAGATCAGAGGTCTCCATTACCATCTGGCCCAAATAAGGATTCTAGAATATTTTTGTTTTCCTTCAAGCCTTGGTCGGGGTCTCTCACTGCTCCTACTCCTCCATCCTAGCTAAGCTTCAGCCTCAGTGCCCTCCCTGTGAACCTGGCAGGGACAGGCTCAGAGTCCACAGCCTTGTAGGCCTGGACTACATTTGCTGGCCATGTCGACACTTAAAATTAGAGCCTGAACTTTAAATTGGGGTGATGGTTCTGTGATTCCCTCCCACCTCAAGTCATAGCGCGTGATTAGAATTCAAAGCTCTGGTACCCAGAGACTCTCTGAAAACACCCCCTTGCCCAGGGAGTATCCGTGGATACCTAGAACCCAGACCCCAGCAAAAAAGCTTTCACTTGGTCTGGCAGTTGCTATATTTTGAGTCAGTCATTCCCCCTTGGAACTATAAGATCTTTTCCCATTGGCTCTTTGGTTCCTGACCTTCGGTTCTTCATTCTCTACATCCTTTTCTGCCCACACCTCCAATCTTCCCTGGAATTAATGTGTCTTTGGAAGTAGAGGGGGCTGTTTCATTTCTTTTCCCTTAACTTCATCATTTTTTTTTCCTTTTTCTTCTCTTTGGCCCACTTGCTCAGAAGCTATGAGCAGAGTCTCCACAACTGGTCTTTCAGTCCCAATAGTTCACTTACATTTTCCTGACTGGAGATGTAGCGGGTCCCTCAAATTATCCTTTATTAATTTTTTTTTTTATTTTTGTCTTCAAAATAAATTTTTTAAAAAAAGGAAATCAGGAAAGGGAATTTAGACTAAAATTCTAAACTATAGCATTTAAGATCAGAAGCTCTGGAGAGAAATGCCCAGTGATCCTATGCCAATTCCTTCATAGCCAATCTCAGGGCCTCAGCATCCTCATCTGGAAAATGGGGATAATACTAGAACCTTATTCAAAGGGTGTTCTATAGGCAAATGGATACATTACATGTCAATCATTTAAAATGTGAGCCAGAAATAAAGTAAGCCCTCATGAATTATATATAAATCTATTCTCATGATAACTTTCTTTTATGTTTTTCAGAGCTTTGCATGTAGTAACTGCTCAAGAGCTGATCTCCCCTCCTTCCTTCCTTGTTTGCCTTTATAAATTCATTTGACAATAAAGAATGAATGTCTGTTCTGTCCAAAGCAACTTGCTAGGGTTTAGGGATTAGGAGCCAAATAAAAAGGCAGGTCTGACCCTGTCCTCAAACAGCTTACAACCTTGAGGGGAGGCAGATGTGAAATAGACCTTTTCACGCAATGAGATCGTGAATAAAGAAAGATTTATAATTAATTCAAAGAAACGACAGGCTAAAAGGGGATCATGCGATCATAAAATGGAATCCTTAGGGCTATAACTTTCCCATAATAAAGTGCAAATCTACTATTTTTAATGTCAAGGATAGTATAACAGGAAGGACCAAGGCAAGAGAACTTGTTAGGAATTTTAGGTTATCTATTCCAACTCGAAGTACAGTTGGCCTCCTGAGTTAAAATACTCACTGGCTCTGTTTATTGCTGAGTCTTCGGTCTGTAACTATTCAGTTTTTTTAATTTGTGTGCAAAGCCCAGAGGGGCAGGAGGAACAGCTGTTCCCTCAATCAGGAGCCCTCAAAGTGAAACACAGATCAGACAGCACAGAAGACCCGAGACGGGCAGTGCGCTGCCCTTCTCTAGGGAAGGAAGGAAGTCTGCCAACCGCTTTGGTGCTGGAGGCTCAGGTTTACCCTAGTGACTGCACTGTGGCCATTGTGTGCAAGGTAACTACCTAGTCCAGGTTGCCTCCAGGGGCAAAGGGTGCACTGAGAGCAGACCTCTGAAGAAAAAAAGTACGTTTCGCAAATTAGGACAGAACTCTTGAGTCTGAAAATGAGGATTGGTAGGAATGATATGCTGAGTCTTAACACAGGATTTTGCTTTCTGAGACCAGAAGAATTCTCTCAATTTAAACCCTTCCCCCTTAAGGAAATTTAATTTTTTGTGGAATTGTGTAGAAGAAACAAACCTGGGCTTTATATGCAGGAAACAGGTTGCATGTGGCACATACACCTAGAACCAACAGGTCCTGCCCAGGGTTTGGGATCCAATTGCCTTCTGAAGAACTGCTTAACTGCTTTCCGCTATTCCCGGGGCAGATTTCCACTGGATCAGCTCTAGGCACACATTGAGACAATCCACAAATGGTAAATCCTTAAGTCAAGAGGAAAGGCGTGGCAAAAGAGTATTCTCATTAAAAACAAGTAAACAAACAAATAAAAAACCTTTGACAACACATTTTTATTTTCTTTCAATACTGGCTCCCTCATGCAAGTGAAATAGAAATTGACAGGCAAAGCATTGATTCACAGCAACATTTCAGGGCCAGAGCTAATATGAAAAGGAAGATTTATCTGAGCCACTGATGGAATCGCTATCCTCAGCTTCCATTGCAGAAAGAGGAAAAAAGATTCCGGTTGTTTACTCTGCAGACCCCAGCCAAGACTGACATTAGGTCAGATGCCTATAAATTACCCTCTCAGGGGAACTATTTTCTGAGGGCCATGGCTCAAATAAAATCTAAGGTTGTTGTTTTCTGGTCTGGGGTTCTTTTTTTTAATAGTAATTATTTTTCTGTCATAAATTTTTTTAAAATGTTGACAGTCAATACCATGATTAGTACAATAATGGGCGAAAAATGATGTCTGCTTTTGAGTAACTATACATATTCGGTTATGCTAAATTTAATCTCTTGGTATTTCATTATATACCTCAAAGGTACATCTTCAGAACATGTAGTCCTATTGACTGCATAGATTACACATCAATGAAACTGGCCTTGGCTATCATGTGTGCACAATGATGGCATTATACTAAATTTCAATCAATTTGGTAAAAATTTAAAGAACTACAGTATATGATAAGGTCACATTTAAAACCAGTGGGGAAAGAAGGAAGGGATAAAGTGTGTTTGGGTCATTCATTGCCTATCCAGTGGGAATACCTATGTCATAGAATATTTATAAAAAATTTTAAGCCAACTATATACATAAATTTGTAAAATGAATAATTAAATTATTAGAAGAAACATATGGAAGCATCCTTCTCTTCTTTTCCTTTCCTCTTCTTCCCTTTCCCTTCTTCTTCTCCCTCTTCTTCTATCTGTATCTCCCAAATGTGAGAAGGAGTGAACAAGGCAACAGAGTGTTGGCGTCCACGTCTTGACTCTTTCATCACTCAGGAAATGTCACTGTCCCTGAAAGGATGCCAAGCCCAGGCTGATAGTTGAGAAGGTAAATGGTGACCTCTTTCCTGCTCATGCAGATTTTACAGATGGGGACTGGGGAGATACCAACCAGGAAACAGGCATGTATGAGACAGTGGGTAGATGTGTTGTGCCCAGATTTCAAGGTTCCCAGGACCCCCAGGGAGCCCGTCAGTCCGATGCAAAAGCAAAGAGTCCTTCATTTCGAGCTAGTTCGGCTCCCCGATCACACTCACCGATACAACAACGGTAAGCCCAGTGGCCGAAAGAGAGCGAGGCCTGATGGGATTGTGGGTTTATAGTAAGGGCAGGGGAGGGGACTGTGGGCCCCGCCGATTGGCCAGGCACGAGTAGGGTCTTGTTACACAGGATGTGGTCATCTATCTGGCACGCACATCCCTTGATTGTCATTGGTTAGTTTAAAGAAATCCTGGGCGTGGCCAGCAGGGGCCTGGGCTTCCGGGAAGAAGGCACTCTCCTGAGCACATGGTGGCTGCCCCAAAAATGGAGGACCCAGGGCAAGATGGAGGGCGCAGTCCTAGCCGCCCCCCCAGGGCAAGCTGAGCCCGGGCTCCAGGGGTCAGTCCGGTTGCTGGGGGTCCAGCAGATCGACCAGTTCCAGCCCAGACAGGAAGTCCACATCCTCCGTCTTGTTCCCGGGGGCGCCGGCGATCGCCTCCTCCTCCATCTCCTCGGGCGAGGGCACGCGCCCCGCCCCGCCACCGCTGCCACTGCGTGGGTCCGGTCCGGGGGCAGCGGGCGGGTGACAGCCTGCACCGGGCTCCCACCGTGGGCTGTGGAGTCGGTGCCCGAGGCCGCCAGCAGCGTGATCAGGCCCCGCGACGACTTGCCCTTTCAGATGCTATGATAAAAGTACAACCAGAGTGCTACGGGCCAACACAGAAACAACACCTCTCTTCAGAGTGTGTGGAGGGAGGGTTAGTTAAGAGCAAGGAGGTGAGCGTAGACCCTGAGTAGAAGCTCCTTTTAATCTAAACTATAAAGCATCACTCAAATAAAGCCGCACAAAGAAGTGAGGACTAGAGAGCACTTAGGACACAAGGAACAGTATTTGTAAAGGCCCCTGAATGAAACAGAATACACAGCATTTGAGTAACTGCAGGGGACTCACTGTGCTTGGGGTGTGAGAGCAAAAGGGAAAGTGAGGAGACATGAGCTCACAGGTAAGTAGGAAGCCAGGTGTGACGCAGGGCAGGTCACAGACACTTCCCACTCACAGTTCCATGCACAACCCACAGTGGTGTAGTATGTATTTTACTTTTTTTTCCTGTATTATTAATATAGGTAAGGGATCACTTAAAATTTGCTGTGCAGTATGATTTTCCATTTTACTTTAATTTTCCACTGAAGTTTAATGAACAGGTATAATATACCCTGTTCATCAAACTTAAATGTTGCTTCTCGTTTCAGTCATGTTTTGCCTGAAAAGGTGAATAAGTTATGAGGCAAGAACCCAAATCACCAATCAGCATAAATCCTCTCCAGATTTAATTTTCTCAACTTGTTGCAGGTGTACCTATGCTGGCATCAGCCTTTTATAAATATATAGATATATGCATGTATGTATTTAAATACGTACACCATATACACTGAGTGGCCAGATTATTATGACCACCTAACATTTGTAGGCAAATTAGCTATAATTTCCCGCTGAAGTTGCTATAGGGCCAGATCATTATAAATGTCTGGATAGCACAACATACCTAAGTATCGTTGCTGATCAAGTTCATCCTATCATGTTGATGGCGTATCCCAATGGAGTTGGCTTCTTCCAGCAAGACAATGCGCCATGCCACGGTGCTTGTTTTGTGCAGGAGTGGTTTCATGAACATGAGGGAGACTTTACCTTGCTCAGGTGACCCCCACAATCACCAGATCTCAATCCAATTGAGCATTTGTGGGACGAAGTTAAAAGAGCCATCAGGGAGCTGGTTCCACAACCATCAAATCTCACAGAACTGGGCAGTGCTATTCATCAGGCATGGTGTCAGATTCCTCGCATCACCTTTCAACATCTCGTGGAGCCAAGAATCGCCACAGTATTGAAAGCAAAAGGTGGCCCAACGAAGTATTGATGGGGTAGTCATAATAATCTGGCCACTGAGTGTATACGTATATGTATATGTATCTCCAGATACCAGTATATAAGTGTATACACTGAGTCAGCTCCATGTTCATTGCTTAATGCACTGAAGTTTACATCAGGCAGTTGCCATAATTGTTTCAGGCAAGCACAATTAGGCACCGCGGATTTTTATGCTAGGCTGCACAAGTCACTTGTCAGATCATATTTGCTGGTTCTGTACGTGACAGCATTTCTTGCTCAGGGATGTCGCCGCTTTTGGAAAACAAGAGACTCAAAGGCCCATTCCAGAAATAAAATGTGGGCTCCAGGTAACTGACCATAAAGAAGTTGAAATTGGCAATTAGAAAACAAGAAACTAAGCATTTTGTTTCAGAACCTTAATGAGTTTTAACCTGTGGCCTCAAAGACCTGCTGTGGCCTAATGAACTAGCAACCTCATTTCTCCAGGCGAGGAAGAGACATTAGAGAAATCAAAGCCTTGTAAACTGGAATTCAGCTCTGAGGAGCACACCAAGCTTCCATTTACAAATAGAGTAGTGTTTGCAGTGCAGTGTTTCAGACCCAGAGAATTCATGGGGAAACTATAATATTTCTGACAAAGAGTATCCACCAAGTAACACTTTTTCCCTTAAAACCACCTGACAGCCTTCTTTCACAATAAGGTTAAAAAAGTATTTGGTGATTAAATTTTTCTTAAAAGGAAAAATTTTCCTTTTATTTACTAGTAATTTACATAAATTGGATTTGGCTTTTATAGGAACAAAGCCATCATTTTAAGGAGTATATAAAACTTTGACTATGTATACTTGCTTATACATATGCAAGTAACATAATAAAAGCATTTTAAACAATCTGAGGGGTCTAAATATTCTTTCCTTCAAAGGTGTCTCTTCACTGCTCTCCACTTTCTAGATTTTACCACTTGTTCCTCAAGATGTACCATGTTACTTCAATTAGATTCTGCGCTTCTCAGGGACAAGCCCTTGTCCCCGCCTTGATATCCCCCAGATCAAAAGCTGTGCACATACTTGGTAAATTTCCAAGAAATGAATGAGACATGTTCTTAAAACATTGTTGTTTTATGTTCTTGTACACCTGAATGCTGCTCTCTGGGACCCAAATTAACATCCCTGTGGGACACACCCCCTTCCATCATGTTCTACCAGCAGGAACATATAGGTTTGTCTTAGCAAGTGTGGAGGTGAGACAAAATTCAGGATAAATTGTCTCAAAAGTCTTACATAGCCTTTTTTTCAGTTAACTTTGTCCTAAATAGAAAGCATACTAATTATAACATCTAATTTGCCACATGCATTGATTTCACGGGAGTAAAATTCTGAAAGTCAAAAAATACATTCTTGCATACTTTGGTTTTTCTAGAAAATAACTTGAACTTGTGTCCCACTTGGCTTTATTATCTTGGCCCCAACTCCCACAGGAAGTGCTATATTTTGATGTAGCAAAACCTCTGATTCCAAAGTCCTGACATAAAATGAAATTTCCATGTGGGGAGAACTTAAACCCACCAATTAAGTACAGGCACAGCATAAAAATAACTTTTAAATCTCAGCTATCATGCTGTAATGGAATATGCTAAAAAAAATTCCAGAGAGTGAAATACAAGTATCGGTTACTGAAATCTTAAGGATGATGATATGTAAGTACTAAAACTTAAATCAAGCTTCATTGGGGAATTTTGAATAAATTTTTGTAACTACAAAAATTTGAAAGTTACCCCCATTATATCCTAAGACATCAATAAATGCTTTGAAACACATATTTTAATGAAACCAGAAGCCCACTACTGCCTATGTGTAAACCAGATGACATGAAATAAGCTAGAATAAATAAGCCCTTTCTCAGTAACTAGATTCTGGTTCAGAAATATCAAGACTATTGATCAGAAATTTAAGTACTGATTTTGCCTTTGCTTTTTGTTTACGGGGTACTTTTTTGCTATTTAAATTAGTAGCTTATTATAATAAATGTATAGTACATATTATATAATGTAAAAAACTCATTACCAATATTCAAATAAGATAGGGATAGGTAGATAATATGGGAGTTACAATCCCTTCTTTTTCTACTGCTGAATCCACTTTCTAGAGTTTACCACTATTTCCAGTCTGGATTTATCTTTCCAGACAATTGCTCAATATAGAAATCACTACTATAAAAATGGGATTGTATTATATATACCAGTTAGGGTCACAGCATGAAACAGATAGCACCCTCAAATTAAAATAAAATGAAGAGAGTTAGATATCAAGTTGTGGCAGTGTGAATGAAGGGAGAATTCAGTCCGCCAGCGCCATCACCTCCCTAGGGCTGAGGGAGTGGTGCCAGACTGAAGACAGAGCAGGTACCCTGAGACAGCTGCCCCTAGGAGCTGGAGTCACCTACTACTCTTAGGGGGGAGCCAAGGAAATAAAACTCGGCCCTCTGCTCCTTCCCTCCAGTCTCCTCTGAGCTCCAACCAGCACCAGAGGGCAAGGATGCAATTTGAGGTCAGCTGAACCGGTCAGCCCCAGGCCCCAGCGCAGGGTGGAGAAGGGCAGGGCCCATGGAAGAGTTCCACCCGGTGGGATTCATTGTTGTGGAACTCTGGTTTCTCAGGGATTGATAAACAATGGACACTTTTGCCCTATCAGTCCTATGCATTCACCGCATTCTTTTTTCATTGTTCCACAGAATTCCAGTCACTTAGTGATGGACACGGGGGTCCCAGTTTTTCCCCAGCTCAAACAATGTTGCAGTGTCAGCCCTACATCTACAAACTGTGGTGAAGAGTATGGGACACTTCTCTCCCCAAGGAATTGCTGGGACAAAGGGGTTGCTGCTTATTGAAGAAACTAAAATGTTTTCCCATCTCCTCTTTTTAGAAACTGAGTCTCTCAGAAAGCTATTGTGCAGGGAAAGTGGTGGTGACATGCTGCATCTGATGGATATCAACTCTAAAGGTAAAGAATGGTAGACAGAGCAGGAGGACACGCACACACACACACACACACACACACACATGCAAGGCATCCAGAAAACTAGGTTTTCAAGGTTCTCCTCTGGTCCAAAATGGTGTATGGGAAGTTCATTTTCTGAGACCCGGCACGCGTAAAAATGCCTTTGGACGGGCTATACAATTCTATGTGGGAAGTCCTTTTTCCTCAGTGTATTAGAAGCATTGTTCCAATCATGTAACACAACGTTCGGGTTATTCTGGTTCATCAAGTTTTAGGGGTAACTTCCCCCTCCTAATCTCTCCTTTCATAAATTATGTTATCGTATACTTTACTGAGGACAAAAAGTAAACATTACCCACATTTTTCTTTGGGGTAAGTAGCATTCGCTGGTTCACTTTTCCTCTGCATTCATGGGAACATGTTCCCTTCCGGTCTGAAAGAGAAACTCTTCCTAAGCCTCCCCATGTTAACTTTGATTTCCGTGCCCTCCCATTTAGAGAGCCATAAGCAGGCCCTGCATTTTCCAACACACTGGCTGCCTGTGCTTCTCATGGTTCCCATCACCATCTTCCTGCTGCTGTCAGAATCCGAGTCTCCTACAAGGACTGGAGGGCAAGTCCTGCGCACAGCTCCTGACAAACGCTCAACATCAAGTTGGCCCATATCTAGGGCAGCATTCCTGTGCCCATCTTCTCATACACTGACTCTATCAGAAAGTTGATTTACTTTGAGATAATTTTTAAGTCATATGCTAAAAGCAGTATAGGGGGGTATGGGGTCCCCTTTTCACACTATTCCCAGTGGTCTTCCTACACACACACACACACACACACACACACACACACAGCTGCTGGCTTCCTGCCAGCACTGGTCTTTTTCTTTTCACCCTCAGCTGCACTGCATCCTGAGCGCTGTCCTCTGTGGAACGCATAGTGAAGAGTGGGACTGTTGGGCAGAGGGAGCAGTGCAAGGAAGGACCAAGTGCTGCTTGGGAAGCCAGAGGATATTCAGTGAGGACATCTGCTCAGCAGCTTAGACCCTGAGTTTCTAACGGAAGGACATACTAGGGACTTAGATAAAAGTCCTGTCTCATTCTCTCTTGCCTTGACATGTTGCTCATTTAGAGATGTTTAGGACTGGGTGAACTTCCAGTGTGTCTCAATTCCTTTAGGAAACTTGTACAAGAAATTAGCCTATTGCTGAACAATCTGTAATAATAAAAGCATAATATGCAAATTGACTGAACGACCAAACACCAGACCATCCAGATGACCACGCTATGACATGCACCGGCACCAGGCCAGCCAAGGTGGGTACGATGCGATTGGTCTGGGGCCCCACCATCACCCCACCATCACCCTGCAGGGGGAGGCCCAGGCAAGGCGATCAATTTGGGGGTAGGGGGGATCTGCGATCGCCCCAAAAAGGGAAGCCCAGGCTACCCTCTGTACAGCGATTGATCGCAGAGCCCTGGCCGGGTGAGCAATTGCTCCAAAGAGGGAGGCCCAGGCTACCTGGCTGGCGGCGCTGCAATGGATGGGCAGGGCCTCCCTCTGTAGGGAGATCAATCTGGGGGCCCCGCGATCTGGGGACCCCACAGAGGGAGGCCCAGGCCACCAGCCAGCGACGCTGTGGCGGATGTGCAGGGCCAGCCAGCAATCACCCCACAGAGGGAGGCCCAGGCCAGCCAAGCAATCGCACTCCATGCCTGTCGCCTGCAGAGGGTGGCGACCAGTGGTGGGGGAGGGAGGAGACAGCACTGCACAGATGGCAAGCAGTGGCAGCAGCGGGGGCAAGGCCAGCTGCTAGCAGCCTACAGAAGGAAAGCTTCGAAGGCCCTGATCGCTGGCCAGGCCTAGGGACACTACCCAAGGGGTCCCAGATTGTGCAGGCTGGGCTGAGGGAACCCCCCTCCCCCATGCACGAATTTCGTGCACCGGGCCTCTAGTATCCTGTATTACCAGTGCCATTGAAGTGTGTGTGTGTGTGTGTGTGTGTGTGTGTGTGTTTTCACGGACATGTCAGTGGGAAGATAATTAGGAAACTAAATCTGCTAACCATTGCAAGTGAAGCATTTGGAGCGTTAGGGATTATGTGTTTTCTATGGTTCACCCCATGGGGGCTAGTAACTATGAACTAGATAAGAGGAGGAAGTGCAATTACTTTTGGTGCCTCTATGCTGAAGAAACAAATCTCTCCCTTGGCCTTTGGGTTGGCTCCTTGAATCTGCTCTGATCATTCTTCTGGCACTGAGTTTTATTTCTCAAAATGCTACACAAGGGAGGTTTTCCACTTGGGGCATCTGGGCCCTTTGTCAGGAAGGCATCTTCTTTTTATACTTCAGGGAGGAACACCTCCAGACATGGGTGGGAGTTCAAGTTCTTCACCACCAACATCCATCCATGATTCTGAGCAGGAGCAGACCACACAGAAACACCCCCCCCCCGCCCCCCGCACACACACACACCGCACACACACAATTCTCTTGTCAGCTGTCTGCTCCCCTCTTTACCACAGCTTAGAGCAAAAATGAGCAGTAGACAGAAGATAGGACTGCTCGGGGGCCATATCCAATATCCAAGAGGAAAGCAGGTCTCCAAACAAATTATTTGCTAGAATTCACTTTATTTATTATATAAATAAAATAGAAGGCAGTTCATAGAAAGAAAATTCTCGGGATGGCAACATAGGTACAGGCTGCCAGTTTTAACATTTTCTTACTCATTTTTAGTCCTTCTAAATGTGCTGACACAATTTTTAGAGTGCTATTAAGGTTAGCTCATCTTTCCTATTCTGCTTTATTTGCTTAAATGTTACATGTTAGTCAATTTTTCACGAAGCTATAGCATCTCTGTGAGGATTAATTTAAATGTCAGCACAATATTTCATCGAGACTGTTCCATGGGTAATTTACCATTTGCCCTTGTTGGGGAATATTCAATTTGTTTTATTTTCAGGCATTATAAATAGTGTCATAAGTGATAGATTCGTGTGTAAGTAACATTCTTACAGGGGTTTTTTTTAAATTTATATTCCCAGGAGAAAAATCCTTAGGTCAAAGAACTGAATAGTTTCAAAACTACTGAAAGAGATGGTCAAATTGCTTTCTGACACTGTTCCGGTTCTCAAACAATGTGGGGTCATTTCAGCTCACACTAAAATGCTTATTTTCTCATGAGTGAATTTTTAACGAAACAGATCTGCTTTGTCCTTAGCCTGCATGACTTGTTTGGACAACTATTCTTGTGAGGACAATCCGCACTGGAATTGTGAGGCTCCTTCAGATGTGGTGGGGATTGCTGGTGGCTTTCTTCTGCCTTCACACAGAGGAGGCAAATACGCCTTTATTTACAAAATGTGAAAGGGCCCGGCATCATGCCAGTGGCGTGGCTCTGCCGTCCCTGAGCTGGGTGTAGGGGAAACTGTGCCCAGGGCCATAGCCACCATCCAGGAGAGCACTGAAGCCTGCCAGAGCTGTGCAACAGGGCCCTGGCTTTATGACCTGGTGTATGCTTTGACCTCATGGAGCCTCAATACCAGGCCCTGAAAAACAGAGGTAATCTGGAAAAAGCAAACAAAAAAATTATCAAATAGACATACAACTAAGTATTTCCTCTAGTTGGGTAGGGAAAGCTCTATTTAAAGAAATCATATGTAAAGTTTTTTAATTGCCTACTACTCTCCCCCCAGTTAGTTAGTAAATAAATTCCATGCTTCATCCTTAAAAATCCAGATTTGTGTATATTTGTCTTTATTTAGAATTCCAGTAAAATCCTTCCTACTCCTCACCTCCCTTCTTAAAATGCAACACTGACATCAAATGTCACCTCCTCTCAGCAGCCTTCTCTATCTAAATCAATCTCCTCACCTAAGAACTCTCCATCTAGTTACCCAATTATAATGTTTTAATGAAACTTGTTTCCTAGAATTACGTTATCCGTAGTGTTGTCTACTTGCTGACTATCTGTCCTCCACAGCTAGAATATAAGCTTCAGAGGGCAGAGAGTATGTTTACTGCCGAATGCCCAGCGCCTAAAGCAGTGCTTGGCATACACTGGGCACTCCACAGGGATCTGTTGCTTGGAAGCCCACTTGAAACTCATGTATTGAAGCATGAAAAATTGTTGGCTATTTTTTCAACCTTGCTGAATAATGTTTTTATTAATCACCAACACATTACATATGGCCCTGCATGTAATAAGCATGTAGCCAGATCTTAGAGCAAAGAGCTCCAGGTTTCTCTTTCAAGATGCCCCATCTCCACAGGACAGGTGACTGGTGCTGGAGAGAATGCTGACATGTATGAAGACCTCATCTGTAGGGGAAATGGGTTTGACCTGATTTTTTTCTCCCCACTTCTGTGAGGCCTTTAATTGTTGAGAGAAGAACTATGGAATTCCCAGGCTTTCATTCTTAGGGACTAACTGTGAGATTAATCCAAGCTCAGCTTTCGTTTGATTTTTGCTAATGCCTTCCCATCCTCCTTGCTATCACAACAGCCTGCAAAAATAGCCCTGCACATAAATTATGCATCAAGTCTCTAAATAGCCTGGTCTTTCTTTTCCTGCCCCAGGCCCACCCCCAGGAGAAAGTCTGCAAGGCTCTTATGTAGCACCTGCCATTGGACTTCCTTTTCCCTTGCACCAGATTCCTTTCTTTTCTGAAAGAAACAGATATTTGATAAGAATCTTTCTCCAAAACAATACGCACACACATGCAGACACACAACATGCTAGTGAAATATATTTTTAAAACTCAAAGTGCAAAGCCAAGGTCAACATTAAGACATTTTGCTAGTGCCAGAAAATCAGAGGGGAAACTTTGAGTCGTCACTGAAACTAAAAGACCATGTGGTCGATCAGAGCAACCAAACCAGATATAGGCGTTAGAGGTTGGGTCTTTATTTAAACAAACCAACCAATGTCTTCAGAGAGGCAGCAGGGATATGCTAGTCAAGGCCCTGACTCCCTGCATAAGTAAATCTGGGAACGAAGGCAGTATGTAACCATTCGTAAAATGCTCACATAATCAGCCCAATAGGACCACAGGGCCGGTGAGGGCCCTGGGACATAGCAAGCAGCAAGAAAGTAACATTTCTAAACTGTGATCTGAGAGTGGAGACCGAAAATCTCCAATACCTTTGTGATATGGAAACGCAAAGCAGGAAACTGATATAAAAATGTGTCCAGAACATGTGAACCACAAAGGCCAGAGAAGAAATAACTCCGAAACTTCCAATAAGAATGAAACCACAAGCTGGAACCACATGAGACCTACACAGAGAGGATTCCTGTTGAAAATGAGCTCACAATCAAGTACGATAAAGTGCATGAGCAATAACCATCAGACACATCAATATGGAAGGTATTGTAGAAATTAGAAAATAATACAATTGGAAAGAACACTGCTCAATTCAGGAAGATGGAGATGGCAAGGTATGAGAGTGGGAAGTACAAAGCTTGGAAAGAAAAGAACACTGCTCAATTCAGGAAGATGGAGATGGCAAGGTATGAGAGTGGGAAGTACAAAGCTTGGAAAGAAAGAGAACTGTTATGTATAGATGTTGTGTTTCTCTACACAGCGTATAAGAACCAATAAGTTGGTTTCTAAATGTAAGACAATTCACACACACACACAAAAACAGCATTTCTATCATCCAACAATAACCAAATGTAAGCTTCTATTAAAGTTTCTGTTCACAATAAGAACAGGAAGCATAAGATACTTTGGGAACATCCTATATAATAAAAGGCTAATATGCAAATCGACTGGAACAACCAGTCACTATGATGCACACTGACCACCAAGGGGAAGACACTCAATGCAGGAGCTGCCCCCTGGTGGTCAGTGCGCTCCCACAGGGGGAGTGCCACTCTGCCAGAAGCCCTGAGCCGGACTCATGGCTGGCGAGCGCAGCGGCACTGGCGGGAGCCTCTCCCGCCTCTGCAGCAGCACTAAGGATGTCCATCTGTCGGACATCCCCCGAGGGCTTCCAGACTGTGAGAGGGCGCAGGCCTGGCTGAGGGACTACTCCCCCCCCAAGTGCACGAATTTTGTGCACCGGGCCTCTAGTATCTAATAAAAGGTAAACATGACCTTTGTGAAGAAACTGTTCAGTGTTATGTAGGAGATAAAGGACACATGGAGACACACGAATAAATAAAGAGGTATGCTGTGCTCATGAATGAGATGACTCAATATTATAAAGATATAAATTCTCCCCCAAATTCATCCATTTATCCAATATCACTGACTCTGAAAGTCATAATACAGAACGGTCCCACAATAGCAATCAATGCTAAGAAATCTAACAAAAAACAGCAATTTTAAACTAACAATAAAGGTATAGTAATTGAACCATTATTGCACTGATGTAGGAACAGTCGAATGGATCTGGATCAGATCAAACCTGATAACCCAGTAAC
Source organism: Myotis nattereri (assembly GCF_964212035.1). Lineage (NCBI taxonomy): Eukaryota > Metazoa > Chordata > Mammalia > Chiroptera > Vespertilionidae > Myotis > Myotis nattereri. Next base: position 51,308,307 of record NC_138089.1, read on the forward strand.
ATAACATTATGGGAATGTGGCATACATGGGGCCATTTATGCCTTATTTTTTAAAATAAGCAAATATAACAGGAAGCTAGATTTTTACATTCCAAGACAGTATGTACATAGATATATTTTTATATTTAATTTTTTCAAATAAAAAAATAGAAACAGACTCACAGATACAGAAAATTGAATGATGGTTACCAGAGGGGAAAGGAGTTGGGAATGGGTGAAAAAGGTAAAGGGATTGAGAAGTACAAATTGCGCTCAGCTGGCATGGCTCAGTGGTTGAGCATCTACCTATGAACCAGGAGGTTACGGTTCAATTCCCGGTGGGTCAGGGCACACGCCCAGGTGGCAGGCTTGATCCCCAGTGTGGGTTGCAAGAGGCAGCTGATCAATAATTGTGTCTCATAATTGATGTTTCTATCTCTCTCTCCCTTCTTCTCTGAAATCAATAAAAAAATATTTTTTAAAAATAGTGCAATTTGATAGTTACAAAAATAGTCACAAGGATAGAAAGGACAGCATAGGGAATATAGTCAATAATACTGTAATAGCTATATATATGGTGCCAGGAATACTTGAAATACTGGGAAAATGACTTTAGAGGATATCATTGTCTAACCCAGCTGTGGGCAAACTACGGCCCGCAGGCCGGATCCGGCCCGTTTGAAATGAATAAAACTATTGAAAAAAAAAGACCGTACCCTTTTACGTAATGATGTTTACTTTGAATTTATATTAGTTCACACAAACACTCCATCCATGCTTTTGTTCTGGCCCTCCGGTCCAGTTTAAGAACCCATTGTGGCCCTGGAGTCAAAAAGTTTGCCCACCCCTGGTCTAACCACTGTGCTGTACACCTGAAACTAATCTATAATAAAAGTGTAATATGCAAATCTACCGAACAGCCGAACAGTAGAGCCACCATCCAGACGACCTTCCTGACAAAGCCAGAGCTGCGAGGGCCAAGCCCCTTGCACAAATTCGTGCATCGGACCTCTAGTACAAAATAATACCGAATGTAAATTGTAATTGCAAACCAAAAATTTTTTAAAAGCAATAAAATTTTACAAAGAAAAAAGTCAATATTTTCACTCCATATGTCTCTTTGTTCAAGTAGGAAGGCCTGCGACAAATAAATTGGATTATATGTGGAAGTGCCAATGTGTTTTAAGAATTTGCTGCACTCCTGGGACAACGCAGGTGTTATGCCCAGGTTACAGGAGGTTTCTGGACATTGGTGAGGCAGAAGGGTCCTGATGCAGGAGGAGAGGAGAGCAGAGTGTGTTTCAAAGGGTGTACTTCTGGATTAAGAAACCCTGTTCTAGAGAATTCGGCACAAATCTCTGTCATTTCTTTAGGGAAAGCCCAACAGAGCAGTTTGCAATACCACAGCTTTAGGCTTGGTTTACATTTTACGGCCTTTTCTATTTATAAGATTTTTAAACAACTAGATAAGCTGAATTGTAGAGCCTGAATGTGATTTCTTTTTTTTTAATTATGGAAGAACATACATAGTAACACAAAAGTTCCACTCAGAATGAAGCAAGAAAAGAGGTAATCTGTGGATGCAATGACATGACTGAGTGCATTTGGAAGATACGCTAAATGAGAGAGAGTTTTCAGAGTCTATGGAAACCACTCACATAGATACTTAGTGCTTTCTTACTTTAGAACCAAATGATCATCATGGCAGAGTGAAGAAATATTACGGGTAATGAAGAAATCACATTCTCTGCATTTATATGTGCGCATATAGATATATGCATACGTACTTATGTGTGTATTTAATTCAGTTAAATTAGAATTCAGAACGCAGAGATACCAGGGTCAGAAAGCATAAGGCAGAACAATGTTGTACAGATGTTGTGTTTGTGCATAAAGCATGTAACAAGCAATAAGTGAGTTTCCGGGTGCAAGAAACTCAGCCTTTCTGAGAAACTTAGAAATTGTGGATCAGAGACTTTTTACATGGAAGTCAGGCATAGCAGAAAGCAATGGGCTGATTTACTAGAAAGAAAATCAGGCCATGTTTTCAACTGCCTTTTATCAGCAGAGATTTACAGTGAAATTCAGTGGGTCACACCCAAACATCTCATTGTGCGGTCTTCTCTTAGCAAGGTTATGCTGCATGTTAAATCAGCATCATCTTACTCTCCAATGCCATTTTTATGTAAAAGATCTATTCCTCTTGTTTTATATATTCAGGTAACTTACCTCTGTCCCTCTTGTTCCTTGTTTTAAAAATATTCTTTTATTGATTTTAGGGAGAGAGGAAGGGAGATGGCATGCAGGGAGGGAGGGATAGAGAGAGAACAACATGGATCGGTTGCCTCCCATATACACCCTGACCACACCGGGGATCAAACACACAATCAAAATCAAGGCATGTGCCCTGGCTGGAAATTGCACTGGTGACTGTTGGTGCACGGGACAACACTCAACCAACGGAGCCACACCGGCCAGGGCTGCCCCTGTTGTTCTGAACAAACCTCTGATCAGCCTCTTCCTCTGCTGAAGAGTTTGCCACCTAGGTGACAGCATCCCCTCTCCTCCCATGTCCGGACATCATCCTGTCATCATCCTGGGTGACTTCAGTGTGCCCCTAGATGACACAAGCAAGAGCCTGACTTCTCAGTTCCTCCAAAGACTCAACTCCAGTGCCCTCCTCTTCACTTCTCTTCAGCTTCACATCCCCTGACCACGGGCTGGACTTCTTCATCACCTCAACTCAATCTTGAAACCTTGAGTTTTGATACCCCTGTTTTCCAGTCCTTAAGGCTTCAAGATTTTCTTCAACTCACTGCACTGGTCATTCTTAGAACTTTCCCCTCTCCCTTAAGTCCTGTCTGCCTCCACTTACTTCCCTATCAAGATTAGACCTCGGTGCTACCACTTGAACCGTCATCTTACATGTGTCACTGCTCCCTCAGCCCTTGATATTCGGTCATATCTCCCAACACAGTCCTTGACTCCATTTCACTGCTGGTACAGAAGGCCACACAACCACTCAGACTGGGGTTTCTAAACTCAGTTCCCACCATCAAGGATACCAACACCTCTTTCCACGGTTCCTTGTTGGACTTCATTTCCTCTTCTGCATGGCAGCTCCTCTAACTTTTTTATTATCAACTCTCCTACCCCAACACCTACCTTCTCACTATCCACCTACTTCTCATAGAAATTCAGTACAGAGCACTTTACCTTCCTGCAAAACTACCTCTGAACATAGGCTGGCACTGAGCTGGTGCTGAGAACAAAAGAAAGTAAATCAGGGCCTCGGTGTGTGCTTGGAGGTGGGGTCTTGCAGTGGAATCAGCGTGGGTTCAATCTCCCTTCTGCTCCTTGCCTTGCTCCAGCTGCTTTACAACTTAGAGCTGGAGAATGGTTATGGATAAAGCTGACCTCTTAGCACCTGAATGGATTAAGTTAAATGAGACATAGGAAACCGCCTACCACACAAGTAATTATTGAACATTTTCACCTTGGTCTGGCCCTGGAGGGACTCACAAGCTAATGTGAGAGACAGCGCTACCCAAATCACCACCTACCGTATGAGAAGTGCATCTCAGAAGCATGACCACAGTGATGGGAGCTCAGAGATGGAGCAGCTCCCTCTGCCCAGGGCAGTTCCATGAGGGCATCCCAGGTGCGTGTGGTGGTTACATTATTTTTATAGCCCTAAACTACTATACCTATGTACTTATGATTTGTTTGGGTTTGAGAAAGAATTTTGGGAAAGGGAAGAAAAGGCTGCCATTCTAAGATTTGTAGGGAGTTTTTATATGAGTCAGTTCAGTGAGTCTCGATGTATTTTCTTAAAACGAATATAACGTGATTAAAGTAGTTTATTATTAGAGGGAGAGCTCTCTTGACATGTTAGTCCCTCTGAGATCCTGGGAGCTGCCCTGCGGGATGCCCATCTCAGCTGGTAATTCGTGAGAAAGAGATGCATTTATAAGTGGCAGCTTTATTTATGAGGGGTTCTCTTCATCTGGCTGAGGACAGTATTGCTCTCTCTGCTTTATTAAACATTCTGAGAAGTGTGACCAGTGTTTTTAAAAGGAGTGATGCAAACCCTATATCTTTCTAGTCATCTGACTTATCACAGAGTGTGGTGTGCCTAGACCTGCCCCGTTCACTCCAGGCTGGTTACTGAGAATCTCCCTGGGACAGCTCTGTGCTGGGCAGAGATGGTGACCAGAAGCTACTTCTGCCCTCAAGAACTACACAGTCACTGTCCACTGTGGTGCCTTTCATTTTTAGTAGATTTCCAACATCTAACTTGGAAGGTCAATAAAACAGATTAAAATCTATAAAGCATAACAAAGAATAATAGTTGTGATTGAAGCAAGGAAGTAAGACCTGGAGTTGCCCTCTTTGAGATCTGGTGAGTGAGGGTGAAGATGTTGTCTGAATTTTGGAAGAAAATTTGAAAAGCCCTCAGCATGGCGGCCCAAACTATGCTGTTGACAGGAAATCAGTATCATCCCCCTACAATCATTCCTCCAGATATTGTCTCTTCTGTCCAAGTACACCTCCAGAGAAGGAAGGCTGCTATACCATATGAAAACTGTCCATTTAACTTACTTTCACCTTTAAAGTTAGAAAATTTAATCTATTTTCACTTTACTTGCCAATCTCTCTCTAGCCAAGTATGACCCCTGGATTCAAAACTTCATTTTATAGAGACACATTCATTCCGCTTCATTTCAATGGTTCTGTCTGGGGCCCCCGAGGACTTCTGTTCTCCTGTTATATCAATTGGCACTACATCTGCTGCCTTGGAATTCCCCTAAGTCACTGCTGTGTGTGTGTGTGGTATAATCTACATTAAATTGCTTGCTCCTTGAGGAAGTCTTGAATGTACCCTTGCTTCCTTTATTCCGCCACACATAAACTTGCAGAGGTTGACCATCCACCCAATGTCATCATATCTACAATGGCATCCCAGTACCCCTTTCTTCTATTAAATAGTCCCTAGGTCAGCGGTTCTCAACCTGTGGGTCGCGACCCCTTTGGAGGTCGAAGGACCCTTTCACAGGGGTCGCCTAAGACCATCCTGCATATCAGATATTTACATTACAATTCATAACAGTAGCAACATGACAGTTACGAAGTAGCAACGAAAATAATGTTATGGTTGGGTCACCACATGAGGAACTGTATTTAAAGGGCCAGAAGGTTGAGAACCACTGCCCTAGGTGCTTCCCTCTTTTGTTGTTGCAGTTTTTGCCATAGTGTAAAGTGAATTATATTCTGTATTCCTCAGTCTTTCAAAGGCAGTGACTTGTTAGCCATCCCTCAACCCTAGTTCATTACATTGTACCTGGCACCGGAGCTCAATAAATACTTCACAATACTAAGGGAAGTCTCTATGCTTCTACCTTAGTTTCTATTGAGACCCCTGTCATCATAGACTCAATAGTGTCTTCTGGTCCAGACTGTTATCTCTTGGTTGCACTTGGGGCAAGAGAATCTTTGGCAAATTTAGGAGAGCCTGGGATGTTCGTCCTCTCCCTCCAGGTGACTGTCACAGGCTCAGCCACTATAGACCTTGCCTCTGAGGGCACCATCACTCCACCCACGTTTGCCAGAGATTTTTGTTCTTTTAAAACAACTGCATTCTGGGAGCTTGGACCTCTAACTTCTCTTCAGTCATTATGGGCTGGGGAAGTGGGATGTAACTCTTTTCTGCCCCCCTAATCGCTCCACTCTCTTACCTCACCAACTAGGACATCAAACACAAGCTTCCCAATCACAATCATTGGGAAGAGCTGATGATAACGACATCTGCTTCCTGGCCTGCAAAGATGGAGGCAGAGAACACAAATGCTGGTTACCCAGGTAACCAACCATGGATGGAAACCCTACAGAGAAAAGGGTCTAATGGATTAGCCTGCAATCTACATACAAATCATTTAGCCCAATGCCTGACACATAACAAACAGTAACAATATTATTACTCCTGTGCACTGGATGCAGTCAAAGCAAAATAGCTCAGGGACCTTACTCTCCATGGCCTGGCACTCCAGGAAAGAGACAGGCAAGAAAAGAGATGTGTGTGTGTGTGTGTGTGTGTATGTGTATTTTAAGTTAGATCTGATCAAGGTATTTCTCTGGCCTGGTATGTGTGAGTTGCACAAAATTTTTGCAGGGTCAAGAAAAACTAATAAAAGATGGCAAAAAAAAATCTGCAGGATATGGGAAGACACCTCTTGCCACAGTCTGTGAAGCAGTGTGCTACTCAGTCTGGGCATGGTCAGATTTGATGGTTTCTCCTCAGGCATAGCTCCCACTGATGTTGTTTCTGACGAACTTCTAAATCTTCCTTTGTGGCTAAAATGAAGTTCTGCTGCTCTCTGGAAATAAAACAGGAAGTGATTTCTCTAGATGCTCATTTCATTCATCTCCAAATGTGTTTTAAGAGTTTGGGGACATTGCATTATCTATCGTTAATGGGGACATGGAAAGTGGTTTGCTGTCTTGCACTCTTCTAATTAGGTCAATAAACAAATATGCTAAAGAAATGCTATCTTTGCAAGCTTTTGCTGGCTGTGCATCTAAAGATTGCCCTGGAGACCCTCGCTTTAATTAGATTCAGTAGGGGGTCTAGACACTTTTATTGTCTTCAGAATTTTTCTGTGCCCCACTTCAGGCGTGAATCTAGGAAATGATGGCTAACACATGACCCCAAAATGAAGCATATAAAAATATAGATTTATTTTTCATCACTTGGAAACTATCCTTACTAAAGCGCTACTTGGTTCTCTGCTTTTCAAGCATTTATTTTCCAAATTTAAGAAATTCAGTCCTGTTTGTCACAACATTGGTGCTAAGAGTGAAAGCTGGCAATAGCCCAAATGTGAACGATAGACCATGTGGTTCATCTCTAAAATAGCCCTGCATCGCCGAAGCCGGTTTGGCTCAGTGGATAGAGCGTCGGCCTGTGGACTGAGGGGTCCCAGGTTCGATTCCGGTCAAGGGCATGTACCTGGGCTGCGGGCACATCCCCAGTGGGAGATGTGCAGGAGGCGGCTGATCGATGTTTCTCTCCCATCAATGTTTCTGGCTCTCTGTCTCTCTCCCTTCCTCTCTGTAGAAAATCAATAAAATATATTTTAAAAAATAAAAATAAAAATAAAATAAATAAAATAGCCTTGCATCCAGTCAACACAGAGATCTGTGCATATACTGACAGAAAAATCTAGTGGAAGGACAATATGTGTACTAAAACTCTATTTTTAATATAAATATGATTAGAAATAAGATGCCTGGGGAACAGTGTTCACATTTATATCTGAATTACAGGAGTGTGTTGATTTTTTTGATACCTGAATACTCTCTTTTCTGAATACTGGTGAATTACTGGTATATTAGTAACTAGCTTAATTAAAACTAAATAAAATAGTATAAATTTAAAGAGAGAAACTAGTTTCTGTTCTAGCAGAGAAGTGCTACTGATTCTAGTGCCCAATGGACCTGGGAAGTGACTCAGCAGGAGGGACTGAAATTAGAGCACATCAGACCCAAGGGGACCCTAGAGACCCAACTGTTCTCCCTCCCTTCACGGTGAGGGAGCGAAAGCCCTAGAAATTAAATACTAGTATCTTGCTCTAACACCTACTGCTCATTAGTGTTGTAACCGTGTTTATCTAACTCACTTTTGAATAGATTTCATATGCCTCACAGTTTTGTTTGTTTGTTTGTTTGTTTGTTTTAATGTATTTTTATTGACTTCAGAGAGGAAAGGAGAGGGAAAGGGAGAGGGAGAGGGAGAGGGAGAGGGGGAGGGGGAGGGGAGGGGGAGGGGGAGGGGGAGGGGAGGGAGGGGGAGAGGGAGAGGGAGAGGGAGATTGAGAAAATCATTGATCGGCCACCTACTGCATGCTCCCTATTGGGGATAGAGACCACATCCCGAGCATGTGCCCTGACCAAGAATCAAGAGAATCGAACTGTGACTTCCTAGTTCGTGGGTCAACATTCATAACCACTGAGCCATGCCAGCCAGGCATGCCTCACAGTCTTAAGAAGAACTGCTCACATAAGTCTGTCAACTTTGTGTGCTGCGCGCAGCCAGACATTTTAAAGAATAGAAAATAATTCTTAAATGCAGTCACTGCTCATAAATAAAAAGGTGGAAATGTTTGGAAATTTCCTGGCACCAGCCGGGGTTGGCTTGGTAGAGTGGCATGCGTATGATATTGGCCTGGATGGATCTGCTCTCCGCAGCCCCTCATCTTTCAGCAGTCCAGGCTAGTCCACTTGGCTCCCAAAACAGAGAGTGGAAACTGCAAGACCTCTTGCGGACTAGTCATGGAGCTAGTACAGTGCAACTTTCACCACATTATGTTAGTCGAAGCAAATCACAGGCCAGCCCAGATTCAAGGGGGAAGGAACTAGACTGCCTCTTGACAGGAGGAGCCACATGGCCATGTTTGCAATCTACTGCATGTGTACAAGGAAGGTAATCCGTCCCAACAGGAATAACCTAATGTGACCCTGTGTTCTTCAGGTCACCCAGACTCTAAAGATGAACCTGGATAGGAGGCTGAACCAATTAAACAGCTAATAATAACTGAGTCCCAGGCTTGGGATTTCAACTTGGGCAGAACAAGGCTTTTAACCATGATTGCTCACCATTCAACTCAAAGAGCAGCTCTTCCGAGTTCTTATTCATATACTCAAACCAAATATACCCTAGTGCCTACCTTTGAGCCTCTATAGCAATACACAGATCATCTGTGATAGTCCTTGTCTGACCCCACTATGTTGTAAAATCATGGTTCTACTTTGATCCCCTATTTTAAATTTTTTCTACTTGAGGGCAGGCACTTGAACTTGTCAATCACGGCATCTCCTGAAGCATCAAGCGTAGCCAGTACATCGGGATACATTTGCTGCACTTTAGGACATATGTGTTGATATTTACAACTGTTTGGTCTGTAGTTTTTTTTCTACTGTGCTCTCCGTGACAGACTTTGTAAACAATGTATATGTACGTTATAAAAATCACCTGCAAACATCCGTTCCTAATGTCTTCCAGAGGGCTGTACAGTATTTTATATTCCTACCAAAGTTATCTGAGGGTTCCACCCTTTCCACATTTTTACCAACACTTGTTGTTATCTGTCATTTTCATTATAGCCTTCCTAGGGAATGTGAAGGGTACACTGTGATTTTGATTTGCATGTCCCTGATGGCTAATGAGGTTGAGCTTTTTTCATGTGCATACAGGCTATTTATATATATTCTTCAGAAAAGAGTCTATTCAGATTCTTTTTTTAAATATATTTTATTAATTTTTTACAGAGAGGAAGAGAGAGGGATAGAGAGTTAGAAACATCGATCAGCTGCCTCCTGCACGCCCTCCACTGGGGATGTACCCGCAGCCAAGGTACATGCCCTTGACTGGAATAGAACCTGGGACCCTTGAGTCTGCAGGCTGACTCTCTATCCACTGAGCCAAACCGGTTAGGGCTCTATTCAGATTCTTTGCATATTTTAAAGTGGGTAATTATTGAATGGTAAGAGTGCTTTTCAAAATATATTCTACATATAAGTCCCTTATCAAATAATCTGTAAAACTTTTTCCCCTCTCTGTGATTGTTTTTTCATTTCTTGAGCTTAGAAGCACAACATTTTAATTTTGATTATGTTCAATTTAATTGTTTGTTTTCTTTTGTTGCTTGTGCTTTTAGTGTATATTCTAGAAATCATTGCATAAACCAAAGTCATGAAGATTTATGCCTATTTTTCAATTGATTTAATTTTAAAGCTAAACTTACCTTGCATGTCTTGGATAAATCTAATTTGGTCATAACATTACTTTTATAGATTTGATTTGAATTTCTAAAATCTGTTTATAATATCAGTGTCTATGTCCATGGGGTATAAAAGTTGATAGTTTTATTTTATTGTGATGTCTGTGTCTGGTTTTAATACAGGTATAATGCTTGCCTCATTAAATGTGTTAGAAAATATTTCCTCCTGTTTAATTTTTTGGAAGAGTTAGCATCTAATTGCTACTATTTCTTCATTAAATGTTTTGTAGAATTAAAATGTGAATCCCTGGGTTCAGCAGTTTTCTCTGTGGGAAGATTTTTAACTACAAAGTCAATTTCTTTGATATAAGAGTATTTACTAGTATGTTACCTGTTTCATCTTGAGTGAGCTTTGGATCTATGTATCTTTTAAGGAATTTGTTCATTTCCTCTAAATTATTGAATTGATTGGCATAAAATTGCACATAATATTCCATTATTATCCATGGATGCAAGGATTAAGGACTTCTGCATAGAGGTGTGCATTAGTGTACAATTAGAAGACTGTTTGTAATAGAAAAAAATTTTAAACATTGCCAATCTCATTAGAAGATAAAATAATACACTCATACAATAGTACATTCACACAATGGAATATTATTTAGCAACAAAAGTAAGTCTTCAGTTGCCAGAGGCGACCAATCAATGATTCTCTCATCAATGATGTTTCTATCTCTCTCCCTCTCCCTTCCTTTCTGAAATCAATAAAAATATAGATAAAAGAAAGAACTGAGACAATATTATCAGACATCTCACCAAAGAAGATATATAGATGGCCAATAAGCACATGAAATGGTACTCAATATCATTAGGAGAGTGCAAATTAAAAGCATCATGGCAATATCAGCATATCAGCACACACCTTTAAAAGGGCTAAAATCCAAAACAATACACAACCAATCCCAGGTGAGATGTGGAGCAACAGGATGCTTGTTAATAGCAAGTATCATACTCAATTGCGAAATATTGAAAACTTCCTCCCTCAGGTTGGGAACAAGGCAAGCTGCGCACATCACCACTTCTTTTAAAATGTTTGGATGCCAGCGTTGGAATAAGGCAAGAAAAAAGCATAAGGATTACAAAATAAAAATAAGCTGTCACTACTCATAGATGACATAATAATTTACCTAAAATATCTAAAAGAAGCTAGTAACAAACTATTATAATTGTTGGATATGGGTCATTATAAAAAATCAATTGTATTACTATATACCAATAACAAATTTTAAATTTTGATATCTTTTAAAATAGGCCCAAAACTATCAAATATGATTTAGTAAAATTTTGGAAAAATCTCTATATTCAACTACAAAACAATATTGAGATAATTTAAATAAGACCAACGTATACTATATTTATGTATTAAAAAACTCAATATTACAAATATTCCAAATGTCCCCTAAGTTGATCTAACACTTCAAGGCAATCCAATCAAATTCTAAGCATGTTTTTTATACTCATTGACACAGTTCCTAAAATTTAAATGGAAATGCTAAAGATCGAGTATATACAACAAAATATTAAAGAAGAATAAAGATATAAAAAATTATAACATGTCATGAAGATATAAGTAAGACAGCATAGTAGTGACATAAGGATAAAACTATGACAAATAAAACTAAAATCAGAGTTGATAAACAGGCCCAAATACATATAGTCACTTGATTTACATAAGCGATGACACTCCAGGGCAACAGGGGAGGTAAGCCTTTCGCTAAATGGTGCTGAATCACTTTGAATATACATAGGAAACAAAGAATACTCTTTGGACCTCTTCTTACACCACATCCACACTCAAAAGAAATTCACATTGAAAAATAGATCCAAACGTGAAAGGCCACATAATTATACGCATTGAAATTGCTTTATCTTGCATAGCTTCTCAGTCTTGTCCGTGTTGAATAGAGGACAGATGAGACGTGGGACTGGGGAGCACGTCTGGCGCAGCTTGCCTTGTTCCCAACCTGAGGGAGAAAGTTTTCAATATTTCGCCATTGAGTATGATACTAGCTATTAACAAGCATCCCGTTGCTCCACATCTCATCTCACAGCCACAGCAAGGTGGCTGTGACCACAGGAATTGGCCTGGGGGCCAAGATAGGACAACTGGGGTCAGGCCCTGGGGACAGCTGACAGCAAAGGGCCAGAATACCTCTGCATCAAAACCACCTCCTGAATCCAAAATCAGCTAGTCCAAATATGCACGGCCTCATTTAAAAATTAGTTCAAACACAAAATCATTTCTTTTCTTTTTTTTTTTTTTTTTTTTTGTCCTCAATCAGCCATAGGGAGAATTTCACATGGAGTGCCCCATTTTTTCATATTTTTAGATTTAAATTTCTTACAACACCTTCTGTCACATTTGGACATCAGCTGTGTTGGTTTTGTCTGTGTTTACAGAGCAGATAAGGCACGTTCTCTTTGACTGAGCACAGCTGTGTGGCAGCAAACTCTTGCAGAGCCTCAGCAACAAAATAAACGATCCGTAAAAAGAAATTCATATTAAAGTTACAGGATTTGCTGTGGGTTGCTTGTAGGGCGAGAGATCACCTAATTACAAAGATTATAGGGGAAATGTGGTCTTTTATAAAGAAAGACTCACCACCTGGATAGCATGAAAGATATCAAGTCTGTTGCTTTACACTTGAAAAATGAAAATATAGTCACAATTCAACAGTGAAAATTTGAAAATGGAAAACAATTTGCAAATTCAACCATTTTAAAACTTTCTATTGAACATATGCATGAATACCAAAAAATGTCTGTATGTATCATAAGTATATGTACAGCTTATCAAATTTTCATAAATGAACACACCCATCCAGCTAGCACCCAGATAAAGAGACAGGATACTGCCAGCACCCAGAAACCCCCCCCCACCCGTGTTTTTTCCTGGCAATCCTCCACACCTATTAAATGTCACACTCTCCTAATTTCCAGTAGCACAGATTCATATCGGCTGTTTTTGCACTTTAAAATGTTGAACCATGCCTTACATATTTTTATGTCTATTTTCTTCTGTAACATTTTATTTGTAAGAATTACTAGTGTTGTTGCATATTGTTGCAGATCCTCCATTTCCGTTGCTGTATAATATCTCGTTATGTAAATATATCACAATTGTTAATAGTTGATTGGTGTTTGGGTAGTTACTAGTTTGGGGCTTTTAAGAATAGTGCTTTTATGAACATTTTTGTACAGTTTCTAGGACATACAGTATGTATTTCTGTTAGGTATAGACCTAAGAATGAAAGCTCACTTTAGAAAAGAAGTATGAAAATTGGAACTTTACTGGTGTAATTAACAATGTATTAGAGATTTAAAAAAATGCAGACCCTCTCCTGTGCAGGGAAAGCATTTCTGAAATTAAACATATAGTCATGATTTGAATTTTTTTGAATATAAGAATAAAAGAAATCATAAGCTATGGGCTGAATTGTGTCCCCCAAGATCCACACTGAAGTCCTGACTCCCAGTACCTCAGAAAGTGACTGTTTGGAAATACTGCCTTTAAAGAGGTGATGACATTAAAATGAGGCCCTTAAGGTGGACCTAATCCAGATGAGGAAACATGGACACAAAAGGAGACACCAGAGAAAGACCACATAGGGACACAGTGAGAAGACAGCCAAGGAGAGAGGCCTCAGTAGAAAATTAACAAACAAAAAACAAACAAACAAAAAAAGAAAACCCTGCCGACACCCCGATCTTCAACTTCTGGCCCCAGAGAAAATAAATTTCTGCTATTTGAGCCACCCAATTCGTAGTTATGTCTTATGACAGCCCTAGCAAACCAACACACCATCTATTTTTAATAGGCCAAATATCTTCTTTTATGTTGAAATAGCAAAAGCATTTCCACTAAGATTAGGAACAAGGCTAGGATAGCTGCCATCACCTCCTATACTTGGTATTTTACTCACAGTCCTTGCCAGCGTCATAAGGAAAAAAAAAAGAAACAAAATAAGTGATCAGAAGACACAATCCCGACACCATGGCAGATGACATGAGATGTAGATGTGACCCAAACTCAAATAAGAGATTTTAGCAAGACTGGTTACCTATAACAACAATATCACATTTTCATACAGTTAACACCTAGAAAAATGTAATTTTAAAGCATTTACAAATATCCCAAAAATATCATTATAAATATAAATATACTATAAATGGATGTTATTGTCATCAAAAATACAATTCCAAATAGCTTAAATATATATTAAAATAAGTAAAACTTATAGAGGTCTCTGGGTAGAAAAGGTTTTAAGATTAAACACACATACAGCAAACCACAATTTTAAAAGAGCTAAAATCAACTACTTCAAAAATCAGAACTTCTTTATACTCGGTGGCCCCCGTACATGGAGGACAAGGAAGACCAAATAGAGGCTGGCCCCTCCAGGTTAGCAGGTGGCAGGTTTAACAAGGAAGGGAACTTACTTCGGAGGCTTGTCTCCTGTGGCGGCCAGACGAATGGATCTCCAAACCGCCAGCCAGAATCTTAGAAGTTTATATAGAGGCCTACACGTGGTTCAGCCACGTATTCCGTCCAGGCGGTGTCAACACCTACTCTCTCAGGGTTCTGACTTTGAAACAGTTCCTAGGGAGCTAATGGTGGCTGGAGCTACATTCTAAGGGCAGGGGAGGGGATGAGGAACCGCCAATTGCCAGGTCCAGCTGTAGGTCATACCCTCTTGATGACATCCTGCAACAATAATAAAAGGGTCAGAATATATTTGCCAATTCAAAAAATTGGTAAAGGAAGATTAGCATAATTCGAAGACATGTAAGAAAAAAAACCAGACAACTCAAAAGGAAAAAATGTGCAGAAGCTATGAACAGATGAGGAAATTCTAGGGGCCAATGTGCACATGGTAAGAAAGTTTCAACTTCATTATTTCTTAAGGAAATGTACATTAAAAGCACCAGATACAATTTCACTCGGTGTCAGTGGGAAAATTTTTTTAGATATGATAGCAAATGTTGGTTAGGATATGCAGCAACAATTCTCACTTTTGCTGAAAAGTGTAAATTGCATGTGCGCTTACAAAAAACTATTGACATTTCCCCATTTCCCATTTGACATACATATATCTGACAACACAACTGCAATACCAGCCACAATATATGTATATTGAGAGATATGTACAAGAATATTCAAGGAGGGAAGAAAAAATGAAAATCACACAAAATATCTATCCAGAGAAGCTTGGCAGAGCTTCGGTATCTAGGGACTGGGGGTAAAGGGGGAATGAGGATTTGAGGGAGGGCGAAGCTTGTAGCACCTGCATAGCTGACCTTAGCTATCCAATGAGTAAACAAAACCAGACATTCACCATAAATCCTATTGGTAGTCCTAGTATCCCATGGCCCAAGGCCTCAAGCATACAAGAAAACTTTCATCAGGCAGAATATCCCAAGAGCTCAGAGCTCATCCCCCAGGAGCCAGGCACCTGCCAAGCTTTCCTGGGAATGTGCAGGGTTGAAGCAACCCAAGCCTGTTACGTTAACCTTGACCTGCACAATAACAGAAAAGAAGAAAGAAAACAGGAAAGAAGAAAAAAGACTAAAGGTCTAAGAGCTAGAGGAAGAATTAAATGATAAATATTTTTTAAAATCTCAGCAACTAAATCTATTAAATCAAAGTCAAGATGCTCAATTTAAATAATAATTTGGAGGGAAGGGAAATTAGTTGTAGGCAGGCTCTCAGCAGGGGGATGGAGGGGCGGGGCGGGGGCACAGAGAGTGGGGGGGAGGGCTGATGTCGGAGAAGAGAGAATCAGAGATGCTGTCCATCCTCCCCCTCTCTCCCAACTTCACATGCCCAGCAGCGTCCTAAGTTCTCCTAGCACCTGTCATGACAGAGCCCACCTGGTTAGAGAAGCCACCCACCCAGAGGCCTCAGGCATATACTCAGGTGCCCTCCTCTCTCTAGGAGGGTTGCTGGCTCTATCATACTCATAAGCTATGTAGCACGTTCATGTAGGCATCTTGGATTGAAAGTGTAGGGGCTGGCTGCTTCACTGATCACCTTAGTTACATCTTAGCCTTTTTCTCACTGTGTTTCAGCTGTTCTGTGAGTCCCATCTCTCTCCACCCCCAAGTATCTACATATTAAAGGAACACAGAGATTGTCCATTTACAGCAACAAAAAGCCTAATGAACATTTTGTCACTGTGAGCAGCAGATGGCTAAAAGTTTCCATGTTAACCTTCAGCAGAGGGGACAAATGAGAAAATGAGAGTGCCACAGGCTTGTGAGAGCCTGTTAGACGCCACCGCAAAGTGGAAAATGCATTTGCTGAAAGCATCCTGTCGCCACTTATGAAAAGCTGTCAGGGCTCCTAGTCCAATTACGAGAGGGGAGGAAATCAATAGTGATCCACTTCCTTGTTAGAGGAATTGATTTTCCTGATAAAGTTCACAATATTCTTGGAGTTTGTCTTAATCATTTTCTGGCAAAATGGAACTGCCCCAACTCTCCCAAATTGCATATAGTTCAAATGAGATCAGTGGTTTAGCCGTGCAGGGAGTTACAAATCAATTTCATCGAAGATGAACAAAAGATACCACCTCCTCATCCTACTGTCGTCAAATATTCAGGTGTTTATTTTATCTCTTTAAAAAAAATCTAAGGAAGGACCATGACCTTCCAGTTTTCATTAAGACCTTAGTACCAAAATAGATACCTGGTTTCATTCTTCTTGTTCTGATAAAACTGTACCTTTGGGTTTCGAAGACCCAGAGAGCTCTGTGTTCCAGCACTCTTGCTGAACACATGACCTTGAGAAAATCATAACATTTCCCTGAACTGTTTCTTTGCCTTTGAAGAGCTTGCATTCACCAGTGCTGTGCTTGATATATATTGTGGCTATGAGACAATTATGTGTAATTCAGCAATTACATACAATTAAGTAATTACATATAGCAGACACTGGGCTAAGTGCATCAACTCCCTGAACCTCCATAATCACTCCATGAAAAAGCTCTTAGTATAATTCTTTTTTAAAGGCAAGGACGCAGGCACTCAGAAAGGTTTAGGTATTTTATCCAACCTTAACTGTTATCCAAGGCTATGTGTGAACTCATTACTTGTGATTTTTTTCTGGTTGGCTGGAGCTCATGTTTTATATCTTCTCTACATAGTCTAACACATGACTATTTCACTACTATGTGGTATATTCAGATGAAAAATTCAGCATGAGAAAACTTCCTCTCTACATTCAAAAAGTTTCATGCTGTAAGTGACACCAAGCAGTGAGAGAGAGAGAGAGAGAGAACATCTTATGGCCCAAAGGCCAAACTAAATCCTGCCCTTCTCTTCTGATACAGCTCAGGAGCTAAGAATAGTTCTTACATCTTTTTTTTTAATGGTTGAGAAGTGAAACAAGAAATATGTTGTGACAAGTGAAAATTATAGGAAATTCAAATTTCAGTGTCCTTAAATTTCATTGGAATATAGCCATCTCGTGTGTTAATATTTTCTGCAATATGGCTGCTTTCATGCTATAACAGCCGAGTTGAGTAGTTTGGGTAGAGACTGTAAGGTTTGAAAAGACTAAAATATTTACTATTTGGCCCTTTACAAAAACATTTGCCAATTTCTGCCTTATGCTCAGGCTTTGCATACAATGTGTTTTGGCTGAAAAAACATAGTTTCTTCAATGAGCAGACATCTGGGGAGTAAGCGGAGTTAGTTTGGTGTGGGTTGTTTTTTTTTTTAATTTTCTTAATTTATAATAGAACGCAGGATGGTTTAGTAGGAATCTCAGGGCTTTGCGCCTGGATGTGAACCTTGACTGGTTTTCTTAGCTGTCTGTCCTTGGATAAGCCATCTAAACATGCTCATTCTGTTTCCTTATCTACACAGTCAGACTCATATGAATTTAGCCCACAAAGCAATCACCTGATAAATGTCAGTTTCCTCTCTCAGGGCCCCAGCGAGGAGCACGGGGAATGCATCACATGGTCTGATGCCAGCAGTTCATCCGATAGCCTAGACCACAAAACCATTGAAAAGCAAGGAGCAGACCTGCTTCCAGCAGCTTATTCACAGCACGCTTCCGCTCCAGCTGACCGGAAAAGCAATGTATTTCAGACAGACCATTTGGTGTAGCCTTTCCTTCCGGGAAACAGTCACCTACTGTCGCATGTGCCTCTCACCAGAGATGTGCTTAAATGCTAGACATCCAGCCAGCACCTCCTCCTGCCCAGCTCAGAGGAGGAACCCTGGAGAACCCCCACACAGCATCCCACAAGTGGGAAAGAGGTGGGAGGAAGGGCACAGCTGGGGAGTTGGCCTTCTAACTGCTTAGCCCCCTGTCCCTGCCCACACTGCTCGGCGCTGAAAACTCAAAGAACACAGCAGGCAGGCTTGGCCTGTTCACTCAGCTCAAGGGTCCCTATGCCTCCCCACTCGTATTCTTCATGGCTGTACTTCTGCAGGGTCAGAGTGCCCATGTGTGCTGGATGCGGCGCTTCCCCAGACCCTCTGCGGCAGCCTGACGCACCCATTCCCAAACGTCTGTGAGTGATGTCCCTGTGCAGGAGAAGTGCCCTTGGCCAAAACCTTGTGGTGTGTCATACTCTCCTTGCTCAGGAACAGCCAGAGCTGATGAACAACTGGCACAGGGGCACAGAAGGCTGCCCCCTTGCCTCAAGACATGACCACTGCACTACCCTCTGCTGCACGGCTGCTGCCCATCACCCCAGTGGGTCAGGCCAGGGACAGACTTCTCCTGACACCACACCCTGGCTCAGCTCCTCCCCATGTCCTCTCTTACCACCTTAGTCTCTCTCTACCATTGATCGATTGATTGATTGATTGATTTTTAAAAAACACTCTTTCATTAAGTCAAAAATCCCTGCCTCCATCTCTGCTTCTAAGAAGCTTAACCTAAGATACCTCGAGTCACCCAACGAGCTCGGGACTATACCAGGTCTGAACAGGCATATTCCTCCTGCATCAGATTAAACATGGCCACTGGTTATCTTAGCGGAGATGACAGCTCGACCCACCCACTCTGAGGAGAGGCCCAAGAAAGGGGCCTGGGAGCAAGGGGTGAGACCATTTCTCCGGGCAACCTGGCTGCACTGCTCAGCTGATCCAGGCCTCAGAGAATGCCCTTGGCCGGGACCAGCAGAATGGGCTTCACCCCCGCCCAAGATGAAGTTTCTCAAAGGACTGCTTTAGTCAACAGTCAGTGCACATTTGATTGATTACAGGGCCAAGTTTAGATATGGGTGGGGAGATTAAACAAGGGAGCTTCAAGGGAAGCAATTCAAAGACCATTCTATGAAATTATAATCTTGGACTTGAAACCTTGTGGGTGGTAATGGCTTTCCGAAAGCTGGTATAAAGGAAAACACTGCCTTTTTGCAAGGTTAGGCCAAGATGAGGGCCAGGATAATATAGCAGGAAGTTTTGGACACTCTTAGGGAAGAGATGAATGCTTACAGAGATCTAGCTGAACCCATGGTCAACCAGGACCTTATTTGACCCTCAGTACAGCACTAACCTGATTAATGGTGGAGGGAGCTGAGGGTCCAGTCCATAGGAAGCTTAAGAGGACAGAGAAGGCCTTCTCCTCCCTTTCCGTCCACCAGGGGGAGCACGATGGGGATCAAAGTGGAGACCACCAGGGCTGGGAGGTAAATATCTGGTCATTATGTCAGTGTCACACACTCTCAATCTGTTATGTGCCCAGCCTTGTCTAGGGTGTCAGGAGACAATGGTCACCTGGTCTGCAAAGGTAATGGAAAGGCCTGAAGTTTAGATTTTCTTACAGATTAAGTGGGTTTTGCTTCAGTGATGATTAAGCCGCCAAGGACGTTTAAAGAGGATGAGAGGGAAGCGAAGGAAATAAGTTTGTCATAGTAAAAGGAATTATGCCTTTAAAGGCAAGTAGATGTTTCTGTGAAACATAGAGGGACTATGTAGCAATGGAAACTGAACCAAAGTCAAAGGACTTCGGAGAGGAAGGAAGGGCCAGCTTACGGGAAAAATGGTGGCACATGGTGCGGCATTGGGGAGAATGTGGGCTACCCATTAAATTTGTAAAAGTAATTGTATGTCACAAGTTTATACAGTAGACTGCAAAGGGACATGAAAGAACTTTCTGGGGAGGTGAACTATTCTATATGCTCATTGCAGTGACGGTTACATAAGGTTAATATTTGTCACAAGTTATCAACCTGTGCACTTGAAATGTATGAATTTTATTGTATGTAAATTATTCCTCAAAGGTTATTTTACTTAAAACTTTAATCATCAACTAGTCAGTTATAGTATAACTTAAATCTTGATCTTGAAACTACAGAATTATATGAATTACATTGATAGCTAATTGAATTAAAAGAGATAATTTTCAAAGATAGCAGAGTTTACTTGAGCGAGAATGTACAATTCCCACCTTTTCATAATAAGCTATTGTTTTCTGAAACTACTTTGTGGAACAACTGTGTATATGTGAGCTGGCTGGATAAATAGGTTGCGATATTTGGGCTAGTTGTCTGAGATTATTTTATTATTTTCAGATGGCTTTCAGTCCCCAAGGGTACTGAATTGTAGTAGGCACAATGGAATGAACTAGAGTATCACTATTATTCACATTCCATTTTTAAAATTATGAGTTCTGTGTGTTTTCAATAATTATTTCTTGTATTTCAGGCATAAATTTGTTTTGGAAAGACAAGATTTGTTGGACCAAAGCTAAGAGAGATGGAAAGAGGGTAGAGATCACGCATTAATGAATGGCATTATGTTTAGAACAATGGTTGTCAACATAATTTTCCCCTAGCTGAATTTTGGGTGGTAATTTTTCTGTCTCTTGGCCTTTTTGTGGTCACAGATTCTGCAACTTCTCTAGTAAAAGGTGACTTTAAAAAAATTAAAATGGTTTACAAATACACTTGGGGATTTTTCTATTTGGAGGCTTAATGCTAAAATCTTTCATAGAAACAAGCAAATTTAAAGGTGTAAAATGTGTATAGTAAAACAAAAGAGCTGATATTAAGAAATTCTTTATCATATACTCTAAATTGCAATAGGAGAAATATTTGGGGGCATTTTGTCAATTTTTATAGGCACTAATATGTTAAAGGTAAAGTTATTGCAGAATATTAAACTGGAGTGCCCTAAAATTTTATTTTTAACTTTCAATTATTTTGTTCTTAACTAGTATATTAGAGTTCTCCAGAGAAACATAACCAAAGGGATCTGAAGATATGGGTAAGCAACGCGGTTTTATATAATATATACATATAAATATATATATATACATATATAGATATAGATATAGATATATCCCACGTTCAAAGGCTGTTAAATTGTGTTATTTACCCATATCTTCAGAAAAAAAATCACGTCTACTGTCGTGGTAAACAAACTGCTTCCCTATTTATGATGCTCTGGCCCTCTAGCAACTTCAGCATGAAATTATAGCTAATTTGCCTACAAACGTCAGGTGGTCATAATAATCTGGCCACTGTGTGTGTGTGTGTGTGTGTGTGTGTGTGTGTGTGTGTGTGTGTGTAATCTCTCAATTTTGAAAATAAATTTTAATAAACACTGCCATTATAATCATTCAAAGTATGTATATACTTTTCAAGGAATATATATATATATATATATATATATATATAGAGAGAGAGAGAGAGAGAGAGAGAGAGAGAGAGAGAGAGAGAGAGGTGAGGGTGGGGAAGAAAGAGGGAGATTTTAAGGAATTGGCTCAGGCAGCTATAGAGACTTGAAAGTCCAAAATCTTCAGACTGGAGACTCAGGAAAAGAGCTGCAGTTCAAGTGCAAAGGTGATCTACTAACAGCATTTCCTTTCGCTCAGAAGAGCCACACTTTTTCTATTAAGGCCTCCAGCTGTCTGAATGAGGCCAACCCACATTATGGAGGATAATCAGCTTCACTCCAAGTTTAGGGATTTAAATGTTAATCTCATATATAAAAGTACATTTATAGAAACAGAATAATTGGCCAAATATCCAAGTACCGGGGCCCAGCCAGGTTGACACATAAAATTATCCATCACAGGTGGGAAGGAGGCAAAAGAACACCTTAAGAAATATATCAAAGATGCCTGAGAATCACATGCAATGGTGCTGGGGATTATCTAGATATTAGGCAAATATTAATGTTCTTATTTTCTTTTCTGACTCCCTTCACTCGTTTCTGTAAATCTGAGTTACCACCTGGAGGTGTTACTTTAGTCCAATACAGCTTTGTTCCCACCTACCTCATTTGTGCTGCTATTGGTAAATATACTACGTTATACATATATTGTCTTACCAAAAAAAATTAAATAAGAGATAGAGAAGAAAATATACATTTATACTATCTTTTACAACCACATAGTTACCTTTATCAATGATCACTGTTTTAAATTGCTATCTGGAGTCACTTGCTTTCAATCAGAACTTTCTTCCGTACTTCTTCTAAGATGCATTGGCTAGAAACAAATTATCTCAGTTTATGTTTATCTCAAAATGTCTTTATTTCACCTCTATGTTTCAAAAATAGCTCTGCTGGATATAGGAGTCTCGATGGACTGGTTTTTTTCCTCCAGCATTTTAAATGTTATTCGACCGCCTTCTGGCCTCCATTATTTCTCTGAGAAATAAGATGTTAATCTTACCGGGGTTCCCTTGTCAAAGATCAGTCATGTTCCTCCTGCTGATTCTCCAGATTTTCTCCTTGTCTTTGCCTTTTAGCATTTTTGCTATGATGAGTTTATTTGTGGATCTCTTTGCACATTAATTCTACTTGAAGTTTATTGAGCTTCCTGGATGTGTAGGTTTAGTGTTTGTCAATAAATTTGAGAGGTTTTCATCCATGGTTTTGTCAATATTTTTCTGCTCCTTTCTCTCTCTCTTTCCTCTCTTTCTGGTATTTTCATTACATGAATGTTGATACACTTAACACTCCAACATTTCTCGGAGACTCGCATTGTTCTTCATTATGTTTCTCTCTTTCTTCAGATCATATGAATTCTCTTGATCTAACTTCAATTCTGCTGGTTCTTTCTTCTGCCAGTTTAAACTACAATGAAGCCCCTCTAGTAAATTTTTTATTTCATTTAGTCTACTTTCAACTTAAGAAAGTCCATTTGTTCTTTAATATGATTTCTATATTGTTATTGATATTTTCTATTTAATAGGGCATTATCATCATTCCTTCCTTTACCTCTTTAATCATTGTATGCCAATACACTCCCATCCTAGGGAATTTCACTTTTGCTTCTCCCTCTTCCTGGAAGACTGTCCCTCCAGGTAGTATTAGGGCTTACTTTCTCATTTCATTCAAGTCCTGGGTCAAGTGTTATTTCCACAGAAAACTCTTCCCTGCAAATCTATATAAAATAGCTGCCCCTCTTGGGTTGCTTCCTGGTTTTATTGTTTTCCATAAAATTTATACTGACTTGCATGATTACATGATTTTTTTTATTGTCCATCTCATACATTAAGATTCACAAAGCATAAAACTTTGCCAGTCATATTCATTGATAGATCGTTTCTAGAGCCTAAAATTGTTCTTGGCACAGAGTAGACACTCACCAAATATTTGTTATATAAATAGATGAATAAATAAACATGTCTCCCTGTACGAGGCATTTAAAGTGGGGAAATATGCTCTATGAAGAAGGCTATGAGAGAGACAGCAAAGTTAGTCTTCCTATCTCTGCCTCCTTAGGCTTGCTCCTCTGTATCCGGAGAAGTAATTCCTACTCAAAAGGCTTATAAACCTTATTTTTTGCTCTAAAATCTCACAAATCCCAGGCTGTAAGGTCTGAGAGAGGAGGACCTGGTGCAGGAGGAGAAAGTAATTTAACTGTGTTTAATTTTCACAAAGCACACTCCTTTTCCAGAGTTAGGGAAAAATGGGCAAGAGCAAGCATGAAGAACCACAGCCACTCAGGGAAATGTTACCCAAAGGGCTGACATATTGCTCTATGTAATCAGGTCATTCCCTGGTTCTAATTCTTCAAAAATTCCTTGATTTCCTCCAGAAAAAAAAAAAAAGCCCCATATTTTCTTTTCATGTTTTATATAAGACTAGAGACCCAGTGCATGAGATTCATGCATGGGTAGGGTCCCTAGGCCTGGCCAGCAATCCGGGCCGATCAGGTTCCCCGCCTCGCTGTGCCTCCCTGCCTCCTCCTTTCCTCGCTCCCTCAGCACCCCACCGCTGTGGGTCACCTGCCATGTTCTGCGCCACCCCCTGGTGGTCAGTGCACATCATAGCAAGCGATCGAACTGTTCTCCTGGTCGAACTCCCAAGGGGACACTTTGCATATTAGCCTTTTATATATATAGATCCTCAGATCTTACTTAATCATATTCTTAACATGATTAAAAGATCCTATAAGTCTCGGCTTTCCTTTCTAAGTGAAAACTTTCCCTTTCAAGCATTGCCTTAATAAAGTTAACTCAGATTTCAGGTCTCAGTTCAAATGCTGCTTCCACCAGGCCTCCTCTGTATTAGGGTAAAGCTAGCTGCTGTAACAAATAGATTGCAACACAAAAATAACTCAAACATAATAGAAGTGTGTGTTTCACTCATGTAGCAGTCCAAGGCAGGAAAATTACAGGACAAAGACTGATGTGGTATCCAATCTCTTCAGCACATGGCTTTTAAGGTTACCATGATTATATCCTTCCTAGTCAGCTGGAATAGGGTAGGACTATGGAGGAGCTCATATGGAAGATTCTATCGGTCAAACGGAAAATTGACACTTATCACATCTATTCGCATTCCATTATCTAAATGTCAGTCATATGGCCATGCCTAACTGCAAGGGAGACTGGGAAATATATTGCAGCTGTCTTCCCAGGAAGAGGAGGAGAATTTAAATTTTGACCAAAAAAAAGTAGCAGATTCTGCCACAGGCTCCCTTCTCTACCCCCTCCATCATTTATTTCTATAGCACCTGACATTTATTGTTCACAAAGCCCAATGCACATGTTATATGTGAGTCTTACAAAGTCTATAAAGGCAGGGACTGAGTCTGCCTACTCTCCATTATATTCTTTGCAAGCCTGGCACATAGTAGGGTCTCAGTAAATATTATATTGAACTATGTGAAATTGCTGTTTTACTTGTCATGAAATGTCTAATAACAGCAATTGAATAACAACTCTTAAAAGCACACCTTTGAGGGATGGGTTGTTTAGCAGAACATCTTTCACAGGTTGGTGAAAAGCTTTTACACAGAACTCAGCAGCTTCCCAGCTTGCTTCTTCCCACTTGTTTTTAAGACTTGGTAGGTAATTAAACTCTTTGCCAAGGAAACATTTGTAGAACAAAGCATTTTATGGACTCACTGGGAAGTCATACAGCCTGTGGATATTTGGGGAGGGGTGTGTGTGAGGGGGGTGCTCACACACAGAGTTCCACTGACTCTCAGGAGAAAGCTTTGTCATGCACGTTAATGAATGACAGACCTTCGGTTCTATCCCAATCAAGCAAACATTTGTTCAGCAGCCCCTATGAGCCAGGGTCACAAAGATGATTGCTTCCTTCCAGGAGCCTATAAACTTGCAAGGGACTCATGATCGGCTTGTTTTGGAAATATGCCTTCAGCAGTTTTCAGAAGAATGGGCAGAATAGAAAGAGAAACCATCTGGGAGTTGGCTTTAATGGTGCGAGCAAGAGTTGGTGTGCTACACTCTTTTCTTTTTCTTCCTTTCTTTCCTTTGATGGGGATAGAGGGTGGGAGGAGAGGTGGTCATGGGAAGGGTTAAGGGGCTGGAGAAGCACAGCGACTCAAAGGTGCAGCCGTTGCCCTTCACCTGCTGAAGAGGAGAGCAGCTAAGGCACAGAACAGGGCGGCCGCAATGCCAATAAAGGTCAGGATGGGTGTGCTGTGCTTGAAAGAAAGTGATTCAGCTAAGAAGTTGCCCACTCCTTTTCAATCCCTTCAGATAGAAAAATCTGCCACCAAAAAAAACAAAACAAAACAAAACAAAAAAACGAAGAAAAATTGGGATCACAGCATGAAAGACACAAGGCGACACGGTCTTTTCCTGACACCCTTAACCCTTGGATTCCACCTTGACCCTACGAGCCGGTGCTGGAGAAAAGGGAAGGCAAGCCCACCCCAGTGTATGTGCATTCCATCATTTGTCAAGCAGGAGCCGTGTTTTTGCTGGGTCTTTGTTGTTCTCAGGCTCTGAGCTAAAAATAGACTTGCCAAAGAAAGCTCCTTTCAGCGGTTCTCAACCTCTGGGTCACGAACAATGAGAATATATCCTGCATATCAGATATTTACATGACGATTCATAACAGTAGCAAAATTACAGTTATGAAGTAGCAACGAAAATAATTTGATGGTTGGGGGCCACCACCACATGAGGAACTGTATTAAAGGGTCGCGGCATGAGGAAGGTTGAGAACCACTGCTAGGTGGTCCTACCAAGGCGATTTACATGATGAGCTTTGAACTTCAAGACTAATTTGGAACACTCCTGCATTTGACGTGCTCCAGGTGTGTGTGTGTGTGTGTGTGTGTGTGTGTGTGTGTGTGTGTGTTTTCAGGGGTGGCTGCTTTTTCACAACAGATTCCAATGAAGTGTTCACCTCAGCGATCTCAACTCTTGGGCCACAAATTAGGACAGGAGGTGGGGTGAGCATCGTTTAGGTGCCATGTAAACTCCAATCAGAACCTCTGCATGAGACTATCAAATTCTTCTGCCCATTTTTCTCCTGTTTCAGGTTAAAAATATCTGCCCACATAATTATACTCCCCTAAGCTTTCTGCTAAACCCAGTAACTTGGTGGGGATCATAATCCCCTTTTGACATTTATGGCGTAGCAAGTCAGCTGGAGAGTAGTCTGCAGTTGTTTCTGTAGAGGCTGAAGGAGTCCTTACCTCAAAGCACAAAGATCCTAGAGGCAGTCCTCAAATTGAGTCCTCAGATTGAGTGACATGACATATTCAGGTCACTCTGAGCAGTGTCAAGAGCCCGAGCCTGAAACCTGGCTTTGTGGCTGCCTGCTCGTATGTGGAACCTGCCTGCCATGCCCGGGAAGTGCCCAGGTCCCCGTCGTTAAGTAATAAGCTGTCAGTGTTGACCCTGTCCAAGTGACCCCTTTCAGTAGCATGCATCTACTGACAGGTCTGACTTCTCTTTCCAAAGGGTTCGTGTATAACCTGTCACATTATAAAAACATCTTTCAAAGACAACTTAGTAAGCCATTTTGACAACTTCATGGGATGAGTTAAATTCTAAAGATGAGGAAATGAAAACATGGGAGAGTTCATTGACTTGTCCGGGTTCAAACTTGCCCAAATCTCAAGCATAAGACTTGAGGGAAATAAAATCGATAATTATTTTGGTGGCACTCAATATCTATTTGGTAATATGCCTTCCCATCCAGAAACAAGATACCTCTGACCATCTGTTAAAATCTCAAGTTTTGCCTGGCCGCGGCGACCTATGAACTAAGAGGTTATAGTTCGATTCCCTGTCAGGGAACATGCCCGGGTTGCGGGTTCAATCTCCAGAGGGTCTGCAGAAGGCAGCCGATCCATGATTCTCTCTCATCATTGATGTTTCTATTTCTCTCTCCCTCTCCCTTCCTCTCTGGAGTCATTAAAATATATTTTTAAAAACCTCGAGTTTTGCTGTCCATTTACTGGTTCGACAATTAGGGATTAAGAGCCTAGTGTGTGCATCAGGCATGTAGTAGTTTTTGTTATTATTTTGTTTTATTTCATTTATTATATATAGGGTGTCCCAAAAAATATATGCACACTTAACAGTTGATAGCTCAATTAATGATTCTTTCTTTTCAGATTTAAGCCATTGGAATTAATTATGATTCAAAGTGTGTATACATTTTTTGGGGACATGCTGTATATGTTCTGCATAATTTTATAAAGTCTATTTTCTTAAGATTTTTAAAAAGTATTCTTGTTTAAATGAGACCTTGTTTGCATTACATTTCTCATTTATTACAAGTAGAGAGGAAAGCTACTGCCATTTCCACTTTAATTTTCTAACCAACCACCCAGTTGAACTCTCTAATGAGTTTTAATAGTCTTTAAGTTGGCTCTCTTGTGCTTTTCAGGTAGACAACTATGCCCTCTGAGAAATAACAATACTATTCATTTTAACATTTTGCTATATCACTCCTTTCATCCTTCTCTTTCTCTCTGCTCTAACTACCTTCCTTAATTGAACTGTCTCATGTTGCTTGAAATAAAATACTCTATGTTGGAATGGGGGTAGTTGAGGTTCAGAGAAAAATTCAACATTTCCATGTCTCAGTGGCTTTCAGCGGTGGAGGTGGAAGCAAGGCACAAAATCTGCTCTCGCCAGATTCTGAGGGTGAGGTCTTTCTGGGAGAGCTGGAGGCAATGTTCTATTTTGTGCAAGGTTCTGATGCAAAGTGAGGACCTCAGCTATTGCTGCTCCCTCCAGAACCAGAGAACATCCCTCCCCTATGTAAGCAAACTCTAGGAACAACCATACGCAGGATTGCCCAGTGTCTGGCTTGGCAGGAAGCAGACCCTTTGGCCAGCACCACGCAGACCACTTCTCCAGGTGTCCACATCAGTTGGCTTCTCTCATGTGTTTCTTGGAGTTGACCCAAAAGATCAAGAACAGCCTTCAACTGGGGCTAGACATGACACTGTGGAATGATGGAGAGGCACGTGAGCTCTGGACTTCAACTGAATGGACTCAAACCCTGACCCACCACTTCTTGCCGATGAGACCACTTGGGAACTCTACCTTTCTGTGCCAAATTTCCTTAGCTGTAAAATGATTTTAATACGTATACCTACCTCACAGGGCTTTAGGAAGGAATAAATTAGAAAATGTATGTGAAGTTCTGAAAACAATGCCTGGCTCAATAAATCTTGGCTTACTGCTGGGCAAGTGAGCCTCATTATAACTAGGGTTCGGTATGCTCTGGTGGGAAGACTTTGGGAAAGAGGCTTAAATTTTCCATTAACCTTTCTGAGCCTCACTTCCTTCATCTGTGGAGGTAAAACAACTTCTTCACTGAACTGTTAGGAGAATTACTTGAGCAAATGTCTATAAAACAGCTGAAAGGATAATGAAATAAAGTTGCTTTCCTTCCCATAGTGTCTTTATTAGATTACTAGAGGCCCGATGCATGAAATTCGTGCAAGGGGCTTGGCCCTTGCAGCGCTGGCTTCATCCAGATGACCATCTGCTGTTCAGTCTAATTAGCATATTAGCTCTTTATTATATAGGATAAGTTCTATGAGGATGGAGACTCACACCTATGCCTAAACCCATCAGGGACTCAAACAGACACACCCACTAGCTCACCTTTTTTGTCCCAACACATCCAGCATTTCCTCTTATCTATAAAAGTCCCAAATTCCAACACAGGGAAAACAGGAGATCACAGGAGCTGTCACATCATCATGGAGCAAAGCCAATTAGGTCAGAGCCCTCTTGGAAACCAGCTCCGGAATCGTGAGGAATAAATGTCTGTTTTCAAGCCACCTGGTCTCTGGTATTTTACAGCATCCCAAACAGACTAAGACACCACCACTTATTTCCTCTGTTAATTGGTCCTAGGAAACTCCCCATGAAGCCATAGCTGTGGGTTGATGGGGAGACGATGAAGGTGTGGATAGTATTCTATTTTTAACTGAATCATTTGTGCATGAGTGTTTGTAATTAATATTTATGTTTTATATCTTATTTGTGCTTATGCAAACAAGAAGGAAGGATAAAAGGAGGGGAGCAGGGAGAGAGGGAGAGAAGGAAGAAAATCTTGAAAAATATACCCAAGAAAATGAAATATGATCAGCCAGTTAAGCAAGTGGTTGTTTTCTGTATTCTAATTAGTAGGAGAAAACTGAGTTGCTCTTTGATATCAACTCTGAGAACAATGTTTCAGTTGCTCACTAAGTCTCAACTTCCTAAACTTTAGAATGGAATTCCTAGTGCCCGGATTGCAGAATTTCTGGTGAGTTCAGACCCAAAGAATATATAAAAACTAACAAGTTTGAATCATAAAATAATTGCTTATTAACAATATTAAGAACATTCTTACCTAAAAATGTGTCATCTCAATATATTGTGTTCTATTGCTAGAACACAATTATGCCATGTATGTTTTTTCCAAATTGATAAGCTTAAAATGCCTAATGAACTTCATAGTACAATCCCTTTTCATCTCCTGGTCCTACAAACCAAAGATAAACTCTAAAACTGACACACTCCGAGGATCATAAAATGGGAATTACAAGGCTGAATACTTGCCAGCATTTGGTTTCAGTTTTAGAAGTCTGTCTACTTTTTGCATTTAGGCTATTTCATATATCTTCCTCTAGGCATTAGTCATCGTGTTTATAATTTTAGCAAGTCTAATATTTATGTGTTCAGTGAACACATAACAGAATTCAGGCACCCACACAGAAAAGGTTTTAAGAACTCGAGTAGCACTTTGATGTGGTTGTTTTAGCAAGAAAATGGACACACAGGATGCTCTCCTGGAAATGTCTTTGTGATGATACGGAATTTTTAAAATTCCAACTATACAATTGACAAAGTAGGTAGTTGTAGGTGGGTGAATGCATCAGGAAACAGCAACGGAATCATAATGCAGAAAGGATGCAGGTAGAATAGTTAAATAAAGAACATCTCCCTGAAGGTCCTGATTTGACCAAAAGGAAAGAGACCTAAGGCAGTGAGCAGATCTGCCGCGTTATTTTGCCGTGCCACAACAATTATCTCTGGCTTTATGGTAACTGCCGGCTCAACTCTAAATCCCTATCTAGAACCTTTTAATCAAAAGCGACAAATGCTTGGATTTGTGAGGTTTTAATAATGCCAGATCAAATGACTGCATGTGAAAGGAGAACATCTGAGCTGGCAATACTTGGATTCCGTGTGCTCCAGGAAAAAGAAATATGTACTCATAGAAATGACACCGACAGAGAAAGCATTCATCTTTAAAGTGAAGGGTAGAAGTTCCTCTTGGATTTTCTGCTGTCCTGCTTGTTTTCCCTGCTCGCGGTTTAAAAACTGGGGTCAGGCCGAAACCGGTTTGGCTCAGTGGATAGAGCGTCGGCCTGCGGACTGAAAGGTCCCAGGTTCGATTCCGGTCAAGGGCACATACCTTGGTTGCGGGCACATCCCCAGTAGGAGATGTGCAGGAGGCAGCTGATCGATGTTTCTCTCATCAATGTTTCTAACTCTCTTTCTCCCTTTCTCTCTGTAAAAAATCAATAAAATATATTTAAAAACTGTGGTCAGGCTTATATAGGAGCTTCAAGACGATGAATGCCTACAATAAATGCCTACAGGTTATACCAGCTGATCCTGCCAACATGAGAGGTTGTGCCCAAGCCAAAGCAAGCTTTAAAAGCATGCACGTGAATCAATGAAACAGAAAACCACCTGGCAGCACACACGTGCCCAATGGAAATGTATGCCGCAAAGGGACTGGGACCCAATTGTGGTTTTCTGGAAGGGGGTGGTAAAGTGGAAAAAAGAAAGGAGCGACCGCTGGGAGATCTGGATCGTTAGGCTCCCTTCAGCATTTTACTGGACTTGTGACACGGAGTAAGCCACTTGGTTTCCATGGGAGTCAGATAGGGATAATAATGTTTAGGCCGGGCTGGGCACAGAGTCAGCTCTCAAAATGTTATTTATAATCATTCATATTTTATTATTATAATCTCCCAAGATTACTGTGCTAAACAAAAAATGCATATAGAAAAACTTGCAACCATTATGGAAACATAAGGAACCATGTAACTTACTGTAGGTGAAAACACTGGTGCCCTACCTCACTGTCGTTACCTGAACCTTTAAAAGTCAGACGATTGACATATTTTTGAAGGTATAACACGAAGTGAGAATGTTAAAAACGTTCTTGACAGTGATTGCAACCAGGAAAAAAATACCTATGTATACGGATAAGGACTGAAAGGGAACATGGAAAAATGAAAACCATCAGGGCTATACCTAATAATCAGACATAATCCCTGCCTGGTCTAGAGAGTGAACACTGTATTACGATAAATGTTTCATTATAACGGGATACATGCTTCAGTGAATGAATGTATATAACCAGAGTGCACAGAGAGAACTGATTTTTGTAGGAGCTGGAAGAGAGCATGGGCTTATAACATAAAGAGAAGGCAAGGTCCCACCAAAGAATGGGACCGTATCCTTGAAAACTATAGGGATCCAGTTTTGAGGGGCACTATAGAATCAGAATTGGGGACACGGGCTTTGGAATCAGTGTTCAAAGCCTGGCTCTGTCACTTACTATGGTGGATTTTAAAAGGCAGCCCAAATCTTTCTACTGCCCTTCCCAATGGGAACTGGCCCAGATCTTTCTACTGCCCTTCCCAATCAGTAGGTAGAGTTCATGTCTTTCCTCATTGCATCTGGCTTTGCCACGTCATTTGCTTTGTGACACAAGCAGAAGCTTGACAAGCACTTGAGCATTGTGGCTTGTCCTCTCTTTGGGTGCTGGGAACACTGGGACCATCAGGTGCACAGCCATTAGCCTGCTGTTGGGTAAGGAAGGGACTGTGAGAGCTAGCACGTGACCTCAGTCGTGCCCGGCTGAGCCCACCCTGATTGCTACAGATTTCAAAGAGGAAGAGTGATTGCTGTCCTAAGCAATTCGAACATGGTTTGTTATAGAGCAAAATCCAACAGGTACACTCTGCGGCTCTGGATAATTTACTTCACCTCTTTAAACTTTGGTCTCCTCATCTGTAACATTGAGATAACAACAGTCATTGCCTCCGAGGTTGCTGGGAGTATTAAATAGATGATGCATGGAAAATACGTATAGTGCCAACACTCGCTAGCCCAGGGGTGGGCAAACTTTTTGACTCGAGGGCCACAATGGGTTCTTAAACTGGACCGGAGGGCCGGAACAAAAGCATGGATGGGGTGTTTGTGTGAACTAATATAAATTCAAAGTAAACATCATTACATAAAAGGGTACGGTCTTTTTTTTCAATAGTTTTATTCATTTCAAATGGGCCGGATCCGGCCCGCGGGCCGTAGTTTGCCCACGGCTGATCTAGCCACTAATAGTATGATGGCATACTTATGCCCAGAATTTCATTTTTCCAGAGATCAGAAGCGGCCCAATGGGATGCTATAGGTGCTGTAACTATGAGAGCCATAACAGTTCCTGGGACATGTTCTAAAAGTAAACAGTGGGGTGTTGTTGTGGTTTTGGGGTTTTTTTCTGTTTATTTGCATATTTCATATATCAGTTACTAGGTATTAAAATGCTATTTGGTGAAATGCTATGTTTCTATAGGTTTTCTTTTTCCTAAGTTCAACTTTTTTTCTTAACCATTGCCTCTGCCCAACAAAGTCTGGGCAGCTGAGTTTTCTGTTTTCTGTGACTTCAGTGGAACATGATATCTTCCTGATTCATCTCCCATGAGGAGGAAAACCATACCTGACTACATCACAGGAAGAAGATGTGGGTTTGCTAATGGCCTTCTGAAAATATTAAGTGCTAAGTGGTTCGATTCTTTCCACTTCTCTCTCTGAAACATCAAGGCTAACAGAATTAATTTTCTAAAAATTAAAATTCTCTCCTAATGGAACACAATTATGAAACTATGTGAGTGTTCCCTTTTCAATAATGTGGGTATAATTTTAAGTAACTTCAAGTAATATCTGATAGACATGAGTGTTTATAGTCCCACTGAAGTCGGAAATTGATGTAAATTTAAAGTAGCTGCAAATTACTGTACAATCTTTACATTGTGAATGTTTTCCCCTTTTTAAAATTAGTGATATGCTAATATTTCACAGCTTAGAACTGGGCTCCCCTTACCCTCCGTGCTCCCCTTCATTGTAGTAATCCTGAAATGCAAAACTTTGCTCAAGATAGCAGGCTTATCCTCCAAATACAATTATCAAAAGAACCTTTACTAATGCATTTACAAATAGCAGTTTCCTGGCAGGCAACAGCATTGTCATACCCTTAGTCTAAGTTCTATCTGAACTTGAAACATGAATGTCTCTAAGAACATACGCAAGGGCTGCAAAACCAAATTTCCAATCACAAAGACAATTAATGAGGGGGCTTTCAAAAAGAGCCTTGTTTATGTTCAGAGCATCAGTTCCTCCATTTGTTTGAACTGATTTACGCCCTCTGTTTGAATTATATGTGCCTAGAAATAAAAGATAAGGATACTTCTGAATGCCTGGCCGGCATGGCTCAATGGTTGAGCGTTGACCTATGAACCAGGAGGTCACAGTTCAATTCCTGGTCAAGGCACATGCCCAGGTTGCAGGCTCATCCCAGCGTGGGGCTTGCAGGAGGCAGCCAATCGATGATTTTCTCTCATAAATGATGTTTCTATCTCTCTCGCACTCTCCCTTCCTCTCTGAAATCAATAAAAATATTTTTTTAAAAGGACACTTCTGAATCTCCCACTTGTATTTTTGAATCCTAGTAGGGTGTTCAATTTGGAGGCAGTATAACACCCAAGAGTGTGGCTCTGTAATCAGAATGCCTTCACTTAATCGCTCTGTGCTCTTGGGCAAGATGTGTCAGCTCTTTGGGCCACAGGTTCCTCATCTGCAAAGTATAATATTACCTCCCAAGCCTGAGCAAGACAAGGCACGTCAAAGCACATAAAACAATGGCTGGCACATAATCGGCACTCAGCACATGCTTGTTGAAGTTGGCTAGAGCATTTGACCCTTGTTGAATGTGTCCTGTGATTGAGGTAGCATGGCTCAGACCGCTGTTTTGGACAGGGCACAATAGTCAATGTAGTAGGACCCTCACCTAAGACAGAGGTTGCAACACTGAAGGATTGCCTATCAAGTTGGCTGGGACCAAACACTATTATGTAATACTATATACTAGTATAGTCTGGGATTGTGTGGAAATTGTTTGAAGCAAGAACCATATGTAGCTTTAAAATTTTTTCTCCAAAAACCCACAAAAAGCAGCCTTTCTTAACTTTCCCCCTTCTCAGCAGATGCTTTGTGTCATGGTCCTTCTTTCCTTTATTTCTTACTAGAGGCCTGATGCATGAAATTCGTGCAAGAGTAGGCTTTCCTTCCCCCTGCTGCCGGCACCGGCTTCCCTCGCAGCCCTGGCTTTGTCCGGAAGGTCATCCAGAAGGATGTCTGGTCTAATTAGCATATTACGCTTTTATTATTATAGATAATAGAAGCCTGAAGGTTGAGGAGGTAAAGGCTGGCTATTAAGAAGAGAATGTTTAAAAACAAAAATAAAAACAGGGATGTCGCTGAGTGGAAAGACTGCACTAGAAGGTTGGATGACCTTGGAGAGGTGAATCACCGGCTCAGCGTTCTCATGGACGGGTTACCTTTCTAAGATCATTTCGAACTCCCAAAGTTTGGGACTGTGTGATGTGGAATCAGGGGAAAGTAAGTCCCAGGAAGAAAGAAGAAACAGTAGAAAATAGCGGGGGAGGGGGGGGGGGAACTATGTAAACAGAGGAATGGCTTCTCCAGGTTCGTACGGATTTTTAAGATAGATGCAGGAATCTGGGAGTTTTCAGTATTACAAGAAAACAAATGCAGTAAAAATAAAAATTGTTCATGTACTCAGAAGTAGATTAACCAGTCAGATCATCTAAAAAGTTAGATTTCTGTTTTCAGAGAAGTTAAATCACCTGAACGCGCTCAACTTTGGTGTCCATCAGGGAAATGCAAATAAAGCCACAGAGATAACATTAGAAATAATGCAGTGTCCATTGCAGGAAAAAGACAACCGGCAGTCGTAATCCATGCTTATGCACGAGCACCAAGAGTCACGTTTGAGAATAGCCAAAGCAGCATTGGTCGTGACAGGCGAAAACTGAAAACAACCTGCCAGTCCATCACCACACCGCGGATTAAATACACCATGGCAGACTCGGACAGTCCAATTCTCCACAGCAGCGAAAGAGAATACATTCCACAGCACACGTCTTCATCCATTTTAAATGATCTCTGCATAGTTTACTTTTAATGTAGTTTAAACACTGTTTTCCTGAAATAAGTTAGGAGGAAATATGCTACAGCACAATGTTTTATGCAATTTAAAACACACTAATGAACTTCAAATATCCCTACATGTGTAAGACATATATTTGTAAAACATTATAGGGGGTGTCATGGAATGAAGGGAATTTTGAGTGGGAATTGGGTTATTTTCAGGACAATTAATAAAATGAATTAAAATGAGAAAGGGGATTTGCAAGCAATGATGATGACAATTCCAGGTCCCTTCACTACCCCCAAAACAACAATAATAAAATAAACATACTCAGGAAATATAAGCAGAGAGGTATGCTCCTCTTATGATGCCCAGAATGACCTTCCTCTTCTCCTTCTGGAAAACTGCTACTGACCTGTCAATATTAATCGTTTTCCTTTGGTGCCTGGCCAGTGTGACTCAGTGTTGAGCCTCAACCTATAAACCAGGAGGTCACGGTTCAATGCCTGGTCAGGGCACATGCCCAGGTTTCAGCTTGATCTCCAGTAGGGGGCATGCAGGGGGTAGCTGATCAATGATTCTCTCTCACTATTGATGTTTCTATATCTCTCTCCCTCTCTGAAATTTCTTTAAATCTTTTTCCCTTAGGTGAATCTTCCCCTAGCTCCTCAGTGATTATTATTTGTCCCTGAGTCTGCCTTCCTTATTAAGCTGGATTTTCTTTTGGTTCAGGGAATCTGCATATTTCTCTCTCTATTCCTAGACTTCTAAAGTACCTGGTACCTAGTAGGTCTCAGCAACTGTTGATAAGTAAATCAGCAAATAAAATAAGGACTTCACTTATTTAGACATCTCTACTTATTTTGTAATGTTCTCAACTATCTTAAGCTGAATAATAACTCCTTACCCCCACCACCACACAGGAGGTAGAAGCAACACTCCACGGTGACTCACTAGACGGCTTCCTCAAAGTATTAGACCACTGCTTGATAGACTTGGGCATTGTGGCAGCTTGCATTTCAGGGAGAAAACAGGGGACAAAGATGCCATCAACAAGCACCTCTGGTCTGTCTGAATAGCAACCTCATTGATACTGTCTCCCACTATATACCCTGGTAAGTTATCATTGAGAACGGAAGAGATAAAATCCCCATTTTCTGGCCAACTCTGCAATAATAAAGACAGATGAAACAGGTATGTTTCCTACGTCCAGGCTCTCTGGGTAAGTTGTCCTCAGCCATGGAGGGAAGAACATGGCATTTGAGGCTCAAGGCCTGAGTCATCTTTTCCAGGCCCCTTGTCAAGGGCCTAATGGCTGGCCCAGGGCTGCCAGGTCATTGGAGGAACACAGAGGGTTCCAGAAAGCAGGACAAAGCAGCGATAGAACCCTCCCTGGGAAACAGTGGAAAGAGAATTTCTGAGATTCATTGGCCCCCAGCACGACTCTCCAAGCTTTTGGAACACATTTCAAAGTAAGTGCAAAGCTTTTTAGATAAAGAGCAGGAACTATTCCCCGTTTTGGCTCGAGTTCCTGTTTTCTGTTTTGAAAGTCTTACTACTCACTTTCAGGGATGTCGTTTAAGATACATAATGATGAGCAAGTTGAAAGCTCATAATCCTTTAGAGATTGTAAATGGGCAGGTGACACGTGTTTCTGAATGTTGGGGCCCTATACACGAATGGGTCCCTGCCTCTCGGGGAACCAGAGCTCTCCGTGCCTGGCTGCCAGGAATGAAGAGTCTATGTGTTAGACTCTCTGAATGCTGGCCCTTTCATAATCCGTGACCCATTTAAACCTCCAGGAATCCTTTTGATGCTTTTCCCCTCCCTCTGTTATGAACCAAAACTGTCTTTCCCAAGCTGACAGAGACCCAGCTCTCCCCAACAGCCATTTGTAAACTTACCTAAAATTATTACTCAAAGAATTTCTCCAGCTCCAGGCTTTCCCTTCATTGCTGTTCTTGTTTGTTTGTTTGTTTAAGCATTGTTTATTTATCAGTAAAAGTTACAAAGAACAGAAAACAGCCCTGGCTGATGTGGCTCAGTTGGTTGGGCGTCGTCCCATGCACTGAAAGGTTGCCTGTTCGATTCCGGGTCAGGACACCTACTCGATTCCCTCGTAGGGGGCATGCAGGAGGCAGTGATCATTGTTTCACTCTCACATCGATTTTTGTTTCTCTCTCTCTCCCTCTCCCTTTCTCTCTAAAAGTCAATTTAAAGAAAAACAAGAAACCATGGTGTTCTAAGAACCAAACCTGAACATCCCCTGCACAAGCACACTTCTATGTCTCTGCTGATACTGTATAGTCTGCTCAAGAATTCTTCCAGGGAAAATTGTAGTCACCTTCCAATTCCACTGGAACCTTCTCCAACATCCTTTCCACTTGGTGGACCTCATCCTTCCCCTGCCTGTGCCCTCAAATCATGCTGTACAGACTTTTTTTTAATATATTGTTATTGATTTCAGAGAGGAAGGGAGAGGGAGAGAGAGAGAGAAACATCCATGATGAGAGAGAATCATGGATCGGAGCCTCTTGCATGCCCACTGGGGATAGAGCCCACAACCCAGGCATGTGCCCTGACCAGGAATCGAACCAGGGACCCTTCAGTCTGCCTCAGGCTGACGCTCTAGCCACTGAGCCAAACCAACCAGGGCTGTACAGACTTCTTATACAACGTCTGCTTACACTGAGAGGAGCCTGAGGTTTAGAGTCTGAATCTAGGGGCTGTACTCTCTACTCTGCACTTACCATATCCCATTAGGGAAGTCATACAGCTTCTCAGATTTCCGATGACTTCATCTACAAAATGGGTCTAATAGCATGGTGCCTTGCCAGGTTGATGTTTGGGAATAAAAGACACCAGAGGAGAAAAGAAAAGCAGGATGTTTTCAGATGGTAGGCACTGAAGCCCAACACCACGAGCTGGCCATGGGAATCACGGTGGGATTCTCAGATGCAGGGAATGGCCACACGCATCAAAGCTGGGAGAGCGAACAGACCTGGCATTTTTGAGGGGCAAAAAGGCCAGGGCGGGCTGGATCTTGTGCCTTTTAAACTATTACCCTGCACTCATACGAGAGGGTATATAAAGTTAAATGCTAATTACTAAAACAAAGAACCAAAAGTGATGAGCAACTTTTATCCGGATTTGGAGCAAAGCAACGAGAGAAGGTTGAAAGCATTATGCACTGTTCTGTTGAGCAGCGTTACTGCGGACACAGGTGTGTGTGACCAGGGGGAAGGTTTTGCCCTTCTTACAAATTGATGAATGTGTAAATGAACCAGGAGTGGGGGTTTCCAGTTCAAGTTTGTGAAGATAAATGTCTGCACACCTCATACTTCTGCTGGCTTGATATTTAACCAGCAACCAGAGTGAAATAAATGGACCATAAAAGGAAGCTACAAAAATCACAGGGTCCTGATACAAACTGGAGACTCAGGATAATTCTTTGCAACTTGAATTTCCCCACGCTTCAGCAGCCTATGGTAGAAGTAAGCTCGACCATCATCGCTCAGATATCACTCCAGCTGCTGATGCAGGACCTCCAGTCTTCTGTGAGGTCTCACCCCCAGGATAAGTGGGAGTCCTGAGGGGTACCTCACAGGGGGCCATGAAAAAGTACACTTCTGCTCATATGTGTGTTTTATCAGGTGTCCCCTGGGAATCACTTTGCTGGCCTACCATCCACTGACCTCCAATACATGAAGGACATCAGTCCTCTCCACTGTCTGTCCTCTGGGCGTTACTATCAGTACATCAATGCCCCCTTAGTACCAGGCTAGGGTTGGTTTTCATGACAACGAGGGAGGACACTCTTCCCTCCAGGACTTAGATTCAGCATCGCCATCTAGTCCCAAAGCAGCGGTGCATATGGCCCAAGCCTCAAGGCATCCTACTCAAATAGGGTGCCATCCCTTTCTGCCATAGCCCTCCACCCACAGACTCAGACAACGCAGCGCCCTGTCCACTTCCACGCCTATGTCCAGAGATGAGCTGTGACCCTTTACTTTCCTGCAAACCAATGAACCGCACATTCACAGACAGCCATGACTCTCAGTTTAAGATCCTCTCAATCCAATCAAGACAAAATCCTTACTATCAAGGAGCTTGTGTAATTTTAAATCTCACTGCTTTGTAGAAACATCCCAGTGTCTTTCTCCATTCAGTGCACGGACGGCACTCAGACTAACGAATGCCGAGGCTACATTAAGGCTCAGGGGGCTACCAGGACAATCTCCTTTCACATCTCATTAACAAACACTGTGCCAGAGGCTGAGA
Source organism: Myotis nattereri (assembly GCF_964212035.1). NCBI lineage: Eukaryota > Metazoa > Chordata > Mammalia > Chiroptera > Vespertilionidae > Myotis > Myotis nattereri. The sequence continues at coordinate 51,348,346 of NC_138089.1, forward strand.
AAACAAGATGAACATGACATGGTTCCTGCCCTAGTGCAGCTCAGAGCCCAGCGGGAGGACAGGCAGCTTCATCATTGATTACTTAGAAGAGGTTGCCATGAGAACATGGTTTGGGACTTAAAATCAGATTAACGGGGTCAAGGAAGGAGATTTTTCAAGAGTAAAAAAAAATGTTTGGAGATGTGTTTTGAAGAATAAGACAATTTAACTAGGTAACGTGTTAACTAGTCACAGAAATCCTTAGTCTTATGCATAATAGCTACCTCTCTTAGGAAACTGGAACTACCTGTAGTTTCCAGAACTGATCAAGACTTTGCCCCTGTGTTTCTTTCACATAAATCCCTTTCCATCTTACAGCTGCTCTTCAGTTCTTACAAAAGTAAAATAAAATTCAAGGTTGAAAAATTCCTTGTTGTAAGGCCATGTTGTAAGCCATCAAGGCTGGAATTGCCCATAGACCCTGGGGATTTCACTCCCTCGCATTAGATCAGGCTTCACATCTGTAGACATTCATTCAAGTCCTATACTTTTCCTTATCACAGTTCATGGGAAATGCGTGAGTGAGTGTGTGTGTGTGTGTGTGTGTGTGTGCGCGCGCGCGCGCGTATTAATTAATTCCTGTCTCTCTCATTGGGCTCTAAGTTCCAGGAGAACAGACTTAATCTATATTTTCTCTCTGTTGTTCGTTTCTAGCACAATGCCTGGTACAGAAGAGATGCTTGAGAAAGTTGTGTTGACACTGTTGCTCTGTCATTGTGTGCTCTGTTTGCTGCTGTTGTGATGTTAGCTGTCAGAAATTGTCTCTACGGAACAATCAGGAATTGTGTTTTGAGGAGGATAAAGCCATGGTTATTGGGTTAGTCATCCTGGCCTGATCAAATGAGAGGCGATGGGATACCGTGATATCTAGAGCTCTCTGAGTGCCAAATGTCCAGTGAGAGGCTGTCACTCAGAACAGGAGTTTTCAATGGATGGAAAAAGCAATAAGTTCTTTCCAAAGGGCATGAGCTAAAGCGAACATGCAGAACCAGATACATAATTCACAGGGTCCAAGGCAAAATATAAATGCAGCGCCCCTTGTTCAAAACTTATTAAAAATTTCAGGAAGCAACAGAAGAGCACTGAACCAAGTGCAGGAGTCTGGGTCACGTGACAGGCTGCAAGCATGAGGCTGGCCTTGCACACATTCACAGCTAATAGAGCAAATCTAAACTTAAGTTTACTATTTTCTATTAGGAAATTAAGGATGGACTTTTGCATATTTTTAAGTGTTTTAAAAATCTAGATGTATTTCCTTCCCCTGTATCTTCAAAAAATACTGGATCCACCCTAACTGGTTAGGCTCAGTGGATAGAGCATCGGCCTGCAGACTGAAGGGTCCCACGTTCAATTCCAGACCCAGGGCATGTACCTTGGTTGTGGGCTACATCCCCAGTAGGGGTCCTGCAGGAGGCAGTTGATTGATGTTTTAACTCTGTCTCTCTCCCTCTCTGTAAAATCAATAAAAATATATATTTAAAAAAAAAATCCTGGATCCTTCTGCCACTTTATCCAATGGGGCCAAGTCTATGTTTCCATTAAGTCTGTTCAGGCAGAATGGCCTGCCTATCTGTGAACGGCCCTGAACTCATTTCTATAGGGCAACACCCAGTTGCTCTACAGCGATGAAGGTCTGGCCGAGATTGGAAGCTCCACAGTCCAAAGAGCATGGATTTTGAAGCCAAAATGGGTTCTATCTAATTCTAGCCCCACTACTTATCGTCCAGTGACTTAAAGCAAAGACCTGAGCCTCCCTAAAACCTCAGTCGTGTCATTTATAAAATGGAAGTAGTAGTACCCACCTAGCCCAAGAGTGTGGCTCTGGGCATCCAGGGAGACGAAAAGCCTAACGGGCTTTAGCTCCGGAAAGCACAACCAATTGCGGACACAGGCGCATTTCATTCTCTCTCTGCTTTAGTCCCACGCTGAATGGCGGGAAGCCTGGTGCTCTCAAGCCAGGGAACCCCAGCTTTGGTCCCTGATCTCCGTCACCGAACCCTATAAATAACTTGGCTAAGTCACTGCCTCCCTTTGAGTGGCTGCTTCTCAGTGTGAGGAATGAGGGAGTTGTTGCAGGTGGTTCCTCCTGGCTGAGTCACTCTCGGGTTTTCTATTCATTCCCGGGTTTGGTCAGAATTTCCCCGGCACCCCCCCCCCCCAAACCCCCACCCTGCGAAAGAACCACCCCGACCCGGCAGGCGCGCGCCCAGCCCCCAGCTTTGGCTCTCACCCGCACGCCCCTGGCTGCCCTCGCTACCGGCCCTGGCCCCGCAGCCCCGCCCGGAGCCGTCTCCCCGCCTCCCGCTTCTCCGGGGTGATCGAGCCTGAATCGGAGCCCGTTCGCCCCGCTGCCGGGGGCTGTCAGCACCCTTGGGTCGCCAGCGAGGTGGCTGTGGGCTCGGCGGGGCGGGGCGGGGCGGGGCGGGGCGCGCTCTCCTCTCCCCACGGGAGCGCGGGGACGTGGGCAGGGCGGGGGTGAGGCCGGTGGAGGGCGCATCGGAGCCTCGGCGAGGATGGGAGTCCCTGGAACCCCGAGCTGAGCCGCCCAGCGCGCGGCGGGGAGGGCGCACCGGAGGAAGGCGAGCCCCGCTGTTCCTCCGGGAGCCCCGCACCGTGCCCGCGCCGCCGCGATGATCCCCCCGAGCGGCGCCCGCCAGGACGGCGTGGACAGGCTGCCCGAGGAGGCAGCGAGCGCCGAGCAGCCGCCCTCTCCGGCATCCACCGGCAGCCAGGAATCCAAGGTACCGCGCGCATTGCCCCAAGAGAAGCAAACTCTCCATTTGTGCCCCTCTCTGGCCACCTTGGTTTCCTCTGAACTGGCGCTGGCGCAGGGGGGTGGGCTGAGACGGGCCCCCTAAGTCCACCAGGTTTCAAGGACTGGTCCTCCCTTGAGACCTGAGTGTCCGGCTTGCCTCGCTGCTCAGGGTGCTGGACCACGTTCCTGTGGACCCAGCCTCCTCGCCCTCACACCCCGCGGGCTCCGCTGGGCTTCTGCCCCTGGAGCTCACGCAATTCACCTGGACTCCGGGGTCAGCGATCGCGCTCTTGGGTGCTGATGGCTTAATTGTTCTTTGCCTGTTTGTGCTCAAACGCCTGTGGGTATTAGGCGGCTTCTGGGGGCGGACAGCCCAGGGCTATTCCTCCAGAAAAGCCAGGAGGGCGGTTGCGGGCCAGCAAAGGGTTGTCAGAATCCCGAGGGTCTCCGAGACCCTCCGCTTACCAGAGCTCAGCCCGCACTTGGGATGCCGCGGGTTTTAGGAAAACTGGGCGGTGGGAAAGGCTGTGGTGGCGGGAACGGGGATGCTCCTCTGGTGGAAGTTAACACTCGCGGAACTTTGATTTGCTTCTCTGAGTTACGCGAACACATACACAGAACCGACCCGCGGCACCTCTCCTGTCGCTGCTGTTCGGAAACTCTCGTGGGTGCCAGGCACCTGTTTGGCAACCTTGGAAGAGGATCCAGGGAAATGCCGCCGCTGGCAGGGAGATGCCGTTTGGAGTGAAAACTGTAAGATGGACTTACTTGGTAGTTGGATGGATTTTTTAGAAGTGCAAGGTTCCTGGCTCTTTATACAGGTCTCCCAGTGAGTTCCCCCAGCATATTGGGGGGTGGGGGGAGTCGTTGTGTAAGAGTGAAGGAAAGAGGGGTGCCAGTTTGGAGGGCAGGTCTGAGGGGGCAAAGGAACCCCCCTTCTCTGCCTCCCCACACACCCCTGGAAGCCACTGACACATGGAAGGAGCAAAATCACAGCTAAGTGGCTTTCAGTTTAAGCGTCGCTGGGCACGGTACATATCCCAGCCCCCGAAGTTAGGAGGTAATTAATCCAAGACAGAGAGCTCTGCATGCTGCTTATTTTTATGTAAATTTTTCTGCTAGAGCTGGGGCATGTGTATCCACCTTTCTAAAACACTTGGAAATAAGGGCAAAGCCTCACTTTGCAGAGTCATCGGGAGGAACAGGTGAGATGAGCTGAAGGCCACCCTGGTATACTCCCACCTGAGAAAAGGAGATGGCATCCATCTGGCCCCAGACGATCCGCTCCAGGGCAGCCTCACAACCCACACATATGTACCACTCTTCTCCACCCAGAAGTGTCTGGGAGTCTCATTGTCCGTCCTTGACCATCAGTCACCTAAGTGATAGGGTTAGTGGCCATTTCAAAGGTGATCTAGAATACTGAAAATGAATGTAGCTATACTCAAGAGCGAAGCTGGCATTTATTGAATTTTAGGGACAGGAAAGGAGAGAAATATCAATGGGAGAGAGAAACATCAATCCGTTGCTTCCTGTAGGCACCCCAACTGGGGATTGAACCCACACCCTAGGTAGGTATGTGCCCTGACTGGGAATCGAGTCCGCAACCTTTTGGTGCACGGGATCACGCTCCAACCCACTTAGCCAACCGGCCAGGATGGCATTAAACTCTTTGATTGGGCCTGTTGCTCTGCAGTAGGTGAGTTCTGGAAAGTGCTTAGCATTTAGATACACAGCAGCCGGGTTCAAGCACACCACATGGGTTTGCTATTTATAGATATCCTAATGTAAATTCTTTGGCAACACAAAAACTACCTATGTAATAGCCATAATTAACCACCAATTTATCTGGCTTATGGTTTCAGATTCGTACACGTCCGTGTTTCTCAAACATGCCTGAAGTCTGTTTACACATTCCTAAATTTGCTGTCATGGCTTAGGTGCTCTTAATCAGTGGAGATGGGCTATGCATTAGGGGGTGGGTGGGGGAGGGACATGAACCCCAGGAGATGGAACACAAAACAGTGCACCCGAATGAATTCTCCTTGGCACAGCCTTTGTGATATTCTCTGAGGGTCCCATGGTGTGGAGGAATGTGTGGTGAGGAGACAGGATGGCGAGAAAAGGGGGCAGAGGCAGCCTCCGTTCATTCTACACCAGGAACGCCACATCTGAAGGCTCACTGGCATTTGCAAGAATCTTCCTACAGATGAGAGCCTGGGGAGGAAAATGTGAGCACGACAGTAGCAATCATTCCATCTTACTCCTCTGAAGTGCTTTGTTTGTCTGAGCACCGAGTGGGACAACCCTGGGCATTAAGCTTTCTCAAGAAACATTTTTAAAATAACTTTTTAAGGAAACTTTTCTCTCTGATGATCACAGTAACAAACACTTCTTGTAGAAATTTGCAACGTCCAAGCAAAAATAAAGAAGAGTAAGATCACCTATTGGCCAAAACCCACCGGCAGCTACTGATAATGTTTGACCTATATTGTATGTCCTTTTTCATCTCTTTTATATTTGCACAATTGAGAGAGCAAGGGTGCGCATCTATTCAATGCTTGCTACATGTCCGGCACAACCTGACTGTTCAGGATTACCCTCTGAGGGCACTTGCACTGGTATTTCCATTTTATGGATAGGCAAGTGGAGGCTCAGAAAGATGACTTACCCTCAAGGACTCATAGTTGAGTGACACAGCAAGGACAGGGACTCAGGTGGCATTGGTCGGGAGTGTGAGTTCTCAGCCACAGCACAACATCTCCCATTTCACCTAACATCCTAACCCAGTATTTGACATGCCACTAAAAGTCATTTACAGCAGTTATTTTGGCCTTCTTGTCTTAAGAAATATTTGAAAATGAATTGAGCCACAGTATCACATGAAATGATTACAAACCAATTCTTGTCCAGGTTCTAGATTTTGGTTTTGCTGCCCTTTCCCTGAAAGTATATTTGCGGAAGTAATTAAATGGAATATCACAGAATCATCTGGAAAATGAGGCCCACGACAAACCCCTTAGTCCAGAGGGTTCAATAGAAGAGGAATGATGATGATTCAATGCCCTGAGCACATAACAATGTTTCCAGAAGCGCATTTCTTGGCAGATGCTTTGCGATGCTAAATCATGGGATATCAGAATTGGAAACACTAAAGATCATCTATTCCAGGTAATTTTTAAATGATGGATAATTTTATTATGTACATTTATTTTATGGTGGAGAATTTCAACATACACAAAAGTAGAGAGAACAGTATGAAGAAACATCATGTACCTAATCACCTGGCTTCATCAATTGTCAATTTATCATCTTGTTTCTTCTATTAACCCTTCCCACACACACACACTGGATAATTCTAAGCAAATTCCAGACATCAACTTATTTCATCTGTAACTATTTCAGGTCACATCTCTAAAAGGCAATGCCTCCTTTTATAAACCCATTATCACATGTTCCAGGTGTTCAAGGGTCAATATATTCTTTGGAGGTTCACGAATGATCTTTTGAAGATCTATAAACAACCAGAACACTCAAAATTGTGCAAGTACATGGACATGTGCATCATCCGGGGAACGGACTATTAGCTTATACCAGATCAGTAACGTGTCTATACCTTCAACATTTATTTAAATAATCCCCTTTATTTTGTCTCTTGAGTCAATCCAGGCCCAGAGGGAGGTGTTGATTTACCTAAGATCACACAGCTAGTTACTGGCAATACCCGTGTCTAAAAACCCCGTCTTGAACTTTGGATACCCCAATGCAGTTTCTTCAGAGCGAATTCCTGTAAGCACAAGTGGCAATGTAGTTCATATGGTTTTCTTTTTCATCAAATTAGTTGAGTTGAAAAAGTTTGAAAGCCATGAACCTCTCCCATCTATCTTTCCACTAACTATTCCAGAAAAACCACAACCTAATTTATTTTCTAAGTGCTTGACAGAGAACATGGAACACTAGGAAAAATTCACATTTCAGCGTCCCTTATTTCAATGAATGTCTTTTTTTTTAAATATATTTTATTGATTTTTTTTTACAGAGAGGAAGGGAGAGATATAGAGAGTTAGAAACATCGATGGGAGAGAAACATTGATCAGCTGCCTCCTGTACATCTCCTACTGGGGATGTGCCCGCAACCAAGGTACATGCCCTTGACCGGAATCGAACCCGGGACCTTTCAGTCCGCAGGCTGACGCTCTATCCACTGAGCCAAACCGGTTTCGGCTCAATGAATGTCTTTTCTCCTACCAAGTTATTGACAGAATTCTAACAACATAGCTCTCTAATCCATTTAGAATTGGTTTCTTGGCATGGTGTTAGGTAGGGGTCAAGATTCATTATTGCACTGCACCACCAACTTTGCCATAAATCAAGTGACTGCATATCCAGTTTATGTGGAGGTTTCTGTAATGCCCCATTGGTCTGTTTGTCTATCCTGGTACCAAGGCAGCCCTGTCTTGATGTAAAGGCTTTATGAAAAAGTTTTGCTATCTGGCAGATTAAGTCTTCCAACTTTGCTTTGCTTTTTCAAAAATGGTTTTGGTTTCTTTGGGCCTTTGGCATTTCTATGTGCATTTCAGAATCAGCTAATCAATTTCCACAAAAACACCTGCTAGGATTTTGATTGGTGTTGTAATAAATCTAGAAATCCATTTGGAGCGAAAGGACATGTTTATACTAGAAGTTCTTCCAATAATATATTCCACACTAGTATGTTTTCTTCTGCCATTAGCTGAGAACAGAATTTCATTATTTTTGCATTTGGGGTCTCATTAACTGAGAACATAATTGCATTACTTTTGAACGTGGGGGCTTCCCAGGTCAAAATTTGAGCCTCAGGTCTGTGATTATGAATTCCCAGGGAAATTATTCATTCATTCATTCATTCATTTTCTAGCTATGCTTAAATTTCTTTATCATCTACCTGAGTTGGTGAGAAGTTTGTTTTTAGTTCATTCCTTTCTCTTTTTCAGATCTCCAATTCATGTAGGCATCCAATTCCAACCCCCTACATTTATTTCTATTTAAGGTGAAATATACATAAAATAAAGCATAGTGTCTTAACCATTTCTTCAGTGGACAGTTCTGTGGCATGAAATACATTCACATTGTGTGCAATCGTCACCACCATCTGTCTCCAGAACTTCTTGCCAAACTGAAACTCTGTACACATTAAATATTAATTCTCCATCCTCTCAATCAAGCCCCTGGCCACCACTGTTCTATTGTCTGGCTCTATGAATTTGACCACTCTAGATTCTTCATGTGAGAGAAATCATGTAATATTTGTTCCTTTGTGACTGGCTTATTTCACTTAACATAAATCTTCAAGGTCCATCTATGTTGTGTTATGTGTCAGAATTTCCTTCTTTCTTAAGGCTGAATAATATTCAATTGTGTGTCTATACCACAATTGTTTACCCATTTTTGTTTATCCACTCGTCTGTCAATAGACACTTGGGTTGCTTTCCATTTTTGGCTATTGAATAATGCTGCTATGAACTTGGGTGCACAGATATCTGTTCAAGTCCTGCTTGAATATATAGCAGGAAGTGGGATGGCTGGATTACATGGTAATTCTGTTTTTAAATTTTTGAGGAATCATCATACTGTTTGTCACAATGGCAGCCCCATTTTAGATTCCTACCAGCATTGCAAAGGGTTCCAATTTCTCCACATCCTCACCAACACTTATTTTTTTTCTATTCTTTAGATCTTAATGGGTGTGAAATGATATCTCATTTTGATTTTGACTTGAATTTCCCTAATATTAGGGAAGCTGAGCATCCTTGCATGTGCTTATTGGCCATTTGTGTATCTTCTTTGGAGAAATATCCATTCAAGGCCTTCGCCCATTTTTAAATTGGGTTGTTTGTTTTCTTGCGGAGTCAGTAAATTTGAAGGACAAAGATGCATTTAATTTTCTTATTGTTTGAATTGCATTTATTCACTAGAGAGGATTGTTTTACATATTTTTCAAATTATTTGTCTTTTTTCTTTTTAATAAAGTATTCATCCGTTTCCTATTGATTTTTTAGAATTCTTTATAAATATTAAAACCATGCTCTTCCATATATGTTGCTAACATTTTTCCAACTTATAATTTGTTTTCAATTTTATTACATTTTCAACATAGAAGATTTCTTTTTTTATGTCGTTAAATGTCACAAATTCATCTACGGTTCCTTCTTTCCATTTATATTTAGAAAAGTCTTCCCCACCCTGGGAGCAGATTAAATATTAACCCATATGTTTTTCAAGATCCTTAACATATACATTTTTTTTACTTTTATCACTTTACTCCATCTGGAATTTATGTTGATATGGGGTACAGAAGAAATACAATTTTTCCCCAAATGATTAATAAGTATTTCTATAACCATTTTTGAATAATGTATTCTCTTTTTTTGAAATGTTACATTTACTATATAATAAATGACAATATGTATTGGGTTCTCTTTTAGAGTCATCTGTTATAGTCTAATGATTTTGCATTTATTACTATCCTGTACTTTTGCATTACTATTTAAATGTTTTAATTATTATAGCTTTTTGTTGTTGCTGTTAATGCTCACCTAAGGATATTTTTTCTATTAATTTTCAGAGAGAGTAGAAGGGAGGGTGAGAGACAGAGAGAGAGGGAAACATGGGTGTGAGAGAGACACATTGATTTGTTGGCACCCGCACACACCAGCCCACACAGGCCGGGGATTGAGCCTACAACCAAAGTACGTACCTTTGACCAGAATCGAACCTGTGACCCTTCAGTCTATGAGCCAATGGTCTACCCATTGAGCCACACCGGCCAGGGCTAATTATTGTAGCTTTATAATAGACTGACAATTGATAATATAAGTACCCTCCTGGGAGTTTTATTATTTATTTATTTAGCTGCACTCGCCTTTTTGTTTTTCCTTCAGGTTATAAAAATTAGATTTTGAAAGTAATTGCATTATACTTTTAAGATCATTTTAGTGAAATCTTCACAAATAATGAGATTTCTCATCCAAGAACATAGTATATATCTTTAGTGACTAAAATGTCTTTTATGCCATTCACATATGCTTGGTAATGTTCTTCAAATAATTCCTGCCTACTTCTCTGTTAGCTCTGGCCTGGGTATGTATACGCTGGGTTACTCTTAAGAACCATCTCTTATATTTTCTTAGCTGGTTATAGCTGACATAGGAAATTTGCTTTATATGAACCTTATAATCTAAGATACTTTAGATTATATTTCTTATTCATTAGTAAAGAAATACAGTGTTGCTTACTGGCTCAGAGCATGGGCTCTGGAATCAGACACAGCCATCTTGAAGTCCCATTGCACCACTTTGGGAAGCCATTTAACACGCTTCTCTGTCCTTGACTCTCCTGGGCGTCACTGTTCTTTCTGCAAAGTGAGCATCAGAATGCCCTCTGAAGCGCTGTCACTTGGGTTAAGTTAATTAGTGTGTGCTAAGTGCTCACCATGGCACCTGGTACAGAGTAAGTAAATGCTAGCTATTATAGGAGATTGTCATAATGTCTCCAATAATAATTTTGCTTTTCTCATTCTCTCCCTTTTTGGGGGGAGTAGGTAGGACCAATGTTTTGCTGTAAGTGTACATTGTCTATAAGTGTACATTGTGCATGTTTAGTGCTAAGGAGTGGTCTCAGCTCCATTATATTTCAAGCCACTCTGGAAACCACTGCAAATGTAGACATACAGCCTGAGAAATATAAGGTGGGGCTTTGCAAATTTAACTTCAAGACAAACTCATTTCCAACTAAATCATTCCTTAAGCCCCCCCTTCTACACCAACTCCCAATTTCCCATTCATGTGGCAATTAAATTAAGACTGTCTTTCTTGTGTGCAAGAAGGGTAATGTTCCTTAGCTTACTAAGAATTTCCATCAGGAATGGAAGTGGAATTGTTTCAAATGACTTCTTGGCAAGTATCAAGGTAATCATGTGATTTGGGGAGCCTTTGGCCTCTTTATGTGATGGATTATATTAATAGATAGCCTAATATTAAACTCTTCTTACATTCCTGGAAAAGGTCCTACTTGGCCATGGGGATTTTCTTTTAATAAACTGCTGGGTTTTGATGGCCAATGCTTTATTATTTCTACATCTCTGTACATAAGGGAGATTGTTCTCTGACTGTAACTTTGTGTCCTTGGTCAGATTTTATTTTTAAGAATATGCCAAGTTTTAAAAATGATTTGTGAAGATTCCATGGATGTTTTTGTTTTTTTTCTGTGGAACAGTTTATAGAACCCATCTCCTCTTTGAATGTTTGTGGTGGGGAAAAACTGTCAATAATACATAAACCTAGCACCCATTGTTTTAAAAAGATTGGAAAACTTTTCACTTTTTTATTCTATTTTTTGTTTGTTTGCTCAAGTCAGGTTGGTTAGCTTCTATTTTTCTATAAAAGTATCCATTTCATTTAAATCTTTCTAACATCTCTGGATGAGTTATTGTAGGACAGCCAGAGATCTTCCTTCAACCTTGCCTCCTCATCACTCTCTTTGGCAGGATTGCTAGGTGCTCCTATCCTGCAAACACCCTTGTTTGTAGTTCTCTGTTTATATAACATGAGTTTCTTAGATCTGGATTGGGAGTCAGGAGAGTTAAACAGCAGTGCTCACATTTGCACTTTGAAGGGTGAGGATAGGAGGTACCTTTAATGTTGTAATATTGAAGCAAAGGATGGATTGTCATAGAGAGAACCTTGAGCCAGGGAGGTGAGCAATTCAGTCTTAAGAAAATGACAGAGAGAAAATGGGAAGAGAAAAGAGCACACAGGAAAGAACTTTCAAAGACAAGTAAAATTGTCCAGTTCCTCCTCAGAGAGTCACTTCACAGAGATTGATTGGGGGTGGACGCTGGGTTCAACCAAGAGGGCCCTTATCTGGCCGGAGACTACAGAAAAAATCAGTGACCAGAATAATTGACTAGCAAGATGAGAAAACCATGGAGACAGGAAAATCTCCAAGGGTGAGGTAAGGAAGTCAAGAGAGCATTTAAGAGCCGATGTTAGCAGTAAAGAAAATACGGAGCAGGATGGAATGAGGTAGAAACAAAGGCATCAAGAATTCAGACTGTGAACACCATGTTTTACTGAAGCTTTTCTCTGCAATGTTGTTTGGTCCATGTAGGTTGTCAGACAACCCTCAGTTGGAAGGATTGGTTGTGAGTCACAGTAATCAACACAGTAATCTCCTCATGTGGCAAGAAGATGGCAACAAAGACCAGACTTGTCCAAGAAAAGACTTTGATTTTGGGGTTCCATTGGCATAAGTCATCTCTCCACAAAATGTAAAACCAGGTGTGGGTCAACAAGCAAGGCCTTGGATTGGAATAAATTCCTTCAGTCAGGGGGTCTTGCTGGTAAATAATAGTTATCCTATATAATAAAAGCCTAATATGCTAAGTATCAGGTCATCCAGTTGGCCATTCAGCCAATCAAAGAGTAATATGCTAATGATATGCTAAGGCCACTTACTCGCTTGCTATGACGTGCACTGACCACCAAGGGGCAGACGCTCCGACTGATAGGTTAGCATGCTGCTGAGGTCCGGCTGATCAGGACTGAGCGAGACTGGCCGGACATGCCCTGGAGCCCTCCCGTGACCCTTCCCCAGCTGGCCAACCTCCCATGTCCCTCCCCAGCCCCAATTGTGCACCAGTGGGGTCCCTCGGCCTGGCCTGCGCCCTCTAACAATCCAGGCTGAGGGACATCACCACCCAATGAGTGCATGAATTTTGTGCACCGGGCCTCTTGTTATTTCTATAATAGAAAAACCTCGCTGATCATCGTTTTGGCAGAGGACTGTTTCCTCCTCCCTGGATTAATCTTTTTTCTAAAAGTACAATGGAAGTGCTCACCCTGGAGTTTAATAAGCTTAATGAGATTTTTAGAACTGGTTTCTTTAACTATATCTTTTCAGCAGATATTGAACCAAAGTTTCATTAAATGGGGTATATATGACTTGGGTGTACATATGAAAAGTCAATTGCAAATTGGATCTCTGTTCGTGTAACAATATTTTCCTACCGAGTTTCATTAAGAAATTTGAGAAGTTCCTTGAAAAAATGACAAAAATCACATGGCACAAATGCAATGAGTCTTTTAAATGAGATTCATGATTGGAAATTGCTAAAATCATTTTCTGATAACACATTATTACTACTTTGCAAAGTTAGCTGCTACTTTTCCTCCTGAAACATTTTCTTGGAGTTCCATATTTTTGGGGAAATGAGTTCTTTCCATCGCAAAGAAGTCCAGGGAAACCTCATCAGGCAAGGGTGCTCAAGAGAGGAGGCATCCTGGAGAGGCAAGCCTTACTGATAAGAGAGAAGATGTCATTTTATGTTCCAAGCATTTCCCTGTTGGGAATTCTGCTTGCAAATTGTTCTATAATCTGGTTTCTATTTCCCTACTGTGAAAGGCAGAATATGTCACATGGAATTTCATTCCTATACAACAGAACTGCAAATGCTTTGTAAATTTCAAAGCCATTATATTGTTTCTGTAATTTCCTTTTCCTGATTACTCAGAATCGCCCTTTTAAACACCAGTTATTGAACTTTCGCATGTTGTAGTTTTTTCCTTTGTACTAATGACTCCATACTGCTGTGTGATTCCAACATTTTTCTATCTCTCCCTGCACAAAGGCCATCTCTCTCTGCAGGATTCTTTGAGGCTTCTCATTGGCTCCTTGTGATTTGCTTTTGTATTGGAAAATAAATCACCAACTTGTTGGAATTTCATGGTCCTTAAAGCAAAATAGAAATTGAACCTAATATCAGGCAATTAAATAGAGGATTTGGGGGGTGGGGGGTATTATGTTATTGTTTTTTAACTTTTACTTAATGATTCATCTGGTAATGATTTCTCAGAATTTTTGCTTACATTTCCTAGTTCTTGGCTGCATTTTCTAGAAGTCAGTTGCTGAGTTGCCCTGATAGGTTTGATATTCTTCCATTCTTATTCAAAAGGCAATGTGATTAAGCTGAAGTTGCTGGTTTCATTTGTTTCATTAATACATTTTTACCGATGCTTAGTATGTTGATCAGTTTGCTAGTGATCATCCCCAGTGGACACGACCTTCCAAATAACATTGTAAAAGATAAATTCCTAGGTATGAGATTTCATTATTATCAGTTTCTATGGAGTGAATTTTTTTCTAACTGCTATATTGGACTTTATCTCTTCTACTCAGGTAGATAGCCTGTAAGTGAAATGATCAAAATAAGTATCTCATGAATAAGTTGTACAAAGCAAAAAAAAAAAGCAGGGGTGGCAAAAGGGAAAAAAAAATCCACCTTACAAAATTAAAGTGTGCAGTTGCCCTCGCTGGGTGGTTCAGTTGGTGGGAGCATCATCCCATATACCAATAAGTTGTGGGTTCGATCCCCAGTAGGGGTGCATATGGGAGGCAACCGATTGATGTTTCTCACATCGATATTCCCCTCTCTCTCTAAAAATCAATAAAAACATACTCCTTGGTGAGGATTGAACATGCAATTTATGGTTCTTCTGATGAATAGAAGAAAGAACATGAGTAAAAGCCAAGAGGCTTCATGTCGAACCACACCTCAGCCCACTGCAGCCCCTCAAACGAGCTGCTTCTTAATCATGGTGAGTGATCTTTCTTCCAGAAGGAATAGCATTCATCTGGTTCTGATGATCCCAGTGCTCTAGAATGTTAAGGGTTTTATGAATTTGTCTCAAAGCAATTTACATTGTTTCATCTGTGATCTGTTTGTTTGTTCTTGTGATTAGAATTATTTTGGCAATGTTCCTATCATAGACTACCCATAAGGTGGCCTTTGCAGATAGCAGGAAATCAAAAAAACTGATCCTCTGATTTGTAATAAATCATGGGGTTGAAGATGGGAGGTATTTTAAACTTGTCTGTCAGGATCCAAGAGCAAAATGCCAAGCCACCTAGCTTCATGGCAGGACCCCTTCTGGTTCTTCATTGAAACTTCATTCGTAAGTTTGTCCACAGCCTGGTCGGGCAGCTGCGCAGAGAGCCTGAAGCTAGCCCTCACGCCTCCTGTACCTGGTTCCTGGGCTCTGGACAGCAGCCGGGAGACAGACAGAGGCCCATGGAGAGAGCATAAGCTTTGACCTCATTTCCAATAGTGGGATTAAAATGCCACCTGTCAGTTTAAGCTTCATAATATTCTAGTACCATCTATGAAAATATATTAGGAAAGAGGGATAGAGGGAGGAAGGGTCACTTTGGGTCACTAAACTTGTACATAGCCCCTTTTTCATTCATACTTTCTTCTCAGGGTATAGTAAGCATTAAATGAGAAAGTATATATGGATTACCATCTCAGTATCTGGTATTAACTATATGTTCACTTTCATGAAAGCCAGGGAATCTATTCTAAAAGTTATATGACATTTTAAGGCTGAAAAAAGCTGGAATCCTATTTCCCTATTTGAGTAGAATAGATGTTAGTATGCTTGCTTTATTTAAAAAAGAAGACACACACACACACACTAAAAAAATAAAAATAAAAACCCCTTAGATCCTGCCAGAAATACAATGCCTTTTCTACTGCATAAATGTGACAGACAGTCCTGATGGTTCTCAGAGGTATCATGCTTTATGTATCTGGCCCAGATTCTAATTAATTGGAGCAAGCCAGATCCCATAAATGAAAAGTGCTGTAATTTGGAGGTGACAACTAATATGTCATTGCTATTCGGAATTCCATTTCATTATCAGGTACAGCAGTGCTGTGGGCCAGCCTCAGAAGACTATCTCTAGGACAAGATTTCCAAAGGAGACAGTCCCTGCACAATTGATGGGGCATTTACTGCCTTTCTATGAGCATCCTTATTAATGCCACTTACAGTTAAGGTAACACTAGCTGCTATGAACCGCCAAAGCTTAATGGTTTGACACAAAGAATACGTATATTTCTCACTCATCCAATAGTCTACAGTCGGTGTATTAGTTTCTATTGCTGCATAACAAAATGCCGCAAATTTACCACCTTAGAACTACACATACTTATTATCTCACAGTTTCTGTGAGTCAGAAATCGAGGAACAAGCCAGAGGGCCCATTTGGCTAGACAATTACCAGAATGAAATTGAGGTGTCAGCCAGCCCTGCTATCTCATCTGAGGCTTGGGGTCCTCTTCCAAGGTCACAGGCTGTTGGAAAAATTCAGTTCTTTGCAGCTATATAGCTGAGGTCTCCATTTTCTTGCTAACTGCAGGCCAGGAATGCTCTCAGTAACTAGAGGTCACCTCAGGTCCTTGCCACGTGGCCACCCTCCTCTCATGACATGAAAACATACTTCTTAAAGGCCAACAGGATGGTCTCACTCCACTCTGCTAGGATGGTGTTTAATATAACATAGTAATCACCAGAGTGATCTTCCCACACCTTTCTCATGTCATAGGACCTAACAAAGGGAGTGACTATCTCATCATATTCATTGGCCCTGCCCACACTCCAGGGGAGGGAATTACATACTCTTGCTCCCTAAGTCCTTCTTATCTTCTTTCGCTTTGCCTCCCCTTCTACCTCCTTCAACTCCTCCTCCTTCCCCTACCACTATTCCAGTCATTCTCCACCAGGGTCTCTGTATATTTAGGAGACTCTGTTGGTTGCCAATCCCAGAGCCATGTACTCCTTTCTTCTGTCTTATAAAATGCCAACACTGCTCTGGGGTTTCCACCCTTCTCTATATAGCCATGTTCTTTAGGAAACATTGTTCTCAACGTCAGTACCAAAGAGGTAAATCCTCATGGTGGTTTCATTTACCTCACCAGTGATTGGTTGAGGAATAACATGTGTTACAATTTTGGCCAATGAGAGAAGGAAATTCTGATGAGAAGTCTGGGAAAGGGTTTCCACGCTGATGAGAACCGACTAAGGGAAGGTGCCATCACTGAATATTTGCAAACAGGTAGCCTTTTCGGAGCATGAAGGAAGCCAGCTTCAAGGCTGGAATGAGGAAGGCAAAGTAAATTGATGAAAAGAATTTGAGTCCTTCATGATGTCATTCTGCTACTGACTTATCCATCTCCAGTGTCTGCCTACATTACACCTCGTGTTATCTGAGGTAATATCCTGATTGCTTAAGCCAGGTTTACTCTGGGTGTTTTAATACTTGCCATTGTAGGTACCTAAATGACTGTGTGTGTGTATGTGTGTGTGTGTGTATCAGTGCAAAATATTATAGTTTCCTTTCTTCCTTTCTTCACATACTAAGGCTGGAAATAATAATAATGATAATGATGATGACTGCTACAAAGATAAAAACAGCAGTAATGCAGAGAGGAGCTACCTCTGTCCAGGGAATGATATCAAAGTCACCAGCATGAAATGTGCAAAATCCATTGCCCCTGATTTTACTGAGTGATGTCTAGGATATAAATATAGATTTGACATATTTCCAGTAGCCTTCCAGATTTTGGGTTCCCCAGTGGAAGATCCAGAGTAAGTGTGCCAAGACAGCTTTAGAGGAGCTGTTAATGATTTGGTATTAAGATCTCTTTTTTTCTTACTTTGTTTGAGCCAAACTGGCAACAGAGGCTTTAGAGCAAGATCTCAGAGGCCCCTCTTAAAATCTTGATTGATTGCCTCTTTCCAATCCAAATCAGGGGAGCAGGGTGGCTCAACTCCAAATTTAATTGGTTTATGGATATTACGGTTGTAAAGAGATAAATAGAATTCATGCTTAGGCTCCATTAGCATTGTGCCAACAGTGTTCATTTTTCCAATATACAGTGTTCAAGTGTTGTTGTCTTTTTTTTATTTACAGTGGGGCCTTGACTTACGAGTTTAATTCGTTCCGAGACCGAGCTCGTTAAGGAGCTCGTTAACTCAAATTACTCTGTCAACTCAAAGCAAAAAATCGGCTGAGAGACAGCTGGTATCTCAAACAACTCGTTAGTCGGGACACTCGTAAGTCAAGGCCCCACTGTATTGCCAAAAACATACATTGCAGCAGTATAGATGATGTGAACTGAGTAGGCCTTGCCCCAGAAAGCCAAGTGAACTCTTGCGGGGTGGGTCCATCAAAAGTTTAGTTGGCTTACTAGTATAGTGCTAAGAGTAATCTAGCTCCTCTACACAGTGACTTTGACTTTGAAGGTATCCTGTACCCACTCAATTCATTCATGTGCATCTGGAGGACGACAGAGCAGGCAAGTCACGCATTAAATTATCCAGATAGGGTACTCCACGTAAAAAGCTCCCCAAAGCCAAACAGATGAATATTCAACTGATAGAAGAAATCTGCCACATTTCTACTTTACATGAATCCAATAAACAGACGAGGCAAAACTAGGACTCTTTGCAAAATGGGAGAGGATATTTGTTCATTTTCACCAAGTCACATTGCTTGGGATAGATTAGCAGTAAATCTCTAAGAAGAATGGAATTTTTCTTCCCAAGGTGTGTGGAACTGAGAATTAAAGCTAAAGATCATCGTGGTGGTCTATTTTTAGAGAAGAATTATTTACTGAGAGTATTTGTCATTCATTCAGGAGGACAGCCAGCCGTGAGCCATGGCAGGCATCCGGAGTAACAGCCAGCTCTTGGAAGAAAAAGAAAAATAATCTTTCCATTCTTGAAAAGCATGACAAGAAAATGTCATCAAGTCAAAGGCAGACAAGACAGGCAGTGAGGGAATGAGAAAATTTAAGGCATGTTTCTAGAGCATATGTGTGCATGTACCACAGATGTAGATTTACTACTGTGTGTTTATCAGTGCCTGGCTGTAAAGATATGGGCTTAGTGGGTCGTGTGTCTATATTGTATGCTTCTGTGAATTTAAGAAATAACAGTTAATATATATTGGGTTGCAACTATGTCCCAGACTCTGTGTTAAGTGCTTTATGGAGATTGTTTGAATGATCTCTGCAGCCTATGTTTTCCATTCATGAAGAGGTTAATAGAGCTACTAGGAATCAAACCCAGGATTCAAACCCAGGCAGCGTGACCATTTTGGGCCATCAGTTCCCCAGAGCCCTTTGTCATTGGTTATATTACCATGCTGTAAGACAACCATGTTTATATATTTTTGTTTGTTTTGGAGAAAATCTTCAAGGGGAGCAGTTCTATTATCTGCATTAAAATAGAATTGGTACGTATCTGAGGCTGAGATAATTAACCAACCAAATAAACATACCCATCTTCTTGGTAACATCGTGATGGGTTCAGCAGCAAACTGAGATTGAAAAGCTAGACACTTGGGCTGTTTGTAATTCCTGATTGAAATTTGTCTTCATCTTCAAACGTATCTCATAACTCATACGGTTCGCTCTGGTGCCTTGCCATCTGGCCTCTGGCTTATAAAAACCGTTTGGTGTGGTGTTTAGGACGGTAAATTTAGAGGATTTAAAGTGTCTTTACACCACATCGTCACATGGATACCTAAAGTCATCACAAGATTAACCCATCGAAAACAATTGACTGATATTTGTCCCCTCTTTCCATCAAACACGCTTCTTCCCACAGTCCATTGTCTCAGTGAGTGGCCGCTTCTCCAGTGGCAACTGCTCAGACCAAAAGCCTTGGACGCATCCTTGGTTACTCACTTCTCACATCCTACATCCAACCCACTACGAAATCTTGTTGACTGTACTTCAAAATATGTCCAAAACACACTATTTTTTTACCATTTGCATTGCCATGGCCCTGCTCAAGCTGCCATCTACCTATAGAATGGTGGTCCTTTCTCCACACATAAGCCAGTGCAATCCTTTATTAATATACAGCTCACTCAAAGTCTGACAATGACTTCACATCACACGGAGAATGAATCCAAAATCCTTACCAAGGCCTCTGAGGTCCTACAGGATCTAGCCTCTGCATCGTAACTATCTTTATCCTTTGCTTCCTCCTCTCTCAGTCTATTCAAGTCATCGAACAGCCAAGCTCCTTATCACTCCTCAAACACACAAAATACAGTCCCATCTCTGGTGAGAGAATGACCAAGATCGAAGTGTGCTGGTAGGGAATGCTATAAAGTGGCTCTTATAGAAGTAGCCAAGTAAGATAGGCAATATTTTTACAACAAAGTTGAACCCCGTCATAGGAAGTGAGGCCATGGGAGTTAAGCCTAGGAAAGAGTGTTCCTCTAGGGTGTGATCTCTGAGGGGCAGTAGTGAGAGGTCCCTGAATCTCCAGTAGGCCAAGGGATGTGACAGCAAGCAGCACGCACATCCTGCGATGAGGCAACACGGGTGGGGCACAATCATAAATTTTGGAGACCTGGATTTTGATTCCTGACTTCACCACTTACTGTTAGCATGACAGTGGGCAAACACTTAACCTCTCTGAGTGTCAGTCTCTTCATATTTCACAATTTTGCAGTGATTTACTTTCCTGCAATAATATTTTGACTCTTAAAAATCTGCATATAACCACTGGTATGCTGTACCAGTTAAAGATAATCAGCTGTATGAGTTAAAGATAATTTTGGCTAAAAGTAACCAAAAAACCTATCTAATAAAGACAGGATATGCAAATTAACTGTCACTTCACGACAAAGATGGTGGCACCCACAGCCAATAAGAAGGGAATATGCAAATTGAGGCAACAAAGATGGCGGCAGATGGGCCAGGACACTTGTGTCATCGCCATGGTGACGACGCAGGCATTCCACCCCACCCCAGCCACTCCGGGCCTCTGAGTAGCACGTGAAGGCAGAAAGGCAGTTCCAGGCTAGAGCGGAGGCAGAAAGGCAGCTCTGGGCCAGAGCAAAGCGGTGCCGGCAGCCAGGGGAAGGAAGGCCTATTCTTGCACAAAGTTTAGTGCATCGGGCCTCTAGTTTAACAATAATTTAAACAAGTATGGGTTTGTTAAACAAGCAAAGCCACATGAATCTTCCTTTTCCCTCCTTGGCCACCTTCCCCAGTTGGCTTATGTCCTCTTGTTTATTGTCTTGAGTTAGCAGGAGGGCTGCTGTAGCTTTAGACACCATGTCTAATGTCCAAGAAAAGAAGGAAGAGAGAAAGGCAGGGCCACCTAAGCCTTCTCTCTTTAAGAAGTCAAGTCTCTGGAGAAATCTACATGGCATGCCCATTTCACTGGCCAGAACTGTGTCATAGGGTCATTTCCAGCTGTAAGGAAAGCTAGATGCAGTGCCATTCCAAACATAATGGAGGTTTTGTAAGAAAAAGAGAAGCAAAGAAAAAGGAAGTTGGGGATACGGCTAACAGAGTCTGCCATGGGGAAAGAAAAACAGAACAATGTAAATAGTAATGTTTGTTCCTAGAAAAAAACCTTTGGCCATAGGATGTCATTATTTCAATATATAGATTTATTTGATTTCCTAGTATTATATTTAGAATGTTTTTCTCCATGTTCAAAAATGGAATAGGTTTGTAGAATGTGGATGTTTCTATACTTTGGGGCACCTTCTCATCATTGACTTCTAGCATTGGTGTTTATCTTAGATTGAACAACAGCATGCATTTGGAACACAGAATTTGGAAGTTCTATGCATAGATACATCCATTTGTATCTATGCATAGAATTTATGTGTCCTTTACATTTTGTGAGAACTTACCCATTGAACATTGGGTCCAGCCACCTTTTTGCAGATAATTATTTTAAAGGAATTTCTCATTTTTATAGTAATTGAGCTAATCAGCTATTCTGACATTTCTAAATTAATCTTAGCAATGTATATTTTCTTAAAAAGTCATCCTTTTAATACAAATTTTCAAGTATATGAGTAAAGGATCTCAAATCACTTGCATTTGTGATTATACCTCCTTTATCATTCAAAATTTTGCATATTTTAGTGGAGATGTTTTTCATTTTTCTTGGTTAGACTTTTTTCTATTTTTAATTTTTTTTTTCAAAAAACTAGTTCTTGGATTTATCTATGATTTTCTTTAATTTTTGTGTTTATTTATTCAGCACTGTCCCTGATTTACTTGTACTTGCTTTGTTCTATAATTTTTAGTTGTACTCATAGTTCATCAAATTTCATTCTTCTGTCATTTATGATGAAAGCTTTTATGGCTTTGCAATCATTCCTGAATACAACCATGATTATATCTCTTCAATTTTTATGATTATTATTCCCATCTTTATTTTCTGAGCACTGTAAAACAGAAGTAGGTGTGTGTGTGCACTTGCAAGCTAATGAGAAGAGGGGGTTAATTTCCAATTAGTTAGGTGTTTTTATGTTATTTGCCTTTTGATTATTAAATTCTTATTTTACAGCTCTGTGCTCATTTTATGTAGCCTGTCTAATCATCTATTCTATGGAACTCATTGAGGATTCCTTTGTGGTTGCTTATCAGATAATTTTTGGTGGGTGTCTTACAGGCCATTGAAAAGAATATGTATTTACTGAAGTGTAAAGAGCTTGATACTCATGATTAGAAATACGTTATAAATTCAACTGTTCAGATTTTTATACTTTCTTTTACGATGTTAGACTTGTCATGGATTGAAGGAAACCAGTTAAAGTATTTCATTACTGATTCATTTCTTTCTTTTTCATTTTTACAGTTTAAAAGTTTCCTCTTACATATTCTTAATGTTCTGTTCTCTGGTGCATAACAGTTTAAACTTCATTATGATTGCACCATTCACCATTGACTAACTTCCCACTCCGCCCCACGAACTTCTTTTAACTTAAATTCTATTCTGTGCAATATTATCTCCTTTGCCAGCATTTGTCACTCTTTGCTCATTCTCTTATTTAATCTCCAGGAGTTATTTGGGTTTTAGTAGGGATCTTCTAATCTACATTTTCAATTTATTTAATGAGGAATATAACTGTTAATATTTACTGTCATATGTTTGATTTTTATCTCTGTCATTTTATTTTCTGCTCCTGGAGGCTTTCATGCTCTTATTCTTTTATTTTCTTTTTTAAAAAGCTACTCTGGCCATAACCGGTTTGGCTCAGTGGATAGAGCGTCGGCCTGCAGACTGAAAGGTCCCAGGTTCGATTCTGGTCAAGGCATATCTCCAGTGGGGAGTGTGCAGGAGGCAGCTGATCGATGTTTTAGATACTCTGCTATCTGAACTTTTTTCCCCAATAAATTGAAGACAATCCAATTTTTTAAATATGCTAATGTCTACTTTTAAAATTTGACTAACACATTGCAACTATGTGCTCCTAATTATTAATATTGGAAATGGAATAGCACATCCATCTCCTCCTATATCCTAAATGAGGGTAATAAAAATAGGGTCTATCTGATAGGGTGGATTGCAGCCTGAAAGAGATGATACATCTAAGGTTCTAAATTATACGTAACACATAGTAAGGACTCCAATGTCAGTTATAACTAATCCAGGTGCCATTGTTGTTGTTGTCCTTGTTACTTGTCCTCCATATGAAATGAGGAAACAAGCACAGCCTGACTTTCTCCTCCATCTCCCCTCACCCCACCTCCATCCTCACTCCCCCCTCCCCACCTGCCTCCACAGCTTGCGTTTTGTTACTACAAGTCATGGTATTTTTATTACTGCTAAGACGCTTCTAAATTATGTGTCATCTGTTTCATTAAGTATGTATAACAGGTGAATTTTCTTTGTGAACTGTTTATAGCAGTCATTTTTAATTCAACCATGTTTAAATTATTCCAAGCACAAGTCCTTTTAAGCTTCATGTTTTCCATAGTTTCCAACCTTTTGTTTTCTTTGCTCATGAATGGTCATTTGTCTGGGTTAAGAACACTTGGGTCATAGCTTCATCTTACATTGTTTCATATGCTAGAAGAGAAGTTTGAAGTGAGGCTCGGGTTTCTTTCTCCGTGGATGGCCCATCTTCCTGCCTGTGTGCTTGGATGCCCTGCTCCACGCTGACACGTGAGGGTTCTGACAGGACACTCTAACCCACTGGCAGGAAAAGAGATGCTTCTTTTCAGTGGGCTGACCGACACAACATGGTGCCCTCCTGACAGATCTGATCTTCGTTCCTCATTTAACCCAGGAACTCTCTCATCTGAGTGTTTCTGCTCTAGTCAGTCATTCTGAAGTCTTCAGGACCCAATTTTTTCTTCATATCTTCTCTAATAGTATCTTCTCTAATGATTTTCATCTTATTTGGTATTCCATGAGAGCTTCTCAAACATGCCTCCGTATCATTGAATAACTTTTTCTACTTTTACATTTCCCTATTTTTTTAATTTACCTTTATTGTTAAAAGTGTTACAGATATCTCCTAATAACATAGTCAGTGAATAAAGTCAGTTGAATGACAAACTGAGAAAAATACCACACAAATGACAGAGTTTTTATAAATCTACACATTTACATATCAATAAAAAGATCTATAACTTACTAGAAAAAATGATTAAGTTTTAAGCATTCAGTTTCTGCCCATGTCAGAAAACATAAGTACCAAGCTTCTGGATATTGGTCTCAGAGATGTTTTCGTGGATGTGACTTCAATGGCAAGATAAACAAAAATAAATAACATAGGACTAATGGAAATAGAACATCACCATTGAGCAAACACCGGGTAATAAGTTTTTTAGGCAAGAATCATCAATGGATGTTGAAATTAGAAGGCAAATGTTTGATGACAAACAGGATATTTGCATAGTCTCAAAGTATTTCCCCTCCATGAAATTTGTTCATTACAAAGAGAATACTAGTCATTTTACAGTGGAACAACCTGGCAAATATTACCTCAACTCAGAGACCAAAGTCAATATCCCATGTAATGGGACATATTAACATTATTTTGCTGCACTGAGAAGAATGCATCACTTTTGTCCTATTCTTACCAGAAATACATAACTTCAATCTAACAGTGAGGAAACGTCAGAAAAACCCAAATCAAAGAACATTCTACAAAACACTGGCTAGTAGATCTTCTGGTCAAGATGGCAGCATTGGTAAAGACGGTACTCAGAACCTCCCACAACCACATCAAAATTACAGCTAAGCTATAGAACAAGCATGTCAAACTCGCCACCCACAACGAATATTTTTTGTGGCCCAGCTAATATAACTGTATGTAAGAAATGTTTTAATAAAAATTTCGTAACTTAATTTTTACAATATCCTGTTATACATAATTATTAACAACGAACTACAACATTCGCTAATTACTGATTACTATAATCATGTTGCATTCATTTCTCTTACGCGCCTTATGCGCAGGCGCACCATTTCTCTCCACTAATACTAGCAGTCAATATTTTAGCAGCTGATGGCCACATCATTAGTCTTGTACTGACTTGTTTGGTGTGCACAACAGGAAATATTTTGCTTCCAGAGAACAAGAAAAATAGGTTTATTTGTGTTACACTTATTAATTTGTGCAGTTATTCAGTGTCTGGTAAGTTAATATTCAAGAAAAAATATTAATTTTTATTAAAATGTTCTATTATTTTATGTTAATGATTACTCCTTTATTTTATCCCTTTGTGTTCAGCATGTCTCTATCAAAATAAACCTACATTTCTATGAACATTGAAGCTTTTGTTTTTTTGCGGCCCACATAAACTTAAACCTTGTTTATTTGGCCCATGTTAGCCTTTGAGTTTGACATGCTTGCTATAGAACAACCATCTTTTCACCTCGTTGAAAAGAAATCCTCCAACTAAGGATCTAAAGAAGCCACATAGAGACTGGAGGGAGGGGCAAAGAGGCAGATGGAATAAATAGAAGAAAACATAAGTTCCAAGCTTCTGGATAGTGGTCTCAGAGATGTTTTCCTGGATTTGACTTCAATGGCAAGATAAATACAGAAGGACTAATGGAAATAGAACATCACCATTGGGCAATACAGGCTGGTCCCACACCCAGGTGTGGCAGATAAAAATCAGGAGAGATATCTCAGCTGTGGACGTTCCCCCCTGAAGAGCAAGGGGTTCCACCTCCACACCAGGCCCCCAAGCCCAGGGTCCTAGGGCTGGGAAGAAAAAGTCCCCATAACTTATGACTGTGAAAGCAGCGGGGATTGGGGGTGGGAGGTGGGGGGGGGGGGGCGCGGCTGCTGGAGTCCCAGGCATTCCTCTTAATGGGCCTGTGCTCACTCCCAAACTTACCCAAACTCACTCCAAGCTCCAGCGATGGGGCAGCAGCTCATAAGGCACCAGGGACATCTGGGAAGGAGCTGAGGTGCCTAGCATCAGGCTGGATGGGCAGCTTTCCCCCACAGTAGTGCTGGCAGCGGCTGCAGTTCCTTTGCAGAGCTCTCCCCCAGCAAAGCCGGTGGGAGCCATATACTGAGACTCCAACTACATGGACAACACTGTTAGCCCCGCCCTAGTGTCTGAGACCCCGCCCCATCCAACTGGCCGGCCAAACCCAAGCAGTTTTCAGTGGCTTTTCCATAGAAACAGCCAATCTTGCCTCATGCTTTTGACTTTCCTAAAATCACTCAAAGGTTCACAAATCCCAAATAAGCTGCACCTGGCCTCAGCATGCCCCGTGCATCTTGCTAAGTGGCCCCAGCCAGGATTAAATGCTCCAATCAAAAGACATACGGTTGCTGAATAAATAACAAAACAAGACTTTTACATATGCTGTCTACTAGAGACTCACTTCAGATAGAAAGACACACAGAGAATGAAAATAAAAGGATGAAAAAAGGTGTTTCATTAAAATGGAAACAAAGAAACAAACAAACAAAACAAAAAAAACCCCACTTGGTAGCAATACTTATACCAAACAAAATAAACTTTAAAACAAAGGCTAAATAACAACAGACAAAAAGAACCCAGCGATTCCATTTCTAGGCACTTATCTCAACGAACCCAAAACACTAAATCAAAGAGACATCCATATGTTCATTGCAGAATTATTTACAATAGTCAAGATATGGAAGCTACCTAAGTGCCCATCAGTAGATGAGAGGATAAAGTGGTGCATGTATACCATGGAATATGATTCAGCCATGGAAAAGAATGAAATCCTGCCATCTGCAACAACATGGATATACCTAGAGGGTATTGTGCTGAGTGAAATAAGTCAGACAGAGAATGACAAATGTCAGATGATTTCACTTACAAATGTGGAATCTAAAAAGCAAAATAAATGAACAAGCAGAACAGAAATAGACCCACAGATACAGAGAACATTTTGACAGTTGCCAGATGGGAACAGGTTGGGGAGATGGGTAAAAAGGTGGAGGGATGAAGAGGTACAAACGAAGTTGCAGAATATTCATGGGGATGTAAAGAACAGCATAGGGAATACAGTCAATAATATTTTAATAACTGTATATGGTGTCAGATGGACAGTAGATTTATCAGGGGGATCAACTTTTTAAATTATATAAATGTCTAATCACTGGGCTGTACACTTGAAATATATAATATTGTACATCAACTGTAATTTTAAAAATTTTAAATATATTTTTAAAATAAAATAGCCCTGGCTGGTGTGGTTCAGTCATTGAGCATCGTCCCACACACTGAGAGGTTACAGGTTCTATTCCCAGGCAGGGCACATGCCCGGGTGGCAGGCTCCAGCCCTAGCAGGGGGAGTGCAGGAGGCAGCCAATCAATGTTTCTCTCTCATTGATGTTTTTCTCTCTCCCCCTCCCTTCCTCTCTCTCTAATATCAATAAACAAAATATTTTTAAGTAAAAGAAAAATCTATGCAATAAAAAAGACTTGCTAGTAGTCTCCAAAGGGTCCAAAAGGTTATGAAAGACAAAGAAAGACTGATATAGATTGAAGAGACTTAGAAAACATAACCAAATGCAATATGGAATCCTGGACTGGATCCTGGACCAGAAAAAAAAAAAAAGGACATTATGAGACAACTGGCAAAATTCTGATAAGAACTGTACATTAGTTAATCATTTTATATCAATGTTTATTTCCCAGTTGCTACTGATTTACTATGGTTATGTAAGACTTAGCATTAGGGAAAAGTAGGTGAAAGGTATTTTACAAATTTTCTGAGTAAAATTATTTTAAAGTAAAAAGTTGGAAAAAAGAAATAAATTCTGCAATTCATCACTGGGTTGCTCTTTCATAGGAAAGCAATCCAGAGCCTATTAAATTGAAAGTTCAGAATAATTCTCCAACACCTAAGAGCTAATGTTTAAAATCTGTAGTCTTTCCTTTGGTATACTCTGACTCTGGGTTTGTTTTCTTATCTAGAAGAAGCAGAGTTTTTGTTGTTCATTTGGCAAAGGAAACTGCCCTTATCTTACCTTAATGAGATAGATTGTTAAAACCAGAGCAAGGCCTGATGAGTCCCTAAACAGAGTACTACTTGCTGCTCTGATTCTCCAAGCAGCCTTTAAAGCTGCAAGCTGTCTAATCGAAACCCATTCACTAGATTCCTATAAATGTAAGCATTCTGCAGGGCTTTGAAAATGAACAGTCAAGGATCATGCATAGTGTAGGAGACACACAAAGGATTCAGCATACAAGTTGACTTTATTAGCCACATTTTTTCAAGACATAAATATTATGAGTTACTATCATACAAAATACCAGAATCAGGCTATGGGAAAGGACTGCAGATGTGAACTCAGAAGCTGGGGTTCAAGTTCTGTTCCTGCCCCTAATTATCATTCTTACATAGAGATAAGGAAACCAGTTTATTAAGGGCCTGAACTGGGTGTTGTGCCCTCAGCTATCAGTCTTATTTTTCTCCTCTCACACTCTTCTAACAGGGTTGGATAGAATTTTGTTCATTGCCTCTTAACATTTGGGCATATGTCATAGCTGTTGATCATAAGAATCTCATTGTCACGTATTGAAAGTTTAGTCCAGCTTGGCTGGCCTGGCTCAGTGGTTGAGGGTCAACCTATGAACCAGGATATCATGGTTCGATTCCCAGTCAGGGACATGTCCGGTTGTAGGCTTGATCCCCTGTGTGGGGAGTGCAAGAGCAGCCAATCAATGATTCTCTCTCATCATTGATGTTTCTATCTCTCTATCCCTCCCCCTTCTTCTCTGAAATCAATAAAAAGTTTAGTCCATCTGAAGCAAAATGTTAGTCTGACAATTGTGTTTTGTTTGTTTGTTTGGGATTTCTTTTTTTTTGCTGCTGATCCCCTCATTCCCACCACCAAACCTCCTCCTTGCTTCAATCCACAAACACCCCAGTTCGGGCCAACCCTTGGGTTGAGAACCTGCAATGGGAAAGTGAGCAGTGGTCTGTGCTTACACTCTGCCTCCACCTTGCTTTTCCTCTCCACCAATCACACACATCCCCCACTTCTGAATGAATAGGTAACTTGACAAACAAGAGCTCTAGGACTCAATCACGTCCCACCTTGGATAGGTGATGAGTAGAGCAGAAGCTTCCCAGTGCCCCCAGGGCTCACGTGACTGTGCTGAGAAGTGTGTGAGCCTGTGAAACACCTCAGCCCTCATGGAGCCTGCATTCTAGCTTGGGAGGCAGATAATCAACAAACAAGTAAATGAGTATATGATATAAAATACAAAGTCGGGAATAAATATCATATGCCTTCTGATATGACATACCAAGGTCAAAGCATCACTTTTGTGATATTTCTACCAAAAACATGTAACCTGAATCTAATTATGGAGAAACATCAGATGAACCCAGATTGGGGGACATGGTACAAGACAATTGTTCTGTACTCTTTAAAATAAAAAATGTCACAAAAGAGAAAAAATAGCTGAGACACTATTCCAAATTAAAAGAGACTTAAAAATACATGAAAATTAAAAGCAATGCATATTGTATATTAGAAGCAGATCTTTTAATGCTGCGAAGAATATTTTTTCAAAATATGTGTAGTTTTCAAAATTTGAATGAGTTGCATATTAGATAGTAGTGTTGCAACACTAATTTGTTATATTGTATTTACATAACAAAATACTTTGGTTTGGGGGAGATACCCAATGAAGTATTTAGAAATAAAGGGTCATAATGACTGCTACGAATGCCCAAATAGTTCAGCAATGATAACAATAGCAATGACAAGAACAATTGCAATAATACCTATATTTTAGAGAGAACAATAAAAAGCAAATTTTGAAAAATGTTAATAATTGGTAAATCTAGGTGAAAGGTATTATCAGCATTCCTGGAAATATTCTTGTCAATTTTCTGTGAGTTAAAAAGTTTTCAAAATAAAAAGTTTTTTAAAAAAAAATAGTAATTAGTGCTCTGAAGATGG
Source organism: Myotis nattereri (assembly GCF_964212035.1). NCBI lineage: Eukaryota > Metazoa > Chordata > Mammalia > Chiroptera > Vespertilionidae > Myotis > Myotis nattereri. The sequence goes on from NC_138089.1 coordinate 51,378,212, forward strand.
GGGAGATGGAGCATTGAGGTTAGGGCAAGTCCCTTGTGAAATGACCTTGGAGTAGAGGCTGATGGAAGTGAGAAGTTAGCGAACTTTGAAAAGAAAAGAGCATTTCAGGAAGACAGAACAACAGAAGCCAAGGCTCTGACACAGCAGTGTTTCTGCTGTGTTTGTGGAACAGCAAGGAGACTAGAGGGGCGGAAACAGAGTAAGTGATGTAGGGTGGTGGTAAGAATGGTCAGATCATGTAGGGCCTTATAGGCCACTGACAGGATGTTAGAGGTTATTTTAAGTGTAAAGAAAAACTATTGTAAGGTGTTTAGCAGAGTTGCAAACAGTCCGCTTCCATCTTAGATAATCACTTCTGTCTACTTTGCATGGAGTAGTCAACTCTGGGTTCACACAGAAGAGAAGGTCTCAAATCACCAGCAAGGAAGTTTAAGCAGGATGCCAAAAAGAGTTAAGTACTTAAGGAGAATCTGCATTTTCCCACATAGATTGCATCAGGCATCTTCTAGGCAGAAAAAGGTACTGAAAGCCTTTGAAAATCATTGAAAATCTGGGGGCTGGTCTTAGTGTATCTGTGTGCCTGGGGTCAAGGAGGGGTGACTAGACATAATGATGGGCAGGTGGGTGCCCCCATCCATCAGGAAGGGTCTTATATCCCACAGAAGGAACCTGGTATTAACCTAGAAGTGAGAGGGCCATCAAAGCACTTAAACAAGTTGAATTACATGTTTCAAAGTTGGCTCATCCTTCAAGGTTTGAAAGAATGTCCAGCCCCCATTTATCGTTCCTTTTTATGACAAAGTAGAGCAGACAGCAATCACAACACTCTACTCATCGCTTGATAATACAAACATAGGGTCTCGTGTCACCCTCAGATAGTTTTAAGCATCTACTTGTCCCCAGATTAGATCTTCAACTTCCTATAAGTAGAGACTGTTGAAAGTCTTTTGTATTCCCTCCTAGTGCTGAATTGCCAGAGCTGGAGGGAACCTAGCAGCCACTGAACTCATCCTCTCCGTTAACTGATGGAACCCAAGTCAAGGAGCTTCAGGGACCTGCTCAAACCACACAATGCATTGGTGGCAGAGCAGTTGCTTTACTGATATATTCATTTGTTACAGAAGAGCAAAGAAATAGCAAGCATGCTTCCTAGAGAAAGGGAGGAACCCATTTATTAACACTAGTGACTAGTGGACTCTGGGAATAATTTCCATATCAGGGTGAAGTTAACATACAAAGGCATCGCTTTTTATAATCTTTTGGGGTCTTTGTCTTGCAGATATGGTTCCGCCCCCTTGTGGGTTTACAGGAAGGCCCCCAGGTGTTGGGGGTTCCCAGGTCATATCAGATGATCTGTCCTGGGGCCAGTGATAACGACCTTCCCCGCCCCAGGGCAGTGCATTGTTCAGTTTTTGTGGCCTGACACGCCTTGCAAGACCAGTTTCCTCCTCACATTGACCACTGGTTTTTGCAGCTGTGACAGAGCTAGGTAGATGCAAGAAGATGATTTCCGACTTGACATCTCTATCCAAACTAAATCAAATCAGGAGCTGGAATATACTGTGCTTGCCTCAAAGGAAATGAGGCTATTGGTGGGTAAAAATGTTGGCAAGAAAGTTAGTCCTCATCACAGGCATTACATGTTTAAAGACCCCAATATTCACTCCCTCCCTGCAGAGCCCTGGGTGAAATATTTAGGGTGAGTGTGGGAAGAGCTCTAACAAACCACAGCCTAACTAGGAATAGAAGAAGCGAATCTGCGTGGCTGATGGAGTGTGAAGGGAGCTGGGTTTCAGAGGCAATTCGCAGGGACTGTTCAGCTTGCTGCAGCATGACAAATAACCTATTTCCTTGTCATCAATTGATTTAATAATAACTCTTCAGGAAAACAAAGAAAAGAGTGAGCATTTCGACCAAAGGCACAGCCCTGTTTAAAAGAAAACATCTAAAATGTGAAAAGGAAAAGCACGTTCCTCTTAAAATCAAAGATGTAGGTCACATATGAGCATCCAGGATGAGACATCTGGACATTTGCTTATGGAATGTTCTCTGATGACCTCATTTCAATTCTGAAGCAAAAGCCACTGTATTGTTGGTATGATCTTCAATAGCAAAGGAAATGTTCATAGAAGCGACTTCATGGTTAAATGTCAACAGACAGGAAACTGAACTGACATGGGGACTATGTCTCCTGGTTTATGCCTGTGTGGGCAGAGACTTGTTTGCTCTCAAACCTCTCCCTTCCCCACAGAGTGCAGACCTCAGATCTGACTGTAATGATCAAGCGCATGCTGGTTAATTAACTTTATGGGCCACTGCAGAACCGACTGGTAAATCAATAGGCATGCCACTACAGTCACCTTCAGGCTGTGATTCTGTGTTCCATTGCTCTAATGACGCCTGATTTCTGCTCTCCCCCAATTAATTGCCATTGAAGTGCCTCTCAACATGGCAACCACATGGATTATTGCTGAAATTCCAGCTGGCTCTAAAGCACACGAAGCAGAGGAATTGTACCAAAAAGAGGTCAGGGTGGAAAACCTTCTCCTGAAAGTCTGTTTGGGCTTAAGGGGCTTTGGTGTTAGAGAGACCTGTATGTGGATCTTCATTCTGCAACTTACTAGCCATTTGACTCTGTAAAATGAGGTGATAACCTGAAATGGACCCTCTGTGCCACCCTCCCATCCTTCTACTGGGCATGGCTCTAGTCTGTGCTCTCTACTCTCTGAAGTAGCTCTTCCAACTTCCAACATCTCCTCCTCCGTTTACTTCCCCTTTCTGCTCACTCGGGAGATAGACTTGTACCAGGGTTCTTGTTCAAGCATTAAGAAGGGTTCAGGAAATCTGGAGAAGGCTGTGCGTAGATTAAATAGGAGTCCAGAGATGAAATATAATTTTTAAAGGCATTTGGGGGTCAGAGGAGCCTAGTTTAAAGGAAACTAAGATCTCCTCATCTCAGGACCCCATGCTTTTTATTAACATAGTTTGTCCTGAGGTGAGACAGACATATACACTGCAAAGGGTCAGGGTTTTGTATAGAGTCCATTGTCAGATTTGGGGAATTAGCCTATGGCTGTTCAGGTGTTTGGCCAATAGGAGGCAATAACATGTAGATTAAGATGCCCTGAGCTGTCTGGTAGCAAACAATCAATTTAATGTATCCTATTCAGGTTTGGGGAAATGCCATCAGCCATTCCCAGATTCAGCCCTGCTGTCATGCTGGAATTGGCTTCTGGCAGACTTGTTTCCATTTTCATTGATAAAAAAAAAGAGACAATCAAAAGAGAAGATCCACCCAGCTCCAACTGTCTCCTTATGCATCTCTCTCCTGATGGACAAACTGCCTCATTCCAATTGAAAGTCAGCCTTTCCTCCCAGGCGCTGCACTTCATCACCTCTCCTCTACTCAAGGTCATCACTTCTCTCCTGAGTTCTTAAAAACAGGCTAAAATAATCTTCCATGTTTAAACAGTGCAAAACAGAAAACCTCTCCATATCTGCCTCTTTGTACTCATCCCCTTTATAGCAAAACTGCCCATGCTTTCCCCACACACACTTCCCCTCCAACCATTCTTTCTTAAAATCGGGTCAGTTAGGTTTTCATCCCACCACTTCACCGAATATGTTAAGTTCCTGTTTAGGGTACTTATCAAGATCTCCCAAAGACATTCCTTTTACCAAATGCGACGGCCAACCCCTCCACCTCCAATGACTTGAGATCTAAGCTCCATTGGAAGTTGCCGGTCATTCTCTCTTTCTTGAATCATTTTCTTCTCATAGATTCTAAAACATCCCTCTCTTTTGTCCTCCTTCCTCACTAGCCCCTTCTCAGATTTCTCGGTTTGTCGTTAATCTTCTTGACATCTAACTGTTTGTTCTTAATCTTCTTGACGTCCAGGGCTCTGTCCTCAGATCACTTCTCTTCAGTGTCCGCACTCACTCTGCAGTGATGTCATCTAGTCTCGTGTCTTCAAATGCCATCTATTTGCTCGCGACTCCCAAGTGTGTTACTGCAGCTTGGACCTGTCCTCTGAATCCTAGAATCGTGTATTTAACTGCCTACGTGGCAGCAACACTTGGATTCGAAGCAAGCATCTCAAACTTACCCAAAACTCTGATCCCCACCCCGCTCCCTACACCACTGGCTTCTTCTCCAGTGTCCCCTCTTTCAGGAAGTCGCCCCCATTTACCTAGTTGCTCAAGCCCAAATTCTTGAAATCATTATTTTTTTAAAAAAATATATTTTATTGATTTTCTACAGAGAGGAAGGGAGAGAGATAGAGAGTTAGAAACATCGATGAGAGAGAAACATCAATCAGCTGCCTCCTGCACATCCCCCACCGGGGATGTGCCCGCAACCCAGGTACATGCCCTTGACCGGAATCGAACCTGGGACCCTTCAGTCCGCAGGCCGACGCTCTATCCACTGAGCCAAACCGGTTTCGGCCTTGAAATCATTATTGACTCTTCTCTTTTCCTCATACTTTCACCCAGTCCCTCAATAAATCCAATTGGTTCTACCTTCAAATTGTGCCCCAAATTCAACCACATCTTACTACATTAGGCCAAGCCAAAATTACTTCCCACCAGGATAACTGCAAGAGTCTGGTCTCCCTACTTCCACCATGCCCTCCTATAGTCTATTTTCCACACAGTAGCCAGAGTAACCCTTTTGAAATAAGGATCAGGCCCTATCACTTTCCTACTCAAAGCCATCGCCCTTAGGATAAATTCCAAAGCCATTGGCATGACCTGCAAATTCCAGCATGGAGCCCGCCCTTGACCTCTCTGTGCTTTCTCTCCCTCGTTACTCTGTTCCAGACACACTGCCCTCTTAGAGTTCCTCAAGCGCCCCACCTTGCTCTCTTGTAGGGGCTTTTGCCCTGGGTTTTCCCACTACCCAGAATGCTCTTCTCCAAAGTAGCTCATACCTTCACTTCCTTCATGTCTCTGTTCTAATGTCACCTGTCCCAGAAGCCCTGCTTGTCACTTTCTAAAGCCTGGCTCCGGCTGTTACCCCTACCCATATTATTAAATATCTTTATTTATTTATTTTCTATCTCTACCCACTAGACATTAAAACCTTAAGGAGAAGGAATTTGCTTATTTTACTGCTATATCCCCAAAGCCAAGGACTATGTCTAACTCATAGTAGTAGCCCATTCATTAAATGAACTCTTTTAATAAAGGAATGAATGATTCTCTAGTCATAGGTTTCCTGGGGTGATTGCAGGGAGTAAGGTATTTAGAGCAATTTCTAGCACATGGTAAAGGTCTCTAGACTATCTGTTCCTTTTACCATTATTGTTATAAACAGAGTGGATGGGAGGTGGCAGTGGTGTATGGAAGCTAATCATTTTGTGACATCTGCTATTATCAGAGTTTGCTTCTATTTCTGCGTTTTGGATGTTCCCATCTGGCCTCTGCTCTTGTAGGGGTAATTGAAGAAAGCATGTGCCTTTGAGCTCGCTGCTCAGACTTTGTTTAACTTGGAGGCATTTCTCTTAAGCTGTCCACTTGAATAAGAAATGTCACATTGGCTTCCAAGGCCAATTCTCCCGCTTTTGAAGCAGGCAGGCTCTGAAGGTCTGACAATTTCCAGCTACATCTCTCAGAGCAAGGATAACGCTACAGGTTTCTTGGCATCGTACTAAACTTCGGGGAACAAAGAGCAGCAGGTGATGGATGGGTTTGAAGGGAGAAAAGCAGCACGTGAGCACAGAAGGGAGGCCAGACTGCACACTTGCAGGTGTCACCCATCGCCTTCCCTGTATTGGCAGCAGAAACCAGACAATGATGCCTGATGCTTCACTTTGATCAACAGGGAGTGCCCCTTTATTCTTTTTAAGAAATCTGAAATATATAAAATAAAGGAAGTAGCTTCCAAATGGATTTTCTTTCCCACTCTGCATCCCTTCCCACCCTCCCTGACCACCAGTACTTCCATCCCCCTGGGAGGGAGGGGTAGCTCTCTCCATCCCTACATCTACCTCTGCCAACTCACCAGCATGGGGGTTAGAGGAAGGCAGATTTAATTTTGAACCTTGGTGTTTCCTCACCTACGCTGTGTGACCTTGGACAAGTTTTTTCACATGCATAAAATTTTTTATTGATTTCAGAGAGGAAGGAAGAGAGAGAAAGAGACAGAAACATCATTGATGAGAGAGAATCATTGATAGGCTGCCACCTGCATGCCTCACACTGGGAATCGAGCCCACAACCAGGCATGTGCCCTAAGTGGGAATTGAACCAGTCATGGGTCCTGATTCATAGGTCGACGTTCAACCACTGAGCCACACCAGCCGGGTTTGGACAAGTTTTTTAACCTCTCTCGGCCTCCATTTCTCCAGGGAGAACATAACAAATTCTTCATTGAATGGTTGGGAAGATGAAGAGGGATCACCTGGTGGAACACTTAGGCTGGCTCCACACTCCCAGCTCCCTCCTCCCCTGATCTGCCCCATCACCCTCCTTCCACTTGTATCATGTAGAAATCTCAGCTCTCCCAAAGACATATATTATATGATTTCACTTATGTGTGGAATCTAAAGAGCAAAATAAACAAACAAACAAAATAGAAACAGACTCATAAATATAGAGAACAGACTGATGGTTGCCAGCGGGGAGAGGGATGGGGGCTGGGTGAAAAGGTGAAGTGATTGACAGCTTAGCAGTTAGAAAATAGTCTCGGGGAAGTGAAGTACAGCATAGTATGGTACCAGGTGTAGACTGGAAATATCGGGGAAAATACTTTGTAAAGTATATGACTGTCTGACCACTATGCTGTATGCCTGAAACTAATATAAAATAATACAGAATGTAAACTGTAATTGAAAAATAAAATTAAAATAAGCATTAAAAAAAAGAATTTTCAGCTCTTCCATATGTTTGTTGTCTTCTGCTACCTTCATAATTGTGCCCTGATATAATCAGAGAAGGTGTTATTGTTCTATTTTTGTTATAAGGGTAGCCAATTTATTGAACCATCTGAACAGCTTAGGGCAGGGGGGACAGAAAATGACTTTATTTTGCTATGTGATAGCATTGGCTTTGACAAACCTCCCTCCCCCTCGTTTGCACAGCCCATGACAAAATCTCAACAGATTCCTTAACTTCCTGGTCACTTTATTAAAATCTATTCAAAGTAAACTCCAATGTCACCTCCTATTTGCCTCCCTTTCTCCACACTAGGCCAGCATCTAGCCAGAAGCACTTGAAGTGTAGAAAGTCTGTTCTGCTCCTTTGCTGCCCCAGATCCTCACCCCAGTGTGGCTCGGTCTCAGAGTGATTGTCTCATACCTCCCTCTCACTTACCTTTGGTGGAGATGGAGGGTCCGCTGCCAGACAAGTGCGGTGTCCCAGGGGCACATGACTCCATTCCCCTCTATCTATCAGGAGTTGCTAGGTTAGGGTATAGCAACAAACTCCAAAATAACTCAGGAGCACCTCCTTCTTCCTGCTTCCTCAACAGCCCCAATTCCTCTGGTGGGTTTGGACTGTAGGGCAGAGGGAACAAGACAAAAGAAAAGTCTTGGCTGGCCCACTGTTTCTGCCTTTCTATGAATGATGTTGCTGCTTCTCTGGCTAGCCCTTTCTGGCTGGAGATGCCCAGTGGGGCTTCTCTAGAGGACCCTGCAGGGCCTCCCCTCTGAACTTCAAGGGCAAAGTTGGTCTCACATGGCCACAGTCAACTTCAAATGAGCAACAAGGTACATTCCCACCACATACTAGGAAAGCGAGGAGAACAGCGTGGTGTCATGTACACACAATAGACACCCAACTTAATGGTTTAAAAGACTAGCCCTCTCTGTAGTTGATGGTTTTGTGGGTTGACCATTTGAGCGGGACTCCGCTGGACAGTTCTTCTGGTCTCGTTTAGACTCCTTTAGTCCTTGCAGGGAAGCAGGTGGCTCTGCCCCTGGGGTCTCACTTGCATGACGGAAGTGACTGGACCATGTGTCTCATATCGTCCTTCAGGCTGAATTGGGTTTGTGCATATGGCAGTTTGGCACAGTTCCAAGAGAGATGGCAGAAGCATACAAGGCACCTCGAGGTCTGGGCTTAGAACTGGTTTAAAGTCGCTTCTGCCACTTTCCATTGATCACATTCCCCAAACCAACAAGATTCAAGAAGTGGGGAAACATGCTCCCCTTTTGCTGGGAGGAGCTATACAGTCACATTGCAAAGGGGAATGGGTAAGGGAAAGGGAGGGAATTGTGGTGTTTTTGAAGTCAACTGCCCGGCACTAAAGTCATCACATCTTTCTGATCTTCTTAGAGGGAAGTTGGGGGTTTGATGCAGAGCCAGATCAATCACCTTATGTGAACTATCTTAAAGGCAAAGTGACCTGTTGCATGTAGGCCAGATAGCCACTAAGTGGTTCATTTCTTTTATCTGGGCAGAGGGAAAACTGCATGTGATAAAAATGCATAGTAAATACCAGAGACTTTTAAAAGGCCACTGTGGCTGGGCTGGACAGAGCAAGGTGGACCGTGGTGGACTTTGGGATCCAGAATGTGCCAGTCACTGGAGCCCATGACAATGAGCTTTTCTTTATATTTAAGAAGAAATGAAACTTTGTAAAGAATTTTAAACACATGCTCACATCTCTGTTTCCAAAAGATCCTTCTAGCTCCGATGTGAGGACTGGATTGGAGGTTCAGACTGGACCAACCCCAGACTTTTGGAAGTCAGAACTTTTCCAAGCTTTTTCATGAGTCCCAGGGGCAAAAAAGAAATAGTCTAGTTTGCCAAATGGTCAAAAATGAGCAGAAGGGCAAGGGAAAGAGCAGAGAATGTAAAATAGATAATTCCACAGTGTGTCCTACACACACACACACACACACACACACACACACACGCTACTTATCCATGTGCTCCAGACCCAAGCAGGCCTGAGAGTTACATGCTTGTGTTCTCTGGATGGTTAAGCCAGATTGATTCTGGGTTTGGCAGTGGCCTCGCCTGCTTTGCTGTGTAAAGAGACAAACAGAAGCTAAGTGACCCTGAGAAAGGCCAGCAGAGGCCCCGGCATTACAGACCCAGCCTTTGAGCCCAAGAGTTTGTACTGTAATTCAAATTCTAAAGGCAATTCAAATTCTAAAGGCAAGTGGTATCAAAATCCAATGTCATGGGATATTTTGATAGCACGTTGGAGGGACCACAAGGAGGCAGGGTGGAGGAGCAGTGGCAGAAGCTAAGGCAACAAGGAACCTCCTTCTATAGTCTGGCTGCCGAGTTCCCTCTGGCACTGACATCAGCCCACCCACACGGAGACCTCTATGAGCCCCCAGGGGCTGAGGGTGTCGGTGGGAACAGTGCAGCGCATGGAGCAGCCGCCTCCCCCCAGCATGAGTCTGCACGATCGATCATAAGAGCGTCTGTTCTGTCATTGCATTGCAGCTCCAGAAACTAAAACGATCACTTTCTTTCAAGACCAAGAGTCTACGGAGCAAAAGTGCTGACAACTTCTTCCAGCGAACCAACAGCGACGTGAAGCTGCAAGGGGACATGCTGGCTGAGGTCAGCCCCAGCTCCAGCCCTCTCCCCGCCCCAGGAAGCCTGACGTCCACACCCACCAGGGCTGGCCTGCACCCAGGCAGCAGCAAGGCCCATGCCTTTCAGGAGCACATCTTCAAGAAGCCCACTTTCTGTGACGTCTGCAACCACATGATCGTGGGTAAGTCTTTCCCCTGCCACTTCCTCCAGGTATGTCAACATAAAATTGTGGGGAAACCCTGGGGGTTTGGTGTGGAAAAGATGTACAGCTGTGTTTTAAAATACTGCATTGGAAAAGTCAAGAGGCCCATTTTATGTGGCTTTAGAGGAAAGGGTTGGGAACAAGGGGTAAAGTTAAAAGGTAAATTTCAGTGAGAATCTAACCTTTTTCTAAAGATATTTTTAATGATTTCAGAGGGGAAGGGAGAGGGAGAGAGAGACAGAAACATCAATGAGGAGAGAGAATCATTGATCAGCTGCCTCCCACAACCTGCGCATATGCACCGACAGGAAATCGAACCGTGACCTCCTGGTTCATAGGTTGACGCTCAACCACTGAGCCACGCTGGCTGAGCGAGACTCTAACCTTTTAACTGATGCACTTGACCTGTCATTGAATGGCTTGCCTTGTAAGTAGCAAATGATTTAACTTCTGTCAGGCATAGATCATCTCAAAGGTCTTTTTTTACTTAAATATCTGATATTCTTTCAAATGAAACATGGCATGTTTGTTGCTTCCCAAAGAAGCCAATAGTTGTCATCATTGAACTCGAACTTGTGGTTTCCAATATGGTCAGGAAGGCAGGATTCTGCAACTCCCTTCACCCTTGACCAAGACCCAATTAAGGAGTATAATATTCGGAATGAGAGCAATGTCAGCCCCTCTTGTGACTGTACACAAAGGGCTTTCCTCGTTGAAAACCATTATCTACTCACATTCTCATTTTCTCATCACTATTATTCATGTGCTTCCTTCAAACAGGCCACATTCAGGATCAGTGCTGTGTCAGTCAAGGATTTCCACAGTAATGCTGGTTAAAAAAATACTCTTGCAATTAATGTAGCTTACTTTTACTCTCAGTCAGACATCTTCAGATCATTTGGGGTTTAGCTGATCCAGACTCAGCTCAGTTAGTTTGTCTTCTCTCTTTTCCTTATTTCTCACTCTTTCCTTGGACCAGTGGGGTAACCATATCATGTTCTTCTCACGGCAAGGACAAGTGGAAGAATACAAAGCTCTTCTTAAGGCTTTGGATGGGAGGTGACATGTCCCTTCTACTGGCATTCCTCCCGGAGAATGGGGGCCAAGTTCATGTCAAGGGACAGAGAAGTGCACTCACTCTGCCTTGATATCAGGGACTTTAAAGCCACCTGCCAAAGGGCACAGGTAGAGGGACGTGTGAAGAATGGGGTCAATCATTCAACCTACCACAGTGCTGAGGAAGGCCTCTGGATTATTAAACCATTTTGTTTGGTAGATTCAGCTAATTCTTAGATCCATACCACCCAGCCATTTCACTTTTCCACCTGGAAGTGAGGCCTGGCGTCTGACTGTGAGCATGGCGGGGAAGTGTCTCACCATGTTCCAAGCTCAGAATACCTAGGCAATTTGGCCTCCAACTTAGTTTTTGTGTCTGCCTCCTTACTTAGCTTCTGTGTCTGACGCATCACTTTCAATTTCCACACAAATTTCCACCAGGCCTTTTCAAGGCAGTGCTATTCATCACCGGTAAGTAGGTGATGATGAGTCTCTATTTTAAATCTCATTGTGACCAGTGTGAAAAGACAAACAGAGCACGTGTTTTCAAAATGAGTAAGGGAAATGAATTCACCTCTGAGGAATGCCACCATCGTTACCCTAAAGAGGATTCTAGGTACACAGCAACAATTCTGAGACTTTATTTTGAGAAAAAAATCACACACAAAAAGACTCTGTGCTGCAGAGAATTGCACTATACTTTTCTCTTATCAGAATTAAATGAACATTGCAGCTGCCTTTTCTCCTTAAGAAAGAAAGAGAAAAAAATACAGTCCGCAAGGCATGCTGTTCTTTTCAAAGATGAGAAAGTAAACCAAATAGTAGGCTCCTTCTAGGAAAGAAGAAAAGGGATTATAGAGGCAGGAGGGAACAGGGAGAGAGAAAAGGCAAGAGGAAGGAGGTGAGGAGAGGAAGGGAAGTGAGGTGAAGGAGAGGCTGCTGAGTGTTTTAACTTCTTGAAACCATGCCTGCCTTTGTCCTCCGTGATAACAGAGCATGGTTGCTCTGCCCCTTTTCCTTTTGCTCCTCAAATCTAGTCTCCTTTCTCTACATAGATCACTGGAAGGTTTGCTTTTTCAAGCCACAGGTCATCTTTATATTCTAAATTCAAGGGAAAGACCACCTGCTGTTACCCTCTTAGAATGACATTTCAGAAAATATATTAAAGCAAATACTTTTTCCTTTCAAGGAGAACCAAGGGTTATATAATGATGGCCAAGAACAATCAAATCTCATCTTAGCAGTTTCCAGCTGATGGATATTTGTTTAAAAATAAAAGGAATCTGGCATTCTCGCTGTCTAGGATTTCTAAGTTGGAATGGACACGCAGCGTTGGGTTTACAAAGCCTCACATCAGGCTTCGCCTGCCTGCCTGTGCCTGAGAGCTGGCAAGGCTACATATTTGCCAGAAGAACGTGACCAATAAAAGTACACCTGGACCCCAGCCTCAGTCCCTGACCATCTGATTATAATTTCCTTAGCTCCTGCACTCTGTAACTCATTCCCTATTTTCAGCTTTGCCCTGGCCCTTGGACTTGACACCTGAGACTGTTCATCCCCAACTGATCTGGCTCCCATGCCACTTGGGTTAAGCAGCCTCTAGGAGATTGCTACCCTTTCTGACCTTCCTTAGACTATGTCTTTCTGGAAATTCTTGTCTCCTATACAAGCCAAAGGTGACCAACCCAAGCTTTCTTGGAGACGCCAGAGAAATAGACAGTCAGGTGTGTCTGTCTACCCCAATGCTGGATGTCCCAGTCTTTGAGTCAACAGGATTCAATACTCAGTCTTAGACTAGGAGAATCCTCTTGTACTTGGTTAGGTAAACATACTCCCTCCACCAAGCACATCCTCTCTTGCCATCCTTAGCCCTTGGCAAGGGGAATTGAGGGTGGGGTCCCACCTTTATTGTGCATCAACTTAACGTATTCCATCTATGACACTCTGTCTTTACATTGAATTAACTATCTACAAAGACTCATTTCAAGAGAGTTTTGGATTTCCGTGTGGTAATCTGCATCTTTTTGAAGTTTCAAGACTTGAATAAGTCAACATGCACTACTCCATAAATTAAGGAATTTTTTCCAAGGAACTCCATTCTTCCATTTACAAATAGATAAAAAAATGTTTTTAAATTAACTAAATGTTTTTAGTTGGCATCCAATTACAAGACACAGCATATTAAATGAATTCATGTTTTCTATACAAATATTTCGCAAAATGGCTGGATTTCATTGCCTAAAACTTCAAGTTTCCTTATACATTCAATGCAGAGTCTATGAATCATTCACTTTCAATCTGTTCGGTAGCAACAATGGGGGAGGGGGAGTAATAATAATGTCTTTGTCTTCGGTAAAAGTCCCTAAAGCAGGGCCTGAGATAGAGGTTCTTGTCAACATGGTTGTGGAGAGTGCCCTCAGGAGGAGTCAGAGAAGCAGGAGGGTCAAGGGAAGGAGTGAGGATGTGGTCTCAGCTGGAATTGGCTTCAGATTGGTCCCACCCATGGGGAGCTCTGGAACACAGATCCTATCACCTGGTGATACCACCTTGAGACAAAGGGCTGGCCTTTGTATATTTCTGTCACTCAGTCATTGGCCATGGCTGCCCCCAAGAGGCAGTGGGGATATGACATCCCAGGCAAGGAGGACCCATTTGGCTGAGAACAATTCTCTGAAAAAAGGGCACCCGTGAGCCATTATTAGCCATCATTCACAGCATCAGCATGATAAATAAGATGTGGACAAGGTACCAACAGCATCACAACCTCTGAAAACATATTAATTCTACAAGATGCAATATAAAAGCATCCTCCTCTGGGAATAAATTTAAAATGCAGATGGAGCCTTGGCATTATTGTACCTATAACACTATGTTACAATCTTCTATATATATTAAAGGCTAATATGCAAAGCGTCCCCTCAGGAGTTCAACCAGGAGACTGGGAATTCAGTCTCTCACTATGATGTGCACTGACCATCAGGAGGCAGTGTGGAACGAAGAAAGGCCCCAGCCAGCAGCTGGAAGGCCCCGATCAGCCCTGATCGCTGGCCAGGGCTAGGGACCCTACCCATGCATGAATTTCGTGCACCGGGCCTCTAGTTATAAATAATATAACATTAGGAAATATTACATCATGCTGAGTCCAAGATGTAATATTTCTGCTCTGTTCTGCTCTGCTCTTCTTTGACCATTAGTTTAGTTGTTTCCTGACCTATTCTGACCTCATCCAATTGCTCAGAAAAAGCCAGATCAACCAAACTTGACTGAACACACACACACACACACACACACACACACATCTAAAAAGACAAAGCTGGGTTCACTATCAATTAAGTTGTCTCTTGGCAGGAAAGGCCAAACAGAAATCAAGGGGAATATTAAAAAGCAAATGTCACCCGGCCGGTGTGGTTCAGTGGTTGAGCGTCAACCTATGAACCAGGAGGTCGAAGTTCAATTCCAGGTCATGGCACATGCCCCGGTTTTGGGCTCCATCCCCACCCAGTATGGGCATGCAGGAGGCAACCAATCGATATGTTTTTCTCACATCAATGTTTCTCTCTGTCTTTCCCTCTCTCTTCCACTCTCTCTAAAAATCAATGGAAAAATATCCTCCTGTGAGAATTAAAAATGAAATAGACACTGTAGATTTGGGGAGAGAAGATTTTGCATGGTAAAATATATGTTTAGAAAACGCTGTACCCTACACTCCCCTTGGCTATTCATTAGCACACTAGCATTTCAAAGTCCTCCTGTCCTGAAAACTGCCAAGTGTTCTCAGTGGAGGAGCAAGTGGGTTATAACTGAAGAGTTCTTTCTCCTAACATCGACTCTTCCCTAACTCATCTTGACTGCTACTGAGCACTATTTGGCATGGATCTCTGCACTGTGACCGATGCAGAGAGCCTTTCTGATGCCTACAAAAGCAAATTCATTAAAGAGTTATTAAGACTTCAGTTCAGGCCCAGTGTTCTCAAGAAACGTTGTACCCAGCACCGTTCAGCTAAAGGGACACACAAAATGCTTTCTCAGCTAGCATCTTCCATTAGTTTCCTGAAATTGTATGTCTGCTGCCAAGGACTGTTTATTTTAAGAAACCTCTCACTGAAAATTCCCTAGATGAGGAAGTAAGCCACAGTCCACCCAGCAAAGATGGAGCAGAAATGGATATGGGCTGGCCTTAAGGAAGGAGGTCTCTTAGAGTCTCACACAGGAATGGAAGTGACACCTGTTGGGCGCCAGCGCTATGCTCTCTCCGGGGCACCCAGGGGACCCGCAGGTCTTCACTTTGAAGATGTAAAAACCCGTGGCCTGCCACCAAAACAGAAGACAGGACAAGGGAGATGGAGAGGACTGCGCTTGATACCGTGTTGCTCGTCACTCTCCCTCAGACGTCTTCCCTGTGGAAGGTCCTAATATTGTTCCCTGAGCCCACTTTCTGTGCCCTGGCATCTTGCTTCTGGAACATCTGGAATGCCTTTCCTTCCTTCTCTGTCTCTTCATCTATCCCAGTCTCAAATCGATCAAGACCCGATTAAAATTCTCCCACCAGGTCTTGCCTGACCACTTATTTTCTCTGAATTTGCTTGTCATTTTCCAAACAGACTAGATGTGAGTGAGCTCCTTGAAGACATGACCAGGTTTGATTCATGTGCCTATTCCCACAGCAGCTAGGAGAGCACACACCCGGCAACTAGTGGGCACTTAAAAATAGTAATTAGTGCCCAGCCAGTGTGGCTCAGTGGTTGAGCATCAACTTGTGAACCAGGAAGTCCTAGTTCAATTCCAGGTCAGGGCACATGCCAGGCTGCAAAGACTTAATCCCCATTGGGGGGCGTGTAGGAGGCAGCTGATCAATGATTCTTATTATTGATGTTTCTATCTCACGCTCCCTCTCCCTTCCTCTTTGAAATCAATAAAAATATTTTTTTAAAAAAGAAAAACTATTAGAAAGGGACCAAGTGGTGAAAAGAGAATCTTTATATGTGTGCAACTTTCCAGAAAATAAACATTTCCCAAGTTGCCAGATGCTACTGCTATCTTATCAATGCAAGAAAGAAAATGCGGAACTTCATTCCTGCGAACTGTTTATTTTACCAGTAATTGAGTCAAGGCTTAAATGGTCAAACTTGGGAAAAATAATTTTTAAAATGCCAGCCAATGAAAAGAGAGTGTCCCTCTTAAATTATAGATCATAATGTTTACAAGTGCTAAATCATGACATAGAGGCGATCTTTCAGAAAAACAGTGTATTTGCATTTTAGGAGCCTTTTTAAAAAAAATAGATTTTATTGATTTTTTTACAGAGAGGAAGGGAGAGGGATAAAGAGTTAGAAACATCGATGAGAGAGAAACATCGATCAGCGGCCTCCTGCACACACCCTATTGGGGATGTGCCCGCAACCAAGGTACATGCCCCTGACCGGAATCGAGCCCAGGACCCCATAGTCTGCAGGCCAACACTCTATCCGCTGAGCCAAACTGGTTAGGGCTTTAGGAGCCCTTTAAGACCATACTGTAGCAGAAAGAAATGACAATACAGGAACTATTTTCACTGTGTATATAACTGACCAGAGTGGAGATTACAATTTAAGGTGGTCTTTTGTTAAATTTTAGTCATTTCCTATAGGTCACCAGCTACATGCTATTTAGTAACATCACAGCAAATATATACTGCATATATGTATACATATACACATACAAATATACATATACACATACAAATGTATATATATATACACATATACATGTATATATATATATATGTATATATATATATATATATATATATATATACATTTGCATGTTCTTCCAACCTACTGTGCTACATTTATTTTCTCCTTGTTCCATCCACCAAGAAATAAAAATGGTGCCCAGTAGAAAGAAGGGAGGAGAAATCACTCAAGATGGAGCTTGGAGACAGAACGTAGACACTAACACTGCTGTGACTCCTGGATACACTTGGAGAGTTTCCTGAACTTGAAGCTGCAAACCTTTTCATGACTGTGCTATTGCTGATTCATGCCTTCCTGCTTGAGGTTCAGACAAGCATGACAGACAAGTGTACATTGGCCACCTGCCTCTAGACCCAGGAGCAGTACCATGGTGGAAGCGAGGGATCTGTAGGAAAAGGCCACCTCCCGTTATAAACACAGGGAGATAAAGAGCTGTTGGAAAATGTGTACCCTGCACTTCCATTCAGCTGCCATAACAGGGAATGCTCCACTGACCTACTTTAGAATGGTCACTTCGGTTGTGCAGCCACAGCGGATACCACATCATAAAATGACAGAACTGGGCCAGTGGTAAAAAATGGGGCATCCCCTGTGTGTGTCTATGGGAGACACCTGTACATTGTGACACGGCCATTAAAGAAAAAGGATGAGGCAATAGAAATACATGGTTAAATCCAATAACTTAGGCACTACTTTGTAGCTTATCCACACTGCCTGGTTGCACAAGCAGAAAAACAAAACATAGATTATTTTTCCACATGCTAAGCTTATCTGGAAAGAAAACCCAAAGCCTATAGCTCTGCTGCACTCCCCACCCCAACAACATGGCAACAAACAAGTTCATGTGTACACATACTTATACATGTGTGTAGATGTACACACCATACACACACACTCTTCACCTTCATCACACAGGAAATGTGTTTCCCTGGACATAGCAGGATCATGTTTTAAAGAATTCACAACCACTTCAGCCTAAGACCCAAGCACCATCTTCACTCTGTTCCTAATGCCATAAAGAGAAGTAACAAGGGTCACATATCATTAAAAGTGAGGAGGGACCGTGAACCAGCCTGACTCTCACCCAGAAGGGCTATATCACTTTGCATGAGATCTGCCTGGTATTCCTGTTTGAAAAAGAGATTTCAAGGAACATTTTCTGAGCATCTGTTTTCTGATTTTAAAAAGAGAAATAAAAAAACATCTGCTAGAGGTGATACAAAGATTGAGACGGTACCCCAAAGCAGTAGTGCTCAGTTAGTAACAAGACAGCCTTCTCCCTGTCTTCCTGCCCTGCTGCTGACCTGCCCTCTCTCCCAAGGTAGCCTCTCACTTCAACTGCCAGAACTTTGCTGCTCAGATTCCTTGTCGATGCCGAAATACTTAAATGTGTCCACAGTGGAACAACGCATCTTCTTCCCCCATACAATCTGCCACTTCATTGAGGCCCTCTTCTGCTGGGGCAGACGGTACCTGCGTGCTCTCAGCTACCTGGCCAGAACCTCAAGGCCATCTTGGACTCCCCCCTTCTCCCTCTCTCCAGAAAGCCCATCCATGAACAAACTGTCTCTTCTACTTCTGTGCTTTCTCTATGGTCAGGCCCCTCCTCCCTTCCTCTCCGCTCCGGCCCCAGTCCAGTCTTCAACACATCTCACATGAGCTGTTTCAAGAACTTCCTAAATGATGTTCTTTCTATCCATCTCTGCAAATGCTGCCAAACCCCTTCTGAAAGCAAACAGACATTGAATTGCTGATTTTGTCAGGAATGCTTGTACTGCCTCCTTGCCTAAAGAATTGCTTGGTGCTTATTCTATAACCTCTGAGAGCTGACAAAGGTGAAGAAATAAGGACTTTATCCCATCTGATTTGCACAAGGTGAAACTTTGTTCCCTACTCTTGACAGTCATCATCAATAGCACTGGTGAGCATCTCTAAGTAAGTGGATTGTTACAAATAAACTCTCAATGCAGACCTGCAAGAGGGAGCCGGGAGAGGGGCAGCTGGTGCAGGGGTCACCGGTGGGTATTTGCATTCTGGCTCTGCACTCAGTAGCTCAGCTGACCTTGGACAACTAATGTACCTTCTCTCAACCCAGTGTCTTTCCAATGGCATTGAAAATACCTAATTCATGGAATTCCTGACAAATTAAGTGACATAAATGAGTGTTCTTTGTGAACTACAAAACTTAAAACTGTTCACTATTATTGAAACTATCTTTCTGTGTTAAAGGTTGATACTAGTATTATGCCAAATTCTCAGAAAAGCACTTTGGGGGGGGGGGTGGCGCAGGGGGAGCACATCGATTGGCTAATCCATTCTTGAGAGACCTGAGGATAAATATAAATTCTCAAGCCTTCCGCTGGAAGAAGAGTTGTGAAGAAAGCAAATGAGACCATGAAAACCGCAGACCTCAGAGAAGAGGAGGCAGACAGCAGACATTATTAATACCGGGGTCAGGGGTGTCCAGTCCAGCTGTTTCACAGATGGTCATGAAAAAGTGATTGTCCTGGAGGACATCTCCTCTCAGAATTTTAAGCCAAGCACACAAGACAGAAGGAAAGCTTGGTGGCCATGATATTACAGTGTGAACTGATGGCCCAGGGGGGAAAGGCTATGGACTCCAAACTCAAAGCTCTGAGCCAACCCAACTCCTGTTACTATTTTTAAAGTTCAGTGCGGGTGAGGGGCGGGGAAAGTAGGGAGAGTTTTTCCACTAGTAGTCAAGAACCGAAATAGGAAAGATCAACAGAGGCATTTATAAACAATGAATGCCATTAATTTTTTATAGCTAAGAAGGGGTTGGAAAAGTTGTAGTGTAGCAAGGAGTGGGGAATATAGGCAGGGAAAGATGGCCCAGGGGTCTTCACCATTTTTAAAGGTCCTTTCTGCTTGCTTGATATAGTCTCTGGCGAATGACTATATTACTGAATTTCCCGGAAAACTTGGAAACCATCTTGTTCAATTGAACTCATAGCAGGGGAGAGATAGGATGGGTTATTTTTAATCAAGGTCTCATGACTAGAGTTCAAGTGTGATGGAAAATATGTTTCCCCTTTTTCCCCTTTTGCAGAAAACTTTCTAACTATTGAGTGATATCTGAAGCTTAGGAGCAGTTTAAGCTGTATTGCTTTAACTCCAGAGCGCCAGCTCTTTGCAGTAGGAGGTCACCTAGGGCCCTTTCAGGGTGGTGAGGAACAGGTCATTGTAAACCCTGATTTGAGCTTTGCTTACCTTCCCAGCAGGCTGCAATGCGAAGACCATTAGCCCAAGAGGCCCAACACTAGTATTTTCATTCCTGCTCTGCCACGGAGGAGCAGTGTAATGTTTGTCAAAGCACCTTGCTTCCTTGAGCCGCAGTTTCTTTATCTGCAAAATGAGAAGCTGTATCTGGGAGGGCCAGTTGGTTTCCACATTAATTGGTTGACACTGATTGCCCAGAGAAGCTTCTAAAGTGGCACCATAGCCCAGTGAGAAAATGATCGTGATTGATTAGTGATGTCTGCCATGTACACAAAATGAAAGGCTTCTTCAACACCTGTACTATGTATTTGCCATTCCTAGGCTACTGATCTCTAAGGTAGGACTTCTCAGAAATTGAATACGCATGCAAATCACCTGCAAAGTTTGGTGAAATGCATATCCGGATTTAGTGGGTCCAGCTCGGGTCCTAAGATTCTGCATTCCTTACAAGGTCTCAGGTGATGTCAATGATGCTGGACTATGGGCCCCACTTCAAGTTGCAAGGTACTAAGGTATCTTCCTAATCAATTCTGTTCCACTTTTAAGTCAGAAAGCCCCTAAGAACTGTGTAGAAGGCCGTAGGTACCTGAGAAAGAGAAAATGAAGTACAGAATGAACAGAGAAAATTGCTAATTCTCAATTTTTATAAGATTTCTAATCTTGTCTCTTGTGTAGATATTCATTTTATTCTTCCTTTTTTCAGAAAATAAATATGGGATACTTAACAAATATATGGGTTCATACATATCAATATCTGAACCAAGGCATATACAAAGTGCTTGGGAAGCCTCAATGAGGGAACAGTCATTCTATCTGAGGACGAAGATATGAAAGTTCCAGAATGACTGTGGCATTTCAGTGGGGCATTAGAGGACAAATAGGAGTTCACCGCTCTCTACCAAACTCATTATAATTCTTAGAAGTACTTTCCCATTGAGGACAAAGAATGGACACATGCCATATATTCTTTGAAAGAAAACTGTAACAGAGTCAGCTCTTAATTTCTCAAAAGCTGGTGATAGAGCCTACAAATCCATCCCGGTTAACCACCGCCTTCCTCCTCACATGGAAGGCACCACATCCAAAAGGCAAATCACTACTTGGCTTTGTTCTGAAATAGCATTTAAAAGGAGTTCTGGACCAATTCATTCTTTTATCCCTAATGTTCAAATGTGATGGATCAAAGATGCTATCAGAAAAGGTTTCAGTCAAACGTAGTTGATTAAGGCGGGGAAGAGGGGGGCAGGGGTAGAATCAGGCAAGAATGCCAAACAGATACAATGTCAGGTGTGGATTAAGTCAGATCTGCTTTAGAATTCTAGCTCTGCCCATGTACTAGCTAAATGATTTAAACTCTCCGATGCTCAATTTTCCATCTGTTGAATGTGGAATAACACTAACTTGAAGGAATCATTGTGTTAGGACTCGTGGAAGGTTCTTCATTCCTCGTGATCCTAAGCACAGTCCCCAAATCAAGTGGCCCTAATCGTGACAGTCTCTCAGTTTTCATCTTTTCAGGAATAAAAACAGGCAGTTCTTTCCTATACAAGAAGGAAGAGGGAATTTGTAATCAGGGTTCCTGGGCTCAGATCTCATCTCTGCACCCTTTCTCCAGTGGCCTTAGACCACGGACTGCCCTCCCTAAGCCTCAGTTCCCTCAGCATGAAAGAGAGCCAAAAATAATTGTTGCTCTACATCCGTTTCTCAACCGGGGGCAATTTTGCGTCGCAGATAGGGGTTCAGACTTCGCAAATAAAAAGATAGGACACCCAATAATTAAGTTTGGATTTCAGAAAAACAACCTATAACATTTTAGTATAAGTGTGTCACAGGCAGTATTTGAGATACAATTGGTTCATGCAATGTTTGAGATATTCTTAGAATAAAAAATAATTTGTTATCTTAAAATGTAACTGGACTTTTCTTCTGTTTTATTTTTTTATTTTTTTTTAAATATATTTTATTGATTTTTTACAGAGAGGAAGGGAGAGAGATAGAGAGTTAGAAACATCGATGAGAGAGAATCATCGATCAGCTGCCTCCTGCACATCTCCTACCGGGGATGTGCCCGCAACCCAGGTACATGCCCTTGACCGGAATCGAACCTGGGACCTCTCAGTCCGCAGGCCGACGCTCCATCCACTGAGCCAAACCGGTTTCGGCTCTTCTGTTTTAATATAGTTTGATTTCAGAGAGAAAGGGAGACGGGGAGAGAGAGAGAAGCTTCAATGATGAGAGATAATCATTGATCAGCTGCCTCCTGCACACCCCACACTGGGGATCAAGCCTGAAATCCAGGCATGTGCCCTGACCGGGAATGGAACTGTGACTTCCTGGTTCATAGGTCAACGCTCAACCACTGAGCCATGCTGGCTGGACTAACTAGACTTTTCTATATTTAATCTAGAAACCCTGCCCCTGGGGACATCTGACAATATCTGGAGATGTTAGGGGTTGTCACAGTTCAGGAGGAGGTACTTCTGCATCAGGTGTGAGGCCAGAACGGCTGCCAACCATTGTGCAAGGCACAGGACAGCCTGCCCCTCCACATACACACACACATGCATACACACACACGGCAAAAAATTACCAGGCCCCAAATGTCCATAGTGTAGGGACTGAAAAAATCTGCTCAGAAAACTTGGATTTAAAAAATAAAAGTTCTCTGAAATCTATAAAGCATTGAAAGCTGTCCATTACATTTTGAAGCAAAAATAAAGAGAAATGGACACCTTCCCTTGTCAATCAGAGGCAATGGAGGTGGCCTCGTCTGTGAAGTCCGCAGCTTGCCCGTCTGCTGCAGAACGTTCCCTGGGTCACTCAGAGGAAGGCCCAGCCTTGAAGGACACAGTTCCAGGAAAGGAAAACAAAGCCTGCTGAGCATGTCAGCACGCACAGGGCACAGGCCGCGCAGGGGGTGAGGGAGGGGGAGCCGGGCTCGCGGAATGATGGCAGGACATGGCGTCCAGGACAGCACTCCCCCCAAGTCCTAGGTCACGGCAAGCGGAGATGAGGAGTTGCTGCTACCTTTTGTTTTCCTAAGCTGTTGGACTCCCGACCCAACCACACATTCCCAACAACGGAAGCTCCAAAATCAAAACCACCAAAGTGACTCCTCTCAGCGTGACTTGATAATTCTTCAAAAGTGAAAACACTTCCTTTCAAGACTATGTAGTGTCTTATTTCTTATTACGAAGGGAAAACATGTTGTTTCTAGAAAATGAAAAAATGCAAATAAACAAAAACAAGAACTAAAAAGCTCTTATAATCCCGCCAACCCAGATAGAAATATTATTAATGTGCCCTGCCAGACCTTTTTACATGCATGTATATGCTCATTTTAAATGAGAGTTTCCTAAATGTTTTGTTTTTACCCTGATTTTGACACTTTAATATTTTATTATAAATATCATATTATGTCAGTTATTATTAAAATAAAAAATGATCTCAGTAGCCAAAAAGGATTTTGTTTATGGGTGCACCAAACTTTCATTAATTAATACCTTCCTTACTCTGTGATATTTTAGTCATTTCCCATTTCCTAATATTAGTTACAAAGCTACAGTATCTTTGTAGTTAAGCCTTTGCAAACATATTTAATTATTTTCCTAAGACCCAATTCTGAAATTGCTGTATCAAAGAATTATTCATATGTTTAAAGCTTTTGATGCATGTCCCCAAAGTGACCTGAAAACAATGGTACCATTTTCCAATCCGAGCAGCAGTATCTGGGAGTGCCCGTACCCCACATCCAACTACTTATAGTTATTTTTTCATTACTTTTCATCTTTGTACATTTGATAGAAAAAAAAATGGATATCTTGCTATTTTCGTTTCTAGTTCTTTGATTACTAATTAAATTTGCCATTCATTAAATCAGCGATTTTCAACCGGTGCGCCGCAAGAATTTTTAAAATATGCAATACCTGACTGTTTAGTGAGGGGCACTGGCCTCTTTTCCCTCAGATTCTCAAATAAAAAAAAAGTCAACAGCCAACATAACAATCGCCATTTCAGGTGAATGAATCAAAATTATACCTGTTGTTTTTGTCGGGCCAGCAAAAATATATATTTTGGGTGTGCCACAGAATCTTATAATTAGTTTATGTGTGCCATGAAATGAAAAAGATTGAAAATTGCTGTACTGCATGCTTAACTTTCAATTCAGTTTCTTTTATAAGCCCTCAATTTATGTCTTGGACAATATATTTTTGGCTTATTTATCTTTCCCTTTTAAATGGAAAGAAATGCTCATAAATCTCATATATTACAGTATAATACCCTTAATTTTATAAGGCAAATATTTTCTCCAATTTATCTGTACTAGTGAATATATTTTCATATAATCAAATTTACCAACCTTTTGGTATATTGTTTTCTCTCATAAAAACCTTACTTTGAAAGATCTTCTCTACTTAAGAATAAATAAGCTGGTGTTATATTTTCTTCAATTAATATAATAGTTTTAACTTTTATGTAAATTTCTTAAGACATCCACACTTTTGTTCAGAATATGCTATGAATTAGTATTTTCCCAAAATAACTTACCAGGTGACTCATCAATATCTGTTAAATAATTCTGTTTTTCACTGCTGATTTGAAAGTCACTTTTATCAAACATTAAATTCTTAAAGATACTTAAGTATATTTTTTAGATTTTCAATTTACTTTACTGGTTATTTTGTTAGTTCAGCACCAATAGCTTTCTGGTTTAATTATTATTGTGGTTTATAATAGATTATTTTTCAAAAATATTTTGCTATTCTCAAGTATTTACTCTTCAAAATTAATTTTAGAATCATTTTGTGAAGTCTCCCACCCAAATCCCATTGAGATGTCAGCTAGAATTCTGGTATATTTACAGAACTACTTGGAGAAAATTGGCATCCCTTCAATGGATATTTTTTTCTTTTCTTATTTAATAATAGCGTGTTGAGTACTAGCAACATCAGGCATCTCGGTCTTCTTTCCAACTTAAATAGGAATTCATTCAAAAAATATTTATGGGGTATCTCCTCTGGGGCAGATTTTGCTCTAAGCACTTAGGCTGCATCAGTGAACAAACCAGGGAAAAATCTTTGCCCTTTTAGAGTTGACATTTTAGTTGGGGAGACAATGGATGGATGGATGGATGGATGGATGGATGGATGGATGGATGGACGGATGGACGGACGGACGGAGTTTTCTACGGTGATGGGTAATGTGGAAAGAAGAACAATGTTAAGCAGTGTGGGAAAGATCAGAAATCCCTAGACCAGGGGCAGGTTGCTGTATCACATGAGATGGTCAGGGTAAGACCAGGTCTGAGCAAGACCTGAAGATGAGACGACTCTGAGGAAAGAGCATCCAAGTGAAGGAAACAAGTAGAGCAAAGCCTAAGGCGGGAGCATGCTGTGTGTAAGAACCAGCCAGGTAGCCAGCATGGGGTGCAGCAGAATTGATGAAGAGCAGAGAGGGAAGGAGGGCAGAGATCCTGTGCCATTGTAAGGACTTTGGCTTTTACACAGTAAAGTAACTACAAGACTTTAATCTAATTATCCTTACAAAGGGTTGCTCTGGCTACTATGTAAAGAACAGACTTTGCTGGAATGGGGACAAGGATTGAAGCAAAGACCATTAGGAGGCTATTATTACAGTAATGCAGGTATGAGATGACGGTACAGCGGGAAGAATTGACAATGGTCCAGATTCATGATATATTTTGAAGGAAGTACCCAGCAAGATTTTCTGCACGTGGGCTGCCTGGGGAAAACAGGGATGCTGCTGAGGTTTCTGGCCCAAGTTACTGGAAGAGTCATATTGCCATCAACTGAGATGGGGAAACTGTAGGCTGAATAGGTTGATTTCTATGAAACCTTCTGTAAGCCAAAAGGGCACACAGGGAAGGGTAGCCCACTTCACTCTTAAGAAAGACCCACATTAGTTATGGTAACGGGCTTTTTTGCAAAAAAAAGTTTATGTCTCTTTTCATGCTACAATAGCATAGAAACCATGTGGCCTGCAAAACCTAAAATATTTGCTCTCTTGCCCTTTACAGAAAAACTTTTCTGACTTAATCTAACTCCTCAGAAGGAAGACAAAACAAAAACAAAATATCTGCCTAAATTAACGTCCAAGATCAGCCTTGTTGAAGGGTTTTCTTCTGTAGAGATCCTTCATTCTGTTGCCAAAATCTTCACATTCCTGGAATATAGGTGTTTTTCAAAGAAGGAATTGGAGGTGTATCTCTCTCTCTCTCTCTCTCTTCTCTCTCTCTCTCTCTCTCTCTCTCTCTCTCTCTCTCTCTCTCTCTCTCTCTCTCTCTTTTCCCTTTCTAAAATCAATAAACTTATTTTGGTCTACCTCAGGTTGTTAGAGGCCAGTTAACTTATCATATTAATACATACTTTTACAAAACAAGGATCAACTTACTTGTTTGTAAATTGAGTGATAAGGAAGGGATTGGGATTTGGTACACCCAGGACAGTAGGATGTAGACCGCGTTCTATGTGGGTCATGCCTGATCCAGTCATGAGTTTAAAACATCCAGTTAAGCCTTAAGGCACTGGGAATCATGCTCTCAGGGAAAGTCACTATTCAGATAATACACCTTCCAGCCAAATCACCGCTTACTTTTGCATAGTGAGTTATGCCTGTTGGGTTTCCCATTTTGTGCTCATGACACCCTTTCTCAGATGGGGAGACTCGGGCTCAGATAATTGTCTTGTCCAATGTCTCAGAGCTAAGGACTAATACCTAAACATTTTGATGACTTCTTCCAGCCCGCCATGATCTCTTTATATATCATGTATGCAAGTACAAACACACATATCCAGATATGAACAGACACATGTAATACAATTTATGCATGGAAGTTGTAATAAGTTGTAGAACAATTGCCCTGCCTTTGTACTTTCGTATGCTTCCATTTGTACTTCTCCCCTCCAGCTCCACTCTTCCTTTTAAAAGATTCAACCAAGATGAGAAAACTATTTTCATTGAAGGCACTTATGACATCAATGTCATTTTCAAAACAAAAAAATAACTCCATGAATAAGAGCATACCAAAACTAGGAACAGCAGTGTGCACTTATACCGGCTAATGCATTTGCGGCCTTGACTCCTAATGCATTATTGATTGTGTGAGTAATCCCCAGCTTAGAGGGTGTGGCAATAGAGTCAGCTGTGGGAAGAATTCTCTGTTTCCTGCACTTTCCTTCTGCATGTTTTCAAGGGTCTGTACTGGGCTCTAGAGCAGTGGAGCCTGTAATCCGACCTTCATATACCAAGGGTCACATTATTGCAAGGGATTGACTTGACCCAATTTCCAGCAACTTTACTTATATTCTTTTTGTCACAGTAGTTCATGAGGCTAGTTTAAATGAGGTACTAATGGTACTGGAAATTCTACAATAGAAACTATCTTATCCTATAACCCAGACTACCTTCCAATGAGCAACCACTTTCAACTTCATTGGTTTTTTTCCTAACATTTATTTCAGTATTTCTAAATGCTGTGCTTCTACTACTATTTTTAAAATATATTTTCATTGATGTCAGAGAGGAAGGGAAGAGAGATAAAAACATCAATGATAAGAGAGAATCATTTATTGGCTGCCTCCTGCATACCCTCTACTGGGGATCGAGCCCACAACCCAGGCATGTGCCCTTTACTGGAATCAAACTAGGGACCCTTTGGTTCCCAGGCTGACACTGTCTATACCAGAGATGGCGAACCTATGACACGCGTGCCAGAGGTGACAAGCGAACTCATTTTTTTGGTTGATTTTTCTTTGTTAAATGACATTTAAATATATAAAATAAATATCAAAAATATAAGTCTTTGTTTTACTATGGTTGCAAATATCAAAAAATTTCTATATGTGACACAGCACCAGAGTTAAGTTAGGGTTTTTCAAAATGCTGACACACCGAGCTCAAAAGGTTCGCCATCATTGGTCTATACACTGAGCCAAACTGGCTAGGGCTCTACTACTATTTATTGATTAACCAAATATTTATTGGTTTTCTGCAATAGATGAGAATTCACCTCTCACCCCTCCAACACCGTCTCACTTGTTCCCTCTTCCTCACTCTCACCTTCCCAAAACAGTTGTATCACAGTCTTGGCTCCCTTGCTCTCATCTTCCCAAGTAGTTTTATCACAGTTTTGTGTTCACTGGATAGTCAGTTTATACACTATTGTGACTATTGCAATCTTCTGATTCAAGCATTATACTGTGATTATATTTCTTTCCTTACATGGATTTTATATTTCCTCAAATTTAAAATCACCCTTTCGCTTGTATGCATGCATATAAGCCTAGCCAATGGACACAGACACCAGGGGGGTGAGGGCATGAGCGGGGGGTAGGGGAATAAGGATACATATGTAATACCTTAATCAATAAAAAAATAAAAATAAAAAAATCACCCTTTCCATTTTCTTGACTTTCATGCACCTATAATTGTTTTTTTTCAAATGTTCCCATATAGCTGTCAAATGCCATATCTATTACAATATTGAAACCTCAAAAGCATCAATAAACTTCAAAGTTTGTTCCATGTTTTCCCACAAGTCTACTGTCTTATCTCATCTTGCAGCACCTGTCTAGAGCTAGTTCAGAGTTTTCAGGTGGACATATTATTTACTTCTCTGTGTCAGTTACTCGGTTGTGCACGGGATGTGCAATTTCCTCCTCCTTAGCTCATTCCCTCATCTTTCTAAGGCACATCCTCCATTAGTTTTCTAAGAAAGGGTAAATAGAAAGTTAATATTTTGAATCCCTGAAGATCTGATAGGTGTTTATTCTGCTTTCATACTTGTTGGTAATTGGACTGGATATAAAATTCTAGGTTGAAAATTATCTTCTCTCCGAATTTTTAAATTCCACAGATTTTGAAGGTCCATGGTCTTCTATTTTTCAAGAGGCTGTTGGAAAATCCAATCTTCCTCTTTTCTGCTAAATTTATTGCTATTCCTCCAATCTCTGTCTTTCAAATATATGTTGAACTCTCTTCTGTTTTTGCTACTCTTCCCAGTAATCTTGTTATTTGGGATTTATACCGTTTTTAATTGTGGGCTGTAATTTTAATGAATTTTTGTATGAATAAGTGTTGAAAACCATGTGGTCATTCTATCATGTTTACTCAGTGTCCACTGGTATCTTTATGTTTCCAAGTATTTCAACCCCTACAATCCCCTTTGCATATATTTTGACACTGTAACTATTAGAAACCCTGAGATTAGCTAATACTATTACCATTTTATGAAGAGACAGCTGAGGCTCTAGGAATGTTAATAGTTTTCTTAAGTTTAAAGAGCCAGCATAAGACAGATTTGAATTTAATTCGTGTTTTTCTCACTCTATTGAGGCATAGGGTTACGTTCAGTGATGTCTTTGTGATGGTGGTAACTATTAATAGCAGATGTCAAACCACAGATTTCCCATATCTTGCTTCAAATGTGAGTTATTCTTTTGAACTATTCTCCGAGCCACAGCATACAAGCTTTCCTCTTCAATCATTCTTGTTATTCCAGAGTAGAAATTGGAACACCTAAAACCAAAGAATTGCTGATGGTCTGACTCGTACAAAACAGATT
Organism: Myotis nattereri; assembly: GCF_964212035.1. Taxonomy (NCBI): domain Eukaryota; kingdom Metazoa; phylum Chordata; class Mammalia; order Chiroptera; family Vespertilionidae; genus Myotis; species Myotis nattereri. The sequence continues at coordinate 51,407,523 of NC_138089.1, forward strand.
GTGTTAGAACAGACAAGGAAAACTGAAATTATGGTGTGCAGGTCTGAAGGAAAACATTCTTTAATATATAATGGTGCTATTTCAGAGTCCAGCACACAATGAAATAACTCTCTTCTTTGAAGCTTTTACTTACATTTTCACAAAGGGCACAAATAGCTTTCCCTAATTCAAAAACAAAAAATAAGTGATTTCTTTGGAAGTCCAGTCTTTTGAAGGCATTGCAGTCTTTCAGCTAAGTTGTTCTCCTCGAAAATGAAAAAAGATTTTCCAACTACTATTTATGAACAAGCACACATAGCCAGTAATTTATGATGTGTTTATACATCACTTAGACTTTCTGTGGTTCTAACAGCAGACGTGCTTTGTGTTAAATGAGTAGTTCCTGAAAGGGTTTTTCAGGTATTACCTCGTGAAGGGTTTCCAGGTACTTTCCCAATCAAACATTTGCCCATTGGTTTTTTCCACTGAATGTCAGATTTTATCACCAAGCACATCTTCATGTAGGTGAAGCAACCCAAATAAAAGGAGAGAATATTTGGGTCAAGCAGTGAAAGAGTGAAACCAGGCAGAAACTTCCCTGACCTGAGGCAAACCATTCCACTGCTTAGACCCCCAGGCTGCATATCTGCAAAATAATCTCAAACAGCCCAGCCAGTGTTGAGCGTTGAACTATGAACCAGAAGGTCATGGTTCAATTCCAGGTCAGGACACATGCCCAGGTTATTGGCTCAATCCCCAGTGTGGGGCATGTAGGAGACAGCCAATCAATGGCTCTCTCTCATCATTAGTGTCTCTATCTCTCTCCTTTCCACTCTGAAATCAAGAAAAAATATATTTTAAAATAAATAAAAAATAATCTCATACATATAAATGATCTTCAAGTCCTCTTTCAGCTCTTGAATGTCATCTCTAAGCCATTCATGAATCAGCCTCAATTTACTATCTAAATCAGGCACCACTGTTTTAATACATATGTGACTATGAAAGGATTTGTTTGTTAATTTATGTAATACATTGACCATCATACTCAGAGCTGGTTATACAGTGACAAACTTAGCCTCATTGCATTCATAGTCCAGAGGAAAAGGCAGACAGAAACAAACTCTCAAAATAAATAAATGTGATTTTAGAAATACTGTGGCAGAGTGCTGTGAAAAAGAATAATAGGAAAAAGATCATTTAGACAATGGAAGGGGAATGTTTCCAAGAAAGCCTCATTGAAGAAATGACAAGTGATTTGAAGGATGAGGAGTAGCAAGACAAGTGAAGAGTGATAGAATCAGCATTCTAGGCTTATAGAGCAACATGTGCAAAGACCCTAAAGCATTAAAGAGCTTGTGCTTTCAAGGAACCTGAAGAAGATCACGTGGTTAGAGCATAGTGAACAAGAGGGGGTTGGCCTGAGATAAAGTTAGAAGTGGGTTCCCACCAAATCATTCAGGACTCACACTACTCGGTAGCACAAGCAGAAGAGCAGAAACAGGTGACCTAGATAAAGAGCAAAGAAAGTGTTATTTTCTGCCTTGAATTGAGAAAACAATGAAAGTGGAGGCAGCTAAGATATTCTAGAGTAATGAATAGAAAAGGCGGGGGGGAGACCACAGCTAACACCTCAGGTAGAAATTGGGGGGAAGGTAAAAGATTCTACCATAATATTTTGCCCTTTTTGAAAGGTTCATGCAAAGGTCATAGAAAAGAATTCCCTGGGTTATGGAAGTAATCACTTTCCCAGGGATTTCATACTAGTCACCAGCAAAGGGCAGAGTGTATCCTAACCAAAGCTCACTGTATGTCTGACAGGAACAAATGCTAAGCATGGACTACGCTGCAAAGCCTGTAAGATGAGCATCCACCACAAGTGCATGGATGGCCTAGCACCCCAGCGGTGCATGGGCAAGCTGGTAAGGGCCTGCCCCTGAGATCACTCCATTCAAACTCCTTCTCTGCAGCACCCGTGAGAACTGGACACCAGGAGGCAGCCCTAGAACCCCTGGTCTGCCAGCTTGGCTTCCTGGTTGGCAAAGTGACAGAGCAGAGGAGGAGCACTGTCAGCCCAAGGGATGAATGCTCCCCATAGTGACCAACTTGTCCTAGCTTTAGCACGGGAAGTCCCACATCCTAGGACTCTCCAGGTTTTAAAAGTGAAAGTTAAGCACCCTAGGAACCATATCCCAGCTCCAGGCAAACTAGGGTGGCTGGTCATTCTAGTACTTAATTGGCTGACAGCTCAGTGGGAGTCATAAGTAGGATAGAGATTAACCACCGTCCCCAAAGTGGAGAGAGTAATAAAAAGCTACAGCACTTTAATAGACTCATGGTGGCCCAACCAAGGGAGGTTGGGTGACCCTGGCCCATTCTGGACTGATCATACCATCTCAAGAGTGTGGGCTTCATTCAGCACTGGTGCCACACATCACTCAAAAGCAACCCAGAGATTTCAAAACTAGGATGGCCAAAGAATTGTAGAAGGAACCAAGAATTTCTACCCTGGAGATACTTAGGGCATGACAGCTAACTTCAAAAAATAATAATAATAAGATGTGTCACACAGAAGAGGGATTCTGTTGTCCTCGGTGGCTCCAGGAAGAAAGACCTAGGACCACTATGTACCAAGTCTTAACAGTCAGAGATGAAGTCACCAAAGACCTACCTCCAGGGTTAGCGAGGGCTCCCCCATCCATCCTCCGTCACTGGCAATGTCCAAACAAAGGAGATACCACTGCCAGGAACTTTGGAAAGGACTGTGAAATTCTAGCAAAGGCTGGGCCACTATGTTTTCTTTCAATCCTGGAATATAGTAAGTCAAGGTTCTTAGAGAGTTCATCAACTTACTGTAATTGACAATGGCCTCTTCTTTAAAACCCTACCTCCTTCTCCAAAGGTTATTTCCACAAGTCAAGGCAAAGACCATGGATGAGAAGTCAGAAAACAGAATGGAATCTAGAACACAAAGCAGATGGTTCTTGGTAGAGCTCAATCAGACATAGAAAGGCCTTTAAGCCAACCCCTGGGGGTCTGCTTTCCCATTCCGGGGCTGATTTTAACCAACCACAACAATGAGCTGTAGTGAAATAAGGCATAATGGTCCATGATATCCTGGAAGATAATGAAGATCCCAGACACAGGGGAGGCTGCAGTGGGCCACAGAGAGGAAAGAAGCAGGACAGGGAAGGGCAGCGCTGAGGCTCGCTTTCTGGATGGAGCGTGGCTTGCTTATTGCCACCCTCCAAGGGAATTCGATAGCACAAGTCAACATCTTGAAGGGAGACAAGGAGGTGCCCCTAAAAAAATCAACTGGTTTGATTTTTAGAGTTCTTATGTGGTTCTCTTCTTCTCATCAGTGACATTAAGCCCTTCTCTTTCTCATTCTCTCCCCAGCCAAAAGGATTTCGGCGTTACTACAGCTCCCCCTTGCTCATTCATGAACAATTTGGATGCATTAAAGAAGTTATGCCTATTGGTGAGTTGGGACATTGATGGGCTGAGTTGGGTTTTGAGCAGCAATGTCAGCATTCATGGCTGCTGTTCTCCCAGGACTGCAGAACCCATGGGGTGTGTGTGTGCATTTGTTTGGTGGCTGATGGGGTCATGATTGTGTATTTTGCTGGAAGGGAAAGATAATGTGGACCCAATTCTGCAGGAATATGCATCCTCTCCCTAATGAAGCTCAAACAACACCCAAATCCCAAAGGCTGCTGATATGCTACCCCACCCATCAGCAGCATAATGGAGTGGAAAGGGCATGGGGTACGGCATTCCACAGACCTGGTTCAAGTCCCAGCTTCCCCGCTGACCAATGTGTGTCTGCACAAGCTACCCACCCTGTCAAACCCTATAAAATGAGAACAGTAATGGCTATGCCTGAAAGGAACTCAGTGAATATCAGCTATTCTTCAATTGAGACCAAAAAAATGCCTTATATTTATAGACACTGAATTTATTCTTTAACAATATCATTCAGTGTACTTCTATTTTTCTCTCCCTAACAAAATCTCTACATCGATGTTTGTCTTTCAGGGAGCAGAGTGGCAAGTTTTAAACTAAAAATGTATACACTAAAGTGTTTGGCATTACAATTCATGAAGCCTGGGAATGTCCAAATCTTTCAAAAACACTTGCTTCCTCCTGCAAACTTCAGGTCTCAAAGGCTTCATACCTGGGAAAGCCTCACTTCGCACTTGATTAAGTAAAGATGATCTTTGGAAAGAACCTTGAAATTGGAGTCTGGGGGGGTGGATTAAAAACAGAGGAAAATCAATCCATCAGGAAACATTTGGGAGTAGAGGGTGCCAGGTGCAGTAGGGGTCCCTAGCAAATGGGCACATGTCATGGTGGACACACATGTGAGGAAAGCTTGACCTCAAAAGCCCCATTTTCCCAGGGGGCAGTGGGTCTGAGCAGCACCCACTTCTCAGGTGCATGGAATAGGCGATGCATGATGCAGCCCAGGATATGTGAAAGGTGTTTGGCTGCATTCCTGACAGTGAATTCAAACCTTTCTCTCAGATGAGCTTTCTCTTCTGTTGCAGCCTGTGGCAATAAGGTGGACCCTGTCTACGAGGCCCTCCGCTTCGGCACCTCCCTGGCTCAGAGGACAAAGAAGAGCAGCTCTGGCAGTGGCTCGGACTCCCCTCACAGAACCTCTGTAACTGTCCTCTTGGTGCCCTTGGGCAGGGTGGGGCTCAGGCACTGTGGTCAGTGGGTTCCACCTAAATGCATCATGAGGGTGGGGCTGTTGTGAGTCAGACAGCCTCCAAATGGAAACCCAAAAGCCTTTGGGCCACTGAAGGTTAATTTTCTGTTGCCAACACCCAGGAATCATTTAACTTTCCCCCTCAAAGACCTCACTCTTGGTTTCATGTTCCTTGACTTTCTCTTTTATATACTCATTCACTCCCCCGCCCCCCGCCACCCCCCCCCCACCAATGTTATGTAACATGTGAACAACACAGAAAGGTTTGACTCAAATAATGGGCAGAAGCAGGGAGTCCCAGCTGGCCCAGTTCTCCCTCCAGCTCCATCCCAGTTCAACAATACAGCCATTTCTCACATTTCCTCAATCCTTTCTCTCTAAGGCAAGGTATACCCTTGGATTCACACACAAAAAAACCCTCCCCAGAGGTGCTTGACCTGTGACTTAGGGGGGCTTCTCTCCATGGGACAGTCACCCCTCCCACGCCCCTCTCCTGTGTTTCACCTCGCTGGAAAGGAGTGCTCTGTGCATGTCAAGCCTTTGTGTGGACACCACCCAGCAATCCAAAAGAAAAGCACAGACAGCGCTGGCCAGAGCAGGGAGACCTCTGTCCACTCACCTTGCCCTGCATCCTGAGCAGGCCTTTCTCACATCTCTGGGGTGAGCCACCACATCCTCAGCCCCTCTCAGCTCATGCATCCCCCGTGCCCGCCCGAGGCTGGCCTGTGTGGAAGGCAGATGCAAAGCCAGCCGGGAAGGAAGAGCAGAAAGGCTTCCCCAGACATGGCCTGACCTCATCAACCCCATGGCGCTGCCCTTGTGGGAGGAGACGCCTCAGATGCACTCCCAGCAGGCAATGGCCATTTCGGCCTCCACATTCTGGGCTCAAGCCAAGAAGCAGCAAGACCATCAGAGAGCCCATTTGTCCAGTTCCCTTTCATGTCTAAAATAGCTTTGTTGCTAGCAATGTCTGGACCCTACAGGCTGGTTTTAGGAGCAAAGAGCATCGTTTTCTGAATGTCAATAAGGTGTCCATTTATCACAGTCCACTTACGCTTCCTGGCACTGGTTCCATCAGGGAAGATTTCTTGGAATTTTGCTCTGTGACAGCATTGTTCTAAAACCTGCAGGGAGACCAAGATAAATCCAACTGTGCTTAAGTATCTGTCACTTCACTCCTTCCCCGGAGTCCAACTGGACTCGATGGAAGAAAACAGAAACGATTGATTGGTACTTTAAAATGCTTTTACTTCCTTTCTGCAGGGGCAAATCATAATGCATTTCAGCCTCTTGCCGGTTTTGCGGTGTTATGGCCGCAAGCTAACATATTCCCACATCGCAAAGCTCGGGCCCACAGGTTGCTTTTCTCCCAGGGCTAGAGAGGCATTTGCTTTACATTGTTGGGAAGTCACTGCCTGGCTTGTTTCTAAATCGTTATGTCTCCTTTAATGGCTTTCAAGTGCTCTAGAATATAAAAGGTTTGATGGCTTGGGGAAGGCCTGCTGAAACCGAATTCAAAACACTTCCTGGGAGTTGGCTGACTGATTCATGAACAGTCTTCAGTTTCATAAAATTAAATGAACACAATAGCAACTTTTGTTCAGAAATAGTGAGCTTCAAAGGAGCAGGATGCAGAGGGCTTGGAGACCCTGTGACATTTCTTATTTCTGAGGTGTCATGAGAGTAAGAAAGGCTGAGAAAAACCTTAGACAAGTTTTTTATAATAAAAGTTAGTCTCTGGAGACTGGTGCTAAAGTGCTCTAGAGCGGACTGGGAGAGGTAGGAAGGGAGCCTTGCCCTCCTCTGATAAGATACACATAAAATGTTTGCAAAGTGTGACTCTCCATCGAGGCCCCTTAAATTCCTCTTTTATGGAGCCAGGCAGAGAGAAGTGGGGGCATCTGGCCCTAGGAGAGAGGCAATCTGAAAAAAGGGACGGTGCCCAAGAGGGAACGTACACCCTCTGAAGTTAGCCAGGCAGACAAGACAGCCGTGACTAGATTCTTAGGACAGTGTCGTGCAAATCCTACCTTCGATGTTCAGACATGGAAATCTCTGTTCAGTTGGCCTAGTGATGTGACATTGCTCATCCCATGCTGTTCCCTCTTTTCTCCAAGACTTCGGACCTGGTGGAGGTTCCTGAAGAAGCCGACGGGCCAGGAGATGGGTACGACCTACGGAAACGCAGCAACAGTGGTGAGTGAGGGAATGAATGGGAAATCAGGTCCTGGCACAAAGGTGAATCGCATTAGCCTGAGTCAGGGGGCAGGGAAAGTCCATGTCCAGTCCCCTGGTTTCTCTGCTCGCCCTAGAATTCAACCAGGGCAAGTGCTCGGCATTCTGCAGAGAAACAGGGCATCGTTGCTGGTGGGTGTCAGTGATTTGACTACACTGTTCCTTGCGTTCTGTCTCCTGCATTCTCATGCCTTATGGGCTTAACATAATGGGGTTTAGGAGTCACTTGCAGACCTTTTGTTAATGCATCATTTCCCGCACTGACCTTTGTAACATCAGCAAAGCCACGGAGAAGCTACTCCAGGCTACACCTCAAGTACTCGAACCAGGCGGGTGGTGGTGCCAGGGAGGGGAGTAGGGGCCTCACACTTGGCTCCTCCCCAGCAGAGAAAACTAAGTCTCTGGTATGTGCAATCTAACCAAACATTCTTTTTTCAAAATTTATCTTTATTGTTGACAGTATCACAGATGTTCCCTTTTCCCCCCATGACCCCCGTCCATCCGCACCTGTCCCCACCCCCAGCCTTCACCACACTATTATTCTTTCATTACTTATGCCCTGTTACAATGATTTCTAAAATAATTATTAGATGCTAACTACATATATTGCTTGCTAACATTAAGGAAAAGCTGCCTCTTAAACTAGAGTTTAAGAAAACATAATGAGCCTCTTATGAATTCATCTTGCCAATGCTCTCTAATGTGGATACTGGAAATTACTTAATCTCCACTCCATTATTCAAAAAAAAAATTTCTGGAGCATTTGCCATCACCTGCAAAGGTACCTAGGTCACCAATGCTGTCCTCAGGTCGCTCATAATCTAGTGCGGCTGCATGTACCGACTTGAGTCATGGGCTGAGTGCATCCTCAAGGTGACCCCGCCCGACTCTGCATGGAAAGCGTGGGGATGTGCCCCTTGGATCAGTTTCCCACCTGACTGTTTGCCCTGCCTCTTCCAGACCGGAAACGGTATCCCACAGCTGCGTTGTCAGTGGCTGTCTGGCAAGGTATCACTTTCCCTCCCTCAGTTCTAGGAACTCCCGTGTGCCCCTTGTCTCGCTGGGACTGTGCCTCTGTGAGTCCCTGAAGGCAGCACATGCTTAGCTTCCCCCATGACCCTTCCTCCTAAATAGCACGGGCCCCCTTCCAAGCCTGCTCACATCTGCGAAAGCACACAGCGAGGGTAAGGCTTCTTTTGCACCACGCGGGGAAAACTGCCCTTCAGGTCAGTGCACACATGCACTGAGCACTTAGCAGAGCCATTGGAGAGCCAAATTAAAGAGTGCGACAGCCAGGGGACCCTCACAACAAGCAGAGACATGGCAGGGCCATCCAGCCCAAGTCTGTCCAGCATTACAGGTCCAGCAACTGAATTTGGACAGCAACCCTAAGTCCTTCAGCATCTGGAGAACAAACTCACGAGAGACCGAGATATAAACCAGACGTGCCTGCATTTTCATGCTTCAGGTCTGGTCGGCTGCTCTGTCCCTGAGTCTGCCTTCTGCCTGCTCCCCTTACCTGACACTTCTCAACAATGTGATGGTCTCCTCATCACTAACCACGCCAGTCCTTGATCCCTCCTTGCTCTGGAGACAGCCTGCTGGGCTTCGCTTGGTGATCACATGGCTATGAAGCAGTGACCCAGCCTCTCTGCCTCTATGGACTCATCTGTAAAGTGAGGATAATCCTATCTCCAAATCCATTGGATATTTTCATCTTTAAATGAGAATGGCCCAGCCGGTGTGGCTCAGGGATTGAGCACTGACCTATGAACCAGGAAGTCATGGTTCAATTCCCAGTCAGGGCTCATGCCTGGGTTGCAGGCTCCATCCCCAGTAGGGAGCATGCAGTAGGCAGCCAATCAATGATTCTCATCATTGATGTTTCTATCTTCCTCTCCCTTCCTCACTGAAATCAATTTAAAAAAAAATTTTTTTGAAGAAAATACCATGTATGCATTGATGACTCTGGAACCTCGTTTCCAGCACTAGGCTTCCTTGCTGCCTCCAGACCCCTGCAGCCTACTGGCCATGGCCATCTGAATGCAGAATAGGCATTTTAAGTAAACACTGGACTCTTGATTGCTTCACCCACACACCCACACCGGCTCTTCCCAGGTTGCCTCTGCTCAGTAAGTAGGAACTCTATTCCACTAGTTGATCAGGCCAAACCTTTGGGCATCAGCCTTGTCTCCCCATTCTTCTAACACCTCCTACCTGATCTGTCAGCAGGTCTTATCTGCTGCTCTTCAAACTCTTGCCCAGTATGTGCCCCTCACCTTGCCTCTCTGTCTCCGTCATCCTGGTCCAGCTCTACTGAAGCTGTCGTTCGCCCATTCCCTTAATAGTTATGGTCTTTATTTGTCCAAGGGTTTCTTTACTCCAAAAGCAGTCTTCATAGGATTTTATAATGTGAAGGAATCATCATTCATATAGGAATCATCAATATGAAGTAGGATTGCTATTAACTAAGTCATCACAAGGTCATAAAGTGTCAGGGATGCAGCCTAGAGCCTCACAACTCCATGTGTGGCCCCTGGGCCAGCAACCCGGGCAGCCCTTGAGAGCCCGTTAGAAATGCAGAATCTCAGGCTGTTCCAGATCATCTGCAGAATCAGATTTTTTTTTTTTAATCCTCACTCAAGGATATTTTTCCATTGATTTTTTTAGAGAGAGTGGAAGAGAGAGGGAAAGACAGAGAGAAATATCAGTGTGAGAGAAACACACTGATTGGTTGCCTCCTGCACGTGTCCTGACCAGGGCCTGGGCCTGGGAGGAGCCTGCAACTGAGGCATGTGCCCTTGACTGGGATCAAACCCAGGAACCTTTGATCCACAGGCCGGCGCTCTATCCACTGAGCCAAACTGGCTAGGACCAGGATCAGAATTTATATGTGAATCTCTGATATGAATCTTATTAAAGTTCAAGAAGCAGGATTAGAAATCATGGAACAAACCCCCCTCTCCCCTCTACACACAACACATCCTGTTACATAAAGAAACTAAGGCACTGAGTAACACACTCAAAGACTCAACGTTGATTATTCACCATCTCTTTTATGTGAAGGGGCATTTTTACTGACTTATTCAAAGAAATCTGTTAAAGAACTTAGCAAGCAATAAACCTCTAAAAAGCTTTGGAGATCTATTAGCCATTCCTTTGATCAGCAGTAGCTTTCTTTACAATGCACCCTTGGAAGCAGGAGAGATTAATTATGCAGCAGTTTGCTTCAGAACATTTTCTTTGATTTGATTTAATCCTCTGTCCGTGCAGTTTGAGAAACAACAGAGAAAACCCCCTGCTTACGGGGTCCCAGGTCTCACTAGTCCTCTCACCGTCATGGCAAGGATGGTGCTGGCTTTGCAGAAGCAGCGCCTGAGCTTCCAGTCACTAGCAGTTCTGCATTACATATTTCCTTTATGTTCTAAAACATGCACAGTGCACACAGATATTACTTCTGCCAAGCCAGGCAGCATGTCAAATCCCAGAGAACTATTTTTTTAAAATATAGTTTTAATTATTTCAGAGAGGAAGGGAGAGGGAGAGAGAGATACAAACATTAATCATGGGAGAGAATCATTGATTGATTGCCTCCTGCACGCCCCCCATACTGGGGATCGAGCCCCCAACCAGGGCATGTGCCCTGTCTGGGAATCGAACTGTGACCTCCTGGTTCATAGGTCGCCACTCAACCACTAAGCCACACGAGTCAGACCTGGAGGAATATTTCCAAAGCCACCTTAGAAGAGGGTACAATTCATGCTCATTTCTTTACTGGTAAGAATGCAGTCTGCATTTCCTTTAGAGAAGATCGTGGGCAGGTCTGAGCGTTTCTGGTTGTTGTTTTCAACACTACTGCTGGATGCATTAGAAATGTAGACGGGGAGAATTGTTGGTCTTCACCTTTGCTTTAACTGCCAGCGACTCCACGGGAAGCAAGGTAATGAGCAAAGGGAGAAGAAAAATCTAGGCTGCCTATTTCAGCATGAAATGCCAAATAATGATGTTACTGGCTGCCTTCAATAATTGCATTTCAGTCTAACTAGATGTGATCATAACTTTCCTGGAAAAGAAGCGGGGGGTGCGGGGAGAACATAAGCAAGACAGATTCCTAGAACTATTCTTTTAAAAGGGTTGGGTGATCACATTCACTTGAGGATATTACAAAGCTGAATAGTACCTTGCGTTGCACTAAAGCAAAGAAATTCTGCCCAGGAAGAAAAATGGCAAGCTCATGTTTGTAAAATTGATGCTTGCCTTTAGTATGCACTGGTTCTATATCTCAAATTTTGAGTTGTCACCAGAAAAGAAAAGAAAAAAGGAAGCAAATCTTTTAATGGCTCTGTTGGCAGATGCCCCTGGTTCTGGTCCCCCTCCAGTGGACAATTCCCAAATTACAAATGCAAATATTATGGTGTGTTTTTGCAACACATAATTAGCGTCCAGATGATTTGCAATAACGTGAATGGACCTACAGAGTATTGTGCTGAGTGAAATAAATCAGACACAGAAAGACAAAGGCCATCGGATTTTTACTTATATGTGGAATCTATAAAACACACAAAACAAAACAGAAACAAGCTCATAGATACAGAGAACAAACTGATGGTTGCCAAGGTGAAGGGATTAACAAAAGAGCGGTTATAAAAACAGTCACAAGGATATAAAGTACAGCCGAGGGAATATAGTCAATAATATTGTAATAACTATGTATGGTGTCAGATGGGTGCTAGACTTATCAGGGTGATCACTTCAAAATTTATATAAATGTCTAATCACTGTCCTATACACCTGAAGTTACATAATATTATATGTCAACTGTAATTAAAAAAAATTTTTTTAAAATTTTAAGTTACTGTAGACAAATATTAAGCAACAGAAAGATTATATAGCTATATTAATTGGGGGTGGACTTTAAGAACCCCCAAAAAAGAAACATCACTAGAGAATAGTATCATTACATGATCAACTTCACCAGAAGATATAAATTCTAAACTTCCATCCACCTAATGTGTAGCCTTTAAATTACAGAAACTCAAAGAGGAATTGATAGAACTATTAGGAAAATTGACATTCCCCTTCATAGTGTGGGATTTTAACACACCTTTCAATCATTGGCAAGTTGGATAGACAAAAATATTTAGTATAGACATAGAGGAAATGAGGACATGTTTGACAATTCTAATTGACTTAAAAAGGACACTCCATCTAACAAATGGACAATTCAAATTCTTTTTAAGAACACTTGGAACAATTATAAAAATTGATCACCTGGTAGGCCACAAGCAAGCTTCATAAATTAATATTATATAGAACACATCTTTCTGACAACCAAAAAATCAATAGTCAAAAGATAAGTAGGAAAACCTATAATTTGAGAAATTAAAATAAACTTTTAAAAAGCTTGTGTATTAAAAAAGAAATGAAGTATATTCCAATGAAAATTGGAATATATTTAAAACTAAGTAATAGGGAAAACAGTACATATCAAAACTGGAATGCAGCTAAAGTTGTAACTATATACCTTTGAAACTATTCAATTAAAAAATAAGAAATGCTAAAAAGTAATCATCTAAGCATTATATTTAAGAAGTCAAAAGAAATAGAATAGAGCCCACAAAAGAAAGGCAAATAAAGATTAGAGCGAAATGATTAAATGGCAAAGATAGATAATAAATCCTACAAGTGGTTCTTTAAAAATTAAATGCATAACATTTAACAATTTTAAAAATAAAATAGAGAGATAAACCAAAAGGCAATAATAAAAAGAATGAATATAACAGATCAAAAGTAAAATAAAAGAATCTCATAGCCAACTTCATGCCAATACATTTTAAAACTATTTTTAAATAGGCAAATACCAAGAGAAATGCCATTGAGCAAAGTCTGACTCAAGAAGTAATAGAAGTAGAAATCTTGGATTTGCTTCTAATTATGATAGAAATGGAATCAATATTTCCAATGTTTGCACTATGAAAATACCAGGCCCAGGCAACTGTGTAAGTAAATGCTACCGAACATTTAAGGAAAAGAGAGTTTCCATATTACAGAAGCTCATTCTAGACAACGAAAAGTGGCAGGAGGAAGGATAGCAGCATTGTCTAATTTAGTTTATAAGGCTAATATGAATCTGACCTTAAAACCAACAAAGACAGTAGGAGAAAGGAGAATCACGGGCTAGTCTCCCTCTTGAATATGGAAGCAGAAATCTGAAACAAAATCCTAGTAAGCTGAATCCAATCATGTATTTTGAAAAGACAATGCATAATTACCAAGTTGGACTTCTTCCAGGGATGCAAATTTGGGTCAATGTTAGATAAGCCAATAAGGTCACTGGCTGCATTATCAGGTTAAAGATAAGAATAATCATCTCATTAGAAAGCACAGTAGTGAGCATGGGTCTCACAGGACTGAAAAGCAAAAAAGAAAGACAGAATATGGAAAAGGAACAGAAGACAGTCCTTTGGGGATGTGACAACATTAAAGATTCATTTTGCATCTATAACACCAGAAAATATTGCTAGGTGAAATAAATCATATCGAAAAGGATAAGAACCATATGACTGCACTCATGTGTAGGCTATAAAACAAAAAGCAACAAACTCAGAGACACAGATAACAGTATGGTGGTGACCTGAGGGGAAGTGGGTAGGGGAGGATGAAGAAGGTAAAGAAGGTCAAATATATGGTGACTGAAGGAGATAGACTTTGGATGGTGAGCACACAGTGCAATATGCAGGTGATGTAGTATAGAAATGTACAATTGAAACTTATATAATGTTATTAACCAGTGTTACCCCAATAAATTTAATTTTAAAAATATGCCTGCACTAGGGATATATTCTTTGAATACTTGTTCTGAATGAAATTAGCAATCAAATTATTTTTAATAAAATAATTTAAAGCAGCAAACATAAAAGTTGTATGATATATTTTTGGTAAATAGACTTGATTCTGAAAGGAATGGGTTTTATTTATTTTTTATCCTCACCCGAGGATATTTTTCCCATTGATTTTTTAGAGAGTAGAAGGGAGGCAGGAGGGGGAAGAGAGAAAAACATAGATGTGAAAGAGACACGTTGATTGGTTGCCTCCCACACGTGCCCTGACAGCACCCCTCCTGGGGCCAGAGCCTACAACTGAGGTACATGCCCTTGACTGGAAATCGAACCCAAGACCCTCATTCCACAGGCCAACGCTCTAACCATTGAACAAAATTGGCCAGGGCAAGGAATGGGTTTTAAAAATCATTTTGGCACTGTTCAGTTCTGCTTGCAACAATATAGTTAAAAACACATTTGGGGTCACTTCAAGTGATTTTTAATGTAGTTCACAAAAGTGATACACATTTCAAACCAGATACTTAAGGGATATTCAATAAAAAGCTAAAATAACGTGGAATTACCAACTTGTAAATGCCATCCAAGCTGTTCATTGCCTATGCACCTTATGTACTTCCCCTTTTTAGCTCCAATCAAATCTAGGAAGATTCTCTTTGTGTGTTTTCATTCAATAATTTAATATTCTTTTAGAAGTTTCCAGTTTTCTACTTAGGGAATCAAATATTTACACCAAGATTTTAGGTCATCACATTATATCACCTGGCCTCTACTCATTTTAACTACTGAGTGGCCAAATATGGAGGCAGACAAGGCCCATCGGTTTGGGCCTTCCTTTTCCACTTACCTACCCACCAGAGCTCCTCCGACGAGTGCATCTTGGCCTCCTAGGGATGATGGGGTTGTGTCCGCAGGCTCTGGAGAAGAGACGTTTGCTAAGCATCGGCACATTTACAGCGGCTCTTGTTCTGAAGCGTGTTCTCTACACCAGTGACTGAGTCCCTCTTAGGGACACGGAGGTGCACTGACTGAAGTAGGGGGTAGAGCTTTGGGTGGCCTGTGTCTCTTCCTCTCCCGAGATTGCCTCGATAATCTGCAGGGAGACCAAAGGGAAGAATAAAGCAGCGTTACGTTTAAATGTGGAGTCTTCTCAAAGGCGGGTTAATTTGGACACCGTGACTGTACTCTATAAACTTGGAAACATTCGCCACATTTGTGTTTCAGGAGGAGACACGCAGTGAGAATAAGGCCATGCCGTTGTCACCAGGGTAGACCCGGCTCCTGGAACGGGCCATGGCAGAGCCCTCACCGCCACCAGGGGCCTCCGCAGCTGTGCAATGGGCAGCGGAAACGCCTGCCCGTGGTCAGAGCCCTGTTCTTAGCAAAGGCCACCGAGTGGCTGCTTAAACCCAAAAGGAAGAGAATTCCGCAGCCCAAGAACAAACCAAATGAGAAACCACACTTTTACTCTTTAATCCGAATAACTGCCTCGGTGCACTGACAATAAGAGATCAAGGAACTATTTTGAAATTCAAAACTAACACTTTAAGCTGAAAAATAGAATAGAGATAACATTAACAAACTAGAAACAAGATATTGACAATAGATGAGGAAAAACCCGGTATTTAGAAAAGGTCATTCGGATGCAATTCAATCGGGCCCTCCATCACCCTCCTTCCCATAACGAGTGATTGGATACATGGAACAGGGACGCAGGGCGCGGTGTCTGTTCATGAGAAGAGCACTTCCCAGGGAGGCCCAGTTGTAAACACGCGACGGCCAGGCGAGCGAGAGGATGTGCCCGTGGAGGCGTGTGCAAGGGTGTGAGCGCGCGGAGCAGGCGGTGCCGAGCCCGCACAGGGAGCCCGGGAGGCGTCCCACAGACAGCAGGCAAGCTGGGCCACCGAGAGCAAGGCAGAGGCAGAAGTGAAATAGACTCTGTGACAGGGAGTAAGAAACCAAGTTTTCAAACACAGTGGCTGGATCCATAAAGCTCCTGCTTCCCCTTGTCTCCTCAGTGTTTACGTATCCAGAAAACGGCACTGACGACCTCAGAGACCAAGCGAAGAGCTTAAACCACCAGGTATTTACGGGCGTCGCAAAGGCAGTGTTTGTGTCCACATATGTGTTACACACAAGTAGATAGAGACTCCCTCGTGTGTACATTATACATAATATAGCGGCTGTATTTTATAGTACATAAGTATATAGTTATTATATTTTTATGTTCATTTGTATATAATTAGCATAGAATCCATAGAATAGAATAAATTGATAGAATAAAAGATACTTGAGCTTTGGATAGCAGAGTGAATCAAATAAAAAGGATATAGTTGTGCACAACTTTTGTTTGTTTTATAGATAATATGTATTTATTACATAATGTATTTCAATATAGTATAGAATTATATATTATGTAATACATAATATGTCTGTACATATTATATATATACATGTGTCTATATTATACAGTTATGTTATATATTATATAATTTTTAATTTATCATATGTATTATAAGGTGTAAGCATTGATATAGCATTCATATTTAATTGGTTAATAATGGTAGCTAATATTTATATAACACAATACTCTTCATAGTCGACAAATCGGGGACAACAATAAAATCCACCTCACAGGGCTTTTGTGAGGATCCAGCGTGTTCATGCATGTACCGCACTGCCTGGCACATGGTACGTTATCAAAACAGTAGTTCTTGTCATCATTATTGCAAGGCTTCACAGCCAGAAGATGGTGATCCCATGACATAACCAAAATCTGCCTGATGGCAAAATCTGTGCTTTCTTCACAGGATGAATGGACTAATTGCCCTGTATATACACCTGGTCCCCTTGGATACTTGAGACACCAAATTTTAGGCTTACTGAAAAGAAGTCAGTTTTATGGATCACTTCAAAAAGTATATAAATGTCTAACTACTATGCTTTCCACCTGAAACTAATATAATATTGAATGTTAACTGTAATTGAAAAATAATTTTTTTAAAAAAAACTGAATTTTAGGAAGTGAAAGTTGTGTTACTCCTATTCACATGTCCATCTTTCTATAGAGAGGATATTCTCACTCCTGGGGCCAATCCTGTATCACTTTTCATGAACAACCATATAAAAAATATTATTTTGAAAAAAATTATAGTATTTCTCTTTTTTAAATGTTTTTATTAATTTGTAGAGAGAAACGGAGGAAGAGGGAGAGAGAGATAGAGACATCGATGAGAGAGACACATCATGGATCAGCTGCCACCTGCACAACCCCTACTGGGGATCGAGCCCGCAACCCAGGCATGTGCCCAGACTGGGAATTGAACCAGTGACCTCTGGATTCAACCACTTAGCCACACCAGCCAGGCAAAAATTACAGTATTTCTGACAAAGACCTCCACATAATTGTTTTCAAATGGTTTGCAATAAAATCAATCTCAGCTAAGAAATTTAAAAAAATAAACCAATGGTTGAAACGGTCTTTAATAACATTTAGCTCTTTTAACCCTTAAGAGCCATACACTGACTTACTTTGCATTCACTTCACCATTGCCTTTTTTTCCCCTTGCTTCTCTCCATTTCTCCCTCCTTCCTTCCCTAATTTGTCTTCATTTCCTCTTTCAGGGACCTCTTTCCAAAGACCCATTACAGATGAACACCTATGTTGCCTTGTACAAATTTGTACCACAGGAGAATGAAGATTTGGAAATGAGGTAAAAGCATTTTTTTACAGAAAAGAAAAAAGCAAGAATGAAAGAAAGAATAATTCAATTTGTGTTACCTCCGGGATATTTAGGGCAATTCTCACACTTTAGTGTGCATGCAGCCTGCAGGGCTGGTTCGCTGGGATTGCTGGGCCAGTCCCTGCAGCTTCTGAGTCAGCTGGTCGGGGGCGGGGCTTGAGAATTTGTATTTCTAACTGGTCTGCTGGTGACTACGCTGCTGCTGACCCAGGGCCACACCTCAAAAACGCGGTTTTAGCATGCCGCCAACAGAACTGCTCATGGGAGTTTTCACGAAAGTTGCGCATAAGATGCACTTGTCATCCTGTGGAGTCCAGGCAATCAAAAAACTATATTTCATCCCCAAATTAGCATTGATTGAAGAATCAAACTAAAGCCATTTATTTCTCCTGCTGGAGACGGGCACCTCTGCCTGGCTCACAAGGATCCATCCCACTTACGGTAACTGACCCCTGGGGACAGAAAGGTGAGCTTTGGGAATCTTTCTCTTGACCACAGTTTTTGTTCCTTGCGTTTCAGTGTAGAGTCAGTCCTCTGCTCACATCCTGTTTATTGTGTGACCTGACGCACTTTATAAACATCTTAGGTATCTATCATAATAAAAGCATAATACGCTAATTAGACCAGACATCCTTCCGTACGACCTTCCAGATAAAGCTGGGGCTGTGAGGGCCAAGCCCCTTGCACGAATTTCATGCATCAGGCCTCTAGTAAAAGAATAAGAATGACCTCTTCCCCCTACAGTACTTGTGAGGGTGAAATGAGTAGTGCATAAGGCATATAGCATGGTGCCCCGTCATTGTGAGCACTCAGTAACTGGTAGTTATTCCAATTTGTATAATATGGTGTGTTCACTGGCCTGTCTCCAAGGAAAGGCTTGGCTCCCCTCCTCCACTCATGGCCCTAAAACGTAAGTAGCCTGGGGAGAAGGCTTTGGTGTTTCCCAATCCCAGAGCAGGGGAGAAAGGGCTGCTTTGCTCGTCCAGTGGGCCCTTAGACATTGGTTCTTTCCAAGTCCAAAGAGAATGGAGAGATGTTAACACTAAAAACTACTGAAATGTCAGTCTTAGTGAAATCGCCTCCATTTGGGGTGGATTCCCCTTGCCTGAATGCCCCGCAGACCAAGTCCCAGTCATGTCATTCCCCTTAAATGGCATCCAGAGGGACCTGTCCCTCCGTCCTGGGCTATGTGGGTTCTCTCCGTCCTCAGGCTTGTGCCACGTCCCAGGAATAGTCCATGTGTACTTGCCTGAATGTGGTTTCCCACTTCAGTGGAATCAGCCGCTCCCCTGCCTCTTCCCCAGAGCCCCTCAAAAGGACAGAGCTGCCAAAAAGGGTCTAGTTAGACCCTGTATCCCTGGTTCCACAGGCTATTGGGTCAAGTCCAGCAGCCCTCAGGGCGCAGCATTCAGTGAGACTCCACAGCAGATGGGTGTATCCTGCCGGAGTCTGGTACCTCCTGGCTTACACGGAGGTCAGCTGTGTTCAGTGTCCGCCCTGGTCTGCTCCCAGTCATTCTTGGGTCTTTGCAGAGCACAGTTCAGAGCCTGGAACTCAGCTCCTTAGATTCCTGCAGACGTTTAGGCTCTGAGTTTTCTCCACCATTGGGTAAGAATTGCCACACTGAAATCACCAGCTGGAGTTGTGAACACTGCCTGAACTGTCTGGCATCGGTGCAGGAGGAGAGGTGGCATTTGTCAAGTGCAGGCCTATTCTAGTGGGGATATAACAAGCCCCGAAGGTTAGAGCCCCCCTAGGATTCATCACTGGGGTGGTATCTGCCCTTCAGCAAACGGTCCCCAATGGACTACCTGCTGATGAAGACAAGGATGACATATATTTACTTTGCAATAAATACAGTATATTTTGTTCTTCTTGAGATTGTCATTTGGGGTATCTAAAATTTTAAATTTAACAATTTCTTATTGTGCAGGTCACACCGTTTTATATTAGAAAATTGTCTGAAGCCATCAGATGAGGAAAAAACCCCCCACAATTCCTGATAAATATAGAATGTTACTGAGGAATGTCATCTAGCTGCCTGTTGGTGGTCAGGCAGTTGTTGATGTGACATGTCATAACTTTTCATGCTTATTTTAGTGGGTTTCAGGCCTTTCACAGCCAGAGTGTCTGGTCACGAATCAAACGTTTACAGTCCTCTTCGAGGCACACAGGACTATTCATCCCCAGGAGGGAATGTCTGCATTACACCGACTACAAGAATAGAGGGATAAGTCAGACTTACATTTTTTTTCTTTTGCCAAGAGATTCTAGGTCCCCATTTTAAAAGCCAGGCACTTGATTTAGAATGCGGATTTCATATAATTCTGTGAATGAACTGGAGCTTTGTGAATTATCGTTTTCTCCTTAAACCATAAAGGAGAAAAACAAATTCTGTTTAACAAAATAACCATTCTCATCCACCTGCTTTGTGATCCAGGGAGCACGCTGGGTACTGTCCTCAGGAAAGAGAACAAAAGAAGCGAGAGTACAGGGAACGTTAGGAGTGTGAGCTTGATGGCAAAGAAGGCCCAACAATCATAGATCCCTTCCGCAAGCATTTGTCATATGCCTGCTCAATAGTAAGGAAAGCCTTTTCTGCCAACAGCTAGCAGTCCGGATCTCCCTATCGACTTCCAGTTGCACATCCTTACCTGCCTACCCTAGGAGTGGATGGCAATAGCAGGGCCTCCTTCCCTCCCTCCCACAAACCTGCTCCTTAGGGTGAATGACATCACCATCTGCCCAGGCTTCCAGCCACCAGAGACCTCTCTTTACCTGCATTCAGTTGAGTACACTGTTTCTTCTCTGTTCTCTCCTTCCTAGGGCGACTGAGTATTTAATGAGATCATTTAAAATAAAAGCTAGGATTTCACTCCCAGTACAAAGCAAGGTGCACACTATATTGTAGATGCCTTCTGTTCATAATTTGCATCTTTTCACAATAGGTTTCATTTCCTAGTTTTCTGAACAACCTCATTAACACAACCCTAACACCGTCAAAGACTCTGTCTGGCCATTGAGCACATCCCGTGAGACTTTATCTCACTGGCCCCGTGATAAGGAGGCTGTGATACCCTGTCCCTCATCTTCTGAGCAGGTTTTGCAGTTGCTGGTGTGACATGTCACAGGTATGGAATTTTACCACTGACATGAAAGACACGATGCCATCCTGTGTGAGACCTCCAGTTCATTGCTGAGGATTTGTGGTCTCCTAACATTAAAGGGCCACCCAGGTTCCTCTGAGTGGAAGAGCTTGTATAGTAAGTAGATAACCTTCTGTAATTAAGGGTCTTAGACAATGTCTACCAATAACCCTTATTATCAAGCTTTATAAAGAGCTGGGGAAATGTCACTTCATGGACTGCCAGCCTAATTTATGAGCAAAATTCTTTAAAATGCTTTGAAATACAAACTGGAGAACCCCATTCTCATCAGTATTAACATCATTATCATCCCATATTGCCTCCTGCTGAATCATCCTCTTGGCCAAGTGGGTGGGTATGTGTGTGATATACTTACCTATGGACATCCATTCCCACACACTCACAGTCAGATCTGCATGAACACACACACATTCATGTGCACACATTCATACACACACATCATGAGTGCAAGCTTGATAATGCATGCTTAGCTTTTTAAAGGAATTAAATCCTGCCCAGCCAGTGTGGCTCAGTGGTTGAGCATCAGCCTATGAACCAGGAGGTCATGGTTTGATTCCTCGTCAAGGGCACATGCCTGGGTTGCGGGCTCAATCCCCAGTGTGGGGCGTACAGGAGGCAGCCAATCAATGATTCTCTCTCATCATTTATGTTTCTATCTCTCTCTCTCCCTCTCCCTTCCTCTCTGAGATCAATAAAAATATATTTTTTTAAAAAGTAAGAAAGTTTTGCCCTCCATATGTACAAAGTAACCAGTCCCATTATCCTCACTGCTTTGGGGGTCAGAAGTCTGCAATCTTAGAGCCATTGCTTGTTATTCACACCAACGCACCTTTAAAAAACCAATAAGAATTACTTTTATGGCTTTGCTGAGTTGATATATCACATAAGCAATCAGCAGATGTAAATAACTCCAAGTCAGCACAAACCCCTAAACATCATAAGAACTCTGAAATAAAGGATCAAGAGTAAATAGAAGACTTAAAGATTCAAATGCATATTTCAGTGGCCATATAATGCCTGTTCCAAAGAAACCATTTTGGTTTCCCACATCTAAGTCATTTTCATTTTTATTAGTTCTCCCCAAACAGATTTATATGATAATGACCATGTTTCATAAGGGAATGAGATGGAAAGAGAAAAAAAGCTTAGGAGCCAAGAAAGGGAAAGCAGGAACCACTTTTCCAAGTTTATTAAATTCTAAGAAAGACACAAATTAATTGCCACTTCAGTGTGTTGGAACACCTACATGGGGGGGGGGGGGAAGCTTCAAAGAGAAACCTGTCGGCTGCTGTAACCCCAAATAAGGATTTAGATTCTTGAGTCACCAGACTCTTTCCTGGCAGCCTGGACCTCGGATTTTTCCATGGGCGCGTCTGAATGAAGCCAGGCAGCTATTTGTCTCATTAGCTAATATTCATCAGAAGCTCTGGAGACGGGATGGCCTGAATTCATCTCATTCCGATTTTTTCAAAGCACCTTAGAACTGACTTTAACCCGTGCATGGCTGTTTCCTCCACTCATCGTGAGTGAGCACCTACCCTCTTCTGGGGGAACAATGCCCAGGCCCTGTGCTCAGAAAGCTCAAGTGGGCAAGGGCTGGGGTGGGTGGCAGAGGAGTAGAGAAGACGGTGCCCTTCAGCATGGGGTCTTGTGGGTGGGGAGGCACCCAAGCAGCCTTGGGAAACCAAGGAAGACTTGGCAGGCAGGTGACATCACAGCCATGCTCGGGCTTCCGCTTGTTAGTGCGCATTCTCTCTTCACCGCAAGGAAAGGATAGGGAAGAACAGCTCACATAACAGTCCAACAGGATGACTTCCAAAGTCACCAAATGGGGAGGGGGTGCAGATGCAAACTCCATTAGAAGAAGGGGTGGTGCGCAATCATTGCCGGTTCAGGGGCGTATTTATTTAGGTAATTGCAGCCATTCCAGTCTTCATTCTGAAAAGACTGTCTGAAAATTCAGTGAAGCTTAGTGAATGGACACTTAACTGTTTAGTTCATATTTAAATGAGACGATTTCTAGGTCTGTATATATGTGGGGGAGGGTAAGGTGGGAGAACTAGAACCCAGAACTCACAGGTAGAAAGCAGAGTCAGGGCTGCAACCAGGGAGGCAGACTTGGGGTCCAACTCATCTTTCTTATCCCTAGCGTTCCATCCTGCATTGTTGTGGTAGGATTCCTCTGTGATGAGGTTGCCGATGATATTTCAATCAGCAGGTTCGGACAGTGTATTCATGTATCCTGTGTTAGCCACTCACATTACTTCTTACAAGTCTATTGTTCCACTCATTTATAAGACCAGGAAGTTTGTTTCTATAGAATGTGTTCATGAAAAGTCACTCCTGTTCAAGGATAATTTTTTTTAATTAAGATGAAACCATGACTCTTATACAAATATAAAATGAACACATGTCAAAGTTGCTTTTAGACTCATTCATTAATGAGAGAACCACTAATACGTCACATCTGGTTCAAAGGAGAATTCAAGCATCACACATACGTAGGCGATCCAAGGTGCTGATGTGAATTTGCAAATACATGCAACAGTGGTCAGTATTCACAGGGTAATCATTGATTACATTCCACCAGACACAATTCCCATGCATGTCTATGGACAGACAAGAGTCATTGGCATCATCATCAGTTCCGTACAACTTGCAGAAATGAAAAATAATAGCTCAAAGACATTGAAGGGGGGAGGATGACTTGGGAGGGTGAGCTAGACACCCAGATCAGCAATCATTTTGGGCCATTTCGAAGTCTTTCACAATTTTTCTGACCGGCCCTTGTGTTCTTTTAGCAAATCTGTTGGGTTACCCAAGCAAGTAGTGCTTTACAGAGGAGAAAACTGTGGTTGGGATGGCTCACACTTGTTAACAAGCCATCGAACCTTCTGGAGAATATCATTAAAATAGAGATTCCTGGGCTCCATCCAAGCCTAGAGTCAAATCCCATTTGGAAATATGTATGTTAAGTGTTTCCTAGATTCTCATTATCCTCCAGATTTGAGAACAACTGATCCAAAAATACACAGTTGGCCAGTGGCAGACCCAAAACCAGAATGCAGGTTTCCTGAGTCTCAGGCCTGAGGTTCAGTACACTCGTTGGGTTTTTGTCTCGTATCTCATGTGATGATGTCCTTCACTGTGTAAGGCCTTATACACCTGCCATAAAAGAAGAAGAGGAGAGCCCTTAAGACAGAGTAAGACAGAATAAGACTCCCTTGGTGTCTCATTTCCATTCTCTAAGTACATTACTACTTGGCAAATGCATCAACATAATTAAAACTGAATGTAATTCTAATGCACCAATTTGATTTAAAAATAATCTTCACAGTCACCAGGACATCAAAATGCAATTAGGGCTATTTGAGGAAAGTCTCTGATGCATTTTAGGTTCTGATGCTGCAGTGTGTCAAGAAGCCCAGATCTTCCCGAATGTCACTAATGTGTTTAGCTGCCTCCCTCTCACTCAAATGCCTCTTCCGATTAGGTTCTGGGGAGCGTGATCCATGACAGTTCAGGAACATTCGCCAAATCCCATCCAAACGGCCCTTTCGCTGAATGCTTTTCCTCTGAGCTGGTCTCTGAACTTGGGAAAGTGCAGGCAGTCTTATGGATACCAGGCTTCAGACAAAATCAAATTGCCTCGTTCCGGAGTTCCTTGCTACCTACCCGTGTTCTCAGACTGTAAAAGGCTCTGGACCAGGACTATGGAGAATGAGAAATGGGTCTAGCAAAAAAACTAAGCAGGAGATCTAAAATTAATGGAGCCCTTGGGCAGGCTCCCTTTTCTGTTTCCCTTAGCCTGGTTTTTCCAGGACATCTGTTTTGGCTGAGTGACTATGGCTGCTGTAAGCTTCATTTGGGGTTCTTTTTGCCTAATATACGGGAAGGGGTGAGAAACATTAAAGATCTCTCCAAGTGCCTGCAGAGAAAATAGGGCAGTTCTGATGAGTTCTCACAAGGTTGGAGTAGAACAAGAGGCAGCCTGCCCTAGTGGTGCTAGAAATGGACTCAAACCCTGCCTACTAGTGTGAAGGCTCCCTAAACCTTCTCTCTCTCGTGTGACAACGCAATATGTCATGCCCACTTCACTCAGTGAACATCGCTGTCTCCCTCCAGGCTCTTGAGCTGTCCTCCTCAATCTGTTCAGCCTCTTTACTGTAATCAGCCCCTGGGTGGTGGTCCCCCAGGCCTTCCCACACCTCTGTGGTCACCACCTAAAGCAGAGGGGCAAGAGGTAAGAGGGATGTAAAGAAGGAAGAAGCTTTTCTGAAACTCTGAATCACCCCGAAGATTAGTGTCTAAAGTCACTTAAGACAAGGGAGTTCAAAGGCTATTTCATTAGTCAACTATTCCTGCCAAAATCTAAGAGGACACTCAATTAAAAAGTAGTAATCACTAGATCTTCTAATTTCCAAGTGAAAAATTACATTTTAGGAAGAAATTAGAATTTGTAAATCCTTATTGTATATCAGTCACAGTGCTAAAGACTTCCACATATGCACCCTCATTTAATCCACACAATGACTTTGCAAAGTAAATATAACTCATTATCTATTTGTTGTGCATAGTATGTAATTATATAAACATAATTGAGGTAGCTGAGTCTTTTAAAGGCATATTTTGTTTTGTTTAGAGGGTAAATTTCACATTTGTTTGTGCCCCCAGCATAGTTCTCTTTTAGCAATCACACTTATATACTAGAGGGCCGGTGCACGGATTTGAGCACATGTGGCGTCCCTCGGCCTGGCCTGCACCCTCTCACAATCCGGGACTTCTTGGGGGATGTCGGATAGCAAGTTTTGGCCTGACCCTCAAAGGCCCAATCCAGGCAGGAGGGAGCCCAATCCTGTGCATTGAACATCTGTCCCCTGTGGCCAGTGTGCGTCATAGGGACCAGTCAACCAGTCATTCGGTCATTCAGTTGTTCAGTCGTTCGGTCATTCAGTCGCTTAGTATATATTACCAGTTTACATTTCATTCCCCTTTAAGATTACCAACATTTTAAGGGCAGTATCTATGTCTTATCAACAATAATAGCCACCATCTATTGGAGGCTTATCTAAATGTGCTTTACAAATATTACCTCACTTAATTATCAAAAGTATTGAGAAGATAGGTACTATTATTATCTTCATTTTACAGATAAGAAAACTGATTCTTAGACAAATCTTTTCATCTCTGTACACTCAGTGCACACCCAAAGCCTAACCTGTCATGAGCATTCAATAAATACTTGTCATATAATTTCCTTCAGCCCAATAGGCAGAGATAGCAGGATAAAGGAAGATAATATCCTTTGTATTCCAAAATATGCAGTCTATCCAAAACATTAGAAAAGCACAGAAGGCCCAGAGCAGCCTGCCTTGTACTTGTGCATGGGATGACAACCAACCAACTGACCACACTTGCCAGGGCTGGATTTAGTTCTTTGATGGCAAGGCATAGCACCCAACACCACGGGAAGGAGAAGAGAACTGGTTTGAGAAGGGCTGCCAAAAGGGTCACATGGGCTAGCACCTTGGAGTCAGGTAACAGCAGGCTGGAGCTGTAGGGCCAGTACCTGGGATAAGCTTGGTTTGCCAGGCTACCTGTGAATTAGCTAATTTGAATAAGTTCACAGGTTCCAAGACACAAAAGCAGTAACTAGTTGTCTGGTATGTGGCCCTGGAGCAATTCGGGCTGGGGCTGGTGCCTAGTGGCTGGAGTTTGTGAGCTTGAAGGGAATTGGTTGGGATGTTGACTTAATCGGCTCTTAAGGGAAACTCTCTAGTCTCTACCCAGAGTTTCAAAACTGGGTCAAGACACATTTAAAAAATAAATGTAAAACATTATATGACACAAAGTGGTTTTATTTTGCATGCCTACTCAGATCCATCGCCTGGAGCCCAGTTGAAAAGGATTCTGAGTGCAGGCTCAGCAGGGAGCATCCTGAGATGGATGGGTGAGGCAAGGTAGGAGTATAGGCAGCACAACTCCCACAGCTGACCCAGATGCAGAGAGCTGCCGTCTAGAATTCCAGGGCTGCCTTAGAGCAAGAGCCTCCCTACAGTGAAAAAGAGACATTAGCTGTCTTCACCAGATGACTAGAGCAGGGACTGATCGCAGGCGTCAACTCATTCTTTATGACTGCATCCGGTTCATTTTCTTCATTGCCCTTAAGACCATTTGCAATTATGTATGCACATTCTATACTTATTATTTATATATTTATTAAGTGTTTCACTATATATTTGTGTGTTTATTATTCATCTTCTCACTAGAATATTAGCTCCAGTGGGGACTTACTTGATTCACCAGAGTATAGCCCGTGCCTAGTAAAACAGCTCTTTCAGAGTTGGCATTCTAGAATATTTGTTGAAGGAGTCGATGAATAAAAATAAATGAAACAGCCCTAGCTGGTTTGGCTCAGTGGATAGAGCATCATCGGCCTGCGAATTGAAAGGTCCCAAGTTCGATTCTGGTCAAGGGCACATGCCCAGGTTGTGGGTTCGATTCCCAGTGAGGGACTTGCAGGAGGCAGCCAATCTATGATTCTCTCTGATCATGGATGTTTCTATCTCTCTCTCCCTCTTCCTTCCTCTCTGAAATCAATAAAAATATATTTTAAAAAATAAAATAAATGAAACAATAAATGGATGAATGTAACTCTCCTTACTCAACAAGCAATTTATTTTTCTTCTGGTGGAGTTCTTTTTAAGGAAAAAACAATCCCCATTACAGTGTCAGGAGTATGTCTGGTATTTCTCATAAAATTATAGCTTGTATCCAGGGAGTGCCTTATTCGTGTCTAGTTAACATGGCTCGTGCACACAGGGGCAGTCCACCTTGGCCAGAGAGGCTCTAGCTAGACTAGAAGGATAGAGGTTGGATTTAGCAGGACCCTCTTCCACCCTTAGGAAAAGGTGCCCCCTCCCACCTCCAGTTTTATTTTCCACTTACAATTTCTACCAAACCATCAGCAACGTCTTTGAAGTTGATACTAACACATGGTTTCTCGGGTTATTAGGTTAAATAAAATCTGCTGGAGCTAGAAAGATTTTTCTGCATCGACTTTCATCCTTGCTGCTTAATTAAATCCCTCACCTGGGAAAAGAGTAATTTTCAGCCATCTTGCGTTCTGTGGCATCAGCATGAAACTGTGACTTTTGAAATACCAAAATGCCAGTTGTGTTTAATGTTTCAGGGGCAACAGCCTGTTCTATTTGGAATCCCCTACAGAGATAGATATTAACTGATGATTGAAAATGACAGCAGAGGAGATTGAATCAGAAGAGCAAAATGAGCACACAAATCTACTTCCCCTCTTTCTACAATTCCTAAAAATGTCAGAAAATATATATTTTTTTAAAGAGTACATCCATACCAGTACTAGGAAACAAGAAATAATGCTATCGGAGGCCCAAAAATGGGAGTTTCCTGGCAGCCTAGGATATAGAATTGAGTTGAAAACAATGAAGATGCCAGAGACCAAGGAATGCTCAGAGGGAAAAAAAACAACTTTAAATGTAAGAGCACAAAGAGACACTGAACTCAGCAAATTTACTGAAGAGCATGAGTTGTCTCTGGTGGCTTGTATCTCCACCCCAACCTGCATTCACGCCCTTTGTCGTGAGACTTTGCAATTCCTCTTACCACAGAGGTGGTACCTATTACCCCATCCCTTGAGTCTGAAATGGCCTCATGACTTGCTTTGCCCAATAGACATGACAATGCATAGAGGGAAGTAAAACATACATCCACACACTCGAACACACATGCAGATGTGAAAATCAAACAAGAAGTGGCAAATCACGACCACATCAACAAAACATCTAAGTCTTCAGTTAAACTCAAGTAATTCTTGATGAATGACATAGTGTGTATGCGCACGCACCCGTCTAGAACAAAATTCCAAATTATGCCAACATAAAAGGTGGCAGGCCAGGAAAGTAGAGCTAAGCAAAAGTATAATAGGTTTTAAGAAGGTACTGAGAAAATATAATGACTAATTTTAGATGTCACTAGTAAACAAAAGAAAAATCAAAATACATACACTAGTACCTACTCACATATAAAGGTAAGTGTATGGGAAGGATCTAGGAGGAAACACAGGAAACCATTGACAGTGGTCGCCTCTGGGCAATGCGAGGAGATTGTAGGGCAGAATGTGAAGGTCAACGTGCACCTTGAAACTTACCAACATCCAAATTTTGGAGTTTTTAACGATGCAAATATGATCATTTTTGTATAAAAATAAAGCTAAGAATTATTTTTTAATACAGCTATAAAATTTTACTTGCTTTCAATATGTAACAAAGCTATTTTCATGAGTGGGAAGAACTGGTAAAAGTCATGTTTACTTTGTTCCTGTGTATTTTAGGATCATTTGTATCAATGAAAATGTTGCTTCCGACTTCTAAGTAGCATTTTTTTGTTGTTTTATCTGCTTTCTCACCCAACTCATTCACTTTGCATTCTAGACCAGGAGACATGATCACTCTTCTAGAAGACTCCAATGAAGACTGGTGGAAAGTACGTATTTCTCTTTCTTTAAAAAAAAAAAAAGAAGAAGAAGAATCATTTGGTTACTGTCACTGCAATGAATGCTATAATTACAATGAATTGTGGATGCATGTCTCCTTTTCAGGGGAAAATTCAAGACAGGATTGGCTTCTTTCCAGCCAACTTTGTTCAGAGAGTACAACAGAATGAGAAGATTTTCAGATGTGTTAGAACCTTCATTGGGTGTAAGGAACAGGGACAGATCACACTGAAAGAGAATCAGGTGAGTAATATTGAGTCTGACCAAAATAGAGTAACAGCCATGTACAAATCTGAAAGAGCGGGTCATATGCCAAGTCTTCACCTTGAGAAAAGATATGCTCCCGCCAACCATATGAGTGCAGTAGGATCTCAACATGCAAAACCAAAATGTTAGGAAGCTGACGGGGTGGTGTCTGTCCACAAGAGGAAATGTACGTAACATCATGGCAGCAGGATGAGGACGTCTGGTCCCCATGCTTTTCTCTGAGGATCACTAGTCTCTGATGTGGGCAGCTACTCCAGTTTGGGCTCTGTGCTGGTCTCCACTAATGTGTGGTTCACTTTTCATGGTCTCCTGGGGATATTTGGCTGTTACTTGGGGCTGTGTTGCATAGTTCACTGCATTTGCTTTCAGTCACAAAGACCCCCTCGTAAGTCTCCTTGTGCAGATTCCAAGCCTCTGCCTGCTCCCTGGAAACCATGGCACTCCCTAACCAGGGACTGTCTCAGGCCCAGGCCCTGGATATCGCCCTACATCGAATATAGAGATGAATGTGGAGTTCACTGTGATGACGTCGATTTCCTGAGAAGTGAGGCAGGAAGCAGGAACCCCCTGTACCTGTATGACTTCAGCCTCCTTGCTTCATGCTCCCCCATTTCCTCCTGGAATGTCGACAGAGACAAAGAGACAAGACAGGCACAGCTGAGCCCTCTGTCCAGCAGAGAGAGGCTTTCCTCCTGCCCCCTCTCCTCTGACTGCAACTCCCCTCCTGTCATGTCCTGTGTCCTCACTATAGACCGAAATAGTATGTGCAGATCTTCGTGTTTGCTCTTGATGTATTTGGGGATACTTTCAGAAATTAGACATGAGACATTTATTTTCCCTCTTAATAAAGTCTCATTAGAATCCAGACCCAGATCCCACTCATCACTCTCCCAAGGCAAACCCAAAGGGAGAAGTGAAAATGGGACCTGATGCCATGTTTTGATTATTGGAAAAATAGTGAATCTGAAGGGACTTCGGGGCCTGAAAGTCCTCTCCACCACAGCCCCACCACTGCCACCACTGCCACCCAGGCCCGTCTGAATCTCAGGACCCCACAGCACCAGGTGGCCCATAGAGGACGATGGGCCAGGAAGGAGTGTGGCAAAACTGGCATAGGAAACAAGGTAGCCTGATGCCTCCCAGAGGGACCAGAAAGGAGAAGCCTTAAGAGATAATGGTAGACCCCCTGGGACATTTCCAATCAGACCGTCTCCCTTTGCAGAACTGAGGGCAGAGCTAAGAGAGGGGATCGAAACCTTCAAATACTGTGTCACCATTTTAAATGGTGGTTTCATAAACAGCCAAGGAGTAAGTGAAGTATTAATGATACAAGGGTGGTGAAAAAGTAAGACAAACACGAGGGGAAAGAGAAAACATTGGAAGGTTTGTTTAAGGGTTTTTTCTTTGCATTTAAATTACTTTCATGGAGTAAAGGTTTAAAAACTAACTTTTAAAAGAAGCAAAGTTAAAAATGCTCCATCTTATCTTCTGAATCCAATGATGTAAAAGTACACAGGGTTGCTGTGATTTTTCTGGCCCTCAGTTTTACACATGCTCAGGCCACACACACACACACACACACCCACACACACACCCACACACACATTCACACAGCACACCACCACATTCCACCATTATTGCATCTAATTGCAGTAGTTGTTGCTGATAGAAATGCAACATTCCATGGTTGAATGGCAATCTGTGGGGTTGGGTAGGGCATACCACCCAGCCTCTTCACTTAGACACTAGAGGCCTGATGCACGAAATTCATGCAAGAGTAGGCCTTCCTTCCCCCGGCTGCTGGCCAGCTTCCCTCCTGCACCCGGGACCCAGGCTTTTCTCACAGCCCCAGCTTTGTCCGGAAGGACTTCTGATCTAATTAGTATATTACACTTTTATTATTATAGATGTTTAAGACACAACACAGCTTTCAGCCTGAACCTAGAACCACATAGATCTGCCTGTAATTCTGTAGGAAAGTAACATAATCCCTGATAGGTGCCCAGCCTGGTGTTTCTTAAGGTGTGGTCTTTGGACCACCTGATTCAGAATCACCTAGGAGCTTGCTGAATATGCAGATTCCTGACTCCACCCTAGACCTATTGAAGCAGAACCTTTCAGGGTAAAAGGCAGAGAATCAGTCTCTTTTACAGACTCCCCAAGTGTTCTGATCAAAGTTAATGGTTGAGAATGACCTTCATTTTTATTGCCTCACTTTAAGTCCTGTTATAGCTCTGTGAGAGCTGGAGGCATTTTTATTTCCAATTACATACTGATCAACAAAAGCCACTGAGGTCTCTTTATCGCTACACAAATTCTCTATTTTCAAAGTTTGTCAGTGTGTCAACCAATTTCAGGGTCAGCCACTTGAAAGAAAATTTACATTTTAAAAAAATATGTTTTTATTGATTTTTAGAGAGAGAGGAAGAGAAAGATAGAGCTAGAAACATCCATGAGAGAGAAACATCATCTTGCACGTCCCCTACCGGGGATGGATCCAGCAGCCCAGATGTGTGCCCTGACTAGCAATGGAACTGCAACCGCTTGGTTCCTGGGTTGACACTCAACCACTGAGCCACACTGGCCGGGCGAAAATTTACATTTTACAAATCTGTTATTGAGAAAAAACTTAAATTTGTCTGCACTTTAGTATCCTAAATTATTTTAGCTATAAAATTTCAAAGCCTGCTTGTTAATGGAGGTGAGTACAATGTAGTAACAAGAACATGGATTCCAGTGTCATACCAAAATGGATCCATATTCTATGTGGTTTTGGCAGAGTCACCTGTGAATATCAACATTCCCATCTGTAAAATGGGTATAGTAGCATCTCCCTCCTGACTTGCAGTGAGGGTTAAATGCTATCACCTGTATAAAGTCCCAGCACAGTGCCTGACCAGAGTGGAAGCTTAGTAAAGTCATTTCCTTTCCTGCCATCATCACTCAGAGTTAAGCCTAAATGGGGAATTCATCTGCAGTGGCAATGTCGCCTAAAATTACCTATTAAGCATCCAAAAATAGCCAGTATGATATTTATAGCCCTAAAAATATAAAGAGACAAAAAACTCATTAGCAGAGAAATAGAAGAAATTTGATTCTGAAAATAAATGCATCTCTGATTAAATCATGTTTCTGCCTCTGGGGTAAATTTGTCTCAAAGTCATTATATTATTTTTTCAAAAAGCCTCTGTTTCCAAATCGAATTAAGTTACCCTTTTGTTGTGAACACAGCTAGAGTCTGCCATGACATGAGTATGTTTTCTTCATTTTTGAAATTTTAAAAGTATCCTTATTAAACCAACTTTAAGCACCATAAACGTATTTTTAGTTCATTCCACAGCCTGTCATCCCTACAAAACTGTTTTCATTGATTCTTTGTGTTCTATAAAGCTTTATATAAATAAAAATATTTTAGATTATAAAACTAGACTGCATTTATTGTGGAGAAAAACTAGAAAAGTATAAAGAAAAAATCAAGATCACAAGTAATTCACCCGATCTACTATTATTAACATAAGCACTTTGGTATATTTCCTACCAAACTTTTCTTCTAATTTATATTTTGATATTATATTCTGTTTAGTTCCCAACTAATTTTTTAAACTTAGTCACTAAATGTTTATGCAAACACAGTTGTTGTTTTTTTTACAAATTGTATAACAAACATGTCATATAAATCAGAAGTTGATAAATCCATTGATCAAATCTGGCCTGGCTTTTAAATAAAGTTTATTAGGACCAAGTTTATTAAAACATAGTCTCATGCATATATATAATCTGATACTGCTTTCACACTACAATGGTTGAGTTGGGTCATTGCAACAGAGACCATATGGCCTGAAAAGCCTAAAATATTTACTATTTGGTCCTTTACAGAAAAAGTTAGTGGACCCCTAATCTAGGTGTACAAGTATTTAAGTATTCTATTGTTGGATGTTTAGAGTTTTTATTTGTTTAACTGCTATTGATAACTACAATAAACATCTTTAAACCTAAATCTTTCTCCATACCTCTGACTACTTCCTAAGGATATACTTTAGAGCTTATAGGAAAACGTATAAAAGATTTTTACAATTCTTGATACATTCACAAAATCGCCTCTAAAAAGGTTGGGCTGATTTATACCCACATCAACTGTTTATGAGAATATTCAGGTCACCACATCCTTGCCAGAATTGAACATTAGTACTTTTTATATCACTTGGTAGATGAATAATATTTCATGTTGATCTGCATTTCCAGGATAGTTAGAGAGGTTGAAATGTTATCACTATGTATTAGGCATTATATTTCTTTTACAGAATAATCGATTTGAGTACTTTATCTATTTTCTTGCACTACTGAAAAAATTTCCTCTCTTTCAAGAATATTTACAACTGGTTTACCACATGTGGCCAGCATTTTCTTATTTATCATTTGGCCTTTAATCTTAACGCTTCTCCCTTCAGAAACTTAGTAATTCTTTGATTGAACCATCTCCATTTTATCATATTTCCCTTCAAGTGTTAATCTCTGTATCGCTTTCTACTTTATCACTCTCCACTTCTTCCTAAGAGAACATTTCAAGAGACCTGCTTCACTTTAATTTCTGAAGTTTCAATTCAGTCCCTCATTGCTTCTCACACAGATTTTAATTTAGTGATCATTTCCTTATAGCGTTTTCTTCTCAATTAGCCCCCTTTCTTCTGCAACATGTTCTCTTTACATCTCATTACATCATTCTTAACCTCAAGAGATTCTTTCCTTAAAACATCGAGGCTAAGTCTTCCTTCAACCTACTCTACCCACTTATTCTTTCAGACATATGCACATATTTTCTGCAATATTTTCTTATGTTTCATAGTAACAGCCTTGATCCATTTATCTTGTGGTAAGCGGAACAACAGCCTCATGTCCTAATCCTGAAAACTTTGAGCATGTTGCCTTAGCATGGCAAGAAGGACTTGCAAATGTGGTTAACTTTAGGATCTTGAGCTGGGAAATTATCCTGTATTATCTAGATGAGCCCAGTGTAACCACAGGAGTCCTTATGAGAGGAGGACAGGATGGTCAGAGTCAGATAAGTAGACATGGCGACGGAAGCAGAGGTCAGAGAGAGAAATTGGAAGAAGTTATGCTGCTAGCCTTGAAGATGGAAGAAGGGGCCAGGAGCCAAGGCATATGGGTGGCCTCGAATAGCCGAGGGCAAGGAAACAGATTCTTTCTTACAGCCTCCCAAAGAAAGGCAGCCCTATTGACACCTTGATTTTAGGACTTCTGACCTCCAGAACTGCAAGAAAATAAATCTGTGTTCTATCAAGTCGCCAAATTTATTACAGCAGCCATAGGAAACTAATGCAAAGGGGACTTTGCAGGTAGATTAAGGTTATGGACCTGTGATGGGCAATATCTTAAATTGTTTTGGTTGGCCAAATCTAATCACTTGCACCCTTAATAGCAGTGAAATGTATCTGACTAGAGTCAGAGATGCCGAAAAAGAGGACCAAAGAGAGATGAGATCAGAGATTACGTGTAAAAAGGACTCAACCCACCCATACTGGATTCAAAGATGTAGCACTAAGCCACAAGGTAGGGAATACAGGTGGCATTTGAAGTTGACAGTCAGCAAGAAAGCAGGCACCTCAGTCCTGCAACCCCACGGAACTGAATTTGGCAACAACCTAAGTGAGCCTGAAATTGGATTCTCTCCTAGAGAAACAGAAAGGAAAGAAAAGAATAGGGCCCCGTTGACTTCTGGATTTTGGCCTTGTGAAACCCAGAGCAGAGAAAACTAGCAAAGCCCACCAGACAGCAGACCTACAGAACTGTGAGATAATAAATTATGCCGTTTAAAGCCACTAAGTTTGTAGTAATTTGTTACAACCATAGCAAACTAATACACATCTCGAGTTGCAAAACTCAAATTGAGTCAAGCTCAGAAGGTATATTTTACTCGTATAATAAGAGATCTGGATTCAGGGAACTTCTTGGATTCCATGGTCAAGCTTCAGATTTTTCTACCTTTATGCTCTGCCACTGTTGCGATATTAGCCACCTCCCCTCCTGGCCATAGATGGCTGCAGCCACTCCAAGCATCCCTTCCAGATGAGGAGAGAGATTTTCTTCCTAATCCATCTCTTTTAAGAGGAAAACACACTTTCCCATCCTGGTTCATTGGCTGGAACCACTAAGAGAATCACTAGCCAGGGGAGTAGAAGCAGACTTGCACCAATTAGGATTTACCTGAATCATGTTGCAGAGATAAAGACAACAGAACAAAAGTCGGAACTCGGCTGTGTGGAAACGAGCAGGAATTACTATAGATGTCAACCAACAGCCACAAGCCATTTACTTCTCCTAGAACAAGGAGTGATCGGTGCAGAGCTGAGCTTTCCCAGTGGAAAAGATGAGTGGATCAGTGTGGGTCCAGCTCAGGGTCCACTCGGGTGTACTCAGGTCGACTCAGTTGGAGGAGCAGGTAATTGTGCATGACTCATACTGACCTCCGGCACCTGAGAAGCATTTATCTAATGTTGGTCTGCTAGGTGGAGTGAGGATTTGCTTCTTTCGCCATTGCTTTTTCCCCCAACATTCTGAACTCCTGGAGTACATAAAAACCACTTTCAGCTTTGTCTGTTACCCCCATAGTCTTTCTGTCTCCATTCCCACCCACTGTGTTTTATTTGTTGGGACCTTAACTCCCAGGAGACACGTGTGCCACCTCTATCTAATTTGCCCTACTTCCTGTCATTTCCTTTTCTAAGAGGTCCATAGCTTCTAATAAATATAGAAAGAAAAGCATTGATTGGGAGGAGTAGAGTCCCTAATAATAGAGAAATGGCTGCCCAGTTTTCAGCTCTGGGCAGCTGCTGAATCTGTGAGCCTGAGACTGACCTTGGAGGAGGAGGTCTCTTTTAGGCTGGTAGATTTATCCTTGACACAGCAGCACAACTTGCTTCAGTCATCAACTGAGTTCAGCACCAAAGGTCTTAAAGAAATTCCAATCAGCTTCTGAATGGCCATCAGTCTTGGCATTTAGGGTTATGACCCTTCTTCTCTACCTCCAACCCTGTATCTTTTCATAGGTATTTTGAGGAGAGGACTCAATCCAAGAGGCCAGGCAAAAAAATCTTTTTAAATAAAACGATTGCTCATCTATGAGTGGCAATCATTTTAATGTTAATGAGTTTGGAAGACATGCAGGGGACAACCTTAAATGGTATTAAGTACATGTGATCCCAGAAGACTTCGGGATTTTAACCAGATAGGGCCAAATGGGGCTGAGCCAATAGAGACACTTGACCATTATGCAACAGAATTTGAGGCAACAGAGGAGAAGAAGCAGAGGACCAGGGAGTGAGTCAGCAAGCAGATATCAAGTTGAGATAAGAGTGTGGAAAATCCAGCCCACCCCATTGTCTTTAAGAACTAGGGGGAGTGAGAACAGGTGAGTGGTAGAGCTACAAATGCACCAACTGGAGCAGAAGCATGGATGGCTGGTGTTAACGTAGTAGTAATAATATAGACTAAGAGGCCAAAGAGTGAATGCTAAGTGTTGAAGATTAACTATGAAGCTGAATTTGCACCCCAGCAAAGAGTCTAGGCTCTGGGGCATGAGATCAGGGAAGAAATGAGGTAAATCTTTAAGATAGAAAATGATAACTAATATTTGTTTTATATTAGAAAGGAAAAGTCTCCGAGGGATGCTGCAGGGCTGGCTATAGCTGGGCTTGGTAGCTAGCTAAGCACTGGGCTGGCTGAAGATGGAATACTGAGTATGTGAGGTGCCTCTGCTCTGTATATGCTGCGCCCACCTTGGTGTTGAGATGCCCAGCTTACCACAGCTACACATGATGCAGCAAAGTCAAGTCCACACCATTGTCAACGAGCCAAGTGGACAGGTCAGGATAGGTCAGCAGTGGGAAGGAAATTGGTTCAGTCTTTGGAAGTCTTTTGGCTGTAAAGAGAGAGGGGATGGAGAGAGGAAGGAAGGAAGAGAATGAAAAAGGAGACACAGAAGGATGACAACAGGTAGCAAAAGAAATAGAGGGGAGAGGGAAGGAATGGGAAAAGAACTGCTTTAAATAAATCTGACCCTCTCCTTTCTCCACTTAAAATCCTTTAACACCCAACTGTTGATTGATGCCAACATTCATTTTTGCCTTTTTCCCATGCTGCAGAGTCCTGATTTTTGTTTTCTTGTCCATCTGTATCTTCTATGACTCAGGTAAATCCTAACTGAACTGATTGAATGGGTCCTATTCTCCTTCCTGGTGATTATGTTGGTGGTTGTCTTGTGACCCAGGTCCAGTCAGTGAGATTGGTCAGAAGGTCAGCTAAGGGACTTAGCAGGCTTAGCATGGCTGCATGTCCCCACATGCCTGGCCCTGGCAGCCTCTCTGGCTTTATCTCACACCATTCGCCACCTCCATCTCTGGCTGCATTGTTCTAGCTCGTCATTCCAAGGTGCCACAAAGTTACCTGCTAGGTTAGATCAGATTGCCATCTATTTTCACATCAGCACCTTTTTCTTTACTCATTAATCATTCAAAAATATTAGTTACTTAAGCTGTCAGTCAAGTTTTACGAAGTGTTGTTCACTGGATGATCAGTGACTAACACAGGCATGGTCCTTGCACTCAACATGCACAGAATTACTCAATGAAATGTCTTTCTTCCCAGTTCTGCTCAATAAACAATATGAGAGCAGGAGTCTGTCTTCACTAATTTCCAAGCTTCTGGAATGGTATCTAGCACATAGTAGGTTCCCAATAAAAATTTGTTGATTGAATGCAGAAAGCAGGGAATAAGACAGGTTCCTTAGACAATTGAGGTATCTCTGACATGGCCTAATGAGTTAAATATTTGCTAGGATAATAAGCCATCCAGCTTGTCTGGGACCGAGGCATTTTCTAGGATATGGGACGTCCAGTGCTAAAACTGAGAATGTCCCGGGCAAACCAAAACAAGTTTGTCACCCTATTTGTGACCCTTCAACCCAAAGGAGCTCCTCTGGTTCTCCCTCAGCTCCCACCCCTTTCTACTCACAATTAATCTTCTGAGCTGGTCTTTCCATTCCACCTCTAAATGAAAGGAAATGTTCCCAGCTCTGCCCCTGCTTCCTAAAATGGTAGATTCTCAAGCTTTTCTTGATCCTCATTCATCAAGCTGAATCTCAGAAAGTATTCAATCCCTGGACTAGTTCCAAACCCAGGGTTCTGCCTAATTTAAAAAAAAAATTATTGTTTTGAGAGAGAGAGAGGCAGAACAAGAGAGAGAGAAAAAAAATTAGAGAAAAACATCTATTTTTGTTCCACCTATTTATGCATTCATTGGTTGATTCTTAGATATGCCCTGACCAGGGATCCGAACCTGCAACCTTGGCGTATCAGAACAATGCTCTACCCAACTGAGCTGCCTGGCCAGGGCTGCCTAATGTTTTATCAAACCTTTTCTCACAGAGCCACAACTTCCCACCCTCACACTGCTCTCTCTTTTCCAATTCAATGCCCCGCTGACCTCCGTCAGCAGGGATTCCGGTGTGGGTTCTAGCTTCTTTCTTGTTGACACTTGCTTTCTCTTTCCTTGGCACTCAGATCTGCCTGACTTCGGAAGAAGAACAGGACGGCTTCATCAGAGTCTTCAGTGGAAAGAAGAGAGGCCTTGTCCCCCTGGATGTCCTAGAAAATGTCTGACTGCGGGCCCCTCCTCCTTTTGCAGTAGGCAAGCCCTGCTGCGATGCCTCATCTCACACTGTGTCAACCCAGAGGAGCTGTCGCAATGACCCGGCCACCCAAGAAACAGGGAGACCAGACTCAAGGATCTGAGACTGTGGAGTATCAGCCACAAGACAGAGTGTCCATTGCGCAGCATATCCTGGCTGCCCAAGGTGGGGATGAGGCCGAGAGAGCCACTGGCAAAGCTGAGGTCCCTACCTGGTGGCAGTAGCAGGACAGCAACCACAGCTGTTCCCCAGGACCCAACTCCCTCCCTGCCCATGTGGTGTAAGCTAACCCACTGAAGTGGACTCCAGTTTGCAGTGTGGCCCAGTGTGAGGTGCAGGTCCATGTAGTCAAGTGTGATTCGGATTCCAGACCTTCGTCCTCAATACCAACCAATGAGCACCATCACATCTGAGACCCCAAGCAGTCCCTCTGCAGAGCACCAGGAAGTCCCACTTCCTAGCTCCCAACATTCCAGGGTTCCCCAGGACCCCTCACTTTGTGGTTGTGCTATCTCTTCTGGGTCCTAGAGGTGTGCATTACATGGGAGAGCCAAGTTGATGTGTGACCAACTACAAAGACCTGACCTGCTCAAAGATGGCTGACAGGCAGTCTCCCCTGCTGCTCTAGGGACCGACAGGTGACAGAGCGGGACAGGAGGCCTGAACTCAAAGGGCAGAGTGGGGATAGAGTAGGGAAAGGGGCCCTTATTTATTGAAGATTATACAGCCCTTTCCGTAATGAAGTCCTTTCCCCAAGGAGATGGAGCTGGGGAAGAGAATGTGGCAGAAAGCTTTCTCCATGCAGAGCTTCACTTTCATTGTATGTCTTCTGTGTTAGGGGAACATTTCCCATCATGCCATTTTGTGGGACTCCCGCTTGGAGGGCTGAGTCCACCTTGCAAAGGACCAGAAACATGGAAGAGATCCAATAGCATCTTAGGAGAAAATTAGCCAAGTTGGAATCCATTCTTCTTTAGGGCAGTATATTCTACCCTCGCAGAGGGCAAATGGAAAAGAATCCTGAGTCCTTCAGCCTCTGAACACGGAGGAAGGTGGGGCCTATTTAGCATCAACTAGGGGAGTCTCTGTTACTCTGTACTTGTACTAATGTTTACAAGAATGCAATATACTGTGATGCCTTCCTCCTCATTCCAACGTGCATCCTATTCCTCTTTACTATGGTTAAGCTTCACCATGACCTTGGAATCAATGTCAGTTTGATGTATTTTGGTGCAGAGCAATAAAGCATTAGAACAATTGGTTTTAAAAAGACTTAAGTGGCTGCATCCTGTGCATGTAAGCATCACTGGGAAACCAAAGCTTCATCCGTCTCCATGTACTTCTTTCGTTACTGCTCAGCATGAAGTCGGGAGAGGAAATTGGGTGGCTGCTGGTTTCACAGTACTTTGGATGCCTTACTCTTGTTTTCAAGCCAGCCCCCCTCTCTGATACAACATGTAAAACCGAGTGTATAGAGTTGGGCGGGTTCTTTGAGAGCCAGGGTGGATAATATGACTGCCGTTCTGTAACATAGAATGCCAGGTACCAACGCTCTTTGCCTCTAATTCAATATTCCATTTAATAAAAACAAACACGTTGGCTGGAAGGAGCATAGAAAACATGTGTCCTGATCTCTTCTTTCTGGTAGAATATCCACTGAAGCCCTTTGGTAAGGGGGTGTCACATCATATGCAAATTTGCATTTAAAAGTCAGTTTGGCCCGGCCAGCATGGCTCAGTGGTTGAGCATTGACCTATAATCCAGGAGGTCCCGATTCGATTTCCAGTCGGGGCATATGCCTGGATTTCAGGCTCCATCCCCAGTGTGGGGCATGCAGGAGGCAGTCAATCAATGATTCTCTCTCATCATTGATGTTTCTCTCTCCCTCTCCCTCTTCCTTCCTCTTGGAAGTCAATAAAAAATACATTTAAAATAAAATAAAATGAAAAGTCAGTTTGTCCTTTGAAGAGGAGGCTATGATAGGCAGCCTCCAAAGTGGTCCCCCGATGAACAATCCCTGCCTCCTGACAGTGTTGCCTCTGTGTAGCCCACGGCCACACTGAGTCAGGGCTGGTCTTACGAGACCAACAGAACACAGCGGAGGTGATATTGCAGGGCATGTGGGGCTGGGTCCAAGAGTCCTTGGAGCTTCTGCCTCGACCTTGTGGAACATTCACCCGGGGGATCCTGAGCCACCATGTATGTTTGTCTGCTTTGAGGCCACCATGCAGGTGGGGCCAGTGGAGAGACCACACGCTTCTGCAGTAGGTCACTCAATCCATTTTTGAGTGATTTTTTTAAATAAAAAATGCATAACTGGAACAGGGACTTTG
Organism: Myotis nattereri; assembly: GCF_964212035.1. Classification (NCBI taxonomy): domain Eukaryota; kingdom Metazoa; phylum Chordata; class Mammalia; order Chiroptera; family Vespertilionidae; genus Myotis; species Myotis nattereri. The sequence continues at coordinate 51,449,033 of NC_138089.1, forward strand.
TAATTTGAGCCAATGCTAGAAAGGAGAAGACATACTTTCAGCAAAATGAGGCCCAAAAGTTTTTGCATACATCAAGATATCTCCAAATGCAAGATATCTACGTAGTGTGCCTTAGAGGTCTGGTCACCCAGATATTAGAGAAAAAGGCAGTGTTCCTCACAGCACAGACTGCCACAGATGCTTACAGAGAGAGAGAGAGAGAGAGAGAGAGAGAGAGAGAGAGAGAGAGAGATTGACTTTAGGAGCCACAGCATTTTTTCTCCTGCCTGTCTGCAGGAATAGCTAGAACAAGGATAGCTGTGACCTACCAAAGTCTTGAAGGTTTCCAAGCCCCAAGAAGAGACTGGAAGAAGGGCCACAATCGCAGAAGATGAAATGAAATGAGGGCCTCAGGACTCCGACTCTAGGGAGGGGTCAGGGAAGGAGAGGGAAATGCTAAAATGAAGAAGAACAAAGGTCCTGGGGAGTATTCTTCAGAGGGTGAGGGAACAGGCTGGTACCCCCTCACCTCCTGGCCTTGCCTCCAGCTGAGGGGGGGTGCATATGTACCACACCCAGGGGAGCCGTGCCCCACACTTCCCCACCAAGGCTGGAGGATGTGCATTCAATCATGGTGGGTGTGAAATAAGGAACTGGTCAAACCTTCCTCAGGCTTCCAGAAGGCGAAGAATTAAACTTCTTTTACCCCCATCACTAGCAGCCTGAGGCCTCCTTAGTGTGGGCAGTGGGGCTGCAAAGAGAACCCATGGATAGGTGACTGGCTAGCTACCAGTAGGGCTGATTGCACAGAGCACTGTAACTGCCTAACTCTCCACAACCAAATTCTCTCTCTCTCTCTCTCTCTCTCTCTCTCTCTCTCTCTCCCTCCCCCTCCCTCTCCCTCTTCCTCTCTCCCACCAAGAGAAAGAGTCCAGCATCTGGGCTACACATTTAAATCAGCTAGTGGGGTGGTACATAGTAGGAGCTTATTAGAGTTAATGCACTTTGCTATTAAAGAGAAATAAAATCCATGAAAAGATCACAACACATGTAAATAGCCTTGTGCCAAATCCTGCTAAAAGTAAAAGTAAAAATAAAAATAAAAGAAACAGCATGAAAGTCCAAAAATGGGTCCAGGTCATGGCTGCTCCACGGAGAAGACAGCCAGGAAGGAAACCTATTGGTCAGCCCTGGCCTAGAGCGAGGCCCCGGCAGCTGTGAAAAAGTCCCGTATGCTCACATAGAAGCTTCAGTTTACATCAAGTGAACCAGACTTCTTCGCTCAGGACTTCCCAGAGCCTTCAATTTGCTAATGTTCATGGAGAGTCAATAAAGGGGGATTTAGAACCATCGATCAGCTAATGACACCGGTCATAACATTCCAAGGAATATAGATTGGAAAATGCTGCAGTAGAGAATTAGCACATAATATTGTATCCGCCTAATAGCGCCAATGCTTTCTGATACTCCCTCTCTTCCTACATCTCACTAAGATACCTGCAAAATGTTCAAAAGGACAGAAGTGTACGATCGTAGTACAGATGAAGGCTAACGGACAATCCACCCTGGAATGTGAGTGTGTAAGGAGCAGGAGAAAGCGGGATCTTCTTTCTAAGGGGTGGAAAACACAGGAGGACCAGTAGCTGTATCTGACTTTGATAACTTTAGCAAGTACTGACCCACAGGACACAGGCTGATATAAATCTGGGAATAAAAGAAAAGTCCGCATTGCTCAAAATAGAATCCTCAGGAAACAGAGTGAGCAGGTGTATTCCACGGATTTATCCTAAAACAAGACCCTTACAAACAAAGCAGACGATAAAAAATAAAACTAGCTTAATGACAGCCTGTAAAGGTCACTTGGATTCTGTTCAGTTGCCATTCGGTTGTGTGTTTTGTACAACACCTGGTGTTTGTGACCCTTAGAACATGTTTTGTTCTGTTTTGTTTTTCTCAGCTTTCTTACTAAGAGCTGTAAATAGTCCTCAATCTTTCTGTGGGTAGTAGAAGCTTTTAACTGTACCTTGAAATTTTACAAGATAACAGCAATTTACTTTATAGTTTCTCTCTATAAATTTAAAAGAGAAATTTTTTTTTCACCACATCATCAATTTTTTTAAAAAACTACTGAGCATCTTCCATGTCCTCATGGAAGTCAGGATGTGCTGAAGACCTGAAAAGACACCTGGAAAAGTATAATACTTATTTCCAAGGAAAACGGGAGATCATCTTTAGAATTCCTCCTCCGGCCTCCTTTACTCGGATGCTCAGCTTGCTTGCCTGACCCCATCTTGTTCTACGCCCGGCAATATTTTTCTTTGTCCATCTTCTCCTTGCAAACCAGCTGTTGAAGATTATGCGCTGAGTTCATTTACCATTTACTTTCACTCTTCGTTAAGGTAAAGATGTCATCCAAGGTTATGACTTTTCCTCTAAGTTCAGCTTTGGCCATATTAAAGTGTTCACCTTTTCATTTATTTATAATTACTCTGTAATTACAGTTTTGATTTTTCTCTTAGGCATTTTATTTCGTGTGTGGGTGTGTGTGATTACAATCATTATGTGTTGTGGTCAGAAATTATGGTTCATATTGGTTTCTGCTTTGAGGAATTACCATTTTTTATTTTGTATTCTAATATATGAGTAATCTTTATAAATGTTCAATGGATGCTGCTAGAAAAGTCATGTCTGCAGTGTATGAAGTACAATATGTATTTACTAAATAAATGCTTAAAGTATGCAGGTCATCTATGTTCTCACTTATTTTTGCTCATGTGCTCTCTCCGAAATAAGGAAGTCAAGACCAGACAACAGTGGAACTGAAATGAAAGACACCTTTCGAGGACCTCCAATCGCTTCTTTAATTTAGTTCCAGCTCTTAGAGCACGGTTCTCAACCTGTGGGTCGCAATCCCTTTGGGGGTCGAACGACCCTTTCACAGGGGTCGCCTAAGACCATCGGAAAACACATATATAATTACATATTGTTTTTGTGATTAATCACTGTGCTTTAATTATGTTCAGTTTGTAACAATGAAATTGGGGGTCACCACAACACGAGGAACTGTATTGAAGGGTCGCGGCATTAGGAAGGTTGGGAACCACTGTCTTAGAGGAAGGAAATGCCAGCTAGTGCTCTACACCACAGCTTCCCCTTCCACATTTAGGACTAATCACTAAGGACATTTCTTAAATAAACATTAAACATTATCTTTAGTTCCCTGGAGAAAACTCTAAAGAAACCACTTCTTAAGATGAGAGAATCCAAAAGTATTATTGGGAAACTTCCATACTGGGTCAAGGAGCTTTGATAGAGAAGCTACAGGTTGAAATCAGGGATCACTGTTAGAAGGGCTCCAGTGTCTACTATCAAAGTAGTAAGGGAGAAAAATCACACAATGAATTGATAAAATGTATTCACACCTGAGAGTCTAAATCTGGACATGATGTATCACAAGCTGCTGGTTCCCACTTTCCTTTGGTCATCATGATGGTTATTATGTTTGCAGTGAAATTAACGAGTATGTGTGGTATTCACTGGGACAGATGAATCAAACCAGTAATACTGAAAATGTATGATTAGTGCTACAATATAGAAAGAACGGTGAACCACAAGAATTAGAACTAGATTGGTCTCATTAGGAACAAGGGCTACAAAAGGTCTTAAAGTATCCTCACTTTCCAAAAAGGCAATGTTAGGCTGGAAATGATCAGGAAGCTTTTCAGCTCTCTCTCGTAATTTCCCTAACACTCTTAGCACTTTAGTTTCACTAGAATTTTTGGATGATAAGGGAGGATGTTTTGTGGAGATGATGTGGAGTTAGATTTTGTGGAGGTAAGGCAATTCTTTTTATTTCTTTAGTATAGATGTTTCCAACAGTATGCTCCCTTCGTGCTGTATTGCTGAATATTTGAGCAACGTTAGCAGTTATTACTATAAGATTGGGTGGGGAACAGAGGAGATGAGGAGGGGGGGGTGGGGTTGGCTGAGATCACAGGGGTAGAAGGAAGATGTTGCTTACTTCTTTAGGCTATATTTCATTCCAAACAAGGTCTAGCTTCACGCCTCCGTTCCAGAGAAACAGCCCAAGGAGAGTGAGTTATCTAGGTAAGACCTCCCTCATCCCACACCAATCCTGACATTTTAAACCCCAGAAAAAAAAATTAACTCATTGACTAATAAAAGTTAAAACATCATCAAAATGGAAAAAAACATACAGACTTCTTCACAACAGGGAGAACAAGGGTTTGGTTTGGTTTTGTTAACCACCGGCATCCTGTGATTGCGTCAGATTCCTGTCATACTCATGATGAACTTCACAAGAGCCTGTCTGCAAGAGAGAGGCCAGAGGCATGAAATTGCCTACCCTGACTGCTGCAAAAGTTGCTTTCCCCCCTTTCCATCATAGAAGAAAAGTTCAAATCTTAAATATTCAGGAATCAGGTTTTTTTAATATATATTTTATTGATTTCAGAGAGGAAGGGAGAGGGAGAGATAGAAACATCAATGATGAGAGAGAATCATTGATCGGCTGCCTCCTGCACACCCCACACTGGGTATTGAGCCCGCAGCACAGGCATGCGCCCTGACAGGGGATCGAACCTGACCTCCAGGTTCACAGGTCGGCACTCAACCACTGAGCCACACCGGCTGGATAGGAATCAGTTTTATAGATCCATGACTCATGCAGACATGTGATACCAAAACTCTAAAATGCAATGCAATGCGGCCGACCAAAGCGAATCTTGAGCTAGTGCAGGAAATAAAAGAAAAACTCTGTGGACTTTTAGGCCCAAGAAATGTTACTGTGCTCACAAGAAAATAAAGCCATCTGAGGAATTCCAGGTAATCTTGTTGGAAAGAGGGCAGTGAGCGTGCAAGGACTCAGCCAGGAGGGCAGTCGCAGGACGCAGAGCTGGACTCAGATGAGATTCCTGGCAATCTTGGGGTGGGGACGGAGCAGCACCTGCCACTAGAGAATCACGAGCACAATAGCAAGACTGAGCAGGCGGTACTTCTCTGAACTCTTTGGGAGGTGGCTGCTGAAAAACAAAATACTTTAAGATCCCTTGGTTTGGAATGTGAGACCCCCCACGGGACCAGCTGAAGTAACAACAGATGGATGCTAACCTGACTTGTAGGGAAGATGAGTCCTGCTACCTGCAGTATTACAGTTTTGGTGACGGAGCCTGCAAGCTGGACCCCACCTGCGGCTCCTTGAACCCTACAAGAGAACTCTTGAGCCCTAACCCAATGAGATTCACTTAGGACTTCTGACTTCCATCACTGTAAGATAATAAATTTGTATTGCTTGAGGCTCTGAGTCTGTGGTCATCTGTCACAGCACCAATAGAAAACCATTTGAGAAGGTAGAGAGATGATGGGGGAAATCTAACTGAACCTCATGGTGTGCCTTAAGAATATTGCCAAGGAGGACAAAAGCCTGAAAATACAGGTTAGGACCAAAGAAACAGGTTCCCAAACTCAGAAAAAGCCAAGCAAAGAGAATAAGAAAAAGCCCAATAGCATGGCAGTAATGTGTAACCAGTGTAGAGAGCTGTAATTTCTTCTCTGGGAAATAATAGACTGAGCTAGCCTCTGGGGATGAGAAGAGTGAGGAGAGATCACTGAGTTTGGCCAGAAGAACCACATCTAAGCGAAGCATGCACGTGTTCACACACACACACACACACACACACACACACACACACACACTTTCTTATATGGAATTTATACTGGAATTTATACTGGAATTTATGGAATTTATAAAGATTTAAGCAGTGTCCTAGCCGGTTTAGCTCAGTGGATAGAGCATCAGCCTTCAAACTGAAGGGTCCCAGGTTCGATTCCAGTCAAGGGCACATGCCCAAGGGCACTTCCTCAGTAGGGGGTGTGCAGGAGGCAGCCAATCAATGATTCTCTCTCACCACTGATGTTTCTATCTCTCTCTCCCTCTCTCTTCCTCTCTGAAATCAATAAAAATGTATTTTTTAAAAAGAGATTTAAGCAGGGGGGTTTTTTTGGTCTTGAATTTCAAAACTATTCCTGTCTTGATTTTTACACAAGAAGCAAGTCTGGTTGCCTAGGCCTGTGGAAGGGGTCTCCACAGACCTCTCTCTTCTCTCATCTCTTTAACACTTTCCTCCCCCACTGACCCCATCACCACCACCACCAGCCAAGACTACCACTCAGTTCCTACAGAAACAACCCGGTCTCCTTAAGGAAATGACACTTACATCTTGTCAATTTCAGGTGCATGTACATGATTTTTTTTTCCTCCTCCCAATTTCTGTGTCTCCCGGAGGGGAAGGGTGAATTTTGGCCCAGTGACCTCTGATTTGCATGATACGGGAGCAGGGTCAAAGAGGAGCGCTGGTGCGAAACGATAAGGAGGTGGTTGGGTGATGAGCATTTCTACCCCAGGTGCAATTTATCTTTGATTTATATTTCAAGACAGAGCCATGGTTACACAGCATAAGCAAATTACAAAACATGGAGGAAAGAGATGTCTAACCAAGAGAGGATTGGGGGAAATAAAGAGAATATAACAAGCTTGATGTGATTCAGGATGGGGAAAGAAAACAAGAAGAGGCTATGGGATGTCGTGAAATCAATATTCTGTAGAGGGCCGGAGGGACAAAGAGTCTTTACTGGGAGAGCCAACACTAAGGGGAAGATACTCTTATAAACAAGAGAGTGAGGCTAGAAATGAGGGAGGCCCGTGCCTGAGTGGCAGAGACTAGAGCAGGGGTGGGCAAACTTTTTGACTCGAGGGCCACAATGGGTTCTTAAACTGGACCGGAGGGCCGGAACAAAAGCATGGATGGAGTGTTTGTGTGAACTAATATAAATTCAAAGTAAACATCATTACATAAAAGGGTACGGTCTTTTTTTTCAATAGTTTTATTCATTTCAAATGGGCCGGATCTGGCCCGCGGGCCGTAGTTTGCCCACGGCTGGACTAGAGTCATATTGGGCAACAACCAGGGACCCAGGCAGCACAGCAAGGCCAGCCAGTCTGCCTGGCAACAGCATCCTGGCACCGTGTGCTCACAGCTCTCCCACCATTGCAAAGCCTTTTCTGGTGGTGGCTCTTTGGGGCACCTCAAAGCCAGAATCCGATTTCTAAAGCATCACTTGGCTCCTGTTGGTTCTCTGCTCAGAACCCGCAGTGACTCCCAGATACAAGAAGCCAGCCCAGCCTTGGGGTCTTCTCCGGTGGTACAGATGAAGTTCAGCAGCTCAAAAACTGCTCAGCCCCCAAAAAAACCATTCCATTGACATCTACTACTTCACGTTGGACCGGAGGGAATTTTTAAATTTTATTTCCGTGAATAGCCTCTATACACCTTGAGGCCACAGTGCTACATTGCCTTGGAGAAAGAAATCACCATCTTTTGTGAGAAGTTCAAGTACCACAGAATATTGGCATCAGCAGAAAAGTTCCGAGTCCTGTCTGTCAGGTCCAACAGCTCCCACCAGATGATCATGACCTCTGCCTATAGCAGGTGAAATCAGTCAGCAAAGCCCATCAAGATAGTGATCAAGGTTAAGGCCTGGACTAGAGATTGGTTTTTGTCATGATCTTGGCAGGGAATGCAGGTCCAGCCCCAGTCACAAGGTGAGGGTTTGATGTTACAGATCCTTCACCACCTCCAGAAAAACAACCGAAAGGGCATGTGATGGCAGGGCTGCCTCCACAAAGCCCCTTTGTGCATCTACCCCTCTCCATCTCTATTGCTGTTAGAGACCGCTCAGGTCAGATGAGGGTTGGGGCAGGGGGGAGGGGAGAATAAGAACTGTTTGCAGTTTATGATTTTAAGTCTCAAGCCATGACTGATGTTAAAAGTAAAGTGTATTGAGTGAGTCTGTGTCTTAGATTCACTGTAAGTCTTGCGTTAGCATCCACAAGGAGGGACTGTGAGCCTTTCGCTCAGCTGTTCCAACCAATTGTCCCAGTCCCCATGCAGTGGAGTGACTGGTAGGAGCTCTGCACTCAGACTGGCTGGGTTCCAGTCTGGCTCACCACTCACCCACGGTGTGACCTTACAGCCATTTCCTCAGCCGTAAACTAAATGCCAATATCAGCTTGTTCTCTTTATCTGAGTCCACCTCTGTTTTGTTTGTTCATTCATTTTGTTTCTAAAATTCCACATAAAAGTGGAGTTACATGACAAATCGTATAGTATTTGTCTTTCTCTGTCTGACTTACTTCACTTTGCATAATACCCTCTAGGTCCGTCTACTAGTATGCTGTTGCACATGGTAAGATTTCATTCTTTATATGATAATATTCCATTGTATATATGTACCACATATTCTTTATCCAACCATCTATCAATGGACGCCTCGGTTGCTTCCATATCTTGGCTATTGTAAATAATGCTGCCAGATGGGAGGGGGGTTGGATACTAGATGAAAAAAGTAAAGCAATTAAAAAGTACACATTGGCAGTTACAAAATAGTCATGGGATGAAATATAGTCAATAATATTGTACTAACTATGTATGGGGTCATGTCAGTACTAGACCTATAGGGAAACCATCTCATAAGTTATATAAATGCCTAACCATTATGTTGCACACCTGAAACTAATATAATATTAAATGTCTAGTGTAATTGAAAATTTAAAAATAGTTGTTTAAAAAATAAAATAAAACAAGTAATGCCCATCTCATAGGGTTGTTTGAAGAATTAAATAGAAAAATCTTAGCATAGTTATGGTACATAGTAAGTACCCAGTGAAACATATATATATAAATGTACATCATGCATGTGGCAAGAATAACTTCTCTGACCCTACTTCTCATTCTAACTGACTGCCCAGTCAGGACTCATTCTGCTTTATAAGCTTTTCTCTCCTCTCTTCTCTCTCTCTCTCTCTCTCTCTCTCTCTCTCTCTCTCGATTTTGAGCAACTTAAGGGAGGGACTGATTTTTTTATACACATTGATGGAATGTTTAGCTGAATCTGTTTTCCTTATACCCAACACAGTTCTCCACTAATAGTGAATGTTCCATTACTGGTTTGGGAATTAAACTGAAATTTTCTCCAAAACAGAGGTAATATCTGGGGTCTTTTCAACCCTTGAAATCTAGAGAGGGTCACTTGAGAGTCTGTATCTAGTTCATGGCCTGACAAAGTCTAAAGCCTCCATGTAAGTTGGTGCAGCCCCTGTGGAAAACAGTATGGAGGCTCCGAAAAAAATAATAAATACAACTAATGTGACCCAGGAGATACAGATACAGATATAGAAATAGATATAGATATAGATATAGATATAGATATAGATATAGATATATAGATATATCTTCAAAGGAAATGAAAACAGGATATCAAAGAGACATCTGCACTCCCATGTTCATTGAAGCAACTATTAGTTTGTTTTAATATAGTGAGAAAAGCATGGATTTTTTAAAAATACAAACAACCTAGATTGGAAACCCTGATTTAGTCTCTTACTAGCTTGTGGCCTCCAACAAATTACCTAACTTTTATGAGCCTCAGAGCTATTAATACCTACCAGAAGAATTTTCAAGAGAATTAAAGGAGATATTTATATGAAAGGATATAGAGTAGTCACTGACTATAAAGTTTTTGTTGTTGCCCCCAAAAGTGACATTATCGTATCGAGAGGCTATTGTCCTATTGTAACCTGTTGACTAAAAGTTTATTCTATGATATGGTAAATATTTTCAGAATATCTTTGTTCAACATGTGAATAGTTAATAGTTAATAAACCAGAGTATTATATATCAGTCTCCTCTGTTTCTCCACTTCAGCTTGTCCGGATACAACTGTACACAGGACACAACGAGGCCTGGCCCCGCTCCCCTTCCCCCCCCCCCCTTGACTGGTTGCAGTCTCCTTCAAGAGCTATGAGCAAAATTCTTTATGCTTATATGGTCCTTATGTCTGAAACACTCAAAGCATTTTTCCGGAGATTAAATCAGGGCTTTCAGATTATCCTGGTTAATAAATGTCAAGTCTCCAATGTGAAACCTCAGAATATCCTTTTGAGGAAGGTGGCTGACAACGTTATCTTTCATAAAAATAAACTGAGGCGTGAAGGGGGTAAATCAGAAGGCTTGCTACAGATTCTTAACTTCTTATGTGCACTTCTATTTTATATATGACGACCAGTGTTTCGTGGGAACGCACGGAGTGTCAGCAGGGATCCCCCACAGAGCATGGTTGTGGTCTCATGAGAAAACAAGCCTACCATTCTCTTAACACGGCTAGGAGGGTTGTGGGACATGGGGGAGGGGTGCCCAGGGTGGGGTTGCCTTGAGTGGGTGAAGAGTCCGAGTCAGTGATGTTGGCACAAGCAGATGAGCTAGAACTCCCAGGGTGCGTGGTTGTGGCACTTGTCATGGAAAGCACAAAGTTCCTATTTTCAGCTAAGTTCCTGTGGCTACAGTAAGCCTCTTCTCAGGAAGAAAAATGATGCCCAAGAGGGAATAAGAAGGGGAGCCTGCATGCCTAGGGTGCGCTGTGAGCGCCAGCTTGAGACAGAGTGGACAAGGATGAGAGGAAGAAGCAGAAAGATTGTCACCTTGCAGAGTAATTACCTGCGTCTCAAACATGCACCGCCAGTGGATCCTTAACTCAACCATGCCATTAGTGAACATCTACTATTATTTACTCTACACCCAGTCTTTCACATGGTATGCTGGCTTTGTAGGCTTTCTGCTGTGACAGCATAGCTAAGCTGGAACTACATCTCCCAGAATTCCCTTCCTCAAATGGATCCACTCAGTGCAGATCACAAGAGAAATTTTGTATGAGCCTTGAAATATGGAAGTAAAGCAACCATCACTTAGATGGTGATGCTTGGACTCAAACAGAGACCGTCTGATTCCAGAGCCTGAGTTTCAATTTTTTACTTATTTCACCTTTAATTCCACATAGTTTGGCTTCTGTCCTGACCACTTTTTTTTTTTTTTAAGAAAAGAGAGTATTTTCAACACTTCTAAAACATCTTCAGAAAACTTTCCTCCATCCTTCTTCTGGACCTCTATATTTTTATTTATATCTGTCCTTTAACTATTCAATTTTTTTTCCTGTTTCCTTAAGTAGCTCTCTGCTATCTGTTTGTCTACCACACACACATGCGCACACATGCACACACCCATGTGCACACACACAGATGTGACCATACACTCTAGTTCAGTGATGGCGAACCTTTTGAGCTCGGCATGTCAGCATTCTGAAAAACCCTAACTTAACTCTGGTGCTGTGTCACATATAGAAATTTTTTGACATGTGCGACCATAGTAAAACAAAGATTTATATTTTTGATATTTATTTTATACATTTAAATGCCATTTAACAAAGAAAAAGCTACCAAAAACATGAGTTTGCGTGTCACCTTTGACACGCGTGTCATAGGTTCGCCATCACTGCTCTAGTTCCAAATTGCATGCTCAGCTCTTCAAACTGCCTAACCAACATTGGTCCATCAGCCCCTTTTGATAACCCAGACCTTGGCATTTCCCTCTGGAGGCTGCCTGAACCCTACACCTGCTACCCTCTAGTAGTAAAATAGAAGCAATCAAACATAAGCACACAGGAGGCCGGAGACCAGATGAGAGAGAGACAGACAGAGAAGGGAAGAGGGGAAACTGAGAAAATCAGCCAAAGGAAACTTACCAGGGGAGCAGGGCAGAACCCAGTAAATTTTCTAAGACAGAAATAAACTCCCACAGGGAGGGGGGAAAAAGTCCAGGATGCTTTTATTTAAAAAGGTATAGGTCATGAACGATGGAGACAAAGGAGAATGAATAGAGATTTCCCAGAGAAGAGGTGTCAGAAGGACCATAGCAGGATTGTCAGTGGACTGCACTGAGCAGCAAGAAGTTTAATATGAAGCCAATGACAGATACAGGACTAAGAAAGGAGATGATGGTGCTCATCCTGAAACCAGCATCTGGAGCTGGGCAGAGCCAGAAGCTCAAGGGACAGATGTAGCATCTGGACCTGTGAATGCGAGAGAAGTGGTCACCCAGGAAGGACTGGCTAAGTTTTTTGACGCTTTGCTACGTCAAGAAGCATGAACTGCATGCGTGAATGACCTCAACAACTGCTGAGAATAGAATCCGGGGTGACTGATCAGGGATCTGCCTTTTACTGAAAACCCTCCCCCTCCACCCCACGTTCTCCTGGGAATGGGAACCTGCAATTTTCCAAGAATGAGACAAGCGCTTGTGCCTATTTTTCCACGTACGTGCCAATATGACAGTCATAAACACCGAGAAGTAAACAACAAAAACTCAAACCAGATACAGAAGTAAAACTCGACTCTTTGGCCTCAGTATATGTGGTAATCTTTGCAGAGGAAAACTTAACTGACAAGAAACTTAGGGAGGTATCCAAAACAGAGGCAAGAGTAAGAACAATGGTTTTTCTTTCAATGGCGTCCCATTTATCAATTTTTCCTTTTCTGGATCATGCTTTTGATGTTTCAAGTCTAAGAACTCTTTGTCCAGCCTTAGATCCCCCAAATTTTCTTCTATTATTTTTTTAATAATTTTATCATTTTCATTTCCAGTTAACATTTATAGAAGATGTAAGACAAGTTGAGGTTGGTTTTTTGTTTGTTTGTTTGTTTGTCTGTTTTTTGCCTATACATATATGAATGCTCCAGCCTTATTTTGGGGGAAGGTTACCTTACCTCCATTGAATTGTTCTTATACCTTTGTCAAAAAAGTCGGGCATATTTCTGTGTTCTAGTTCTGACTTCTTTATTCTGCTCTATTGATTTATGTGTCTGACCCTCAGCTAATATTGCACTGTCTTAAATACTGTAGCTATTCAGTAAACATAGAATTAGATAGACTGATCCTTCTTACTTTATTCTGCCTTTTCAAAATTGTTTAACTGTTCTAGTTTTTATCTATATAAATTTTAAGAATACTCTTGTTTATATTTACAAAAAAATATTTCTAGGATTTTTATAAGAATTTCATTAAACCTACATATCAGTTTCAAGAAAACTAACATTTTTGCTATGTTGACTTTTTTTTTCCAATCCAGGAACTTGATATGTCTCTCCATTTTTATTTTTTTTAAAATATATTTTATTGATTTTTCACAGAGAGGAAGGGAGAGAGATAGAAAGTTAGAAACATCGATGAGAGAGAAACATCGATCAGCTGCCTCCTGCACATCTCCCACTGGGGATGTGCCCGCAACCCAGGTACATGCCCTCGACCGGAATCGAACCTGGGACCTTTCAGTCCGCAGGCCGACGCTCTATCCACTGAGCCAAACCGGTTTCGGCGTCTCTCCATTTTTTAGATCATCTTTGATTTCTTTCACCAGTGTTGTGTAGTTTTCAAGCTTCTGTCTTATATATCTTTTTTATTTCACTGACCTAGTATCACTAAGTACTTCCTAGAGGATGGGAAATGTTATTATTTCCTTTTGGACATGCAACAATATCTTAATTTTTTCCCTCACAGTTAATTCACATTAGTTTTTGATTATAGTGTTTTGAATTCAAACTACTTTTATTCGTAATTTAATTTTTTAACTTTGACAACATTTTAAACTTCCAAAAGTTTGCAATAATGATACAAAGAACTCCTATAGATGCTGTATGCATATTTACTAATTCATATTTTTCTGTATTCGTTTATTTATTTTATCTCTACTTTTTATTCATTTGAGAATAAATTATAGACAAGATGTTTCTAAATTATAGACAAAATATTCATCCTAAATATTTCCATGTGGACTTCCTGAAAACAAGGCCACTTGGCCACTTGTTTACATAAGCACTGTACTGTTATCAAGACTGAGAAATTTAACATTGACATAATCCGATTATCTAACCATCAGATATTATTTAAATTTCCCTCCTTGTCCCAATAATGACTTTTATAGCAATTTGCCTTTTAGCACTTAATACAAAGCCTGATGTCAGTTTAATTCTTTTAGTTCCTTTTGAAGTATTTTTTTCTCTCCCGAAGGTTTTAGAATTTTCTCTTTCCCCTTAAATGTTTAAAACATTACCAGACTCTGACTACATTAAATTTATCTTCCTTAGCACCAGGTAGGAAATTATAGTCCGAAACTTGTGCCTTTCTTGAGCCAGATAAATGCTTTACTTTCATTTCTGATATTATTTCTTCTCCAACCACTTTCTCTGAAACTTCTGGTTCCTTTATTCTTTCACGTAGTATTTACTGGGTACCCTCTGTGTGCCAAATACTGCTCAGTGAAAAGAAAAGTGATTTAGCCTCAGACAAAGCAACCGGCTGAGCTGATTATTCACCATCAAGGGCACAATACTTAGTAAAGAGCAAGGCAGGACAGGATGCCCAGGATGCAGGGCACCCCAGACGGGGGAGAGGTCATTCAAATTCCCATGCAGCTAAACAGGGCATTTTGGAACCTGAAGGCTGAAAATTCCGAACCTTTGACCAGTGCTCTATTGGCTCAAAATAAACCACTCATATTTATACATATCAAATACAGAGACATCAGGAACTTCTCTCAAGGACACGCCTTGACATCACACACACACACACACACACACACACACACACACACACACACATACACACATATTCTTTGTGATGCAGATTGCCAAATCTCTAAAAGTATATAGTTTCCCTATGAACTTGGAGTTTTTGTGGATTTGAGGACAAATAACATTTTTTTCCTCACAAAACTTCCCTTAAGCCACTTACTTACTCCAGGGGAACTACAAACAGCCTTCCATGGTGATTCTCTTCCTTGCCTGCCACCCCTCCTCTGTATAGGATTTCAATTCTCAGCTCTGCCCCTAACAAAAGTGTGATCCTGGGCAGTGATTTAACTCCTGTGAAACAGGGCAGTAAAAATACTTACCAGAGAACTTATATACTGACCTGGAGTGGGGGGTAAGAGCTGGGAAGAGGGGGGTAGAGGGGGGGGAGGTAAATGGGAGATATCTGTAATACTATTAACAATAAAAAATATATTTTTATTGTAAGGCTAAAGTGCGATAAATTAGGATAGTGCATAGTAAGTGCCTGACATAAAAGTGGCACAATGGCAGCATTCTGTAAATTAATACTCACATTCACAGGTAGACATGCTTTCCCACACAGGCAAGTTCACATGGTGGTAGAAATCATAACCTTAAGGCTGCATGAAGCACAGAAAAGAGGGAAAGGAGGAGTCTGTGGCAGGTCCCAATGCCTGATGCTCCTCTCCCCCAAGAGCACCTGGCCGCCAAGAGGACCAGCCCACTGGTGCTTATGACCCCCTTTCCAGACCGTGCGGACACTCTTCTGCACCCTGTGGTCCCTTTAAATCTGTTAACAGTGGTAGATAAGCCAGCGTTTAAGCTGACTCCTGTGGATGGCTCACTAGGAGCACACCCTGTTGGTTTTACTTGGAGCCCTCAGAGGATCACAGCCTTCTAGGGTTGTATAGACTCTTCATTGACCACCTCTGTCAACTACTGAATCACCACAACTAAGGAATTATTTTTTTAATTTCTAAATTATTTTTAATTAATATTAGAGAGAGGAAGGGAGAGAAAAACATTGATGTGAGAAATACATCGATAGGCTGCCTTCTGCATGTGCCCCGACTGGGGATGGAACTCAAAACCTGGGTATGTGCCCTGTCCAGGAATCGAACCCATCACTTTTTTGTTGCAAAAATGCTGCTCCAATCACCTAAGCCACACTGGCCAGAGTCCAAGGCATTATTTTTGTCCTCTGCCCAAATTCTATTTCTCAATCTGATTGGCCCATAATTTCATTAAGAATTAATCAATCGTTATGAAAAATAATAGGTAATGGAAAAAATAAGTGTCTCACAACTCACTGCCTGGTCTAAAGGCACAGTTCCATCAGGAGGCACCTACACCACGAATAACTTCGTCGTCATGGACATATGCAGGGGAGTTTGACCACCAATGAATATGGAAATTCAAAAATTTTAGGGGTTTTTCCTTCTTTCCTTCTTACATTTCTAAAATATCCTTAAATCCTCTTGAAAATTATCAAGTACCTGCTCCTTTGGATAAATTACAACATATGCCAGATGCTCAGAAAAACAGGCTGATTTCCTCTATTTCATAACTAATGTAGCTAATGAAGGAAAAGTATGAATTCCTAACATGAGAACACATAATAGCACTTAACTTTTTTGATTCATTTGGATCCTCCCACAAATACTCTAAAATATATAAGACAGAGTGTGAGATCAATGCATATAATACGTTATAATTATTAATCATTAAAAATAGTCTCCTATAAGCATTTTGTCAGGGATTAATATGGAACACTATATGTATTCAGAAAAGGTTAAATGGGTATTTCTAAAATACTAGTAAAGCTTTATGCCAATTTTCAGCAATTCAGGTAAAACTCGCCCACATTTGTAATATAGTCTGTTTATTCCAAAAGATATAATCATATAACAACCTAGGTAGTAATGCCGAGAAATGTCTTTCCTGCTATTAGCTTTGGAAGTTTATTTTTCCAAAGCAGTTTAAAGCTATACAGAAATTGAGATCCAGTAAACAGATCACATTTCTATTTTCTTTCCTGAAAGTTGTAATGTACCATTTAAGGACATTTTCTGTGCCATAACCAACAATTTCCCTTTTCCTGCCTTTAAAATGGCTGTATTCATCGATGTAAACTCATTCTGCTGTTCCTATTTGTATGTGTTTGCTTTCAGATGGACTTCTAAAGTAGAAGTTACTTCCTTTTTCATATTACTGTAAACAGAACTATAACATCATTTTTAAATTTGCTTCAACTTGGAGCTAAGATTATGGAATATTCAAGCCAGACGTGAGAACAGTCTGGGTTGTGGGGGAAGAAGGAGATGACTAGGAGGAAAGGACAGAAAGATCAAGTTCTCTTTTCAATTCTACCATTGACAAACTATCCATAAATAAGGCTCTAGTGAGGTTGCATATAGGTATGTGTGTATGTATGTATGTATGTATGTATGTATGTATATGCTGGCATATGGGTGTGAGGCAGATAGATGATAGGTAGATAGATAGATAATAGATAGACAGACATACAGATCTCCCATTGGTTTGTTTTCCCTGAAGATTCCTGACTAATATCAAGAAGAACATCCATACCATAACTTACAGTGCATTAGCTTCCCACAGTGAACAGCCTCCCATCCAAGGCTTATTCAGGCAGCTTCTCTTTCTCCCTCAGTTACCTTTAGATCTACGTCATCTCATCTCACCCAGTTCACACAACAGCACTTGAATCAGCATCCTTAGATGATGAAGCTGAAGCTCAGGAAAGGTTAGCAACCTCCTCAGGCTCCTAAAATTAGTCCATTACAGTGACAGCTGTGCATCCATAATTATGTAAGTGTGAAATACATGCCCTTGCTAATTACTTTGCATTGATTCATCTTTGTAAAGTATGAGATGACTGACAACATTAGATACCTAATATGTGTGCCTTTTAGCCTGTATCATTCTCTAGTGTTAGTTCCTTCACTGGAGGGTGTCATTCTAAAAACTTAAACTTATATAATTTCTTTTTTTTCTTAAATACACATTTTTATTGATTTTAGAGAGGGAGAAAGAGATAGAAACATCAATGATGAGAGAGAACCATTGATCAGCTGCCCCCTGCACACCCCACACTGGGGATGGAGCTCACAACCTGGGCAGGTGCCCTGACCGGGAATCGAACCGCGACCTCCTGGTTCATAGGTTGAAGCTCAACCTCTGAGCCACACTGTCCAAGCATGATTTCTTGAGCTTCTTGACTGATGATTTTGAAAATGATCCTGATAATTTCTATACTTTCCACTAGATGATCAAACCAAGCTTTAATGTCCAAGTCTTGGTGGTGATGGTCTACTCTACTTATTCACTTTCTCAAAAAACACCCCCCATATGCTATATCATAAACTTCAGGAATTAAAATATCAAATAAGAAAACTGTTCATTCAGTTATTGACCCTGGTCCTATATTATTTAATAAGTTTGGATTTTGAACATTTTGTCTTTCCAGTGAAGCAATGATGCAAACTCTCCTAGGATTTACATATTAAATTTCCCCACTAAGGGGGAAATATGTTCCTCATCTGGTGTTTTTGGACATGTATTTAATAAAGATGTAATTCATAATTGATTTTCCATTAAAGAATCCCAGTTTGAATTTAAAGTTCATTTCAAAAAAATCATCGTTTGCAATGGAAAAATTTTTTCACATCTCCACTGGCAAATGAGTATGTGTCTAATGTTTCTGGTCAATTGAAATCTCACCTTCCTTCTCTCAGCTTTGGAAAACCATGTTTCATGCCTGTAACTCTTGAATTGAGACTTCCTGCTTGGTGTGGCTTAAACACCCAAGAGAAGTTCTATGAGTAGAGAACAATGGAACCTTAGGAGTCTAGATATTACTTATCTGGCACAGATCATTAATGGCTCATTATAATGAAAACCTTCTATGTGCCAGAAGCCAAACTCTGTGGCTGCAGACAAGTACACGGTCATCTTCTTGTGATTATAAGAGCTGGAGGGAAGATAATGTTTCTAAAAGGTATCTAAAAAACAAAGTAGGGAGAATAAAATTGTCCTATTCCTGGTATAGAACAAGTGTGGCACACATAGGGCCATTCCTATCACTGATCTCGTTGGCTGACATCATTGATATACTCCTACCCCCAGTGCGCCTGGGTGAAGCCTCATCTCAGCATCTTCTCAATCCAGTGACCTGGAAGCCCTGCCAATCAGTCAGAACAGGTAATAACATCTGTTCGATATTTTTATATAGATAATAGTCAAGGAATTTAAAAGAGGGTGGAATGATGTAAGAATGGAACACTTAGAGAAGACTTCTTGAGGAGAGTGAGACGTGAGCTTGAAAAATGGATGACAGGCAGCTTAGTGGAAAGAAGAGCTTAAAGCATTCAGGCAGAGGGATTGGTGGGAACAAAGGCACATCAGTAGGAATTGGTTCAGTGGGTTTGGGATGATGAAAATCCCTTGCATATTAAAAGACAAACTTTACCGCCAAGCTGGGTGGCTCAGTGGTTGAGCATCAATCTATGAACCAGGAGATCATAGTTGGGTTCCCGGTCAGGGCACATGCCCAGGTTGTGGGCTCGATCCCCTGTGAGGGGCATGCAGGAAGTAGCCGATCAATGATTCTTTCTCATCACTAATGTTTCTTTCTCTCTCCCCTTTCTCCCTTCCTCTCTGAAATCAATAAAAATATAATTAAGAAGAAAAACTTTACCAACCCATGGCCAACTTCAGTGATTGCTTTCCTATATCACAAAAGTTAGATAGAAAACAGAGATATTCGTTTCCTATCTTCCTTTCTTCCCCTCCTTCAAGGATTTTAGGAATCCAAAAGAAGCATCCAGAAGGAAAAAAAATTACTTAAAACATAAAAGGACAATAGTCTCAGAAACCTGCAAACTTCAAAAAAATATACACCAGATGAAACAATTTATGTATATCAGACATGAAGTAGGTCAAGAGTTGGACCCTCTAATCTGCAACAAGAATGATGTTTAGTGATGTACACAGGAATGTTCCTGGCGCCCTGATTCAACCCCAAAGGGGATTGGTTTTCAGCTCAGACTCCAATCAGGATCATTTTAGGAAAAAATACTTGTGTAATGCAGGACAAACTGGCAAAGCCACAGCACGTGGCTGTGGGCTCTAGACAGAGAGCAAAGGCCCAAAGCAGAGAAAGAAATGTTTCCCCAACAATAAGGATGTAGCACTAACGCATGTTTCCAGTCATTTGACAATATTTAAAATAAACTCCAAACAAGTATATACGAAGAAACTGCTCCCCCTACATACCTGCAAAAGGCAAAAATGGTGTGGGCTGAGCCCTAACCAGTTTGGCTCAGTGGATAGAGCGTCGGCCTGCGGACTGAAGGGTCCCAGATTCGATTCCAGTCAAGGGCATGTACCTTGGTTGTGGGCACATCCCCAGTGGGGGGTGTGCAGGAAGCAGCTGATCGATGTTTCTCTCTCATCGATGTTTCTAACTCTCTCTCCCTCTCCCTTCCTCTCTGTAAAAAATCAATAAAGTATATTTTTCTTAAAAAAAAAAAATGGAGTGGGCTGAGAGGAGCAATTAACACTCGGCAGAACATGGACAAAGAAAGAAAAGGAAGTCCAGACTGGATGACAAGAGAGAATATTCCCTTTTGTTTTTTTAGATTCCACATATGAGGTCATATGGTATTTGTCTTTGAGAAAATCTATCTAGTCAAGGACTCTAACCAAACTTTAAGTGAAAATAGAGTAAGAAATTAGTATTGAGCCCTTTTACAAAGAATCCGATGTTGTTGTATGGACTTATGTATAAATTAATTTCTTGGAAAAGTTTATAGGGTTGTTATTCCATAAGTGGTTTCAATTGTGCTCAAATAGTCTTTATAATATTTTCTAAAATTCATTAAATGACCCCTTCAGATACAATTGTGGATGGCTACTTGACTAAGATAGACCTTGCTAGGGTATTGCATTCAGAATTCTGTGCTCAGATTGGACCAAACAAGTAAACAACCTATTTAGGTCAATGTCCCTTGAAGTAGAGCCAAGGGTATAGAGCTAAGTCCACACCCTGGAGGACTTAGGAGCTTATATTCCTATATTAGTCACTTGCATAGCTCTTCAGGCCAAGTAGCTTCCCTCAGCCCAGGGCAGTTTTCCAGCGGTGACACAGTAGCAGCTAACATTCACAGAAGCTGTGCAGATGGGTGCGCCAGCCCAGTACAGGAGGTCTGGGAGGAGTGCTACAGTCCCTTTGCAGAGTATTGTCCCACTTGGCCTTGTTTTTGTCTAGAAAGACTCTGTAAGTGGCCACGCAGGCAAACCTTACTCCAGCACCTTCAGACTTCTGTAGGACCCTTTGGAAACAGCTCCTCTGGAACTAGCCTCCAAAACCCCATTTTGAAAAGACATATGTTCATTGCAGCACTATTGTAAATAATTATAATAGCCACGATATGGAAGCAACCTAAGTGTCCATCAATAGATGAATGGATAAAGAAGAAGTGGTGTGTACATACAATGGAATATGACTCAGCCATAAAAGAGAATGAAATTTTTCCATCTGCAAAAATATGGGTGGACCTAGAGGGTATCGTGCCAAGTGAAATAAGTCAGACAGAGAAAGACAAAGGTCATATGCCTTCTATGTGGAATCTAAAAACAAAAATAAATAAGTAAACAAACAAGCGGAATAGAAACAGACTGATACATACAAAGAATATTTTGATGGTTGCCAGATGGGAGGAGGGTTGGGGGATGGGTGGAAAAGGTGAAGAGAGTAAGAAGTACAAATTGTTAGTTACAGAATCGTCACAGGAATGTAAAGTGCCACACATGGAATATAGTCAATAATACTGTAATAACTATGTATGGTGTCAGATGGGTACTAGATTTATCGGGGTGACTACTCTGTACATTAAATAAATATCTAATTACTGCGTTGAACACCTGAAATGAATGTAAACTGTAATTTAAAATTTTTAAATATTAAAATAAAAGACACCAAGCATTGGAGAAAGCAGTGAAGGGGCCAATCCTGATGGAATAGAGAGGGTGAAATGGAGAGTCAGCCTTGTAATGCCAGCATTGAGTGAAGAGTTTGAGTAAACCAAGAAGGTACTAAGTTGTCCTCATTATCTTCTGATAAGGACCACAACCCACCTCCTTGCCATCTAATGCAGACTGACACTGGTCTGATCCTGGAGATTCTGTCCAGCTTCCCTCCAAATAATCCCATGTGGACAATCACCATCTGATAACTGGGTTCCTCATAAGTCTTCTCCACCCTCATCCCCAGCATAGATGAATATTGGGGAGCCTGGGGGCATGAATGGAAAGTATAAAATACGCTTCCCCCACACATTCTTCTGTCTTGCCTATGGTTGGCCCTTCTAAACTTTACATTTACCCAACAAGACTCTAAGAAGCACCAGATGTTGTTTATGGTTATCCACCACCCAGAGGGAACTTGGCTAAGGTGCCAATGCTATTCTGCCTACAGAGTGTTTTTGGAGAAAAGCAGTGGGATGTAACAATTTACACTTCGATTTTTCTTTTATTTGTTCAGAATTTGGTGTCCCCTTCCATTTCTCCTCCCTCTCCTTTCACCCCAGCTCCAATTAGAAATTTTCACTGTACAAAATTCCACTCCACGGGAACCTATATCAAATTTAGAAAGCCACTGGTATATAAAGAAACGCCATTGCAAGAGGGTAGAACAGAGTGTGCCATGTAATCAAAGGCAATTAAAGACATTCACACAATTGTGAATATACACCCTTTGCATACACAATTCTGGAGAATTGTTTAGAAAGCTTACATACTGGGGCACTGGATGGTTTCCAACAGGCACTTAAGGCATAAGAAGCACTTACTTGAGCTTGTGAACATGAATTTTGTTTGTGTTCTTATGCATGTTTGGCAAACACAATGCAGGCTCTGCTTTCCTAGCATGTGGCCCTAAATAAAAAGAAATGTGTTAGCAAGTCCACCAAGAAGGACACTAAACCGAAAATGTCTTCTGTTGGATCCAGAGGGAGACTGAGGTACACTGTTTTCCAGCTACAGGCAACATCTGGATACAGTCGCCAAGAGCTCTGTCTGCTTTGGCCACATGTAGCAGAGAGACCGAAAGCCTTCCCAAGACCAGTGTTTTCACTGCAAAGCTGCCCACCTGGAGTCAGTTAGGAGGGTGACATGTTCCTATAAGCAGGACAATCTCACTCTGCACCTCTCAATGACCTCAAACATCTGCTCCAAGACATGAAAAGAACCATCTACATGCATATTGGATTTCTTGGATGGTGCCAGGGGGGAGGGGAGGGTGGGGGGTGAAGTTACTGTTTCTTTCATCTCCTTTTATTAAATAAGAAACAGCCAGCACTTTGTAGTCCATCTACCTGGCTGAAGTAGCAACTCCGCTTGTTCTGTGACTAAGCAAGTTATATAACATCAGCCTCACTGCCTCATTGGTTAAAAAAAAAAAAAAAAGAAGAAGTCATTAGTAGTACCTGACTCATTAATTGTTGAAGACTGATAAGATGACAAATGTAAAGTGGCCACACAGAATAATCTCTCAAAGAATGCTGGCTTAAAGTATTAAATCATTTCATCATATTCTCCCTGTATTTTCCTTTGGCTTCAATGCAGAAGTCTATTCCATTAAAGAAGAAGGGAAGGGAGAGAAAAACTTGATCTACCACTCATCCTTAGAATTTACCACACCTCCATTTCCTTAAAGGCCAAGCTCCTTGAAAGAGAAATCTGCATGTGGTCCTGCCCTCACTCCCATTCGCTCTCACTTCCCTGCTCCCTCCCCCACGTTAAGTGATGAGAGTCACTCATCAACAGTCTTTGCCGTGAGACTTTGAGTGTTCCCCAGGCTACCCCACTGACATGCTGACCAGATGGCTGAAATGAATCAGTAGAGTGTGGACACACCTATCAGTAGAATGTTCACTCCCTTCATTGTGGCCTCTTGCATTCTTGCTTTCTTCCATGAGAACAGTATGGAAAATAGAGACTTTTCCTTCAGCCTGAGTCCTGGAAGGAGAAGATGCCTTGAGCCCAGGAAATCCCTCCAGAATCACAGCCAGTCTCAGCCTTCCTTTAATGTCAGAAGGAAATAAGTGTTCGGTTTTATTCTGTTGAGAATTGGGTTATTACTGCTGCTAAAGCTGACTAATACCTAGCTAGCATTTGTTCTTTTACCTACAAGTATCCCTACTGTAATACCAATAAGGGATGACAACCCAAGGACCACCCCTTCTTCATAAACTCCCTTTCCCCCACCAGCCACCAGCCACCACTCTGTATCCATCATTCCACTGGGTATTGCCATGTTTGTAACTGTTGGCTCCCCTGGCCACCAATTATTGACTCACAGGTGGGATCTGACCCCATCTTCAGTGGGAGAGCAGCATGATAACACAGAGAAGAATGAGAGGCTGCTTGTTTCTATCGCTAAATGTTCATACACAGGAAAGAATTCCTGACCAGGAGGGGTGAGGCCAAGATGACCACACACACAGAGACAGGAAGGACAGAGGGTCCTCTGTTCAGATAGGAAGGATTTACCATGAGCCGTTTGGTGGCTGGTGGACAGCAGTTTGAAGAGATAGGTCCAGACAGAACAGGTTGGACCTAAAGTAGTTTGGAGCCAAGTCTTGCACGTCAAATATAGTCTTGACCAATGACTTGAGGAGCCATCCACATTCGTCCATGTGCTAAAGCTAAATCTAAAGGCAGAATCCAGAGACCTGGGAGAAGCTGATTGGTCCTCAGGGTTGGGAGGAGGACCATCAGGCAGACCTGGGATGCCAGGTTTCTGACAAGTCATCCCAGGAGTGTGAATAAGAGACTTTTTCGCCCTCGCTGGTTTTGCTCATTGGATAGAGCATCAGCCTGTGGACTGAAGGGTCCAGGTTTGATTCCAGTCAAGGGCACATGCCCGGGTTGTGGGCTCAATCCCTAGTGGGGAGTGTGCAGGAGGCAGCCAATCAATGATTCTCTCTCCCTCTTCCTTCCTCTCTGAAATAAATAAAAAACTGTTTTTTAAAAAGAATAGACTTTTTCACCTCCGATAGCAGCTTCGTAGAGCCAGCCTGGGCTCCACGTTCAATTTTTTTTCAACATAATAAGTCTAATCACAGGGAGAAGTACCGTGACCTCCAAGACACTACTCCAGTGGTTCACAGGGAGAGATTCCAGACTAAACACCAGGGTGTTCTGGGCTTTAAGGATAAAATAGTCCTTCACTTCACATCCCAACTGTGTTTTTAGTTGTGATGAGAAAGAGCCTTTTACTATCGCATAACCATAATATCTCACATCTAAAGAAAGGACATATCAATAGAAAATCATGTCCAGCATAAGCATCATAGAAGGAGACTGTCATGATTGACACAGGCTGTGGAATTAAGCAGGGGAGGGGTTTAAACCCTGTTTGTCAATGGCATGAACTTGGGCACTAGTGGGAACCTATCTCAGGTTCACCTGTTTTGCTGTCTTATGAAATGAGGAGTATATGTACCTCAGAGTGTTGTCAAGATTAAGAGAGACATTATCCTGGTTTTCAATGAAGCATTTGTTTCCCCTTTGGTATGGAGAATTGGAATGATCATACCTACTCCTCAGTGATTATCCATACTTCCTGCAGAGTCTCTCCTTTATTACTTTACTTGTTGTCCCTTTTATTGCCCATTTCCAATCCTTATTCCTCTTCCCAAAACACACCCACTGGAGAGGAAAATTGGAGGGGTCTGCCTCGTGGTGTTCAAATCTGACCCACTGCCCATGAGCTGGGGGGTTGAGCTTCAGCTCCCAAGGCTGGCTTTTATATTTAGTTCAATCTCCAGAATCCACAGAATGCCCAGATTATATTCTTCAGTGTTGGCAGAATGAGGTCGGGACTTTGTTTGTTTCTCCGGGTCATATGCATTCCACTTCTTCTCTGCATCTTAAATCCCCTTCATTCTAACAGCAGACTGTATAGATGTGCCATGGGGAGCTGACAGGGGCTTCTTGATTGAGACTTTCTTGGTGGAATCTATGTAAATATCCAGAAAAAATGTAAGGAATGTTCGCATCCTTCAAAAAAGAATATCTAGGTAATGCAAGTGACTGGGCTTTGCCTTGGTATAGAAAATGCTGCAGAAATCAGGTTTTTTCAAAAATCTTTGCTATGTCTTCTTACAACTCACCGTGGTTCTTCCAAGAAAAAGGCATTTGAAAAGTCTTTTGGGGTAAATTACAACAAACAAGCCCCACTCCCCCTCATAAATCATGCTATTGCTCAATGATGCACTATCAAGGCAGGCTCTATTTATCTCCCCAGAGCAAGCTTGGCAAGGATATGTTCAGAAAATATTGGTCACGTTATCATTCCAAAAGGTTATGAGGAGGATTTGCTTATCTATAATGATTTATGGAACTGACAAGCAGGTGCACAAACGTGGCCAGGAAATGCATATGGATAGACAGAACAGCTTAGAACAAAATTATGGTGTCAGGGCACAAAGCCAATCGCTTCATTGTATAATGGGACAAAAGAGCCGGGATTCATAAATCACATTTGTCAAGAATAAATACAAAGAGAACCAGACAGACCAGTGCCCCAGGTTGTTTCTATCTCTATCATAATTCCTTGGCCTGCCCTGCCCCGCCTCTGGCAGAGATAAGGGCGCCTATTGCTTTCTTGCTATCTCCAGATTAGGTCTAAACACCAATAAAGAAGTCACACTGGCTCCTGTCACTAGCTGACTTGCCCAGTGACTATTAAATGATTTTCTGTGATTTTATGATTTAAGCGCTAAGCAAGTGTATTTTGAGCAAGAAGCCGCATCTATCCTATCCAGTGAATAAGCCCTCAGTGGCTACAAGAATGCCTGAATCCAGTTCTAGCTCTGCCAATGCCTACCTAAGTGTCTTTTGGCAAGTTGATGGTTCTCACATCTTTCCTTTTCAATGCTCTTAAAACATACAGCATCCGTTAGTGCAAAAAAGCTGAGATGATAATCCAGATGAATCAAAAGAAACTCTAGGGTGTCCCCAAAAATGTATACACACACTTTGAATAATTATAAAGGCAGTGTTTATTAAAATACATTTTATTTTCAAAATTGAGCTGTCAGCTGTTACAGTGTGTATACATTTTGGGGACACTCGTATATGAAGTCACACCAGGGCCCTAGACCCCATGGCTATTTCATTGCCAGGCTTCTGGGGGCGGGGGGGGGGGGGCAGTAGGGAAATGTTCATAAAATTAACTTTAAAGACATGTCTCATATCTTTAAATGAAGAAATAGAATGAATGTATATAGGATATGTCAGTCTTTTTAATTCTGAAATTATATCATTTAACTTGTAAAAAAGAATAGCTAACCATCTGCTGATTTAATTGACATTTTAGCACAACCGAATTGCTCTGAAATAA
Organism: Myotis nattereri; assembly: GCF_964212035.1. Taxonomy (NCBI): domain Eukaryota; kingdom Metazoa; phylum Chordata; class Mammalia; order Chiroptera; family Vespertilionidae; genus Myotis; species Myotis nattereri. Next base: position 51,475,957 of record NC_138089.1, read on the forward strand.
AAAGACTTTATAACTTCCTGGTTTTTGCAAAACATTCTCTCCTCGTGTTTTATTGTGGCCCTAACAGTAATTCAAAGAAAAATAAATGTCAATACAACACTCCCTCCTGCCTCCTATAGTGCCTTGTACTATTTTAAGCTCTAACTACACCATGGGTAGCAATTGGTAGAAGCAACCTTGCCAGCAAAAGCTTTATTTTCACTCCTTAAAGAAGACAGCTAACCTCCAGGTGTTCCATTCAATGGGTACCGTGCAAGCTGCAATGCTTATGCACTTGTTTTTATCCATTTAGAAGCCTGAGCTTGGAACACATATTGTTAAGACCATTTGCAGAATTAAAATGTGGAAGAAATCACTGGATCAGGCCCTTGTCCCCTGCTCCCAGCCCCAGCTCTTCTCCATTAGTAGAACCATACACCTACAAGGAGGCAACACTCCCTCCCTCATGCATCACCTCCATTCTTGCCCAGCTCCATCCGTGCTCTGCCTGGCTCCTGACTTGCTGGCTTATCTCCCATTTCCAGATTAGTGCTCACCTCCTAGACCTTCAGCTATTCCCATTTGGACTTTGTTGCTCTCCCTGGGACAAAGGCTTGTACTTGCTCTGTAGGTCCATTCAGTTTTCAATGAGGTCACCGATCACAACTTGATCCTCTCTGCCTGGATTACCTGGTCCTCCCAGAACTCCCAGAAGGACATACGTGGCAGTTTATTTTATATGTGACCGTGGCATCCATTCGCAACTACCTTGGAGTATGGACAGAGAACCCTCCACTTCCTCAGTTCGTTAAGCAAGAAAACACAAAAGGGTAAGAGACAGAAGAATTGACAAAGAAGTCAGATTCTCCCAGGTCAGGAAAACCCCAACAGATATGACCTCCAATTATTTTTTTAAATAATATTTTCTTTTTTTTAAAACATATTTTATTGATTTTTTTACAGAGAGGAAGGGAGAGAGATAGAGAGCCAGAAACATCGATGAGAGAGAAACATCGATCAGCTGACTCCTGCACATCTACTGGGGATGTGCCCGCAACCCAGGTACATGCCCTTGACCGGAATCGAACCCGGGACCTTCCAGTCCCCAGGCCAACACTCTATCCACTGAGCCAAACCGGTTTTGGCTAAATATTTTCAATTGAACTATAGCAGATGTATACAGTTCAAAATATGCATGTACAGGTTGATGGCTCATCAAAGGAATACACCCCTCAACCACCCAGATTCAGAAACAGAACAGTACCAGCATGCCAGAAGCCACTCTCACGTACCCTAATCAGAAACCCCTCTTTCCTCTCAAAGCAGCCAATATCATGATTTCTGTCCCCAAACATGAGTTTGCCTATGTTTGAATTTTATATAAATGAAATTACACTGAACCTCTTCTTTTGGGTTTGGCTTCTTTAGGGCAACAGAGTTTGTGAGATTTATCCATATCATCATATGTAGATAATTCACTTTCATTTCTGTATAGTATTCCATTGAATGAATGAATACCCCCACAATTTATGCATCCATTCTAATGCTGAGTTGTTTCTGGCTTGGAGTTACTACGAACAATCATGTTAGAAATATTTTGTACTCATTTTTGGTATATGTATGTGCACATTTCTATTGGGTAAATACCTAGAGTAGAATGTCCATCACAGACTTTAGCAAATGCTGCCAAACAATTCCCCAAAATATTTATATTAATTTATACACAATTAACTACCAGCAGTGTTTAAGAGAAGCAGAAGCCCCATTGCTCACCTATACTTGGGATTGTCAGTCTTTTTACCACTAACTCTTCTGATATATGTCTAACAATAGGGTATCCTAGACCCAGGCAAGAGTGGAACCTAATCTAGGCCACAGCTATGAAAGACCCTGCTCATGTCCTTCTGTAGTCATATCATCCACCAGAAGCCTGCTGGACCAAAGGCAAATAGAGCAATAGAAGGCCTTCCTGATATATACTGAACTTATACCCTCAAGATAGAAAATAAAACTTTTTAAAATTATTTTTTAAAACCTTTTTTAAAAAAACTTCATTATAAAAATATTTTTACAAAAATACATATATGAAGAAGGGTAAATAAATTTTTAAAAAGAGAAATTTTGCCCAGCCAATATTGCTCAGTGGTTAAGCGTCAACCTATCAATCAGGAGGTCATGGTTCGATTCCCAGTCAGGCCACATGCCCAGGTTACAGACTCGATCCCCAGAAGAGGGCGTGCAGGAGGCAGCCGATCAATGATTCTCTCTCATCATTGATGATCTATTTCTCTCCCCCTCTACCTCTTCTCTGAAATTAACAAAAATATTTTTTTCAAAAATATAAAATTTAAAGATTAACACTAAACTACATTACTCAAGACTATGCAAACTGGATGAAATGTATATTTTCCTAGTAGAGTATAATTTACCAAAAGTGACTGCTACTAAGATAGTTATGGGATATGAAGCCACTCTTGGGTTAAAGTATTTTGAGGTTTACTCCTAAAATAAAATTCTGAAAACTACTGAAATCAGAGGCTGCTATAGGGATCCAAGAATGCCATCATGGCTTTTCAGTATAAAAATGAGAAAATTGAGAAGATGACCCAGTTTGGGGTGGGAAGGGAATATGATTATATTCAGTTTCAAACATTCATCCTTATTTCTCAACAGTTAACTGTCAAAAAAAAAAAAAGCCACAAGAGGGCCACAGTGTTGATTTGACTCAGTTCTTGAGATTGTCAAGACAATCAAATACATAACATCATCATGTGCATTCTCATCTATTACTTGTCAATCAACCTGACAACAGGCCATTGTGATGGGCACCTAGAATTGCCCACAGTCACAGAAATAAACTGAATGATTATAGTTTAGGACAATGGATTCTGTTCTTCTCTAGAGTTTGAGGGGTGGATGTAGTACTTCATGAGATATTTCCACTTTGCTTTCTATACAGACCTTCCAAGAATCCTAAAATACAGAAGTACCTAGTGCAGCACTTATCACATAGTAAATGCTGGTGTTATAGTTGGGTCTTTCTCAAATTTAAGTAAGAGCATACCCTGGGAAGCTTGTTTAAATGCTGATTTTCCAGCTTGTCCCCAGAGATTCAGCATAAATCCCCCTAAAGTTATTCGGATATGTGTTTCCATAGACTTCATTTTGAGAAATACTACTATACAATTGCTTCTCTACATACACGTGGTGAAGAACCACTTTTTCTTTATGTTCCAATCCATCACAGGCTTTAGTTTTATGAAACATAACAAAAACGAATTACTATAAAAATAAAACAAAAATCTATATACAAATATAAGTCTAAGTTTTTATTATTCGATTCAGCAGGTGTAAAATTACATATTGATAAATACATCAATTCATCACTAAATATAATCTGACAACATATGATACAAGAAAAGAACAAAATCTGTGCATATTATTCATTGAAAGTGTTCATAGACACAATGAACATAATCATTATGATAGTCATAACTTTTTGTCATTGCACACTCATAACTAAACCAAAAATTATAGAGTTAGCAAGTCCCCACATTGAGCACCTATCTGTACATTTTGAGCAAACACCAGGAGTTTGCTCAAACGCTGATATAGGTGAGGACATGTATATCCACATTTAAAGGCTTTCATGAAACAAGTGCATGTGATATGCTAAATTGGATTAACAATGCTACTCACAAGGAACAACCAGACAGAATAGCTAAATGACTTCAGTGTTTTGTTTTACTAACACTCATAGACTCAGGGTAGATAAACCATTCCCACAGAGGTATGTGGGCAGAAATGGAAGGAGAGAGTTTAAAGCCATTTCAGCAAGCTAGCCTTTCCTAATGCTTAACATGGCCCTACCTGGCATGCCTACTTTGCAGCTCATGACACCCGGGACTCACCATGAAGTTTATCACCAGAACTGCTCTATCTTTCATTCAGAGACAGAGGACTTGGTCATCGCTTGGAAGTGGCAGCAATGCCAAATTGCTATCAACAAGCTAAACACATCCTCTCATTTGCACACCCATCTCCTCATGGGCCATAAACAGATGGCCAACTAGCACAGCCCTCAGAACACACTTGGAATAACCCTGACCTAGAGGACCTGAAAAATGGGCATGTCCGTACTTCATTCTGCAAACACTCAAGGCAAACAGCCGCAGCCTCTTTGAAACATCGGAGATCCACTCACAGGCCTGTGGAAAATTAGCATTTTTGGAGCAATGCATTTAACCGCTTAATGCCTCCAAAACCGTGCAGATTGCAAACGAGCTGACAGACATTTGTGTCTTCAGCTTTAAAATTATGCCATCGTCATACAACATCAACTTGACATTCATTTGTAAGGAGTATGTTTTTGTTTGAAATGCTTGTAAATAATAATTGTCATTTTACATTCATAATGACAGCAGAAAACAGTTTCAGCCAGACAAATCCTATTAACATGAACACATTGGGCTTTCACCAGCGAACAAAAGAGAGAGAAATCACGGGGATAAACTCTGGTACCCCAGAGGGAAAACAGAAGTGAATTCTAAAGGCGCATTTTCATTCCTGCCCTCACTGCTGAAACCAGACCCATTGGCAGAAAGCCCCAGCATACAACCCAGCTAACCAATGGGTGTATGGAGTCAGCCCATACATGGGACGTATTCTCCTGCCCCAAAAGGCATATGGGAAACAAGAAGTGTAGGCCTTAACTTGGCTTGGAAATTGTTTACAACCATTGACTCCTATGAAAAAGGGCTTTCATGGAAATATTTTGCTCTCTCACAGCACTGAATGGCACCCCATCTGTCTCTGCCCAGTTCAACTCTGACTTTGGGGCTTTGAATGTCTCTCTCCCCCCATCGCTCTCCGCCAATGGCTCTCAATCCCTGTGCCCCCGAAAACCATAGCCACACAAGTATGCCTCCAACTGTTGATCACTGTGGGAAACCAACTCTTCCTGCAGTGGGGGATGCACTCAGGTCCATCGGCTGACACTGCGCTATGCAGGACAACTTAGAGGGGGACACAACTTGCTGGGAGTAAGAGGGGGGACACAGCAAAAAGTCAAAGAGTCAAAGGAGGAATGGGAGCAGCTTTCCCCTGGGTACATGCAAGAGTGTGGCCAGGGTAGGAACAGGTGAGCTCAAACAGAAGCAGGGTTCTGAGGGCAAACCAGAGACTAGTGGGGTGACGGATGCTTTACGGCAGCATGAGGCCTTGTCATGCAGCGGCTGGGGATTTTGTTGGAGTGGTGGCTGGCTTGCTCGTGCCTGATTGGATATTTGGCGCTGCCCTCGGAGGGCTCATAGAAATCAAACACAAAAAGGTGAGAACCCTGCTCCCGTCATCTCTCTTCCTATCTCCCAGGATAGTGGGAGGAAACCAGAGGTGGAAGGAGAACCTGGGGGAGGATCAAGTAATGCTTGAAAAGGAAGGTTCTCAACTTTCACCACATTCCAAACAATCAGAGTCTCTGAGAGCGACTCTCCCCAAATAATGGATCTCTCCTGCCCAGAACAGGGAGGGCCATTGCACAATGCCACCGTTAGATAGCCAAGGTAAACTCCCCCGGACCCTGGCATTTCACCCCCTGCCCTCCCGTCCCCCTCCCCGCTGCCTTTTACAGCTTCTGAAGTCTTAGAAAACCTGCTAGAGAAACTATACATTTCTGGGGTCTTGAAACCTCAACCAAGCTTTTCTGTTTAATAACAGGACAGTGTCTCTCAAAGTGCAGCTCATGTACCACCTCCATCGGAATCACCTGCATGCTCTAAAAATGAACATTCCCCAGGTGCCCCCCGAGACCTCCCAAACCAGGCTGCCCAGGTGGTTATTCTCCTTAAGATGCTCTGTACATACTTCCTAAATTCCATTAGCATCCTCATTATGGAAACAGCTTGCCTCTATTGTCTTCATATCTAAAATGGGCATATATGTGCTTTCCTGACATAATTTATAACAATACTCATACAGTGGGGCCTTGACTTACGAGTGTCCCGACTAACGAGTTTTTTGAGATACCAGCTGTCTCTCGGCTGATTTTTTGCATTGAGTTGATAGAATAATTTGAGTTAACGAGCTCCTTAACGAGCTCGGTCTCGGAACGAATTAAACTCGTACTTCAAGGCCCCACTGTATGTCTTCATCTCTGAAGTGGGCATATATGTGCTTTCCTGGCATAATTTATAACAATGCTCATATAAACTTCTTCAGTACCATCATCTTAAAAGCAAAGGAAAGAAAATGGAAGCTATCACCCCAGAGCTGCTATGGGGGACCAGGCACTTTGTAATCCTCCCAACAACCCTGTAATGGTGGCTGCACTGCCACTGAAAGACACTGAGACTCTACAAGGTTAAGTGACTTGTCCAAGGTCATGCAGGAAGACCAAGGTCATAAGTACAGATACAAACCCAAGTCTATCTGAACCCAGTCCCGGAGCAAGTCCCTCTGCATGACTCCAGGCTTCCCCCAATCTCACCCACAGCATGTTCTACACACTGCTAATTGCTTTGACTCATTTCAACACTTAGGTACTCCACAGGTTGATTCACCATAATATAGAATTACTCATACCTTTTGTACATAAGAAGTTGTCTATCATTATTTAGTATATAAATGAATGAATTCTGTGTAGGCTTTTAAATCTACAACACAATCATCTATTTCAAACTGCCAAGCCATAAACCTGCAAAAAAAAATTACTTGAACACCGAAATTTAAGCTTTTTCTATTGTTATTAATCAGAGAGTTGGCAAACTATGGCATGTGAGTCAAATCTGGCCCACAGCCTGTTTTCGTACAAAGCCAGCAAGCTAGGAATAATTTTTATATCTTTAAAGAGTCATTTTTTAAATAAAGAAAAGAATAGGTGACAGAGACCAGAGACCATATGCGGCCTGCAAAGCCTAGAATATTTACTATCTAACCCTTTACAGAAAAGAAGTGCCAAGCCCCATTATAGATTTTAAAAATTATCATGCTAAGACCATGCATTCTGACCAGAGTGATTTCACCATTAAAAAAATGATTTTTAGGGGACTGGAAAAATTATACTCATTTTATGTATAAACAAAGAGAAACAGATAGTACATAAACAGATGCACAGCATATCTGTGGTTTGGGACATTTCATGGGGGAGGAGCAAGTAGGAAAACAACATCTAAACAGGCTCCTTAAGGGACAATAAGGAATGAGCTTGAGAAACATGGTGCTAAACAGCAGCTGAGTTGGGGGTTAAGGATGTGGCTTCACGTGTGAGACGCCCAGTGTTCTCAGGTTCATCTTCATGGCCAAGCTCAAAGGCCTTCCACCAGAATCAGACATGCCCACAGCACAGAGCTAAGTCACTGCCCCACCCTTGCCAGCCTGGCTCCAGGCAGCCATTTTATTATTAAAAATAGAGTCAAGGGCTTCATTTCTTGAACTGAGAAGCTCACATGTTGTCCCCATGTTTAGCGTTGGAGACATCTCACAGCCAAAGAGAAGAAGCACCCCCAGTTCTGTTGTATCAAGTCCAAGGACATCAAGTACGAAGCCAGAGAAGTAACTGACAGCCAGAGAGGTAAATCCTCCGTGTCCTTTGTAGCAAACATTCACTAAGGAGTAGTTTTCATTTTCTTTCAACCCACTCCAATCCACACCCCCTCCCGTGAAGCTGCTGCTGCCACGGTCTTCAGAAAGCTCTATGCTAAACAACCCAGTGGGCACTGTTCCCTTCTCATGCTGCTTGACTTCTCATAATCCTTTAAAATATCCCCTCCTTATTATACGCCCCTCTTCTTCTCCGCACGCCACACTTTGCTAATATTCCTCTTTCCTCCCTGGATAATCCCTTCCTATTTCCTTGTGCAGATCCCTCTTCTTCCACCTGAGAGGAATTTTAAGTGCCGAATATAGTCCTTTTCACGTAGTATTCTACATAACTCTTGAATAGTTACTTAGCATCCAAAAAGAGTTCTTTTGTGTAGTCAGTTTTATCATTTAAAATTAACACAGGCAATAATGTGACGTCAAAGAAATTTCAAAACGTCATAAATTCCTCAGCCTCTACCTACCTATCTCATGCAACCCATTTTTTTCTGGCCGTTCATTGTCTAACTATGTTCCACAAGAAATACAAGGGAAGGGAACCAGGCCCCTTTTACAAAAACAAACACGTATTGCTCTCCTTGTGAAAAATTAGGAATTACCTATCTCCTTGGGAGACCAAGCCGGGCTAATGAATGATGAAGCTCTGAGAAATCCTGAAGCCCTTTTCACCCTCAAGTTGATCATCTGTGTGTGACTCATTCCCAGTAAATTTATGCCTGAACATTTTGAGTCTTAACCAAATGTTGTCTCATTATCCCCAAGCTGAAACTACACTGAAAGCTCAGCCAACCTCTCACTTCCCTTTGACAGCTCACACTGCCAGAAACGCAGTCACTTCTGAGTAATCCTTCATTACTCCTTGGCTAGTGAATCCTCTCCAACGCCTCTGCCTTGGAGATGTAGCTCTTGCTTTAAGTATTTAATCTCCTTTCCTCCTTGTCCCCTTTCCGCTGGCCCTCGGCCCCTACTCACAGCATTCGTCTGTGGTCCCAGTCCTAGTGCCATTCTTTTTTTTTAAATATGTTTTTATTGATTTTTTTAGAGAGAGAGGAAGCACAGGACAATGCTTAACCACTGGGCAACACCAGCCAGTGCCCTAGTGCCATTCTTGATGCCTCCTCCTAAAACCAGACAAGTCCAGGGGCTGCCCAAATTGCTCAAACATCCTAAATACAATAAACTAGAGGCCCGACGCATGAAAATTTGTGCAAGAATAGGCCTTCCTTCCCCCAGCTGCCGGCACCAACTTCCCTCCAGCACCCAGGACCCGGCTGGCTTCCCTCTGGCTGCCCACAGGCACCTGGGACTTGGGCTGGCTTCCCTCCAGCCCCAGCTTGGTCAGGAAGGATGTCCGGGATGATGTCCAGAAAGACGTCCGGAAGACACCCAGTCTAATTAGCATATTACCTTTTTATTATTATAGATTATTATTATAGATAACAAAAGTGGGGAGGAGACAGACAGAGTGAAAACCTGGAACTGGATTCTAGTGCCATGCCCATTACCCCTGTGAGATCCAGCTACTCACGGAAAGCACTGTCAGTGCACATATCTTACCTTTAACACTAAAATCCCACAGGATTGTACAGATAAATGCTACTGCAGACAGCAAGGCGCTTGAGGCCCATAAGAGCCGCTGAAATGTGGTTTTAAAGAATATGGAATAGCAGGAGAAAGGTACATGTTACCCACCCAACAAAGACACGCAGCCGACACTTGTCAGCTTCTTTTGAGGTTCTTCCTATAAGCTTACACTCTCAGCTTGATTAGCTCTGGCATCACCCCACACCCATAAAGTCCAAGAGAGCGTACAGTTACACCCCAGCACATTTTCCCTGCCCTGGGAGAACCTGATGGATACGTATATTCATGGGGGCAGGCATTAAACTGACATTAATTGAGCAACAGTGTGCTGGTGCTTCAGACTTGCTGACCATTTTGTCCTCGTGGCCACCACAAACATTAATATCATTAGAATCACCTTCCAGATAAAGACACGAAAGGTCATGGTAGGCATGGATTTGTTGGATACATCTTAAATGTGACCTGCAGTCCCAAACACAACACAGCTATACGATGGTGGAGGCTGATATATGGGCCCTTTCTAAAATCGCCGTAAAGGGATAAATGGCTGTGAACACAGTTAATGACCCGTTGAAATAGAGATCAGGGCGGCCGGAGTTCAGAGAGGGGTTGCATTCCGCTATGGAAAATGAGGAGAATCCCCAGGGTCCACAGAAATCTCACAGATGCTCTGTCTGCAGCCTCGTGTAGGCCCAAATTATGGCTCTTGATTTATCTGATGGAAGGTAACTCCAGTAATTTTTCAAGGTCAATACAGGAAGCACACTGAAAGGCACAGCTCTGTTGCCCCTGAATGGTAAGAGAAAGTAATTGTAGCTCATCTGGGGCATCTTTGGAAAATAAAAAATTTCTAATCAGCAAAACTGAACAGAATGTTATATCCCCTCTGCTTCCCAAATCCCTCAGAAAATGCTAAGGACCAGGAAACACGACATTGCACGGGATAGCAAATTAACTAAGTGTGGTTCTTATATGCAGGTTGATTCAAGACGTGACCTGCCCAACAAGCTTCAAGAACTGCCCTACATGGATCTGGTTTTCCCCCGGGGCTCATAAGCTACACAGTTCATTGGATCTGTAATTCTCAGAAACATCTCACAGTGTCAGCCTTGTAAATGCCAATGCCAAGCCACCAGCCCCTTTCCTTCCGTGTTGTGATTATGGATTCAATGATTTCATAAACATATTGGTTGTTTCACATTTGGCACGGGGCTGTCTTACAGCCCCTACAATCTGTCATCACTGTTAATGAGATATCAACCTCCTCGTAACCCAAGCAAAAGAACGTTCCCCGTTGAATGTCAGCCAAGAAGAAAACCCTCCGGAACTTCTGCAAACTCTGCGAACTCCTCTCCACACCATGTCCGGAATGGCCTCGGCAAATGGACCAGCAGCAGGACCACACACCGAGGGCCACATCTGCACGATAGGAAATGCGGGCATTGAGGATGCCTGGGGTCCTTTCCCTCCCCACGACAAGGACCACCTTAAACAGGTGACGCCCTGAAAGCAGGTTTCGCAAATGTTTTATTAACCCATTGTACACCATAAGCGTCTATAGGTGCAAGCGGTGGACCTTCCCCACACACCATGCAAGTCTATTTTTTTTAAAAAAGTTTTCCCAGCCAAAACCGGTTTGGCTCAGTGGATAGAGCGTCGGCCTGCGGACTGAAAGGTCCCAGGTTCGATTCCGGTCAAGGGCATGTACCTGGGTTGCAGGCATATCCCCAGTGGGAGATGTGCAGGAGGCGGCTGATCGATGTTTCTCTCTCATCGATGTTTCTGACTCTCTATCTCTCTCCCTTCCTCTCTGTAAAAAATCAATAAAATATATTTTTTAAAAAAAATAAAAATAAAATAAAAAAGCTTTCCCTAAGTGGCAGCCCTGACCAACTTTAAAATCATTTTTCGTGAGAATTTCCAGCTAAAAATATTCGAGAACACCCGCATTGTAATATATTTTTATCATAGTCACTGCAAATTAACTTTTTTTTATTAAATTCAAAATATTGTGGCGTATGGGGATGGTTTCCATTTTGGACGCATGGCAGTTAACTGGTTAAAGACCCCCTAATAGCAGAGAATGTTGAACTCAACACCTACAGGTTCTAAAGGCGTGGCTGTTGGATCCAACCAGATAATATTTCCTAGAAGTCTTGTGCGATATCTTTAAACTTTTAGTATACATCTTACATCCCACTCCACAATATAGCCAGGCTCACTTTAGTACTTAAGAAGCTCTGGATGAAGGGAAATCGATACCCCAGGAAGTGGAAGCAGAGTTATTCCGAATGCCACGTAGGCTGTGGCCTTCACCCACACAAAAGCCCCCCTTCCACACTTTCAGACCCTCAGTCTTAGGGAGTTTTCTAAATGCAGCTGGTCTCACCTACTTTTAAGAATGGGGACATTGATAAGACTGGACAGGTTAATTAAGCCATCCCCTAGATTCTTGCCAGATTTCACAAGAATTGTTGGCTTTGTGTTACTGCTAGTAGATTATGGGGCAAAAATATAGATATTTGTAGTTTTATAGTCACAGTCATGTGCTGATTAACAATAATTCTGTCAAAGATGGACGGTATATACCATGGGGGTCCAGTAAGATTACAATGGAGATGAAAATTTTCTAGCACCTAGTGACATCATAGCAGTCGTAAGGACATCAAGCAAAGCATTTCTGTTTAGTGCTGGTCTCGGTCTATGAATAGTAATGCTACCAGCTAGAAATGCTGGGGGTGAGGGGACACTCACCTGGACCCTGGTGAGCTTCCCACAGACATCTCCTTGTAGACCCTTGTAGTTCGTATTTTGATTGCAAGGTGCCCTTCAGCAATAGCCATTAGGAAACTTTGAAGAAAGAATGGGAAAATATAACATGGCTAATTTTAACTCATCTGTGTTAAGGCAATATTTTTTTGGTGGAGGGGGGGATGCTTTTAGTTTCTAATTAAACTTGGAGTGGCAAATAAATCATGCTAATTGTTTGCATATAACCTAATGACAATGCCAGTCTTAATATCAAAGCAATCACCAAATCAGAGCTCAATTTCTATCCAAAGAATCTAACATTATTTTTCAACTGAAATGCACATGTTAATATAGGACCCTCTGGCTCCCATCTCAATTTGGGATGCAACAGTCGTCTAGAATATTTTGACCCTATTTCTTCAAAGATCAATTTTAAAAACCATCAGCTGAACATCATGGATGTATTAATATTGACCATTTTAATGGCAGCATCCAATGGTACATGCAAGTTGTGGCTTAACTTTTTGAGAAGCTGAGCTCGTTTGTGAGTAAAATGGCGTCTCCAAGTCCAAGGAAGATAAACCACAGGCATGAAGAATAAAACGGGTGCTTGTGCAGGCATGGAAACAGCTTGTGAGCAGAGAAACTTACATAACATCCGCCACATAAACCCAAATCAACTCAGTTACAGGATTGGCCATGTGCCCATCCAGATTAGCAGAAGGGAACCACTCCAATCACACTGAGACCAGAAACAGTGGTTCTGCAAACATACAAGTGGGATGCAGGAATTTTGCTAAGCCTCTATTGTCGGTGGAAACCTCTGATTGCCTTACCAGAAAAGCATTGTCTTTCATCCCTTCCCCAGCCTTCATGGATGGACCTTTCGCCTTCCAGAATTCCATCCAAAAAGAAAAATAAATAAACCAATAAACTCATAAATAAATAAATAAATAAATTGGAATGATTGACAGCTGGTGATGGGGATGAGGAAGAGAGGTTATACAAAGCTGACAGACCTGAAGGGAGTGTGGAGACAGTGGGCCGCTCTCACCTCCCCTAGAGGCTGAGAGCCAGCTCATTTCAAGGTGGCTGAAAGGAGGGAAAGCGGAAGCCCACCTCCTCTCCCCACTCTCCATTTAAGGGGGATTCTGTGTGGAGCACAGAAGGTGACCTTCCAGGGTCACATAGTTAGAAGTGGGAGCAAAGAGACTTTCACCTCAAAGTGACAAGCACAAAGAGTACAAAGTAGATATGCTTCATTTTTGTTACAATCCAAGAGCATAAATTAAGGTAGAAGAATGTGACATTTGGGGGGTTTTGTTTTTTGGGGGGAGGTGATATTTTACTATTAAATTTATTGGGTGACACTGGTTAATAAAATTATATAGGTTTCCAGTATCCAGTTCTATGATACAATATCTATATATTTCATTGTGTATTTACCACCCAAAGTCAACTCTCCTTCCATATATTTGATTCCCTTTACTCTTTACTACCTTCCCACACCCCTCTTTCCTTCACAGTAACCTCCATAGTTTTGAACTTTATCACTCCTTTGGCATTTTATTTCTTTTTTTCTTTCTTCCATCTTGCCTTTCTTTTATTCTCTTTTTCTTTTTTCTTATGGAAAGAATATGATTGTGCTATAGCTTTTCTATTTTATAAAAAGTAAATATTTTTATTCCTATTATCTTCTGTATAGCTGAACATGAGATTCAAGACTCAAGAGATCTTTTCAATGGACAGAGAAACTGATCACTATGTTATCATTAAATTATCCCCACTTGTCATTGGCAGAATTCTAAGATGACCCACAAATGGCATTTGCCCCTGTTTAAGTCTAACCCTTTGTGAGTGTGTGGAGCCTGTGAATATGAAAAGAAATTACTCTAATGATTAGGTTATGTTATATGGCACAGTTAACTTTAAGAAAGGGATGATGCAGATGGACCTAACTTAGTCACATGAGTTCTTTAAAAGCCGAGTTTTCTCTGACTGATAGCAGAAGGAGAAGTTAGAGATTCATACATGAGAAGGATTCAACATGTCACTGCTGACTTGAAGATGAGGAAGGCCATCTGAAATGGACCTAACAGCAACCTCTAATTGCTGAGAATGATCCCCAGCTGACAGCCAGCAAGAAAACAAGACCTTAGTCCTACAACCACAAGGAATTGAAGCTACCAATAGCTTGAATATACTTCCCCCAGAGCATCCAGATAAGAATGTGCTTTTGAGACCCTTAGTACAGAATCCAGTCATGTCTTACTGAACTACTGACCTACAGAATTGTGAGCTAATAAGCAGGTATTGGTTGGGGGTTTTTTTTAATATATTTTATTGATTTTTTTTTTACAGAGAGGAAGGGAGAGGGAAAGAGAGTTAGAAACATGGATCAGCGCCTCTTACACACCTCTTACTGGGGATGTGCCCGTAACCAAGGTACATGCCCTTGACAGGAATCGAACCTGGGACCTTTCAGTCCGCAGGCCAACGCTCTATCCACTGAGCCAAACCAGTTAGGGCAGCAGGTATTGTTTTTAAACTTCTACATGGCAATTGGTTATGCAGTAATAGTAAACCAATACACCAGTCTTGGGTTTAAAATAAGGGTATTCATGCAAAAAGAACAAGACCCAGGAATAAATTTTCTAAAAGATCTTGTTTCTCCTAGTAATTAAATGACTGGACATGGACATAGGCGCCCTGGACATCCTACAATTGGCTTGGGGAAGGGGTTATCTGTTGAGAAAACGCAGTTGCTTTCAAACAGTGTTTGTAGTTAATGATCACCCCTCTCTGATTCTTACAGTTAAAATGTTGAACTTTTGAGAGAGGAATAAAAGCTTTAAATGCTTCGAGCGTCAAAGAGGACAAAAGAAAGGCTTTTTTCGGTATATCAATTTGCATTTGAAAAACAGGAGTCTTGGGAGTATTGATCTTGTCGTGCCTACCTCCAAGCCTCACACACCATCTCCTCTGAAAGGTGCTTGCTGAAAAGAGAAAGCTAAATATGTAAAAACCAGAAAAAGAAGATGCCAGTTGTAAATGTGCAGCTTTACCAGTGGGGCAGTGAATATCTCCCGAAAACGATGTTTAACTGTCACTACTGGGATAATAAGTTCAACTAACTGTAAAAATGTACCTCTTCAGAAATGGCTCTGTGAAATTATCCTCTGGAAAATGTGAAACTTTATGCATCCATCCCATCAAAGGAGAATTTAAACACACTCATATATGACCAGTTCACAGGTCATGAGAGGTGAGGGTTCTGTGTCAATGAAAACAGGTACACTGCTAAAATCAAGATGCTTTTCCAACAGCAGCTCAAAGAAGGGGCCCTGGGCCAGCTTCCCAGATCTGGAAACAGGAACAATAGGTTGTTTGCTAGCTCGCCAGGCAGACGGCTGCCGCTGTGAGATTAAGGAATCTTCCTAATCCTTCATTCTAATCTTCCTTGGTCTTAACTTCCTTCTACAAGAGCTACCCAGTTATAAAATACAAGCAATCGATGTCTTTAGACCACATTGTCCTATTTGAATCTGCAGCAAGTAAAGAGCAAACAAGTATCACGGTCCATTGAAAGAATATAATGAGTTAAGCCTTTCTAAGTATTTCCTAGCTTATAGCCCCTTATCAGGAAGCCAGTTCCTCGGCCTGCACCAAATCTTTTGGGCCTGGAAAGAGTGCAGGGGAAATGCTGTTTCCGCCGAGAGGGGGGCGTGATGGAGGGGCATCCGTGCCCCCAACAAGAGAGAAGGAAGCAGCCCTGGCAGTTCTGGAAGACGCAGACTTAGCATGTGAGGAGGCCCTGGAGCCAAGCTGAAACCGTAGTAAGAGAAATAAAGAAGTTGGCGTCTGTTTCCACATCTGAACGTGGTATGAGTGAACTTGGAACCCTCCCACACAAACATTTCACAGCATGAAGGCTGTCTCTATATATATCTGTTTGCAATCATCCTATATAATAATCCTATATAATAAAAGGCTAATATGCAAATCGACCAAATGGTGGAATGACTAGTCACTATGATGCGCACTGACCACCAAGAGGCAGATGCTCAACACAGGAGCTGCCCGCCCCCTGGTGGTGAGTGTGCTCCCACAGGGGGAGCACCGCTCAACCAGAAGCCAGGCTCACAGCTGGTGAGCAAAGAGGTGGTGGCAGGAGCCTCTCCTGCCTCCACAGCAGCACTAAGGATGTCTGACTGATGGTTTAGGCCCGCTAAGCCATCAGTCGGACATCCCCCAAGATCTCCCAGACTGCGAGAGGGCACAGGCCAGGCTGAGGGACAGGCACCCCCTTCCCCAGTGCAAGAATTTTGTGCACCGGCCTCTACTTCATTATAAGTATAGTAGTAAATGTAAAATAGAGAATTTTAATTGGATTTGATCGCCATTTAACACAGATTACAATATCATAGCATTGCAGACCTTATCTTCAAGGGAGCATAGAAGTTTAGTGGTTCTCAACAGACATTCACTTAAACTGCCCTTTGAGAATTGCTTACTGGCAGAGTTTTGGCATGAGGTCTGATTTCTTAAAGTAGCCAAAAAAAACCTCTTAAACTGACCCATACTGTCCAGGACACATCCTTAAGAAAAGCAATCCCTCTTTGCACTATAATTATGCTAGGATAACATCCACAAACGTTAATCTGCTTTGGCTTTGGCTACTGCAGGACACCAGAAACAGCCAGAATGGTGGGGACCTTAATCATGCAAGATGGAGAAGTTCTAAATGAGCTATAACCCCACAAGGCAGCGGCTACCAATGCACCCCGTGCATGAACCATGTTGGGCAGGAGGAGACCGTGGGATGGATGGACCAGCCCAGCTCCCTCTGACAATCTCCTGTCCACATGCAGGGACAGCAGATGGAGGTAAGAATGAAGACACCTGAGGTCCTGCCGCCTCCTTACCCTCACTCCCGGCAGAAGAGGTCGGGTGTCCACTGCCTTCAGCTACTAATTTTAGCTTCCAGAACTGATTGATACTATGCCCGTGCTCTCATCATCCAAAATCAATCAGAAACTCACCAATGACATCACTGCAAATTATGGCTACTTTTAGGGAAATGTGTCCCATTTAAATGAGTCACATGATGCAAACACTATGTAGAAGGGGTCAACAGAGAATAATAAGGAGTCCCTTCACAGCCAAGCTCATTTGAATTTTAGGTCCATTTGCGTTTTAGCTTCTCTCTTTTTACCTCCCAGTCCCTTGATGGATGTGACATTAAAAGGAAAATGGTCTCAAACTTCATGGATGGTCAAAACACAAAATCAAACCTCTGGTAAAATATATTCTTCATAAATATGTTTTGTATATACTTCCGGTAAATATATATTTATTGGAATAAGAAATATGCTCATCTGCTCCAACCTTGGGCTCTGACACAATGAGAGGTGACGTGAGCAGCCCTATGACCTTGTAAATAAAAGGAAGGAGTAGACTTATGGTCTCTTGCCAGAGGAAACATGCAAAGCATTATAAAGCAAATATGCCTTTTCTACATCAAGTATGGTGAGGAGAGGGTCTACGTGCCCAAGCTCAGATCAGGACAGAGAAATGAAAGTGGAAAAAGCTATGGCAATGTTAAACGTGGCTGTCGCCACCGCTAACCACCATGCACTCTCAATTATGTGATCCTAAGGGGACATTTGCTCAGATCCCCTGGGTCTTCTCACTGGTTAACAGAATACACATTCTTTCTCAAGCGCACATAGAACATTCTCCAGATAGATCGCGTTAGACCGCAAAACAAGTCTTTACAAGTTTAAGGAGGTTGAAATCATACAAGTATCTTTCCAACCACAATGGAATGAAACCAGAAATCCATAGCAGTAGGACAACTGTTAATTTCACAACGATGTGGAAATTAAACAACACATTCCTTTTTTAAATTTATTTTTTCGATGACAGTTGACATATAATATTATATTAGTTTCAAGTGTACAACATAGTGGTTAGACAATTATATAACTTACGAAGTGATCACCCCATAAGTCTAGTACTCAGCTGCTTACTCTTGCCCCTTTTACTCAACATTAATATCGGAAATCCTAGCTAGAGCAATTCAGTAAGAGAAATAAATAAAAGGCCAAATTGGAATGGAAGAGGTAAAATTATATGCTATAACAGGGATGAACCTTGAGGACTATGCTAAGTGATATAAGCCAATCACAAAAAGACAAATTCCACTTATATGAGGCACCTAGAATAGTTACATTCATAAACTTGTAGATGGGTCATTGCCAAGGGTTAGGAGGAGGGGAAAATAGGGAGCCGTTGTTCAATGAGTTTTAATCGTGCAAGATGGAGAAGTTCTAAAGATCCGCGGTACAACAACTTGGACATAGTTAGCATTACTGTCGTGGACGGTTAAGTTGTTAATAGGGTAACTTTGTGTGTTTTTAGCACAATCAGAAAATAAAATGACTATGTCGGTGGTCATGGGAGTACAGGTGCTAAAGAGGTAGGCAGGGCTTCAACAATTACAGATTTATGAGTTATTTTTCCTGTAGATATTGTACCAAGAGGTTTTCTATAGAGTTCATCCAGTAGTCGCCAAGTCAAATATCATGGAGCACATGTAGGATTTTATTTCACATGGCTGTTGCGCAGCACTAATACCAGGTCTTCCTTTCACCACTAGCACATGTATTGGTCTTGGTTGCTTCGCACATTCTTATCACCTCTTTCCCGTTTATAATCCACATGCACTGGGTCCTCTTCCCAGCTCTGTCCACACTTCCCTGCCCTGCCCTGCCCTGCCCAGGAGCCCAGAAAGCTCATCTTGCTGGAATGCATCACCCAGCCTCATTGGCCCTCTGGCTTCTGGTTGGATTTGGCAAATGGAGGTGCCGTTAAACAACTGAAGGGAAAGGGCAGAAAGCTATGTGTTTATTTTCTGGATCCCTCCCTGCTACACAACATGTAGATGGTGTCAGGGTTTTTTTGTTTTTTAATATTTTTATTGATTTCAGAGAGGAAGGGAGAGGGGGAGAGAGATAGAAACATCAATGATGAGAAATTGGCTGCCCCCCAGTGGGGATCGAGCCAGCAACCTGGGCTTGTGCCCTGGCCTGGAATCGAACCAGCGACCTCCTGGTACACAGGTTGATGCTCAACCACTGAGCCATGCCAGTCGGGCAGTGTCTGTTTTTCCACCCAAGGCCACAGCTCCATTCAGACAGACCCTCCCTGACAGCTGCTCTTGCCAAGTTCCCATTACTATTCCCACCCCTTGCCCACCCATTTGGCTACTACAGTGCCTCACCACTCCTTGTTGGTGCCTTTCATCCTATCTACACCTCGGCAAACACCTCCTCATTCAGCTCTCCTAAACTGCATATTGGCACAGGCCAGGTTTTCCGCAAGACCCTGACCGACCCACCCCTGTTAGGATAAGCCGAGCACAGAGCCACTCCGACAAAGAATCTGAGCTGTGAGCAAGAGCCATGCTAGATTAAGCTTCCTAATTAATCCATCCCATCACTTCCAATCAGCACTACGAAAGCTTGTGCTAAGGAGAAATGTCTGTTGTGAAATCCTGCCACAGAGGACTGAGTCTGCCTCGAGGAAGAAGTATTCCAACGTCAGAGGAGGACAGGGGGGCAGGGGAGGGAGCCAGCCTTCAGCAGGTGGTGAGGGAGGGTCAGAACCCATTGCAAGGGGTTAATGTGGGTGGCTCTGAATGGCCGGCCCCAAGAAGATTTGGTTCAGGACGGGTTATGCCCACAGCAAAGGGGCTGCAGAGGATTCTCATGGTGATTCATGAAAGCCTTGGCCTCTGATTCCCTTAAACTCACAAAGGAAATTAAATTTTCTACCAGATCTCTCCTCCGACTGGTGCCAGAGAAGCCTGTTGCTTATCCCCTTGGGATGCAGGCAGGGAAAAGAGTTATCTCGAGAAAATGCAATCACCTGGGTGCCCAGGACTGCCTCTGCCTTTTCTCCAACAGCCACGCCTGGCGGGAGGAGGGGAAGATGGTTAACCTGTACGGAGCACTCTGTCTCCTTTGGGATGACTTGCCACATAACCCTGCAGGACGCTGCGGTAGAGGGGACCTTCCTGAGGAAACAAGTCAGGAGACAAAGCCACTCTAGTTCATAGTTCAGGGTCATAGAATATTGCCCTGCTTTTCCTAATCCACTTATCAAAACAGAACAAGGGGAGAGGGTGGGGTGTGGGGAAGGCATAAGTGGGTGAAGCACAGATGTTTAGTTGTGGTGACACTATTCTGTACGAAACCGTAATGGTGGGTGTATGCCTCTATGCCTTTGTCAAAACCCATAGTGCAACACAAAGAGTAAACCCTAATGCAAATTATGGATTATCATTCATAGTAATGGATCAATATTGACTCATCGATTGTAACAAATGTACCACACTAATGCAAGATGATGATAGTAGGGAAATGGTGTGCATGGGATGGGGGGGTGCCGAAGAATGGGGATATGGAACTCTCTGTTCTAGCTCCTCAATGATTCAGTAAATCTAGTCTGTACTAAAAAAGTAAAATCTATTAATTATTAAAAATTATATTAATAATAATCCCGCTCACTGAACTTCTTCCCTTTCTACTGCTTTGGAGTGCCTTGGCCTTTTTCACTGGGAGTACAGTTGGCCCTTCGTATCCACCTGTCCCTTATCCTCGGATTCAACAAACTAATCCATCCACAGGTGGTTGAAACCAGGAATAAGGGACCTGAGGAAGTGGAGGGCTGGCTCAGAAACTTGAGCATCCTCGGGTTTTGGAATCCACAGGGATTCCTGGAATTAACCTTGCAGGTCCCAAGAGGTGGCTGCATAGGCAGTTTTGTGACTGGGACTACTAGGCGGGTCTATACCCGCTGGACATGGGGGATGGCCCAATGCTAAAGTGTCAGCTGTGCCAAGGGGTCACTAGATACTAAGAGCTCAGCGTGGAAAAAGGGGAGGAAACCTCCTGGTTCATCATCTGTGGATTAAGGATGAAGGTCACAGTGGCGGGAGGACTTCTTCCTGATAATACTCTGAACAGGTGACAGAAACTCTAGAGGGCTACCCAGGCAAAGGTGGGCATGTTTTAATATGTGTTTGGCGGGGGGTGGGGGGTTGGGGGGGGAGTAGGTACAGGAGGGCTATAAGAAGTTACAGAGAAACTGAGTGAAAGCCTAAAGGTAACGCAGGCCACTAATGCTTTCTGGACAAGGCAGAGCTGCGTCTCCTACACACTGCGGTAGCTTACATGTTGGGGGACAGTTCTTTACTCCACCCTTTCCCATGTGACTTTGCAATCCCTCCACGCAACTCCCATCCCTTCACTTCAGGATCAGCTGTAAACTTGCTTTAGCCAAAGGGATCTTAGTAGATGTGACATAAATCTGGCTTTTGCAAGGGAGCCTTCCCTCTTGGACCTCTTCTATTGTCATGACATAGACACGCCCTGGGTAGTTTGCTGGTCCAGGAAAAATGAGACACACTTGCAGTGAGAAATGGAATGTCCCAGGCATTGCCCTCAAAGCAGAACCATTCAGTCAGGTCCCACTTAGATCAGTCCACCTCCAGCCAACTCCTGATGCATGAACAGAACAGTCCACCTGAGATCAACAGAGGCATATATCTGACGTGGAGATGTCTGCACTACATAAATGCTTCTTTTGCATGCCACTGAGATTTTTTTTGTGCTTGCTTGTTACATAGCAATAGCTGACTGATACACTTGCCATATGTCTCTCCCCAAAAGAATTCAGGGAATTTGGACAAAGTCATCTGTGAAGCTAAAGTTAGGGAGTATTTCTCTCTTCTCCTCATGGAAGAAAGGGCAGGACAGTGCTAGAAACAACCATGGAAAAGGCATGGCTCTGGGTAAGATAATAAGCACTCATTCCTCCAATGTATGTCGCCCTAACCTCCTAGAATAAACAATAGTTTTTCCTAGAAGTTAGGAGCATTCTACATTGTTCTGGGAAACTTTTAGCTAATCCTGAGAGTTGGCAAGCAAACTGCTCTAGAAAAGTAAACATTAAATGTCCCAATACTTCAGGCTCACGCTCACACACACACACACACACACACACACCCTCCAAAGCTACATATGTCCAAGCTTTTGCAGTGTGCAGAGATCAAAACACATTTCCATCATAAGAAGAGAATTTCTTTTTAGGACAAACTGATCTTCCTCAACATATGAAAACTTACATTTCTAACGCCATAGCCAATGGCGTGTCGTGGGCATAAATAGCACAGTTCAAGTATCTAACCTTCACATGCTGGCTGACCCTTAATAACTTTAAAAGGTTAGCGTGGTACAGGCCTCCCAACTGTCAGCAACTCTGTTATGAAGGGGCAAAAAGTTTGTACAATTTGAACATTTCAGTCTGAGATCTTATCTCCTCTTCATGACAGCTGGTCCCGGCCAGGCAAGCTTGGGCTAAGCAGCTCTACGCGTGGATTGCTTCCCGAAGCCAGGAATTAGAGCCGTTGGCTGTAGAGAGAGAACCAGAACTGACATTCACATTCGAACAATCTTTCTCACAGACAAAATTGGGGCAGAAATGAACCCAGACTTGTTTCTCACCCTCAACTGTGTCTGCAGCCCCCAGTGGACCCTATATCCCAGCGTGCGCGCGCACACACACACACACACACACACACACACACACCCCGCCCCCCCCCCCCCCATCCTCAGAGATTTGGACCCAGCCAGTGCTGCTCAGCTTGTGTCCCGGTGTATCCTGGCAGACAGGCTCCCCATGGCTGGAGCCACCCATCTGATGAATCAGGGCGTTTCAGGCAGCAACATGATAAGGCTTTTCTAACCTTCAGGATATTGTTTCCGGCCTTTTATAGCATCAGTAGCAAAGTGTGAAAGTACTTCTCTTACCCGTTGTAAACACGTAACGGGTAAACCACGGCCTTTTCCTACCCTTCAGCATCACTTGGCATCTGAGCCTTTCCCCATTAAGGACTCATCCTCGGGCCGCCTAACAGCCTCAGCTCATCCCTGTCCCCATCCTTTGTCCAAGATCCAGCCCATCGCTGGGACAGACAGGTTTCTCCCCTGACCTCTGGGGTGGGGTGAGATGAAGACGGGCAGACTAGGTGAGCGCCAGGGGCAGGACTGCACACTTTAGAACTTATCCGTGAAGCTTTTTCATTGCCACGAGCAAGAACATCTCGATACAGTGACACCACCCTTATCTTGTCAGGCAGCAATATCCCATTCTGAGAGACGGAACCTAGCAGGGCAGAAAATGAGAAAGATACCAAACCCAGATTGTCCGGGAAAGCATTTATCAGAAGCCAATACAAATCAGATCCCTCGGGTACAAGATCAGGACGCAGGAGCCAGGCCTCGTGAAACTCATGTCACTCCCTGATCAGAAAGCTCAGCTTCCCCAGGCCCGACCACAGTGCCCTGGAGGCACGGACGGATTTCCTGATAACCTGGGCCTGGCCTGGGAGAGGCCTTCCGTTAGGTTGCTCAGAGCGCCACCTGGTGGTTCCTTGAGGCTGTGCCAGCCTGAGGAACCTCTTAAAAGCACCCGCAAAATAAGGGTCAGAAAAGTCCAAAGTTTTGCTTTGCCTTTCATTCTTTCTTCCACCTGCTCACTCTTGTTCCACTGTCAAGATGTGTCTGGTCCCAACAATGAGCATGATGAGAAAATTCAGTTTGCAATAAAGCAATGTTCTCCTTTGCTGGGGTGCATCGGACATGGAATCCGCCAGAAGCAGTGCTGGGGTGTGCCAGCCCACGGTGGGATGCAGCACTGTCTGTGGTTGTCCCCACAGGTCCGCCCCCTCCATGGCTTGGAAAAGGCAGGAAATGAGGACGGGGAATGCCTTGCCTGGCTGCCCCTGGGACAGGCGGTCACCTTCCCTTGCTGTCCTCAGTCCAGCATGAGGATCTACGACGGCCACATTCGTCTGGAGACAGTGACACAACCAAGAGCCTCTTTTGACCTTTTCCAACCCTCTTTTAAATGAATGCTTCATCTCCGTGTTTAAAGACAATATCCAGCTCGCCCCCAAAACCTTACTGCAAACAAGAATGAGGCTGGGGTCGCTGAACAATGACGCCCCTGAACGTAGATGCTTCAGCTACGACTCACGTTGCTGCCAGGATGCGTCCTTTCAGCTCAAACCAATACAGGACGTGACTATTTCCAGGTAAAAACAGTCACTGGAGCCCCTGCCATGATCATCCTGATGGTGCCAGAGAAGTCACAGGAGACCAAGGGGACAGAACATTCTGGGAAAGTGAGCAAGAGAGAGAACTGTGAAGCACCCTGAGCAAAGCCGGCCAATGGGAGATTGTAAACTTTTGGCAGAATACTATTTTTTTTAGATGTATGGTTGGTGGGCGCTATTTTTATCCCCTCGGGTTTCATACAAGTCGCCTGTGTAATTCTTTGCCTTGGGGTATATGTTGCAGACCAGGATGCAGAAGCGACTCAGAGTTTGAAGCTTGCCTTTCTTCTGCCCTGTCACGGCCCCCCGATGAGGAAATAGGAGGTGTCCCAGAGGAGAAGGGAGAGGGTGCAGGGCCAGGAGTAGCTGTGAGTCCCATGTCTGTGGTGTTGGGAATGACTGTGAGTCCATGAGACATGGGGACAGCACTCCAGGGTGGTCACAAGACCTCAAGGAGATGCGAGGGTCAGGAGGCTGGACCGAATGGCCTAGAGCTCCCAGCCTCATGAGAAACCCTGGCTCCGGGCTGGCCCAATAAGCTGGGACGAGAGGTGTGTCTCGGCATTAACCAGTGTGAACACATGACTGGTGACTAGAGAGGCCTCCCCTTTGCTTAATCTCTGGAATGACCTCAGGACCTTGGCACAGCCCCAGGGTGGAAAGATGCCCACAGTAATACCTGAGGTGAAGTTTCCTGTCAACACCACAGAATGAGGCTCCCGCATGAGAAATCAGAGGAGGAGGATCCGGCCTACACACCCTGGGTGAGTCTCAGATTCACAGCACCCCAACCGAATGGGCAGGAGCAGACTTGGCACACACCTGCCACTCGAATTAGAGGGTCCCAGGAGGAACTATGACATGGAGACTGAAGACAAAGACCCAGGAGGAAGGAATTAAAACCCAGCCATTTAAAGCCCAGAGCCACACCCAGGCCCTACGGTGGGCATGCACAGGCCTGGTATTTGACCACATTGGTGAATTGTGGCTCCCAGATCACTAGTGAGGACGCCCTGGAAGCACCAATCAGAGCCTGTGATTCACAACTACAGCTCCTGGCTTCTGCTAATCCTCACCCGAGGATATTTTGCCTCTGATTTTTAGGGAGAGTGGGAGAGATGGAAAGACAGAGAGAAACATCGATGTAAGAGAAACACATCGATTGGTTGCCTCCTACAGGAGCCCTGACCAGGGCCTGGGCTGGGGAGGAGCCTGCAACCAAAGTACATGCCCTTGATCAGAATCAAACCCAGGACAACACTCTATCCCAGCCGTGGGCAAACTACAGCCCGCGGGCATAAAACTAAAAAGAAAAAAAAAAAGACCGTACCCTTTTATGTAATGATGTCTACTTTGAATTTATATTAGTTCACACAAACACTCCATTCATGCTTTTGTTCCGGCCCTCCGGTCCAGTTTAAGAACCCATTGTGGCCCTCGAGTCAAAAAGTTTGCCCACCCCTGCTCTATCCACTGAGCAAAACTGGCTAGAGCTAGCTCCTGTCTTTTGAAATCTCAGTAGAAATGGCCAGAGCATCCTCCCCCACGGGTGCGGGAAGTCCAGTGACTTCCCCGGGAGGCCACAATCAGGGTTTCTCCCTCTGCGGGAGAACACACCAGGAAACCAAACAGGGTAGCAACCCCACTCAGGAGAACGCACAGGGTCTCTGAGAGGCCAGTCTTCCTCCCTCTCCAGAAAGGCCTTCACAGAGAGATTTTCTTTTCCTCAGATACAAATTACATTACTCCAACCCCCGTAAGACTTAGATTTATAGTCAGTTTTGTTCTCAAAAAGCAATTACTTGATTGTCAAAACTCATCAAGCTGAACACGTAAGATCAGTGCATTTTATTGTATGTTAAATAGCCCTCAACTTAAAAAAAAAAAAAAAAAAAGCAATTGCTATGGGTTTTCATACTGGCAACCCAGACTACTAGATATGTCATCAAAGACATCTTCAATCTGTAAAAAGGGATACTTCCACGCTTTGGGACACCCCAGATTTGGGTTAGGTTCATGAAGACTGAATATATAGTAACAGATTCTCATTCTAGAGCAGTGGTTCTCAACCTGTGGGTCGCGACCCCTTTGGGGATCGAACGACCCTTTCACAGGGGTCACCTAAGACCATCGGAAAACACATATATAATTACATATTGTTTTTGTGATTCATCACTATGCTTTCATTATGTTCAATTTGTAACAATGAAAATACATCCTGCATATCAGATATTTACATGACGATTCATAACAGTAGCAAAATTACAGTTACGAAGTAGCAACGAAAATAATTTGATGGTCGGGGGTCACCACAACATGAGGAACTGTATGAAAGGGTCGCGGCATTAGGGAGGTTGAGAACCACTGTATCAGAGGATGAACTCAAACATTCTCAAGGCCAGGAATCACCGGGGCGAGACAGACCCAGGTGAGCAGCCAGCGACACAGCGCTGGCATGGCAGCATGCAGAACCGGCTGTATGGGGAAATACTCAGCAGGGTCTTTTTTCCTCCACTGGATTGGGGAAGAAAAAAACCCACTGTGCTTCCTCGAGCAAGTTTATGCTCCCTCCCTGGGCACTAGATGTTCAACTGTAAAAGGAGTAAGAGGAACAAGGTGATCTCGCATCTTAACGTTTGTGGTTCATTCTGTGTTTTAGCTACCGGAAGCACGCAGGCGACATTCACTGTCAGTCAGAGAAGTGAGGCCTCCTATAGGCGACCATCCCTCAGACGACGCCGCTGTTCCGAGCTGCTACGTAGAAAACCAAGGCTTAGAGCAGCGGAGACCACGCGGCAAACTGAACACGAGGGGCCTGAAGACCTCCACGCCACTGAAGAGACATGCATGCTGGGTTTCCAGGCTGCTAAGGGTACAACCACCACAACTGCCCTTTTTGGAGATGCCTTAGACCAAGCATGTCAAACTCATGGCCAGCGGGCCACAGGTGGCCCACAGTGAATATTTTTGCAGCCCAGCCAATATAGCAGTGTCGGCAGTTATTTACAGTTATGAAAAGAAATAAGTCTCCTGTCAGATCCAGAATTACTGACATTCACCTTGGGTCAGTTTTGAGAGAAATCACTGCAACAAGATTTCCCCCGAAATAGGAAAAATAGTAACAGAGAAGAGATGCCAAGTGTCAGGAAGAAAATATTAATTTTATCATTGCTCTTGAATATATATATATATATATATATATATATATATATGTATATATATATATATATATACTTTTTGAAATAATCCTACGTTTCTATGAAAATTGAAGCTTTTGTTTTTTTGCGGCCCACATCAACTTAAACTTTATTTGCCCCATGTTAGCCTTTGAGTTTGACATGCTTGCCTTGGACCCATGGTTGGCAAACTGCGGCTCTTTGGCCCCTTGAGTGTGGCTCTTCCTAAGCCTTAGGAGTACCCTAATTAAGTTAATAACAACAATTTACCTACCTATATAGTTTAAGTTTAAAAAATTTGGCTCGCAAAAGAAATTTCAATCGTTGTACTGTTGTTATTTGGCTCTGCTGACTGATGAGTTTGCTGACCACTGCCTTAGACCAGAGGTTCTCAACCTTGGTTACACATTAGAATCACCTGGGAATCTTTTTAAAATCCTGATTTCTGGGCCTCATCCTCCGGAAATTCTGTTTCTTTGTTACTAATGTTGTGGCCCCACCCCATAACAAAGAAACAGAATTTCCGGAGGATGAGGCCCAGAAATCAGGAGTTTAAAAAGATTCCCAGGTGATTCTAATGTACAGCCAAGGTTGAGAACCACTGGTTTAGACCCATAGTTAAATAGCCAGAGCAGGAAGGTCTCAGGCCCCCACCTTAGCACTGGAATGAACCCGCCAGCCTGCAGGTGTGAGGCCGGGAGTCAACCAGCGTGGAGAAGCCGACTGACTGCCTGCATCAAGGGGAGGGAGGGTCCAAAAGTCTCCCCACAAACCAGCAGCTGCTAGGCTGGGGCCTGCACGGCTTTCACTGCCGCAAAACAGAAACAGGGACCAAACCGCAGCCCAGTCCCCGGCCTGGGCTACACTGGGTTAAACTTGGCCGACTCGGCCCAGATGAGGTCATGGCAGAGGGGGTGTTTTCAAAAGATTAAAAACCAGTAAACACATTGCAGTGCAATACCAGCAAATGACATCCGAAGCTGACCAACGTACCTGGTCCTTCCTGCCGGCGCCACTGCGGTTCCGAGCGTCAACAGCACCACCTGCTGCCCAGACTGCGAAAAGTCCGGCTTGTTTCTCTCTTTAAAGCCATTATTCACACAAGGGATTTAACCTGGTGGGTCTCAGGTGCATGAGCACGCCGACGAGGATCTGAAGTGCTCCGCAAGGCTGGTGAGCTGTTTGTACTTGTTTCCGTTTTCATGGTAACATGAAATACGTAATACAAGCAGATGCCAGATTGTGGGAATGAGGATGGAAGGGAAGTCATCCCACCGGATTCCAGGCCTTCCTTTATGTTGCGTTTGTGAGGACTGGACTCGGAGGCTGTGTCAGGTGCTGCTGTTTTCATTGTTAGTGAAACAGAGCAGAGGTGAACTATCTTCTCAAGAAAGCATTTCTACATAGAAGCCAAAGGGTGCAGCTGTGAGTTTCATCGTGACCGTAGAAACGTGCAGAAACTGAGTCATTGCCAGGCTCAGGACGGTATGAGCACACCTTACCCATCAGGATCTGAGAACAGGAGGGAGCATATGTCCAATGCAAAGACCACGTTGTAGAAGCAAAACAAGGTCCATCCCGTTGTGTTGGTGTAGATTATTGATGTCGCTTTCTTTGACGTCCGTTTGTCATTTTGTTTTCTTTTGTGGCTGAATGTGAATTATAAGGATAAGAAATATCTACTAGTCGTGTTTGAAATACTTACATTATATAAAATAATTTACTTCTAACTTCTTCTAACCCAGTGGTTCTCAACCTTGGCTGCACATTAGAATCACCTGGGAATCTTTTTAAAACCCTGATTTCTGGGCCTCATCCTCCAGAAATTCTAATGTTGTGGCCTCACCCCAACATGTGAAGGTGCAACCTGGGAAAACAAGGTGAGAGAAAGTGACTCTTCAGTCCCTCAGAGCCCTCAGAAGAGAGGCCTGTGCAGAAAGCTTGGAAAACACACACACACACACACACACTCTTAGAAGCAGCAAATGTGGGACTACATGTCCCATGGTGCCTCTGTCATTTTCTTTCTTTTTACATTTTTATTGAATTTATTGGGGTGCAATTGGTTAATAAAATGTAGGTTTCGGGTGTACAACTCTATAATGCATCATCTATCTACTGTATTGTGTTCACCACTCAAATCAAGTCTCCTTCCGTCACCTTTTGTCCCCCTATACCAGCCGTGGGCAAACTACAGCCCGTGGGCCGGATTCAACCCGTTTGAAATGAATAAAACTAAAAAAAAAAAGACCGTACCCTTTTATGTAATGATGTTTACTTTGAATTTATATTAGTTCACACAAACACTCCATCCATGCTTTTGTTCCGGCCCTCCGGTCCAGTTTAAGAACCCATTGTGGCCCTCGAGTCAAAAACTTTGCCCACCCCTGCATACCCTCTCCTACCTCCCCCCAGCCCCCTCCCCTCTGGGAATCACCGTAGTGTTGACTGTGTTTATGAAATTTGTTTTTAATCTCTTCACCTTTTTCACTCAGCCCCCCAACCTCCCTCCCCTCTGACAGCTGCCCGTCTGTTTTCTGTCTGTGAGTCTGTTCCTATTTTGTTCATTAGTTTGTTTTGTTCATTAGCTTCCACAGATGAGTGAAATCATATGGCTTTTGTCTTCCTCTGACTGGCTTACTCCCTTCTGTCATTTTCAAGGGAGTCAGCAGGCAGAGCGGGGAAAACAGTGACGTTCAGCCCTTGAATGGTTTTTATGAGGCTGCAAACGCCAAGCCAGGCAGCTTGAAAGCAGCTGCCTCCCGGTTACAAAGGCCGGGCCCCTCCCAATTCCAGGCAGGGGACCAGCTCTGCCGGCTTTTCACCACCTTCTGTTGCTTTCCTGGCGGGGATTTTTACCCCCGAGGTCAAGTTTGAAGAAAGAAAAGCAATACAAGGCATCGCCCTCCAATCGGGAGGCTCAGCTCCCCCTCCTTAACAAGAGCTCCTTGTTGGTGCCCTTGGGCAAAAGCCAGGCCTTTTATAAAAATAGAGTCCAGCTTTGCTGATGCACTTTGGGGAATGGAGACTCTTCTTGAAAAAAAAATGTTTTTGGTTTTTGTTTTTTAATGAGTGCAAAAGTGACAAGCCGCCCAGGGCCACAGCCAGCAAGAGAGCAGCTGGGCCTCAAAGACATGAGGGAAAGGCAACTGAGAGCCGCCTGGCAGGTCAAGGGCCACCATCATTTCTGCTGTGATTTTCTAGCTTCTGAGGCTCTGTCCACTGGCCACGTCTCCACAGCCAGAATCTGAGCCGCAGAGCAATTTTAATTGCTGCTGATGACTGAGGTGGGTGAGGGAGCTGGGATCTTCTTTGTGTACATCTGTCCGTCAGCCGCAGACGTGAGAGCCCGACACTCTGCTTCTGTGTGGCGAGATCTGTCAGGAAATAGTAATTGGCGGTTCATCCTTCCTGCATTTCCCCTCTTTTCCCTTCAGTTCAAGCTGGTTTCGGGGCACATGGCAAGACAGAAAAGAGAAGTAAGCCATAGCAACCAAGATGAAGTAATAGTTTAATGCAACAGTTTTAAAATTAAAAATAAAAATCCATGATTTTTAAGGTGGCTGAGGGGGATTCCTCATTCACTTCACCCTAATCCCAGCCCAGCCCAGGGGGGAATTTGGAGACCAATGGAGGATGTATGTTGGGGGGGGGGGGGGCGGGAGTTTGCAGAGAGAAAAGGAGGAAGAAAGGGTTCTCCCCGAACCATGGGCTTGAGTGAATAGAAAGAATTCTATAGGCTCTGGGAGCCCCTGAGGTCCAAGTGGGGACTCAGTGAGGGGTCAGAACCTCAAAGAAGAAGAATCAGTGTGACCAATGGAGATAAGACCATGGACAGTTGTACAATCGACTCCAGGCCCTGGAGTGGTAAGGAAACAGCAGAGCAGTGGGCTGGGACTGTGGGGGTGTCAGTAGTCACCCCATGGGAACTGACCAGTAAAGGATGGTAGTCACAGGACCACCCTGTGACTTGGCATTTCACAGGGCAATAGAGCTGGGAGCATACAGTCAAAAAATAATTCATTTGACAGAAAATAAAATTATTCAATGACGGTTGCACACCTGTGGTTTCAGACTAATATAAATGTCTGCCATATCCACGTAGAGAAGCGGATTAATTAGGCAACTTGCATTAAGTCAAAAGATTAATGAGGCAACTTGCATTTAGATTCAACTTAAAAAAAAAAAAGAACTGGATGAATCTACATGTGATGGAGAAACATGTCAATTTCAAATGACATCCTTGGTCTGGGGAAGAATGCTCATTAAAATCATATTTTTCTGTTTCCAGAGTTACTTCCGTGATGCTCCTGCATAAATCTCTCTGTCAAATGCCTGGGGGCCTTTGGTGATGGCTGACGTAAAATGAGAGCAATCGCAAGCCATAGGTCGCCCCCCACCCCCACCTCCCACCAGAGTTCTTTTGGGAAGTTGGAGCTGAGGATTTATACAGTATGCTTCCTTCTGTCGGATCAGGAGAGAGACCAAGATCTCTCAAGTGAAATTTCCTCTCAGATCATGATGAAGTTATTGGCTTTCTGTTGACATAAATTACACAGGCTATCTCAATAGATAAAGCATCCTTTTCTCTCTGCGGCACGATTTTCATAATAGCAGCTGGGTTTCTCAATGTAATTTTTCTTAAGGTCAAATTTCCTTCGCCAGGTACCGTCAGTGATATGAGACCTGTCAGAACAAATCTCGGTATACCTTTATATTCTCGTATTATTCAATTCCCAGATAAACACGGAGAAAAACAATACACCACTAACAACAAAATACATATCTGAGGCTTCTCTGTACAGTGTCTGTGTAAAACAGAAAGAATACAACCCAAGGGAAAGAGACAGGTCCACCATTTATTCCAAGTCCTATCGCTTCCTGGAAAATAATTACAGAGTTTCCACTGTGACTGATTTCCAGATTCTAGGACACCATTACTGTAAGATACACCCTAGATTTAATAAGAGCTTTCAAAGGGAAAAGGAAACTCTATTAAGTACTTGTCAATTTAAACTGCACTCCAACGGAAGAAATGCTGAAATGTGGAAAAGCATCCATCTTAGAATGAATGAAAAACAACCATAGAGATTCCATTTTACAGGAACTCAGTTTTGAGTATTTCCCATGGAGGGATGGCCATGGTGATCCCACCTGGGACCAAGGACAAGGCCATACAACTTGGGAATATGGAGTAATAGGAGAGCACTGTCTTGAAGTCTAGAGCTAGTCCTGAAGGTACTACAGGAATAGTATTTTTTAATATTTTTAATTGATTTCAGAGAGGGAGGGAGAGATAGAAACATCAATGATGAGCGAGAGAGAAACATCAATGACCGGCTGCCTCTGCCACACCGGGGACTGAGCCCGCAACCCAGGCATGTGCCCTGATTGGGAATCAAACCATGACCTCCTGGTTCATAGTTGATGCCCTACCACTGATGCCCAACCAACCGGGCAAGAATAGCATTTTTAACAGCTATATTGAGGTGTAATGGACACACAATAAGCTGCACGTATTGAAAGGGTCCCCTTTGATAAGGTTTGACATATATACACCCATGGATCCATTGTTACATTCAAGGTAGTGAACATGCCCATCACCTCCACAGTTACCTGGTGTTCCTTTATAACCCCTCCCACCTGCCTCGCTCCCGGCAATCCTGATTTATGTTCTGTCACTGTAGACTGGTTCTCATTTTCTAGAATTGTATATAAATAGAATTATACAAAACATAGACTTTTTTTTGGTCTGGTTCTGTGTATTCAGCCAAAACTTTGAGTTTTGTCCACGTTGTTGCATGTATCAAGAGTTCGTGTCGTTTTATTGCCAAATAGTATTCATTGTCTATACACTCACCAGGTTATGGACATTCCAGTTGTTTTCACTTCTGAACTACTACAAGTAAAGTACCTGTGAATATCTCTACAAGTATTTGTGAGGACATATGCTTTCATTTCTCTTGTAAACATCTAGTAGAATGGCTAGGTCATAGGGTAGGTACATGTTTAACTTTTAAAGGAGCTGCCCAATTGTTCTCCAAAGCGGGGGAAGACCATGTTACACCCCCAACAGCATGTACAAGAGTTCTAGTTGCTCCCAATCCTTGCCAATACTTGATATGGTCCGTCTTCTCATCATAGCCATTTAATTTAGCCATTGTAACAGGTGTATGGCGCTGTTTCGTTGTGGTTTTGATTTGCCTTCCCCTAGTGACTAACGATGGAACTACAACTTTTAGCAAGTGGAAGAAGACTGAACCTGTGCAGGAGGCCCAAAGGAGCGGACAGGGATGCAAGAAGAAAACCAGGAAAATGGGGCATCACAGACGTCAACCGGAGAAGCGACTCAAAAAGAGAGTGGTCGATAGAATCAAATGATGCTAATGTGAAGACTGAAGGTTCTCATTTGGATCTCAGCCTCTGCTGACTTTATCAAAAGATGTTCCAGTAGCAAATCCAGCTCCCAGGCTCCTCCTCCATTTTCAGGATGAGCACCACTGCACTGCCTGCTGGGGGGCAGCTCTTCGGGTGTCTGAGTCCCACTCTGTGGGCCCCCTCTCCCGAGCCCCTGAGGTTAAAGCACCAGCTGGTACCCCCTTCCAGCAGTTCCAGGTTTCAAGGAAGGTCACGGCCCGGTTTTCTGGGAAGCCAACTCTGAGGTTGAGATGAGCATGCAGGCAGTGTTTTAGGGGGTGGTCCCAGGGTCATCACCTCTGGAAGAGAAAGGAAAGAAGCAGGACAGGGCGAGGGAGAAGTTGGCTGGGATGCTGCCTCAACCCAGGGCTCAGCCAACACTTACTAGGAGAATGGCCCATCAGCATTGTCCCCACTGGTCACACCCTACATGGACCAGTCACTGGATGCATCTTGCCCCAGGAGGGAGGTCATCCCCGTAGACAATGACCGCTGAGCTGTCAGCCAACAGCACCAGCAGCTTATCCCTTCAGTCTTGAAGCGGGATCTGGCAACACACTGAGTGTCCAGGACAAGGGGTTTCTCCTCGAAGTTTCTAGGGTCTACTCACCCCAACCTTTGCCCTCGGCTCCCCACCTAGGAGTGGAAGTCGTTCCCTGCAGTTCGTATCTCTTAATTATTTCAGAGCCTCCTTCGTGCTTCTGCATTCTCCAGCACCTGTCTGAGCAATTCCTTCCACTAAACTCTCTAGTGCTACATCTTTGCTCCTGACTGGTCTACCTGCCCCCCCACCCCACCCCTACACCCCCGCAAGGGGGACTCCAACACTGGTAGGGAAGGGAGGAGAGGGCTGAGAAACCCGCACTTTGTGACTAATTTTGTGCCCTACTGACCAGGTTACATATAACCCAGAAGGTCAGTTTGGTAAATAACAGCATCATGTTTTGCTCTCAGCTCACGCACACTCCCAGCGTCATCTGAAAAGACCAACGTTTTGGCCCAGAAATCTGGATTGAAATAATCCGGGAACAGGCCCTCTGCGCCCTCCGTGTGTCTGCCCTGCAGGTGGGAACAGGCCTGAGTCCTCTTGAGCTCCTCCGAGCCGGAGCGTAATCCATTGGCCGCATGTCTGACGCATTAATGCAGTAGGTGGCTCCCTCGAGATCTGCAATGTTAACACAGTCGCAGCCTGAGTGCCTAACTTCACGCAGAAGTGACTCCGGCTCGGGGATAATTGGCTTAAAAGCTGTCTAGATGGGTATCAAAAGGGCAAGAAGGAATCCACCATTTCGTCTTTCCATTCTTCAGGCTGCGCCAGGTCTGATTTTCAGCTAAGACTGACATGCTCCTGACTGAAATAAACAAAGACCTCGCGTTTCATCGAGTGTCCGTCACAACGTGTCTATGCAGCCATACTGGCACCGGGAGGCGTGTCTAAACCGGGCTTCCCTGGCTCCCACCACCAGCGCTGAGAAGGAATCAGAAGAGGACCCACTTCAGTATTCAGAGCACGTTTTATTAACACAGAAAGACTACGATTCACCTTATTAATTTCACAGGGGGCACTCCGACCCCGGAAAGCACCACTCATGTCATACACCATGAACTTGATTACAAGGCGGAAACAAAACACATCATTATTACCAAAAACTCCATACTGGTAACAAGTCTTCCCCTCCTCACCCCCCCCCCCAAAAAAAAAACAAGTATTAAATGCTTCAAATATGCAAATCTAAAATATGTTCCAACATTTAACGTTAAGACTCAAGTTTCTCTTTTAAAATAGACTGAGCATCTCTCCCTCCCCTGATTCTCCAATCACGAGAAGAGAAGACGCCCTTTACATTGCGTTTCTCCTAAACTTCTATCCTCTGTCCTTGAGCAGAACCGAGGGCTGAACAGGGGCCGGAGGCGGAGACCACGGGGCCTGCTGGCTCCGGAGGTGGCCCTCGCTGCCTGGGGACGCCTCCTTGCGCTCCTTCCCCAGGTTGGCTGTGCTGGTCTTTCCAGCAGTTTCGATCCAGGGGTGCTTAAGAACTTGGTGGGCCGTGTAGCGCTTTTTGGGGTCCACCACCAGCAACCGGCTCACCAGGTCTTTGGCAGCTGTCGGAGGGAGAGGAGGAGGAGGAAAATGAGACGAATGCAGGTGGTTCTGAATTTCTCTTCCCCATCCGTGAACTGAACCCAAACATCCCCCTTAGCACCACGTGCTACCCAGGAGCAGCTTTGTCCGAGGGAACCTTCTGCGACCACGGAAACCCTCCACCTCTGTGCTCCACGCTGGGACCATGGGGCGTTTGAAACGTGGCTAGTGCGACTAAGGAGCTGAATTTGTGTCGCATTCACTTTTAACTCACTCACGTTTACATTTACACTGAGGTAGCCCCGTGCAGCTGGGCGCTACCCTGCTGGACCGAACAGCTCTACAGGGTGTTTGTTCATTTCTCCCCAGTGTGGAGGGCCAGGACCACTGACAGCCATGGCGCCCAGCCCAAGGGGACAAATAGAGGCCACATCTGTCTACATGTTTTCCATCTGTTAACCAAACTATGAAGGTACTAAATGGCACATGTGTGTTCTTCCTTCCAATGTTGACAAATAGGCCTTCCTACTGACATTAAAGAATGTGTGCGAAGAAGCCTAAGTAGTAAACAGTGCAAATTCACAATTAATTTCATTTTCTGCCCCAAATCACAAGTGATTCTGGAGAGAGGTGGTGACACCTAGGGCAGTGATGGCGAACCTGACATGCGTGTCAGAGGTGACACGCGAACTCATTTTTTTGGTTGATTTTTCTTTGTTAAATGGCATTTAAATATATAAAATAAATACCAAAAATATAAATCTTTGTTTTACTATGGTTTCAAATATCAAAAAATTTCTATATGTGACACAGCACCAGAGTTAAGTTAGGGTTTTTCAAAATGCTGACACGCCGAGCTCAACAGGTTCGCCGTCACTGACCTAGGGGACCAGGGGGCAGGCAGGGAGGAGGAAAGATTTCTGGTTCTCCCAGGTTGGCTCTCTGAGCCTCCTCCTCCAATCTCTCGAGAATACCAGCATCACGCCTTCAGGTCCTCAAAGGACGCAGACTGATGCAGCAGGAGCTAAAGGATGGAGCGCAACGTGTGGACAGCCCGCCCTGTGCAGGCGCTGCGGGGGGCGCTGCGCTCTCCTCACACACCCGACCGAGACCCTGCTCACAGTCAGAACCCAGAGGGGCTCCAGTCCTGCCTCCCCTCTTCCCGAGCGTGGAGGCCCCGAATCTCACCCTCAGAGATGTTGTCCCAGTAAGGGGCCAGGAACTCGAAGTGGCCCAGCTGGATAATGTCGAAGAGCTCGTCCTGGTCCCTCTCCAGGCTGCGGAACGGGGGGAAGCCGCACAGCAGGATGTAGAGGATCACGCCCGCGGCCCACATGTCCACCTCCAGCCCGTAACCTGTGCAGCGGAGGCAGAGACACAAGCGCAGCTGAGGCCAGGCTGGATCGGACGTGATGAGATAAGCAGTGGAGAATCATGGCTCAGGCCACAGAGGGCCTCAGCTCTCTGCACGCGAGAGCCACTTCCAAACATGACTGCCAACTCCTACCAACAAGGGGTACACACCAGGGTGACTCAATGTGTGGTCCTCAGACCACGGCCCCTGGGTGACCCCTTATCACTGGTCTGTCATAAAATAAGCACAAGACATGGAAAGGAAACATCTGGAAACTCTCATTTGACATGGCTATGACATCCAGTTGCACGCCCAAGGGGCACACAGTGGACAGGGTATAGATCATCAGTTCAGGGTTGTGTAACACATGTGGTCAGTCACACGTGGCGTGAGCTGTGATCCCTGATTTAGAAAGAGTTCTCATGATTTGGTCAAGGAGAATAACTTCCAATATTCCCATTAAAACCTAAATGCCAGCTTAGCACCATCTCTAAGATCTTTGTTCCATACTGAAAGAATATAAAATATGAAATATTAAAAAATGAAACATTAATCAGTAAGTGAGCAAGAGTCCCCCACTTACCTTTCTCAGAAAGAATTTCAGGTGCTACGTAAGTCGGGGTCCCGCACACAGTGAACACTGGCCTCACCACGTGCTTGGCAAGGCCGAAGTCAGCCAGCTTCAAAGTCGTCGATTTGTCCTCATTCCTCTGAACCTGTAAGAAACCCAAATCCCCAAACCACCAAAATTGTGATGAGAATAAAGAAGGAAAACTCCTGCAACAACAAGCATAAGAGGTCAAGATAACAAACAATGAACCTACACACCCTTACAGTTTAGCCCAACACGGATGAACCCAATTTGATCCCAGTGACGGGTGCTCACATTTTCAAGTAACAAATTAATGAGCTGGATTTTATACCATATTGCCACACGCGGCTGTTTAAATTAAAAAACTGAAATTTGGTTTCTCAGATGCACTAACGGCATTGAAAGTGTTCAACGGCCATCGGCCATCGGTGACTAATGGCTACAAGATTGGACAGTGCGAGTGCAAAGCATTCCCATCACCACAGAAAGTCCTGTTGGGCAGCACGACCTCGGACAAGAACCAGTGATACTGGGAGTACAGACAGTTTTAGTGAGGACTAGGAAATGCCTGTGGGCAATGCAAAGTCTTGGGGGGGGGGTCGGGAATAGTAATTAAAATGAATAAGTAGACAAACGAACAGTGGAGGGTTGTTAAATACCAGCCCAAATTGGGGGGAGCAAGGAAAAGGGGTGATTTAAGAATCAAACAGGACAGGAGGCTTGAATTCCAGTTCCAAGACTTGCAGCTGGATGGTCTTGGACAATTTCTTTACTGATCTGAGTTTCCATTTTCTCATTTGTTTAAAAAAAAGGAGGGGGTGAAAATTCCCAGCAAGTAGGAGTTCCATTCAGTGTCTGTAATCTGCCCTGCTCTGTCTTAACCCTAGAGCAGGGGTGGGGAACACCAGGCCTGCGGGTCGTATGAGGCCCGAGAAATCATTTGGTCTGGCCCTGCCAAGGCAACCGCAGGCAGGACTCGAAATTCAGTAAATCTCAGAGCTTTTCTCATAGCAACATAAATGTATACGAAGTGAATCATATTAAGCAGAATGATGTTATAAATATCCAGATGGCCCTTGTCAGAAAAAAGGTTCCCCACCCCTACCCTTGAGGGACCAGCAGTCCCAGAGTGCTGGGGACTCAGGGGGGTTCCCGGATGTGGGGCTTTCATTTTTAAACTTTCATTTAAAGACTTTTATTTCTAAAACAATCTGATGGCTGTCTTAGTTTGCACATAATAAATCTTTCAAAAAGTAATGCTATGGGACTGAGATTTATGCTTACATATTGGAACTGACCATCTGGGTTCTAATTGTTAATATTTGTGCATGAAGGTGAAAGAAATTATGTCTGGTTCTTCCTTTAGATGCCACTTCCACCAAATTTTAGAAAGGGTAGAAATGGTGATTTAAAAAAAAAAAAAAAACACAGAAAAGACAGCGACCCTCACTCTGAAATGAATACAGAGAACTGGCTGCTCTCCCGTGTTCTCATTAAAATACGTCCCACCCGACGAGTCTCCTCCCTTTCGAGTCCAGCTGCTGGCTCTCTGACCTCTGGTCAGCCAGGTTCATCTGTCCTATCCTTCTTCACCTCGAGGTATCTGCGTGCTAGTTGATAGGAAAAGGTGGCTCTTAACCCCAAAGAAATCAATCTCAGGAGGTGAGCTTAGCAAGTGTTTAGATGACCATGCAAAAAATAATAAAGCTAAAGATACTAGTATATTTCAAATAAAAGAGAAATAACCAATGAAGGAGCAAACCTAGCATCTCTTACAGCCAGTAAAAGGCCCATCGGTGCCCCTCCCGGACCCTGCACAGCCTGAGGAATTTGTAGCAAAAGCTCTTTAAAAAAAATTTTTTTTTAATATATTTTTCTTGATTTCAGAGAGGAAGGGAGAGGGAGAGAGAGATAGAAACGTCAATGATGCGAGAGAATCATTGATCTGCTGCCTCCTGCCCGCCCCACACTGGGAATCAAACAACCTGGGCATGTGCTCTGACCGGGAATCGAACTGTGACATCCTGGTTTCATAGGTTGATGCTCAACCACTGAGCCAGGCCAACCAGACAGCAAAAGCTCTTTCTGTAACAACAATGATAAAATGTACTGGCTCTGCCTCCTGTTGCTGCAGGCTTGCCTCGGATCCACCTCCCTCTGGTTCTCTTGGGGGCCTCTGGATGGGCCTCCTCACCTCCTGCAAAGGAAACTCTCTGCTGGAGTATCCAGTGTCATGTGCAGTGCCAAGCACAGCCTCAAAAGCCCAATTGTCGGGGTCCAAACTCCAGCTCGCCATTTCCGGGTCAAGTAACTTGCACTCCGTGTGCCTCCATTTCCTCATCTGTACAATGCGGATCTGCATGACCTTATGGGGCGGTGATGAGGGTGCATCTGTAACATCAACAGTGCCTGGCGCCTAAGAAGCGCAATATAAGTGTTTGCCAAGTACAACCATATTATTTTAGCCACCAAAACAGTTCCCCTCTGAAGGCCAGGACTGACGCGGGCAAAATGAGAAGTTCAGAGAAGCTGGCACGGGTATCGCCCTGCTCATCACAGAACCTGCATGCTCAGGCCAGCCGTGCCCTGAGCAGGTAACGACCACACAATGGAAAACATACTGGGATGAGCCTGGTGATGATGCCACCCAAGGGAGAGACTCGATGGGGCCCCCAGAGCTACAGGAGAAAGTGCCCACTTGTCTGCAGGCACATGTTCTCCCATCTCTAATAAAACTGAGTAGAGTTTTTCAAAGCTCCCACCAGCACTCAGGAAGGGGGACAGGAGGACAAGAGGGAGCACTCTGGCTCTCCCTGTGTCCCATCAGGGCACAGCAACACCCCAAAATGCAGGGGGAGTGGGGCATCCACTCCCCACACAGGAGTAAGTTCTCTGCACTCGCCCTGCCTCCGGCCAGTGAGCTCACAGCTCTGTGAGCAGATATGTCTTAATTACTGCGTCTGAGTCACCACCGGCCAATCTCATCAATGTCTCCATAATTAACCCAGCCAAATGGAAAGGCGTAGACGTAGAACGAAAATGCGAGTCCGCCTTGGTGCGCGTACAAGACAGGCATGGCCCGAAAGCAGACCAGGGAGGTAATTATTAGAATAATTTAGATTAGAATATTGAGTTTGCAAGAGAAGGACAAAAAATAGCCCACTGCCTCGAGTTTCCAGATGGATCGTCTACATTAATCACATTTGCCGGGTGATTGTTGAAAAAATATGTCCCTCACAAATATTTGCAAATATTTCCAAACAAATGATCAGCATTGAAAGCATTTGGCTGACTTCATACACTGAAATAAACATGTGAAATAACAAAATCACCAAAGGGTTCTATTAGCCCTGAGATGCAGGGAGACAAAGCTACATAACTAACTTTCCTAAAACAGCTCATCTTCCACTCGTTTCCAAGCATTTACCTCCCAGTTTGCCAGCCCTAGAAGCCAAAACCCCTTTTCCTTGGTCTTGTCACTTCTGAGAATGTGGACTGTTCTTTGCTAAAATGCTAGATAAGCCCCAAGTTCTCACCCCCCCCTCTGAGTTACTCACCCCCGAGTTTCTCCCTCGTGCATGGTGCCCAGGTAAATAAGCTGTTGTTTTTGTCTTGTTAAATCTATCCATTGTGAACCTACTTTCCAGGGCCCCAGTCACAGAACCTAGGAGGGTATTGGGAAAAGGTGCTCTTTCTCCCCCTCCCCTTCACCCTCCTGAGCCAGGTTTCGTTGAGGGCCTGCCCACAGCCCCAGACCTTGCCCTCACCCCACATCTCCATCTCTCTGATAGTCTCCGATCTATCTAAACTCACTGCTCTGGGTCGAGGGCCTTCAGAGGCTCTGCTTTCAGTTACCTCTCACCTAAGGGTGTTCGAGATTAATTTGCACAGAACTGTAATGACTATTGACCCATCTGCATTCTTCACTCCTTTTTCTTTTCTTTTCTTTTTTAAATATATTTTTTATTGATATCAGAGAGGAAGAGAGAAATATCAATGATGAGAGAGAATTGATTGGCTGCCTCCTGCACGCCCCCTACTGGGAATCGAGCCTGCAACCCAGGCATGTGTCCTTGACTGGAATCGAACCCGGGACCCTTCAGTCCACAGGCCAATCCTCTATCCAATGAGCCAAACCAGCTAGGGCTTCCCTCCCTTTTCCAGCCACACCAAGGCACCCTGCCTTGAATCAAGGTGGTCTTTATTGTCTACATAAGCACCAGGTAACATCTGGATGGTCTCACAGCTTCAAAAGGAGTCATTACTTTTCTAACAATTACCCCCCCTTCTCTCCTTCAATGGTAGGTCAATGTTAAGGGTGATCTTGTCGTTATCATCTCTGAACAGAAGAGGGCAGCAGAATACAGACCAAACAGCAAGCGTCTCCCTAAGAAAAAAAGTATTTGATGTGGGTAAGGCTTAGGTATCTTTGCCAAAATCTTAATTGATCGTGCATGGTTCCTCCGACCTCTTCCTCCATGGTTCCCTGTTCAACTGGCTATGAGGACCAAACTGATCATAGAAAGCAATTCATATCAATATTCCTAAAAATCAATTTACATTTCGACAGCAAACAATACTGTAATATAAAAAAATGGCTGAAAAAAATAAGTAAGGACCAAGTCTCCCCTGGGATCTGACACATATCAGGCCCATGAAATGCCTTTGGAGCCTCCATATCATGCGAGTCTTTTTTAACATCTCATATCCATTCCACAAGCATTAATTTCTGGCCGAGGCCCTAGAAATAGCATAGTAAATGAAACAGGAAAACTTCTTGATTTTGTGAAGCCCTCTTTCTATTAAAAAATAATATTCAAAAAACATGTAATTTCAGGTAGTGATAAGTGTTATAAAGAAGAAAAAGTGAGATAAAGGCTATGTTGTCTAGTATGGTATTCATTCACCACAAACCACATTTGCTATTTATTTTTAAATAAGATGTAAAGTTCAAGTCAGACTCTCAAGGTACATTTCAACAAGTGCTTGTAGAGCTAGTGGCTACCGTACTAGGCACTGTAGATATAGGACAACTCCATCATCACTGTACATTCTATTGGACAGTGGCAGGGGGGTGGTATTTTATAGGGTAGTCAAGGAAGGATTCACTGAGAAAATAACATTTGAAAAAAATATCATATTAAAATCTGAGGAGTGAGCTTTTCAGGTGAAGGAAATAGCAAGTGCAAAGGTCCTGGGGCATGTTTGGCCCAATGAGGAACAGCCACTGAGGGCAGGGCTGGAGTGAGTGAGGGGTGAGTGGTTGGAGTGAGGCTTTGAGAGGACGACAGA
This sequence comes from Myotis nattereri, assembly GCF_964212035.1. Taxonomy (NCBI): domain Eukaryota; kingdom Metazoa; phylum Chordata; class Mammalia; order Chiroptera; family Vespertilionidae; genus Myotis; species Myotis nattereri. Next base: position 51,518,965 of record NC_138089.1, read on the forward strand.
GACCACATCATGCAGGGCCTCTAGGCCATGGAAATGAACTTCAGCCTCTATTCTGAGTGCCATGGGAAGCCAACAACAGCTCTGACCAGAGGAGTTACAGGTTCTGATTTTCATTTGGAGAAGGCCAGTCAGGCTTCCGTGAGGAAGCAGCTTCGGAGGAAGAGGAAGGACCAGTGAGGAGGTGACTGCCGGTCTCAGCAAGAGGTGACAGTGGCTTGGGCTAGGGCTTGGGCTTGGGTAGTGCAGGGAGGTGTGGAGAAGGTCATACTGAGGGTAAAAATAAGACGAGAGAATGGACTGCCTGTGAGGATGAGGGGAGAGAAGACGCAGGGGCGCCTCTGAGGTTCCTGACCCCGAGCAGCAGGTCAGCGGTGGCCCCATCTTTCTGACGGACAAGGGTGGTTTCAGTGCAGTGTGGGGCGGAGAGCCTGGCTGGAGTTCAGGAGAGAATGAAACGTGGAAAAGAGCCAACGGTGAGTAGAGACACCTCTGTCAAGGGTGCGCGTGTGTGGATCACAAAAAGGAGGTGGCAGCCGAAGGGGCATGTGGAGAAAGCAAAGGTTTGTTTTTGTTCTAAGTTGGGGATGTTACAGTGTGTTTATTACAGTATGTGATGATGGACAGGAGGAAGGGAAAGCATCTGAGGGATGCCTCGTCCGATGGGATGAGGAGGCCAACGGGCCCCGTTCCAGCCCTGTTTCCAGGCAGGAACATGCCCCTGTCTGCCCTTATTCCGGGACAGATATTCTCAAAGGACCTTGCTCCTGTCTGACATCTCCTCAGGCTCCCCCCACACATGCAACTCGCTCAGCTCTCTTTGCCGTATGTGGTATCTTGGCTGTTGGCCATAAACAACCTGGCCTGTCCACTTCCCACGCTGCGTGGGTGATCTGGCCATCATCGCCTCTCCAGCTCCTGTTTGCTTCCTCCCTCCTCCCAGGGCCCGGTCAACACCCCACAGCACATCTCAGCCCTGCCCAGCGCACACTGGCAGGAGAAGCAATTAACGCTGACATTTCTGCAAGCAGGAAATTCTCATAATTAAAACTTACTTCGCAAGATCTCAGGAGTCTAAATAACCCGAAGGGGGAAAGACGGCTAGCATCCTGTCAGGAGATGCGATCTGCAGAAATAAACTCGGTAATACAGGCCTCACATTTTTTATTCCAGAGCCCAGTTATCAGATGTAAATATTTCTGTTGATTAAGACAACAAAAATAAGCTTGCTGTCGTCATTAAGAGCTCTCAGTGTCTTCAGAAAGTCTCTAAAAGCAGCAACAATTGCCATCAGCCATGTAATCAAAAGTTAGTTCTCACATAATCATTTTTCTAAGCTTAGCAAATATAGGTCTTAAGACGGACAGTAACCATCCATTCAAGGAAGAAACAATTGCTCTGATAATACAAAGCTCAACACTAGTGCAGAAGACTAAATTAGAGAATATTAACTGATGGACAGCTGTCACCCTGGTAACATTTACTCATATTAAACCTTAGAAGGCCCAGCGAGTTTTCAATATCATTATCATATCAGCAAGTTGAGCGATGACAGCTTTCTAAGCCCAGACAATGAGCCCATAGTCAAATCCAACACAATCCAGATGTTTCTGAAAACCAGACAGCGCTGACATTAGATGGCATTTAGACTCCTGACACAGCAATACGTTGAACTTTACTCACCCAGAAAAAGGACAAATGGTGAATAAATATGACAGGTCTATTCATTTTTATAAATGCAAGCTGACAAAATTATCCACAGAGGAGAAGAGTTACTTACCTATTCCACATAAACAACTCTTGTATTTAGAATGAAAAAGTATAGCTACTCTCCAATTTTGCCTCTGTCTCTCTCAGAACACACACACATACAACACACACACAACACGTAAACACACTTCACTGCCCTTAAGGGCACTAAAAACACATCTGACTGACAGCTAAATCCATGAAGAGTTGCTAGGTGACTTCTCTGAGGCTGTTAGCTTATCCACAGTAAACGTGTACCTTGCAGTTTTCTACTTCCTGAAGTGAACTTCTCCACGCCATCTACACCAGTGCTGACTTTCCATTTTAAAAACTGCTGACGAGTAAGTCCCTGCACACAAGTGAGAGTCTCTATTGCCCAAGAGACGGGCCAGCTCGACAGCCTGGTTCCAGGACCTTGTGGAGAAAATGCAAGCTCAGGTGGCTGTCCCCGACAGAAAATGACCCTGGAAGGTCAATGATGCATCCACATCCCAGAGAACTTGTACAGCTGGGCTACTGCTTTAGGAGGCACACGCCCACCATGTTTGGCTCATGAGACCAGCCCAGGCCTCTAGGCAGACCCTCTCCTGCTGAGACAATTGGGGAACATCAGAGGGGCAGTAAAGAGCTCTATTCGGCTGCCGTTCCAAGTGGCCGTAAGGAACAGTGGGTAGCACATCACACGTGGAGATTACTTGGGCTCAGACCCAGAAGACAGACAAAAAGCAAATGAGGAAAGGATGAGGGCACTCAGCTCGCACAAAAGTGAAATTTTTCACAGAAGAGTTATTTGATGGTAATTCGGACCACAGTTCTGTGAATGTGGGCAAACACAAGGTTACTTGACTTACTGGTCAAGGTAGATCTCATGCCAAAACCGGTTTGGCTCAGTGGATGGAGCGTCGGCCTGCGGACTGAAGGGTCCCAGGTTCGATTCCGGTCAAGGGCATGTACCTGGGTTGCGGGCACATCCCCAGTAGGAGATGTGCTGGAGGCAGCTGATCGATGTTTCTCTCTCATCGATGTTTCTAACTCTCTATCTCTCTCCCTTCCTCTCTGTAAAAAATCAATAAAATATATTTTAAAAAAAAAAAGAAAAAAAAAAGGTAGATCTCATTTCACCAGATAATTAGCTTGACTCACTCACTGCTCCATTCTCCTGGAGGGAACAGTTTACGGATAGATAAATGCATGGGGATGGTGTTTCCAGGCTGGGTCTACAGCCATGGCAATGAAAGGAAACAGGGTAACTCTCTGACCAAAAAATAAATCATAATAATATGACTCATCAAGATCCTCGTCTCCACCCACGATTGCTTTACCTGCAGCAATCCAGCTTTGAATGCTGACTCACAATACCCACCTTAACATCAGTTATGCTGATGTCATAACAATGATGGCAGCTGCCACTGATGGAATCCTCACTACTTCCCAGGCAGCAGGATATGTCTGCGTTCATTCATTCATCCCGCTAACATTTAATGAGCATCCACCATGTGACAGCGCTGCTCTAGGTTTCAGGGTACAATCTGAGTAGAACCAAGTTCCTACTGTCCTAGAACTTTCTTCCCAGTAAGAGAAAGAAAACAGAAAATTAAATACAGCTGTACCAGACAGTGGTCAAGGCAATGAAGAAGAGAGTGGGATAAGTATGCTGTCCAAACAAGACCTCCAGGAGCACACTTCTGGTTCAGGAATACGTTGGGCCTACTGACTCATTGCAACAGGGAGCACCCACAGCCCTGGGATCCAGGCACCGAAGAAGAGGATGTTCAAGACACTTATTGCAACACCTGGGCTGTGTTAGGTGATTAGGGGAAGGGGTCGAAAATAAAGCAGGATTTTGCTCTAAATCATATACTGTCAGGAAGAGGGAGTGATTCTATGCGTGGGCACTGTAGTGACTCTTAACTAGAAGGCAGTGAGGCAATCACTCCCAGTTGCCAGAAGGGGGAGATGTGGCCATGTTTGAGGTCTGGACAATCATGTTTCTATCTGCATCTGGAAATGACTAACAAGGGAAGATCTTGCATCTGTCTTGACCCATCATGGTCAGAGTGGCCTTAGCTGATGCTGATGTTCCGTGGAATTGTTTATTTCAGTAGGAGAGCACATTGCTGAGCGGGGGAGCCAGGCCGGCGGCCAGCTGTCAGGGCTGCTTCTCTCTCTCCTGCACTCAGTCCTCCTTCCACCTTCCAAGTCAGGTGCTACTGTGTCATTTTTCTTTTATAAACGAGAAACTAAGGCCCAGAGAGGGGAAGGACTAACCCTAAAGCAAGCAACTAAGAAAGCCAGGATTCTAAGTAGGTTAGCTGATGAAACCTATAGAATTTACTAACCTATGTCACCCCAATAAATTCAATTTTTTTAAAAAAGTAAAGAATTTTTTTAAAAAGTCAGTTATCTGACTTCAGGACCAACCAGCCTCTTATCCACTCCACACACAGATTCCAGCAGTGTGAGCCTTTTGAACTCCCGCGGCAGGAAGTTACCTCCAAAAGAGTCAGGGGTGGTTTCCGTGGGAGAGAGGACACGAAGCCTACAGGGCAAACGGCTACCAGTGGACACCCCGATACCTAGGCCAGAGTTCCTGCAAATGCCCAAGAAACAAGTCCACCTGATCAGTCCACCTGACAGGGATGAGGAAACATATTCCATTCTATTTAAACTGGAAGGTTTCTTTTTCAATAATCTCATCAAAACCAATCTAGGTCAGCAACTTATGAACTACAACCTAGGTCTTGAACACTGGAACAAGTAGGTTATGAGCATAAAGGTACTGTTCTGGCCGTAAGGGTAACAGCCATGAGGCAGCAGAGTCAGGCTTACCAGGAGGTTTTCCGGCTTGAGGTCCCGGTGCACGATGTTCTTGTCATGCATGTGCACGAGAGCCTTACACAAGTCCATGAGCATGAGGGCGGCGTCGCGCTCTGGGAACTTCACGTGTTCTATGATGGCATCGAAAAGGTCCCCGCCCTGCACGTACTCCATGATCAGGTAGATCTCCGTGTCCGTTTCGTACACTTCGTGCAACTTCACTATGTTGGGGTGAGAGAGGCTCTGGATAATTAAGATCTCGCTGTCGACCATGTCCTCCTTACCCTTGAGTTTGGCCTTGTCGATGATCTTCATGGCGTAGGCCTGCCTGGTCTCCCGGTGCCGGCACTCCTTCACGATGGCGAAGTTGCCGTCCCCGATGACCCGGCCGGCCTCGTACTGCTTCTCCACGCTGGCCGAGATGATGCCCGCGGGCCGTCGCTTCCGGCCACCGGGCCTCTCTGGCTTGCTTTCCTCTGCCCTCATCTTGGGCTCCTTTTCTACCCTTGCGGGTTGGTCATCTCTGGGAAGCATCTTTCTCCCGCCGGACACAGGTGGCTTTTTCTCCTTCTCTGCCTCCTGCTCCTCCCCTCGGGTCCTGGGCGGCTTCTCGGGGTCGGCTGGGTGCTCCCTGAGGAACCAGCCACCATGCTTATTCCTGGCGTCTTTCTTCCCATCCCGCGGCCCCTCCTCCCTGACGGGCTGGGCTTCCGTGACATCCTTCTTAGCCTTGGCTGCTCCTTGCGGCTGACCTTCCTGACCTTTGGGGTCTGCGTCCTCTTTCTTGTCCGTGTTCTTGCTGGGTCTCAGCTCCTGAGTGGGGTTCCTGGGCCTGCTCCTGGGGCCGTCAGCCTTCCACCCGTCCTCCCCGCCTGGAGAGTGGGCCTCGGGGGACCTCCTGCAGCTCCTGGTCCTCACCAGCTTGTCCACGTCATAGCGCGGGCCCTTGCCCAGGTCCAGCTCGCTGGTGCCCAGGGACAGCCTCTCCCTTTGCAGGCTCTGGCGAAGCTCCCTCTCTCTCTTGCACTTCTCACACCGGATGATTTCCCCCGAGGTCTTCTCGATCTCCACGCCCAGGTGCTTCTCCCCGCTGCCATGCCTCTCGACAGGGCCTTCCCGGGGTGGCTTGCCGCCGGACTCAGGCTCCCGTGCGCCCCTCACCCACGTCTTCTGGGCCCTCGCCCCGTCCTCCAGCCCCGGCTCCATGGGGGTCTTCCCCTGCCGTCTGATGGCTGCCTTGGACCCAGCAGCCTCACCGCAGCTCTTGGCCGGCTCAGCCTCCCCACAGTGGTGTCCCCCTTTCAGAGCCTTGCTATAGAGCCTGCTTCTCAGCCTCGGAGAAGGGACCCTGCTCTGCTGGCTCAGCGTGAGGGCCCGGGCTTTGCTGGGGTACAGCTCTTCCATGGCCGCCTGAATGTTCTTCAACGTCAAGGGTTCCTTGCCCATGGCGATGAAGGCATCCCCTTCCCGGAAGAAATCAGAGACACTCCGGATCTCCCTGCCCTTGAGGTTGAACAGTTTCCTCACGCGATCACTCTTCCACCGTGGGAAGCCCAAGGCCTCCGAGACGTCCGCCAAGAGCTGCTCGAAGGTCTGCACGGAGCGCCGATTGAGGAGCAGGGTGACCTTGCGCAGGGGGTGCCCGCCCGGCTTCACCACGGTCACGACCCTGGGCTTCAGGGCGCTGTTCTCGGCGTGGATGCAGTGAAGGCCGTGCTGAGGGCTGAACACGGGCACCAGGGAGCCGCGGGGGCCCAGGCACGGTCTCTCCACGTGCCCCCGGCCAGCAGGCAGCCCCGTGCCCTGCAGCTTCCGCTCCATGAGTCTGGAGCTTAGATATTTTAGCGAATGGTCACATGGGCCTCGATGTCCTGCCAGAGGAAAAGGACAACAGGGTATTAGTCAAGAATGGGTTCAAGGAGCCTTTGACCTTCAGCAAGACTCTCCTAAAGGTTCCTGGTTCTATTACAGTTTATAAGGGTGACCTTTGAGGATCTGCTTGAAATGACGGGGCCTTCGTACTTTAGGTCTAATCGCTGTCTCCTCTGTGAGAGACCAGGAGTGTGGAATAGAATCTGCTTTGGGCCTGAGGTGGCTCCTGTAGGCCTCCCAGGGACCCCCTAGGTTGGACCACCCCTCAGGAGCCCATTCTAGGCAAGGCCTGACTCTGAGAACACAACTCCTGCTTCCCTAAAGTGAGGTGACCTTCAAGGATCCACAACTGAGAAAAAAGGTCCAAGGTTTGCTACCCAAGAAATACCACCAAGAGGTGAGAACATTCTGGAACTTTACAGAACCTTAATCTCACCCATCTCAACTTTACTCAGCTTGACTTTCAACCCACTCACGGCGAGGCAGTCTGTGAAGAGGTTATGTCACAGTTTGAGACAGATCTGGCTTTGAATCCTGGCATGGCCACCGACTGACTGTGTGTGTGAACTTGGGCAAAGTACTAACATTTCAGTCTTTTCATCTATGAAGTCGGGATGCTAACACTCTCCTCCCAGGACTTTTGTGAAGAATAAATAACAAAATGAATACAATTTACTTAGAGGACTTAACACACAGGCATAGTAATTGGCAGCTACTCATCCTGTCTACACCATCTAATTGTATGATCACTTCATCGGTAGTAACGTCATCTATTGAGAAGGTAGAACCCCACTGTGCACAGCTTCACCTGGCCTCACAGAGCTCCTGGGCAAACAACGGGGTGGGTATTTAAAGCTCTGATTGGGATTTTCTTGCTCTGGGGGGTTAAAAAAAAGAGTTGACAATTTCAGTCTACATCTAGAAAGTTCTCCTCCAAAAGGTTTTTTTCTCTCATTATTAAAAAAAAAAAAGGAAAGAAACCATTATTTAATGTTCAGAGCATTTTGTTCATTCTCCTTGTATTTCCAGATAAACTGAATAAATGAATAAACCAAGATTCTGTGTTTCCTGATCAACTGTACCCAGCCAGCATAAACTAGAAGAGACAAAAAGCGGTTTAATTTCCATTCCCCTCCAGGTCGGGAAAGGAAACAGGAAAATGACCAAATGTGTAGAGCAGCTCGACCATGAGGGTGGGCGGGGAGCTATTCAAGTGACCCCACAGGATCCATATGCCACGTCCCACGTGTAGGAACCTGCCACCTGTGCCTCCTCGAAAAAGAAGCTACAAGTGACTTTTGAAGAACATTTGAATTGTGGCAAAGGCTCCTGTTGTGCCAGGATGGGCAACTTGACCGAGCGTATTTACCCAGAACATTTTTTTTTTCGTTTTTTAATTATAACATACAATCTGTTCTGCGATGATTTCCATCTAGACACAGGTGTCAGAGTAGATGACAAGTGGTGGCTGGTACTGATCTTCCCACGTGCCATAGATTTGTGAGCTTAACCATCCCGCTGACAGTGGCACTATTTATGGGCATCTGTTATTCCTTTTCTTCTCGTGCTCCGTAGTCTGCCTCCGTATTTGTCGGAGAGAGCTGGTGCTGAGAGAGAGGGCTCCAGGAGCAATACTAGTTTGTGTTTCCTCAATGGAAAGATTGAAGGGTGCCAAGGAAGGTGACCTTCCAATGTATGTGCGCAAAGGAACCCGTGTTCTCATTTGTTATTCCTATGGTGCTTCTCAGAGTAAAACCCTCAGTACAGCCCGGCCAGGTGCTCAGTGGTTGAGCATCGACCTAGGATTCAGAAGGTCATGGTTCAGAAGGTCCCGGTCAGGGCACATGCCCAGGGTTCAGGATGGAGGAGAGGGAGCAGTGTTTCAAAAGCCTGTAAGAGGCGCTGGGACCCAGGTGATGAGGTACAACAGCGTAAGCCGCACAGGCCCCAGGGCCCCGGGGGTGGGTGTGGGGGTGCGGCCATGTGGGGCCATGAGGACACACTGACAGCCAGGGAACAGCAAGGGGAGGGGCCGTGAGGAGTGATAGAATGACAAGGAAGAACAGGAGCCGGTGTACCTGAGCACAGGTGACATCCCGCCCTGGGGATTCCGAGGACACTGGCTGAGGTCCCGTGGGAGCAGGTGCAGCCACTGGGACTCCACGCTGGACATTAATATTAACGCGGCCTCGTTTGCTCCCAGGGCTGCCGAGGCCCCGGACATCCGGTGGCCACACAATCACAATCACAGTTCTCCCTGGCGGCTTTCCTCCAGACGGACCCTCTTCCCACTTCCGATCATTCCGGCACACGAAGCCTCTATGCTCCCTTTTGCCCGCTGTCCGTGGGCCACTGCGGGGAGCCTCTCCAGATGCCGCCCTGGCCCTGGTGTTGTCCTCGAGACACCTGATGCTGGTTCGCTTTGCCCAAAGCTTCCCGGGGTGGGGGGGGGGGGGGGAGGGCGGGCGGGGGCGGGGAGAACAGCTTATCTTTCTGTCTCACCCCTGGGTTTACTGTTTCCTCCCAACACTCCCAGCTCACCCACGACCTCATCGCTGGGGTGTCACCACTCACTCAGTAAAATTCCAAGAGGGCAGGGCTCCCAAGCCGGCTGCTGTTTCCTATGCCCTGGATTTTGAATCCCCACTGTCTGTGGCAGCTCAGAGATTCACGATAACCGTGACTTGGGCCGAGTTTTGCTTTTCCCGGCGCTGTCCAGGTTGGCTTTTTGGACGCGCCCCTTCAGAAGGAGAGCGGTGAGGACCCCCACCTGGGGCCAGTCTGCAGCTGACTGATGCCCGCAAGACTTCACCATGTTTTCCTTTCTGTCTCCACCGACCTGTGCCACAACAACATGCAAACACTGGACTAGCTGACTTTTTCCACGACCCATCCACCCCTATGGGTGAGGCTGCAGAAATCACTCAAAAAGCACTCCTCCATCTTCTGTGTGGAAAGACTGAGCCCATCTATCTCATTTCTCCATCTTTGTGCCTTGGTTTGGGCAGATCTGAGACTGATGTGAAGACCTTGGGAATCTCTGAACCATGTGTCCGTGCTGGGCCCTGAAACCTCTCACCCTCATGTACCCGATGCCTATCTGAGGGGCAGGCAGACACCTCCACCACTTATTGTTGTACAGAACAGAGGAGGCAAAGGGTCTGTGGTTTTGCATGATTTTGACTTCTGGATAAGACAACCTTCATGGCCTTGGCCGGTGGGGCTCAGTTGGTTGGAGTCATAGGGTCACCGGTTGGCTTAATTCCCGGTCAGCACCCATACACAGGTTTCAGGTTCGACCCCTGGTTGGGGCAGAGTGTACAGGAGGCAACCCATCAATGTTTGTCACATCAATCTTTCTCTCTCACATCGATGTTTCTCTCCCTCTTTCTCTCTCGCCCACTCTCTCCCCCCCTCTCTCTTTCTCTCTAAAATCAATAAAAACATATCCTCCGGTGAGGATTAAAATAAAACACAACCTTAATGTACAACATAAAATTAAATAGCAAGTAAAACTATGGGAGAAGAAATGTGTCCAAAAGATATATAGCTTTCATTCATATTCAGGAGAGAATACACATTTGAAAAACAGTGAGCCTGTTTATGTAAAATAATAATAAGGGAATATTATGAATAACTTTGTGCTCATAAATAAGATAACTTAAATGAAATGGACGGATTCCATGAAAGATACATATTACCAAAGTTGACTCAAGGAGGAATAAATAAACTAATAGCTTCCCCTGTGCTATTTATCTGAAGCTTAGGTACACTGAGGAAGAACTTTCCATAAATATTCAAGACATGGTCATTTATATGACTGATTGGATTCATGGGGAAAATTGCTTATGTTGAAAAATATATCCTTTGTAAATATCCTTCAATAAAATTAAGGGCAGCAATCCAATCTAAGCAGGATGCAAAGGAGAATTCTAAGGAGGATCCGTGTTCTAGACACAAAGGCTGTGTGAGTGAAAATCTGCAAGTTAGAAATGAAAGGGCCAGTAGCCACCACCCTCAATTTTCAAATGCACCTGCAGACCAGAGACGGTAGGCAATCAGCCCAAGGCTACACAGCTAGTTAGTAAAAACTGAAAGAGTCCTTCCATAGATCCTCAATCTTCTTGAACAATGGCTCAGACGGGTGTAGGGGTGTCATTTGAATCACGAAATAAAGCAAAGCTCACAGGATCATCCAGAGGAAATGGAGCAGGACACAGGCCCATCCACGGGCATCGATACCCCAGCAAAGCAGCCTCCGTTTAGCTGTGTCCTAATTGTTAAGCCAGCCAGAACCCCAACTGGACAAAATAAAGTCACACAGTGTTCCTGCAGCTGGCAATAAACAAGTGAGCTTTTCCCCGATGTCCCCATAGTGTTCTAAAAAAACACTGATCTAAAAAAACAAACTCCCCAAAGTGTTTTAAGATTCTAAACAAAGAAGAGTGATGTTGGGGTAAAGCAGATTGTGGTGCAAACTTTTCTTCTTTTAGGAAATTCAAACTGGGCTTGGGTTTCCTCTTACTTAAAAGTAGGAGCGCAGCCAGTATGGCTCAGTGGTTGAGTGTTGAGTTGTTGAGTGTCGACCTATGAACCAGGAGGTCACAGTTCGATTCCCAGTCAGGGCACATGCCTAGATTGCGGACTTGATCCCCAGTAGGGGGCATACAGGAGGTAGCCAATCAATGATTCTCTCTCATCACTGATGTTTCTATCTTTCTCTCTACCTTCCTCTCTGAAATCAATTTAAAATATATGTGTATATTTTAAAAGTAGGAAAGTCATGTACCATGACCCTGGCTGTAAAAAGGCATCCAACAGGCACCCCAAAGCTCTAGCAGTGGCCCCAATAGCCACCTTGAGTGCCAGAGCCACGAGGGGCCTGGCCTACATCTAGGTGTTCATGTCCTCACTGGCATGGGGCCTGCACGGCCCCACCTGCCCAGCTCCCAGGTGGCTGTGAAGACCGTAACGAAATGATGGACATAGGGGACCTGCATGTGGGAAGCACTCATGCTTGCTGGTTAAAGCAGATCGCCAACAGGGGCACCAAGGCGAGCCAGCCCCTCTGCTGAGAAGCCAATGTCAGAGGGCAGAGCCTTACATCATCCCTCAAACAGCCCGGGCCTTCCGAGGGCCTCCTATAAATAACAGTTTTCACAAAGACCGCTGCCTTCAGAGCCCTGAGAGGGTACACGGTGGCAGATGTGGCTTCCCCAGGAGTGGAGGTGAAGCTTCTGCAGTCTCCCTTGCGATGCTGTCTCTTGGCATTTGCCAAGAATATGTAATTGGAAGGGACGGGCTCTTCTAAATAAACGGGCTTTCCTTGGGAAGATTCCAAATACACAGACCTGGCGCCAGGCCTGGGGTGGGCTGGCCACAAACAGGTGTTGTGTGAAAGAACCCAGGAAATCCAGTTAATGCAAACAGCCTCCCCGCTGAGTGCGTAATCATCAGAGCGTGCTGGGTGATCAAAGCCACCCTGTCCTCAGGACTTCCCATGTTCCTGCCCCAAAGCCTCAGTAAGGAACACGCTACAGGCCAGCACAGCTGTGGATGCTGTAGGTGCCCACCCCCAGCCCCTAACCAGGCAGCGGCCCACCCACCAGCGCTTACGAATGCTGACTGTAAAGGGGCCGCCACTGCTCACTTATCCCAGGAATTACCCTCTGCCGGGAGCCCCAGGGACTGACACACGCAATGCGCCTTCAGAGGGCAGCCCGTGATCCATGACTGGCTGACGGGCACCGGGAAGGGTACAAAAGCCCAGCCCCTCACCCGAAGGCGGGACCAGCTCCGGGGTGCAATGCATGCCCCAGAGCTCCTGTGGTTGCAACCACGCCCTGCTCCCCTCGCTCCCTTCTCCTGACAGCAGACTTCCCCCACCCCGCCGCCTTGCACAATCATGTGCACAAAAATGCTGCTCTGAGGTTCTGCTTCTAAGGAACCTAGACCCACACCACTGCCCGAAATTATGAAAGGCCTTTACATGTTAAAATAAGAACGAGCACTCAGGGTTCAGGAGCTCCGCTCCCCCCCCCCCCAAATTCTTCAGTAGAAGCCATCCTTCCTCTCATGTTTCATTAAAAACAAACGGCCCTAACCGGTTTGGCTCAGTGGATAGAGCGTCGGCCTGCGGACTGAAGGGTCCCAGGTTCGATTCCGTCCAAGGGCATGTAGCTTGGTTGCGGGCACATCCCCAGTGGGGGGTTGCAGGAGGCAGCTGATTGATGTTTCTAACTCTCTATCCCTCTCCCTTCCTCTCTGTAAAAAATCAATGAAATATATTAAAAAAAAAAAAAAAAAAGATAGCCATGGTCGGTGTGTTCAGTGGTTAGAGCATCTACCTGAGTCCTGACAGGTTGAGGCTTCAATTCCTGGTCGAAGGCATGTACCTGGGTTACAGGTTTTACCCCAGCCCTGGTCGGGGTATGTGGGGGAGGCAACCAATCTATGTGTCTCTCTCACATCGATGTTTCTCTCTCTCCCTAGCTCTCTATCTATGAATGAATGAATGAATGAATGAATGAATGAATGAATGGTTATGAAACAACAGACCTATTACTGCTTGAATTTTTAGTGAATGGTAGTTAATTGTAGGTTAAAAAAACACAGTGCCAACCTCCAGATAGCCAGAAACCGCTGAGAATGTTTGACACTGATTGAAGGCAGCATGAAAAATATAAAACTCTCCTTTTCTCCCTCCCCTTGGGATGGGCTGATATTTAAAACCCCATTCCCTCTTCTCAAGAGAGTAAAAATCCATCAAATATATACGTTTTTCTTTATTAACATCCTCACTTAAGCCTACTTAAAGGAGCCGAGCAGGCGTGGCTCTGTGGTTGAGCATGGGCCCACTGTGTTTATGGCCAGGAGAACACCCTGAGGGCAGGATAGACACCAGCCTGTCTCCTAACCCAGCCCTCTCAACCTCCGCACCAACACTCCTTTCCCTTCTGAAAACAGCTTCTCAAACACACCTGCTTTGTACTTGTGATGAGGAAAGTGCAACTAAAATAAAGAGCCCCAGGCAGCCACCTGGCTGTCGGCTGTGGTGCTTTGTACTGTAGACAAAGCCCCTGGAAAAAAGCAACGAACTCATAAATGTGGCAGAGAACAAGGGAACCACAGGGGTCACCCCACTGGTTCTTGGGGAGGGGAGCTGGCTTATTCTCCATCTCCCCTTAATGTGAGGGGGGACTCCTGTTTTCCTTTTACACCCCGGGACATGCTTGAAAAAGATCATCATCTTTAAGACCTATGAGACATCTTCAGTTATGCTGTTCTTACAGAAAACAATCAGCGCCTTTGAGTTCTAAAGTAATATGAATGGCATTAAAAGAAAGGACTACACGGTCCTAATAGCCGGCACACAGCACATGTGTGACCTCCTCATGAGATTGCTGGGGCGGGGGGTCTGCAGCCCTGGGAGGTCTGCATCTGTTGACTCCCAGTTCCAGAAAGAAAAAAGAGCCCAGCCCGCATGGCTCTGTGGTTGAGCATCGACCCATGAACCAGGAGGTCACGGCTCCATTCTCAGTCAGGGCACATGCCCAGACTGCGGTTCAATCCCCAGCAGAGGGTGTGCAGGAGGCAGCCAATCAGTGATTCTCTCACATCATTGATGTTTCTCTCTCTCTCTCTCTCTCCCTCTCTTTTCCTCTCTGAAATCAATAAAAAATATATTTTTAAAAAAGAAAAGGAAAAGAAGCTTCATCTCCATCTAGTCCACTTGGTGTCTTTCTGTTTCTTTTTTCTCTTTAAATCAGTATGTCCATGATTGGGGTTATCGTAACTTGAACTCAAGGTGAGACACTGAGCAGGGCTGCGGGCGCCTTTTATTTGGTTTTCCATTAGCCAGTCTGACCTGCCAGGCCTGTCTCCAGTATCACTGAAGAACCGGCGTCCTGACATTATCTTTTATTATCCAGACTCAAATATAAACATGTTCTTACCAACATGTGTCAGCTGGCGAAGGGAAGACTATGATGTGGGGGCCAGTGATGTCTAGGACAGTCAGAGACACCTACAAGCAACGCTGAACGTCGTAAGCGATTATGTCTCAGCGAGAAAACAGGACGAACCCAAGCTGTTTGTTGTCAGGCATCTGTAACTCTGCACCTGCAGTGTGGGTGGGACCCTCTGATTCCTACGCAGCCCAACTCCTTGTATCCTTTCCTCTCTCTCCCCGGATTTATTTCAGTTCTAGAATGTCTCTGTTTATTCTGTGCCACCTGCAAAGACAGTTAGAGTACATGGAACGTCATGAAATAGCTTTGTATGTTTTTACTCCTAAATATCATTAGCAAGTGGACAAACTATAAAGCCAAAATTTTTAATCATATAGATTACGCTTTCCTACATAATAGCAATAACCAGTTGGAAAAATAAAACTTAAAAATAAGAACACATGTAATGTCAACGTAAAAAGGATTCCTAGGAATGACGTTAGCAAGAAACGTATATGATCAACATAAGGAAAACTACAAAACTGGGAGAGGACATAGAAGATCCAATTCAATGACTGCCCATTCCAGAATGTGAAGTCCTAGTGAGCTGAACACATCAATTCTTTCCCATTGTAATTTGTCGCTGTGATGCACTAACAGGATTGTTGAGGGAAGACAGAAGAGAAATGAGTAATGAGTAATGAACATAGTAAAATATATTACAGAGCTATAATTACAGCATCTTGGTACTTATACAAGAATAGCTGAATTTAAGTAAAAAGAAAACTGTAACCCCAAAATAGATACTTTTCGACATGGGAATCTAATGTACAATAAAAGATCCTTACAAGCTCATCAGGAAGGTAAAAATAATTTTTATTCAAGATTGAAAGAATTGGTTATTAATTTGGAGATAAAAATGAATTTGGATTTTTATTTCACAAGTATATGTCAAAACAATTTCATATTAATTAAAAGCCATAGCCAGCCATAGCCGGTTTGGCTCAGTGGATAGAACAGCAGCCCAAGGACTAAAGGGTCCCGGGTTCGATTCTGATCAAGGGCACATACCTTGGTTGCAGGCTCAATCCCTGGCCTTGGTCAGGGCGCGTGCAGGAGGCAACCATTGATGTGCCTCTCTCACATCGATGTTTCTCTTTCTCTGTCTCTCCTCCCTTCTACTCTCTCTAAAAATCAATGGGAAAATGTCCTTGGGTGAGAATAAACCAAAAAGAGCCACAGCCAAACATAAATCAAACCACTGAAGAGAGGAGAAGTCTGGAAATTAGAAACATTAAAGGGAGAACACAAGTAAACAATCCCAGGAGTTCTTCTGTGTCCTACAGGACGCAGGTGTGCGATGGGCTGACTGACATATTGGCACCCACAACGGGACAGTGCTGAGGCCATGGGTCAGGTAGGAAGGTGCCACAACCAATAAATGCCAAGAAGCTCAGTGGCTTCCATAGTAAAGCCTCTTGTTCCTATGAATTCCCATGTGGACTGAGCAGCCTTCCTCCAGCTCAGATCCTCCAAGGTTGCTGAGCAGTGGGAGAGACATGATGGCAGTGCCTTGGCTCTACCTGAGAATGACACACCGTTTGGTGTGTTCAGGTCCTTGAACTAAGAGTTGCTTGAAGCATGGAGTATGCTGGGGAGGGCTTAGTCAGGGAGGCAGAGCTCAGTTCCTGAAGACGTATTAGTCAACATAGGCTCAGCTCTGCTGCGGTAACAAATCAACTTCATCATCCTAGTAATTGCCCCAAGAATGGGCCAACCAACTGTCAGAATAGGGACTGTGGACAGGGAATGAGAGCATCTGCTAAAGAAGGGGAGCACATGATATCTGGGGAGCACCACCTGTCTGCCTCAGCGGTAGAGGCACAAACTCCAGAGGGTTATTCTGGTTGCAGCCAATCTGAAAGCAACTTGGCATCTGGAATAAACTGAACAACCAGCTTCATGCAATCTATTCTTGCAACGACACTCTTAAAACCACGGCTATTGTTGCTGGGAAACCTGCTCCTCCAACCTGCCCTGAGACCCAGCGATGCTTCTTGACAGGTGCCCTGGACTAGCTCATGGATATGGAGAGGGCTGGTGGGGAAAATGCCCTGCTACTTTGGGGGGATCCCAAGATGAAAAGGCAAGTGGTATGTGGTCTCTGGGGGTGACAGGTAAGCACCTGCTTATGAAGCGTTTGTCACAAGTTCCTAAGAGATGCAGCAAGGGCACTACACGTCTCCCTCGAGGTCCGCGGGGGCTCTGCCATGAAGGTGATGCCTGTACCAAGGCCAAGAGACAAGTAGAAGTTTGTCATGGGCGAGAGCAATCAGGGTCAAAGCCACTGCCGGCTCACGTGGCTTCCAACAGTTGGTGCATTAGGTTAATAATTCATACAAAGAGGAAACACCAAGTTACAGTTTAAATTATTTAATGCTGCAAACTGTAACACATGATTTCACTCTAGCGACCACAAGGATTTGTTTCCAGTGTGTAACATTTTTTAAGATTTATTGATTTTTAGAAGTAGAGAGAGGAAAGGAGAGGGAGAGAGAGAAAGAAACATCTACGTGAAAGCGGAATATCGATTTGGCTGCCTCCTGCACACCCTCTACTGGGGATCAAGCCGGCAACCCAGGCATGTGCCCCGACCAGGAATCAAACCAGCAATCATTCGGTGCACGGACAAGGCCCCACCAGCTGAGCCATACCAGCCAGGGCAGTTGGTGAAATTGTTGTTTGTCTGATAGGGTGACCTCGTGTTCTCTGCCCCCCACCTCCCCAGAGTGCTGAGTTTCCACGTTCCCTGTTACGTAATTCCCCGGAGATTATTTAACCTGCACCAGGTCTGCTGTCTCCTTGGAGAACGTTGAGCATCTGAGTCCAAAAACACAGAGTGGAAAGTTGCTTGTTGGTGCTCTTCAAAACTGAAGGCAGATAGCCAATCTCACGTGACATACTATGACGGCTTCTAACTCCGAACCATCCACACTTCTCTCAATGTTTTTCACTTTCTCCAAACATGTGGAACACAAAACAGTGTGTACTTAATTAGGCAAAAGGTCGCTAGAACCCTCTCCAGCAGACACAACAGAAAGGCTAGCAAAGCACCTCAAATCATCCCAATGAATGCTAATGAAGTATCCCCCAAAAATAGACACCACAAAATGCAGCAGTTCCTGAGAAATTGGTTTAGGAACGCTCGAGTCAGTGAGGAAAGATGGGGTGATGAATGTGGCTGAACACAGCTCTGGCCTTGAGCTCTCCCGGTCCTCCTGTGGACACGTGTGGTCTTCACCCCGGTCAGTGGCACCATCAACTGCCCAGATCCCCGTGACTAAGCATCATCTCCACCTCCTCTTCTCTTCCCTCACCTCCCACATCCGGTCAATCTCCCAGTCCTGTGGATTCCACCTCCAATATGCCTCTCAAATATGGCACCTTAACTACTTACTGCCTTAGAGCCCACCCTCATCACATGTGACCTGACCCATCTGTCTCCGGCCTTCCTCCCCTCCCCTCCCCACCCACCTGGACAAAGTGATGTCTCTAACCCACAAAGCGGGTCATCTCACCTTTAGAAAACAGTCTGGTGGACTTCCACCTGTTCTCAAATTCTGGGGGAGCCTCGCACATATTCTAGGGGGCTCAGATGTTCTCTAAAATTATTCCCCGCTTAACTTTATCCTTTCATTTTCATGATCACCTTTTTTAAGATCATCAATAGAAAATCAATGAAACGTATTCTGGATCATCCGAATGACCACGTGATGACCAAGTGCTGCCACATTATTTCACCGTACGTATTCTTGCATTGATGATGTAGTAGGCAACAAGAAATATTTTTTTAACTGTCACAGGCTAACGAGAAAAATAACAAATCGGACTAAGTATCGAGCGAGGAAACGGCTGAGAGCATTGAGCCATCAGACAACTCAGGTGGCGTAGCACATAGCATCCCAAATTCATAAGAACCCAGACAGGATCTCTTCCGCCTAAAGGGTAACTTGCAAATAATACTTCCATTTACAATAATATCTGCTAAGAGCTTTCACTTCACTAAATTCTCAGAACATGGTCATGCCCATTTTATCAATGAGGAAAAAGAGGCTCAGAGTGGTTGAGTACCTTGCTCAGAATCACACAGCTTTGAAGTTTCAGAGCCAAGATGTGAAGGCAGTTCTGATGGACTCAAGAGCTCTAACCCCCGAAATGACACATTCCATGGCACCCTGCCATTTACAGAGTTCTGTGAACACTCCACCTTCGAGATCAGCCGAAGCAGCACTGGAGACCTCCCTATCCCTTCATACAGCCACTGAACTGGTGCTCTCTCTACTCCATCCCTGACTACACACACCACGAGGCCTCCACGTACACCACTGTCCCAGAGAGACTGCCGGTTCTCCTGGGTATGGATTTTATGGGCTTGCTCAATAATGTTGATGAGCCCATAGAAAGATTTTCCCTTTTATCATCAAACAACCCTCTGAGGTTGGCTGGACAATCATGATTAAGTTAATAAAGGTGAAGACACTGAGGTTCCCAGAGAAGTCAACGACTTGCCCCAGGAAACCAGGGAGCCTCAGATCTCTGGGGCTTTCTTCAAACCCGTGGAAGACAAAAACGTGTTTGCTTCATTGGGCAAAAGGGTGCCAGAGCCCTCACATCCCTGACTCCCAGGACAGCCGTCTTCTTCCCCACTCTCCCACTCTCCTGGTATTTCCCTCTTCTGACCTACATTACCAGGTAGCTAAAAAAAAAAAAAATCCTTTCCAAAGAACTCCCCCACATGCTTTACCACCAGATGGGCCAAATTTAGCCACTAACCGGAGGCCACCAAGGAAAAGGTGGGGAAACTGACACCAGATATCATGGCCCCATGGATACAAGGAAAGGAAACCTCATCAGGCAAGAGCCTCTGCCTACAGCAGCCCATCCAAACCCTGACACAGTGAGCCCATGTCCGGCAGAGGCCTCCTGGAAGGCCAGGTGGGTGGAGACCTGCCCACCCTCTCTGACCAGGTACCACCCCCTGCAGTCTGTGGTGTGCTGGTTCCACTGGCCAAGACAGCCTTTTCTTCCCACTTAGTGGCTTTAGAAAGAAGCTGAGACATTAAACCAGCTCGACACTGTACCAGAAAAAAGCAAAACAAGGGCCTAAAATATTCAAATATTTAGGAAAACATGGAGGGTAGATTCCTTGAACTGGGAAAAAGGGGGATGAGAGAAGCCAAGAAATGAGATCTTAGGACAACTCAGCAACTCTGAGGCTCAGAATAGTGGGGTAGCAATCTGGTTTTGCTTTTCTGAGCAGAGCGCCCAAGCACCATGCCACCCCTTCTGTTGGGCACAAAGATGAGGGGGTTCACGGGCGCTGAACCCCTCCCTACTCATCCCATGCCTGGGCACAGGGCGCCCTCTGCCCGGAAGGAGGCACCTTGTGAGAATGCGTACAAAGGCTCTCTACGGGCCAGCCCAGCTAACCCAAGATTAATGATACAGTTTTACTCGGATCCCATGGGGAAGAAAAATGATGTTGAAAGTGAGAGGGTCCTTTTTTTTTTTTTTTTTTTTGGTTTGGTTCTCTAGAATCAGATCCTGGAATAAGAATCCCCATGAAAGTGTTTTATTAGGAAGTATCACTAGGAAAAACTGGTAGGGGAGTAAAGAAGTGAGAGAAAGAAGAAAAGCAAGCCCAGCAAAGACCCATGGAGGTCAGCTGACACAACTCCACCATGGTCTCTGGAGACAAAGGAGGTTACGTCTCCAGTGTCCCAACCAAGGGCAAGGGAGCCGGACTATTTATACTCCAGCACCTCTCAGTCATTGGTCAGGGGCTGCCCCCAGGGGAGACGTCCATTCCCAGGCCCTCCTTGCTCTTAGTTCCTTCCTCCGGACAAGCTGACCCCAGCAGCCCAAGGTCATCCTCCAATGAAGAGGAGGGCTGGCAGTGGGACCAGGGTACCGATGCGCACAAAGGTGGCAAAGGTCTCTGAGGAAATGCAGCGCAGCACGGGGCATCTACCACAGTCCACTATCCAATATCTCTTTTTTAAAAAAAAATATATATTTTATTGATTTTTTACAGAGAGGAAGGGAGAAACATAGAGAGTTAGAAACATCGATGAGAGAGAAACATCGATTCAGCTGCCTCCTGCACATCTCCTACTGGGGATGCGCCCGCAACCAAGGTACATGCCCTTGACTGGAATCGAACCTGGGACCCTTCAGTCCGCAGGCCGACGCTCCATCCACTGAGCCAAACCGGTCAGGGCCAATATTCCTTTTTTAAAAAAATATATTTTATTGATTTTAGAGAGGAAGGGAGAGGGAGAGAGAGACAGAAACATCAATGATGAGAGAGAATCGTTGACTGGCTGCCTCCTGCATGCCTCCCACTGGGGATCCAGCCCGCAACCCAGGCATGTGCCTTTGGTCAGAATCAAACCTGGGACCCTTCAGTCCACAGGCCGACGCTCTATCCATTGAGCCAAACCAGCTAGGTTGTCCAATATTTCTTTCTCCAAGTTTTGCCAAAGTGTTGGCCATGATAACACAGACTCCATCTCTGTTATTCTGAAGCCTCGGCAGGACCCCTTACCAGTCTTGCACTTCCTTGAGCTCACCATCGAAGACCCTGACCCAACGACCTTTCAGACCTCAACGGGATGGGTGACAGAGCGTCTTTCAGAAGTCAGTCCTGCCTCCGTCTTTCCCCAGGGGAGCGTTTGAGGGCACCGCCCAAAGCAATCCAAATACTGAACTGAAGTGCTTTTCTGAGGTGGTGCTGCCAGGCAAACGCAACACCCCTTTCCTTTTTTACTTCCTGGGGCCCGTTTCTTGCTATGCTGCCCCATGGATAAGCGCCATGCGTGGCGACTGCTCTAGATGCCCCACTGATGGTGACCACGATCATTCACGCAACACCAGCCCCGGCTGCGCGGGCAGTAACGGGACCAGCTTCACAGCTCCTAACAGTCACCCACGCACAGGACCACCGAAGGCCAGTATCCTCCCCGAGAGCCAATGATGAAGGCAGGACCCAGCTCCGATGTGACAGCTGTCATCCCGGACGACACCTCAAGGAAAGGAAATGGGGCCAACAGGGAGGGGGGAGGCAGAGGGATGACTAACTTGGGGATGAATAACAACTGAGTTCCCTCCACAACTTCTCACCCCCCACTCCCAACAGGTGGGTACGCTGAAAAGGTGTCCCCAGCCGCCTCTGCCCGCCTCACAACACCGCCCCCAGAGCCAGGCGTGGAAGGCCGTGTAAACGCGCTCCTATATTTGTGGTTAATTAATGGGACATTTCACCAACTCATTTTTTTCTGTTAATTCCTAAATGCTTTGCCTCTATCCTTTTTCCTGATGGTCCTCTGCGTGTTTTCTTACCTAGTTCTAAGGAGGGTCTCCTTGCCTTTAGCTGGGTCAGCGAGCTCTGGAGCCCTGGGTTCAAATCCCAGCTCCAGCGCTCCGGGCCATGTGACCTTGGGCAAGTCGGGAGTCCGGCACCTCCGCGCTCTCAGCTGAGAAAAGCGCGCTCAGGTTTGTGCAGGGGATGAAATGAGGTCAACCTTGAGGAAAGCACCGGGCAGGGTGAGACGCTCGCTTGGTAAATGCCAGCTCCCTCTCGGTGCCCTCCCCGTGAAGTCCACCTCACCTCGCAAGATGCCCACGCGTTTCTCTGGGAGCCCCTTTGGGTGGCGAGAGAGGGGAACCAGCTCCGGACAGCGGTATCCCCGAGCGAGCCAGTTTCAGCTGGTGTAGACGCGCCCGCGCGCACACACGCACATTGCACTCCGGCACCCCCGCGGGCCGGGCACCCCCGCGGGCCGGGCACCCCCCGCGGGCCGGGCATCCCCCGCGGGCCGGGCACCGCTTCCCCACCCCGCACGGAGCGGAGTCTCAAGTTCAGGAGACAGTAGCGCTCCCACCCCCCACCCAGGCGGCGTCCCTGCCCGGGTCCCCGTCCCCGCCGGAGCGCCAGGCACTTACCCGGGGCAGGCCGCGCGGGGCAGCCGGGGGCGGGCCGGGCGGGGGGCGGCGGGCGCGGCGGGGGCGCTGCGGCCGGCATCGTGCGCGCTCGGCTCCGGGAGAGCGGGCTGGCGGCCGTCGCAGGGGCAGCGGCTCGACGGCCCCGCGGGCGCGGGAGGCGGGGCGCGACGGGAGCAGCCACGAGCCCGCCCGCCCTCTCTCCTCTGGGGCTCCCGCAGCCGCCCCGCGCCGCTGCGCCCGCGACTACGGGAACGTCTCCGGGGGCGCCGGGCTTAGCAACCGCGCGCCCGCCCAGCTCCCTGCCTCTGCGCCGGGCCGGGGTGCGCGCCGCGGGGGCCCTGGAGACCGAGGGGGGCCCGGCTTGGACGTGCGCTCGCACCCACCGCAGTGAGCGCCTAGAGGCGTCCCCGGGGACCCCACAAAGCCCCGCCTCTCCCCGCCCGCCGGTCCCGCCTTTCCGCTCCTTCCCGGCGCGCACCCCGCGGAGCCAGGCGGGGTCGGGCTTTGAACGGGCGCCTCGCCCACGCTCTCGGTGACTGGCGGACCAAAGCCGCCCCCGGGCGCCCCGGCAATCCTCGCCCCTCCCGGCAGAGTCCAGACTGCCCGCTCCACTCCCTTCCTCCTACCCCGTTCCCGCCGCTGCTGTCACACAGGCTCCAGGTCCAGCAGCTGCCCTCCATCCTTGGTGCCCCTCGGATTCAGACACCTGCGCACACCCTGGTCCACACTCGTGGCCTCAGAGACACAGGCTGCAAAGCATCCCTCCAGCCTCCTGCTTCCTGGTACCATTGGCTGCTCAGTGCCCCTTCCCAGCACCATGTGCCCAACCCTCATGTTTGTAGATCCCAGGTCTGTAGCCACACAGCCAGGGTTGGGGGGTGAGGGGTAACCATACACCATATTATCTACTGGCTGCCAGGCTGGGAGGGATGATGGACGCGAGGGAAATCCATGCCCACCTCTCCACAAGTCCACAGGCAGGATTACAGCCTGGTCTTTTTATTATTATCATTTATTGTTTAAAATATTACATATAGTATTACATGTCTCTTTTTCCCCCCATTGACCTCTCCCCAGCCACCCCCAGCCCCGACACATGCCCTCACCCCGCTAGTGTCTGTGTCCATTGGTTATGCTTGTACGCATGCATACAAGTCCTTTGCTTGATCTCTTATCCCTTCCCCTCCCCTGCTTTCCCTCTGAAGTTGACGGTCTGTTGATGCTTCTCTGTCTCTGGATCTATTTTTGTTCATCAGTTTATGTTGTTTATTATATTCCACAAATGAGTGAGATCCTGTGGTATTTATCTTTCTCTAACTGGCTTATTTCGCTTAGCTTAATGCTCTCCATATCCATCCATGCTGTTGGGAATGGTAAGAGTTCTTTCTCTTTTTACAGCAGCGTAGTATTCTATTGTGTAGATCAAGCATGTCAAATTCAAAGGCTAATGAATATGGGCCAAATAAATGAGGCATGTGGCCCTCAGGCCTCGAGTTTGACATGATTGATGTAGATGTACCAGAGTTTTCTAATCCACTCATCTGCTGATAGGCACTTAGGCTGTTCCCAAATCCTAGCTATTGTAAATTGTGCTGCTATGAACATAGGGGTGCATATGTCCTTTCTGATGGGTGTTTCTGATTTCCTGGGATCTATTCCTGGAAGTGGGATTACTGGGTCAAATGGGAGTTCCAGTTTCAGCCTGGTCTTGATTTTGCCTCCATCCATCAGTTCACAGAGTGGCCTTGCCCAGCGTTGGTGTTCTGTGAAATTGTTCAGATTCGGCAAGACACGGAGACTGAGCTGGTAGTGCCAGGTCGGCTCCCAGAGGCAGGCTCGCCCTCTTTCTCACACCTCACAGGAGTCTAGAGGCCACTCCTTGTTGCTTCATCCTGAGGGCCACTTTTACACATTGCCTCTTCTCAGACTCCTTACCTCAGACACAAAACGGCTGCACCGGCCTCATGAAGCTACTGTGTGAAAAGGAACTTCTGCTTCTAGCCTGTTCCATGGCCCAAGGTTGATCATCAAGGACCATTTTCAGCGATGGGTTCACCAACATTGAACAAAATGACAAATGACTGGCCTCCAAGTCCCTCAACTTTTATTGAGGGCTTAGGGGGGAGACATAGTGAAATAATCAAGGAATGGGGAGTGTTATTATTTTAAGTAAAGCCTCCCTGACTAGGGAAGGTGGAGGGAAAAGCCTGAAGGAAGAGCCTACAGTTTGAAGACATCACAGTCCACATTGCTTTTACCTTTTGCACTGCGAAACTTGGCTTACCTTCAAACAATTAAATAAGTCTTGTTTGCCAACCTAAAATAAGTAAATAAATGAGCCTACAGTAGTTCCCTTTACCCGTGGTTTCACGTTTTATTATTGTTGTTGTTAATCCTCACCCGAGGATCTTTTCCCATTGGTTTTTAGAGAGAGTGGAAGAAGAGGGAGAGACAGATAGAGAAGCATCGATTGGTTGCCTCCTGCACAGGGATTGAGCCTGCAACTGAGGTACATGGCCTTGACTGAAATCAAACCTAGGACCCTTCAGTCCAAGGGCCAACCCTCTATCCCCTGAGCCAAACCAGCCAAGGCCATGGTTTGTTTCATTTTCCATGGTTTCACCCACTATCCACCACAGTCTAAAAATATCACATGAAAATTTCCAGAAATAAACAATTAGTAAGCTTTAAATTGTGCGGTGTTTTGAGTAGCGTGATGAACTCGCACACCGTCCCACTCTATCCCACCTGGGATGTAAATCACCCCATTGTCCAGCGTTGGCCACACTGGCTACAGACACTAGGCAGCCATTAGTCACCTAGTGGCCGGCTGGGTTATCAGACCCACTGTTGTGGTATCACCGTGCTTGTGTTCAAGTAACCCTTATTTTACTTAAGAATGGCCCCAAAGTCATTCACGTAACTTTTACTACAAAATATTGTTACAATTCTTCTATTATTATTATTGTTGTTAATCTCTTCCTGTGCCTAATTTATAAATTGAACTTTATCAGGTTTATATCTGGGAAAAGACATGGTATATGTAGGGTTCCTTATTATCTGTAGTTTCAGGCATCCACTGGGGGTCTTGGAACATATGCCCTGTGGATGAGGGGACTACTGTGTCTGGAAATTTCTTCCAGGGTAAGTGCCCCTCATGTACTTACTTTCTTTATAGAAGCCTTTCCAGCCACTGTTCCTGGCCCTGTCATTTAATTTTAGGAGTAACGAAAACAAAGAAACTGAGCTCTAGGAAATAGTTAAACTTTTGTCCAGGAGAAATCTGATTTCGTGCAGAGGCAGCAGTCCAGCAGTGTTTAATGATTGGCTAGGTCATCATTTATACTTTAAACAATTACAATGAA
This sequence comes from Myotis nattereri, assembly GCF_964212035.1. NCBI lineage: Eukaryota > Metazoa > Chordata > Mammalia > Chiroptera > Vespertilionidae > Myotis > Myotis nattereri. The sequence goes on from NC_138089.1 coordinate 51,544,718, forward strand.
CACCTTGACTCAAATAATCAGGTTACCGCACAACGGTGAGGGATAAACACGAATGCATCTGGGTGAGCACTGGAAGAAATTGCTAATTGCTTACTCAATACCTATTCTCTCTTTCTGACCTAGTAACAGACCCTGATTTTCAGCCAAGCACACTGCAACCTAGAATAAAGAATAGATTTCCCAGCCTCCCTTGCAGCCAGGACCGGCTATATGAAACGTCCCTGGCTAATAGAATTGGAAGTGTAGTGTCAGAGTTTCAAGTGGGCTCCTTAAAGATGCAAATGCTCTTAATAGATATATTCCTTTGTCCCTCTCCACCTCCTTCTTTGGTCCTGGATTTCAGACATCATGTCTGTGGTAGGTTGGATTATTACTTTCTTTTTTTTTTTAATTTATTGCTTAAAGTATTACAAAGGGTATTACATATGTGTCCATTTTATCCCCCCGCCCTAGACAGTCCCCTAGCCTCCCCTATCTGGATTATTACTTTCAACTCTTCACTCTATCCCTCAGTAGAATTAGACAATCACCTTTTATAGTACATGAAGCACACTTCCCTAACCTTGATTTTAAACTCACTGACTTTGGCCAGTGGGATGTTATTGGACATAATGTGAAGAGAGGGTTGGAATGTACTCCTGTGGGTTGGTTTGCCCTTGTGAGCTCCTGTCAATAACCCAGGTCAGCTGCCTGTCCCAGAAAGATGTGGGGAAACATGCAGCAGACCTAAACTTCAACCTGCTGCTCTGTTCATATTAAGAGAAACATTGAGTCCTAGCCAGTTTGGCTCAGTGAAAAGAGTGTCGGCCTGCAGACAATGGGTCACGGGTTCGATTCCGGGTAAGGGCATGTACCTCGGATGCAGGCTCCATCCCTGGCCCTGGTCGGGGTGTGTGCAGAGGCAACCAATCCATGCGTCTCTCTCACATCAAGGTTTCTCTTTCTCTGTCTCTTTCTCTCTCTTACACTCTCTCTAAAAATCAATGAAAATTTCCAGATGAGGATTAACAACAAAGAGAGAGACCTTGACATACTGTCAATTCCACTTCCATTCACCAGGTCCACTGCTCTCTCCCTGTCCTCCACCCATCTCCCCGTCACTGCCTTGTTCACACTCTCATGACATCCCATCTTGACCATCCCAAGCATTTCCTCCTCCACATTCTTACATCCTTTCCATTCTTACTCCCACATCATCAGCCTTACTGGAGACAAAGAAATCATGCTCAATATTACTCTCTCTGATTACATAATTTTCCCACAGAAAACCTACCAGTGGCTCTATGTCCCCTGAGAGTTAAAATCTAAACCCCTTAGAATGATCTTTTTTAAAATTTTTATTTATTCTAGAGAAAGAGGAAGGGAAAGGAATAGAGAGATAGAAACATCAATAAAAGAGAAACATCTATCGGCTACCTCCTGCACACCCCCACTGGGGATTGAGCCCAAAACCCAAGCATGTGCCCTCTTGGTTCATGGGTCAACATTTAACCACTGAGCCACACTGGTCAGGCTAGAATGATCTTCAAGGCCCTTCAACTTCTGGTCTTGTCTACCTGTTCACCCTCCCCTTCTGCCATTCTTGCATGGATACTCAGGGCTCCAGCTACTGCAATGTCCTTGCTTTCTCTTGGCCGCCATCTCTTTCCACGCAGCCCTGACTCCAGCACCCACTCCTCACACTGAGGAAACAGCCAAGCCATGATTCAAATCTCAACCATTCTGCCCTCCCTAACCCCAGAAAAATAGGAAAGTAGGGTGTCTGAAATGACTGCATGGCCAATCTGATCTCTCCCCAGTGCTGACACCTAACCCAGTCACTGGCACATGCCATCCAGCCCGTGATTCTTATCTACCTTGAAGTCAGCCCAAATGCCTCAGTCCGGCGTAAAAGACTCACCACCACGTGCAACCCGAGTCCACACTAGTGAAAGGTCTCCAAAAGGAAGAAGTCAAAACCTCTGCCTAGGATAAAATATAGGATTTCCTGTGAGCGTCCTTAATGCGTGTGATCTACCTTCTCACTCTAGTTCTGATAACTGTGTGTCAGATGGATGCAGACATGATGTCAGGATGCATCAAAACATGTTACCTTCCTGGATACAAGCTCTTGCTTTCAAATGAATCCCAGGGTCTGCTGAAATTGCCATGTAGGCCATCCTGATGCCCAAAAACATGGCACTCAGTGCTGCAGAGGCAAGATGCAGAGCATCGGTTCTGTATTATGGCAATAAAACCGCATTCGTTTGCGAGCCTACTCATGAGTTCTCAACTATAGAACAGTAACAACGGGGAAGCCCAAGACATTCTCAAGTCTTTGCAGTGTCACTGTAGATTCGGAGCAAGATTTCAGGTATCAGAGGATACATGTTACTTTTAAAACGTACTCAGAATTTCATAAAATCCTGCCTATAATTAGATAGAAGAGCTAGGAAACTGAACTGGGCCTAAGTCTGAAAAAGCTAGGCTGTAGTACAAAAATACATGGGTTCTCTATTGAAATACCAAACTTTCCTTCAAAAAAAAAAAAAAAGAGAGATAATAAGCAAATGCCATTCAGTCCTAAGACTCCAGGATAAGACCTGTAGGGCACACAAATGCACATGCACATTTGCAAAATGCATGTATGGTTCATGCCTATGTATGGGACACACTGACACTGAGAATGCTATAAAGAAATTCCTAAATTAGGGGCTCAAATTCTCTCATATAATAATTTAAAATAAATTAACCAATGATTCCATTGGCATTAAATTCCCCCTGTTCATCTTAATGTTAAACAAAGAATAGAAGTCACCTGGGATATGGGTGCTGTCCTCAAGGTTAAACAGAGAGAAAGTGGACAGGTATTTCCTGGTTTTAATATTTAGTTAAAGGTTGCTGCTCTAGAGCAGGGGTCTGCAAGCTACATGGAGCTCACAGACAAACTCACCCACTGCCAGTCTGTATAAATACAGTTTTATTAGAAGACAGGCATTCCTTTCATTTATATACTAGAGGTCCGGTGCACGAAATTCATGCACAAGTAGGACTCCTAGGTCTGGCCTGTGATCAGGGCCGATCTTCCCAGGCTGCCAGTAGCCGACCCTGCCCCCTGCCACCAACACCGGTCACCCTCTGTGCGTGGGGTGACCAGCAGGGCAATCGCACCCACATCTTCTGCCACCCACCCCAGGTTTCCCCATTCCCCTTCGGGCGATCGGAGCCTGCCGGCCTGGGGGAGGGACCAAGAAGTTGGCCAGCAGGCCCTGATAGCCTGATTGGGGCCTGCAGGCTGGGGGCAGCTCCTGCACTGAGCATCTGCCCCCTGGTGGTCAGTGTGCATCATAGCGACTGGTGGTTCCGCCGTCTGGTCAATTTGCATATTATGCTTTTATATATAGATTGTCTATGCTACTTCTGAACACTTCTAACAGAGACTGTATATTCCACAAAGCCAAAAATATTTATTATATGGTCCTTTATAGGAAAAAATTTGCAGCCCTTGGTACAGTGGCAGCATATTCCAGGCTCTGTATGAAATGGAGAAGAGCAAGCCACCAAAATCTATTATTGATAGGTTTAATAAGGATGAGAGCTTTTCTGGAAAAAAAATGAAAGTTCCTCAATCTCAACTTCAAGACAGTCGTTCTGTTTAAATGTAACACTTTCAGCGTCTAACTCACTCGCCTCTCTGAACATGCTCACAATCTCTACCGAGCAGAGAAGATTGACATGAGGGGAGAGGTGAACATTTCCGAACTATCAGAAGCTGCCACTTGAGTCATTTCTCTTAAACCTCGTAACTTGAGATAGGATCATTCTTGCCATTTTTCTGAGGCTGTCTCCTGTTTTTAAACACTTGAGAAAGCTGAGTATTGGAGAGCTTAAGAAACTCACCCAAAGTCACCCAACAGGCTAATAAGTTGCAGAAGCAAAATTGGAAACCGGTCTGTCTGATTCCATTGTCCATGCTCCTCCCACTATATCTTGCTGCCTGGTCAATTTATTCATATATTTATCCAATTAATAATCATCAAGCACTTCAGGGGTACTTGCTATGTTCAATCACCAAGGACACAATGTCATCAAAAACAAAGAAGAGAAATTGATACCAAGGTAAAATTCACTTCAAATAAGATAGATGTGACCCTCCACCCCAGAATTTCCTCAATCCATAATCTAATAAAAAAAATTCAGAGAAACCATATTCTTATGAAATATACTTAGATGGTTTTATTTTTTCTAAAAGATGCTGTGTTGACTAATTAGACTGTAACCCTGAAATATATGCATGATGTATATAGACTATATATACAATGTCAGAGAAGATGCCTTGCTCATGAGATTTGAAACCATTTCTCAAACCAACCTGGTTTTCCTTTTACCCAGATTACCTTTGAATTTCTAGTAACCATCATATCAAACATGATTCCGGTGGCATAGAACCCACCAGACTGTGAGGAGTTATACACAGTCACTGTGCCAGAGTCTCTAACTGGGTGTCATTACTTTTCAATATCATCCTTGGGCAATCTTTTTGTATATAATGTTTTTAAAAAGTTGGACACAACAGGAAAGAGAAATCTGTATTATGTGTGTGTGTGTGTGGTAGAAGTTACCTCAGCTTAGATTTAAACTGCAAAATATAATCCAACTCATTTTTTAAAATTGTAGTTGGCATGCAATGTTAGTGTCAGGTGTAACTAATATACTATAACTAATATACATATATTAGTTTCAGGTGTAAGCATAGTGATTCAGCATTTATATACCTTCCAATGGGATCACCATGCTAAGAATAGACACCATCTGGCCCCGTATGAAGTTGTTACCATGTTACTGGCTGTATTCCCTATGCTGCGCATTCCATCCTGTGACTGGAAGTTTGTATAACTCAGCTCTTGACACCTGCATGGCACATGGAGGGGGGAGGTGCTCTATGATTTTCATGCTCCGGGAGAAGAGATTGTTTTGGCAGCTGGGTTGTGAACTGGAAAATAAGGGTTGAGGTCAGGGCTTTGGGGCATCAGCCACTTCTGAAGCAAAAGAAGAGTATTTTTATACAGTTAAGGGCCTGCTCCCACAGGCCCACCCACACACGGCTTTGATAGAGAACAGTCAGCGGTCGGCAGCAGGCCCTCTGGGACCGTGTCAGAGGAGCCGGTGAAAATCACAGACATGATTAGATCACAGTGCCGGCCCTGTCCGCACGCTGGGAGAGGAAATGGACAAGAATGACTGCTTTTCCCACACTCAAGTAGAAATGTGTTGATATTAAATTATAAAGCCCTTGCTGGTTTGGCTCAGCAGAAAGAGTGCTGGCCTGGGGACTGAAGAGTCCCAGGTTCAATTCCGGTCAAGGGCACGTACCTAGGTTGCAGGCTTGATCCCCAGCCCTGGTTGGGGCATGTACGAAGGCAATCAATCGGTGTGTCTCTCTCACATCAATGTTTCTCTCTTTGGCTCTCTCTCTCTCTCTCTCTCTCTCTCTCTCTCTCTCTCCCTTTTACTCTTTCTAAAAACCAATGGAAAAGTATCCTCAGGTGAGGATTAAAAAAATTTTTAAAGATGAGATTGTAAATTTTTTTTCATGTCACAAATAATGTAATAAACGACCTATTCTATGATTCCAAATGGCAAGTGTCATTGACATATCCAGTATCGTAGAAAGTCGAGATTATAACCACAAAGCTAAGATGTCACCATGGCAAATATTATGAAAGCAAAGCTAAGATACTCTCATTTCATTGGGAGTTTGGGCTGGGGTACAAATGACTCTCTCACTGGGTAGGATTTTCCACCCAATATTTTCTTTTCTTTATTCATCAGAGAAAGAAATTAATATCAGTTTATTGAGCCTGTTTAACAGCCACATTCAAACAGTGCACCAAACCATGAAGTTCTTTCCGAGGCCAAGTCCACAAAGTGCAAACCAGGAGTGGAGGAAGTTCCCTCCCCACTCACACAGCCGTCCTCCTGGGCTCTGAGCACAATGCACCTGGTGACCTCACAGACTCTGAGCGGAGTCTTCAGGGAGAAATTGCTCCATGATTTCTGGGTGATGGCCCGAGTCCAACATCCAAAGCAACTAACAGAGCCATCAAACTCCTGCTGGCATCCCGACAGCCTACAATTGTGAGTTAGTGGAAAGAGGGAATTAGACAAGGAAACAGCGAGAGAGGGTGTGAGCCTGCCCTACTGTTCAGGATGGAGAGATAGATACTCTGGACGGGGGGGGGGGGGGGGGGGGGGGGGGGGGCGGGCGGGGGGGGGGAATCCCTCTTCTACATAATCTGAAACTATTGCTATTGGTGTTGACATTTTCATGTCATGCTTTATAATATTTGAAAGTCGTGATGATATTTTGAACTTAAAGTTGGTACATCGTGTGATCTGTGCCACAGTGGTACACAGTGGTCTCAGTGTTTTTTTAATTCCCAAATAAGCATGTTCAACGAACCCCAAGGCACAGCTACGGTTGCAACAGGAAAGCAGGGCAGTCTCGCTGGGGCTGCACAGCCATGGCCTTCTGCACATAGTCCTTCTCTTTGTCTTTTGCACCCGCATGGAACCTTCCTGGTTTGAAATTTCAAGAATTTTGCAAGTGCTCCATGAATCTCTAGACCATCCCACTTATACTGAGAGTGAGTGGAGAGCATGAGATCCAGGGAAATGAAACAGCCTCTTCTGGGTGAGAGAAGAGGATAAGAATGAAAAAAAAAAATTCCTAACTTTGGCCCAACTGGTGTTGCCTAGTAGTTAAGCATCGACCCTTAACCAAGAGGTCCCCAATTCCATTCCTGGTCAGGGCACATGCCTGGGGTTTCTCAGTCGATTGAGATGTTTACATCTCTCTATCTCTGTCCCTTCCTCTCTCTCTCTCTAAATCAATAAAAACACATTTTTTTAAAAAAAAAATCCTAACTTTGTCCTGGTTCACTTTTAATAATGTTATTTCCTTCAGCATTTTAGGAACAAGAAAATTGGACAAAACTCCCTCAAACTGCCCCTAAGCTTCAGAAAAGGTAGAAACTGTAGATTTCTTTTTAAAAAGCTATTTTCAGGAAAGCACTTAAAAGCACATTTATCTAACAAAGCAAAACTGATCATTCCATAATTCCACAGCCCTTGGCAGCGTGATAATTTCTGTTTAAAAGAAGGGGCAGGTTTACGTGATTCCTTTCTGTCCCCGGAACTTCGTGCCCCGGCTCTCTAGGGCTCTCCACTGCAGAACAAGGTGCTCACCGACACGTGATGCAGGAACCGACAGTATGTACCTTAGTCCTTAGGGAAACAGAACTGGGTGAGTGCAAATGGAAATGGTTGGTATTGCAGACGGCCTCGATATGGTTCAAAGAATGTTTTCTCTAGAAAAATAAATGAAAGTAGATGACACACAGTGACAGAAGGCTTGCTCCCAAAAGATGGCACCTCCTACACCTCGAACTTTAAGAAGGCATCACCTTGGTTCTTAGAACCTCAGCTACAGAGCATCTATTATGTACTGAGCTCTGTGTGACTGGCTGTATGTGAATCGTCTTATTTACTCTCACAATAATCTCTTTGTACCCAGGTCAAAAACGAATCAGATGAAGCGACTCTCTAAGAAACCTCACGGTGATAAACCCAGCAACAAGACATTAATTTTAAAGGCTGTAATAAAAAGATTGATGACCTGGATGATGTGATTCAATGGTTGAGCATCGACCTATAAACCAGGCGGTCACGGTTTGATTCCAATCAAGGCACATGCCCGAGTTGTGGGCTCAATCCCCGATGGGGGATGTCCAGGAAATAGCTGACCAAGGATTCTCTCTCATCATTGATGTTTCTATCTCTCTCTCGGTCTCCCTTCCTCTTTGAAATCAATAAATATATATATATTTTTTTTAATATATTTTATTGATTTTTTACAGAGAGGAAGGGAGAGGGACAGAGAGTTAGAAACATCGATGAGAGAGAAACATCAATCAGCTGCCTCCAGCACATCTCCTACTGGGGATGTGCCCGCAACCCAGGTACATGCCCTTGACCGGAATCGAACCTGGGACCTTTCAGTCCGCAGGCCGACGCTCTATCCACTGAGCCAAACCGGTTTTGGCAATAAAAATATATTTTTTAAAAAAGGGACACAACTAGAGGACACTGATTCGTTTAGGGAACAAATGTCATCAGAGGACATTTGACTTCTCTTCACATTTGGGAAATTGTTAGAGGAAACCATCTGGATCAAACAGGAAATTCTGAGAGAAAGCAAGTGTGGGAACTCACTGTACCATTTCCAGTTCTCAATGAAAAAGTCCGCCTTTAAGGGTGTTAGAGACAGATGTCATTGCATCATGGGACTCGCCCATAAGAAACCAGGTCAATGGGAAAAAATGTGTTCCAGGGACATAAAAATGATGCTGCTCTGTGAACAGACACCAGGGACTCCTGTGAGACCTAAGCCATGGAAAATGCAACATGACTCAGGAACATTCCGGGGAGCAGCTAAGGAGACTCCCAAGGCTCCTTCCCTCTGCTCACCCTGCATGAGCCGGATGAAGCCCATTAGGCTGGAGCGCTCAGGTAGTCAGTTCAGGGGAAGCAGGTGCTCCCCCCAGGAAAGGGACCCAAGGAAAAAGCTCATAGACGGGGCTGCCTGCCACATCCTCCAGTCCAACACGAACGCTATGGACAGGACACCGCCAGTGATGGTTGCTGTCTGCCATACCAGTCTTGGGGTAAAGGCCCAAGGTCACATAGGTGTCTATTTCCCCCATTGAAAGCCTGGGATAGGGTTCATTGCCCTAGTTAAGATCAAGCTTCATGTCTTAATAGGAAATGATAATTTTAGACTTACCTAAAAGAATAAAAAATATGAAAGGAAGGGATGGCCACTCATGGCCGTAGCCTGTTGAGCTTTGGCCAAGAGTCAGGTTGCTGGTCCTCTCCCTCATTTGCCACACATGCCCTCACTGCTCCTCGGGCCATAGGAGGTCCTCTCAGCCCTGCCAGCTTTGGGACAGGGGTTTCTCTGTGTGGGTGCACTTAAGATCCTGGGTGGTCCTTTGGATTCCCAGAGGATTTGCATCCTTCCCAAGATTGGCATGGAGATAAACCACAGAAAGAGCAGCTCTTAAAACACCCCTTGAAACACTTTAGTCCACTAGCCAGTCTCTAAAGGTCTCTGCGCTTCCGAGAATTCTCTCACCACCAAGGTAATATTTATCTAGATCCGTGCATGGTTTCACTTCTGAGTCATCTGAAAATTAAAAATTTACACACCCTAGAAAATAAGAGAAGTCAAATAAAAAATGAATAATGACAAGGTCATTTTCAATGACCGTATGCAAATGAATTGTGTTTCTTTTTTAAACACACATTTATAAGGTGTGTTTCTTTTTTTTCCAATTAAAGTTTGCTTTTGCAGTCTTTGGAGAGTAACAAAAAAAAATCTTAAAGAAAATATACATAATGATAGCAACCTGAATATAGATAGAAAGGGATGGGGCTCACCAGAAATTTTACTGTTACAATTTGTATACTTTCTTCTCGCAGCCCCTGCACCTACTCCTTCACAAGGTCCTGTCAATGTAACCTCTAAAGTAGCAAATCTATCCACATCTCAGCTACCAGCACCCTAGTTCAACCTACTGTCACATCCTGCCTGGACCACTGCCATGAGCCCCTAATTCTTATCTCCACTTAGAATCTTGCTCTTCACCCAGCTATTCCACATCAGAAGCTGGAGAGGATTTCTTAGAAGGCAAATGTGACTGAGTCATGCTCTTGCATAAAAGTCTTCAATGGCCAATAAACATTTGAAATGATGCTCCCCTGTTTACTCATTTGAAAAATACAAATTAAAAACACAGCGAGATACCACTACAAAGCACACAAAATAGCTAAAATTAAAAAGATGCAAAACACAAACTATAGGGGAGTCTGGAGAGAGACTGAAATGCTCATACCCTGCTGGTGAGAATGTAAAATGATGCCACCGCTTTGGAAAATAAGTTCGCAGTGTCTACTAAAGCTGAACATCCATCTATCCTGTGGATTATGCCATCAATGTATTCCAAAAATACATATTTATCTAGGCACTGTCACAAATATTCCCTGCAACTCATAACAGCCCAAAACTAGAAACTACCCACATGCTCATCCACACTACAATGGATCAACCAAATGTGTATATTCATGCAATGAGAATGAACAATCTACAGGTACAACTACAACAGATGAATCTCATGGACATTATTTTGAGTGAAAGAAGCCAGATAATAGAGTACATATTGTCCAATTCTATTTATATAATGTACAAAAACGGGCTGGAAGGAGTGGATAAAGGAGAGGTTATATTCTATACTCCCAAAGCTTGTTTCCCATGGGCTAGTTTGGGGGATGCACAAGAAACAGCCAGTCTGTGGGTTGGTTGCCTTACGTATTGTCTAGGAGTCCACCCTAGAAGGACAAGCAGAACTTAGGATTGGAGAGGCTGAGCCGACTGTCTGAGAGTCTAACGTTGTGCCAGGGGCTTGACCCGCATTATCTTAGCTGACCTTGAGAAACCAGGAGTCAGCAGTTACAATAAAGAAGCCGTCGACTGGTTGGAGAGAACTATGGGTTCACCGGGGATGAAGGCTTTATCCCAAAGTGCCCTGTAAGAAACATCGGTCCTCAGACTGAAGGCCCCGGGTTCGGTTCTGGTCAAGGGCATGTACCTCTGTTGTAGGCTCCATCCCTGGCCCTGATCAAGGCACATGCAGGAGGCCACCAATCGATGGTCTCTCTCACATTGGTGTTTCTCTCTCTATCTCTCCCCTCCCTTCCACTCTCTCTAAAAAGAAAACAAAAATTAATGGAAAAAATATCCTTGGGTGAGGATTAACAAAAACAAAAAAAAAAGGAAGAAGTAAGAAATAAGAGGCTGGAGCACAGGTTTCCTGTAAGGAGGGCTTTGTCTGTGGTTATGGACCTAGTGACACTGAGCTTCAGACATTCTTTTACTTACAAGGGACCAATAATGAGAACAGCCAGCTACCAAACTTAAAATTAGCAGCTGGCAGTAAAAAATATGAGCTATGCTTGTTTAGTATACCAGACCCCCTGGTAATGTACCTTGTTTAATGCCTCCTACTGAGCTGGCATTTAATAAATGCCAGTTTCCCCACATGAGACTCTTTTATCAGCTACATAGAGAAACAGAAGCACTGTGGGAATCAGAAAACAAACAAAAAAAATTGAAAAATGGCAGAGAACTTGAAGGAAATACATTAAGAAAGGATATAGTTAGTGTGGCTTATTTCCTCACACAAATATAAAGAATGATTTACTTAGTGCTAATTAGAAGACTAGTGGGCAACTCTGAAAAGTGAGGTAATTCTCACCCAAATTATATAATGAACACACCAAATCATATAGCAACACAAAAGTGTTCCTACGCAATGATCTAAAAACTTTTCAATGAAAGGAAAGGTTTCATGAACAATAACACAACAGAATCAACTATTAGAATAAACAATAGAGTTTATCATGGTTTTCAGAAACATTAACATAAAAATTATTTACAGGGAGGAGGGAATGGAGAGTTATTTTTCAATGAGTATATGCCGGGGTCCAACCCCAGCAGGTCCAGGGGTTCCCAAAGGCGTAGACGGAGTCGGCGAAGAAGGAAGGACACGGAGACAGTGTTCAGTTGATCAGCAGCCTAGCCAGGATCTCCAGCCAGGATCTATTCAGGATCTTCAGAGAGGTTCTGCTTAGGATCTCCAGCCAGGTTCTGTGTCCATGTTCTCTTGCTAGGTTCTCCAGCCAGGTTCTGTGTCCATGTTCTCTTGCTAGGTTCTCCAGGTTTTCCAGCCAGGTTCTGTAGCCATGTTCCCTCGCTAGGTTCTCCAGCCAGGTTCTGTCCAGGTTCTCCAGCTAGGTTCAGTCACCAGGTTCTAGTCAGGTTCTCTTGCCAATTTCTGTAGTCAGGTTCAGTCCAGGATCTTTTGCCATGTTCTCTCCAGTGAAGTTCTTCTGTCTCTAGGTTCTGTGTAGGTTCTGTCTTCTGAGTTCTGTCTTCTAAGTTCTGTGTTCTAAGTTCTGTGTTCTAAGTTCTGTGTCTTGCTGTCTTGTTACATCTGTATTTATACCAGTTGATTCAATCCTATCAATCTCTATTACAAAGGTTAGGGCGTTTCTTATCTCCATTCCAGGGAGTAAAGATTATGTAGCTTAAGCATGATTGTTCATAGTTAAAGTGATTAATTACCCGCCTGGCACTTAGTTGAGGGGTTTTATTCCCTCCCTAACTTCAGGGGAAAATCCCTACCTGGGGAAACAACCTTTCTCAGAGAGGAGACCTTGGTTAAAACACAGTGCCAAGAAGGTGAGCAAACATATTAAGAACAGTATGCCATATAAGCCAGGTCCCTTGAAACAGCAAGGATGGACCGGCTCCCGGCAAGTATAGTTTTAGTTTCACAAAATGAAAAGACTTATGGCGATAGATGGTGGTGATGGTTGTACAACATTATGAATGTATTTAATATAACTCACTGGACACTTAAAATGGTTAATATAATAAATTTTATATTATGTGTATTTTACCACAATTTTAAAAATCAAAGAAAAAATCAATAGCAACTCAACCATTTGGGGAAAAATCATTGGGCAGTATCTACTAAAAATGACCATATGCAAAACCTATTCTACTCCTAGGTATATAGAAATACGTACATATGTTCACCCAAAGATATGAAAAAAAGATGTCTATAAGCCATACTATTCATAATAGCCCATAAACCACAAACTACCCAAATGCTCATCAATCATAGAATGGTTTAAATAGATGGGGATACATTCACACAATGAAGTACCGTACATCAACAAAAATGAATGATTTACATCCAGAAACAACAATATGCATGAATCTCATACTAGCAAACACACTATTGAGTAAAAGAAGCCAGATGCAAAAGTACAAACTATATGATTCCATTTATATCTATATCCTATATAATAAAACCCTACTATGAAAATCAATCGACCGGTGGAATGACAGGTCACTATGATGTGCACTGACCACCAGGGGGCAGACCTCAATGCAGGAGCTGCCCCATGGTGGTCAGTGCACTCCCAGAGGGGGAGCGCCGCTCAGCCAGAAGCTGGGCTCATGGCTGGCGAGCACAGCGGTGGTGGCGGGAGCCCCTCCCACCTCTGCTGCAGGCAGGCAGTAAGGAACAAGGGGTCCTGGACTGCAAGAGGGATATCCGAGGGGTCCCAGACTGCGAGAGGGCACAGGCCAGGCTGAGGGACCCCTTCCCGCCCCCAGGCCTCCAGTATATACAGTATAGAAAAGGCTAATATGCAAAGTGTCCCCTCAGGAGTTCGACCAGGAGACCGGGAGTTGGATCGCTCGCTATGATGTGCGCTGACCACTAGGGGGCGGGGAGGAACAAAGGAAGGCCTCGATCAACCCTGATTGCTGGCCAGGCCTAGGGACCCTACCCGTGCACAAATTTCATGCACCAGGCCTCTAGTAAGGTATAAACCAGGCAAAACTAATATAGGAAGTTAGAAGGCAGGGTAGTAGTAGTTATCATTGTGGGAGTTGTGACTAGAAGGAGGCTGAGGGAACGGGGCGGGCTCTAGGGTCTGGTTACATTGACATGCTCAGCTTATAGAAATTCATTGAGTTGTCCTCTGATGATAGGTTCACTTCTCTGTATCATATGTTTAAAATAGATAACCTCATTTCTTTACATAAGCAAAAACTAATTAGATAATCTTCTAGGAAATAAAACACCATTGAAGGGGATCAGAATGTGCCATCCTAAATTATGCCACTTGGTTATTTGTTGCTGAAGGCAATTGAGAGAGAACAGACATAAAGAACACCCAATACCCTCCGCTATCTGCCTAAAGACAGGATTTAAATTTCCCTTCCTAATGGCAACATAAATTTCCATTTGTACAGGTATCTCCCTCTCCCCTACCAGGAAGATTCTTAATCACCAATCTTCCCAATAGAAAAGGCACCAGCATAACTCTACATGACAAATCTTAATAAACGATCCTTATCTTCCATTAGTTTCCCCATATATTTACCTTTCCACATTTACTGGCCCTAAAAGAACAGACTTAAAAGAAAAGAAAGCAAAAGTCACACCCTACCCCCACCCCAGGGGACCTGGAGCCTCCAGCAGATGGCTGCCACACTTAACCAGACCCTAGTTTCCACATCATACGGGAAATTTATAGAAGAGCATGCCTGTGGGCTCAGCTCCCTGCATCACCTGCACTGCTTCAGAGGGGGTCCTTCCAGATCAGGCCGAGAGTCTGCTTCTCCCAGGGGGGAGCTCAATACCACCTCCTCACGCTGCAGCTGCCATGGGTGAGCTCAAGGGGCAGCGGAGTGACAGGCCAACCCTGAGCATCGAGGGACAGAGCAGGTCATATACCAGGTGGCAGGCCATGAGGAAATGGAGATGCACTTTTATTATTAAGTGACAAATAACTACACTAGATCAGGAGATTTCAGTCTGAAAAGATGGCTCCAGGAAGGGAAAGAGGTTGAGAAGAGTGTTTCTCCAATAAAGCCAACACAAGGAGTCTCCCCAATGGCCATGTAAGTCATGGGTTGTAGACAGAAAGAGGTGGGATTTCTTTCTGTCTTTGCAATGGCTTAGAGAATTGCCTGTGCTAGTTTATTCAATCACATTTTGATTATACAGTAATGACAGTGTTGTCTTTCTCTACTGCCTTTGCAACAAGGACTTCTGGGTCAGAAGGTTCTGTTTTTAATCTAGTTTCCCAATACATTATGGTTTAAGGCTGGTGGTGCAGAGGAGAAAAGAGAAAATCCTTCTCCTCTACCCATCCTAGGTTCTTCTGGGGCCTGTACATTAGGCTGAAAAAGACAAGTGAACAAGAGAAAAACAAGCAGATGTTTATTAACATGTGTGTCTCTCATAACAGGGGAGCACTCAGTGATGAGAATCTCAAAAGGGTGAATAATGCATTTCTAAAGAAGTGACAGAACGAGGGAAAAGGACTTTGAGTGTCTGGGGCAGCAAATTGCGGGGAGGCAAATGTATGAGGAAACTAATGGTAGAGAAGGGCTAGTTAGTAAGGTTTGTTAGGTGACTCCTTTGGTGCCCTCTCTGGGTTGATACTGGTCTGGAGTTTTCTCCAGTGATTAACTTTCATTTTTTTTCTGGTAAAGAGGGATAGGTACGGATCTAGGTGCAGAAGGTGTAGAGGTGAATAAAACAGACAAAATTCCAGCTCTCAAGGAACTTACGCTCCCATGTGAAAAGACATACAATAAAGGAGAAAACAAACAAACGAGATAACTACTAATTGTGATAAATGCTATACAGTGAATAAAGCAGAAAGCTGTGACAGAAAGTGACTAAGGAGCTAAGAAAGGTGAGCTTCTCCAGTGCTGCTGGCCTGGCCTGGTCTTTGCAACTGAAGACTACAGTCCTCATCCTCCGAGGGAAGAAGAGAAGCACCTTGGGGAGTGGGGGTGGATCCCTCTGTCATTTCAGCAGATTGTTGTCATCTGAGCCCTGTTGCCAGGCAACCCAGACATGCCTCAGGCAAACCTCGCAGAGTGCTTGGTATCCAGGTAAGCAAAGCCAATTGTTGCCAAGCAAGACAGCTCTCACCCAGAGCCCCATGGTGTCTGGATGGACTTGCCCAGTAGGTCCTTGAAGGAGAGAAAGGAAGAGAAGTGTTCATGAGGGGCAGAGTCCTAACTATGGTCCATGGAAGAAGACAAGACTGAAACATCTTTTCAAGAAGAACAATGTCAACCACAGCAATGCTAAGCACGAGACTAAGCAAATCTTGGCCAGAAAGACTGTCCCATGTCTCTTGTTTACACCCTCCCTTTCAGCTGGTTAGCCCTTGTGTCCATTTGATTATGATGTGTCTAAATGTGATTTTTTTTTTCATTTCCAGTTGTCCTTTTCAACTCCAAAAGTTCTATTCGTTTCCTTTATATAATTTCTATCTTTTGATTGCTGTTCTCTAGCTAGGTGGAAGCCATATCACTTTTTATGACCTAGCCTTAGAAATAACACAGTTTTCCTTCTGCCTTGAGATATTGTTCTCCTGGTCTCACTGAGTTCCCTGGCCCTGGGCCCCTAGGGCAGATGTACAGTGGCCATGAATGTGAAAGCCTGATGGAGGAGGTGAGGGTGTGGGAACTGAATTGGCTGTTCAGGAAGGAGAATTTACCAGCCTCTAGGTATGGCCTCAAAACTGGATCAAGACAGTCTTTTCTTAAAACTACAGCACACAAGGTCATAGTCCCTGTGGTCTTATGGACTTTATCCTACAAGATATGTACTAAGCAGCAGCCAGAGGGAGGGATCCTGCGGCATTTGGAAACACTTATAGGCTAAAAGACAAACATATTAGTTGCTGTTGCCCAAGATGCAAAATAACAGTTGGAACAAACAATAGACCAGCCTAAAAGCTTGTGAAGAAATATTGGGGGGGAAATCAGAAAAGGGATTTTCAATTATTATTATTGGGATTGAAAATCCATTACAGTGTTCCAGTTACTATGGCTGCATAGCAAACTACCCCAAAACATCGTGGCTTAAAACAACATTTATTTTGCTTACAAGTCTACAATTTGAGTAGGTCTCAGTGAGTATATGTCCCTACTCTATTTGACATCACAGGGGCAGGGGCTAGAAGCTGAAGTCACCTAGAGGCTTGCTCACTTACATGTCTAGTGGTTGATGGCAGCTATTGGCTGAGCACTCAGCTGGGCTATTGGCTGGAACAGGAGGCCTCTCCCAATGGCTACTTGGGCTTCCTTACAACATGGTGGCTGGGCTCTCCAAGAGAAGGAGCCAGGTGGAAGCTATATCACTTTTTATGACCTAGCCTTGGCAATAATGCAGTTTTCCTTCTGCCATATTATGTTCCTTAAGAAACTAACAAAGTTCCACCCAGTTCAAGGGGTGAGAAAATAGACTATCGCTTGATGAGATTTGTCAAAGTCCCGGTAGAGTATGTGGGACTAGAAACATTGCTGTGCCAGTTTTTGGAAAATATAACCTACCACAGGAGAGGAGGGGAAGAAAACTGGAGACAATAGGGGGCACAGGAGAAATGAGGTAGGGGTGTCTCTTGCGCGAGAAAGTGAGTAGGGGCATGATTGAGCTTGGCTGCAAAGAGCCTGAGAGAAAGAGCAAGCGATCAGTGGCCTGCCCAGCGTGGGGGCTGAGATTGGAGAGGGTGGTTTCATGCCCTGCATGACAGTTGTCATTTTCCTTTAGAGGCATCTGTGTTGTGTGCTGCTTAAGGCTGAGGATGCCGGGGTGTGGTGGGACAGGTGAAAGGTTTAACTGGAGTTGCAGGAGTCAGTGGTACCTGATGCTGTACCAGATCCCAGATGGGTGCACGGCTCAGTCTTGGCTGGCAGGAAGGGCAAGTCTGAGAGCTGTCAAGGACATGGTGGGGCAGCAAAGAGCATTCCTTGTGTTGATGCCATGCTAGCGAGGGGCAGAGCCGGGCACTGAGAGTGGTGAGGGAAGGGCATGGACAGGCAGCTTATCCTCTCCGCACCCGTCTCTACATCTGCAAAGCGGACACCACTGGCTTCTCAAGGTTACTAGGAAGCGTACATACAATGACAGCCGTGAGACACCTGGTTCCGAATGCCGTTGGGGGGTGCACCACACAGACCCCATGACTGCTATGCTCAAGTAGCTCACGAGCATTCTTAAAGGGAAAGGGGCTAAGTGACAATTTGAGACCAGGAATAGATGGAGTCCCAGGTGTCAAAATCATCTTGTGATATTAATTCCTGGGGGCACCTATGGGAAGGCAATCAAGTTTGATAGGAGAGATGATCCACTTCTTGATGTGAGCCTGGCAGAGCTCAGAGCCACCCACGGGCTGTCAGAGGGCCTGGAGACGGGTTTCCCAGAGAAACTAGCTCACTGCCACTGCAAGGGAGGTGCCTCTGCTTGAAGCTGAGACTGACACACAGCCCCAGATCCGGGCTGGAAAGCAGCCAGGTGCCTCGCTCTGCAAGGCCTCCGCTCTCTCTCTAGTCTCCCCATGTGGACGAAGGGTGGCCGGGCCCCTGGGGAGCCTGCTGGTGGACTGGCAGGGCAGCACAGTGGGGCAGGGGCACAGGAGGTCATGCTCAAACAAACACTATGACAGTTTCAGACACACCCACTCAAGTGCACACTCTTGGCCCTGATTCTATGTTAAGCTGTGAGCCAAAAATGTGTCTCATCTCTAGGGAGAAATGTGTCTACAACAGCAATTGTCTGCACCTGTGCACACAATCCACCAGGCCTCACAGATCTGGGGGCTGTACATCTCTGGGCCTTTCCTTCCTTTCTCCCCATCCTCCTGCCAGAGAGGCAGGTGCCAGTTCACTTAGGAAGACTGCAGGCCTGATTGGAGGGCACCAAAGATTCTTTCATTTTAATGGGTCCTAATCTATATATATAAAAGGCTAATATGCTAAGTGTCCAACCGTCCGACCAGTTGCTATGATATGCGCTGACCACCAGGGGGTAGATGCTCAATGCAGGAGCTGCCGAGCTGCAGTGACCAGGCAGCTGCAGTTCTCGGGTGACACACCCCAAAACCAGAGAGGAGGAAGCCTGATTCCTTGCGGGGCTGCACGATTCCACCTTCAGCCATGGGTTATGTTGCTGGGGCACTGTCAGCCCCGAATCTGGTTTACTGCACACTTACATCTGGTTTGCCTTCCACACCCTGTACAACAGCAACTTTGCTGAGTGCCCTCTTGCACTCTGGGACCCCTTGGGGGATGTTGGAGAGCCGGTTTCAGCCTGATCCCCACAGGCCAGGCAGTTTCGGCCCCATCCCCGTGGGAAGGGACCTCGGGAGTCTGGCTCCAGGGTGTGTTCGGCCCATCTTACCCAGTCCCACACCGCCGGCCACCTCCTAATTAATTTCCTTTCAGTGTGCACAAATCCGTGCACTGGGTCACTAGTCCAATATAGGAAGAGGAATTAAGAAAGAGGGACACGTACAGACGGAAGATCATGTGAAGACACAGGGCAAAGAGGGCCACCTAAGAGCCGAGGAGAGAGGTCTCAGGAAAAAAACAAGCTGCCAACACCTTGACCTTGGACTTCCAGCCTCCAGCTCTGTGAGAAAATACATTTCTGTTGGTTAAGCCCCAGCCTGTAGCACAGGCAGACCTTGGAGATACCTCGGGTTTGGTTCCAGACCACCATAATAAGGGGAGCGTCACAATAAAGCAAATCGTAATCTTTTTTTCTGGTGGAGGGTTTGCGTTCAATTTACAAAAAATGCCAACATCTGTGAAACACAATAAACTAAGGTAAGTCTGCACTTTGTCAGAGCGGGCTGAGCAAAAACACACCTGCTTATCGTTAGTGGGGTGACGGCCCTAATCAAGAAGGCCTCTGTTCTCCTCTCCTTACATCAAATAGGTCGTCCCCTCCTCACTGCGCAGGTCCCTGCCCCTCCCTGCCTGACGCACCCACACACACCTACTCCCATCAGTGCGGGATCAGAAAGGGGTTTGTTCACCCTTTGAGATGGCAGGCTCCCGCTTTCGTTTTTAAAATATCTCCTGGAAGAAGGGTAGACAGTGTTGGTCCTTTGGCAAAGGCTCCTTCTCAAACATATTTGCGGACTGCAGTTCCCTTGGACTAAATTGCCAGGACTTAGTTCCACCTGGACTACCCCTGGGGAGCCTGCGCATCTTTTCCTTTTAATTAAATGCAAAGAAGAAACAGAAGGAATGAGAAATTCAGCCACTTGCACCGTCACCCCCCATGCCCCAATCCTCTACACAAACACACACACACACACACACACACACACACGCATGTGCACGCACATGCACACACAGACCCATTCTCTTCTCCGGGCTGTGTGCTGCCTACTCACAAGCTGTGCCCTTGGGGCCCAGGCCTGACAGCCCAGCATCTGCAGTGCCTACTTCTCTTCCAACAGGATTGTTGCCGCTTTAAAATTTTATT
This sequence comes from Myotis nattereri, assembly GCF_964212035.1. Taxonomy (NCBI): domain Eukaryota; kingdom Metazoa; phylum Chordata; class Mammalia; order Chiroptera; family Vespertilionidae; genus Myotis; species Myotis nattereri. The sequence goes on from NC_138089.1 coordinate 51,564,697, forward strand.
TGCAAGCCCTCAATAGGAGTTCCCCTGAGAAAGTACGTAGTTGGAAACCCAGGTATCCCTGAAAACTCCAACCTGATTGGGTTCCTAAGTGCTGAGTTTTGATGAGCCAAGAGAATTGACAACCAAGGTCGGCCCACCTGCGGTTGGTCCCAGGTTCAGACGATCGGCAGCAGGCACAGCAGACCGCATCCTCACCTTGCGTCCACAGCGTCCCACATCTCACAGATATCCCAGCGGAAGGAACCAAGTGTTTTCCCAAGCTCTGACCCAGGAGCTCTGAGTAAAACTGGAAAAGTCACCAGTGTGGTCTGTTCTGTTTCCTCCCATGTGAAATCAGGAACGTTCCATGGGAGGGACTCTTGGCTGTGGCCCAGCCGTGTCCTGTCCCCAGGGTCCCACTCCTGGGCTGACAAGCCCAGTGACATGGTGGGAAAGAATCCCTGACGCTGGTTCACCGTTGTAGCTCTCACCCAGGAAAAGGGACTGTGTGCAAAGCAACAAAAAACACGCTCCTACCTGCTTCCCACTTCCAAGTGAGCACCTGCAAGGTGGGCAATCAAATAGCCAAAGGACTCCAGGAACCTGGAAACACCTGACATCTGCTTGGAAAAAAACCTAAAGGGAGGAGGAAGTTGATGAATAGAAGTTAAAAAAGTTTTTTATTTTCATGAAAACTTCCATCCTTTCTGTCTCTGTACAGTTCAAACTTACCTGTGATGGGCCAGTGCTGGAGAGGTGTCCCGAGGGACAGGCTGGCTAAAGCTCTCAGAGCCTTAGTTTCCATCTGTCTGATGGGTGTGACCTGGCATCTCTCTCTGGGCATTATGAGTATTCATGGGGTGGCACCTGAATGAGCCAGTACTGAAGTCTCATTCACTTAATGGCAGTGACTATGGCATTGTCTTGAGCCCCATGGTTTGATGAGTGTGTCTTCATGGCTCAGGAAAGAGGCCAGGGAAGGTAGCAGGAGGATAGCATCACTTGCGAGGTTCAAGGGCAACAATGCTCTCAGGGAGTCAGGTAAGTCTAGAGCAGTGGTTCTCAACCTTGGCTGCACATTAGAATCACCTGGGAATCTCTTTAAAATCCTGATTTCTGGGCCTCATCCTCCGGAAATTCTGTTTCTTTGTTACTAGTGTTGTAGCCTCACCCCATAACAAAGAAACAGAATTTCCGGAGGATGAGGCCCAGAAATCAGGATTTTAAAGAGATTCCCAGGTGATTCTAATGTGCAGCCAAGGTTGAGAACCACTGGTCTAGAGCCAAGATTACTAAGAGCAGGGCACACAAGGATCAGGTGACAAAGTTCAAGGTGTAAATGATGGACACCTAGGAAGCTGAGATTCCCTCTCATTCACAGCGGGCTGCAGATACACACCAGTTCGGCAGGGCTCAGTTCGATGAGAAGCAGAGGACCAGGCTAGACCTGGGAAGGACCTCAAGGGGCGCCTAGAAGAGCATCCTCTCCCATGCGCTATCATCTCCATGGAACACACAACACTAGCTCTTCATGCCTCTCTGTAAACTCCTGAGTGGGTGGAGCATGCTCATATCCGACCACCTCTTTGAGCAACAAATATTCACCCTCCTGCATCTCTCCATTTTGATTTCTAAAAATACATTCATTATTTTTTGTGACCACAAATATACTCCAAACTATTTTTAATATATTTTTATTGATTTCAGAGAGGACGGGAGAGGGAGAGAGAGATAAAAACATTAATGATGAGAGAGAAGCATTGTCTGCCACCCGCCCAACCCCCATTGGGGATCAAGCCTGCAACCCGGGCATGTGCCCTAACTGGAACGGAACCGTGACCTCCTGGTTCATAAGTCCACGCTCAACCATTGAGCCACACCAGCCAGGATACTCCAAACTATTTTTAAAAGTCCAAGTCTTACAAAAGTGACTTGAACCTTAGAGCCTCCTCTTTAGCTTGAGTTTTCAGTGAGAAATTGACCTTTGCTCTATTCCATAAGGACACATGGTCTTTCTAAACCCCAGACCACAGTCACAGTATTCAGCCATGCCCCTGCTGACTGCTTGTCCCCAAATTTGGACTCTCCTAGGCACTCTGCAGTGAACATTTGCTTGGGCATTTGTAGGACTGTCTCTCTAACATAAATCCCTAAACGTAGGGGTGCTGGTAATATACATACAATGGAACATTATTCAGCCTTAAAAAGGAAGGAAATTCTGCCACATATCACAACATGGGTGAACTTTGAGGACATTCTTTATGAAATAAGCTAATTGCAAACATACAAATACCATATGAATCCACTTATATAAGGCACTAGAGTAGTCAAAATCACAGCGACGGAAAGTAGAATGGTGGTGGCCAAGGACTGAGGACAGGACAGATGGGAGATGTCCAATGGGGACAGAGTTTGTTTTGTAAGATAAAAAATAGCTCTGGAGGCCGGTCGCACAACGAACATGAATGTACTCAACTCCACTCAGCTGTATGTGCAAAAAATGGCTAAGCTGCCCTAGCCAGTTTTGCTCAGTGGATAGAGCATCGGCCTGGGGACTGAAGGGTCCCGGCTTTGATTCCAGTTAAGGGCACATGCCCGGGTTTCAGGCTCAATCCCCAGTAGGGGGCATGCAGGAGGCAGCCAATCAGTGATTCTCTCTCATCATTGATGTTTCTCTCTCCTCTCTCTCTCTCTCTCTCTCTCTCCTTATCCCTTCCTCTCTGAAATTAATAAAAATATTTTTAAGTGATTAAGAAACTAAATTGTATGTGTATTTTACCACAATTTAAAAAAATAATAAACAAAAAGGTGGGAATGCTAAATCCAAAGGTGAGTCCCTTTTTTAATTTGAGTAGAGACTGAAGTGCCCTTGGGAAGACCTGTAGTGAGTTTGCTCCCACTGCCCTGTGAGGGCGCCCTTCTCCCGGCGCTCCGACCCTGGCGTTGTCAATCTTGTCGGCATCACGATTTGGAAATAGCAAATGGGGACTGAGGGAGGGCAGAAATTGACACTCAACTTGCAGGGAAACAAAAAGATGTTCATGTGCTCAGCCCCTCCAGACCCTCAAAAGTGGCCTCCAAGTAACTTAGAGTTGCAGTTGTAGAACTCCGTGACACCGCCTCCGGAAATCCACAATTATTCTCACTCTCTTCCCCCATCCCACTCCTTAACCTTAAAACGATGACTCCAAATATCACAGACTGGCCTACATATTTCCCTGAAACAGCTGTCCTGCAGAATCACAAAAACTCGGGTTAAAAATAGTCTCAGTCCCTGAAAGAAGGTTGGGTCCCTGGGAACAAAGCCCTCTTGGGAACGTCCCCACCTCCATAAAGGGCACCAAAAGCTGACCCAGCTTTGTCCCCAGTCGTCATTGCTCATGACCGCTGCCGCCTGCCCTGGAAGCAGAGCCCTGAGCTCTGTCCCATCCGTGGTCCGTCTCGGGAAGACAGGAAGGGGAGGGAGAGTGATGCTATCACAGCCAAGCTACAAGCTTGTCTCTATTTCCATTTTATAAATCCCCAAAGGGGCTCAGGGACTTTTTTCCCTGTTGTCCACTTCCAACACCTAAGTCAAGATTGCATGTGAACAGCCTCTTCTTCATTGTGTTTTGTTTTTTTAATTTTTAAAAATATTTCAGACAAGTATCACAGTATCTCACTCATATGTGGAACCTAATGAACAAAATAAACTGATGAACAAATAGATCCAGAGACATAGAAGCATGTAACAGACTGAGGAATCTCAGAGGGAAGTGGGGGAGGGTGGGTGGGTGGGAAGAGATCAACCAAAGAACTTGTATGTATATATTTATGCATAACCCATGGACACAGACAATAGGGTGGTGAGGGCCTGGGGTGGAGGGTGGGGGTGGGATAGAAGAGGTCAATGAGGGAAAAAGGGGACATGTGTAATACTTTCAACAATAAAGATTTATAAAAAATTCAATAACAGTTGACATACAATACTATATTAATTTCAGGTGTACAGCACAGTGATTAGACACTTATATAACTTACGAAGTGATCCCCTCTTCTGACACCATACATAGCTATTACAATATTACTGACTATATTCCTGATGCTGTACTTTACATACTGGTGGCTGTTTTCATAACTGGCAATTTGTCCACCCCCGTTTTCACCCATTCCCCTAACTCCCCTCCCATCTGGCACCCATCAAAATCTTCTCTGCATCTATGGGCTTGTTTCTGTTCTGTTTGCTCATTTATATTGTTTTTCAGAGACTTTAAAAAAAATGTATCTGAATTCCCAGTGTGAGAAGCTAAATTTCAACCTTATGGCTCACTTCAAAGATAGTGTGATGAAAGTACTGTGTCCCCAGGGCCACCCATCCCACAAGAAGGTCCCATTAGATTTCAGGTCCCATCACCACTGAGGAGGGTAAGATCAGGTGCTTTAAGCAGAGAACACAGAATTCTGAACAGGGTTAGAATTCAGCAGCATCCGGAGACAGATTCTAAACAACCCACCTAAGCAACGCCTGCTACCTGGCTGATGGCTTCTCCCTCCCCCTTGGGGAGCAGGTGGGGAGGAGTGGGGAGCAACTGTCTGCAGCTGTGGGCAGGCCTGTGTCTCAGCTGCGAAAAGAATGAACTTTAACCTCTGTGCCCTTAGGGTGCTTGCTGGGTAGGGAGATGGCTCCCATCCTCTGGGTCACACACTTAAGGATGACCCCAGGGACACAGGTTTCTGGCAATTACATGACATTGATCCAGGAACACATTGGAGACATCCTATACCGTGGATCGGCCTGCAGGAGAAGGCCAGGGGGAGAGAGAGTGTACGCTAAGCTAGGCGTTGAGAAAGGCGTTGAGAAGATTAAGATGGTTATCATGGCTGGAGAATCTATGAACGCTGGAACCCTGTCCTGCAAGGATCCTGAAGGAGACAGACATAGGAGGAAAAATGGCCAAGAAAAACGGCATAATGCTGTGCCATTAGCTAAATACTGTGCCCCAAATGTGCAAAAACAGGACATATCCACAGCCCCCTGCAGATCGCAATCCAGTACCCAGGAACCTCCCCTCCCCCCCCCCAATACTCCTGAGCCTCTTCCCTGCCGATGTGCTGGGTGCAGGGGTGGCCAAGGGTGGCTGTTTGGGGAGGGGGTGCGGATACATGGTGAGCTTGCAGTGAGGCTGGAATGTCCACACTCACACAAGGGAAGGCTTCCGTAGTGCAGGATGAAGCACAGGGTGGGTGGGAAGAGAAGGGATGGGGCAGAGGCCTCTTGTTTTCACACCTCATGCCCCACAAATGTTAGGGGCAGACTGTCCTTATGTGACAGCTGGCAGTGTTGGCTGCCAGCGTCCCAGAGGAACCAGACCCAGGAGCTGAGTGGAGAGAATCCTGTAACATTAGTCAGAGTAATGCCTCCTGCCAGTTGCCCTGGCAACCAAGTCTCCACTGCTGGCAAAGCCCTTCCCCGCCAGCAAGATGTCAGGGTCCCCAGGGGACGTGGCTAAGATGACAAATGGATGTTTCCACGGGTGGGTCCTAGGATCCCTCAGGGTACTAGGGCACTAGGACCCTCCCGCCCGGGCCAGGAAAACAGGTGAGATGGCTGGAGCCCTATCCTTCCAAAGGCAGACTGACAGGGTCTTGGGGACCCTTGACACACACCCCTATCCTGGACTTCCAGTCAAGGCCCGGGCACCAAAGTGCCTGCTACTGGACTGGGCCTCAGGACTGGGTCATGGATGGGAATTACTGATTCTCCGCCCACAGTCCCACACCCACTCTAAGGGCCAGACGAGCTGAGGACATGGCTCCCTGGGAGTTCTCTCCAGGCGGCTCTTTTAGAAGGTGCTGACATAGAAGGAGCAGCACCGTCTCTCCCAGACCTGAGCCTCTGGGACCCTGAGGCATAGAACCAGAGGACACTTTGCTTCCTTAGACTCAGCTGTCCTGCTCACCCAACACAAGCAAACACTGGGATCACACAACCAAGACCTGAGGGTATTCAAGCCTTAGACCATTCATTTCCGAAAGGGGGAAACTGGGGCCAGTTGGCTATGCCCCCAGGCGGCCCACATGTCCATCACGCTGCTTCCCCATCTCCATCTCTCGCCCCCACCCCAGGGTGGTGTTCATGGATCTGACTCACCCCAGGTTACTGGCTCATTAGGGGCAGGACAAGGACTCGACTCCAGGTCCCCTGCCCCCCAGGGCAATGTTAGGGGGTGGTCCCAATTGACCGCACTGACCAAACTGTCCACACCTGCATGCTCAGAGCATCCAAATGGGAAAGAATTTGCACAGGCAGGCCCTCAAGGGACACTGCGACCAGCTGCGAGTGCCGGGCTGTGCTTTGTCTGTCCCTGCCTTAGTTTTGGGAGGCACAGCAAGCTCTGGCCCACATCAACCAGCTACCAGAAAGAACCAGCCCAAGACCGACCCCTTCACTCTCTGCGCAGGGACTGGAAATAAACAAATGGGACGGCAGCATGTAAGAGAAATGATTTAACTTTATAAAATGTGATAATACAGCAAGATTTGATTGGGGTTGTTTATCTGGCAAGTGAAGTTTATAAAAAACACCTGGAATAAAAATTAGAAACATAACTAATAAAAGTTAGAAACATAAACATTTTGAGGAAATAGTCATTTAGAAAGACAGTGACAACAATGAGCAGCAAAAGCAGCAGCGACGACGTGGGTGGAAAGTCGGTTCCGTTGTGATGACAAAACAATTAAGGGCCGAGGGGGAGCCTGACCTTCTGCTCCAAGCCCAGCTGAGGGGCTGGGGAAGCGGCGGGCAGTGATCTCGAGAGAGGCACCAAGGCCTCCAGAATGGAACCCTATTGACGGCCACTGGCCCAGCGGGGTGGGGGGAGCAATGCCTCCTGTACACCGACCCCCCCCCACCACCACCACCACCCTTCCTTTTATGGGCCTCCCAGCCTCGGGCAGTGATTCACAGCTGAGTCCCTATGGATTGGCACTGTACGACCAGCCTACTACTCTGTCCACCTTCCTAACCTGCATCGCTGCAGGCCGCCCCTGTCCCACGGGGTGAGCTCAGTGGGAGAAAACTCATCAGAATGTCAACCTGAGCTAGAATGACAAGCTGCCAGGGAGAACCAAGGAAACGACATACACGGCTACACACAAAACACTTTCAGAGATGTCTTCCCACAGCCGAGGCGGAGTGAGGGCCACCTTGGCGAGGCAGGCTGGAAGGCCCCCAGCATCATCCCCATCCTGGCCGCCCAAAGGACACGGGGGGATTCTTGACTACATTGTGAGGTAGTCTAACCATGACTTGCACATGTAGCTGGGCATGGCGGGGGAGGGGGGGGGCGGGGGGGGGCAGAAAAGTTGCCACAAAGAAAAGGCTAACCTATATGACGAAACAAACTATGCTACAAGTAGGCTCAGAGATGACCAGACTGGATTGGGGTCAGGAGAGGCCGGTGGCAGGGCCCACACAGACCTGGGCACGCACAGCCCTGGCTGCAGCGTGTGGAAGGGGATGAGGGAATCCCTGGAGGGATGTCCCGGCCCAGGGAAGCCGCAACTCTGAGGTGAGGGGTGTCCCTCCTACTGCTCATGTCGTGATGGTTTTGAGCCAAAGAACTTGGGGATTTGGGGGAGGAGACCCAAGGTTCCCTTCAGTGATGGCTCCTCTCATCTGACGAGTTTCAGGGGAGCTAATACTGCTAGGCCTGAACTGGGAAAGCACTAGAGGGCCCGCTCGGAGGGAGCAGTCAGACCCTAAGCCACCTTGGAAGGAGCAATATCACAAAGCAAAGAGGTTGCTAGACTCCCCTACTTTTTTATGCTAATTGACATTCTTTTCTCTTCTGACCCAGCATTCAGGATTCTAAGTCCGGACGGAATGTTCTGAAGGTTAGGCAGCAGCAGCTGTGTGGATCCTAGTATTTTCTCTGCTTTCCACATTTCCGTGAACGCCTTCTAGGACGGAGCTCACCAAAGTCCTCAATTTCATTTTCATATTCATCTTCCTGAACGATTCCTATTTAAAAAGCAAACAAAACCAAAAAGAAAGAAAGAAAAACAATGTGCAGAATGGTGATTTTTCCCCACTCCACTGCAAAACATAACACCCTAGTAAAACCTCATGTTTCTGTAATTGTTTTAAATTAAAGGGGAAAAGGCCTCCCGCCAGGGTGACAGAAAGTGAGGATGTATCTGAGCACAGATGCTGCCTCCCAGGATGAGCCAAAGCCAAGAGAAGCCCTCATCTCTGGAATTAAGTTCTCTTACAGGCTGGCTCCTTTGGCCTTCTTTTAGAGGCCCTTTAAATGAAAGAAACCAAACAAAACCCAAACTCAACCACAGACTAGAGTTGATACATCAGTTACCTCCATCTTGAAATAATAGTCCCAGATTTTTTTTTATTGGCATAGACATTTGTGCCAAGGGCCCTCCAGTTCCCCCCAGCTCTGGAGTCTGCAATTTCCAGTAGCGTCTGGATTAAAAGGACTCAAAGAAGGGCCACCTGGGCCGGGCAAAATACTCAGAGCAAGAAGAAATGTGGGCGGGTGGGGAGGGGGCAGCAGTTGGAATGGGCAAGAGAGAAGACTTTCCAGATCAAATAGAACTTGGCAAGATGATTCTGACTGTCGGGAGAGAAGCCTGACTCATCCGACACAGCCCTCAATGTTCTGTGGGAAGACAATTGCAAGCTGCCCCAATGATTCAGTTTGTTTTCTATCCCAAGCCCAGGACAGCACTGACACACACTAAACACACATTAATAATCATTAACTTATATGCAAACATGTTTATCAAGGAATGGCTCTGCAATGCTTTGTGCATCCTTGGGAGTCACTGTTCTGAGTATGAGTAGTGACCGATGAGCATTGATAACAGCTCGAGTGGCAAAACATTTTTTAGAAAAAAACAACTAACATAAACCCGGAATAACCCTCAGTCTGGTGGAGAAGCTCAGATACCGTGTGACAAAAAATCTCGCTCAGCGGGGCAGTGGTGCTAGACAGGCAGTGGTCAATGCTGATGTCCTGGACAGCCCCACGTCAGCCTGACCTGAACGTCAGCAGAACCAAGAACCATGGGGCCCAGAGCGCGGTCCTAGGACAAAGGGCTCCTTACCTTCCTCCTTCAGGTGCAGCTCTGTTTTCTTCAGCCACTCCCTCGCATCCTTGACTGACGGGATCAGAACGTTGACCAGCCGAGTCATCACCTCCTTCGCTGTGGGAACCAAAGAACAAGGGCTCTGAGTGAAGGGGCTGCCATAGGGCCTCGAACACCCAGAACTAGAGCCAAAGCCCCCGCCTCCCCAGAGCTTGTCTCTGTTGCTTCCCCCGAGGAAAACGGCAGACAAGGCCCCACGGCCCACTTCTGCCACCAGCAGCATAAACTGCGATTAAATGCTAGCCCGGCATCATTCCTGTGTGTCTGTTAAACCTTAAACTGCAGTGTCTGAATTATGGAATGATTCTAAAATATGCCATTTCACTCACTTTGTACGGAACATAACTTCCATTCCGTGTTGCTAAGAAGTAGCTAATTAGGAAGTTAGAGGAAATCTGATTCAAAGACCCATTAGCATTCTTATCATTAAGGGCTCACACTGGGTATGGCTTAAGGACCCTCCTAAAGGGAAGAGACCAGCTACGCACCTACAGATCTTAGCACAGAGTGGGAGCTCAAGAAATGATCATGAATGAATGACTCAGAAGCTCAAGACTTTAAACATTCTCCCTATATTATCTCCATAGAACTAGGCAGTAAGCCCTATCCTTGTAAGGCCAGGGGAACCAGCCCAGCCCAAGATACTCAGGAAGTTTTTCATTGGGGAAAGGGTGGTCCAAACCATGGTGCCTTGCTCTAATTTGAGAACACACAGTCCTTACTTGTATTTCTGCAAACGCCAAGTTCCATGACCCCAGGTCAGACCTCAACACAAAGGGCTTGATTCTGACCTGTGTTCTCAAAGCCCAGGTTCTACCACGGCCTGGGCCCCCATTCCCGAGGGCCCCTTACCGCCAGCCCAGGCCTTCTGCCTGTAGAGGTCCTCCACCGCATCTGAAACCTTCCTGATGTTCTCCTGGACCTTCCTCTGCAGCATGAGGCTGTGCTCCTTGGAGCCCAGGTGACTACGAATCCACACGCTCTGCTCGATGTCCTGCACCACCAGCTTGCCTTCGTCGATGGCCGGGTCCACCTTCTCATGAAAGAATTCAGAGTATTTCTGGTAGGCCATTTGCTGCCTCTGGTGGCCTTCTAGGTGGATGTGATGCTCATAAGACTCGCTATTCCTCTCCCGACTTTCCTTGTCACCCAGCTCAGCCTCGGAGAGGGCCACCGCCTCTGAAGTCTCTCCTTCAAAGGCTTTACTAGGGCTGAAATAGTTCTCAGGACTTCGGGTGAACTTCACCCCGCACAGGTCGCACTGGGTCCTGTCGACGTCGGCTTTTTTGAAGATCCCGGTCCCAGGCTCCCTGGTCTCCTCCCTGGAACACCCCATCTGGGCACTCACCCTCCTCTTCCAGCTAATGCACAGGGCCACCACCAGGCACGTTCTCCTCAACTTCCTCTGGATGGAAGCCTTCCACTGCTTCTGGGACAGGATGGTGGCCAGGAGGTGGTCTCGGTCTTCTAAGGCCAGCTCATCCGTCTCATCCTGACCAAACTCACACTCTGGTTCGGCAAAGTAGCCCACGGGGTCCACGCAGAGCAGGCGGTTTAGTTTGACCTCCTCGTGATAGAGGCCGTGGACCGTGACCCCTTTGGTGTGCCCGCTGTCCCATCGCCAGTGGCAGTCCATCAGGTACTCTTCATCGCGCTCAAAGAGCAGGTCCTGCAGCGCCTCGGCCACTGACTTCACATCGGCCGCCATCAGCACCCGCTTCACCACATCCTGGAGCCTCTCGGGCACCTGGTCTGGGTAGTCAACGCTCATCAGCTGCAGCCTCTTCTCGATCTCCTGGAAGTGGCGGTGCAGGAGCGACTTGCAGAACGGCTGCAGGACCACCTCGGCATTCACCAGCATCACCAAGCACAGCACCAGGGTCCGCTCCGCCTCCCCGGAGACCACACAGTCTATGTCACTGAAGGCATCGAGCAGGACGTTGAAGTTCACATTCTCGTAGCCGCACAGCACCTTGACGAGGTAGGAGAGGTGGAAGCGGAAATCCTGAATGGCTCTCGTCACATCCTTCGGTTTGTAGTCCTGAATGATGGAGAACACGTCCCCGAACTCCTTGTCCCTCTTGCTGAACAGGAACTCCCAGTAGTGCAAGAGCGCGATGTAGCTCTTGGGGAGGCACAGGATGGCGCTCTTCCGGAGGCGGGCCAGGACCACCCCGCAGTGGACGAACTGGAACTCCAACAGGGCCACCGTGTTCCCAATGCTGGGGATGAGCGGCTCTTTGCACCTCTTGACCAGGACGTTCATGAAACGGAAAAAGAGCCTCTTGTAGTTTTCTGGGTTCCTATACACGTAGAGCTGGTCGATGCAATTCTCCAGCAGCCGGATGAAGCACAGGTGGGTCTTCTCGGTGCTCTCATCATCCTTGTTGGGTGCCAGCATGCCGAACTTCCCCTCTATCCCTTTCATCCTGCTGCCTCGGCCCCGGCCCCGTTCCTCTTTCTCCAACGCGAGAGCTTTGAGTTCCCGGTGGTAGTTGTCTTCCTCCTGGTGGAGCAGCTTCCCGAACTCCTCGGGGTAGCTGGACGAGAGCAGGAAGGCCTGCATGGCGCTCAGCCACAGGTCGGTGGACTCCCGGCGGCTGCGCGCCCGTTCGTTCTGAAACAGGAAGTAGATGTACTCCTTTAGGGCAAACCTGTAGGACCGGAAGGACTTGTAATTGGGTTTGAGGATCTCTTTGCACGCCATGGGGTTTTCGGACAACACTCGCTGATGGAAATGTTTAGGGAAGACTACACTCAGGAAGGATTTGCAATGGCCATACTTATCTGCAGACAGAATATAATCGATCTGTTCCAGTTCTTCAGCTAAGCTTTTAGGGAATACTTTCTTGGCTTCCAAAAGCAGCCCGTTGATGGCCACCTGGTGCATTTTCGACTGAACCAAACACTTGGCCTCACAACGCCGCAGAGGCCTGTGGTAATCTTCACAGTTTCCGTCCTCACATTTTAAGCCAACAATGAACCGCAGGCAGATGCCCGGGTAGGTCTTCCCCAGCAGGCTCTGCGTGATCTGACACAGCCTGCTAAAGAGGTGTTTGTTTAGGGCCAGTTTCACTTGGTCAGTCATTATCAAGAAATGATCTTTTGTTTTCTTCTCTTTCAAGTTTAAATCCAGGTCAAAAATTATTTTTAATATGGGTCCAGGGTCATTCTGAGCTATCTGGCAATACTTGGCATCCACTTGAGAAATCCCAAAAAACTCAAAGCAAAACTTGACCATATCCTTCTCTGCGTTGTTGGTGACTCTTTTGAGGGCCCTGACCAGATTGAGGAGGACTTCCAAGCCCCCCGGAGCCAAGGCCAGAACCTTCTGAGGGTCAGCCTCACAGTGGCTGGTGGCTTCGTAGAGCGCTTCCACCACGCCAGCCGAGTGGTTGAGAGTGTCGAACTTGAAGAAGGCATCCTTGAGATTCTGAAAGTCTTTCAGGATCACCCCCAGCAGGAACTGGGCCTCAGCAATGCCGAACAGCTGATTGGTTTGATAGCAGAGATCCAGGGCTTCTCTCAGAATGGCCTTGGTATGTTCTACCTCTGAGTCCCTAGCCACATTGAGGCGGGCAGCCTCCAGCAGACACGAGGCCTGGAAGTCCTTGTCGGCAGTGAGCCTGGCGGCCTCCAGCAGGAAGCCGTGTTGCTTCATCAGCATGGCAGCCTCTTCTCTCCGGCCTTCCCTGTTCAGCAGGTCTGCGGCCTCTGCGAGCCGTTTCCGAGACTTCAGGAACACCAGCTGGTCGTCCACGTCCAGCTTCGAGAGGACAGCCATCATCTCCTTGATCTTATTTGCACTCAGGTACTTTGCTGCAGCTTCCAAGTAAAACTGACTGGCTGAATAGGAGAGCTTGGATACGGGAAGGGTCTTGCTCCTTAGCATTGCTTCATACCTACAGGGAAAGATGACCCAAGTCATAACTCATTGTCATGCACCACTTGAAAACTTCCTCCAAAATACAGCACAGGGCAACTTAAGTAAAATTGCCACATGTAGTATATAGCCTACTTTTCCAGGAGCCGAGAGGGGATCCAAACCCCTGCTGAACAGAAATGAAGAATAACAGATTCTAATACCACGAGGGAGATCTCTGGGGGCCTCAACCACATGCTGTTTCTAGATTCCTTGTCAAGCTTTAAACCCACCCATTTCCTCCTCCCCTTTGGAATAGCAACTAGGCTAAAGGCTCAGGAGGCCTCCACTGGGTCATGTATGAAACCTATGTATTTTAAAACTGAGGGTATGTGCACATACCTATCATATACCTATTTATAAATACATAGCTGAGCATCTACCAGTAGATCACAATGAAGCAAAATCCTAACTGCCCACTAGTGCTCTTACCTTTATCTAGCCACACGCCAGTGAAATTGTCATCTCAGCAGGTAAAGGTGAGAGGACAGAACCGTCACTAAGCACAAAATTGCTGTGCATTTTATATACACACTGGTAACCTCTTCTTCAGCCCCTTCTCTTCATGACCCTGAGTCAAAGCTTATAAAGAGCATGGAGAACACAGAGTCCTGTTCTCAAGATCTTGAGCCAGCACCGAGACCACCACTCAAGTGGAAGAAGGGTGACATGGTCAAGCCATTATGGAAGAACAGGGTGACATCACCCAAGGCAGGCAGCCCCAGGAAGCAGGGGTGGGGAGGGAGAGAATAAAACCACCTACTTTTCTACTGCAACAGCAGCTTCTTCATAGAGCTCCTCTTGACAGTACATTTTAAGTGCTAGATCAAATTCCTGAATCTGCTCAAAGCATCTGAAAGCATCTTGGTAGCACTGGCTTCGCTTATAGAAATAGGCGGCATCTTTTATCTAAGATGGAATACAATTTTCTTCTCTGAATACTCAGAACATAACTTTTGATCTTAAAAATAAACTAAACATCTTGAGTGATGAATAAAATAGTCGTATGTCTTGCTAATTGTTAGAATCCATTGGAGGGGCGGGGGGATGACTAAAACACAGGTAATGTGGGGGAAACTAATTCCTTATAGCAATGATGGCGAACCTTTTGAGCTCGGCATGTCAGCATTTTGAAAAACCCTTACTTAACTCTGGTGCCGTGTCACATATAGAAATTTTTTGATCTTTGCAACCATAGTAAAACAAAGGTTTATATTTTTGACATTTATTTTATATATTTAAATGCCATTTAACAAAGAAAAATCAACCAAAAAAATGAGTTCGTGTGTCACTTCTGACACGCATGTCATAGGTTCGCCATCACTGCCTTATAGGGAGAAAAATAAATGTAAACCCCAACCTCACACCATACACAATACACAAAGTGAAGCTCCAGATGGGTTAAAGCTATAAGTTTGAAAGCTATTGGGGGGAATGTATGAAACTATCTCTTGTGACTTGAGAGGTGAAGAAGGTCTTCAGCAAAACCCGAAACACACATTCAGGAGAGGAATGGATGGATTTGGTTACATCAAAACTGTTCAACAATGAACAAGTGAAACACAGTTAACAGAGAGAAGAAAAACACTGACATCTAGATCAGCACTGTCCAACCGACCTTTCTGTGAAGATGGAAATGTCCCATATCTATGCTATCCAACATGGCAGCCACTCACCAGGTGTGAATTGTGAGCAATGAAATGTGGGCAGTGCAATCAAGGAGCTGATTTTTTATTGCATTTAATTTTGATTAATTTTAATTGCCACATGTGGCTAGTGGCTACTGTACTACACTAGGCAGGTCAGAACATAAAATGGATTCCTGCAGCCATTAAAAAAAGAAAGAAGAAAAAAAAAAGACTTTCCTAAAAACACAACAGAAAACTAAGCCAAAGATATAAACTGGCAGTTCACAGTGGGGGAAACTTAATAATCAGAGAAATGCAAATTAAAACCATTTGAGATCCAACCATCTGGTTTGCAAAATTCAGAAAATCAGTACCCACTGAATGTGGAGCCCACAGGCACCAAGTGGCATGACTGTTCTGGAAAGCTCTCACCTTCACTTGCTGATACTAAGTATATGCATACCCTGGGGCTAGCAATCTCATTTCTAACATCACATCTCCCGGTCTCACACAGAACTGGAGGAGACAGCCTGCACTACAGTACCATGTCTGGCAGCCAGGAGTTGGTGGTCACTTGGGTGTCCACCACTAGGGAAATGGATAAGTAATGTTGAAGATGCCCACTGTGGAATTCTATCAGTAATCAGCAACCTGGCCAGACATAACACTATAGCAGGAGGTGGAAAAAAAATGAAAAACAGAATAGATGTATTTAGATAAGCTTAAAATATACATGCACAGAAAATACTACTATTTATTCTTCCATTGCGCATGCACACGAGGACATATAGTAAATGCATTGCAATGGCTGCCAATAAGAAGAGAATGAGAATGGAGACTGGCTATGAAGAGGAAGAGGATGAACAAAATGAAATGCAACGAGCGTGGACTTGTACCATGTTCATTGGTGGGCTTGCCACGAACAGAAGAGCATTCCACTCCTCTCCCTCTCACACTCCCCATCCAACCCATCACTTAATCCTGCCTGCTTGGCTCTCCCAACATTTCCCAGATATGACCCCTTCCCATCACCTCCATCACCATGGTGGCAATCCAGGCCACCTACCTCAGCCTCAGCCACCACTAGACTTTCTTGACATTTCTGCTTCTACTCTTGCTGCCTACAGACCTCTTGACAGAGCATCCAAATAATTAGCTTCATGTCAGTCCTCCAATCCAAACCTTCTACTGGCTTCTCCGCCCCGCTTCCTCCCCCACGTGAACAAAGTCCAGTCCCCTACCATGGACTCTGAGGCCCTACATGATTTGTTTCCACCCATCTCTTGCTCATTTTACCATTTCTACCTGGCTCGCTCTGCTCTGGCCAAAAGGCTTCCTTGCTGTTCTTCAACCTCGCCCACACCCTCCCATCTGTGGCCTTACCCCTGCAGGGATCCTTGGCCTGCCATGCCCTCCAGCAGCTGTTCTCAGAGTCTCCGCTCAAAAGTCAGCTCCTGACACCCCCTGTCTAAAACAGCAATACCTACCACCCTGTCTCCTCTCACCATCGCTGACATCTTACACTCACTGGCTTATGTGTCATCTCTCCCTCACACCAGAGAGGGAAGCTCTGCAGACAGAGCCCCTGCTTTGTCGCCTGCTGCTTGCTGAGCACCCACAGAGCCTGGCACAGCAGAGGTCCTTGGATTTGTTGCACATTTAACTTCATAGCTCTACTTGCTGTACCTGAGGTCCAAAGAGAAAACAAAACCAAGTACATATGCCAGGCCCTCTGATAAACCTCATCTGGGTCTAATTTAGTGCGACAAGCTCCATGAAAGACCAAAATATGCATAAGATTTGAGTGTGAGCCTCCTCTGTGTCCAGAGACCGCACAGACCTGAGAGCTCTTAGACCCATCTTCCACATTGATAAAACCCCATAACCAGTGCCATCTAACTGCCCTGGCTCCTTGCCTCTCCATAACCAGTACATCTAACCGCGCTGTCTCCTTGCCGCTCCTCGACAATGCTGATTACTCTGAAAACATTTCCCTGAGTATGAGTGAAGGCCCCAATAAGTGCCAATGTGCCCCCAGCTGAAGAAAAGAGGGGATGACTCTAAGAGGCAGCTCCCCACTAGGCCGGCTCTGCTCCATGAGGGGGTCCCCACTGACATCCAGAGCAAGGGCTCTGAGAGGTTTCCAGGGAAACCAATGTTGCTCTCTGGAGAGGCTGGAGGCAGGCAAGGCAGAGGAATCCCTGAAAGGAAATCTCGCACTCCCACGGCCCCTCCCAGGCATTTCTTCCGGGGGGAGGAGGCAGCACATACGTGGGGCTGGGAGCAGGGAGGCAATGTGGCTGAAGGATTCTCACAAAGGCTGCTGCCAAGCTGGTCAATTTGAGTAAAGCTGGTGATTTGGTGGGATGCCTCCAAAAGGCCAGAAGCTGGCTGAGGGTCCAATCCCAATTCCAGGAAGGAGCCTCAGCAAAAAAAAAAAAAAAAAAAAAAAAAAAAAAAAGGGGCCCAGACTCTCCCCTGGGTGGGGCTTGGAGCTACTGGAATGTTCTGGTCAAGCCTGCAGCAGTGGAAAGGAGGCGGCTGTGGCTCTGGGAGCAGGCGGTATCCACAATCTGTGGGCACTGACGTCCTGGAGGGGAGAATGCGGGCTGTGCTATGGCTGCCTGGGTCCCCTCCCCCCCACTTTCAGAGGCAGAGCTTGGCAGGCTGGGAAGGTGAGGTGACAGATAGGAAGGGGTCTCTGGCTCAGTCATGACTGGCACTGGTGGGCAAAAAGGGGAAAGCAGTAGGCATAGGCTTGCAGTTGTCACCGCTTGGGGTCCAAGTGGTGGCATTAGAGTTTGGAGGGTGATGGCATTAGAGACTAAGGGATACGGAGAGTTTGGAAACTATTCTAGTTCCTGAAATCTTAGCACCCAGAACTTCCAGCCACACTGAAATTCCTATTCCATCCCATCTCCCACATCCTAAGTCACATCCCATAATAAACATGGGGCAGGGCAGGCAGCATGGGAGCCACACTTCAAACTTCCCCACAGGTCTCACCTCCACCCCACCCAATGCTCGGGGTGCTCTGAGGATCCGGGAGTTAATGCATTTCACATACAGACATGGAAACCCTCCTCCCTCCTGGAGCGACACGGTAACCCACCAGGGCAAATGCACCAGCCACAGCTGGACACTGTAGAGCACTGCTTCTCAGACAACCGGCGGTGAAGGACTCAATGGTTTTACACGTCCAATCCATCGCCACTGATTCATTAAAACAAATTGCATAACTTCCAGCACGGTGATTATAGTCAGTAATGTTGTCATGCACATTTGAAAGTTGCTAAGAGAATAAATCCTAAAAGTTCTCGTCACAAGCAAAAAATCTTAACTTTGTGTGGTGATATCAAACTTATGGTGGTGGTCACCTCACAATATATACTAGTACATATATCAAATCACTATGCTGTACACCTAAAACTAATACAATGTCATATTCTATTCTAACTCAATAAAAAATGTTCACTAAGAAAATTATCACCAGTTGGATGCATAGCAATGCTAAATTGTTATAAAAATGTCTAACTGCTTACTTTCATCTTCTGTGCCAATCTTGTTGCAGAAAAGCCATAGTGTGTGGCCTCGGCCAGCCTGCTGCCCACTGTGAGTCGTCGTGCCCTAGGCTAGCAGTCTGTCTAGCAGAGCTCTCTGCAACAATGGAAATGTTCTGTATCCGCGAGCACTTGAAATGTGGCTGGTGAGGCTAAGGAAATGGACTGTTAATTTTCTCACTCTCTAATTAACTTAAACTTTAAAATAAATAGCCACATGAGGCTAGTGGCTGCCAGAATGGTCGGTGCAGATCTAGAGCAAGTACAGGGAACACAGAACAACTGCCATGGAAATGCCAAGCCATTCACCCAGACAGACGCCAGACTGCGAACACAGAGAAAGAGAAGAGGAATGTTCTAAAGCCCGTCTTCCCTTTGGTTTGAACATATGGCCTCCCCACGGTTAATATCAGGCCTCAAACATTCCCACAGACATGAACACACACACACACACACACACACACACACGTGCATATCCTTGGAGCCCTCTGAACATTTGTGCAAATGGAGAAAGAAGGACTATCCTAGAGTGGACAAGGCCAACCTCTCCCTCTTTGGAGGACTGGAGCCCCTTCCTGAAGCAAGAGAGGCAGATGCTCCCCCCACCCCCCATCTGCTCACAGGGAGCCCAGTTTTCCCGGGAGCAGCCGTGGGCCAGACTGTACCTTCCCCAGCCTCTCGCACAGCTGAGCGGAGAGCTGGAACTCCTTGGCGTAGCTCAGACACTTAAGGGACAGCTTTGGCTCATTGCATTCCAAATAGGTCTTAGCCAGTTCCAAGTACTCCATCTGCTTTTCCCTGTGAGGGGGAAACAAAACAGAGTTCCCATGGGACGTTGACCTAACACCAATGTATTTACCTGCTGAGCTCACCACAGCAAACCTGAAAGGACCGAGGCTCTTACTTGGGGCTGACTTTCTTGGATTTCATGTTCAGGGCGGTGTTGTGGGCCAGGGCCAGTTTCTCCTTCTCAAACGCACCTCCTTTCTGGTAACACTTGGCTGCAACCTGGAAAAGGCGAAAGGTTTTGATTCCCTGCAAGGGAATGGAGGTGACCAACAGAACCAGAGTGTCTGAGCTGACAAAACATGAGGCTCACCCCAGCCCAATCTGAGAGGGAGGAGAGGAAGGTGCTGGTGAGCTAAAGAAAACGGCCTCCAAGGATCAAGTCCAATAGTGTTACCGGCTAACACTTCACACTCAAAGGTTCCTTCTCAAAGTACCCGGCAGCCATGGGAAGGGTACATAGTGCATACTTTTACAGGCCACCATAATAACACCCTCTGTTAATCATCCAACAGTCACGCATGAGAGGTTACATCCTTCTCTTGTACAGAGTAGCAACTTCAGGTAAGAGACACAGAGTAATTGGCCCAAAGGCACACCGTGGCTTTTCTGGGCTCAACACAGGTTCTCCCAGTTGGTGACTGTAACGGCTAACGGTGGTGTTGGCGGAACAGCCTCAGTGCACCCACTGGGGGTAGAAATGGGGATAGAGACAGTACCAAACATATCCCAGAAGATAACTGACCAGACCCTTGGGACATGAAGATCTGGGTAAACCAAACAGAAGGTGGGCAGACAAGTGTCACAGGGGAGTCAGCCTGCACCCCAATCCCTGCCAGCAGAAAGCTGCTGTTCCCCAACAGAAATGCTGACACCATGTCTGCAAGCCCAGGCTACAGCAGAAAGTTCACATTCTGCCCAACAGGTAGAGATTGGGTCTCATGGGTAAGGGAAGGGTTAAGTGGCACTTGCTGATAAAATGGACAGGATGGCATCTCTTCTGCTCAAGCTCTTTGCTGCAGCACCCACAGCCCCATGGGCTTCCTTTTATTCCTGTGATCTGTGCCATACCCCTTCCCACCACAGGGCCTTTGCATATACTGTTCCCGATTGAGATGTTCTTCCATCCCTTCTCTGCCTGGTTAACTTCATTCATCCCATAGGTCTCAGCTCAACACTCCCTTACTCGAAGCAGCTTTTCCTGTCCAGGACAGGTCGTTCTGGGGGCAGGTGGTCTCTCACCTCTGACATCTGCAACAGCTGGGACAGTGCAATCTTCTGTTTGTCTGTCTCGCTCATCATCATATCCCCACAACCTAAACACAATATTGGCCCCTAGCTTAATAGGAATCTGTTGAAGGAATGAATCTCAAGTAGTTCTCATTTGAGATTCTGGAACATTCACTGACAGGCAGCCAGAAACTCAACAAACCACCTGAGTCCTGAAGTCCTTTAGTGGAGTCTAAATAAAGTCGAAGAGGAGAAGGCTTTTTATAACATTCTCATCTGTGCTGGCTCCCCTAAAAAGACTTCTGCAGCTAAAGACTACATATTTACGAAAATACTTTCCAGATACGCCCAACAGTGCAAATTCTGTTTTCTCACCCCTTGGGATTCAAGGGTGGCCACAGTCCTTTATTCCTCCCTGTATCTGTCCACGCCCTTTTATCAAATAACCCTGCACCTTCTCCCATTATAAAGGCTGCCCATGTCCCCACCCTTCTGATCTCAGCTGTGACTTGCTTGGCCAGCAGGACACAGGGAAGCAACACTGGAGCAATCCAGGCCAGGCCTCAGGAGGACTGAGTGTGTCTGCTGCCCTCTTTGAACCCTGCTCAGGTGTCATATGAACCAGCCCAGGTTGGCCTGCTGGAGGCTGAAGGGCATGTGATCCAGGAACCCCATCACCCCATCACCTGAGCCAAGAGCCAGAAGCAACCTGCTTGCCACCTGGCAGCTGCGTCCAGACACATGAGGCCCCCAGCTGAGACCAGAACTACTCAGCTAAACTCAGCTTTGCAAACCCACAGAGCTATGAGCTGCCTAAGTGACTTGTTTTAAGCCACTTAAGTTTTGGGGTGTTCAGTATGCAGAAAAAAGGTGAATCCTACATATGACTTACTTGCTGTAGACTTAAAACCACTTTCTCTGCCATAGGAGACAAAATTCTCCTAAGAATTTGGGGAAAGAAAACTCTTGGAATTCCTTCTCCAGGCATGTCAGATGGAAGACACCTCCAACAGTGACTCCCAGTAAGTTCTGACTTGTATTTTCATTGCACTCATCACTTCCCAGTACCTTCACTCGGGTCCAACGCTAAGAAATTCCAATGAAAAGAAAGATCATTAAAGCGGCAGGATAAGCTCTTCAGAGAAATCACTGTCTCGGAACATTTCTTCGGGATTAGCAAGAGAAACTGCAGGCACTTTTCCGGTAACGTGTGAGGAGCTGGACCAAGCCTAGCATGAGCGCGAAGGCATGGAAGGAAAAGTCATGCTCTGGCCCAGGCTCAGTTCCGGTGTTCTCTCAGGAAGCACTGCCTGCGCCTGCAAGCACGGGGCACTCCAGGTGCCTGCGGGAGCCAGATCTGAGGGAAATGTGCCTTTCCGTGTGGCTATGCCTGTGGTGGCCGACCCTGTTGTCAGTCACCCACACCCACTCCTACCTTTCTTGCCTAATGGCAGAACCTGCCTCCCATGAAAGGCCAGATGGGATAGCTCTCCCAGACTCCCATAGAGCCAGGCATGGGCATGTGACTGAGTAGTAACCAATGAGATGTAAGGAGAAGTCCACTGGGGACTTCGTGATAAAAGAGAGACCCAGGAGAAGAAAGTGCCTGCCCTTCCTTCCTGCTTGGGATGCTGCTGAGATGGTTGCCACTGCCATAGCCATCATGTGACCATGAGGGGGACATCTCAGACAAGCTGCAGACAAGGAGCAGATGGAATGAGACTGGGCCCATGTGGACTTGGTTGAGCTGAGGTGTCTGTGACCTGCAGGTGAAGATGTCATTAACACTGCATCACAGCAGACACACATTCAATGGTGCCCCACCCGAGACCATGTGATCTGGAGGGATAATGACTGTGGGGAAAAGGATGGGGCTCTTCAAGCTGGTTCAGTATTTTGAGAGGACTGCCAATGATACCATTTCTCAGAAGAACACTGCTCAGGCTCACTAAGATGTCCTATGGCTAGAAATCAGTCAGCTCAGTCTAGTGAAAAAGCTTAGCCTATGCCCATCAGACTCAAATGGGCAGTGAAGTCTATGTCTGATCAACTTAAAAAAAAAAAAAAAAGGACTAATCTATTACTGTTTTAAAATGTCATTTGATTGCCCTGGCTGGGTGGTTCAGTTGTTTGGAACTCAGCTGATCCCATCCACTGAAAGGGTCCGGGTTCAATCGCCAGACAGGGCACATAGGGGAGGCAACTGATCAATGTTTGTCTCTCACATCAGTGTTTCTCTAGGGCTCTCTCTCTCTCCCTTTTCCTTTCTCTAAAATTAATACACATATCCTCAGGTGAGGATAAAAAAGTTGTCACATGTTTGCAGCAAAAGCTTTTAAGCATAGAACACAGGAGGGAAAGAAAATAACTAGTAGTGTTCCTTGGTGGGGCAAAAACCTTCCATTTTTGTATCACCACACGCTGGCCCTTGGCCAAAATGAAGGGCTGCCATGGTTGCATCGGGGAAGAAGTATGACAGGGAACTACCCTCATCCAGGGGTGACTTGATGTTGCAGGAAGTGGCAAAAGCACCATTACCCCCACCCTGTCCTGGTGGGAAACATGATGGTAAGAGACATGCCAGTGAGGCTAGATGAGGCCACCAGTCACCAAGACTTCCCCAGCCTTCTGGTCCAGCCCCTTACCTTCCAGCATTGATGTTTGGCATAGTATTCCCCTTGTGCGATCCACTCCTTAGCAGTTGAGGTCTTAACAAACATGCTATCATCAAAGTCTAAAATGAAAAAGAAAAGTAAATTTGCTTCTCTGGGCATTTGTTCACTTAAACCTGTTTTTAGCGGATGAATTTTGTACCCCCCCTCACCAACCCCTGAAAATGTAAACATTGAAGCCCTAAGCTAGTACTTCAGAATGTGGCTATATTTAGAAATTGGGCCTAAATGAGGCTGTTCTGGTGTGCCCGGAACCAATCCAACTGGTGTCCTTATAAGAAAAGGAGAGCCCTGACCGGTTTGGCTCAGTGGATAGGGCGTCGGCCTGAGGGCTGAAGGGTCCTGGGTTCGATTCCAGTCAAGGACATGTACCTTGGTTGAGGGCACATCCCCAGTGGGGGGTGTGCAGGAGGCAGCTGATCGTTGTTTCTCTCTCATCGATGTTTCTAACTCTCTATCCCTCTCCCTTCCTCTCTATAAAAAATCAATAAAATATGTTTGAAAAAAAAGAAAAGAAAAGGAGATTGATGCCAGGGGCTCGCACAGTGGAAAGGCCACCTGGAAGCCAGAAAGGGAGGCCTCAGAAGAAGCAAACCTGCTGACAGCTTGATCTTGAACTTCTAACCTTGGGAACTGTGAGAAAATAAGTTTCTGTTGCATAAACCACCTCGTCTGTGATATTCTATTATGGCACCCCTAGCAAAAGAATACATCTGCATTGTCTTTCTGGCATTCATTTAAAGATATATTATAGCTTACCAGGCCCGGTTGTTGTGGGTTTCGAAAGGAGGGGATGGCGGTGAGAAAATATATTTTTTGGTTTTTGAACTTGGTTGGCCCTACCTTCCTTTTCTTTCTTTTTTTTAAAATATATTTTATTGATTTTTTACAGAGAGGAAGAGAGAGGGATAGAGAGTTAGAAACATCGATGAGAGAGAAACATTGATCAGCTGCCTCCTGCACACCTCCTACTGGGGATGTGCCCGCAACCAAGGTACATGCCCTTGGCCGGAATCGAACCTGGGACCTTTCAGTCTGCAGGCTGATGCTCTATCCACTGAGCCAAACTGGTTAGGGCCCTATGATGCTCTATCCACTGAGCCAAACCAGTTAGGGCCCTACCTTTTCTATGACTATGGATTAGAAGACAGGTAGCAATTCTAATTCCTCCTTGAAAATCCAAAGCCACATACCTCTTAGCAAACTCACATGTCGAGACTTTAGCAAGGGACAAGGTGATGGGAGTTCACAGTGTTCCCAAATGTGCCAACTCTGCACTCATAGTGAGCAGTATGACACTCCCTTGGTGAACATAGACTGTTATAACTACCTGCTGTCAGACCCACCTGTTAGCCTCACTAGCCTGCTGGTGAGGGTATCGCTCCCCCACCTACCGCCCCCTGAGCGACACCAGGAGTGGGCAGCATTCTGCGGGTCTGAGCCATAGCTTCATCAAGCACATGATTACAGTGACTACCAGGACAACACAGACAGCCGAATCCGAGCTGAAGGGGTCAGAGATACCCAAGACAATGGATGTCAACCGGGGAGCCAGGCAGTCATGCCAGCTTTGTTTAGAAAGTGCAAAACCATGCCTTAAGCCTTGCAGCCTGACCCCTCCCTGCGGGTCCTCTGCTGTCCCTACAACACTGTGTGCAAAGATGACTCCGCAGCATTTTGTTCTGACTCAGTGTGCACTACCAGTGGCCTGGTGACATTTAACTCACAGCCAAGTGCTGCAGTTTCTCTGCAGAAGGCCAGTGAACGCTGCCGCACTGTGTTGAAGAAACCCGAATCAGTCACTACACTCATCCCCAGCTCCCTGGCACAGTGGGAACAGATGTTCTCAAAGATTTGACCATGTGCTATTTATAACACAATTAGGACTGTACTTTTCTTGTGTTCTTTCTTTGTTTCTTTCTTTCTTGCTTTCTTTCTTTCTTTCTTTCTTTTGTTTTTTGGTTAATCCTTTATTTCCATTGATTTTTTTCCACTGATTTTCAGAGAGAGTGGAAGGGAGTGGGAAGAGAGAGTGAGAAACATCATGTGAGAGAGACATATCAATTGGCTGCCTCCCGCACATGCCCCGACTGGGATGGGGATCAAGCCTGCAACCTAGGTACATGCCGTTGACTGGAATTGCACCTGGAACCCGACACTCCATCCACTGAGCCAAACCAACTAGGGCATTTCCTCGTATTCTTAATGCTACCAAGACATAATAAATTGTAATCCTTTTTCATTTTGAATTTTTATATTTGTAAAATGCCTATCTTGATGGTCTCTTATAATGGGATGCCTGAACAGATTTTGAGAATAATGGCATGCAGGAAAGATTAAGGATGCCCACAGTAGGCTAACCCACTCATTTTCCTTTCAGTTAAGGAAGTGAAGGCCCAGGGAGAGAAAGTGGGACCTGAACAAGGTCATGTGGCTACAGAGGCGGAGAACACTAATGAGATGCTAGGTTAACCCAAGCCTTTGACTCTTCCCACTATATCCCAACAGTCAGGGCCACAACAGAACATCTAATTCTGGTTCCCAACTGAGCCATTGGCTGTAACCAGAAAGAGCCTCCATACAACTGGATGAAACATGCTCAGGAAGCCAGCAAACATCTCTGTGCAGCAGCTGAGCCCAGAGCTTGGCCCTGTCCTTGGAGAAATTAACTAAGACCTGGACAAGCCAACTCAACTGCTAACCCACAAGAAAGATCACTATTTTCTCCTTTATGCAGGGCTGATTATTTCTCCCGAGTTATCCTATCAGGAGACCTTCACTCCATTTTTTAATTAACTAGTCTCTGTAAATTATGAAAATGTTCTTCTTTAAAAAAATGAAAACACTGCAAACAGCCTGGAAGGGCATAAAGTTGAGAAGAGGTGCCCACATCTCCACACCCACCAGTCCTCCTGGCACCGTAGGAGCCACTATGAATGGTTTCACACTGGGGGACACATAGGTCGTTTTTAGCTTCTTATCATTATAAACAGGGCTGTGATGAGCACTCTAGTTCATGTATCTTTGAGATTTTAAACAAGAATATCCTAGGATAGATTCCTAAAGTGGAATTACTGGGTCAGAAGCTATGCTCATTCTTTATTTTTATAGATATTGCCAATCAGCGATCCAAAAGCCCACAGCAATTTGTATTCTCCCAGTAGAGCCTATATCCTCTAACCCTTGACCATGGCCCTCACTGGTGAAGGACAAATAAAAGATCTTCCCTAAAGGAGTTAACCCTCCCAATCCCACTACAACACACTGCCCATCACACTTTACCAATAAATGAATAGAGATCTCAAAATCTATGCCCTTTATATCTGACCCTAAGAACAAGTGGAAGTAACACACTTTCTATCCCACAGACAGAATATGTTAATGAGATCTTACCTTTATTTTCATCTGTCTTCACAACTTGGACAAAATTTCTTCGAATGAAATATTTAAAAGCAGGAGCCCGCTTCTCCGGGTTTTCATCAAAGATCCAGAGATTGGCGCGAGCCCGGGTGATGGCTGTGTACAGCTGCTTCAGCTCTCCGTTGAGGAGCTAAAGGTGGGATAAGGACAGAGACCATAAATCTTGTGCCTAGAGCTACAAGGTGACACACTTCAATGGGCTAACCCTGATTCTGGAGAAATACAGGAAGTAAATTACAGAGAAGTCCCGCAAGGCGATGAAGAACGAGGAGCTCACTGTGGTCTCAGCACTGATCAACAGCTCCAGCGGGGAGTACACATTAGTTCAGCACCTCCCTTGAATATACGGTAGTTTTATCTTTCAAAATAAATTATAGATTCATAGGAAGTTCCAAAGATAGTACAGAGAGCCCTGCCGGTGTGGTTCAGTGGTTGAGCATCAACCTATGAACCAGGAGGTCATGCTTCAATTCCCAGCCAGGGCACATGCCCAGATTGCAGGCTTGATCCCCAGTAGGGGGTGTGCAGGAGGCCGCTGATCAATGATTCTCATCATTGATCTGTCTCTCTCTCTCTCTCTCTCTCTCTCTCTCTCTCCCTCCCTCCCTCCTCCCCTCCCTCCCTCCTCTTCCTTCCTCTCTGAAATCAATACAAATATATTTTTAAGAAAAATATAGTACAGTGAGGTCCCATATACCTTCCATTCCGTTTACCCCAATGGTCATATCTTACACAATGACTGTAACTTATTTTTAAAAATTAAACCAGTCCTACGCTTCTATTATAACCATCCAAGTACTAAATTCCCATGACTGACCCCATGACTGAGCACTGTAGCTGCAAGGTGATTATGACTTGGACCAGGGACGGCCTACTTGATTAAATAGTGCATCTTTCAAGACAACAACAGATGAGTGGCTACCTAGAAGTTTGCAAAGCTTAGGGGATTTAACTTCTATTTCCAAGAGCCTTCGAGGCATTTACAGAAATAACCTGATAGCTGCTATTTTGTTTGTTTTATACTTTGAGACATAAAACTAGGGTTGTACTTGAAGAGAAAGTAGTTTTTGGTTTTGCTGGTTCAATTTTCGGTGATGTCACCCTCACTTTCTTGAGTTCCCCATTACCCCTCAGTGGGGAATTCAACGGGACTTTTCAGCTTTGCCTCCTCAGTAACGTAGCTGAGATGTGAAGGGCAAGGAAAGCCGGGCCCCTTAACAGTCAAGGCTGCTGAACAATAGCCTCCACTAACTAGGATTCTGGACTTCACTTTTGAGTTGCCATCAGCAACATCAAAATTTCTGAACAGTTCCTGAGGGGAA
The DNA here is from genome assembly GCF_964212035.1 of Myotis nattereri. Lineage (NCBI taxonomy): Eukaryota > Metazoa > Chordata > Mammalia > Chiroptera > Vespertilionidae > Myotis > Myotis nattereri. The sequence continues at coordinate 51,592,360 of NC_138089.1, forward strand.
CAGAAGGTACAACCACCCCCTTCACTTTCTTACAGTGCCCACCCAACAGGCCCAGTTTTGCTGAGACCAGGGACTTTTCGGACACGGGTATCCCTGCCGCCCCCTCGCCTGCCTCCACTCCCCAGGGCTGATGTTCGGGAAGAGCCAAAAGCAAGCATTCATCTTCAATCTCATCTTCTCATCCCAGCCTGGGTCACTGGCTCCCTGTCAAATACCTGTGTGGACAAATGGCAGAAAATCACCTTGTACATTTCTGGATTCACGAGAGAGCGACTCTGAGAGGAGCTGGGTTTGTTCAGGGGCACGTCAATCAGCGGCCCGCTTGCCTCCCTGGAGTCGGGTGATGAAGGTGTAAACGAGGAAATGATCTTCCATTCCTTGTAAGCCTGAACAAGAAGGACAGATTAAAGACCAACAGAACATGCTTTCCAACTCTACACACAGCCACCCTGAGCCTCATGGAGAATTGAGCCCCCCTTTTCCTGGCCTGGGGACCAGGCCGTCAGCCCCAGCTAGGAGGAGGGGGCCATCCTATGGCCTCCAAATGATGGGCTGGGTCTCAGGTTGCGCAGGCAGGGGTCAGGGAAGCTTCCAGGAAATCTCCCGCAGATGTGGTCAGGACAGCTGGGAAGCCAGGCACTTGTGCCCACTTCCAGAGGAATGCCAAGGGCCCAAGAAGTTCTTGTTGGAAGAATTTCAACAGGCAATGGAGAAAGGAGCCCAGTGTCCTCGCCTCTTTTCACTACATGTTTAAAAGATGCCACTTAAGGTCAGCTGCTAAAACACATGAGGCAGCATTTTCTAACTAACTTGTTCACCGAGGATGGAAGAATATTCCAGAGCTGTGAGGTACATGGTTCAAGGTAAACTCTGAGCTCAGACAGAACAAATTCATATCTCAGTCCTTTCACTTATTAGCTACATGATCTTGGACAAACCGTTTGTCTCTTCTTGATCTCATTCTCTTGCTCTATAAAATGAGAATGCTAGAACTACCCAAGTTTGTTGGGAAAATAAAAGCAGATCATTAATGGTGAGTATCTACTACTATGGCTGATAAAGAGTTCAATATTTTAGCCAGTTTTCCCCTTTATGTAAACTCAAACCATACTGACTCTGTAGACTATGAATGGGCAATTTTTTCTCTCTAAAGGGCCAGATAATAAATATTTGGCTTTGTGAGTCCTAAGGTCTCTCTTGCTACTGCTCAACTCTGCTACTACAGTACCAAAGCAGCTACGGTCAATATGTAAATTAATGGGCATGGTGTTTTCTAATAAAATGTCTTTTTTAAAACTAAAATTGAATTTAATATCATCTTCACGGGCCACGTAATGTTACTTTCCTTTTCATTGTTTTTTTTTACCATTTTAAAATATGTAAATACCATTCTAGCCCACAGGCCATTAGAAAACGTCAGTGGGCTGGACTTGGGCCCTGGGGGCATGGTTTGCAGACCCTGTGTGGCTAAAGTACCCAGGTCACATGTAGTATTTAGAGTCCAGAATTCCTACGACATTTCAGATTTCATACGGTACCGTGACTTGTGAGAGTAGCTTGTTAACTCTCCTCTACTTTGCTTTGCTTTTCCTAAAGTGGTGCTACTTGCCACCTGTGTATCTCTTCAAGGTAAAATGGAGTGGATACTGCTCATTGCCTCTTGTCAGTTATTCCATGACTTAAACTATATAAACTTCAGGTTAAATGCTTTAAACACTATCTCTTAAATAAGAATGGTTATGCTAGTAAGCAATTATGGAATTAATCACCAGGTTCTGAAAAGAGATGTGAGTCATGTAATCATTTAAGTAGCTGGAAGTTACAAAAACCTCTCAGGGCATATTATGACTGTCCTCTCTGTAAAGGTGTTTACACAACCAAACTGTCTGCCAAGGAAAGCAGGCAGAGACATATATACTTGACATTTGGGAGGACCTCCCAGCAGACAGCATGGGGTGCAGACTGGCTGGTCTTGGAAGGGCTGGTGAAGCACAATGCATTTTAGAACCGCTGAGTGGGAAGAAAAGCTGCTCGCATGGCACCTGACAACTGTTTCCATGAATAAAACACATTCGACTTTCGAGACAAGCCTTTTAAAAGTGAGTTCGTGCATTTGTGCACAAAGACACAAGACCACAGGCCTGCAGCACTTCTGGCAATCAAGCAAGAAGCCTTTCAATCTTCCAGCTTCTACTGGGACTCATCACAGTGAAGGAACAAGGCTCTGTTTCTACTGCAAGCCTACCGTTCCACTGTGGGGCCTGCAACCCACAAAGGTTGTGGTTATTGAAGTCCTTCCTGTCCTATTTGCACATGAGTGTGAAGGAAAGGACTCCCCACTGGGGCAGAATATAAATGGCAGGCACCCTTCCAAGTCCCCACAGGAGGAGAGTTTCGGGGTGACTGGGAGAATGACTGCCCCTCCCCAAACTGAGGCGAAATCCTACAGAAGGACTTGGAGTAACATTCCCTGGCTCCTTCCCCATCTCAGGAGAACAGGTAAACAGTAAATCTTCTAGACAGAAAACTCACCAATCAGGGCAGTAAGACCCCCTCACACACGCACGCACACACACGCACATATGCCCACACACGCATGCTCACCCACGTGGCAGGTTCTGCAAAGGGAGTGCCTGACAGAAACACAAGCCAGGATGGGTGGAAGAAGAGGCCAGGGATGGGGAGGAGCCCTCCACAGTCCCCCATCTCAAACAGCAATTACTATTCAACAGCCTTCTGCCAGTCACCCCGAAAGAAACCCCACTTGTGCAGCCAGCCCACAGGCGACTGGGGACTCATGTGATCCTTGTCTTTCCTCTGCTTTGATTAATGCATTTCCTCTCACGTGCTGATGCACACGTTGGGGTTTTGAGGTTGTAAATGACAGACTAAGGGTATGCTCTATTCTGGGAATGCAGAATTACATTGCCTGGTACCTTGGGAAGCACATCAGAGGTCTTTCTATAAGTCTTAGTGTGCACAAAGGAGGGAGTGGATGTTACCAAAAGATTCCACTTGTGATTGTTTTAATTTTGTGCAACTCACTGAGCCACTGGTGGGAGCACAGGGTCAAGGTATCGCGGGCCTTTGCCATTTCCAGGATCAAAGTGAGACAATCACTGGGTTTTTCTTTCACAAACAGAGGCGACCACAAGCTACAGATCCATAAGCCCAGAGCTCCTTGAGCTTCTTACTGGCACAAGCACACAACTGGCACTTAATAAAGGACAGGAACAACAAACTCTTACCCCTTCCTCTTTAGGAGAGCCTCGGTCCAACCATGACCAATGGATGTATTATGAGAAAAAAAAGTTAGTCCTCAGAGATTAAAAATGGTTCCAGGGTTAATGCGAGTGCATCTGATTTTATTAGCAAAAGTCAACAGAAAAGGAATGCACTTAAGGTATGGCAAAGATACACTCTGTGGAAGGTACTAGAAGCTGATTTGCATGCAGGGCTTTAAAAGGAAGGGAGTACAGTGAAATTTAGAACTCAAAGCGTCTGAGTTCATGTCTAGGCTCTGCCACTTATCACTATAGGCAATTGACTTCATTTCCATGACACTCGGCCTTATCTGCAGAATTAGGGTAATAAAAATACACACAACCTCAGAGGGCTGGTGGGAGATAAAGTGAGGCAATGCATTCAAAAGGTATTTCACAAACTGTCAAGCACCCATGGCAACCTTAGCTATAGGTATTATCAAGTCAAACATGACATTTTTTCAAAGATCACAAAAAGAGTAAGGATTCCATGTAAAGGGTCAATTCTGGGGCAGATTTTAACGTGTCAAAGCTAGCGGTGCTCCTGAATTGGCTATGGAAACAGCCCTTCCGAGCATGCGCCATGTGCAGTGGACGTCTGCAACAGGGACCAGGGCACAGCCAGCTACGTCCCCAAAGGAGACCCACAGCACAGTCAGCAGCCAGCCTGAGTCCCCACCAAAGACAGTGATGAAGAGAAATCAGTGGCTAGAAAACCAAGGGCAGTGGGCTTGAGTTAGTGGCTCTACCCATAATGCACTGAGAAAGACCATCAAGTCAAAGCAATGAGCTGGCACAGAGGTCACTGGGGGTCAATCTGGGGACACTCTTGCTGCCATTGTCTGCATGGGTGACAAGCAGTGGTGGCGAAGCCATGCCAGAAGGGAGCCCCCAGGCAGGCGGCTGTTCTCGTCCCCCACATTACCTGATCCAATGGGCAGGAACCAAGCCTCATTTGTCTTCCTGGAGTTGTCTCTCTCTATGGACTGACCTTGCCCAGTTCTGTCCTCATTGGGTGGACTCTGCTACCCTTGCCTTCACTTGGAAAGCTCTCCTTAGAGCTCACTCCAACTTGAGCATCCTTGGGAGTCAAGGATAACAGTAGCTAGTGAAAACTGGCAGCTGGCACTTGGGTACCAGGCATTTAGAAGAAGGTGAATACAAGAAAATAAGGAAGGGCGGGAACCAGCCCATAACACACTGTGAAACAACTCATAGCCACTGTCAAAACCCACATCAAACACTCCAAGCCCCACACTAAAGGGATGATACTCCAAAACAGAAATAGGCACCTTTGGCAAACTCTCTTCTACTCAGCTCCAAATTCTCTTTCCCAGAGTGGCAGGGTAACTCACACATAGCCACATGCATTGTGTGAAAAGAAGTCAGTATGACATACCTCGGAATCAGTAAAGAAGTTGTAAAGGAGGACATCATCAAATTCTAAGCCTTTTGCTTCATAAACTGTTAGCACAAGTGCTAACCCCAGTTCTTCTGGAATTTTCTCCTTTGCCATTTCATTGGCTACAAGGATCACCTAGAAAAAGAAAAGGAAGATAGAAGGAAAAAAACATCAAATTCTACAAAGAAAAATCAGCTGCACCTCAGTCCTTTTCTATAGGAGGCAGTAATGCGATTAAGAAGTAGCCAGCATCGACTTGGTTGGCCAGGCTAGTGGAAATATTAGTAACAATTAGTCACTCACCCATCTCTGAAATTTACCCACTCTGGGAGAAGGGCTATTGAATTCTACCCTGTAGAATAGTTTAGCCTCTCAAACCTTTTTTTCAATTGCAAACTTCCTTTTATTTCAAAACAATCCCAAGAAGCTCACCTGGTGGGCCCCAAATTCAATGGGCTGGGTTTTCCTCTTGTTCCCTCGGAGCAAAATTGCTAAGTCGCTTACACTACAAGACTCCAGGACCGTTGGTTTGGGACCATCAAAGAGGCCAGAATCCCTTGGAAGGCGATCGAAAGATTCTGGGAAATAGAACTGAAGTAAATCCACTACTCCTGAGGCCAGATTGAGGATTCCTGGGATAAAACAGAAAATACATGTCCAATATTGAACAACATGACAAAATGGCTGGGATTTGGGGGTTTTGTGTGGGAGTTTTTTCCTGAGAAGCAGTACTGGTCCAGATAATAATACATATAATTGCAAGCCAATCTCCAGTTCTCATTAGATGATCACTTTGGCCCTGAGCCGTTCTTACTCCAGGCACAGTGGATGAAGGCAGAGGTTTTGTAGAATCTCATTCCTGACCTACATTCACATGAGAGAAAATTGCCTCATAAAGAAGAGTCAAGGCAGAAATGTAATCTGAACAATGGGAGTTGTTAGAATGCGAATATCAGGGGCCAGTATAGATGGTAAGGAAACGAGACTTATCCTGTCCCCTCTCATTGCCGCTTAGAGGACTGGAGACAACATTGCCATGGTAACAGCAGTGCTGGAGGTCAGCTGAGGCTGCAACCAAGGCCTCCATCATCCTTTTCCACCAGGTTTATAGCCAGCTGAGAGAGAGCTATACCAAGAAACACTGTCAGAGCTGGAGAAAAGGTATTCTGAAGAGCTTTCTCCCTGGGTCCCATTTTTTGTCTAAGCTTAAGGTAATAGTGACAGTGATGCTGACTGAATGCTACCACTCAACAGGCACATTCACAGAAATCACCCCATTTTATCCTCACGACTGCCCAGTGAGACAGGCCAGATAATCCCACTGTGACAAACAGGGACTCTGAGGAGTCAGTCAACACCTGTGAGGACATGAAGCTCCAATGCACGCAGATCCCCCTGGGTCTCTCCACTAGTCTTGGGCGCAAGTGCCCTTTACCTAACACCACACAGAACACTATGTTCTTGGTAGATGACCATGAAATGGGCTTATATGTCCATTGCTGTTACCAAGTAGTAAAAGGAAGTTTTACTAATACTTATTAAGATATACAATATAAAGAAATCATGAGAAGACCAGCCAGCATAGCTCAGTGGTTGAGCGTCATCCTATGAACCAGGAGGTCATGATTCAATTCCCAGTCAGGGCACATGCCCAGATTGCGGGCTCGATCCCTTGTAGGGGGCGTGCAGGAGGCAGCCAGTCAATGATTCTCTCTCATCATTGATGTTTTTATCTCTGTCTCCTCCTTTCCTCTCTGAAATCAATAAAAATACATTAAAAAAGAAAAAAAAACAAGCTATGCCACAGCTTCCAAAGCAGCCCAAGGACAGTTCCCAAGCACCTCCCTCGTAGGTGAGTCCGAGCTCTGGACATACCCGAATGCGACCTGTAGTTCTGGTACAGCTGGTGGATCTTCTTGGGCTTCCGGACGGCACACTGCTTGTCCCCGGTGCTTCTGCTGGCGTAGTGGAACAGAGAGCGCAGATCGCTGAAGCGGAAGGCCACGCCCTTCATGATGCTCTGAGCTGTGTCCCCGGTGAGGAACATGGCATTGGGATCATTGATGCATTTCATCAGCAGCGCGAGCTCAGCCTGCGTGAAGTCCTGAATCTCGTCGCCATAGAGCTCGTGGATGGACCACGGAAGCACCTTGAGCTTCGACAGCCTCCGGGACAGGTTGAACAGAACATCCTCTTCGTCAAAATAGCCCTTCTGGGACCTGATCTGCTGATACAGGCAGAAGAGGTTGTAGATCTCGCTCCGGTCTTCCTTGAAATTGGGGGACCGCTTCCTCCCTAATTTCTTATACTCTTCTTCCGTGAGTCTCCCCTCGGGGCTGCTGAGGGCCTCAAAAGACCCCTTCAAAAAAGATTTTATTTCTTTCCAAATCAGTGCAGGGTTGTAGGAGGTTTTCCCTTTGTGCATCCTGGGCCATATTTCATTGGTGAACACCTCAAATGTCACGTACACCCGGGGATCAATGTCACACGAACGTGTTTCCGCAACCTTATCCTCCTCGACGTTGTCCCCATCCCCCTCAGCCTCCTCCTCCTCCTCCTGCCAGTTGGGGATGGTCAGCTCCTCCTGCGTGGACCACCCAACGATGGTTCTCTTTAAGCTGCCATCTTCATTTCTCAGAAAAAATGGTTTGGGCAGAGAAGCATCAAGCAGGAGGAGCAGCTGCTTGGAAGTGACGAACAGAGGGAAGTTCTCGTCCTTCAGGTCCTGGAGTTTGTGGACATTGGGTTCCAAGGGTTTGTAGTGGCTGGTGGCCTTGGCGGACTTGGAGAGCTCAATGAAATTCCTCTGCACCTCCTGGCACAGCACGTGGTTCTTGGTCACAAAGATCTGGTGTAAATGCTCCAGCTGCTGGGGACCTTCTGGGGCACATACTTCTGCCACCTGGCTGGGCCCCCCAGGGTCCTCACTGGCTGTCCCTGCACAGGCTCCGCTCTCCTGCTCCTCATCTATACTGTCCACTGTCTCCACTTCGATGGAACCTTCCTCTTCCTCGTCCTCCTCCTTCTCCTCCTCCTCCTCCCCACCGGGACCCTCCTTTCTGGGTTCCACTTCCAACCTTCTCTTCAGCCAGACCTGCTTGGCCAGCAGTGGGCTTCCCGCCTGCTCGGCTTTCTCCCAGTAGATGTGGAATTTCTTCCAGAGCCGGTACAAGCAGCACGTCGTCTTCCCGGTGCCACTCCGCCCGATCAGGATGATGGGCTCCAGCGGCCGGGGGTTGAGGTGGATCACGGCGTACTCAAGCTCGCCCACCCGGAAGGGGTACTCCACTGTCGCTGTCATGTCGTTGAGGATGTTGAAGGCCATGTTGGAGCTGAAGCTGTGGAACTTCATGACGTTGTACTCCGTCTGCACCGCGCTGGCCGGGGGGAAGTACTGGGGCTCCACAGGCACCCTGCCCTTCTCCGCCTCCGTGTCTTCCACGTAGCAGCGGGGTATCCGCTTTCGGATTCTCATGTTGGCCGACACCTGGCCTTTGTTGATGCCCCTCAGCTTCTTCCGCAGGATGCAGGATAGGCCGCGGTTGTAGGCGCTGCAGATGGCCCGGATGGAGTCCGTTAGCTTGCCATGATCTAGGACGATGTCCCAGATCCGGATGATTTCTGTGTAGACCCGCCCCGACTTCTCCATGGGGTGTGAGCTCCGCTCTGTGGTGATTATCTTCTCAGGGTTCTCGCTGCATCGAGGGGAGAAGTCGATGGCAAGCTCCCATAGCATCCGGGCTCCTTTGTCCAGCTTGGCCTCGAAGAGCTGGATGCTTCCTTTCAGGTGCTTCAGCCGCTTCTGCAGGCCCTGCGTCCACTCGCCGTTCCCTAGCTGATGGATGGTTAGGATGATTTTCTTCTTCATGACCTTGGTCATCACCTTACTGGACAGCTTCTTCAGCATCTCAGAGGTACACTCGATCTCCCAGGTCATGTTCTCGAAGTCCTGGAGGCAGGCCTCCACCTCCTGACAGCTATCCTGATCGCTAGTGTCCTCCCCGCCTCTGTGACCAGCGGGCGTGAGCTGTGAAGTCCCGAGGCCCGCCTGAGCGTGTCCACCCCCTGCCTCAGGGACAGCAGGGCTGTTTCCACCACAGTCAGAGCCCCCCACCCCCAGGGTTCGCTGGAGCTCCTCCCTCTTCGTTTCTGTGACAGCTCCTATCTCCAGGGGCTTGGAGTCCGGAGGACAGTCCTCCGGGAGGGACATGTCCAGTTCAACCTTCTCGATCAGGCGCGTGATGTGCTGCACAAGGCGGTCCCTCTGAGAACAGGGCCTGGCCACTCCAGACTCCTGCCTCGCCATCTGGGCGTCCGAGAGAGTCTCCCAGCTGTCAGGAACCATGGCCCCTTCGGGCAGGGGTCTGTCAGGGTCACCGCACAGCAGCGCATCAGATGGAACCTGGGACTTGAGCTGAGCCATCTGACCAGGGACAGCATTCTTTAGGAGCTTCCCCTGGTGGGCAGCGGGGTCCTGCCGGCTCCTCCGCCGGCTCTCCGCCACAGCTTTGTTCCAGGCCAAGAGCAGAGGGGCGTTCTTCTTAATCCGGTGCCGTGCGTCTTTGCCCTCTTTGTTCTTCAGGTTGAAGTTGATGTCAAACTTGGCGAGCAGGTCTAGCAGCTTCTTCATGCGCTTCAGCGTGCCCCTCTGGAAGAGCAGGTGCATCAGCGTGTTCCCGCTGCTGTCCTGGGTGTTGGGGTTGAGGTAGTCAAATTTGGCGGGGTTGGACCAGAAGAGATCCAGCAGGTGGTTGAGGAAGTTAAAACCGATGTCAGCTGAAAGACACAAACAACACTCTGAGTGCTGAGCCCCTCTTCCCGGGGAACAGGGTCCCCTGGATTTAAGAGAGATGCCAGCCAGGGATGTCGTAGAGCACCTAACTTCCCCAAGTATTTGACAACTCGGTGGTTCTCAACTGGGGAAATTTGCTCCCCATGGACATGTGAGAATGTCTGGGGCATTTCTGATTGTCCCAATTTGGGACATGCTACTGGCATCGAGTGGTGGAGGCCAGGGATGCTGCTAAGCATCCCAGAGAGCACAGGGCAGCACCCACAGCAAAGAATTACCCAGCGCAAATGTCAACAGCACCAAGGGTGAGAAACCCTGAAATAACCTTATGATATTCCAGTCAGATCCTTTATGCCAGGACCCTTGAAAACCATGTAAACCAGGGGTCCTCAAACTTTTTAAACAGGGGCCAGCTCACTGTCCCTCAGACCGTTGGAGGGCCGGACTATAGTTTTAAAATAAAACTATGAACAAATTCCTATGCACACTGCACATATCTTATTTTGAAGTAAAAAAACAAAACGGGAACAAATACAATATTTGTATTTGCATGTGGCCCGCGGGCCGTAGTTTGAGGACCCCTGATGTAAATAAAGTATTCTTGGCTATGGAGCCAAGTTTGAAACTTAAGAATCCTCCTCAATCAACCCACCCTGATCATTCACCGTGATGGTCACTCCTTCCTGTCAAGCTACGGGCAGGCCTTGCCAGTGAAGGGGCTTTTCCCAGATCACTGGCTGGCTTGCCCAACAGAAAAAAAACCAGAGCACCGGTTCTAATATCCAGCCTCCTCCCCAAGGCAAAAACCGGTTTGAAAAAGAGGCCTACCATTGACATCCAAAAAGATGCGGAGAGCTGCATGCAGAGGTGTGTCGCCTTCCGTGAGGGAGATGACGCGGGGGTCCGCACCCTTGGTCAGGAGCAGAAACGCCAACTCGAAGTCCTGGTGCTGTAGGCACATGGCTAGCGGCCTCGCCTGGCTGTCCTGGAGGCCCTCGGGCAAGGCTGGGGGAGGGAGAAGGGCACCGTGAGCTGCATTCACATGACGAGGTACAGCCTGGGCACTGGAGGCAGGGCAGCCTCTGCCATTATTCCCAGGGAAGAGCTGATGCTCGCCTGACTGGTGAGGCCCGCTACCACTGCCTGGCAGGCAAAGGCTTCCCAGACCCTCAGAGTGAAAGCCCAGCTCCTTCCAGTGCCCTGTCTGTGGGCCTTTTCTCCCCCAGCTCTCTGGCTCCCCCTGCCGTCCCAGAACAGGACATGGACCCCAGCATCAGCCCTGCTGGGGAGGAGAGCAGGGCCTGCAAACAACTGAACCCGGGTGCTGGCCTGACACTGTACCTGCCGCACAGTCAGCCGCACAGTCAGCCGGTGATCAGGACGTGAGCTCCACTACCAACATCCTTTGTTTCTATGACGCTGCTTCCAGAGGATGCGCATCCACTGTCAATCGCCATCTTCCCTGACACCTCTCAGCCCCACCTCCCTTCCTTTAGCTCAGTCCTCCTCTCCCCTCGGCACTGCCCAGGCCTCCAGCAGCCACACCTTCACTCTCTGCCCTTAGGCCCAAGCACCTGATCCCAGGGAGGTGCTCCCTAAGTGCTCTGTGACTCAGGAATAAAACTGGAATCCCACTGCAGCCACAGTTTCTGGGCTAAGGGAGTAACACTCCATTTAGGGGAGAGGTTTGAAGAAATAAACTATAGGAGGCATCCATCCACCTCCTGAAACCTGTGGGTACAGCCGATGCCTGGGGGCTTTGTATGGCACGTGGAGAGCCGAGGACCGATGTGTCACCACTCCCCTTAAACGACAAAGCAAGCGGAAAACCCACAGCCAGGGTGCTCTTCCGAGTGAGCTCACTTCACATTCAAAACACCCCTAAGGAAGAGGGACTATTCACATTCCCGTTTTATAAGTGAACAGACAAAGGCACAGGGAGCATGCCAAGGCCACACAGCTAGCCATGGCATGAGTAGGGGTGGGAGGTGCTGCCAGAGCAGGTTGGTATTTCCAAATTCGTTTTAAAATAAAACCCAATCCAGCAAGATGCTGCACACTCCAGACGTCCACCCAGCCAAGTGTGATTGTGCTGATTAACGCGGCAGGTGCTTCCACCAACCAATTATTTCACTGTTTCTTTTAAAAACAAGCATCTTGAATCCCAATGTGTTGATTAGAAAAGAATGCCGCAGAGCTGACGAGGCCCCACGCAGCAGATGCCGTGCAGGGTCCAGCCTGAGGCCAGGAGGAAGTGACCGCTGCGGGCCAAAGCACTCCCTCCACGTACCTGAGGTTTCTCATAACTGTAATTCACAGAAATGCAGGCTTCCCACAGGGCACCACCCACTGACAGGCCTCGCTGTTTCCAAGTGAGGAGATACGGAGGAAGAGAAGGAGCAGGATTTAAAGGAGCCTTCAAAATCAAGTGAAGAACACCAGGCCAGGCACGGCCTGAGCTCCCGTGGGAGGGGAGCCCCGCATCTCAGCATGCTCACCTCCGCTGTCTACCAGGCGGCCCAGGAGCTGTACCCGGCGCTGGTCCCAGGTGCTGAGCGGGGGGATGATGGCACAGAGGTCGAGGCCCGAGAAGTCGCAGTCTGTGATGAGGCAGTCTCCCAGCGGAGGCTCCCCGCTCGCTTTGCGGGTCAGCAGCAGAAGCACTTCGGGCCATTTCTGTTTCTCCAGTAAACACTTGACGAAGGCGTTGGCGCAGTCGCGGTTAATGTCACAGACCAGGTCAGGAGGAATCTCTTTCAAAAGTAAGCACACACCACACTCCAAAAAAGGTTCATACGGTTTCTGTCCCCAACCACAACTTAGCACATAGATGCGTCATTAACGCGTTACTGATCAGTAGTTTGAAGCACTGGAGAAACTATAAGCAAATAATGAATTACGAGGCATTGCCACCTCCCACCTCTACCCATGCCATTGCGAGCTGTGTGGCCCTGGCATGCCCTTTGTGCCTTCGTGGCAAAGCTCCTTGGGGAGGTCAGAAATACCCTAAGGCCGAAACGGTTTGGCTCAGTGGAATTGAACCCAGGTCCCAGGTTCGATTCCGGTCAAGGGCATGTACCTTAGTTGTGGGCCCATCCCCAGTAGGAGATGTGCAGGAGGCAACTGATCGATGTTTCTCTCTCATCGATGTTTCTAACTCTCTATCTCTCTCCCTTCCTCTCTGCAAAAAGTCAATATAAAATATATTAAAAAGAAAAAAAAAGTTCTCCATTTAAAAAAAAAAAAGAAAGAAATACCCTAAGGTGAGTACAGCCTGGTCTAGGAGAACAGAATTTTTAATTGTCCCTGATTATCTAAAGTTTGTCATCTAAAATTCTTTTCCTTCCGATTTTCCCAAAATGAAAAAAATTAACATTCCATTCTACAATAACCAAATGTCCCAATGTTAGCCAGTATCTATAGAAGAGAGAAACATCTGTGGTGTTTTTAAAAGGACAGCCTAAGCAAGGAGTAACTCTAGGAGGATGCATGAAAAACTAATAATGGAGGTTGCCTCAGGGACGGGACTTAGGGACTGAAGTTCACAGATGGATGATGGACTTTTCACTGATAGATAACTGACGTTCTGTGCTGGCTGTTTTACATGTAGATCATTACCTTTTTTGTTGTTGTTGTTAATCCTCACCCAAGGATATTTTTTCATTGATTTTTAGAGAGAGTGGAAGGGAGGGGGATACAGAGAGACACATTGATTGGTTGCCTCCCATACACGCCCCGAGCAGGGTGTGTAACCTTGACCAGAATCGAACCCAGGACTCTTCAGTCCACAGGCCGACGCTCTATCCACTGAGCCAAACTGGCTAGGGCAGATCATTACATTTTTAAATCCATTTCTAAAAGATATTCAAAAAGTCTGAATGAACATAAATAACCTTTCACACAATTGAATTTGTGAGAAAAATTACCTTGCAGGGCTCTAACCTGTTTGGCTCAGTGGATAGGCAGTGGTTCTCAACCTTCCTAATGCTGCAACTCGTATGTGGGTGTATCTGCATGTGGGCGGACCCGCCTGGAGACGGGTAGAGGAGCAGTGTCTCGGTTCCTAAGACCATTGAAAATATGTGTTTTCCAGTGGGCTTAGGCAACCCCTGTGAAAGGGTCGTTCGACCCCCAGAGGGGTCGTGACCCACAGGTTGAGAACTTCTGGGATAGAGCGTCGGCCTGCGGACTGAAAGGTCCCAGGTTCAATTCCGGTCAAGGGCATGTACCTCGGTTGCAGGCACATCCCCAGTAGGGAGTGTGCAGAAGGCAGCTGATTGATGTTTTTCTCTCATCAATGTTTCTAACTCTCTATCCCTCTCCCTTCCTCTCTGTAAAAAAATCAATAAAAATATTAAAAATATAATAATAATAAATAATAAAAATAAAAAATTACCTTGCAGGGAAGAAAGGAGGCGCAAGAACTTCTGGACTACATCTTGCTTCAGAAAGTTTTTATGCAGCAACCGGTTTCCTGAGTTCAGGTACTTCACCAGCTGCGCAGAGGCCTCCCGGAAAATGTTGCTCTCGCTACTGGGTCCTTCGCCATGGCTCAGTCCTGCAAAACAGAACCAGGTGATGCTTCCGAATAGAGATCACAGCTGCAGGAGATGGAAAAGTTACAATTCTGCACCCCACCCACATGCTTTGCCATGACCTTGGCAGCTCCTCCCACCAAGAGGTGGAGCCTATTCCCCTCCCACCCAATTCTGGCCTGGCTCCATGACCAGTTACAACCAGTAGAATGCAGTGGCTGTGGTTTCAGTGCAAGATCTGAGCCTAGGCCTCAAGAGGCCTATTAGTTCCATTCGCTCTCTTGGGACCCTAGCTGGTTTGGCTCAGTGGTTAGAAGGTAGGCCCGAGGACTGAAGGGTTGTGGGTTCGATTTCCAGCCAAGGGCATATACCACGGTTGCAGGTTTGATCCCTGACCCTGGTGGGGATGCCTTCCGGAGGCAACCAGTGGATGTGTCTCTCTCATGTTTTTTTCTCTCTCTCTTTCCCTCCCCCTCTCTGTCTCTAAAAATCAATGGAAAAAATACCTTTGGATCTAAAAAAAAAAAAAAAGTGACTATATAAGTACTAAACAACAACAGAAACACTGGGTGAAAATATGCTAAACTGTGATTATAATAAATTTTTGTTTTTATATAAAACCATATTTTTACAAACTTCCTTCAATGATCATATTTAGTGGATATATATTAGGAGATTTGAAATTAAAACTAGCCCTAGCTGGTTTGGCTCAGTGGACAGAGCGCCAGCCTGAGGACTGAATGGTCCCATTCAATTCTGGTCAAGGGCACATGTCTGGTTGCAGGCTTGAACCCCAGTAGGGGAGGTGCAAGAGGTAGTCAATCAATGATTCTCTCTCGTCATTGATGTTTCTATCTAGCTCTCCCTCTCCCTTCCTCTCTGAAATCAATAAAAATATATTTTAAAAAATTAAAACTAGCCAAAACCGGTTTGGCTCAGTGGATAGAGCGTCGGCCTGCGGACTGAGGGGTCCCAGGTTCGATTCCGGTCAAGGGCATGTACCTGGGTTGCGGGCACATCCCCAGTGGGAGATGTGCAGGAGGCAGCTGATTGATGTTTCTCTCCCATCGATGTTTCTAACTCTCTATCTCTCTCCCTTCCTCTCTGTAAAAAATCAATAAAATATATTTTTAAAAAAATTAAAACTAAAAAAGGTCTTCTGAAGTTGTAACAGTGCTCAGAAGTGTGAGAAAACAGAATAAATCATTTCAAAAAGAGATTTCGCTTTTGCCTAAAATCTTTCTCCCATGCTAAAAAAGACAAACTAGTAAGATTTATCATACACTCTGGTACATTTTATTACACACATTTTAATCAGTTTAAATGTATGCAACCATCTCACTTCATAAAAGAAAAATATAAAAACATATAGCTATAAATGCATGAGATAAGACTAAATAGCCAAGTCACAAATATATGAATTTGCAGATGGAGGTTGGTTTATAGAGAATTAGTATTTTCTTGCTTTCCTTTCCTATTTTGTAAATTTCCTTTAAAAAAGAATATATTGCTTTTATAATAAGAAAAAACATATCATGGACACATATAAGTAAGCACTGCATCCCTGCATTTACTGAATACAAGGCCCGTCTTGGTGCTGAGGGATGCGAAGATGGGAAACCTCGAATCACAGGCTCTGTCTGTGAGGGAAAGTTCCAGTATCCTCCAAGTGCTTGCTGTGCTAGAGATGCCTGCACCAGCACAGAGCAGAAAGCAGCTGGCTCCCCCTAGCAGCGGTTCTCAACCTGTGGGTCACGACCCCTTTGGGGGTCGAATGACCCTTTCACAGGTGTCGCCTAAGACCATCGGAAAACACATAATTACATATTGTTTTTGTGATTAATCACTATGCTTTAATTATGTTCAATTTGTAACAGTGAAAATACATCCTACATATCATATATTTACATTACGATTCGTAACAGTAGCAAAATTACAGTATGAAGTAGCAACGAAAATAATTTTATGGTTGGGGGTCACCACAACATGAGGAACTGTATTAAAGGGTCGCGGCATTAGGAAGGTTGAGAACCACTGCAGGGCCTAAGAGACCAGAGAGAAAAGCTTCAGAGGACTGGATCTGTTCTCGCTTGAAAGGCGCTGCATTAGTGAGTGAGAGAAGGAAGATCAATCAATCTTGTTCTAGTCTAGGTCCTAAGGAAAGTTGAGCTTCCAGAGAAGGTGGACATGCTGCCATCTGGTGGTCAAAGGCAGGTAAGACAGTTACATAATCCTGACTCTTGAGGCGTGAACCCTGACTCCTCAAAGTGGACTCTGGCTTCCCCTGGCTGCTTCTAAGAATCCTGAGTCCTGCCCTGAACCTGCTGAATGAAAATCTGCATTTTAACAGGCTCCCCAGCGATTTGTGTGCACAGTTACGTCGGAAAGCTCTGGTTTAGAGAACAGCAGAAATATTCAGTGAGATTTCTCACCCAGAAGCAAAAGCCACCCTATCTACAGACACCATCACTAGCTAGCTCTTCCTGATAATTGTCATCCTGCTCTTTTCTGATTTGTATCAGTTCCTTTTGCTTTCTTTTCACTCAGTGTTCTCCTATGGTCGTTCAATATTCCTCTAGCGCAGCAAGGAAACCTTCCTGGTTGATGGTCTGAAAAACGTTGCGGTAATCAAATCTCCAATACGTTTACCAACGACCACTGGGGGACTTTAGGCTTGACTGCCTCCACTGCCATCACAAACTACCAGTCAGCCCTGGGATGACACACCCCTCCTAATGGGCTTTTCAGCCAGGCGAGTGCAGTTGAGTCCTAGTAAGTAAAAAAGGACCAGCTGCAATTCTGAGTCTCTCCTCCTGGTTCAAACCTGGACCAGAATTAGTTGATGAAGGAGCAGAGAGAGGAAGGGAGAGTGAGACCCTGTCTCAGTAGATGAGATGTTTTTAAGATCAGCAGATTTTCAAAAATTCTATTGTACAAGGAATCAGAAAATATTTTAAAAAATAAATAAAAACGAATGACATGCTAAAGTCTGTAACACTAAATATAACATACATATAGAGTATTATAAGAATTAACATTAGAATTAATAAACAATAAATTGGCAATCAGAGCAGCCGTTTTCTACCATTAACTGGTGGTCATTTTTTGTTGTTATTTTAAAACCTGGAAATTCATTGGCAAAGATAGTTTCGATTTCTTAATTTAATATACCATTAAACAGAGGCATGTCAGTGATGACAGAACACATTCCAGTTTTGAAGATGTTAAAATGTGGGGGGAAAGGGTAACTTGGAATCAATGAAATACAATGCCTATATTCAGACATATTATCAACCAATAGGAATAAAATAAAGACTCTTCCCAAATTCCATAAGTCTACTACCCATGTCTCCTCCCTCCACGAAAAACGTACAAGTTGGTGCTCTAGCAGAACAGGAGAGAAATCTAAATAGACAACATGATCCAGAAGAATCATATAGAAGTAACAAAACTAAACGCAGCATACTGTACACACGTGGGGACTAGAGCCTAAGTAAAGTCTAAAAAGCATATACTGTGTGTGCACATGCATATACACACATATGCAATAATGTATATGTATGTTTCATTAAACTGGGGTGCCTAAAGAGTGTCACATCTCTTAAATTTTTTTTCATTTTTCAATTACAATTGACATTCAATATTCTATTAGTTTCAGGTGTATAGCATAGTGGTTAGACATTTATATAACTTACAAAGTGATCCCCCCAATGCCATACATAGTTATTATAATATTTAATGAGCAAAGGTTTCAGGACACTGGGTAATTCTTTCCTATGGGTCCAGGTATGCTACTTGTTGTAGAAAATATAACATTTATATACTCATCCTATCATGCCAATGCTATTTACTGGTTTTCAAGTTTTAGAATCAATCTATAGACGTAGCACAGAAACTTAAGAGTTGAGGAACAGAATGTAAATGACACAAATAACATTACTAGACATTCCTCAACAATTAGGGCTGACTTGTTTAACTTCATCTTATACAGCAGTCAGTCAATGGATGCTGTCCTAAACTGATAAAGAAATAGGAATAGAAGTTAATATGTAAGTGCATAGTGTAATCTAGTGCAACATGAATGTATTTTAAATTGTTGGCTGTGGCTGTTTCTGAGGGTAGGAATGATTTTGGTTATCTCCTATTCCTTCTGCTTTTTTTTTCTTTTTTACTGTGTGCATGCGTTAGAAAATAAATCCCCCATAGCATCTAAAGGACAACCTGGCGAAGTTCCCGGAATATTGCAGATGCTCTCTAAATAAGAGTTGTCTCATTCTATCTTCCAAAAAAAAGGAAACAAGTTTTCCAAAGATTGGGAGTCTCATTTCCATCTTCACATACCAAGAAAAGATTAATCAATTTGTATCTAACATCACAGAACCAGTTTTTACACACACCCCTCCCCTCAAAAAAAAAAAAAAGTTAATTCACTGGAAGCTGTACCTGATAGGTCCTTAGAACACGCAGCCAGTTTTTCCAAGTGACTATTGATTTTCTCAATGGCTTTAAAGTTCTTATTCCTCTTCAGGACATCCACGGGGGTCCGGGACTGTCGATCTAGCAGAGTGGGGTCTGCCCCAAAACGCAGGAGCATCTGCACATCCTCTGTTTGTCCTAGGGCAGGCCAAAAGGAAAAGGGGGCATTGTCATGGTTCCTTCCGTAAGGAGATGTCCCCATGAGTGCTCGTCCTCCCAGTTTCCTGCCTGAGCAGCCCGGGGCAAGGGGACCACGGTCCCTCTGCTTGCAGAACCTAAACTGCTGGCCTTGGGCAACCCACCAAAGTCCCCGAAGCAAGGCGGACTTTGTGGAGTGGGAAGGACAATAGCTTTTAAGAGGTTCAGAAGTGCGCTCCTCTATACCTTTCTCCCCTCTCCTTGGCAACAAGCAAGGAGATGGGGAATCTGGTTACTAGGCAACTGTTACAGCTGTAAGGATAACAGCAAGCTGTGACTTCAGATTTCTTTATTCCCTAGAGAGGAAACAAAATATTCCTCCAGAAAAAAAAGCCTGTCTGGGGACAGGAGAAAAAAGTGGCAATTGCTCTCCAATCGGGGTCTTTTTGTTGTCACTGTTTCCATCCTCCCAGCCCCTACCCTCTGGCTGCCAGCTCCATTTGCTGCTTTGACAAATCTATTTGCCAAGCATCAAGGTGTCTCTGTGGTCACAGATGCAGCAGTCTTCATAATGGAACAGGTGTACTTCTGGGGTACAAAGACTTATGTGGGCATAGAGAGTTAAATGAATCAATGCCCGATCCCCAACGTTCATACCCATGCTTTCCTAAAATGCACTGCCTTGACCAAGCACCCGTACTCAAGGTATTGTCCTACTCATGGTGTTCTCCTTCCCCATCTCCCCAATAACAACTGCCCTTCTTCCACTTTACAAAAATAAGACAAAATTTAAAAGGCCTGCCCTAGCCAATTTGGCTCAGAGCACAGAGCATCAGCACACAGACTGAAGAGTTCCAGGTTCAATTCCGGTCAAGGGCACCTACCTTGGTTGCAGATTCAATCCCTGGCTTGGTTGAGAGCAACCAATCGACGTCTCTCTCTCACATCGATATTTCTCTCTGTGTGTCTCTCCCCCTCCCTTCCACTCTCTAAAAATCAATGGAAAAATATTCTCGGGTGAGAATTAACAAAAAAATTAAAGTCCTACTTTTCTCTTCCCATCAAATATCTCACAGTAGTAAGCAGAATCCCTTAGATTCCTAGCACCTGGCATACACACACCTTCTCCCAGTTCTTCAAACAAATACTAATCCAAGGACTGCTGTGATGAGACTCTGAGAATGTAATTAAGGTCCCAAAGCAGTTAACCTTAAGATAATCGGGAGATTTTCCAGATGGGCCTGGCCTAACCATTTGAACCTTAAAGGTCAAAGGTGTAGAGGTCAGAGATTCAAAATACAAGAGAGATCTGATGCACAAGAAATTCTCCCCGCTCTGAATATAGAGGGGACCTGATGACAAGGAATGTGTGTGGTCTGTAGAAGCTGGCAGCAGCCTCTGCCTGACAGTCAGCAAGGAAACTCAGACCCCAGTCCTACAACCACAAGGAACTGGATTCTGCCACAATCATGTGAACTTGAAGGAATGCCTCAAACTTTTTTTAAAATATATTTTTATTGATTTCAGAGAGGAAGGGAGAGGGAGAGAGAGAAATATCAATGATGAGAGAACCATTGATCAGCTGCCTCCTGCACACCCCTTACAGGGGATCAAGCCTGCAACTCAGGCATGTGCCCTTGACTGGAGTCGAACCCGCA
This sequence comes from Myotis nattereri, assembly GCF_964212035.1. Classification (NCBI taxonomy): domain Eukaryota; kingdom Metazoa; phylum Chordata; class Mammalia; order Chiroptera; family Vespertilionidae; genus Myotis; species Myotis nattereri. Next base: position 51,612,624 of record NC_138089.1, read on the forward strand.
ACTCTTCAGTACACAGGCCAACACTCAATCCACTGGGCCAAACCGGCTAGGGCTAGGCCTCAAACTTTAGATAAGAAAACAGTTTCATGGCCAAGCCGGTATAGCTCAGCGGTTGAGCGTTGACCCAGAAACCAAGAGGTTTTGGTTCGATTCCCGTTCAGGGCACATGCCTGTGGGGGGCCTGTAGGAGGGAGCCAATCAATGATTCTCTCTCATCATTGATGTTTCTATCTCTCACTCCCTCTCCATTCCTCTTTCTCTAAGAAATCCATAAAAACATTTAAAAAATAATAATAATAACAAAGTCCCAGCCAACACCTGATTTCAGCTTCAGGAGACACTGAGCAGAAAACTCACTCACATGGAAGCCCATCTTCTAAAAGGGAGGCTGCTCCGGGTCCTGTAGGGAGGACGAGGGATGGAACCCCATTCCCATCCTACCACTGATCTGGAGAGTGACATGGGCTCTAGCGGCCTGAGCGTCATCATCTGTGAAGCTGGACTCATGATACCTTCCTCACAGCTGTCCCTGAGGGTGAGTGAGAAAACCTGCCGGGTACATGACACTGGTGGAACTTAATGGCCCTTTAACTGTTGAGACACAGTTAGGGGCTGGCTGAGCCTCAGGGCCAAGGCTGGCATTGTGGAAAGTCATTTCTCGCTGTTTCTCCTAATGAGAATATAGGTATCTTTTTGAAGGAAGCAAGTATCTCTCAGACATGTCTTCAGTTCAAAGTTTTCTACACATACAAAGTAGATTTAAAAACACTGTGTGTGTGTGTGTGTGTGTGTGTGTGTGTGTCTATGTCCCTCTAGCTCTATCACTTGAAATACATGCTCACAGTTGGAGCTTTCTCCTCAGTTTAGGCTGGAGCTGGGCTTCCAATCTCAAGGTTAGATATCCCAGAAAATGGGCTTTTATATCCTAGAAAAGTGATGGATACAGAAGTATTGCTCCATTAAGTGAAAATCTAGAAAACACTGGCTGTGCCCACAAAGTTAAGCTTCCAACCTACTTCCCTTCACCCTTGCAAAGCCCCCGTCTGAGATTCTCAGAGCTGCAATGCTGAACCTGGCCACTAGGTGACATCACACCTATCTCCATTTTTGTTCTTTTTTACTGAAAAGGGGTACATATTGCAGAGTGAAAAATATCATGAACATAGGGGTGCATATGTTCTTTCTGATTGGTGTTTCAGGCTTCTTAGGATATATTCCTAGAAGTGGAATCCCTGGCAGTTCCATTTTTAACTTTTTGAGGAAACTCCACACTGATCATAGCAGCACAATTTACAATAGCTAAGATCTGGAAATAGCCCAAGTGCCCATCAGTAAATGAGTGGATAAAAAAGCTGTGGTGCATCTATACCATGGAATACTATGCAGCACCAAAAAGAAGGATCTCTTACCCTTTGAGACAGCATGGAAGGACCTGGAGAGTATTATGTTAAGCAAAATAAGCCAGTCAGAGAAAGACAAGTATCACATGATATCACTCATAGGTGGAATCTAATGAACAAAATAGGCTGATGAACAAAATGGATCCAGAGACACAGAAGCATGGAACAGACTGTCAAATCTCAGAGGGAAGGCGGGGGTGGGAAGAGATCAACCAAAGAAGTTGTATGCATATATGCATAACCCATGGACACGGGCCACAGTGTGGTGAAGGCCTGGGGCGGGAGTGGGGGGGGGGGGGCGGGGGGGCATGGAGGCAGGCTAAAAGGGGTCAATGGGGATAAAAAGGGGACATATGTAATACTTTCAACAATAAAGGTTTTTTAAAATGTAAAAAAATATATCATGAAATGATTTGTTTACTGAGATACCAATTATGTTTGAAACATCCATATGTATATTAAAGCAATTCTCTCTGTTGATTCCCCAACAAAAAAAAAGAAAAAGAAAAAAGAAAAGAAAACTCAGTCACATCACTCTGGACCTACAGAACTGTGAGCTAATGAATGGGTGTTGTTTTAAACCACTTAGTTTATGGTGGTTTGTTACATAGCATAGAAAACCAACGCAGCTATCCTTGTGCATTGTCCCAAATGAGCTGATGAAGATCTCCAGTAGAGGGCATGCAAGAGGCAGCCAATCGATGGTTCTCTCTCTCTCTCTCTTTCTTTCTCTTCTCTCTGAAATCAATTTAAAAAAACCTATTTTTAACAAAGGTAAATAATTTCATCAATGTCCTGACTTAAATAAGTAAATAAATAAATCTCACAATAAAATTCATAGGGCACCCCGACATGGATTCCCGGGGCCCCGGTCAGCGGGGGATAGCAATAGAGAAACAAACCTCACAGGCTGCTCCTGGGACCACTGGAGAGAGAACACTGCAATTTCCTAGGAGGGCCCTCCAGACCAACAGCAGGACTTAGACTTAGGCTGTGTCCAGTCCACAGGCACATTCAATTCCAAGCCGACATGTTATAATCATGAGTTTTCGTATTTTTTTAAAAATCCAGCCTTCCAACGTCTCTTGCTATCAGAAGACAGCTGCAAGGCCTGGTTCCCACGATCAGCACTGGCTGCAGCCAGCCCAGACACAAGCTCCCACTGCTCCGTCGCCTCCCTTCCACTGGGGCTGAGAGTCCATGACCATCTATCATCACAGCGACCCCTTTTCCAGAGCTGTGTGGGCGTGCTCACAGCTTCCTGTGTCACAGGCTAACAAGGTACATCTGCGTCAAGGAGCCAGCTTTTCCTCCCACGTGTCAGCCCCTTTCAGGAAGCCTGTCTCCCCCTGGAGGGCAGGGGAGGATGCAATTCCTGTGTTAGCTCCTAAGTGCCAGGAAGGCAGGATTATGTCTGTTGTCTGGTTCACAATTTATCTCTGGTGGAGCACAGATTTGGCATAAAATAAAGCCCTTAGTAACCACGTGATGGGGGCGAGAATAAATGCAGATGGAAGCCCATGTCCTTGAGTCATTCGACCCCACAGAAGCCATTCAAAGCCAAGAGCCCTGCAACTCTTCCTTCTCTCGCTCCACCTCCTCTCTGCACACAGCTTACCCTCCTAATCATGTTTAATTCATGGCAAAGTTTACTCCTGAGCCCGTCACAGGATGGACGGGGCAAACACAATGGCCTGTTAAGTGAGTTCGCCGATGCCTGAGGTCCTCCAGCCCACAGCACGCCCTGCACCCGGTGTCGCCACTTACGCTTGATGAGGTATCCCGGGGAGTGGGCGGCGACCACGTGCAGGACGGTGCAGCCATCCTGGTCCTTCTGGTTGACGCGGCCTTTCCATTCGGGCTGCTGCTCCATCAACCACCTGAACAGATGGTTTTCCCCTGAAGGGCATTAAGATGAGTTACTGATGTTCTCTTCTGCTTACAGAACACCAGCAAAGCAAGTCGATGTGTACCACACTGAGGCAACCGAGCGGGGAATCCAACACATGCGCCATTGCCACACACAGGTGTGGGAGACACGGGAGCTTGTGAACTGAAAGTTTTAGAAAGTTATTTACAATGCACTGAAGTCAGCTTCCCTAGAGGCAAAGCCTAAGACATAAATTCTTGGCCATGTGACTTAGAGAGGGAGCTCGAGACCGAGGGAGGGGAGCAGGACAGGACAGGGGGAGGAGGCAAAAAGAGATGTGGTCCCAGCTGCGTCCACTCGGGCCTGACCCCAGGGGGAGCTCTGGAGTGTGAACTGTACCGCAGAGTTGGCCCACCTGGAGGCAGAGGTTGACCTCTGTACCCCCACGTCAGTCCCTGAGACCTGCAGGAGGCCCCTGGGAGGAAGGTGAGGCTGAGGGAGAAGGTCCCTGGGATGTGGTGCCTGTTGGCAGAGAGCAGTTCTCTGTCCAAGCCTCCAGCACTCATAGCAGGTGGGGGTAAGCATGGTCTAAAGAGGACCTGGGCCCGGCCGGCGTGGCTCCGTGGTTGAACTCTGTGGGGCATGCCAGAGGCAGCCAATTAATGATTCTCTCTCATCATTGATGTTTCTATCTCTCTCTCCCTCTCCCTTCCTCTGTTAACAAAATAAAAATAAAGAGGATCTGGGCGGGGCCTAAGAGCGTCCATCAAGTCAGTATTCTGAAGAGATTACTACATTACTATCATAGGACATATATTTTAAATTCTTTTCACAGACTCCTTTCCTTGTAGCTCCTGGGATGGAGGAAAGCCCCACTCTTCTGCCAATTCAGTAACACTACTTATCACCATGTCAGAGTTTTCCTCTCAGAAACTAAACAGGGATAAACTTGATTGAAGACCTGATCTCACGGATACCTGCCTATTCTCATAGGAGCCGCCTTGAAGAGTAGACAGGATGAGGAATCATGCCTTTCATAACCAGAGGCACACTTCTCTGGGTTCCAGATTCCTACTTTGAAGCTGGGAACATGGATCAGATTGCTCTGAATCAAACTTTATTTGGTGTTTTATGTAACAATCCCCGTGTAAGAATAAAGTCTCTTACAGATTCCTCAATACATGAAGTGAATGATGGCAGGGCAAACCTGGCTAAAGCAAAGGTGGGGGCCCAAGTCTTCAAGCCTCTGGCCACCACCACTCTCTCATTCTGGGAGATGATATGGCCTAGAAGAGGAGGACTGCCTAGACAAGTTCTCTTGGCCCTTCCGGCTCTAAAATGATATGGGTAAGTGTCCATCAGAGATGCCACACCTGCTTGGAAAAGAAAAACAAGCTCCCATCTGAAGTGTAAAGAGAGAGAGAGAGAGTTTTAACAATAACATTTTTAAGATGTTTATGGAAATAGAAGTCCTTGAAATTTTAAAGTCCTTTAAAGTTTAAAAGAACCACCAGCCATCTGTGTCGGCAACAGCCAGTGCTTCCCATCCTACCCCCACCGCAGTCGGCCCTCTAGGCTACAGAAAATGAACCTGAACCTGGGAAAAGACCACATCTGCCTTTGCAGTGGGAGGACACTCCACAGCTCTCCTGGGAGCTCTGCCCAGCAAGGCTGTGGGTCCCGGGCTCCACCCTACTGCCAGGGCCTGTCTAGGAACACAGACCCTTTCAATCCGGGCATCCTGTACCTACAAGGTCCCGGGAGAAATAAAAAGGATGCTGTTGCCCTGCTGCCTTCATGCATATGAATAATCAATCATTGAATATTTAAAACATCTGAACAGTCTCCATTCAAGTGGCTAAATTCTGCTTTCACCTGAGCAGAGAGGAGCACCAAAAGCTCAGAGCCCGGGGGCAGCTGGGAGGGTGTTACCCGGAGAACACTCACTTGCTTGGATACAGAGTCGCATGAGGGCATGAAGAGGGTACGGTCCTATCGTCTCGATGCTCGCGCCAATGGAGATCAGCCACTGGACTAACTTGGGCACCTGCTCCATTTTCTCATAAAGTCCAATGAAGACATATTTCTGGGAAAGAAAACACACAGGAACAACCATGGAAGTCACTGTAGCAACATGAAACTTTCAACTCCTTCACCCATAAAGCTCAGAATCAGTAAAACCTGGACTTGTTGTGGCCCAAGCAAACGATTATCATAAATAACAAATTTGCAGTTGGGGAGCTGAAAAAGAAGGTCCCAAATCCAAGCCTGAAGTAAAACCATACCCTTCAAAAAGCCACCTTACCTCAAAGAGACTTTTCAGTGATAACTCTGGGACGTGAATATTTCTTGGTAGTCGATCTTTTTTTGCTGACAGAAGGAGAAATGACTGGTGAAGGCAGAAAAATAAAAGATTAGAATAATGATGTTCTCCACATAGGTTATTAGAGCCAAAGTATCCTTAAGCTTTAAAACAAACAAACAACAAAACAAAATACCCTCTGAACCTGTCTCCTTTTTTTAGGCCAGCTGCCAAGCTTTTCAGCCTGAGCCATGATAATCAGAGACTGGTCCAGGGCATGTACCTTGGTTGCAGGCTCCTCCTCCGCCCAAGCCCTGGTCGCAGTGTGTACAGGAGGCAACCAATCAATGTGTTTCTCTCACACTGATGTTTCTCTCTGTCTTTACCTCTCTCTTCCATTCTCCCTAAAAATCAATGGAAAAATACCCTCAAGTAAGGATTAACAAAAAATAAAATTAAAAAATGGAAGCTAGCTAATTAATATATCTCAGTGAATTTCCATCTTTAAGGATGTTCTAGTTAAAAAGTTATTTTGGCGCCCTGGCTGGTTTGGCTTGGTGGATAGAGCATCGGCCTGCAGACTGAAGGGCCCAGGTTCGATTCTGGTAAAGGGCACATGCCAGGGTTGCGGTCTTGGTCCCCGGTGGGGGGCGTGCAGGAGGCAGCCAATCGATGGTTCTCTCTCATCATTGATGTTTCTCTATCTCTCTCCTCCCTTCCTCTCTGAAATCAACAAAAATATATTTTAAAAAAGAGAAAAAAGTTATTTTGGCATCAAGATAAACAAATGCTAAGTTACAATGCCCCAGGGCCAGCAGAAACCAGTTAATGTAGAAGGTTTTTCTCCACAAGGGAGCCACCATCTCCTTTTACTTACATGCCATAATCCTTTCTTTGCCAACTTCTCTATTACGGATTGCCACACTTCCGTGGAGAATCCAATGGTGAAAATGTGATCAAAGTAGGGCAAGAAACTTTGCAAAACAATGGGGTCACCTGAAAAAAAAAATTCCATCGTTTAGAAGTTTTAACTTGGGGAAAGTCTAGAACATTTGGGCAAAGGTCCCCTAATTAAGACCACACATAGACAAAGGAAAAATTAAAGATGTATGGAGTTGCAATCATTTTCAATTTGGGTGACAATCAATCCCCTAAGAGTCAGAGAGCATAATGTGAGCCACCATTCACTTAGCCCTTCTATTCACCAAGTCCAGCAACATGTGTTTACATTTAACCCCTCAAACATACCAAGAGGGCAGTGGCTATTACCTCCATTTACGGAGAAGGAAATGGAAGCTTAAGGGAAGTTACACAATTCACTTCCTTGAAGAAAAATGTGACAAATAGTATTCTCACCCAACAGATGAGGCACTATCACAAATGAGGTCAGGCTTCGTGGCATGTCATGCTGCTAGTTCATGACCAAAAACAAGACTGGAATCCACATCTAACAACTCTTTTAGTCAACACACATTCTTCTAACCTGGTAGCCCATCAACCTTGCAAACCACAGTTCTCAAACTCACGGATGAGAAGAACATCCAAGGGATAGGACAGACAGACTAACATAGTGCCTCTTCGAGAGTTATTCATTTCCAAAAATAAATATCAAAATAACCATGTACTAGTATTATATGAAAGGCTACAAAACTTCCACAAGTATATTTTCCAAAATTTAAAAATTGGGCATGGGCATACTCTCCTTGGTAGAAAAGTTGGGGCTGCATCACCCCAAGAAGTCCTGCTAACTGCTCCCTCTAAGATGGGGGCAGAGGGAAACCACCCTGATTTCTCCAGGGATGGTCACCAAGAACGGTTGTGCAGCCAGCTGGGCTCTGACAGGAGAAGGACTTTCGGAGGACACGCAGAGACGATGAGGAAGTGTAGGCAGGGGACAAGCCATGTGGTTCTGAAAGGGGATGCAGGCTGCAGGCCCTGGCGGAAGTGACCAGCTGGAAATCTGAAGATCTCCTACCTCTCTGTCTAGGGGACATGGCGGTGCCCACTTCTAACCCCGTCACTCACTGTCTGACATGCTCTTACCCCTCTCTGTGCCAAAATCTGTAAGGCTCCACCCACAGACCACAGAAGTCACTCTCCCACCATCGCAGTGGAACAGCTGGATACCTAACAGGTGAGTCTGTGGCCAGCAGTGATTTCCCCACTTCTGAAAGCCAAAAACCACACTCCACCAAGTCTAGCATGTGCTGCTATTCACACTCTGACACCTATAGAATCGGGATATGTGTTACAATCGATGTCGTGTCTCTGTGGCAGAACATAAACTAGTGGCTCATCTTAAATCAATGAGAACTTAAATCGGATCAAGCGTAATATTTGAAAACAACAGCCTGGTTACTGGCGGGACTTCAGAAGGAGCCCCTTTGTCACTAGCAAGGAGCGTACTACACTGAGCTTTTTGGTTTTCTGTCCAGGCCACTGACAAAAGCCACCCCATGGGCCAGGTGATTACAATAAGAATCTAGTGGTGATGCTCAAGGCCTCCCATGCATCACTCCCAGACTGAGCAAGTGGGTCCACCGCTGAAGTGAGCATCGCAGCCGCGACACTGAACACCGCTGACAGCTTTCACAGGACTCTGCCAGCCCTTTCGGGTTATTTTCACAGCAAACCAGAATATTTTCTGAACACATTGGAGAAATATGCAAAAATCATAAGGAAGCACAAAAACACATAAAGCAAGTAGTAGTATAAATCGGGAAAACTCTATGAATAGCAATAGGAATTAGTCATCTTTACAAAGGCATGAGCCGCCAAAGCTTTCAAAATACTTTCTAATGTGAAAACCAGTTTTATTCAAACTACATAAATCAGCCACAAAAAACACCCTGTAATCATCTCCCCAGGAGCCTGAGTCTTGCAGGAGGAATTCAAATAAAATAACTAGGACTGGAAGGAAGAAAGGAAGGAAAGGAGGGAGGGGAGAAAGAGGGAGGGAAGAAGGGAGGGAACGCTTCCCCCGAGTCAGACTTACTGCCCATAGTGGTGAAGACTCCCACAAGGAAATCAGCAAACTGGCTCTGATCACTGCTGCCCTGTAGAAGCTGAAGGCCCTCAAAGAACATGCGAGCAGCTTCGTAATGCTGGAGCAATTGCAGCAAGGAATAACCAGCACGGTAGTATCCCTGGAACGAAAAAAGGAAAACCTTACCGTCTCTCCTCAAGTGCTGCTGAGAGGATGAGCAAGATTGGGGGGCTGGCGGGGACCCTAGAATCTCACTTCTGTGTAAACACAGATCTCTAACAGTCACTGCCCACCAGACTGCCACGTGATGTCCTGTGCAACATTTTTTTCTGTCATTTTCTAACTGCTAAGAAAATAATCACTTCCAAATCTATGACGTAGGGCACAGAGAGAAGGAAGCTGGCCTGCTTCCAATTACATGTGTAATTTATTTACCCATGACTCAAATCACAGCCTGTGCAAGAAGAGAGGAATGAAAAAAATCCTGCGACTACAGTGTTCTGGGAAAGAATGAGCTTGTCATGTATCTCAGAAATTGTTTCCTGCTCCTTTCAATCAAAGTAAACACAATTTGCACCGGGGATGTAGAGGGAAAAATTGTAATCACAAGCATTGAGAATTACAAAGCTCCACATTATAGGCAAAAAAAAAAAAAATTATTTCTGTAGAGAGAAGAAAATTACAAGGATTAGTGATGCAAACAGCCTCCCATGCCCTGGCCGGGTGGCTTGCTTGTCGTCCCGTACACCAAAAGGTGGGGGGTTTGATTCCTGGTCAGGGTGCATGTGGGAAGCAGCCCATCAATCAACTGATCGATATTTCTCTCTCACCTCTCTTTCTCTCCTCTCCCCCCCCCCCCCCGCCCGCCACTTTGACCATCTAACTGCATTGGCATTTATAATTCCACTTAACACCAAATCTCTGATTATTTTTTAATTTGTCTTAACTTTCATTTGAAAGCTCTTCTAAACCTTAGAGAACAATCAGAAAAAGTGTTTTATTTTCCAACCAGGCAAGCTGGTACAGAATTTCCCATTTCTCTGACTTCCTCAGATTTAAGTCTCATCTTTTTATTTTGGACACAGGGATTAGGGGGTATCAGAATATGTCACCCCAAAATATGGGACATGAGGACTGCATAAATCCCCTCTCCAGGGAGTCTTTATGGCCTGAAGGAGATAGAAAGTCGGCACTGAGATGAGCCTGCACAAACAAACCTCGCTGATAGCCCTTATCTGCCGTTAGTTTCTCCGTATGTTTATTTCTCCACGGTTCACAGACCCTAAAGTCTTTAAAACCCTGTCCTTTGTCTTTCCATGTCTCTACAATGTATCACGCTTCATTAAAAATGATATATAAACTCTCCGACCCACCCACTTCTTTGGAGTCTTCACTTCTTTTCTCAGAAGGACCCATGTCACGTAGAAAGTAACATCAAATAAAATCTGGTCGGGCCAGCATGGCTCAGTGGTTGAGTGTTGACCTATGAACCAGGAAGTCACAGTTCGATTCCCAGTCAGGGCACATGCCTGGGTTGAGGGCTCTATCCCCAGTAGGGGGCATGCAGGAGACAGCTGATCAACAATTCTCTCTCACCATTGATGTTTCTATCTCTCCCTCCCTCTCCCTTCCTCTCTGAAATCAATAAAATACCCTATACAATAAAAGGCTAATATGCAAATAGACCAAACTGCGGAACAACCGATCACTATGACATGCACTGACCACCAGGGGGCAGACGCTCAACGCAGGAGCTACCCCCTGGTGGTCAGTGCGCTCCCACAGGGGGAGTGCCACTCAGCCAGAAGCCGGGCTCATGGCTGGCGAGTGCAGCAGCAGTGGCAGGAGCCTCTCCCCCCTCCGTGGCAGCACTAAGGATGTCCAACTGCCAGCTTAGGCCCACTCCCTGCAGAGGGGAAGGGCCTAAGCCATCAGTCAGACATCCCCCGAGGGCTCCCAGACTGAGGGCTCCCAGACTGTGAGAGGGCGCAGGCTGGGCTGAGGGACTCGTCCCACCCCCAGTGCACAATTTTCGTGCACTGGGCCTCTAGTATATATATAAAAGAATCGATGTCATGTGGTACACTAGCTTGCATCTGAAGTAAAGCTTTGCTATCATGAAACCTGTAAACAGCAAAGAACATGAACAGACTATGAATTTGGTGTCACTACTTCAGGACAAAATGAGCTCAGAGGATCTCCACTACACTCCATCCACCAAGAGCCCAGCTCTGCTCCCCCTTACAAGGGCATTTCAACACTTGGCCATCATTGGTTCCGCCCTTCTCTGGGTATCACTCACATGCCCCATGAGCACCTGCGTGAAGTGCAAAGGGAGTTGAATGAGAAGTACTCCCATTTTAGAAGGAAGGGGAGGAGGCAGGCTAAGAGGAAGGAAGCAGCAGCTGTCCCAGTGTCCCTTGCACCATACCTTCACGTAGGTTGGATCCCACTGGAGACACTCCTTGGCAGCCACAAATGCCTCGTTCCATTTCCCAAGGTTGTAAAAGGCATTGGACTTGTTGCACAGGAGCACAGCCAGGTCCCTGGGGGGAACCCTGTGAGAAAGAACAAGCTGGAGATCCGTAAAACTATCTTCCTGCAAATACAGAAAACAATCCTTAAAGACCAGCACTCTGATCCTGACTGCTGTCATGCCCACGGGGTTTCAGCAGGAAATGTGCCAGGTATGGCTATCAGAGCTGACCCTTGTAGGCCCCTAGCAATCCTGGGGCACTTGCAAGGTACAATCTGTCCTTCCTCACTTCCAAATCCTCTGCTCCCAGCTTTTAATGACAAATGTTCTCAACACCTTGGTTCCATTTCCTACTGATCCCCACAGATCTCTTCCTTTTTTAGAGACTGTTCCTAAGGATGGAGAGGATGGGAGTTTCCCACTGAGCGTGAGCAGAGTTCAGACACGGTGTGAACCGCTCCACATGCATGCTCCTCCTGATTGGAGGCAGAGCTTATCACAGGAGGGGCTGTTCAGAACACGTGACCACAGCATCCTCACGGACCCACTGGGAGAGACCCAGGTCAAGCACTATTCTATCATGGCAGGACCCAGAGTACAAACAAGGCCCACACACCATGTGGCTAATCTGCACTGCCCAATAGAGGAGCTACTATACACATGTAGCTATTTAAATTTAAATGAATTAAACAAAATGTAAAATTCAGTTCCTTAGTTGTATTTGCCACATTTCAGTACTCAGTAGTCACCTTCTATATTAAAGATCGTCTTCATGGTCACAGAAAGTCCTATTGGACAGTGCTAGTCAAGATCTGAAGGCCATAACTCAAGCTCACAAACTGCTTAGTAAAACACATCCTACCCTCCTAATTTATAATAGCTGGGAGGCAAGGTTCAAATTTAGAACCGCCGGCACTGTGTCAGGTCAGGGTGAGCCAGGCCTGTGCCCCTGCCCACTCTCTCTTCTATTTTCACCTCAGCCTTCATCCTGCCCTGTAGGAGATACAATTCCAAGCTCTGTCCACACCCCTGACCTTGGCCATACCGCAGAAGAATGGATACAGGTAGGAGGCTCATGCAGGGCCTGGGAATAGGGTCCATGGGCAGGCCCTAGTACCCACAGTGTGGACCAAAAGGTCTGAAAGGGTTCTGGATGAAGCCCCTGGCCCAACAGACTCCTGTGGGGAGGGGTTCAGCTGGGGAAAGGTCAAAAGGTCCCTGTAAAGCATGGGCAGGGTGGGGCCTCTCTTGCCTGGGTCTCAGAGTAATACAGCTGCAAGGTTAGTGCTGAAATCAGGTCAGAAGAAGGAGGAAAACACAAAATATATCACAATATGTTAACAAAAGCTCAAAAGCTATTGAATTCAAGACACACTGGGGGGTGGGAGGGACAAGGCCAATTCTATGTTATTGAATATTTTCAATTGTGAAAATTATACCAATCATTAAAGAAAAGATAGGTGATGCAGATAAGCACAAAAATAAAGCAAAGGAAAAAATCACCTCTACTACTGTCCCCACCCCAGTGCTTTATGTGCCCGGCTCCTCTCAGCACCCATCATTCCCTCTAGGGCAAGAGATGAGACTCCAAAATCACAGAAGAGGCAGTGGGGCACCCAGGGGGTGACTGGCAAGGGAGCTGTGACTGGAGTGTACTAGATGCCCTGGTGTCAGGCCCGATACCCTGGCCAGTGCAGCCATCCCCACCTGCAGTGAGTGTTCGCTGCAGCTAGGGCTCCAGAGATTTACCCTCAGCCTAATGGGAGCATCCGCTCCAGGAAGCTATGCTCCTCCCAGGGTCTGATTTGTGTGCCCCAACCCCCAATTCATATGGTGAAGCTCTAGTCCCCAGTGTGATGGTGTTTGGAGATGGGGCTTTGGGGAGGTGATTAGGTTTAGATGAGGTGGTGAGGGTGGAGCCCTCGAGATGGGGATGGCTGCCTTATAACAAGAAACACCAGAGAGCTTCCTTGCTCTCTCTCTGTACCATATGAGGACACAGTGAGAAGGTGGCCATCTGCAAACCAGGAAAAGAGTTCTTACCAGGCACCGTACTGGCCAGCAGGATCCCAGGCTCCAGAACTGTGAGAAATAAATTCCTGTTGGTTAAACCGCCAGTCTATGGTATTTTGTTATGACAGTCCATGCTGACTAATACCGCCTCCCTCCCTAGGACAACTCCCAGGGGCTGGACAGCCTACAACCAATGATGGACTAACATGGGAATCAAAGGGTCAGCCCCTTGTCCCAAAGTGGGACCAGCTCTGCAGGACAACTCATCCTCCCAAGTTCACTGGAGATCAGGCTGAAGGGGACTCCAGGTGAGACAATATCCCTGCCTGGAGCCTTTCCCTGCCCCATCCTGCTTCCCTCAGTCCCCATCTCCTGAGAGCACTTGCTCTGCAAACCCCATGCACCTAAATCTCTATATCAGCAGGAAGACAGGCAGCAAGTGACAGGCAAAAGACACAGTGTCAGGAAGGTCCATGAAAGGCAACATGTGAGGGTCCGGGCAGAAGTCCCATTAGCAGTCACACAGCCAGTAAGTGGTGGAGCTAAGATTTGAGCACTCACAGTTGGGGTCAGTCTGTGATCATAACCACTTTCCAATGCTTCCTCTTTAAGAAAGCCGGATGTTTTGCCCTGAATGAGGAGCTCTAGGCCCAGCTATGACAGTTCTGATCTGACCTAGGAAGGGGCAGAATAACAGAAATACAGGCCCAAACCAATTACACTCAACCCAAGTCCAGCTAGAGTGCAATACTATGGTGATAGAGAGGTAGGGTTGGGAGCCATGTTTCAGTAATTTAATTCGGTGTCATTTCTAAGTACAAGTTTAGGTTGTATTTACCCACAAATGCCAAGCTCTTGCTTCTTCTGCTATGGCTGTTCCCAAAATATGATCTGGGAACCTCAGGGGGGAAGGGTTCCCCAAGACCATTTAAGGTAATCCACAAGGTCAAACTGTAGTAGACTGAATAATGGTCCCCCAACAATGTTACCTTTTATGGCAAAAGCAGATGTATTTAATTTATGAATCTTGAGAAGAGTTTATCCCAGATTATATACAATCACAAACATAAGGATGAGAGAGAGAATGAAACCAGGCAGAGGAGAAGGTGATGTGATGACAGATGCAGATTGAAATAATATGCTTTGAAGATGGAGAAAGGGGCCACAAGCCAAGGAAAACGGCAGTCACTCAAAGTTCAAAAAGGCAAGGAAATGGATTCTCCTCTGGCATCTTGATTTTAGCCTTGTTAAGACTCATTTCAGACTTCTGGCCCCCAGAATTGTAAGATAATAAATTTGTATTGTGTGAAGCCACTAAGTTTATAGTAACTTGTTACAGCAGCAACAGGAAACTTATACAATAATAATGCTAAGATATTTTGTGCCTTTACACACTCATTCTCTCACGTGTTCAGGGGATGTTCAGAGGCTACATGACGTGTGCTATCAAAACAGATTGACTGTAGAAGCAGATGTGAGAAGCCAGATGTCTACTACTAAGACAGGCATTAAAAGGATTTGTGAAAATGTAAAATGTGCCAGTCTTCTCACCAAATTGTTTGCTTTGGAAAATATAGTTACTTTTCTTTAAAATATTTTATTTATATTAACGTGTAATGGATTTCTTATTGATATTTTTATTTAGATTAATAAATATAAACTTTAAATTTCTCTTAGTTTTAAGTTCTGATACAGACTTAAAACCTACATATTGACAACTAAAAACCTACATAAACAAAAGCTCTTTGGGTCCTCTATGACTTTAAGCATTATCATAATATGAAAATGTTTGGGAACAGGTCTACTAGAAGTGAAGGGGCAGGTAGAGAGGTGAGCCGCATTCCTGAGTGGTGAGTACAATGGCCAGGGGGTATATGGCATAGGTACTCCAGAAGATGAAACGAATGACAACTGATAAGTTTGGAGACTTCTCTCAATCCAGGAACTCTGATCCCATAATCAGACAGAAGGGAAAGCTTTGTAATGTTTATCAACAGTCCCTCAAGTTTCACTTTCCATTTCCCTTATTACTCTAGTACAGTGGTTCTCAACCTTCCTAATGCTGCGATCCTTTAATACAGTTCCTCATGTGGTGGTGACCCCCAACCATAAAATTATTTTTGTTGCTACTTCATAACTGTAATTTTGCTACTGTTATGAATCATAATGTAAATATCTGATATGCAGGATGAATTTTCACTGTTACAAATTGAACATAATTAAAGCATAGTGATTAAATACAAAAACAATATGTAATTATATATGTGTTTTCCGATGGTCTTAGGCGACCCCTGTGAAAGGGTCATTCGATCCACAGGTTGAGAACCACTGATCTAGTGTATTCTGTTCAGTTTCTGGGCTGACTATGTAGAGAAGATCAACAGGAAGTGAGCGAGAAGAAAACAGAAACCAGGCAGTGTGATAAATGACAAGAAAACTTAAGCAACTGAGTTCCCTTTTTACTTAAAAAAAGTGGGAAGAAGCCGAAACCGGTTTGGCTCAGTGGATAGAGTGTCGGCCTGCGGACTGAAAGGTACCAGGTTCGATTCCGGTCAAGGGCATGTACCTGGGTTGCGGGCACATCCCCAGTAGGAGATGTGCAGGAGGCAGCTGATTGGTGTTTCTCTCTCATCGATGTTTCTAACTCTCTATCTCTCTCCCTTCTTCTCTGTAAAAAATCAATAAAATATATTTAAAAAAAAAAAAGGTGGGAAGAAAATACAAACACTTACCCCCACTGGTATAACTGCAGAAGAACCTGGATGGCTTCATCGTACTTTCTGATGGCCAAAGAGAAGTTCCCATTCTTAAAAACTTGGTTGCCGGATTCTTTCAACAACTCAGCATAAGTTGCTGGGTCCATCCTGTGAGGAAACATAGGAAAGGGCTGGCTGCCAGGCCTGCACGGGCCTCGGTCCCCTTCCCATCTGCACTGCTGAGAGTCTGGAGAGGCAGTTTGTAAGTTCTGGCTCCACCCACCTGTAGAGGGCACACCCTGACAACACTTCTCGCCAGCATGGGACCAGAGTCTGCCTCGGTCACTTCTTCCTCAGTTCTTTTCTGACCTCAGGGGCAGAAGCCAGAACAGTGCCACTTAGCCTGTGTTAATGATCAGCTCTGCACTGAGCAAGGAGGCTGCTTCCAGATGCCCGACAGCATAAACCCAGTAGGTAGTTTGGCTCAATAAGTGGCAGCGGTTCCTATAACTGGCACGATTATTATGCTCTCATTACCATCACTATGCCCATAAGGATGCACTGTCCCCACTGTTCAGATGAGGAAACAATTCTCAAAGAGGTTCACGCCACTTGCCTTAAGATCTGCTAATGGCATTTCCCAGTTCAGACCCCACATTCAGGCTTCTGCTCTTGACCACTATGCCACATCACCTGATGGTACAAGCAAAACTCAGCTGATGGTCCTTCTCAGAAAGGGGAGGAGGAGGTGCAGCGCAGAAAGCCACAATACACAAGGGACTAAGTCACAGGGCCACCATCGCTACCTCTCCCGTCCCCCACCCTGCCTAAAACACTATAAAATACGTGACAGAGCACTCGTGTCTGAGATTTGTGCCTGATTTTGCCTTCGCCTGCTTACTCGCCTGCGCCTCGCAAGAAGCACATGGTTCTCTCAAGTCGTGACTTTCTGTGTTATTCATTTTGTGCCCCTATGGCCTAGCATATCATGGGTACTTTAATATTTTTGTGTAACAGATTTGAATGTCAGACCCAGAGGTCGACTCTCACTTCCTGATTCTCTCTGGCGTGGCCTGGGTAGTCGGAGAAGTGCTTGTAGCCCTGTCCACATGATGGGCCTCAAGAGAGCAGCTTGGAGAGCCTCCAGGAGGTAAGCGAAGGGGGAGAGAGGGACAGCAGGGAGCCTTTAGGATTTCCTCCTCCCAAAATAGCAGCGGGAAAGGGAAGGCAGTGGGGGAGGTCTTAAATATAAGGCTGATTCAGGTGTTTGCAAATGCCATGTATCTGTGGGGATGTACAATCCATTGGGGGTCTTACTGACCAACACAATTCTTAGACACATAATAATTCTTATTTTTATTGTTTCAAATCTTTATTTTTATCCTCACCTGAGGATATGTTTTCACTGATTCTAGAGAGATGAAGGGAGAGGGAGAGAGACAGAGGAACATTTATAGGTTGCCTCCCATACATGCCCCAACTGAGGACAGTACCTACAACCTTGTTATGTGCCCTGACGGGGAATTGAATGCGAAACTCTTCAGTGCATGGGACATTTCAACCAAATGAGCCACACTGACCAGGGCTAGTTTCAAATCTTGATGAGGAATTTCGGGTCAGGGAAAGCAGACGCACGCAGATGTAAGTGATGGCTTATTTTAAATCCGCCTGAGCGTGTTGGAAATGGGGTTTTTTAACTGAGCTGCATTCCTCAGGCAGAGCTGTAGCAGAATGAGGCACATGATTCATAAGCAGTCAGAAGGCGAAATTCCACCGACATTTTTCATTAAATAATCTCTCGATCCTATGGCTCGCACATTGACACACAGGTGACTTTGAACATGAAAACAGTTAAAGAGTTGATTGACTAGAGCAGGGGTGGGCAAACTTTTTGACTCGAGGGCCACAATGGGTTCTTAAACTGGACCGGAGGGCCGGAACAAAAGCATGGATGGAGTGTTTGTGTGAACTAATATAAATTCAAAGTAAACATCATTACATAAAAGGGTATGGTCTTTTTTTTTTTTTTTTTTTTTTTTTAGTTTTATTCATTTCAAACGGCTGGATCCGGCCCGCGGGCCGTAGTTTGCCCACGGCTGGACTAAGCAAATCTGAGCAGCAAACCCCCAAATTCTCCAGTGAGCCCCCAATGGGCTTCCCCCACTGTGCCTTCCAAAACACTGCCTTGGTTTTGCTCTAGAACCTTCTATCTGACCCAAATCACTGGTGAGCTATTTGGTACTCACTGGGCTAAAGTCCTGATGTTGACCCCTCAGCCCCTTGAGAGGTCTGGTTGCTAGAACTCAGCGATGTGTAGCCTGTGAGTTCCATGACACCCAGATGGGGCCAGGGATGTGCTTCCCGACATCAGTGTCCTTGGCAGTGGAGTATGGTTCTCTACTTTTTTAGTTGGTCAACTGGGGAGGGAACTCTCTGATATCCAAAGCCTTTAACCTGGTCCTGCCTGTGCTTCGGCTTCATCTCATAGTGGTAACAGCATCCCACATGGTTCCCACTTAGCCATTTCCTAGCTGTGAAACTATGGGCACATTACCTGACCCCTCTGAGCTTCACTTTTTTGTCAACAAAACAGGGCTGATTTAAGGGTTAAATGAGATAGTGTAACTATAAGTTATGCACAGAGTGAGCTTAGTTCAATAGAACCCTCCTTCCCGCCCCCTGCCCCCAATTGCTCTAGATCTGTGCTGTCCAATATAGAAGCCACTGGCCCCACGTGGCTAGTCTACATTTTTTTTTAAAAAAAATATTTTATTGATTTTTTACAGAGAGAAAGGGAGAGGGATAGAGAGAAACATCGATCAGCTGCCTCCTGCACACTCCCCACTGGGTATATACCAGCAACCAAGGTACAAGCCCGTGACTGGAATCGAACCTGGGACCCCTGAGTCCACAGGCCGACTAAGCCAAACTGGTCAGGGCTACATTTAACTTTTTATAAATTCATACCCCCTTCACCCATTTTTCCCAATCCCCACCCCCACCTCTGGCAACTACCAATTTGTTTTCTATAAGCTGGGTTGGTTTGTGGTTGGTTGGTTGATTTTAGATTCCACATCTAAGAGAGATTATACAGTATTTGTTTTTCTCTGTCTGATTTACTTCACTAAGAGGTCCATCCATGTTGCAAACTTCAAGATTTCCTTCTTTTTTATAGCTGAATATATTCTTTATCCATTCATCCACTGGTGGACATTTAGGCTGTTTCTCTCTTGGCTACTATAAATAACTGCAATGAACAGGGGAGTGCATACACCTTTTCAAGTTGGTGTTTTTGTTTTCTTTGGATAAATAATCAAAAGTAGAATTGCTGGATCATATGGTAGTTTATTTTAATTTTTTGAGGACCCTCCATTCTGTTTTTCATGTGGCAGCACCAATTTATATTCCCACCAACAGTGCACAAGGGTTCCCTTTTCTCTATGTGCTCACCAACACTTGTTATTTCTTGTCTTTTTGATAATAGCCATTCTAACGGGTGGTAGCTTATTGTGGTTTTGATTGGCATTTCCCTGATGATTAGTGATGTTGAGCATCTTTTCATGTAACTGACTGTCTGTATGTCTTCTTTGGAAGAAATATCAGTTCAGATCTTCTGTCCATTTTTAATCAGATTATTTGTTTTTTCTGCTTTGAGTTGTATGAGTTCTTTATACATTTTGGATATTTGCCCCTTATCAGATATATTATTTGCAAATATTTTCTCCCATTCAGAAGGTCGTTGATGGTTTTCTTTGCTGTACAGACCCTTTGTAGCATGATCTAGTTCAGTGATGGCGAACCTATGACACGCGTGTCAGAGGTGACACACAAACTCGCATGTGGCTGTCCAGTTTTCCCAGGATCATTTATTGAAGGGACTATCCTTCCCCCCAGTGTATATCTTGGCTCCTTTGTCATACATTAATTGACCCGATAGGCATGGTTTATTTCTGGGCTTTCTATTCTGTTCCATTGATCTATATACCTGTTTTTACACCAATATCATGCCGTTTTATTTACTAGTTTAAATAACATTTAATCAATGCTATCAAAACAAGATTCTTTAAGGGCTTACCTGAAGAATTCAAACACAAAATATTTTCTATGCTTACAACTATAATAAAAATTATTCACGTCAGAATGGGGCGGGGGGAGGTTATACTCCTCTAGAAACCAAGAGTGAGCTCTTACTGTTATGTGGGCAAACATCACGTTTTCATGTGCTTATATTTCTGTTTTTCTTGGTACCATCACGTCACAGGGGAAAGTGAATTGCCAACCCAGAAGGCTTTTCACTTCTAAGTAAGATTTGCCAGTTACATTCTCATTATAGGGAAGAATGCTCTTTACCTCTGCCTTAGGACACAGAAGGCTCCATTGTTGAGTCCATTTTTTTTAACAACTGGGTGGTCTCTTTATAAGATGAAATTATTAAATGCAAGTGATAATAAATTAACAAAATGACAACACGCTTGAGCACCAACTACAGACTTTACATCATCGAGTCATTTTCTTCTTACAAGAAGCCCCAAGAAATAGGTATGATTGTATCCCCATTTGACATATAGGGGAAATGAGGCAAAGAGAGGTCAAGCTATTTACCATGGTCTCACAGAAAGTGGTTGAGCTGGACTCAAACCCAGATGGCCTGACTGGTTCAACTACATTCTGAAGGGCCAAGACAGAGGCCAAAGGCCAGCACCCGGTCAAATCACTACGGTATGTGACATTCTGCCCAGCACTGAGCACTCACTCCCCTGCCCTTTCGGTTTTGATAATGATGCAAAAACTAAAAGATAAACAGAGACGGTTTCACAGCTGCAGGTTTCACAGCTGCCACATTGGCTTTCGGCAGTTTCAGTACATCCCTAAGAGAACTCAGGGTCCAGCTGTTGGGAGGTGTCTTGGGCTGCCTAGCTACACACAAGGAAGCAGAAGCAAGAAAAATACAGATGCACCAAGCAGACTTTGAAACAAGCACGTTTGAAGGAAAACAGATCCAGGTCATTATGGTTTTTATTAGTCATTGTGTGTATGCGCATGAAATTGTGTAACTAACTTACAGGAATAGAGCAAAAACTACCAACAGGAGTGGGCTCGCGGGCAGCTGAAATGGGCAGCAGAGGGCTTTACCTTCATACCTGATCTGGGTACTACTTGAAAATCTTGAAAGCAAATTAGTTTCCTTTTTTGTTTTTTGGTGGTTTTTTGTGTGTTTTTTTTTATAAAATCCTTTCAAAAGACCCTAAATGCAGTCAGTGATCCAAGATCAACTCTGGAATGCTAGGGGAAGAGAGAGTTCCAAACTGAGACCAGAGAAAACAATTCTCAAAGCTGATTCCTTCCTACTCCCCACAGGAAGTCAGCCAGGATAAGAATCCAAAGTCAGACTCATTCTGGGGACTCCAATGTGTTTTCATTGTTTTTCTTTCTTTCTTTCTTTCTTTTTTTTTTTTTCTTGGAGGGAAGGGGACAAACCCAGGAGGAGAAGAGTAGGGATTTTCTTAAGAAACTTATTCAAAATCCTTCAAAAGGCCTCAGGAAAAGTCTGAAGCATTAGGCCTAAGACTTTTCTACTTGGGTATCAAAATAGAACAAGAAAAAACAGATCATCCTGCCACACCACCTCAGCTGTTTCAGCAGCCTGCCATAAACCTAGGGCTGTCCCAGTCCACCCACTCTCCTTCATCCATCAACTTTAAATTATTCTGCCCCAACTTATAGTCTCATTAACCCCCAACCACACAGAAAAGCAAAGTCAAATTGGTGATGCTAAAACCAGTTGACAAGTCCGGCTCTGAAATGCCCTTGTAAAATTTACATCCTAAAACTCATATTCCCAGCAAAAAGTAAATATAATAAATAACAGTCTACCAGGCAGGGTCTCTTGACTGGTTTTAAATCGATGCCTCTTTTGATGAAGTTTTCACACTCACTCAACACACAGGTATCTCAGAATATTCCAATTTTAAAATTTACATAGCATCTATCCCAGTGATGGCGAACCTTTTGAGCTCGGTGTGTCAGCATTTTGAAAAACCCTAACTTAACTCTGGTGCCGTGTCACATATAGAAATTTTTTGTTATTTGCAACCATAGTAAAACAAAGATTTATATTTTAGATATTTATTTTATATATTTAAATGCCATTTAACAAAGAAAAATCAACCAAAAAAATGAGTTCGCGTGTCAGAGGTGTGTCAGAGGTGTGTCACAGGTTCACCATCACTGGTCTATCCTGTGCTAGGCACTGGGGGGACAGGGAGGTTGACTGAGAAAGGACAACCCATCTTTGAGAAGCTTACTGTCTATTAGGGAAATGAACATTAAATAAATAATCACACATGTATTATAGTTAACAGATTTTCCTTCGTAAGAAGAAAAAGTAGAGGGTTTAAGGAAGGATGTAAAATGAGAATATAACCTAAACTGTAGGAGGAAGGCAGGTTTCTCTTAGAAGTGATAGTTAAGCAAAGATCCTGAAAATCGGTCATTAGTCCAGTGAATAGTATGGGTAGATGTCCAAGCAAGGAGAACAGTATATGCAAAGGCTCTGAGCTTCACAATTCAAGAACTGTCAGGTGGGTGGGAAACAGAAGTGAAGCTGGAAGAGTAGTAAGGGCTCCATTAGACAGATGAGCTGAGATCTTGAGGGACATCAGAAGGTCTTGGAATTCATCTTAAATGCAACTGGGAAAGCAGCCCTGTCCCTGACAACGTTCTGTGATGATGGAAATGATCTATTCTGTACTACCCAATATGGAAGTCACTAGCCACCGGGGCTATTAAACATTTAAAATACAGCTACTGCGACTAAAGAACTAAATTCTTCATTTTACTTAATTTTTAACTAACTTTAATTTGCATAGCCACATGTGACTGGCGGCTACCTTATCGGACAGTACAGCACTAGAGGGTTTTAAGCTGGGATTAACAAGAACTGGCTTATACTGGCTGCCGGCCAGATGGAGAGAAATAGGCCACTGCAAAACAAATACAGGACACGGAGTCAGTAAGAGTTACTGATGGGACTACATGAGAGTAAAGGGCACGAAAAATCAACTCCAAAGCTTTTAGTCAAACTTTACTTTGCATTACAGAAATAGGAGCTTTGGTTTCAAAATAAATGCATATAATATTGAACTTTTACACACACACGCACAGCCTAGCCTCTGAGAATAACCATTCTGATGCCTTGCATCTAATGGGGTAAAGTATATGCTCTATGAAGTAAATAATTGGGGGAAATACATGACAGCCTGAGCACAGATCACCTGTGACTGTCAGGATGTACCAAGTAGAACTGTATCCCATAGAAGAATACATCCTGTGAGCCAATGTAGCATCATGAACCCTTTAGTGTTCCAGCAACAGCAGCAGGTGCAGGGTAGGGTTGGGGGCAGTGTCGGATACGGAGAGCCACTCTCCCCTCTAGGACAGAGGAAGCCATCCCTACACCAGGACTGGAAAGGCTATTTCTCTGCTGCCCTTTTCTGTCTGTTTAAGGGGTAGGACACACGATGGAGGAGGTAGAAGAGTTAGCTGGAGACGAGAGACCAGAGGTGAGTTTAAAATTTTCTTCAAGTGCCATTTCTTTCATTATCAGGATATTTAGGAAATTTGGGGCTGGCTCCATTTACATTATTCTGGAAGTAATTTTCCTTATAGCACGCACTCTCAAGGGAACTATTCGTCCCCCAAAAGGTTGAGGAGTGAATTTTTTTATTCTTTTTATGTACAAAGAATATATATGTGTATGTATATGTATATGTGTGAGAGAGAGTGTGTGTGTGTGTGTGTATATATATGTGTGTGTGTATATATATATATGTGTGTATATATACACACACACATATATATATAATGTAAATGCACAAATAGATAACAATGTGCATAACTGTGGTGTTAAAATGTCATGGGGGTGGAGAGCTATATTAGCAAAAAAAAAAAAAAAAAAAAAAAAAGCTTATAAGGTTGGAGTGTGGCTAAAATGAAAACAAAAAAAGTTAAGAATCACTGCCCTAATGGAAACTGAGGAATAAAAAAATGTTAAAAGTAAACAAAAGATCCATCTATGGATGAATGGATAAACAAAATGTGGTATATACATACAACAGGATCCTGCCCTAAAAAGGAAGGAAATTCTGACACATGCTACCAACATGGATGAACCTGGAGGGCATATACTAAGTGAAATAAGCCAGAAATTAACTGACAAATACTGTCTGATTCCACCTGCATAAGGTACCTAGAACAGTGAAATTCACAGAGACAGAAAGTAGAACTGTTGCCATCTACAGAAAGCAGGTGGCTGCCAGGGGCTGGGGGTGGAGGCAGTCATTGTTTGATGACTTCAAGTTTCCGTTTTGCAAGTTCTGGAAATCTGTTGCTCAACAGATGTGAACACACTTAACATTACTGTACACTTAAAATAGCTAGGATGGTAACTTTTATGTTATGTGGTTTTTGACACAATTTTAAAATGTTTTAATCCTCACCTGAGGATATATTTTTTATTGACTTATTTTTAGAAAGAGAGGAAGAGAGAGAGGATAAGAGAAACAATGATGTGACAAAAAAAACATCGATCGGTTGCCCCTCCCTCCCAGGAACCCTGACCAGGGATCAAACCCACAATCTAGGTATGTGCCCTGAGCTGGAATCGAACCCGCAACCTTTCAGTGCACAGGAAGATGCTCCAACCAACCAAGCAACCCGGCTAGGGTCACAATTAAAATTTTTTAAAAGTAAAAGCAGCCATAGGAGTTTTTCTCAGTGGATAGAGCATCGGCGGCGGACTAAAGGGTCCTGGATTCGGTTCCAGTCAAGGGCACGTACCTTGGTTGCAGGTTTCCCCAACCCTGGTCCAGGTGCATGCAAGAGGCAACCAATCGATGTGTCTCTCTCACATCAATGTTTCTCTGTCTCTCCCTCTCCCTTCCACTCTCTAAAAATCAATGGAAAAATATCCTCAGGTGAGGATTAACAACAACAAAAATAAAATAAAATATTGTTAAAGAAAAAAAATTATAAACAGCTCTACGGGTTTTGGTCAGTGGTCAGAGCACCAGCCCTCAGACTGGAGAGTCTCAGGTTCAATCCCGGCCAAGGGCATGTACCTTGGTTGCAGGCTCAGTCCCCAGCCCCATCACATCAATGCTTCTCTCTGTGTGTCTCTCCCCTTCCTTCCCATTCTCTCTAAAAATCAATGGAGAAAATATTCTCGGGTGAGGATTAACAAAAAGATACACAAATAAAAGGTAAAAACAAACCAAAAACCCAGAAAGGAAGAAAATGAAACACGAATACACCAGTGTAAAAGAATATTTTCCAAACATGTTATTTCTACTCCAAGTTTGACAGAAAAAATATTTTTTTTCTCTATGTATACTATGCTATATGCCAAAATACCCAAAATATGGTAGTGTACCCAAACCTCCTGTCTCATGGTAGTTCAGATTTACATGCACAGCCAGCAAAGGGAAGGCAGCCAAGATGCTAACTGACAAAGCCAGGCTAATGTGCTGGCCCCACGGTAATGACAGCAATCAAAACCCATCCCCCAATCAGAGTGATCACTTCATAAGTCATAGAAATGTCAATCACTACATTGTACACCTGAAACTACTATAATATTGTATGTCAACTATAACTGAAAAATAAAAATTAAAACTTTTTTTTGTTGTTAATCCTCACCGGAGGATATTTTTCCATTGATTTTAGATAGAGTAGAAGGGGGGGAGGGAGGGAGGGAGGGGGAGAAAGAGAGAGAGAGAGAGAGAGAGAGAGAGAGAGAGAGAGAGAGAGAGAAACATCAATGTGAGAGGGACACATCAATTGGTTGCCTCCCACACGCATCCCGACTGGGCTAAGAATCAAACCTGCAACCCAGGTACATGCCCTTGACCAGGAATCAAATCCGAGACCCTTTGATGCTTGGGCTGATGCTCACACTGGCCACGGCAATAAAACAAAATCCCTTTTTAAAAAATCCTCCGAATCCTTTCTCAACATATACATATATCAAATCATCATACTATACACTTTAAATATCTTATTATTTTCTTTGCCAATTACACCTCCATAAAGCTGGGAGGAAACATCATCCAGAAGGTATCACATGTATGAGGTTGGCAGTACTCAAAGGTAATTTCTATGATTATAAAAAAAAACAAAACAAAAAAAAACCCCTACATTATACAAATAATGTATTTGGGCTTATAGTCAAATTGTCTGACAACATACATCAACAATTTCAATCTATATATATATATAAAAGGCTAATATGCTAAGTGTCCCTCCTACCATCCAACCGGTAGCTATGATGTGCACTGACCACCAGGGGGCAGACACTCAATGCAGGAGCTGCCAAGCTGCAGTAACTAGGCAGTGGCAGCTCTCAGGTGATGCACCCCAAAACCAGCGAGGAGAGAGCCCAATTCCTCGCGGGGATGCGTGATTCCACCTTCGGCATGGGTTATGTTGTTACTGGGGCACTGCTGGCCTCGAATCTGGTTTACTGCACACTTGCATTTGTGTTCCACACCCTGTACAACAGCAACTTTGCAGAGTGCTCTCACACTCTGGGACCCCTCGGGGGATGTCAGAGAGCCAGTTTTGGCCTGATCCCTGCAGGCCAGGCCAAAGGACTCCACCTGCCAGAGGGACCCCACTCACTCCACAGACGCCGGGGAGGGACCATGGAGGTTGGCTCCAGGGCGTGTCCGGCCCATCTAACCCAGTTCCACCCCACCCCACCGGGCATCTTCTAATTAATTTATTTTCAATGTGCACGAATCCGTGCACCAGGTCACTAGTTGCATATAAGGAAAAGATATATGTAATAGGGATGTCCTAACCCATTTCCTTGGAAAGACCAAATTTATTTATTTTAACATTGTCATTGAAGTAAAATACAGTAATGTGCGTTACAAACACTAATCTTGGGTGCTCAGATCAGTGAATTATTAATCCATGTAACCCCATCCAAGTCAATATACAGCACATTGTCAGCTTCCAGAAGGTTCCCTCTTGCCCCTGTCTCCTGTAAACATACCTTCACCACTATTTTGATCTCTAAACTATTGATTAGGTTTATCTGTTCCTGAACCTCGCAGTCACACTGGCAATTCTTGAGTCTGGTTTCTTTCCTTAAACATTGTATGTATAAGACTCACTAATGTTACTGTGTGTATCATGTATCAGTAGTTGATTTATCTTGTTGCTGTGCAGTGTTTCACTGCATGATTTATACTAGAATTTAGCCATTCCACCGATGGATGTTAGGTTGTTTCCAGTTTGAGGTAATTATGAATAAAGTTGTTATAAACATTTTTGTATATGTCTTCCAATGAATATATGTCTGCATTTCTTTTGAGTACATAACCCAGGGGTAGAATCGCTGGGTCACAGGGTACTATATACTTTTTGTAGATACTACCAGTTTTACTCTCAATAGCAGTGTGTTGGGAGTATAAACTGCTAACATTTGTCAATAGTAGGTAGTATCAGTCTTTTTAATTTTAACCAATGTGGTATCTCATTGTGGTTTTAATTATCATTTTCCTGATGACTAATGATGTGTGCTTTTACATAAAGCCACATGAATGTCCGCTCTTATGGAGTGCCAAAAGACCCAATCTTAAAAGTAAAGGGTTATTTGTTTTGTTTTTAATAAGTAACCATAGATGACCACATGCCAGGCCCACTTTAGCTCATTATTTAATCAATAATATCACTACTTGGCAGCAGGGAGAGGAGTGGACTCTGGCCTGGACACCCAACAACCATTACTCAACTAAACAGCACACAAATGATAACAAGCTCAGGAAATACATTTTCTAAAGTAAGTGGCTAATGAGAGTTCATTGGACTCTAGTATGATAGCATGGTGTCACTGTAAAAACCAAAATCAGGTTAAACTTTTATGGCAGAAACTTGAAAGTTGGTCCTGAATATCAATTGGTGGTGTTTATAACTCAGAAAGCTCAGCACTACCCACTTGGCTACAGTGAACCATCCTGGGGCCTTCAAAGTAGCCACACCTGCCTAACTGAATCCCAGTTGTGTTTCTGTTACCACTCCTTCCCCCCAGAGCTATTGTCCTTATGGGAAGCCCATCCCAGCCCTAGTTCCTGAGAGTCTGATGAGCAAATCCTATCTCCCTGCCAGGGACTGGTTCAGGACTGGGTGTGGGACTCAATTTTGGACCTTGAAACTTAGAGATGTTTCTTAGAGGCTTCTGGGAACATTTTCCTCACTCTTCTGAATAAGCTTCCAGAAGCAAATCTGCCTGCCATTTGAGGCACCGGCCAGTGTAGAAGTGTGGCTGTGAATCTCAACACTGCACATGCAGATGTGCAGCCCCGAACTTCAGCCTGAGGATGAAGCCAACACCAAATGGAAGAGGCCAGAGCCCAGGGAATCACAGGACAAGACATGGGAGCCACTGGTTTGAGACAATCCTGAGGCCTGCCTTATGCATGTGGCTATTTACATTTTAATCTAAAATGACTAAAACTGCCCAGCCAATGGGCTTGATCCCCAGTGGGGAGCATGCAGGAAGCAGCCAATCGATGTTTCTCTCTCATCATTGATGTTTCTATCTCTGTTTCTCTCCCTTTCTCTCTCTCAAAAAAAAAAATCAATAAAAACGTATTTAAAAATAAATAACTAAAACTAAACTCAGTGGAAAGCTTCAGGTCCTCAGTCGCTCCTGCCACGTTTCAAGTGCTCAATAGTCACATGTGGCTGCCATACTTGACAGATACAGAATATCACCAGCCCTGAGAAAGTTCTATTGGAGAATAAAGTCCCAGACAGAATAGTAACCTCGGTGCAACATCTGAAATATTACCTTCTACTCGGTGAAAGACGTAGCCTTTATTGTGTGTGAGAGTGGCAGATGTGAGGGCTGTTGCCCCAAATCTTGGTGTGCGGCGTGTCTGCCCAGGGACTGGATGGCCCCACCTTTCTTGCATTACCCTAGTCCCACCACTGAGCATCGTGCCATTTTTCTAGCCCACACAATATCTAACACACAGGGATTAATAATATCTGCAATCAGGGTTACAAGTTCTCTTGGAATTACTTCTGCAGCATGTGTTGGATAGAATGTGGGGCCACAGGTCGTGCTGAGTGAACCCAGTCACATCTCCCCCAAGCATCTTAGTGCTCGAAGTAGTACAACGAGAAACTAGGTCATTGCTCCATAGCTTCCCCCATAAACACAGAACCTTCCGTTTCTATCCTACTTATTCCCTTAAGAGAGCAAAGACCTGCAAAGCCAAGGTCCAACCTAAGAAACTGCTACTGACCTTGTAAAGCAAGCATGAAAAATACTTCCTGACATGATTTCATAAAGCAACTTGTTTTTTTTTTTATTTGAGAGGGGATAAAATAGCTGTATTCTGCTGTTGCAGCTTTATCTCTGCTGAGTAACTGTTTAGAGTTTTTGATTCAGCCAACTCTAAAGCCCTGTTTCCCTGGATATTCACATTAAGACCTGACTCACCTCAGAGTGACTCACTCTTGTCTCTCAAACCAACAAGTATTTCAAAAAACATGTTCTTTGTTCAATTCCAGATCATAAGTGGAACACTTCACTATGTGGAGAAAGGCAGGAAGAGGACTCCTAGGAAGGTTAATTATATTCACACAGCTTCACAATGTAATGTTTATAGGCTTAAACTAACACAGGAATAAAATAACCTATATCTGTTCAACCTGAGGGGACAGACACCAATTTTCAAGGAAAAAACAGGCAATAAAAATTTTAATGAAAAAATATGTAAGCATAGGTATATATAAAATTCTCATAGCTTTTCTTAAGGGCTCCTAACAGAATATCCAATAACACCCATAAAATCGAAAGACTTACATGGATTAAAAAAAACTTTACTCAAAAAATCTTGCCCTAACCGGTTTGGCTCAGTGGATAGAGCGTCGGCCTGAGGACTCAAGGGTCCCAGGTTTGATTCCAGTCAAGGGCATGTACCTGGGTTTCGGGCATATCCCCAGTAGGGGGTGTGCAGGAGGCAGCTGATCGATGTTTCTCTCTCATCGATGTTTCTGACTCTCTAACCCTCTCCCTTCCTCTCTGTAAAAAAATCAATAAAATATATTTTAAAAAAAGTCTTGACTTTTAAAAATACTCAACATGTTTCTGTTTGAACAACTTCACTATTATAAAATGTCAAATCTTCTCCATATTAATGAATTAATATTTTCAATAAAATTTCTATTTAGAAAACAGAATGTTTAAGGAGATTAGTGAAAGAATTCTCAACTTCATCGAAAAGAATAAACAAGCCAGAATAGCCAAATACTTATTTAAAAAAATAAGTATTAAGAGAAACATTTTCTCTACCATTTTAAAATGCATCTCAAACATATCTAATTTTAAATTGTAATACTAACATAAGAGTAGGGAGATCAATGGAACAAACAGAATATAAGGAAATAATATATACTATAAAAGAATTTCATCCATGATAAAGGGGGCTTTTTAAATTGATAGAGAAGAAATGAATCAATTGGTACAACTGGCTAGATATTTGGAACAGAAGTTAAATTGCTCCTTCACACCATGTTGCAATGTAGACCAATAATGGAGACCTCTCATCCACCTCTCCTCCACCTTCCTCCCCGCCCCCCCCCCCCGGAAAAAGTCAATGCCCCCACCCCCAGAACCCCAGAAAATTCTATATTATATGGCAAAAGGGACTTTGTAGATGTAATTAGGATTACAAACCTTAAGATAAAGGTATTATCCTGGAAGATGAGGCGAGCCCATTCTAGCCACAAGAACCCTTGAAGCAGAGAACTTCCTCTGCCTGGGGAGAGCTGCCAGGGGAGAGGGGGGGGGGGAAGGGGTGGGAGAGTCACAGCAGCAGATGTGCATGAGAAAGAGGACCCATCAGTGATGCCCTGAGGATGGAGGTGATGCCTTAGAAACTGGGAAGAGGCTCTCGAGACCTCAGCCCTACAGCCACAGGGAACTGGACCAGGCCAGCAACTTGAATGAACCCGGAAGAGGATTCCTTGCTTTCTCTCTAGGAGCTCAGCCAACCAGTACCTTGATTTCAGCCTTGTGAAACCTGCCAAGCCAACCCAGACTTCTGACCTACAAACTGTGAGATAATTACATAATTCATGTTGATATAAGCCACCAAATTGGTGATCATTTGTTATGGCAACAATAGAAAACGAATACACATCCTATACCAAAATTCGTTCTAAATGAATGAAAAAATGTTCATGTAAAAAAAAAACAGAACACCACAGTGATCAACCAAAGAACTTGTATGCATCTATGCATAACCCATGGACACAGAGAATAGGGTGGTGAAGGCCTGCGGCAGGGGGTGGGGCGGGGGGAAATGGGCTAGAAGGAATCAATGGGGGAGGGGAAGAGGGGACATATGTAATTCGTTCAACAATAAAGATTTTTTAAAAAATAGAATGAAACACTTGAAACTAAAGAGAAAATGAACAAATGGGACTACATCAAAATAAAAAGCTTCTGCACAGCAAAAGAAACCATCAACAAAACAACGAGAAAACCCACTGTGTGGGAAAACATATTTGCCAATGTCATATCTGATAAGGGCCTAATCTCCAAAATTTATAGGGAACTCATACAACTCAACAAAAGGAAGATAAACAATCCAATCAAAAAATGGGCAAAGGACCTAAATAGACACCTTTCAAAAGAGGACATTCAGAAAGCCAAGAGACATATGAAATCATGCTCAAAGTCACTAATCATCCGAGAGATGCAAATCAAAACAACAATGAGGTACCATCTCACACCTGTCAGACTGGCTATCATCAACAAATCAACAAATGACAAGTGCTGGAGAGGATGTGGAGAAAAAGGAACACTCGTGCACTGCTGGTGGGAATGCAGACTGGTGCAGCCACTATGGAAGACAGTATGGAGTTTCCTCAAAAAACTTCAAATGGAGCTCCCATTTGACCCTGTGATCCCACTTCTAGGAATTTATCCCAAGAAACCAGAAACACCAATCAGAAAGGATATATGCACCCCTATGTTCATAGCAGCACAATTCACCATAGCTAAGATCTGGAAACAGCCTAAGTGCCCATCAGTAGATGAATGGATTAGAAAACTGTGGTACATCTACACGATGGAATACTATGCTGCTCTAAAAAGGAAGGAACTCTTACCATTTGCAACGTCATGGATGGAACTGGAGAGCATTATGCTAAGTGAAATAAGCCAGTCAATGAAGGAAAAATACCACATGATCTCACTCATTCATGGATAATAGAGACCATTATAAACTTTTGAACAATAATAGATACAGAGGCAGAGCTGCCTCAAACAGATTGTCAAACTGCAGCGGGAAGGCCAGGGAGGGTTGGGGGGCAGGAGGTAGGGGGGTAAGAGATCAACTAAAGGACTTGTATGCATGCATATAAGCATAACCAGTGGACATAAGACATTGGGGGATAGGGGAGGCTAGGGGACTGTCTAGGGCGGAGGGATAAAATGGACACATATGTAATACCCTTTGTAATACTTTAAGCAATAAATTAAAAAAAAAAAAAATAGAATGAAAGCCCTAGCTGGTTTGGCTCAGTGGATAGAGCGTCGGCCTGCAGACTGACGGGTCCCAGGTTCAATTTCGGCCAAGGGCATGTGCCTTGGTTGCAGGCACATCCCCAGTAGGGGGTGTGCAGGAGGCAGCTGATCAATGCTTCTCTCTCATCGATGTTTCTAACTCTCTATCCCTCTCCCTTCCTCTCTGTAAAAAAAATCAATAAAATATATTTTAAAAAATAGAATGATAGAAATTTTTAAAGAAAACACCACAATGCCCTAGCCCTATGGCTCAGTGCATAGAGCGCCGGCCTGCGGACTTGGGGGGTCCTGGGTTCAATTCCAGCCAAGGGCACATGCCCGGGTTGCGGGCTTGATCCCCAAATGGGGGCGCGCGGGAGGCAGCCAATCAATGATTCTCTCTCATCATTGATGTTTCTATCTTTCCCTCTCCCTTCCTCTCTGAAATCAATAAAGATATATATTTTTAAAAAAAGAAAGAAAACACCACAGCATAAATTGTTTATCTAAATACTATGTTGTACACCTGAAACTCATATGAAAATAATACTGAATGTCAAGTGTAGACGAAAGGGGCCACATGCTGACCTGACAAGCTCAGGGGAGGCCTGCATGGCAGTCTTGCAGACTCAGAGACCTAAAGTCACCACAAAGGATGGTCTGAAATTAAACCTTAACTAAAAGCAGTTATGGTGGACAGTTACGTCCTAGGCCGGTATCTTCACTGACAAAGTCAACCTTTACCTTACCTGAGCCTATCTGTCTTTTTGCATCTATGATAACATACCCTTGAAATGTCTGGGTAACTTGTAACTCTCCTTTTTTCTGGACTCCCTGGGGCACAACCAAATGTGCTGGGCGCCAGGACAGATACCACAGATTCCTCCACTATCATGTTAATTGATCCTGCACCCACCTAAGTATGTGTCCATCATTTTACTTTTTCTCCAATCCCAGGGGTTTCCCCTGCTTTGCTTTATCCCTCCTCCTTAATCTATCACCAATGAATTTCATGTAACCCAACTACGTCCCTCCTTTGATTGCAAATGTATAAATACTAATGTAACCTGCCATTCTTCAGAGCATTATCTCAATTTGTTGAGGTTCTGCTTCCCAGCATATGTCGACAGTTTGGCTCAAATAAACTCAGAAAAATTCTTTACAGGTTTTAATGGGTTTTTTTACGTTAACAAGTGTAATTAAAAAGCAAAAAAAAAAAATTAAAACCCACCGTAATAAAAAGAAACAAGCTGCTGACACACAGCAACATAAAGAATATCAAAAACATTATTCTGAGCAAAAGAAACCAAGCTCAAAAGAGTATGTACTTGTGATTCCCCTGAGATAAGGTTCCAGAACTGGCAAATTTAAGAAATCAAAGGGAGGGAAGGCTATGGAATGCGAAAGCACTTTCTGGGGGATGGAAATGTTCTCTATTTTGACTGGGGTGATGACCACATTTTAACTGGGGTGATGGTTCAGGGTAATGGTATCGGCAGCAGCCGCCCCTGCATGTAATTTGAGTGTAAACCCTGCAACATTTACAGAACCTTTGCTTTGTTGACTCAGCAGAGAAAATATTTGTTAAAAACAAAGCCCTAGTATTTGCCTGTTTTCTCAGGGCTTTCCTGAAATGACCAGTCAGTTAAGTGGCTAAGAGAATCTGAGAGACTCAGGCCTTGGATGAAGGGAGAGAAGGGTCAGTGCTGCAACATCTGAAAAGGGCCCCAACTCTTTCTTCAGGATTGTTCCTTTGGGGAGAAGGGCCCAGCTCCTGGTCCCAGGCCCTACTGAACCCTCTTCAGAGGGAGGGTGTCACCCTGGGAAGCAGCCTTTGGGATGGCTGCTCAGCTCACCACAGAGGCCTTCCCAGAGAGCGAGATGCCCAGAGGCAGGGCGGGGGTGTGATCCGTGATCTGTGCCTCCGACCTGCAGGCAGGTTTGAACTTTAGGAGAAGTTCCTTCGGTGGTGGCAGCTGAGGCAAGAGGCTCCAGGAGGGTGGCCTTGCCCCCCACCCTGCGAAAAAGCCACTTTGGGGCGAGGGAATACTATGCCCAGAGACAGGAGAGGCAGAAAGAGGGTTGCCACTGCCTCTGAGGCCCAGCGGCTCCCTGCCCCTTCCCTAATTATCAGTCATCAGCAGCCTTCCAGAACATTCCTCTTTTTGCCTAAGTAGTTTGTTTTTTCATTCATTCACTAGAAAGAAAAGGAGAGTGGATCGCCTACTTCACCCCTCCCTACAGTTTCACATTAAACAAGGTCTTTATTAAGGGTGCCCTGTCCCTACCCGGTGCCGTGTCTCCAAAGCTCCATGCTAGCTAGGCCTTGTTTTCCTGCTTTCCCCAGTAGACTGAGCTCTTAAGGCAGGAACTGCGTCTTACTAAGTCTTATTATTTCTGCAACCCGAGGGCTCAGCGGTGTTGCATGAATAAACGATTTTCTGGCTTTTTAGCAGGGACAGATGATTAAGCTGGAGGATGGGAAAGGAAGGATTGTTTGTGGGGTGGAGGAGGGGGGGTAATTTCACTGGTGGTTTTGGATTTCTAACCATCTCCTGGAAAGCCAATGCTTAACTGTCATCTATTCCCTTGGAGGACACACATTTAATAAAAGCCAACCACGCAAAGTACAAACCAGAAACCACCAGATAAATCCAACCAAAATAAAACTGCCAAAGCTGCCAGCTACTCTGGGAAAACAATGGAGAAAAATGTTTACACATTTGTAAGTTATCTGTTGAGAATTCAATGGTCAGCAAATAGTGCCACAAATTCCCATGTGAAATTATAGTCCCAGATATCAAAAATGTTCAAAGCAAAGCATAATCCCGTAGATTAGTTTGGAGCTGGCCAACGATAACATTTGTAGACAAAGAAAAGAAATCGAAAGGAACCTAATTAAGGTTGCCAGCTCTTTATTTTGCCAAATAAAAACTTTTTTTTCAAGTGTACCATCGTCTCTCCCCATAATTTCACAAAAGAAGGAATATTTTAACTCCCCCCCCCCCAAAAAAAGGGAGGAAAATGTAAACTCAGTCTAAAGAAAGCCATTCTCAAGGAAGACTGAGCTAAGAACCTAACAGCACATGTTAGTCTTGGACAGTGTGCAGATGGTTTGGACCTTCAAAGGCAGATGTTCCAAGTCCCTAAAACCATGCCAGGCCCCTGGAAGATGCTCAAGAAACATCACTAAAGGGCACAGATGGATCAATTTCAACTCCTGGTTCTGCAGTGGAGTTTCAATCACAGGACCTCTAAAGAGAAAGGCTGCAAGCAGGCCTCCCTCCCAGTTGGTGGCTAGTGATGGGCACAATTTCTCTTCAGTGTATGCCACAGACTGGCATTTTCCCATTCTGCTATTTGAATGAGAGTAGTCCCAGGCAGCTGCATGATAACAAGATTTATTGAGCACTTACTATGTTCCATATACTAAGCTCTTCTTGGGCATTTGCTCATTGAATGTCCCTAACAATGCCAGCGAGAGATGTATAATTATTATCCCAGTTTCCCAGGTCAGAAAACAGGTTTAATCAAGGTGAAGAGATTTCTCCAAGCAAGGCACAAATCCAAGTCTGTACCAAAATCAGTGTTCACAAGCCCTAGGAGAGACAAGGTGAACACAGGGTGAGGGGAACTGGGGGAAACAGGAAGGATGGGCTTTAACATTAAAACCAAATATCACTAAAGGCAGAAAGCCCAAGAAGTTAGCATTCCACACTCTGCCTCAAGACAAACAAGGAAGTTAAGCATCAGCCAGCACAGGTCGCTCATCAATCTTGACTCAGTATCTGTGCTGACTCCAGGCTGCCCAACAAGTGCCATATTCCTTTCATATTCCCACTCTCCCTAAAGCATCTGAGAGCTATAGATGATTGTAAAGTTTGGAGCAACCCCACAGAAGGTGGCAGCGCCACAGAAGTTGGCAGCCCCTGAACAAAGGTGCTTTCTCATTCACAGGAGAACTTGAGTTGAATAGCAGCCAGCCATCCTCCCCTCCAGATCTTTCCCCAAACCCCTCTGCGATGCTTTAAATGCTGGTTAATAGCCTCCATTTTACTTCCCACCTCAAGACCAGAGTAATCTACTTCTCCCTCAATCTGAATGAAGGGCAAGACAACCCAGCAAAGAGGCTAAAACACCATCCACTATAACATGGGGAGGATCCAGAGGTGCCCAGGAAATCCCCATAAACAAAGCAGTCTCCCCCAGACAGGAACTCCTGAAGGGCAGACCCTCAGCAGTGCTGGGAGATCCTGAGTTCTAGCCCCATTTCTAACACCACCTAACAGTGTCCTGAAACATGGGGCCTTCAACTTGGTCTTGAAAAAAGTGGCCAGACTGAAAGATCTATTCATCCATACTCCCAGCCTTCTAAATAAAACTCAGAGCTGTTAAAACACACACATTCTCTCTGTCTCTGTCTCTCTCTGTCTCTCTCTCTCTGTCTCTCTCTCTCTCTCTCTCTCTCTCTCTCACACACACACACACACACACACACACACACACACACACACAACCATACTTTCCACGGCTCCTAACTCCATTTAGAATAAAGCCCAAATAGCTCAGATTCCATTCTAAGTCCTACATACACACACCCTCAACTTATCTTTCCAGCATTTTCCAATACTATGTGCCCACAATGTTGTATCACGCTTCCTCAAATTCATCTGGTTCCCTCCCTCTCCCATGCCTTTGCACAGCAATGTAACAGGGCTGGGACGGTGTCAGGAGGAGGGTAGAAGGATATGAATGTGTCCCCCTGATAGAAAACAAAATCCAGAAGCCTGGGATCAAGTCCCACTTTAGGCCTGTTATCAGGGACCCAATTCACCTAACTCTGGGCCTCAGTGTCCTTGGAAAGTGGACAGTATCACCTATGTGACTGGACTCCCGTTTCCTGAGTCAGTCAACAAATACTGAGTGCCAGGCAAGAATGACCCACAAATATTGAGTGAATGAGCAAGAATGACCCAAAACACTGTGGTCCTTATGAAGTTTACATTCTGGTGAAGAGAGATCTATCATTTGAGGATTTCTCATAATATTTCTGTAAGAATTAAATAATATATGAAACACACTTAACATAGAGCCATATTTAAACATCAATATAGTAATAAGATTACTATATTGATGTTTAAGATATAAGCCCTTTTGTGCAATGTTATTCTTAAAAAGAAGCTGCTCCTTTTACCGGGAATGTCTGTTTCTCCTTCCCAACACCCCTCCATCTTCCTGCTGGGAAGGATTTAGGGCTGGGAACTCCTGAAGTGCTGTCTGCACCTCCTCTAGTCCTTTCTCACGGCTCTGCCTGGTCTACCACCGCTAGCAGTGCCTGTCTTACATGTTTACATCCTCCATGAGACAGGGTCTGAGTTCTGTGAAGGGTGACACTGCCTTGAAAAACAAAAAGCAACAAGAGGTGAGAAGAGGTAAGACCTGAGAGGAGAAGAAGAGGCATAACAGACAGAAAGTCTGAGGGCCAGATTAAGGGGGAGTTCAGACTTGTCACCAAATTTTGACCCTGCAGGTAGAGTGGACCCGGATGGGCGGAGGATGAGCTGGCCCAAGGGTGGCCAAAGAAGAGTGCCCTGGAGGCCACAGCTGGACATGAAGCTCATCACAGTTCAAGGCTATGATCTGAGTATTCTTGTCACAGTGAATCAAATTGCCTACTCTTCTTGATGTTGTGCAGTTTCCTCCAAAATGGCCTGGTTTCCCCAAAATATGTCACTTTGGCATACTGATTATTTTGAATTAAAGGTACTGAGAAAGAGCCAGTGCAAGAAGGACACTCTGACCCTCCTTTGTGAGGTCCCATGTGAAAGGTAATCTCCCTGAACCAGGAGGGAGGAAGGAATTCTTATGACCACAGACAGGGAGTTGAGGGCAGAGAAAGCCACATAAACAAACCTTGTTACTTCTTCACCTATTACCCCAAACCCAAATCCCTCTGTCTTGTCTACTTTTCACAAATGTATTGTTTCTTTTTCTAAAAGATATAAAAGCTTCTTGCTTCGGTCATTTCTTTGAGTCTCCTATTTCTATGGGCCTCCCCTGTGTACAAAATTAAATTTGTTTTTTTTCTTGTTAACCTGTCTTCCATCAATTTAACTCAGAACAGCCATAGAAACTAGCAGGGAAGAAGGGAAAAATGTTTCCACCCCTATACCTCCAAAACGTCATCACCATTTTCTAGGGATAGCAATTCTGCCTTCCCCCTCCCCACCCCCCACAAACACCCTTCCAAATGCTGCCATTGACAGAAGGACCCAATGCTTAAAAAAATAAAAACATCTCAATCTAAATGACTAGAACTTCAAACACCGACATAGCTGAACCTAGACTTGGTTTGGCTCTGACAGACACACGGGAGTCCCACCAGCTCACCAGGCTCATGGGAGCTCAGAATAACGCGCCATAGTGACTACAGGTGAGCAGCGATACTGAAGTTCAACAACACCCAGGCAAAAGAGGGAGTTAATTCAGGAAAACTGGGCCAGGGTATCAGATATAAGGCTCATTCATGTTTCCAGATTTTCCACAAAAACAAGGA
This sequence comes from Myotis nattereri, assembly GCF_964212035.1. Taxonomy (NCBI): domain Eukaryota; kingdom Metazoa; phylum Chordata; class Mammalia; order Chiroptera; family Vespertilionidae; genus Myotis; species Myotis nattereri. The sequence continues at coordinate 51,651,511 of NC_138089.1, forward strand.
ACTAGGCGACGCTTAGTTAAGAAACTTAGACCAAGAAAAATGTCTGATCAGGCAGCATGGACAGCCTCACTGACCAAAGGAAGAACATTGCTCTTGGTCAGTGTCCTGAGGTGCCGGGAGGTTCCAGCATGCCGGTTTAGCCGGTTTAGTACTTTTTTTAACATTTTAAACCTGAATGCTCACCCTGCCACTGCCACTGCCCCCACTCTCTGCTAAAAAGAGTCATCTTTGCTAAGGAGACTATTTCCCCTTGAATTTCTCTTTCATTTCTAATAACCGGGATTTTTTGGCCTTAAGAACCTCAGGCTGCACTCTAAGGAAACTTGTTACAAAAGCCATGAGCCAGCTCTATCACTGGCTAGAGAACTGCAGGGAAGGCACTGACCTGTCAGCTCCACTTCCCCATCCGAAAAGGCAAAGGAGCGCTGGTTCCTCAAGGTCAGTTAAAACAATGCCACGCTCCTGACAATGGCTGGAGGCCCACACCTCAACCTTCACTCCAGCTCTTAAAAACATCCCAGGATCACTTTATCTTCCCCATCCAAACATGGGGTCTGCAGGCTCTACTCAGGCTTCTAAAGGAAACTTCATCCCAAGAAGCAAAGGTAAAATAATAAGAGGGCATACACCACAGCAATGGGCCTTTGGTAGCAGCCAACAAAAAACAGAACTAATCAGCACAGAGAATTCCAAGAATCCCACAAAAGCAAAGTCTCTATTTGGGCCCTGAGAGCCATGGGCTGGGAAGTCAAGAGAATCAGTATCTAATCCCAGATCCCACTAGTGACTGACAGTTGATGGGCCTATTTCTTCATCTATAATATGTTGATGGCCCAGCCCTGACACTGTAGGTGTAAAATTCTGAGCAGAGACTTAAAGAACCGCCTTTGGAATGTATGAATACAGAGTCTGTGACAGCCTTGCAGTACTCTTCTTAAAAAAAAAAAAAAAGAAAAGAAAAGCAACCTATCCCCAATCCCCATCATGGCAAGCAGCCAGGTTGGTGTGGACAGACAGAACCGGAGGGAGCAGACGCATCCATCCCCTAGCCTGCCTTTGCAGTCGCTAATGGTGTGAACCACACCACCATGTCCTGTGGCACTCTCATTATTCACGTAGGAATTTCCTTATCAAGTATGAGTATCAGTCTCCATCTCTCCAACACCAACCTCTCCCTTCCAAAGTTACTTCCCAGGGAAAGGCTGATGTTCTCCCCGCCTCCCTGGAGATGGCCCAAAGAGAGCCTGCAGTTGCCACCTAAACTGATTAGTCAGTCATAAAATCAAGTTAATGGGTTATGACTAGCTTACACACACACACACACACACACACACACACACACACACACACACAATATCATTGTGCCTTATTATAGAGAGAATAAATATACTGCAGAACTCTTGTGGCAGTTTCGTATTGTATATGTATGTGGGTGGATGTGGTCTCCATGGCTGGTCTTGGTCAAAAGCAGACTAGGCAGCATATGCCTCAGTGGGATCCGATTCCAGGGATGAATGCCACACCCCCCAAGCCACCTCCATCCCCTGTGGAGGATGCAAGGGCCAGCAGCGGGTACTGAGAACTCCAGCACCCACCCTGCTCTTCCACAAAACACAGCTAACTGGAAAACAGTGGAAACAAACTTCTGACTCCCCTTCAAGGCGGTCCTTCCCATAAGCACAAACAGATGCTCCATAAAAGACCCAGCCATCCGTGCAACAGCCTTGCCCGAGAAAGGTGCCTGGCGCCCGGGCGGCTCAGCGGCGGGGGAGCATCTGGGTGCCCAGCACGCAAGGAAGGCCCTTTTGCTCCCTGATACCTAAGGACTGACTGGGCAAATAGCAACTGGGCTGGGGACTAGAGAACTCAGGGCCCCCGTCCGCTCTCCTCTTTTGAGCATTATTTTCCAAATTGCACATCTCCCTCAAAACCCTCCCCAGGAAACACCGTAGCTTGCAGCCTCCCAGAAACACCCCCGGCCTGGAAGGGGGCTGGCCCGCGCTGCACGCCCAAAGCAGCGCCATTCCCGCGGCGTGGCGGACGCTCGGGGCTCCCCGAGGTGCGCGCTGCGGGGGTGCGGAGCGCGCCGCCCGGGCTCCACGTTTGAAAACCATCGGGAGCAGAAGCCTGCGGGCTTCTGGGGGTTTCCCCTGCTCGGCCTGGCAGCTCCCCGGGAGGCCCTCGCCTCGGTTAGCCCGTTAGCCGGTTAGCCCGTTAGCCGAGGACGCCGGGCGGGGAGCCCCTGTCGGCCCAGCCCCGCTCGCGATCGGGGTGGAGGGCAGAGCATGAGGCCTGCCCGGGGCTGGGACCGCCAGGCTCCGGCTGCCTGCCAGCGGCCACTCTCCAAGTTCCCCGCAGATGCCGCCCCGCGCCCGGGTGCGTGCCCGGGGGCGCGTCCGCGGGGCTTCTCGGTAGAAGGTGCCGGCGGCCCCGGGGTCCCCTCAGGGGGGCGGGCGGCGGGCCCGGGAGCCGCGGCTTCGGTCCCCGGGCGGGGACGAGGCAGGCCGCGCGCCCCCGCAGCCCTGTCGCAGCGCGTGCCCTCGTCCCCCGGGGCCCGGAAGGCCGGAGCCGCCCCCCGCCCGACCCCGCGCGGCAGGCAGGCAGGCAGGCCCGGGTCTGCACCCGGAGGAGCGCAGGGCCCGCCCGGCCTCCGTCTCGGGGGTCGCCGGCCCCCCGCGCGCGCGGCCGCTGCCCGCCCGGAGGCGGCGCGGGGCCCGCCAGGCCGGCGGCTCCCCCCGCGCTTCCCGCGCCGCGTACGCACCTAATGGCCCGCGGGTCCCACATGGCCGGGGCCTGAGCGCCCGCGCGGGGCCCGCCGCCGCCGCCTCGGGAGCCGCTGGCTGGCGGGCAGGGCGCGGCGGGCGGTGCGGAAGCCCGAGAGCGCGGCCCTGGCGGGGGCGGCGGGGGCGGCGCGTGCAGCGGCAGCGCGGGGCCCGCTCCGGGAGGCGCGGCGCCCGGGCCGTGAGGAGCGGGGCGGCGGCGCGAGGCCCCGGCGGCCGGCCGTGTGCAGTGCAGACCGGGTCCAAGTTTCCACGTAGTTGCGGGAGCCGAGGCCTGTCACGTGCGCGTCGCCGCTGGTGGGCGGGGGTCTGTCCTGGGCTCCGGGCGTCTCGACGTCCCTCCGGCGGCGCGTGTGAGCGGCCGTGGAGGGGCCGCGGGCGGACGGTGCTCTGGGCCGGTCACCTCAGGGCCTGGGCACACACACACACACACCCGTCGCGGTCACCCGTGAGCTGTCCTCGGCGGGCTCAGCGCGAGCGCCTGCCGCTCCTCCCCTCAGTCCCCTCCGTCCCTCCCACAGACCCCCAGGCCGCGGCCCGCGCCACCGCGGCCACTTCCTGTCAGACCGGCCCCACATGCCCAGCACTCACTCTGGGCCCGCGCCTCTGTCGTCGGAGTCCCGGGGAGCCAGGCGGGGAGAGGCCAGCGAGGCCTCCGGCCTCTGGACACTCACGGCAGCGTCCATGGCGCCTGCCGTCGAGGGCGCCTCTCGGCACAGCCGGAAGTGGCATGGAACCTCCTGGAAGGGCAGAGGGACCCTGAGTTGGGGAAGTTAGGGCAACCTCGGGCTGCATTTCCGGCCTCGATGGAGCGCTCGGAGCGGCTCTCACACACACACACACACATGCATGCACACACTCACACACACACACATACAGACACACACATATACATATACACACATACACTCACATACACTCATATACACACACACTCACACACACACACATACATACACACACTCATATATAAACACACACATACACTCACATACACACACATACACTCACACATGCACATACATACACTCACACATACACACATACATACACAATGGGGCGCTTGGAGCGGCTCTCACACACATACACACACATACATGCACACACACCCACTCATATATAAACACTCACACACATACACTCACACACACACACATACACTCACACATGCACATACATACACTCACACATACACACATACATACACAATGGGGCGCTTGGAGCAGCTCTCACACACATACATACACACACACACACGCATATACACACACATACACACTCGTATATACACACACAGAGACACACACACATACACTCACATGCACACACATACACTCACACATGCACATACATACACTCACACATACACACATACATATACAATGGGGCGCTTGGAGCGGCTCTCACACACATACATACACACACACACACTCACATACACACTCGTATATACACACACACAGACACACACACATACACTCACATGCACACACATACACACATACATACACACTCGCACATACACATACATACACTCACACATACACACATACATACACAATGGGGCGCTTGGAGCGGCTCTCACACACAGACACAGACACACAGACACACACAGACACACTCACAGACACACATACACACACCGCCCCGCCCTATCAGGTCCTCCATGTCTCAGTGTCTTGGGATCCCTTTCCCACACGCCCTCCGCCCTCCCCTGCGGACGTTTCCAGAGAATCGAGGACCGTGAACCCCAGGCGCGCTGCCCGCGGACTTCGAGTCCAGAACTAGCCCCTCGGTCCAGTTAGTGGTCTTCTTGCTTCTGGGGTCTCACTTCCTCCCATTTCTCCTGTGCGTTCATCTTCCCCCCAATATCGCTGTGCACCCCTTCCCGTTCAGAAGCATCCCTTGGCATCCCACGGCCTCCTCCAGACCAGAGCGGAGGCTCGTCTCATCCGGGGACAGTGTTACCCCGCCTCGAACACGATTCCGTGGTTCCCAAACTTGGCTGCACATCGGAATCACCTGAGCGTGATTTTAAAATTACCGGTGTCTGGCTCCTACTTCCGGGTAGTCTGATTTAATTGGTATGGGACATAACATGGGGATCTTTAAGTTCCCCAGGCGATTATAACATGAAGTGAAATTGGGGAGACACTCCACAGAAGTGAAAGAGAAAAAAATATTGACCTGCTGTTCCACTTGTCCATGCACTCATTGGTTGATTCCTGTATGTGCCCTAACCGGGGATCGAACCCACAACCCTGGCTTACGGGGATGACGCTCCAAGGAAGAGCTACCCAGGCCAGGGCAACACTGCTACTTAATGTTTTGTACCCCACCCCCTACCCCCAGTTTTATGAATCATCAGGCAAAAAATTTTTAGCTTGTGCTAGTCTGAAACTCTTCACCCTCTCTATATATAGTTTGGCGTGCTAGTCTGAAAACCTTCACCCTCTATATATAGTTTGGCTGCATATAAAATTCTAGGTTGGAAATAATTTTCCTTCAGGATTTTGAAGCTATTACTACAGTGACCACTAGCTTCCAGTACTGCTATTGAGAATTCTGAAAACATCCAATTACCCATTTTATGTGACCTCTCTGGGTTTTGTTGTTGTTTGTTGTGGAGTTTTTTTCCTGGAAGCCTGAGAAAGCTTCTTTTTCTCCCCAAAAGTTTCAAATTACACAATGCTGTGCTTTGACATGGGCTCACTCATCCATTCCAATGGAATGGATGGGTTCTTTCCGTCTTAAAACTCAAGCTCTCTAGTTCTGGGAAATGGTCTTGAAATTTTTTGTTGGTTATTTCTTCTCCATTTTCCCTCTTTTGTCTTTTGGGAAATCTTATTAGTCCAATATTGAACTTCCAGAATTGGTCCCTGTAATACACTCCCCTGATTTTCAAATCACTTCTCTCCTAAAGTTAAGATTTTCTCAACTTTATCTTCTGATTTTTTGTTAAAAAAAATTTTATATCATACTTTTTCCAAGTGCTCTTTCTTATTCTTGTGGCATCAGGGAGGGAAACGTGGCCATCCACCCCAGCACCAGTGTCTCACACACAAAACTGCCTCCTCTCCAGTTCCTGTGAGATGACGATGGACTTGAACATGCTCTGATATCCTATATAATAAAGAGCTAATATGCTAATTAGACCAAACAGCAGAACAACCGTCCGGATGACCTTCCGGAGGAAGCCAGGGCTGTGAGGGCTGACCAAGGCTGCAAGGGGCTGCAGGGGGCTGCGAGGGCCGAACCCCTTGCAGGAATTTCATGCATCGGGCCTCTAATATATATATTAGGCCCCAGGCCTTCGGTCTGGCCGAGTTCTGGCTGGAGTCAGCCCCGGAAACATCAGGCTTAGTTGCTCCACCGGCCCGTGGCCGTGAGGCCTCGCTTCTCCGCTGGCCCCGGAAACATCCGGCCTCGCTGCTCCACCAGCCCCGGGCCGTCAGGCTTCGCTCCACCGCTTGGAGCCTACGTATGCAAATTAACCACCATCTTTGTTGGCGGCTAAATTGCATATCACACTGATTAGCCTATGGGAGGCATAGCGAAGGTACAATCAATTACCATGTTTGTCTGTTATTAGATAGGATGTGTATATGTATGTGTGTGTGTGTATATATATATATATATATATATATATATATATATACACACACACACACACACACACACGCACAAATGAAGTGTTAAGCAGTTTTTTGTACAATCAGTTGGTCAAAGGGCTGAGACTAGAAAACACTGTTGTGCTCAGAATGGGTTTGGCTGTGCTTCTTGGACCCTGGGCTCGGTCCATCCTGGGTTTTGGTGCTACAGAATGATGTCATTGAGGGCATTATATATTCATAACATACTACATATGCCTAGAGGCAGACATGTTTACACAATAGGAAAAACCACGCTGAAGCAAATCCTGTTTTCCATTTCCACTTCAGTAGAGCTGCTTCTTACCCTGTGTAGCACTCTGAGAATACTAATTGTGTCATATATGATACTGATCTAGCCTGATAACATAAGAGGAAGGGCAGCATGAACTATGTACAGTCCAAACTTGAGACATACAGATATATACGCCCTCAAACAGATCCACCCAGAGGTACACCCACACCAAGAGTTGTGCGTTCTCAGACACGTATACACAAAGAGTAAACCAATGAACATGCTCATTCAAATTCACACAGCTCCAAAAACACACTCACAATGATACTCTTCCTTGGTATCTTCACTTTAATTGAGCATAGCTATTCACTTCTGAACCCACCAATGCACCATCCAATCCCTCCCCATAGCAAGAGCCTCTGAGTCAGCCCTGACAGAGGCAGATATACTATAATCAGTAGCCTTTATGCCCATACTCCTGACTATTGACTACACCCACCTGGAAGGGCTAATCCTGAGGCCTCCCATACCCTTAGAACAGTGGTTCTCAACCAGGGGTCTGAAGACATTTTGATGATCCTAACTCAGTGGGAGAGGGGAGAGGATGCTGCTTGCATCTACTAGGTGGAGGTCAGGGATGCTGCTAAACATCCAAGGTCAGCCCCCTATAGCAGAGAATTATCCAGCCTACAATGACAATAGTGCCAAGGTTGAGAAACCTTGGAAGAAGGAGTGGGCAATTGTCCTGCCCTTTGCAACTTGCTAATAAACCACTGGGCGCTGCTTCATCCTTGTTAACTGGCCATGGTTTACACCACAAGACCTCAACATACACGCATACACCTACATACACACACACCGCACCGCCCCTATCAGGTCCTCCATGTCTCAACCCCGGACACAGCTACTTGGATCAGGGTGTGCGGTCAATGAAGACTAACCAGTTCCTACTCAGGCAAACTGGTGAGAACAGGGGCCATGGTGATTTTCTTGGACCAGACCACTTCTCAGCAAGTTGCCCTGGAGGTTAAGTGGAGAGCCAGGGCAACTGACAGAAGCAAGATATGAAAAATGTTGAGAGAGAGCAGCCATACTGGCCATAAGGCCAGAGGCAGCCAAAGGTGTCAGGTCGAGAAAGAGATACACAGAGTGAAAGCAGTTGGCTGGGAAACCCGGAGAGATGGACACAGATGCAGAGAGACTGGGACATCTTGATACTAAACGATCAGTAAGTGCTTGTCAGCAAGTGTCAGTGGGAACCAGGTTATCTTGAGGAAACATCCACTTTGTTTCCCACCTTCAGGAGGCCCAGCTGAAAGATGGCTTCTGCAGACTTGTGAGCCTTGCCTCACCCTTGTTACCGCCTATGACTTCATGATAGACCCTGCTGTGGGCTCATTGTGTACCCCCACACAAAAAAATATGAAGTTCCCAGCCCCTGAACCTCAGAATGTGACATGGTTTGAGATGAGGTCATACTGGAATCAGGTGGGCATCTAATCCAATATGACTGGTGTCCTTATAATAAGATGGCCACATGAAGACACAGCCACATGGGGAGAATGCCATGTGAAGATGCAGGCAGGGATGAGAATGATATGTTTAAAGCCGAGGAATGCCGAGGATTGACACCTGTCATCAGAAGCGAGGAGAGAGGCATGGAACAGAGTCTCCCTCGGAACCCTCAGAAGAAACCGACCCTGTTGACTCATTGATTTGGTTGGACATCTAGCCCCCAGAACTCCGCGAGAATATGGTTCTGTTGTTTTAAGCCATTCAGTTTGTAGTACTTTGTTACAACAGACCTAGCAAAGGAATATAGCCCTCATGACCTAAGGTAACCTAAGTGCATCTATGTTAACTCTTTGGCCCTGACCGTGAGCTTTGGAAGATTCCAGAACTCTGGCTCTCCTCGGACCATGCCCCTCTCTAGGGGGTGAGGAGTCCACTGGCCCAAAGGGATGTGCCCTCCACAACCCACACCCCGACCATGATCTGGGTCATAACTCCCTCCCTAAATGGCTCTGAGCTTGCTTTCAGAGTCTGGCCAGGCCTGGTTCTTGAGTTTGTCTTTCTGAGAGTAGACCAAGCTTCTAGGTAAAGGGGTAGCAAAGGGCAGCTGTTGCCAGGAGCATGCGGAGCTGTGACAGAACTTGACTTGTGGGCTGGGGTGTGCACACACATGTGCATGTCATGCCGTGGGACAGAGATGGGACTAGGAAGAGAAAGACAGCAGGCTGTGGGCCCCAGACCTCCATTTGTACGACTGCCCTGGCCCCCGAGATGATCGAGGTAAATCTATCTCACCCTCACAGAAAAGGATTAATGTCCAAGGGATGGGTCCTGGGCATGTTCTCTCATCATTCTTTTTGTTCCTTGTGTAGATTCCAGCCACAGAAGTTGCCTCATTTCTCCTCCTTTCCTCTGACCCATCTTTCTACAGAGGATGGGACCTCTGGGTGGCACTCTACACAACCAGTATCAGCAGCTGGATCAGGTCCTGCATCCCCTCCCTCCCTCTCTCTTCACCTTACTGCCTCCAGGAACAGGATCTGCACCAGGCTTCTTTTTTTTTTTTTTTAATATATTTTTTATTGATTTTTTACAGAGAGGAAGGGAGAGAGATAGAGAGTTAGAAACATCGATGAGAGAGAAACATTGATCAGCTGCCTCCTACACACCTCCCACTGGGGATATGCCCGCAACCCAGGCACATGCCCTTGACCGGAATCGAACCTGGGACCTTTCAGTCCGCAGGCCGACGCTCTATCCACTGAGCCAAACCGGTTTTAGCCTGCACCAGGCTTCTTGAGAACCCTAGCCCACTCCTGTAGCTGGGGTGGGATATCAAAACAGAGGTTACAAATTCAGTTGACTACAGGGACTAGGCAAGTAGCACAACTGAGCGTATCTGGCCAGGTATAGTAGCAGGGAGAGGTAAGGTATATAGCAAACCATATGCCCAGGTTGCAGGCTCAATCCCGTGTAGGGCAATCAATGATTCTCTCTTATCAAGGACGTTTCTATCTCTCTCTTCCTCTCCCTTCTGAAATCAATAAAGATACATTTAAAATAATAATAATAAAGTGGCCCCAGATGACTATTGACATAGGGAAGGTGAGCTTGATGTCAAAAATCTTTTGGGGCCCTGACCGATTTGGCTCAGTGGATAGAGCGTCAGCCTGAGGACTGAAGGGTCCAGTCAAGGGCATGTACCATGGTTGCGGGCACATCCCCAATAGGGAGGGTGCAGGAGGCAGCTGATCGATGTTTCTCTCTCAACGATGTTTCTAACTCTCTATCCCTCTCCCTTCCTCTCTGTAAAAAAATCAATAAAACGTTTTAAAAAAATCTTTTGGGGTTTTTTGTTTTTTTAAATAGAAACCAGAAATCTTGATTTTATTATGTGGAGTTCCTACTTGACTAATCATTTTAATACAGTGCACACCAAATAAAAGCCAGGCATGACAGGCCAGCTAGGTCAGCCAAGTTTATTGCCACCAATAAAACTAAACACTATTCTAGATTGGGTTGGCAAGCTGAGGCAAGCTGGGAGGTTCCCCACATGGAGTTTGCCCTGAACTTGTGGAATTCCAGGCAGTTTGAGGAATTAATGATGGTGTTTTCACGTGTTGCTATTTTTGCAGCCCGATATGGCCTTTCCACCCTCTTCCATCTGGTAAACGCTACCAGTCCCTATATGACTCACCTCCAACATCACCTCCCATGGGTAAGCCTGGACTGACCCATCTGCCCAGCCCAATCATCACCATTTTCACCACTTCCTGCTCACTGTTCCTTATTTATGTTTCTGTTCCAACCCATATCACATAGTTTTATAACTGTTTCCTTGTCATCTACTACTAGACAGCGAGCACCTAGGATTTGACCTTTATTCTGTTTCCAGCTCCCTGGCACTGAGCTGACACAATGCTTGTGGAATGAATGAATAAACAATGCATATCAGTAATGAAACCAGCGTCAGCGCTAAATTGGTGCTCCTGACAATAAATGTATGGACGATGTTTATAAGAGATTAGGCATAAGGCAAAATCATATTCATCAGGATGACCAAGGAATTTGCATTTGAACGGGGAAAATGATTCTCATGAGGGAGGGGGAGGAGTAAAAGAAGAACAATCCAGAAATGAAACTAAAGCCTTGGAGGACCGACAGAAAGCCTATGGTGGGCTCCAACGGCGAGGATGGTAGGGGAAGCAAGACGACGAATGAAATTAAGCGATGGTAATGGAGACTGGTAAAGGGGGCCGAGGGGGAGAGGGTTGTGTAGGGAAAACTCAGGGTGGGGTGGTAAGAACAGGAGTGCTGCACTTGTAAAGGCTTTTGTTTCCTATGGTGACCTGACCATGCTGGTTGTTTTCCCCAACTGCACTCCTGGAGAGACTTGCTACTCCCGGAGCGGTGGCTTTCATTTCGGTATGCTGCCACCTTGAGGCTGGGGTGTGCAGTTACACCGCTAGGCGACAGGCTCAAATTTCACCTCCAAGAGGAAACCCTAATCAAGCCCAGTGCTTTTATCCATTCAATTTAAGAGCATTTAAATAGCACTCACAAAGTTCCTTTACATCAGCTGAGGTCAAGCAAAAGGAAGACCATACGTCATTCCTTTTGCAACCACCAGGCCCCTCCCCGATCCTCATTCTTTGTCTCCTGTTTTCCTCCGAACTAGTCTGTAACCCTTTTAGGGCAGAGGTTTATTCATCTCTGCTCCCCCCACAGGCCCTTGCACACTGCAAATGTTTCTTTGTTTTGTTTTGTTTTAAATGTCTGCTTAGTGCATTTATATGAAGATGATATCTTACAGCAAGTTTGTTTAAAGATCCAAAAACATGTGAAATGAGCTGTACACAAAAGTCCAAATGTTGTATGATTCCCCTTATGTGAGTCACCATATGCTAATTCACAATTAACAGGATAGTGGTTACCAGGGTCCCAGGGGGAATGGGAGGGGTACTTGTTTAATGGAACGAGGAAAAAGTTCTGGAAGGAGAGAGTGGTGACTGTGAGTGCACCTTGTGCCACTGCACTGTATATTTTAAAATGGCTAAAACGGGAAATTTTATTTTGTGTGTATTTTACCGCAGTGAAAAAAAAAGAAAGAAAGCGGGCCTACCGCTATTAATATAAGACAAATAGAATTTAGGTCAATCTGGAGGACAGAGAGGGCCACTGCACTATGACAAAAGGTTCAAGTCATCAGGAAGAATTAACCGTTCTAAATGTGTAGTAGTATGGTCCAAGTAACTGGTATGTGTAAAGCAAAAGCTGTCAGACTCACAGAGCAATTCACAATGCTGGTGAGAGATTTTAGCAATGTTGTTTTGGTAACTGGTAGAACAGAAGTCAAAAATTCTACACATCAGCACCAGACAACATGCTTAAGAATGTTTATAGCAGCATTATTCATAATAGCCCCAAACTAGAAATAATGTAAATATCCATCAATAGTAGAAGGAATGAATACATTGTGTTAGATGTGTGCAATGGAATATACTACGCAGCAACGAAAATGAGTGAGCTACAGCTACATGCAACAACATGGAGGAATTTCAAAATACAATGTTGAGCAACTGAGGTCAAACATAAAATAACACACACTATATTATTCTATTTATGTGAGGCTCAAAAATAAGCAAAACTAGACTATGTGTTTAGGGATGCATATTTACATGATAACATTATTTCTTAAAGGCAATAGAGTTGTTTCCTTTACAGAATTGTGGATATCTCTAAGGGTTTTGACAAGATTTATTTTATGGCCTGGGTGGTGGTTATATGAACATTTATAACTACTCATTAAGAGACAAATTTGTGTTAATGTACCTTTCTGCATATGTGTTCTATGTCACAATTAAAAACATTTTAAAAAATGAATTAGTGGAGTACACCTTCAAGTTCCGTGGGAGAACAATTTTGAACCCAGAAATCTATGCCTAGCCAAGCTAGCTATCAAGATGGAGGACAGAGTAAAGCCATTTTTACACCTATAAAGATTCAGAGAGTTTATCTACTATTTACCCTTTCTGAAGGAGATGAACTGAAGATGTTGGCCACGAAATCAAGTGCGAGGAGTGTGTAGAAAACAATGATAGAACTAACGCGTTAATCTAATGAAAAGAGATCCCAAGACAACAGCTTGCAGCAGGGTTTGAAAGAAATCTGCCTAAATTAAAATAGGTAAATGGCCTCCAAAAAGATGTCCTACAGAATTCAAAAATAGACCGGGAGCAATTTTAGAATAAAAAACAACAACTCTCAGTGATATGATGCAAAAGGCTTTTACTTTTCCCAAGGTGGGGGGCAGGGCACAATAAGACAGTCCAAAAAGACAGGACAGTTAGGATCCAAATTTGAAGCAAACTAAAATGTGGTATGAATTCCAGCAACTATGGCAGTTTAAGAAAATAGACTGCATTTGATGATTTGCTAGGAACATTGTCCTTTGAGGGGTCCTGGGCTGTGACATTGTAAGTATAGGAAAAAAATGTAATAAATATGTCACAATTTATTATTAATTTTAAACTTCTAGCACAGACCTGGAGACCAAGTGTGAGGGGTAGTTATGATTTCCAAACAGAATGTTATATTATAACCTTTTTTAACCTTGGCAATGTATAAATATAAAAGCAAAGTCCCCTAACCCTAATCACAGACTGTGTGGTCCAAAGGACTAAGAGGTAGAAGTGGGAGGAGGGACGGAGGCAGAGGCAGGGGCAACACAAATCGTTTAAGAATAGAATCTAAATTTGCAAAACTAACCAACAGAACGAAAACCAATACAACTCTGAAAAAATGAAGCAAGAAGAATAGGAGAAATGGGGTGGTATGAATTTGCTAAGTTCTTACTTATCACAGTCCGCCATAGAGGGAATGTTTAGAGCTAATAAATTAATATTTGGAGATATAGGAAACCAAAAGACCTAATATAAGAAAAGGTCCCAAGTGTTTATTACTAGAGCATAGCAATGAGGGAGGAGTGAAGGCACCAAAAGCTCTATATTATGCCTTTTGGCATTTTTTATTTTTCTGTAAACCATTAATAGATCTGAATATACAGACTAAAGGGGAGTCTTTGGTGAGGAGGCATTCTTTTTCTATGTACACTTGCTATGGACACGTTCATGCCTGGTGCCCGGCACCATTCATTAAGTAGGCCCCTGTTGCCAGGGAAACCAGCTTTTCACTGATACCAAAGATAACGCTGAGAGGCCTGCTGTTCACCAAGCAACCTTTCTCTTGAGACGCATCACCTTCCGGAACTCTCTCTTGTTCTGGTCTGATGCTGTCCAGCTGTAGGAAGCTTACACCTGCTGTCTCCCAATCCCCTCTTTGTTGCCTGGGACGCTGGTCAGTGAGCGTGACCTGCTGCCCTTGTTTTGTCACAAGCAAATCTGCTCATGAGAAATGAGTAGCAGTCATTTGTTTTTAAATGATATACATCATCAAAGCAGAGAATAGCATAAAACCACATGACTGTTTCCATACTTGCTTCAGTGACCCCAGGGGGAGAGAGGGAGAGCAGAGAGAGGGCTTTTTAAAGATACTAATTATGTTGATATACAAATAATGTATATTGATGCACAGATCTTAAGCATGTATAGTTTTATGAGTTTTGACAAATCTAAACACCTGACGAACCAAAAGCCCAGTCAAGATGCACACTACTTCCATCAACCCAGAAAGTGCCTTCTTGGACCTTTTTAGTCAATAACAACACGTGCATGTGTGCGTACACACACACACACACACACACACACGCGCGCGCGCCCTACTCCCATCTCCCTGACCTCTCTGCATCCCACTCACCCTATCCCCAACCACTACTCTAATTTCTACCCCCACAGTATCACCATAGTTAGAATTTTTCTGTTCTTGACCTTCATGTAAATAGTATTTCCGTTTTGTATCTGGTTTCTTTTGTTCAGGATGTGTTTGACATTCATCCATGTTGCTATGTGTATCAGATTAGTATTCCCTTGTATGAATAGGATACATTTTGTTTATCCACTTCCTATTGATGGACATTCAATTTGTTGCCTGTTTTTTGTTATTCTGAATAAAGCTGCTACGAACATCCTTTAACAATTAAGTTTTTTTTGTCACGTTTTCATATCTTGAATAAAATACCTAGGAGTGAAATTGCTGAGTCATGGGGTAGGCTTATGTTTAACTTTATAGGGTAGTGAAACTTGATTCTCTTTAAAAACTGTAGTAAAATACACACAACACAAAATTTACCATCTTAATCATTTTTAAGTGTAAAGTTGATGAGCAAAAATCACCACTATCCATTTTTAGAATTGTTTCCATGTTGCAAAACTGAAACTGTAACCATTAAATAACCCCCAGCCTCTGGCAACAACCTTTCTACTTTCTGTCTAGGAGTTTTTTAAAAAATATATTTTTATTGATTTCAGAGAGGAAGAGGGAGAAACAGATTAATGATGAGAGTGAATCATTGATCAGCTGCCTCCTGCACACCCCCTACTAGGGATCAAACCTGGGCATGTGCCCTGACCAGGAATCGAACTGTGACCTCCTGGTTCATAGGTCAATGCTAAATCACTGAGCCACACCAGCTGGGCTCTATGAATTTGTCAAGCTTGACAATGTAATGGGATCAAACAGTACTTGTCTTTTAGTGACTCGTTTATTTCACTTAGCATAATGTTCTCAAGGTTCATCCATGATGGAGCACATGTCAGAATTTTCTTCCTTTGTAAAGCTGAGCAATATTCCATTGTATGTAAATACCACATTTTGTTTATTTATTCATCCATTGCTCCCATCTTTTGGCTATTGTGAATGCTGCTATGCACTTGAGTATAAAAATACCTCTTTGAACCCCCTTCTCAGAAATGGAAATCCTAGATCATATGACAATTCTATTTTTAATGTTTTGAGGAATGCCATACTGTTTTCTACAGTGGTTGCACAACTTTATATTCCCACCAAAAACACACAAGGGCTCCAGTATCGCCACATCCTTGCTGACACTTGTTTTGTGTGTGTTTTAATATATTTTTATTGATTTCAGAGAGGAAGAGGGAGAGATAGAAACATCAATGATGAGAGAGACTGATTGACTGCCTCCTGCACGCCCCCCCCCGCTGGGGATTGAGCCCACAATGGGGGTGTGCCCTTGACCGGACTCAAACCTGGGACCCTTCAGTCCCCAGGGATCTATCCACTAAGCCAAACCAGCTATGGCTGTTTTCTGTTTTCTTAATAGCCATCCAAATGAGTATAAACTTGACTTGATTCATTTTTGTTATGGAAGTTTTAAACATACACAAAAGACAAGAGATACCTCCATGTACACACCCTCAAGCTTTAAAAATTATTGACACTGGGTAGCACATAGAGAAGGACATACTTCTATACGGCTATGAGAGCAGGAGCAAACAAAGATATATTTGGAACTACCAACTAAGGGTAGGTAACGGGTGCTCTTCATGCCTGTGTTTAAGACAAGGGATAACAGTCAAACTTACTTGGTAAAGGAGCAGCAGAGAAAGGCCACAATTAATGGGCCATAAAGGAACCCTTCCTACTTACCTGAGAACGTGAGGAACAAAAGCCAAACACAAACGCCAGAAGTGAATTCTCCATCAAACCCTTGATCGACATGCCCACGCTGGAAGAGCAGTGTTCCTTCAAATAGGAAACTCCTGAAATGAGTCCTCTAAACAACTGCAAGCATAAGTCAGCTATCCTTGAGCTGGTACTCACCCTTTCCCTGCCAGGAATGGAAGGTACCTCTTGTATTAAACATATTTTCTGTATTCTTGATGATGTGGCATCTGGGGCCTTGCTGATCCAAGAGACTGAGCGACCTAGGGCTGGCTAATTCCTGGATATTGCTACTTAATTCCTATTCCCCTTTGAGTGTACCTTTCATATGCAAACCAATTAATCCAGAGTGTATGCTCTTGAATCACCTCCTTTTACACTCCAGGAGGCAATATTCCTCTACCTTAATCATAAAGGCCCTTGATTATAGTCATTTGTGTCTTCTCTTTTTTTCGTAAGTCAATCCAGCTAAGGGTGCATAAGAAAAGCCGACTTTCTCATGGGAAAAACCCATATAAATAAAATCAGAAAAAAATAACACACTAGGTAAATATTTATAATTTATATCACAGGCAAAGGACTAATATCCCTACTATATAAGGAGTTCCTAAAAATTTTAAAAGCTCAACAGCCCAATAGAAAAATGGGCCAAAGATTTGAGTAGACAGTTCACAGAAAAAATACAGGATCCTTACACATATAAAAAAAATGGTTCAGCTGGTTGGAGCATTATTCCGTACACCAAAAGGCTGCAGGTTCGATTTTCAGTCAGGACACGTACCTAGGTTCTGGGTTTGATCCCCAGTCGGGGTGCATACAGAAAGCAACTGATGGGTGTTTCTCTCACATTGTTTTTTTTCCCTTTCTCCCTTCCTCTCTCTAAACATATTCTTGGTTGAGAATATAAAAAAATATATTTTGAAAGAAATTATATAAATGGAGAGATATAATCATGTGTTAATCAATAGTATTGTCCTCCAAATAATTTTGTTTTTCCTTCCAGGCATATGGGAAGATGATACTCCATGAACTTTGGTGTGGTCATGTGATTTACTTTAGCCAATGAAAGTGCTTTAAGGACCTGGGTGAATTGCCATACTCTTTTCATTTCCCCCAAATGAGCAACCACACCCTAGAATGGTATCTTCTTGGTGGGCCTGAGTCTCACAATGAGGACAACTGAAGAGCAGGGATCAGTTACTGTTGTCTGTGAAGGGTCACAGGGTACTTATTTAGACTTTGTGGGCCACTCTATCACAATTATACAACTCTGACATTTGTAGAGCAAAAGTGGCCATGGATAATACACAAATAAATGGGCAAGGCTGTCTTCTAATAAAACTATATATAGAAACAAGCACAAAACACATTTTACCTGTTAACCTGGTAAACCCCTGACCTAAGGCAAAGTTCCTGCCCAAGTGAAAGAAAGTTGTGAGGTACTGAGATTTTTGTGGTTGTTATGGCAAACTACCTCCTCCTTATACAGAAACTAGTTGTTAAAAAGACAATAACACATAAAATACTAAACAATGGCTTGGCTGGTAGATAGTCAGGACACTGCTATTGAAAGATGGAAGAAGTAACTTATGCAAGGGCAATTCCTGTTATGGCCAGGCGAAATTGCCCCTTGAGAGAAGCTGGAAAGCCAATAATGTACCCTTTACTAAAGAAAACAAGTATGTTATACTTGCTATTAGATGCATTGGACAAAATGGACAGGAAAGAGATAAACTGAAAAGTTTCCAAGCAGAAATACAAGGAAATAGACATTCACAAATTCAATTACCTATTGAGTTAGGATGAGGCCACTTCTCAATTACAAAAAGATAAAAATGAGCCCTGGCCAGTTTGGCTCAGTGGATAGTCTGCCTGCAGAATGAAGGGTCCCAGGTTCCATTCTGAGTAAGGGCACATGTCTGGGTCGCAGGCTTGATCCCCACTAGGGGGCGTGCAGGAGGCAGCTGATCCATGATTCTCTCTCATCAATGATGTTTCTATCTCTCTCCCTCTCCCTTCCTCTCTGAAATCAGTAAAAATTTATTTTAAAAAAATGAGAAATGCTTTAATCCAAAGGTTGCTTAAAATGCAGTTTTGCAGCAAGGGTGAAATCACTGATTATCATACCTACTGTTGAGATCTCTGAAAGAGTAATGTGCCTCAGATTAAAATCCAATTAAAAGTTTAATACTAGTTAATCCCTTAAGTTGGACAACATGGCTCAAGAAGGTTCTAAGGGTATGGCTCTCCCATCATCTGTTGGCTAGATGTCACTTTTGAGTTAGCTTCACTGAAGAGGAGTCCAGGACAATCTGCAGGTAGAAAAGCAAGTGAACTAAATATTTAGTCACCAGGAGGGCTGAGTCACTTCTCTAATATTTTGTTAAATTTACTTACTTTTAGCCGAAACCGGTTTGGCTCAGTGGATAGAGCGTCGGCCTGCGACTGAAAGGTCCCAGGTTCGATTCCAGTCAAGGGCATGTACCTGGGTTGCGGGCATATCCCCAGTAGGAGATGTGCAGGAGGCAGCTGATCGATGTTTCTCTCTCATCGATGTTTCTAACTCTCCATCTCTCTCCCTTCCTCTCTGTAAAAAATCAATAAAATATATTTTGGAGAAAAAAAAAATTTACTTACTTTTAGCCGTAGCCGGTTTGGCTCAGTGGATGGAGCATTGGCCTGTGGACTGGGGGGTCCCAGGTTCGATTCCGGTCAAGGGCATGTGCCTTGGTTGTGAGCACATCCCCAGTGGGGGGTGTGCAGGAGGCAGCTGATCGATGTTTCTCTCTCATCGATGTTTCTAACTCTCTATTCCTCTCCCTTCCTCTCTGTAAAAAATCAATAAAATATATATTTAAAAAAAAACTTACTTTTAAATCCAAGAGCCAGAAATTGTTTGTAAAGAAAAATAGCAAATAAATAGTATGCTATTTCCTCCCAGGGTTGATGCTTACAACAGGGAAATGGACATTAACCCTTTTTTTTTTATTATTAAATCCTCACCAGTGGGTATTTTTCCATTGATTTTTAGGGAAAGTGGAAGAGAGAGGGAAAGACAGCAAGAAATATTGATGTGAGAAACACATCCATTGATTGCCTCCTGCACGGAGCCTGCAACCGAGGTGCGTGTCCTTGACCAGAATCGAATCCAGGACCCTTCGGTCTGCAGGGCAACGCTCCATCCAGTGAGCCAAACCCGCTAGCAGAATTATCTTTTTATGATACTAGATGTAACTTTTTAGTTACTTAACTATTGTTTTAGTCCACTACATAGTTGTCCAGTATTTTTCATCCAGGTTCCTTTAGAAATTAAAAGAATATATATTAAGACTTCTATATCAAGAAGGTAATGACTTAATATTACATAGTGGACTTATGTAAGCATACCTGGATTTGAATCCTGGCTTTACTACTTACGTTCACTAGGGCAATCTAAATATCCCCCCAACAACATTCATGTAATAAATATTTGAGCCACATGCCAAGCACTGAGCTACATTCTGGGAATACAATGTGATTTTTAGTCACAAAGAACTTCGTTTCATTTCTTAATTTGTAATATGTGGATAACAATTATCTAGTGAGCAGTCTAAGAGAGGACCACAGTGAAGGTCAAATGAGACTGTGAAAGGGCTTCCAAGATTGTAAAACACTACACAAACATTTATTCATTCAAACATTTATTGAAACGCCAGGCATTGTGCTAATCACTACAGATATAACATTGAGCAAGGCATGAGGTCCCTGCCCTTATAAAGCTTACAATATAGCAATGATTAATAACAAGTAACAATTAAGTGTGTTAAGTAAGTAACAATTTAGTGTGTTAAGTGTATGGTTGGGGGGAAAAAAAGGTACTTAGGGAGGGCATAGAAGGGGCACATAGTCTAGTGAGCATCAATGAAGGCTTCCTAGAGGAAGTGGTATATAAAGTGAGACCTGAAAGATGAACAGAAATTTATCTTATCCTAACAGCAATGGTGAAAGCAGTGGAGTGATATGACCAGATATGCCTTTTGGAACAATCTGGCTGCAGTGTGGAAAAGGATCAAAACCAGAGAAAGGGAGACTAATGAGGAAGCTGTCGCTATTATTTAGGTAGGCTGATGGCCTGAATTCAAAGAGTAGCACTGGAGAATTAAGAAAAATGTAGACGGTGGACTTAACAGAAAGGTTTTTGTGAATGTTATGATGTATGAAGAGGGAAAGTCATGGATAACTCAGGTTTTGGCTTAGGCAAGGGCAACTGAATGGGTAGTAGTGGTGGTACCATTTGCCAAAAGGGAAACATGACAGAAGCAGGTTTAGGGGCAAGATCAATGACATACTTACTGTGCTGCCTGAGACAGCAAAATGGACATAAGTTGGCAAATTAGATATATGAGTTAGGAAAGGCTTAGAGAGAAGATATAAATTTGGGAGTCATTTGCATATAGGTGATACTTGAAACCATGAAAGGAAATGGGATCAGTTAAGATGATGGAGAATAAGAAAACTTAACTATCCCAAGAACACAGATATTTAAGGGAAAGAGGTACCTGCAAAGACGAATGAGCATGCATACCTGGAGACGGTATCTCCCCGAAGCCAAGTAAACATCTACTTCAAGGACAGTGGTCGGTGGTGGTATCAGAGGGTAAGAATATTCACAAAAACTTTGTGAGCTTGATTGAGCAGTTTGAGTGACAATGTGGGACAACAGGAGTACAGACAAATCTTTAAAGAAAACTAGTAGGAATGGGAAATATAGAGACATAAGTTTTTTAAAAAAATAGTACTTATTTTAACTGTATTCACTGACACAACAGACCAGTAGCAACTACTTTTTAAAAAATATTTTAAAAAAAACCTGCCATGCACTTACAGAATTACTTAACACAGAAAACAGTAAAATACACATTTTTCTTCTACAAACAAAACTAGTTTATAGCAAATTCTCTATTAATCATGGTCAATTTAAAATCCTTTACTTATATCTCCCCTCCCCACCCACTCAATGACTATATGATGCAAACTAATTTTATTATTACTGTAAGCAAAATATATACTAGAACTTCACAAAATGTACAAGACTTCAATATTTGAGGAACCAGGGTTAGAAAGCAGAAGCAGCTTTCAGGTATTCTAGTCATTCTTTCAATAAAGCACTTGCCATGAAAGAGAATACTCCAAACTATTGGGAAATTACTGGTAGATTTGTTTGTTTGGCTGGATTTTCATTGTGTTGTTTTAAGTCTACTCCGTTTACCAAAATCTCAACTTGACCATTCTTGACAAGTATCTTGTTATAAAACTTGCTTTTCTGCCCTCAATGAATTATATATAACAGATAGAGTCCTTTAATCTGGTTCAGTATTGATTACAGATTTATAAATGCTATTGTGAGCTACCAGAACATGTCGAGGCTTTTACCTTACCAGCCAAACTCAGAATGTTGGAATGGTCTCCCCTATCAAGTTTGCCCAACTTGTTCTTCTAATTTTGCTTCTACCGGTAATTTTCCCTGTCCCTCAAAATAAAATAATCTACACTGGGGGGTCCTACTGGCACTTTGGGAGGAATGATAATTCCTGTGCCAGGATGACCTATGCACTTAAATGCCATCAGAACCCCCCACCAACTAGGACAACCAAAAAAATCCCCTGTACGTCCCAACATCCTCTGGAAAGAGGGTTTACTGCCTCTGATTGAGAACCACTGACACAAGTTGGTTCTTTTGGCACTATTTTGATTGCTGAGGCATCAGTTCCTTCTCAATTCCTAGTTGTATCCTGGTTCCTTGAATTTGCTGGACTAATGACCATAGAATAATGTGTAACAATAGTTAAGACAGGACTTTAGCACACGTTTACAAATTGTACTTGAGGATCTATAAACTGGTCCTGTTTGGAAGTCATTTTACATATTTGGCTTTACTGTACGATTTCCTTTTCATGGTTAACATAAGTTTGAAAATTACTGTTTTAGCACAAAGCCGATGGCTCACTAGAAATATGAAATTCCTAAAATCTGAATAAAGCTGCTTCTTGAGTTAAATACTTCTACTTGTGCACTGTCTTAAATACAGAATGTGGGGCAGCTTCAAAATCTCTAATAAATGCACTTCTATCAGCTAACAAAATCTGGTCTATCACCATAAAGTAAAAAGTTCCCTTTAAGCAGGATTTCTTTATAAAGCAGTAACACCCATGCAGATAGGACAAAGAAGCTAAAGTATCTCACACCTCCTGATCCTGCAGTGCAAAAATATTTTGCTTCATCCTTCTTGCCAGGGCCAAACATTTGTCTACAATAGAAAAAAAACATTACTAATGGGCAATCATTAAGATTCTATACTTACCATAGTCCTTTAATAGATGAACTAGTAAAACAGCACCCAATTGTGAAAAATTCAGGGAAACCTCCAATAATTGGTTAGTCTGACCTCCAAATTGCAGGAAGCCTTCTAATCAGCAATTTAAAAATAATTCTTGCCCTAACCGGTTTGGCTCAGTGGATAGAGCGTCGGCCTGCGGACTCAAGAGTCCCAGGTTCGGTTCCGGTCAAGGGCATGTACCTTGGTTGCGGGCACATCCCCAGTGAGGAGTGTGCAGGAGGCAACTGATCGATGTTTCTCTCTCATCGATGTTTCTAACTCTCTATCCCTCTCCCTCCCTCTCTGTAAAAAATCAATAAGATATATAAAAAAATTAAAAAATAATAATTCTTGCTCCTAAAATTTTGATTATTTCCTCTATTAGGAATATCATTATCACTGTGGTGGATAGGGAAGAGGTCAGAGGGAGGAAATCTGCCAATATTTACTCCAGACTCACAAATGTTTTTTAAAAGTTTCAAACATTTTGACAGACAAGTACCTCCACTGAATGTTCTTCCTTTTCAGGAACTTCTGAACTTGCTATGTGAATTTCTGCAAATAGGCTCAAACATACAATTAAGGAGATGATACTTTTAGACTATATGTATCAGAATTGTAACATTTTTAAAAAATATGACCTAAAATTTCTTCAAAACACCTTAAAAACAGACTCCTAATTCAATTCACATCATCAGTACTAAACTTCTTTAAAAACAATTATGTCGTAAAAGCAAAAGACAACAACGACTTTGACATTAAGTTTGAAAAGAGGTGTTTCATGTTCCAGTCCCATGCTGCCTCTTGAGATGAGAAAAAAAAGTCAGAAGAATCTCAGTTGTTATCAATCTGAATGAATAAACTCGGTGCATTCTCACGCTCCAAATGAGTAAACTTGAAAAGTCCAATTTTTGCTTTTAGGACTGGATTCTTGTTGAGTGTTGTACTACAAAAGCTTACGGATTAGGAGGATTTCTTGCTCTCACAAGAGCATCCCAGTGTGGCTCGATTTCAGTTGTGGCGATCCTGAACAGGGCGTGGAGATGCTCATCTGTTAACGGCTGGCTCAAAGTGTGCTGGTTTCTAACCAAATACGAAAAAGCCTTTTCGCAGATTTCACTGCTATCAAACAAGGATGCCACCTTATAGGCAACCCCTTTGATAATCGGGTAAGTTTCAGCAGACAATCCAGCATAGAACTGTCCCAGGTCTTTGTTTCTGTACTCCTCCCACAGGTCAGAATTTGCTTGAAGTTTTGTTAGCTCCATCCTTACTGCAATAGGTGCATGTTCAGCTTTAAAGTTAAATGGATTTGCAAAGAGTTCTAAGTCCTTTTTAATGAACTTGAGGTCCTTGAAATGCCGATCAAATTCTTTTTGCAGGCGGCAGATCACCACTTTGTACCTACCGGGATCAAGAATTTTGTCTTCTTCTTTAATATGCTGTTTAAGCTCATCAACGACTTCTCTCAAGGCAGCAAAGTGTGTGAGATTTTTTTCCTCAATATGTCTGTGCAGTAAATTCAGCTTAGCATCAAAGCTACAAATATGGTCAAATGCAGTGGCAGCAAAGACTCTATTGAATCGCAGTAGTTCACTGAGGTCTCGGAGGTGGTTCATAATATCCACCAAGAAGCCAAAATCACACAGCCACTCTGGGTCTGAGAAATGGGCTGTTGTCGCCCCCACCGAAGCCAAGAACGCTTCGATCTCTCTCCTTAATGAAAATATTAGCTTTAAAGTCTTCCCTCTCCTCAGCCAATTGTTCAGACACCGTCCATTAACCCTTTCGCCGTGCTCTGACTCCGATGAAGTTAGCAAAGCCTGGAATTCGGGTCGCCGGATGCCTCTTGTCTTAATCAACAGTATCCAGTCCGATACGGTACTTATGACCTGATTAACATCAACGTCGTAGGAGCTCAACAGCTCCAAGTGAAGGAATCCCGAGTAATGGATGACATTCCAACAGTTGGGGCTTACAGCCTTTTCTCGCATGTACGACACCAGTCCAGAGTTCTCACCAATCATCCGCAGGGTGTGGGTGGTGGTCAGTCCCACCATCCGCTGCAGGCTAAGCCCGGCCGTCTGCAGGGCCTCCAAGATTGCCGCCATGAGAGCACCGACACTGAAGTGATTCGTCAGGTTGATAATGGTCAGCAGCTCTTCCTGCACCTCCAAGTCCACGTCCACGCCGCGGACAAAAACCAGGAGGTAGTTCTCATAGGCCACAAAGGCCTGGTCATCCAAGGCCAGGGAATAGGCTCGAAAGTCCTTGGCTCGGTTAAAAAGCTGGCTGCGGAGGTTCTCGTTAATGTTCAGGACCCTCTGCCGGATGGTCTCTGGGGATAAATCAATGCCACCCAAGACGCCTACGTGGTCCGGCAGCACATCATTCAGCATCACCTCCAGGCACTGGTACACAAAGTCCCCCTCACCCCCGCCGCGACCCCTCAGGGCCAAGAGGCGGGCGATGCCGAGGCCAGCCCGCGCCGCTCTCTCCTCGGGAGTGGGCGGGACCATCTCGGGAATGTCGCCCTGCCGCAGGCGCTCCACCAGGGCCTCCCGCTCGCCCTCCTCCACATACCGCTGGTAGTACCTGTGCTCGGCCTCGTAGTGGCGCCTGACGTCGCGTTCGCTAGCGGATACGACGAGGTGGGCGCAGACCAGGCAGCGGGCCCCTTCGCCCTCCGGCGGCTCTACCACCAAATAACGCTGGGTCCACTCGGGCCGGAACCCCCGAGCCTCCTCCACATCCATTTTGCTTCTCTTAGGTGTCATCCACATGATGCCGGAGGTTAGAAGAGCGGAGCAGATCTCCCGGAGGCTGCAGAGAGACTGGCGGAGTAGGAGCAAGCGCCAAACGCCACCTACGCTCTGCGCAAGATCACCCGAGCCGCACGACACCCAGCTCCCGCTAGGGCATCTGCGTTCCGATTGGCCGAAAGAGCGGACAGTGATTTCTATCGCGCAAGCGCAAACTCTTCTTGCTGCTGGGCGGAAGCTGCTTTAGGGCGGGACGAAGAGGCCCAGGAACCCATGGACCTAAGGAACTTGACTGACGTCCAAACTGCCCAATCAATAGCTCCCTCGCTCGGAAACGGCGCTGCCGCTGGAAAGGGTGGGGGAGGGGGGCCGCGCCGCGTACACAGAGTTAAGGGAATAGCGTAAGCACGAAGCACTGTAGTGATTGGCTGACGGCACGTCCAGTGAGCATCTCGACGTGACCTGGACTCCTCTGGCGCCAAAATGTCGCTTGTAGCGGGCGTTATTCGGCGGCTGGACGAGACTGTGGTGAACCGCATCGCGGCAGGGGAAGTTATCCAGCGGCCGGCTAATGCCATCAAGGAGATGATCGAGAACTGGTACGGAGGGAGTCGAGCCGGGCCTCCTGAGAAGCTACGACCTAACGGGCCGCGCAGGGATGGCGCGGACACGCCTCCCTGCCCTCGGCGGCGGCGTGTACAGCGCATGCCCACCGTGGCGGAGGCTTTGGGGGTCCTGCCTTCTCGCTTCCCGCGCGCTGTCGCGAGACTTTTCTAGGCTTACGGGGGGCGCACGCCGCGGGCTACGCAGTGTCGTTTTAATAGTGCCATTAACTAAAGGAATTGCCTCTCAAGTTATAGTCGCAAAAAATGCAAGTTTTCGGTGGGGGAGAAACATCTCTCTTTTTTTTTTAGCATTTATTTTTATTTTTTTATTGCTTAAAGTATTACAAAGAGCATTACATATGTCTCCTTCCCCCCGCCCCCAAACATCTCCTTTCATCCTTCATCTTATCAGTTACATGCTTATTCCAAAAAATCATGCACATTCAAGAGTACAAATTTTGAGTTTTATTAAAAATAGTCAAGATTTTAGGACAGGCTGATGACCTTTCTCTGGGTTTAACTTGTGATTTTCCTGTTGCCAAAGTAGTGATCCCACTTGGTGCTTTCCTGTCCTTTTATGGCGTGTTCCGTGGATTCTGAAGTTTGGAAATGCCACACCATGTGGGGGGAAAAGGTTAAAAACATGGAAAGAAAGATGGTGTAAACTGTAAACCACCAAAAAGACATGTTCCTAACATTGCGTAAGAACTTTGTGTTAAAGTCAATTGTTATTAAAGAAACCCATACCTTAAAAGAAAAAAAAAAAATGCCCCAGCGGAGAAGGGCACATTTAAAGGGATTTGTTGTGAAAACAAACTGCCCGGGAGAGCGGGACTGAAACAACAGTGGGTCCGACAGGCCTGGCACGGGCCGGGCGGGGATTAGGAGGCAGACAATAGAGGGAACAGGGAACCAGGGCGGGCCTCTCCTTTCGACTTTAATTCATAAAGGCTGGCTTGTGTCTGCAGTGTTAGAATGAACACTGAACATGCTGGGCCTATTGTACTGTGCCAGACAGAATCCTGTACAACAAAACTAAACATTAGCTCAGTAGCTTATCATTAATTCAATAAGCAGAGACTTTTTATGGATCCAGTTATGCTTTTTTTAATCGTCGAAAGCAGCGTTTCTCAACCTGTGGGTCGCGACCCCTTTGGGGGCCGAACGACCCTTTCACAGGGTTCGCCCAAGACCATCGGAAAACACATATATAATTACATATTGTTTACAGTAGCAAAATTACAGTTATGAAGTAGCAACGAAAGTAATTTTATGGTTGGGGGTCACCACAACATGAGGAACTGTATTAAAGGGTCGCGGCATTAGGAAGGTTGAGAACCACTGGTCTAAAGTTTTACATATGTCTCCTTTTCCCCTCCTCCCTGCAGCCCAGCCATCCCCACCCCAGGCAAGGCGCCCTCCACCTCTCAGTGTCTGTGTCCATTGGTTCTGCTAATATGCATGCATACAAGTCCTTTGGTTGCTCTCTAACCCCCCTTCCCCTGCCATTTGTCTCTGAATCTATTCTTGTTCATCAAATTATGTTGATCATTATATCCCACATATGAGTGAGATCGTGTAATGCTTACCTTTCTCCGACTGGCTCATTTCGCTTAGCATAATGCTCTCCGGTTCCATCCATGCTGTTACAAATGGTAACGGTTTCTTCTTTTTTATAGCGGCATAGTATTCCATTGTGTAGATGTATCACAGTTTTTTAATCCACTCATCTGCTGATGGGCACTTTCTAGTAGGTTGTTTCCAAATCTTAGCTATTGTAAATTGTGCTGCTATGAACATACAGTTATGCTCCTTTTAATATGTAAGTCAAGATGGCTAAACAACTTCAACTCAGGGGCTCCCGAGAAAGGTCTTTAAGTAACGAATTGTCTTATTTCTAAAATAAGGAATTTCTGTGTGAGGAATCCATAACTTATCTTTCTCACACAGCACCAGCCTGAGTCTGTTTTCTTTAGCAGGTGCTCTGTGCTTGTAGGCTATTCTCTGAAGGCACAAAATATTCATTAGCTTCTTAAAGAGCTTTCTGCATTGCCATATTTTCTTTCCCCCAATATATATTTTCTGAAAGAAAAGAGAAAAGTGGAGAGAAACATGAAGAATTTTTAACGACATTTTAATAGAGTCATTTAGGAACCTGAGGCTCAATCAAGTTCGCGTAACAGATGGTTGAAGCAGTAGAGAAGAGGGTAAGAAAAAGGCATGTGCTAAAGGGACCTACTTCTAACGTCACTTTCCTAGAGGAACAGAAATGGTGGTGAATATCCTATTGGAGATGATGGTTAGCCCCTTCTGCCTCTCCCCTTTCTCTAAACATAACAGTGTAGTCACAGAGCCTGTAAAACAAAGGGAAAACATGGATCAGACAGTCTTATATTTATTTGGACTTTGTTTTTTATTCGTGGCTCATAGGAAAATTTGTGCATTCAGGTAGTTACAGACTGATACTTCTTTTTCTGTTTGATTTGCCAGTTTAGATGCCAAATGCACAAGTATTCAAGTGGTTGTAAAAGAGGGAGGCCTGAAGTTGATTCAGATCCAAGACAATGGCACTGGCATCAGGGTAAGTAGAACCTCAGACTCAGAGGAGCAGGATGTTTGCGTGCTCGGTGAGGAAGTGGCAGAACCTTTCCCTGTTCTAGGAACTGGGCTTTAGTGGATGGGACTGTTTGACTGAAAAATTCAACAGCAACAATAATTGTTTATTGGTTCCTGTTCTCTACTGGGCCCTGTGCAGGGGAATAAGGAGGTCAAAGGAGTGAGTCATGAGGCCATTTAAAGGATGAGTGTTGTGGGCAAAGAGAGCAATACCTGCAAAAACCAGGAAATGGAAGCATGCCTGACATATTTAAGGATCAGCAAGGAGGCCAGGGTGACTGGAACAGGAGATGAGATCTGAAAGATAAGCAGAATGTGGGCCTGTGGGCCTGTGGGCGGTTGTGAAATCTTCGGCTTTTACTCTGACTAAGGGGGAATGCTATTAGAGGGTTTTGAGCAAAGAGATAACATGGTTTAGTGAGTTTTATAAGAACCTCTTCTCTATAATTTTTTATTACAATTAAATGTATCTGTAAAATACATCTAGATTTTTAAAGAAGTTTTTTTTTTTTTTATTAGTTAATATTTTTATTAGCTTCAAAACCTAAGCCCTAATTCCACTCAGTACTAACAGAAACAAGAAAAAGACAAATATTCAGAAACACAGTAAGGATGAAAACAGCCAAAGCAATTAACTGATGATCATTAAATATACATATATTATGTAAATTTAAATATTACTTCTACTAATTTTTAAAAATTCATCAATTTCATTTTAAATCTTTATTAATTTCTTTTTTTTCTTTCTTTTTTTTTTTTTTGAGAGACAATGGGTCTTTATTCCCTCCGAGGCCACTGAACACATTACTTGAATTTTTTTTTCTTTTTTTTTTTTTTATTATTATTATTAGTTAAGGTATTACAAATGTGTCCTCATCCCCCCCATTTTAAAGAAGTTTTATAAAAACTGGTAATCTTTATAAAATCCATGAGACAGGATAAGATTGTCAAGAGAGTGTGTGCAGGTAGAGAAGAGGGCCAAGGGAGGTGTCCTGGGTTACTC
Organism: Myotis nattereri; assembly: GCF_964212035.1. Taxonomy (NCBI): domain Eukaryota; kingdom Metazoa; phylum Chordata; class Mammalia; order Chiroptera; family Vespertilionidae; genus Myotis; species Myotis nattereri. Next base: position 51,681,111 of record NC_138089.1, read on the forward strand.
CACTGTCAGGGAGTAACAGAACCCAGCAAATGAGACAGAAATGAGACCAGTGAGGAGGAAGGAGCACCAGGCCAGTGTGGTGTTGTGGGTGCCAAGTGAGCAAGTTACTGCTCATTTAGAAACTCTTCGCCTCAGAGGAATATCTTCTTGGATTCATTCAAGAAGAGGGAGATTCAAAAGGATTTCGAAAAAAATGAGTAATATAATAATTTACTTATTTTTTGGTATCTTCTAGAAAGAAGATCTAGATATTGTATGTGAGAGGTTCACTACAAGTAAACTTCAGTCCTTTGAGGATTTAGCTAATATTTCTACCTATGGCTTTCGCGGTGAGGTAAGCTAAGGGTTCAATAAATGTGTGAGCTATCCGCCTGTGATGACATTTCTTCCATTTGTCAGCATGTTTCTCGGTAGATAAACAAGATATGATACTATTTACTTGTTAGATAAAAGTAAATCTAAACAAACTTAAATTCAATTTGCCAAAACTGAGACTTGTTTATAAATATTTAATATACCATAAACTTTATCTATAGGGACCCCTGTGACATTATGTATTTCTTGATGGAAGAATGAAATACCACCTACAAAGGCTTCCTGTTCAAAAATAAAATGGGACTCTGATCAGTAGTTAAATTTAAGTACCAATACACAGAAAATACAGGGGGCAAAGGAGCACAGTAAATGATACTGAGGTTGGGAAACGACATGATAAAAGACTTGTTTCCTTCGACAAATAAACTGTAAAGAAAAGAAAAGTAGAGAAGGGAGCAGGAACCTGTAGATGACAAGAGATTTAAGAGCCATAGGAACCATCTCCAAAGTATAGCCCTTCCTTGGATTCTGACTTGAGCAAAGTGTGAAATTTTTTTGAGGCACAGATATTTGAACACAGATTGGTTATTTGACAGTATTAAGAAATTATTGTTAATTTGCTTGGTTTAAAAATGGAGTCATGGGTTATTTTTGAGTCCTTATCCTTTAAGATATATACTGAAATCTATGTGGATGAAATTATATGATGTAGCATTGGAATATATGTTATAGAAAATAGACAAAAATATCTTTGAGACTACCATAGTATCTTGCTTTTTATTCCCTTCCCCTCCCCGCCCTGCCTCCCCAGCATCTTACATTTTTATGACGACATTCTGTGGATATGTTTTCATTCATAGACCTACATAAAATTGAATGACTACATAGTATTCTATTACATGTATATACTGTGGTCTATTCAGATGGTTTCTTTTTGAATGTTTATGCTCTTTGCTACTTTTTCCTGTGTAATGCTCTGTGACTATTCATGTGCATATACTGTGTTTTATTCAGTTATTTCCTTAGGGTATATTTATAGAGATAACATTCATAAGTAAAATATGTATACACTTCAAACACATTGTATTACATTTCTTAGGGTATATTTATAGAGATAACATTCATAAGTAAAAGATGTATATACTTCAAACACATTGTATTACATTTCTTAGGGTATATTTATAGAGATAACATTCATAAGTAAAATATGTATACTTTTCAAACACATTGTATTACATTCCTGTTGCTGCTTAGTGGCTTAAAACAACACAGTTGTTATCTTACAATTCTGGAGGTCAGAAGAGGGTGGCACTCGGTCCCAATTCAAGTGTTGGCAGGGCTGTATTCCTTTCTGGAGGTGCTGGGGTACCAAGAAGCTGTTGTGGAGTAGTTATTTGGGGGAGGAGAATTAGTTTTCCAGTTTTTTTATGTGAATGTATTCTATTTAATTTTTTAAAATTAAAAGGCAACCGTGACCCAGTCACTGTAATTTAGGTCAAACCAGGGTGCTCTCAAGCACCCTCTGGCTCACGGTGAGCCTGAATTGTTACAGGCAAGGGCAGTGTTAGGGTAACGACCCTGGGGCTCCCCTGATTTTAAGTACATGCCTCAGATCGAGTTCTAGCAAAGCAGTTTCCTTCTGGCTTTGCAATTTTGTGGGTCAGTTTCTAAGCCCATGACCTCCTGGAGCCTTTGCCTAGCTGTAGGGTATCTTTGGGTTGTTATTTCACTGTAATTACAGAAGAAAATTTATTGAGGGATTTCTGTGTGCCACCCTGGTTCTCAGCACTTTGTACATATTAACTCTTTTACTCTTTTTTTAAATTTATTTTTATTTTTTTTATTTTATTGATTTTTTACAGAGAGGAAGGGAGAGAGATAGAGAGCTAGAAACATCCATGAGAGAGAAACATCGATCAGCTTCCTCCTGCACATCTCCTACTGGGGATGTGCCCGCAACCAAGGTACATGCCCTTGACCAGAATCGAACCTGGGACCTTTCAGTCCGCAGGCCGACGCTCTATCCACTGATGCTCTTGACCACTCTGCAGGGGGGGTTCTGTTATTACCCTGCTTTACATGCGAGGAAACTGACACAGTTTGGAACCCTGCGAGTTTGACTCCAGTGCCTGTGCTCCTCTCTACCGGCTCCAGTGCCAGTACAGAGTCCGTCTGCCAGTGGCACCCTCTCTCCCTGGAGTTATGTAGTACTGTATCCTGTGTATATGCAATGTCTTTCCTTACACAGGTCTCAGAATTATTTTTAATAATGCAAATTAGCTCAATTACATAAACCAGAGAAATTCTCTGAGCCTGAGCCGTATTCCTTATTAATGAACCAAACCTGCCATGGGCTACATTCACTGTCTCCTGAGATGCTGTCACACAGACCCCCTCACAGTGCCTGGTTGCATTTTTATATGCTATGATATCCTTGTGAAAGAGATACAGCCTTAGCCGGTTTGGCTCAGTGGATGGACCGTCAGCCCATGGACTGAAGGGTCCTGGGTTCAGTTCCGGTCAAGGGCACATACCTCGGTTTCAGGCTCAATTCCCGGCCCTGGTTGGGGCCCACAACCAGTCCATGTGCCTCTCTCACATCGACGTTTCTCTGCCTCTCTCTCTCTCTCTCTCTCTCTTTCCCTTTCACTCTCTCTCAAAATCAATGGAAAAATATCCTCAGGTGAGGATTAAACAAAAAAAGAAAAAAAAGAAAGAAGATGCAGATTCCAAAGGGAGAAACCAATCTTGATTATAAAGGGGAAAAATTGGTCATTTTTAATTTGTTTTGTCTTAATTGCATAATTTTAAATTTATATTTCTAAACATGTAATTGCTTACAGAAATTTTGAAAAATGTGTACAATATGACCTATTTGGAGTGACTCTGATATCCATTTTTTTTTTAATATATTTTATTGATTTTTCACAGAGAGAAAGGGAGAGAGATAGAGAGTCAGAAACATCGATGAGAGAGAAACATCGATCAGCCGCCTCCTGCACATCTCCCACTGGGGATGTGCCCGCAACCCAGATACATGCCCTTGACCGGAATCGAACCCAGGACCCTTCAGTCCGCAGGCCGACGCTCTATCCACTGAGCCAAACCGGTTTCGGCCTGATATCCATTTTTGAAGTTCAGGCTTTAAAATTGTTAGAATGCCAAAACCGGTTTGGCTCAGTGGATAGAGCGTCGGCCTGGGGACTGAAAGGTCCCAGGTTCGATTCCGGTCAAGGGCATGTACCTGGGTTGTGGGCACATCCCCGGTGGGGGATGTGCAGGAGGCGGCTGATCGATGTTTCTCTCCCATCGATGTTTCTGACTCTCTGTCTCTCTCCCTTCCTCTCTGTAAAAAATCAATAAAATATTTAAAAAATAAAATAAAATTGTTAGAAGACAAATCACTGAGAATATTTAACATGTTCTACATCTAAACAGAATTGCTATTTATACATTAATTAATCGCTTCTCGGCCTTTTGGCTAAGATCAAGTGTAGTATCTGTTCTTATCAGTTTAGTATTTATACATTCATTATTTGGTGTTCCTTTTGGACTTTTTAAAAAATATATATTTTATTGATTTTTTACAGAGAGGAAGGGAGAGGGATAGAGAGTTAGAAACATCGATGAGAGAGAAACATCGATCAGCTGCCTCATGCACACTCCCCACTGGGGATGTGCCTGCAACCAAGGTACATGCCCTTGACCGGAATCGAACCTGGGACCCTTCAGTCCGCAGGCCGACGCTCTATCCACTGAGCCAAACTGGTCAGGGTCCTTTTGGACTTTTAATATATTTTCCCTGGTGTTAGTAATTATGCTACAGATTTAATTTGATACCCTTCTTTGTTTTTAAAACATGTTATCAAAATGAGTGAACAGGGTGCGCATTGTTGACATGTTGATAGAGTGGAAGAGGCAGTGGCGATAGCCTTTCCCTGAATGATGTGGCGGGGTTGACTCAGCAGTGAATTTTTTTCATTCCATTTCCTTTTCTTCCTAGGCTTTGGCCAGCATAAGCCACGTGGCTCACGTTACTATCACAACCAAAACAGCTGATGGGAAGTGCGCGTACAGGTACAGCGCTGTCTTCTTTTTTCATCGATGTTCACCCAGAGGTGTGCTTTACGGCTGCATCTCAAAGTAATCCCATCTACACAGCAGTGTTACCTTTTGTGGCTGAGCTCTTGGGTAAATTTTGTCGCCTCCCTTTGGATTAGGGAAGGTTATTAGATAATAATCTTATTTGAAGATAAGATGTGACATATCACATGTGTCTGGCAAGCTGTCTATTACACAGACATATTCTAAGTGGTAGGGTATTGCTTTGAGCTGACTGCAGGGCTGTGGCTGGGGTGCTGGAGGCTCCTGGTTGCCCAGCTGGCTCGGGAGCCACCACTCCCTGCCACACGTGCATGCCTGGGCTGGCGTGCCTTCTTGTGGGTGCCGCCCACCATCTGTCCTGCTGGCACAGTTTTCAGAAACTGATGAACGGCCTTGGAACAGAACAAAAACAGGATTCAAGGAATCAGAATCACATCTTTGGTTTTTTTTAGGTTCTGGCCATTCACTGGTGGGCAGTTCTGCCTGTTTCTCGGTCCCTTGAGCAGACAGATGTGTGAAGTAGAGGGAGGTGGAGCATTTCAGTGTATCCAGCACTGATGCTAGAGGAATTTGACTCTGAATATAATGCCCTAGGACCTGGGTGGAGGAGGGCTGATATGATTAGAATCCCTCCTCACAAAATGGGGAGCCTGAGGCACAACTTCCGTTCCTTCATCTCTGGGGCGTGTTTGCCCCTGCTCAGGACCTCCAGTGGCTCCCATTCTGGGGCAGGATGAAATCCAGTCATCATCATGGCAGCCAGCGCCCTCCTAACGTGCTCTCAGTCCACCGTCCAGCCCCTCTCTCCACACATCCTCTGCTGCTGTGTTTTCTAAAGCCTCTATTTTTCTCTTCCTGGGTTATCTTCCCTGACCTCTCCTCCTGAAACTTATTCCTCCCAGAGGCCAGATGAGTTGTCACCTCTTCTGTGACACTTCCACCTGCCCCCACTCTCACCCCAGGCTGGCTGTTTCCTTCTCTAGATCACTTAGCCCGTTGTTCTCCACTTTTGGTAAAAGTCGGTGCCCTAACTAGATCAAGAGCTTTCTAAGGCCTGTCTTTGTTGCCAGGGTCTGTGCAGACCTGGTACATGGTAGCCCCTCAATAAATGATTGCAGAATTACTGAAAAAAATTGACTGTCGTCTTAGGCACTGGCAAAACTATTCTTTGTAGCTCAAAACTCAAGAACTAAAAGGCAACATTTGCTAGAAGAAAAGGGATATATACACTTTTTGGTATCCAATTGGAATGGTTATGGAAGTAGTGGAAAAATAAAGAAATGGTTATTAAGAAAATATATAACTTGGCTGTATTTTAATGTGTCATTGGCATAATGTTCTTTTTTATCCGTTGGATAAGTAAGTATCTCTTCTGTTTCTATTGGATGTTTATAATCTGTTCTATTTCCTGATTAGAGCAAGTTACTCCGATGGAAAGCTGAAAGCGCCTCCTAAGCCATGTGCAGGCAATCAGGGGACCCAGATCACGGTGAGAATTGGGTTTGTTGGAACCCAAGGGAAGGGGATTGTTGGAAAAGAATTCATATAAATATTGAAACAAAATTGTCTCTGAACTTTCTAAATAACAGCAAAATGCATCTCTGCTAGTTAATAGAGACCCCAGGATATCACCCTCTACACAAGATCAATGATTAATAGCTTTTGTCCACCCCCTCATCTTTTTTAAGCTGGGAGCTTCTTTTCTTGGGATGGCAGGGCAGTTGGCATTGGAAGAACCTTAAGCTTGGCTCCAGAAGAGGTCAGAGTCCCAGCCTTGCCTTCAGTGGTTGTGTGTCCACAGTCACGTCATTTACTGTCCCTTCACCTCACTTTTCTCATCTAGCCAGTGGAGTAAAGAATACCAGCCCACTCAGAGGGAGTTGGAGTAATTTGAGTGTGTCATCAGGAGAAAGTCCATGATGCTGCCCTATTTCTATGAGGCCACATGTGGGCTCTTCCCATTCTGTGGTTCTGTAAAGCATCCCACTGCCATGCATCCCACCTCTCCGCCTCCAGCCCCAGCTAGAGCACAGCTCCCTGAGACGCCACGTCCTGGACTCGATGAGGCAGGAACTGTGCTTCCAAGTTCGTGTTAACAGGGATTTACTCTCAGGTGATCGTGCTGTGATTTCTAAGAACCCTGAATGAGCTCAGAAATGATGTAATTATTCTTAGTTTGAAAATGTTTGAATGCCATGTGATATTACAATTATCTGTAAATTTATGTTTGCCCCTAAATCCTGTGCTATTCTGGGCAGGTCTGTGCATTATTTGTCTTCATATTCCCAGTACAAAGCGAAGGGCCTGACTTAGAGCTAAGCCCCAGTACTTGTTTGAGAACTCAGCGAGTGAAAGTGGGAGGCAGGAAAATAATGCCTAATTTCCTTTGTTAAGGCTGCCCGGGCTGTCGGTAAATAGTTGGATTCTCTGCCTTAACACCCAGCTGTAGGTGGACTGCTTGGTTCTTTATGTCCACATTTATGAATTTACAAGAAAGCTCAATCTTCTGTTCAGGTGGAGGACCTTTTTTACAACATTTCCACCAGGAGGAAAGCTTTAAAAAATCCAAGTGAAGAGTATGGGAAGATTCTGGAAGTTGTTGGCAGGTACAGTTCAGTCTCTGAGATCTCACCAGCGGGCTGGGCTCCCGTGCTTGTGAACTGAACACAGCTGCTGGGCTGGGAAACAGCCGTCCTGGCTGCAGAATGTTGCAGGCCAAGGCTTAGCCACTAATTCTGGCTTTTCTCTCACGTCCCCAGGAGAGAGCAGTTGGTGTCTGTATCAGTGGGGATTCTTTGGTGACAAGCAAAACAGACTGACTGGCTAACTGGAGCCCAGAATAAATGTTTTTCTTCTCCCCCTGCACCCACCCCCTCTCCCCTCCTCTCCGAGCCCAGAATAAATTTATTGGAAGGCTGGGAGTGACTCACCAAGCAGGAGAAGCGTGGCCAGCTGCTGCTCGGGGAGGACAAGAACCACGGTGGCTTTGGCCGTCTCATGTCGTGACCCTGTTTCAGTTGCTTTCATTCTGTTCTTGGTTCTGCTCAGAGGTCTCTTTCCTGGGAGGGCATGTGGTTGGCGTAGCCTGGGTCCCCCATCATGTCCCATGTCCCTGGGGAGAAGATTTCCTGATTGGCAGTCTGAGGCTGGGGAAGAGGTGGTGTCCCACAGGGAGACCAGGGACTGTTAACAGAAGAAGGTGAAGGGATTCCAGGCAAGAGAAACAACGTTACGATAGACAATCTGCTGGCACAGTGGCTCCAGCATGGGCTCGCTGACCCTGCGTTTCCTTGGATTATAACAGGCATGTTACCTACTTTGCAGCATTTCTGAAAAATCAAAAATGAATAAAACATTTGCCCCTAATAAAGTGGAACGGACCCAGACATCAAGGTTCTTTACTATTCCCTGGAATTGCATAAGTCAGTGTCAGAATATTCATTATCTCCTGGAAGTAAAGGAGCTCTAGTGGGTGGTTAGGGTCCGAGGTGTGGTAGAGCTAATTATGCGTTGTTATTGAATTAGTGCATTTTATTAGACACAACCCTTCGTGGGGCAGGTGGGGGCGGAGTGATGACTAACGGCTGGGAGGAGAGGCTGGGAGACACTGGTGTAGGATGTCGGGTTGGGGAAGATGCGGGTGAGGAGCGGTGTAATGGGAGGCTCTGAGCGAGAGTAAAAGAGTGCAGGGCTGCTAAGCTGAGTTCTCAAGCTGTCCTTGAGGCAACCCAGACCTTTTGAGTTTATGAGAATAAACTAGGCAAGGAGGAAATTGTACTGAGATAGCCCTGGATCTGGTCAGCAGCCTAGAAATGCAGAGTGGATCCCTGTCTTCTGTTGCATCAGCCACATTTAGCACTGCTAGCTCCGTGAAGGGTCTGCTGGCTGGCTTTCCTGTGGCTAAAATAGGACACATAATGTTTCCCTTTGTGTTTATCCTTGTTTACATCACTGACTCCACCAATGTATGTAACTGAAAGGGGGCTCTGACATGCCTGGTGCACCTGGCCACTCTGCTTACTGTTTTGTTTTGTTTTTCTCCTTGCCAGGTATTCAATACACAATTCAGGCATCAGTTTCTCAGTTAAAAAAGTAAGTTCTTATTTCATAGGCGATAGTTACGTATCATACAGGGAAAATGGTTTTTTATGGTTTGCCTGTGGAGGTGGGTTACACTGTTGCCATCACAGCTGGGAGACAGTCAGTCACATGTATCGTCTGTTTCCCAGCAAGGTGAGACCGTGGCCGACGTGAGGACACTGCCCAATGCCACCACCGTGGACAACATTCGCTCCATCTTCGGAAACGCCGTTAGCCGGTATGTGATTGTAAAAACATCCTCGGCATTCCATCACATTATTGTGGATAAGACAGCACCTGCCTTAAGAGTTTGCTGTAATCAAATACATTGAATCAAATGCTCAGGCTTCACCTTTGTTAACAGAGTTGTTATTTCATGTAACCAACACTCCTGGGAGCTGTTGTCTCTTAGATGGCCTGGCTGTAAAATCAGTGTGTTCCTCCTAGGACTCTGTCTTCAAAATAGAGTGTAGTAGGATTCTTTTATCCTCCAGTGCTCCCTCTTTTCCCTGTATTTTCATTATCATCCCGTTAGGATTGATTATCACTCAACATCGACTCATTGCCTCCATCTCCCAGGCTTTGTGCCAGAAGTTGAGGGTGTAAAGACGAGTAAAATATTCCCCGCCCTTGAGCACTCCCTCTCTGGTGGCAAGCACGTCTGTCAGTGTCTCCACGTCTTCACTGTCAGGGAAAGCCTCAGAGGGAATTGCTTGCATTACAGAGTCCTGATAGCCATCCCCTCGGCCACCGTTTCCACCACCACACAAACCACCGTGTCCGTCACACATACCCAGCCAGCATCCCAGGACTGTACAAAGTCCAAATGCCAGTGTCATAATCTGAGCGGAAAAATCCCAACATCCTTCTCTCTCTATGCCAAGTGTGCCTCAGATGCTAGGGATGCCGAGATGAAGGAGACAGCCTCTGACTCCCCTTTTTCAAACAATCGTAAACGCAGCAGCAGGAGTCACAGAACCCCGTTTTCCGCTTTGAAGGACCAATTACTCATTCTTGGAGCAAAACCAAATTTCTAACTAGGGAGCAGTCAATTTACTTTTAATTACCTTTTTCTTACTAATTACGTGGTGGTAATGAATTAATTGTTTTAAAGTTTGTGCTCCCAGAGCTAAAAGTAATCTAGTGTACTTTTAAGTGAGAGTGTACTTTCTGGTGAAACTTTTTAGAGCTCCTTGACCAACGAGAAGCCTCTGTTCGTTGTTAGGACATTGCTGGCACCTTAGGAGATGAGAACTCCTGCAGAGCAGCGGTTCCCAAAGCGTGTCTCCAGGACACCAGCCTCTAGAGACGTTTTGGGAAGACAGGGTTTGTGGGTTCGCTGTGCGTGGGAAACACTGCCAGCTCTACCCTGCACTCAGACCCGGAGCACACGTGACTGCCCTGCGTGGGAAGCTTCCACTATAGCCAGCCATGCTCAGTGCGTGCCTGCCATGGGCTGGGTGCTGCACTGTATGCGAGAGATACATAGGCGGGAATAGAGCGGAAATGATACCTGCCTCAGAGGACTCATAGTCTCAGTGGAAAGACACACAAAATAATTATGCCATTCATTAGTGATGGTGCTAGATACTGCAAAGGATATATGGCACAGTGGGAGACACTCTTGGGGTCATGGAGGGAGGTAGTCAGAGAAGGCTCTTTGAGGAAGTAATCCCTGAGATGCAAGGAGGAGCTAATGAGCTGACAATAGAAGTTTTCCAGGCAGAGGGACCGCACTTAGGAAGATGTCCCCTCACCCCCATCTTGACCCCCACCCACACTCACACCCCGGGCCAAAAATGAGTGTGGCTTGTGTGAGGACACCACACGGGAGCCCCATGTGATTCAGTATAGAAAGGGATTCAGCAGAGACCAGTTCTTTAAGAATCTCATCTTTGGGATGTAGTTACTGAGATAAATAAGCTTTAGCACATGTCCTGTCCCAGCAACTAGAGCAGTGCTTGCATACAGCGGGAGTGCTTGAAAACAACGGACAGGACTGATGGGTGGGCCCAGAGAACCTCAGCAAACCAAGTCACGGGTCCTCATTTGGTAGTTTGTTTATGGGAAGGAGCCCTGATTTTTCCAATTCACATTCTTTATAATGTTTGAACTTTCTGATGTGTTCAAAAGCCTCACAATTTCTCTTTTCCCACCAGAGAATTGATAGAAGTTGGGTGTGAGGATAAAACACTCGCCTTCAAAATGAAAGGCTACATATCCAATGCCAACTACTCGGTGAAGAAGTGCATCTTCTTACTCTTCATCAACCGTAAGTGCAAAAGGACAAGTAGGGAGACGAGTCCACGGGAGTTTAGGGACCATGGGAAACTCCTGATCCACGGGTCTGATGACACAGGAACACCTGGTGTTCAAATGGGGTTTGATTAGAAGTGTTTATAATTAATTTCTGGTCTAAGTCTGCTCAGCCCTCTGAGATGTGCCCAGGAGAGGGCATGGCAGGCCCCGCGAGCCAGCGCACCTTCGTCACCTGCTGGCATCGGAGCCTTTCCAGGCAGGCCCTAGGCAGCTCTGTGATCTCCCCTTAGGCGGAGGGCCACTGCTGGAACTTGCACAGCAGGGCAGAGGGGTAGGCAATGTGAGTAAAGAAACTGAGTGCTAAGCCCCCTGAGATCTTTCTTTTTAAAGAATGAGCATTCTTTATAATATAAAGCACAGAGCTAAAAATCAGAGAGAAAATTAACTAAGGGAATTTGGAGTTTCCCAGATTCCTTTCCCTCTTTATCTCTCTGCTGACGTAGTGTTTACATGATTGCTGCCTGTGAAGCCAATATCAGTGTGCATTCTGCCTCTTGTAACCTAATTGCATGTTACATGGTTTTGAGAGACGGTGACAGGGCAATAGCAAGTAATCCCAAACACGGTCTCATTCCAGAAACAAGATGCATCTTTCCATGTGTTCAGTTCTTCCCATTTTTATCCCATAGGTCCTTTACCTTTAGCATTTGAAGCAATTCATAACTATTTTATAATTTTTGTTTTGTTTGCTTGCTACTGGAAATGGTATAACACCCCCTTCCATTTATAGTGATAACCAGCTATTAATGTCCTCAGTAATACATGACAGCAGTTGTTCAAAACAATATAGAAACAGTAAGGAGGGAGCCGGTGTTTTATGGCCACATTCTGTTAGGCTGATTTGTATTTGGCAGGGTCTTTTCCAGCTTCGTTGGGAGGGACGTAAGCTAGAAGGACTTCTAACAAAGCTCGCTTTCACCAAGGCTCAGAAAATGTTTTCATTTGTTGTTTCCTGACCATGAAGAGTAACTGCTTTGTAACATATGGTTAGCTACCGAACAGACAAGCAAAGGTCCCTGTGAGTGCCATCTGCGTATGTCACGTCCATGCTTCTGGTGGGCTGTTTACCACAGGCTCTGCATAACATTAGCTAATCTGGTCTTGCAGCCAAGTTCCGATAGCAGAGAGGGGTCAGGCTCTTATTCGGTTGTCTCACACGCTAGGCTCGCTCAGTTGGCAGGGACAAAGAACACTGGCAGGTCTCAAGTTCAGAAGGCTCCACAGAGGGCCCCCAGCTGTCCCTCTGTCAGTGCCCACACCTGCTCCAGCCTGGGAGACAGCACAGTGAGGTTATTGAGGGGGATGTCGTGAGCACCCAGAGAAGAATTCTTCCCTGATAGAATCAGGCCACTCTTCTGATTGGAATTAAATTGACGACTTGCACACACAGCTGTCTAGTAGTGCTTGGGGGGAAGAAGGCGAGGGAGGGCGGTTTACCAGCCCACTGTCTCCCAGCACGTGGCACATGTGACCAGTAGCCAGTGTGTATTGGCAGGATGAGAAGTCTGAGAGCTGATGTCAGACTACCCACTGCCCAGCAAAGGCAGTCCACGTGGCTGACTGAGGGGGAGGGAAGTGGGCAGGCAGGACTTACTGCTACTTGGCGAGAGGAGGGACACCCAGGCCCATTGTGAGATGTGGGGAAGGGGGCTCTTCCTTCTGGGAGTCTGATGTGGGAGTCCCCCCAGAGGTGGTCTTCCCGAGGTGATCTCATGGCATGGCGTGACTGTTCACCTGTCACCTCACCTGTCAGGACGGTTGTGAGCTGCTTCCTTCCCTCTTATATTTTAGATCGTCTGGTAGAGTCAACTTCCTTAAAAAAAGCCATTGAAACGGTGTATGCAGCATATTTACCCAAGAACACACACCCGTTCCTGTACCTCAGGTAATGTAGCACCAGACTGCCCGCCCACGAGGCACAAGAAACAGAATTCCATCATGCTGTCCTCTTTGAAACAGACAGCTTGCCAACAGCTGCTGGGAGTGAACCCCAAGCCCCACCAGCAAAGGGTGTTCTGTCCCTTCTCACAGTGCAGGGCGCCGTTCTCTTTCATTTGTTCACTCCCGTAGCAGAATCTCCCTGAGAGCCGCCCAGGTGCCGGGTGCTGTGTTGGTAAAACAAACGTGAGCTTGCCTCCTGAACCAGGCAGAAGTTGCCCCTAACCTGGCAGAGAAACCCCTTCCGCCTCCTGGGGCCCTCCAGTGCCCCCTACTGACAAAGGTTCACATTGCAAAGCTCCATTATCACAGAGCAAGCAATGAAAGATGGGTTTGGAGCTGAGGCATAAGTTGATAGCTTGAATATCCTCTCAACTGATTTTTTTTTTTTTTAGAGAGTAAGGGGGAGAGAGAAACATCGATCGGTTGCCTTCCCTATGCACCCCAACTGGGGATTGAACCCGCAACCTGGAATTGCCCTGACCAGGAATCGAACTGGCGACCCTTCGGTGCACCAACCAGGGCTAAACGGACTTGTATTACATTTTAGTGATAGAAAGTTTTCTCACATATATTCTTGTTTTGATCTTCAGATAATACCAACTAAAAGTAGGGGACGGTTCATGTTTACAGATGAGAAAACCGACTCAGAAAAGTTAAGTGACTTTCCCCAGGTCACATAATAAAAAATTCTGCTAGTTCTGGAATGATAATAACAGCTGACATAATAAATGTGCCAGTTACATGTAAAATGCTTTATATGAAATTAATCTCCACTTCACAAATGAGGACGCTGAGGTAAAGAAAGATGGTGTAACTTACCCAAAGCTACACAGCTTTTCGTAGTGGAGTCAGCTTTGAACCCAGGTCACTCAGACTTGACCCTGAAGTTTTGACCATTTTGTCATTGGGCCTCCCCACAGCTTGGCCACCACATGTACGATGTGTGAACCCCTGCCCCCAGTCCTCCACCATGTGAGGTAATTGGTCTGTTTTTCTGCCAGCCTAGAAATCAGCCCACAGAACGTGGATGTCAACGTGCACCCCACGAAGCACGAGGTCCACTTCCTGCACGAGGACAGCATCCTGGAGCGGGTGCAGCAGCACGTGGAGAGCAAGCTCCTGGGCTCCAACTCCTCCAGGACCTACTTCACCCAGGCGAGCTGCTGCCACCTCTGTTTCTCTGGTTTCCTGTGGAATAGTGCACGTGTTGGACTGGCTGCTTCTTAGAGTCATTTAACTTGTTCTAATCCTCCATGTTGCCTATGAAACGGAAACTCTAGAGGCATGATTATATTCAGAGTAAAAAACTTGTTTTGCAAGAATTCTTGGTAGAAGAGGCCATGCACTTCCTATCGCATCCCAGCAGGAGGTGCACACTGACTTGTTCTGTCATTTCGGTGATTCAGCTGGTGACAGTCTGATTCCTTCATTGTAAAGCTTCTCCCTAATGCTTTCACCATCCTGGGTGGCCATAACCTGAATTCATTACTTCATTAGGATTGCAAGATTATGAATTTCTGATTTTATCATTTTTTCTGTTAATTTGAATTATTCTGTTAAGAAGAACTTTCCCTCATTTGTTAGAGCTATTTGGTTATCCTGAAATACAGTTCGTACTAGAAAGTAGGATACATCTGAATTCTATCCCTTTAATTATCATTTTGCAAAGTGTTCTAGTAATCTCCAATATGACATTTAATGACTTTTTTCTCCCTCTTTGTCTCTTCCTATTAATCATTTATGGTCATTTCTCTCTCTCTGTTTTGTTAAAACATCCAAGAATATTTTTCCCATTGATTTTTAGAAAGTAAAAGGGAGTTGGGGGTGCGGGGAGAGAGACATTGATGTGAGAGAGATGCATTGATTGGTTCCCTCCTACACATGCCTCAACTGAGGCCGGGGATCAAGCCTGCAACACAGATACATGCCCTTGACCAGGAATCAAACCAGCAACCCTTCAGTGTGTGGGCTGATGCTCTAATCACTGAGCCATGCAGGCCAGGGCTCATTTCTCTTTTTGATGTTCAAATTATTTCATCTGAGACCAAGGGAAGCCCCTTCAAACTGGTGGTGTTATCCTTTTGACGCAGTTCCATTCGTCTTTGATGGCTTATTTGTTCCTGGCATGACAAGATATTCTAGGTTCTCTTTGTACTTTCCCAGTCCATTTCTCCAAGGAGCTCTGATTTCTTTTAGTAGGGAATGGTATTTAGAGACTGTAATCTGGATCAGGGGTCCTCATTACTACTGGGTGGTCATTGCTTTGGGTCTTTCCAGTGGACAGAGCTAGGAAATATGTATATTTAAAAGTAACCAGAGTGGTGGTTGCCAGGAGCGGGGGAGAGGGGAGAATTTTAAGGGTAAAGGACACAGGGGATCAGTTTGGAAGGATAAAAAGTCTGAAGATGAATGGTGGTGATGGTCACACCACAGTGTGAACGGCTAATTCACACTGAACTATACACTTAAAAACGGTTAAGTGGTAAATTTTGTGTTACGTATATTTTACCACAATAAAAAAATAAAATTCTCTTATAGCAGCAGCAAAAACCTAAAAATATTAGAACTTTTCACTGATATTTCCATTTTAAACCAATTTTAAGACTATAAGGATTCAGTGAATTTTTTACTTTTATATTTGTATATCTTTATTTTTATACTTCAAACTTTGGTCTGATTTGCTTCTGTAGTAATAATTCTATTATGATAACCATACCTGGTTTGAGCTTTTCCCCAGCACTGCTCCACTCTGGGACCTGGGCTTCTGAACTTCGGATTCTGAATCTTCTGTCTTCTCTTTTGTCACAGACTTTACTACCCAGTCTTGCTGGCCCCTCTGGGGAGGCGGTTAAATCCACAACAGGCGTGACCCCCTCGTCTGCTTCTGGAAGTGGCGACAAAGTTTATGCCTACCAGATGGTCCGCACTGACTCCCGGGAGCAGAAGCTCGATGCCTTTCTGCAGCCTGCAAGCAAAGCCAGTCAGCCCCAGGCCATTGTCCCGGAGGACAGCACAGGCACCGCCAGGGCCGGGCAGCAAGATGAGGAAATGCCGGAACTTCCAGCTCCCGACGGGGCTGCCAAGAGTCAGAGCTCGGAGGGGATCGCGACAAAGGGGACTTCGGAAACGTCAGAGAAGAGAGCGTCCCCCTCCAGCCTGGACAACCCAAGGTATGGCCCTTCAGGAAAAGTGCAGCTTGCCTCTGTTCTTAATAAAACTGCCTCTAACGTGGACTGTTCATGAACCACTTGTCTCTTCTCCCCTCAGCCTCCAATGGGACAGTGCTGGGGCTTTGTCCACTGTCTGCCTTTGACTATGTCTTGAGAGTCACCCAGCATAGTGGCCTTTGAATTGTCTTATATGTCCATGATCCCAAGCATTAGTTAACAGCATCAGGAAAAAAATCAGACTTACCCTTTATTTTTAGTAATGACTTTTGATAAGGCCTCACAGCAGCGGTGGCTAGAGAGAAGCCTAACATACCTGGAGGATTCTCTTTCATCCCCCCCAAACCCGCTTCACTCCTTTCAGAGGAAACACACTTTCTCAGCTCAGGCTATGAGCCTCCTTGAAGCACGTGGCTGGTGGTGAGCGGGGGTAGAGAAGGCAGGACCAGGACTAATGACTGCCATTGCATTCTGAGCATTTCCAGTACAGTGTGCAGCTTCTTGAAAGACATCACGCTGAAGTCTGTGAGGTGATATTCATTGTTCGTGTTCAGGTACTGAACCTGGAGCTCAGGGTCATCTGCCCAGGGCTGCACATCCACTGGGTGGCCGACCACCAAAGCTCTGGTACTAACTGGCCATTGGAACTTGGATAAGTTATTTAATTCCTGTTTGCTCATTTCTGAGTCAGTCTCGTGAGACGATGTCTAGGGGTTGTTTCCCCGGGAATAATGAAGGATGCTAACTTTTATTGAGCACCCACTATGTGCCAGATACTTTACATACATTATCTCATGTCATGCTCTGCACAGCCCTGCCAGGGAAGAATTACATTTCTGTTTATTAGTTGGGAAACTAATACCACAAGCTGTTTAACCACACAACAAAGGAAATCTTTTAAAACCGGAAATCAGATTGTATTGTCCTCTGCTGAAAAGCAGTGGCTTCCTGTTGCACTTGGGATAAAACCCCTGCCCTCCCTCTGGCCCACCACTTCCCTCTCCCGCGTGGTGTTTGGCCACACTGCTCTGGTGCCGACCTGAGCTCACAGAGCTTCGCATCCCTGTGCTCTCACTGTTCCCTCGGCCAAGGAAGACTGGCTTCTTGTCAGTCAGATCTCAAATCAGATGTCGCCTCTTACCAGAGGCTGTCCTTGTCCATTTAATCTAAAGTCCTCTCTCTCTCACTTCCCCACCATTCTATGATGTTCCCTTGTTTTATTTTCTTCATAGCATTTGTTGCTACTTAAAATGCTTTCTTTTTCATTGCTGTTTGACTCCCAATAGAAAGCAAGGATCGTGACGGCAGACCCTTGTTGGCCTTGTTCATGGCTGAATGTAGTCGGTATTATAACAGTGCCTGATGGGGAGGTAAATGGAGTGCTGAACGAACGAGACTTGGGAATGGAGCGCTTACCTGCGGCTCTGCAGGGCCACGCTAGATTCCTGCCACGTGCAGGCCCGGGCTGGGCCCTGAGGGTTGGCAGAGAAGCAGCGGCGGAGAACAGACTGGCCTTGCTGGCCTGCCGCCGGGATCCCTCCCAGATGTGCAGAGCCAGCACAGAGAGGCTGCCCCCTTCTCCAAGACGCAGGGCACCATCTGGGCTGATTTGTTATTATTTTGTTAATTTAGAAAGAACAGTAGTGATCTGCCAGTTCCTTATCTCATTGCAGAAAGAGACATCGGGAAGCTTCCGATGTGGAAATGGTGGAAGATGAGTCCCAGAAGGAAATGACAGCAGCTTGCACCCCCCGGAGAAGGATCATTAACCTCACCAGTGTTCTGAGTCTCCGGGAAGAAATTAATGAGCGGGGACATGAGAGTACGTAAGTGCCACGTCTGTCGGGGTCTCAGAGGCCCGAACTGCTAATGTTTAGTTTTTGGAAATACAGAACGTATTCAGGTGAGATGGCCACTGCAGCGTGCTGAGCAAACCTCTGCCCTCCCTCCTGGAAGGCACCAAGTTCCATTCCTGGGCGCACTGGTGTGCTGTTGCTGCAAGTGACAGGCTCTGGGGGTCCTGGCTTCACCTCCTGCCACTCCCACTTCTGTGTGACCTGAGACTCATGACTTAACCTTCTGTAAAGAGATTAATTGTACCCTCCAAGATAATTGCATTGATTAGAGATGAAATGTCAGTAAAACACATGTTGCAGAGTAAGGAATCAGTAGATATTTTTATATCCTGGAGACAAAGCCTCAGAAATAGCCTTCCAGAATGCCTGAGTGGACAGCTCCATTTTGGGCCCCATTACTTCAAAACTAACGTTACGGTTTTAGGAAATAAAAGGGGGCTAGTCACCTCCCAGGGATGGACTGGCCAGGGGTTGGGTGTGTGACAGCGACTTGCCCCTCACAGCACTGACCCCACTTGGTGAGCCAGACAGTCATGCTCCAAGTGTGGCCACCATTGCTCTGCCCTTGTGTCTACACGAGTGGCCGTGGCTTTTCCATTTTTCATCTGCAACCGATTTCTTGATTAAAATAGTTAAATTTCAACACTGCTATATAATGTGTCTTAAACTATGACATCCGAAAGGAAATGGGTACCTTTCCCACTAATCCACAGTCTCCTGGAAGAGCTGTTCTGACTCTGGCCTCTGACCTTTTCAGGTTTGAGTGAAGTCAGGATGGCCTCAATTTGCCTTTCTTATTTGTTCCCTCTTTTCTTAGCACTCGGGGCTTTTGTCTGCGTGTGTCTCCAGTGCTGGAGGGTAAGAACTTCCTGTGACTAGGGTCGTGCCAGTTGTGGACGTAGCTGCCACTTGGCGTCTGGTTTTTGTTTCCATGAAGATTTGCTCTGGTTGCGCTTTCCCTGCTATTGGCTTCCCCGCTGGGAGCCCTTAAAACCACTTTAAATAAAGTCAGAAAGGTGGGCTGTTACTTGATGTAGTTAGCAGTTTTCCTGCGGGTAATTTTAATGGACTCCCTCCGGTCTGGAATTTGCAGTTTTCTTTAAGGGTTTGTATCTCTTGTGCAAAGCAGGCTATTTAAAGTTCAATTTCAATAAATTTCTGAGTAGGTGCAAACTGTTTTCAGTGCAGGATAAAAATAACGTGCGTCGGGGTTTGATGCAGTTTGGAGTCCATTGCTGAGGCTCAGATGATGAATTTGCATACTCTGAGATTGTGTATTCATACACATCATCTCATGTAAGTCTAGAATAGTCTGGTGAGGGAAAGCCAGTTGACTTTGAGTTGAATGCTGTACAGGGGTTTCTCGGAAGCTCGGATTTGGTGAGCTATGGCCACTCCCCTTCATAGACCAACAGCCTGCTGCTCCCCCACGGAGCCGTGCCCCTGCCCGGGAGAGACGCAGATCCGTTTCCCTGTGCCGACATCCCGGTTGCACTTGTTTGCGTGGTTATTTCAGCTGTGTATGGTCTGTGCAGGGATTGCGTCTGTTGAGCTCACTGCCTCATCCTTGGTGCCTGGCAGAGCCGGGCACGTGGACTCAGTAGGTGTTTGCCAAAGGAGTGAATGAATGACAGGAGCAGCCTGGGAGTGAAGCCTGACAGTTTTTATTCTGAAAGGATGTCCAAGTTGAACACACCGTCAGGCGACTCTCTGGTGTCTGGTGGATTTACCCATTTCTGGTGGCACATTCCTCAAATGAGGTAGATTTTTGGCCCCATATTCAGTCACATGTTCCACAGAATTGGGCCCATCTCAGGTTAGTAATGCCTGAACTTATTTATTGCTGGTTCCATCATTTCAGTCTGTAAATTAATGAGGACAAGGAGTGTCTCCTAGGTTATTTGCTATCATTTGAATGTGAACGCGTGCTTAACATCTTATCTACAATTTTCTTTTCTTTTCTTGGTCTTTGGTGAACAGTCCTGGGTCTAGATGTACATACTCATATTGTCTGTCCCCGGGTGAGTTTCTCTGGTACATGAAATCAGCTCAGCAGACACTAGTCAAG
Organism: Myotis nattereri; assembly: GCF_964212035.1. Lineage (NCBI taxonomy): Eukaryota > Metazoa > Chordata > Mammalia > Chiroptera > Vespertilionidae > Myotis > Myotis nattereri. The sequence goes on from NC_138089.1 coordinate 51,700,961, forward strand.
TATCTTCTCGGTACAGAATGTGCCATGCCAAGGCCTGAGGCAGGAAGGGAGCTGAATGAACCACGAGCCCTGCCACGAGTGCTGTGGGACTGCTCACGAGAACTGGCGGCAGCGGGAGGAAGAGGGAGACGCTGTCACAGCGCTAGGGTCCGCTTCAGCAGAGCCCAGCTGGGGGCTGCTGGGAGGGCCGCTGGGTGGGCTCAGAATGTGACTGATGTCGGGGCTGCTGCCGCTGGTGCACAGCCCTCAGGAGCTGGAGGACTGGCCCCTTCCCTGGGTTTGGCTTCACTTGCTGCTCCGGGAAGTGCTGGGACCAAGGCCTCCATTGTGAACGCAGATGTGTGTTTGGCTTGGAAGCGGAGGAGGATTTTGTCCGGTTTGGCTGCTGGCAGAAAGGCAGGGACATGCCCACAGGCTTCTGTGCTGGGTGTTTGGGGGGAAGAATAAATGGAGGCCCTTCAGGTCCTGAGAAGAGGCTGTGAGGGGGTCCAAATGGCCTCATGGCACCCAGTGAGAAGAGCCCTGCCTGTCTTCCTGGTGGATTTGTGCCCGGCGGAAAGCAGCCTGCAAGCCTCGGGCTGGGGGCAGGCGCCGCCTCCGCAGCCTGCGCTGGCCAGGGCCTCCGTGACAGATGCGGAAGCTCCGCTGCCTCAGTGCGCCGCACGCGCTCTCCTCCAGTGCCTCATCAGTCAGGGTTATTTGATGTTCTCCAGCTTTTAAAATAATCATTTTCTGCCCACGCAGAACATCCTGCAGAAACACTGAGTTGCCAGTGGGAACAGAGGGGAACACTTATTCTAGAAATGAAGAAAACAAGCTTTTTTTTTAAAATGGGGGAGCAGGGAGTGTTGCAGGACTTGTTTAACAATAGCTGTGGTGCCCAAGCTTTAAAAAAAGCAAAGTAAAAACGTGATGTAAGGCTTACTGCTGTTTTCACACCCTTGCCCTCTGGGCTCCAGCCCCCCCCCCCTTTCTATATATATTTAATGCAAAATCATATTTATAAAATATATGTAGGCTCTACAGAAGAAAACAAATGAACACATGCTTAAAGAAACAGAACATTGCCATCACTTTTGAAGCTATTATGTCTTTGCTCCCTGTCCCATCCCTTGTCCTTCTCCCTTGGAGTAACCATGACCCTAAATTTTATTATTCTTTTCTTTCTTTTTATTCTAGTTTTATCACCCACATTTGTAGCCCTAAAAAACCTACTTTTATAAGTTTTAAACTTTATATAAACACTTATACTGTATTTTAATGATAGAAATATATACACAGATGTTCCTAAAATTCATCCATCTTGTTATGTATGCTGATTACTTTTTCTGTGTAATGGATTCCACTTCATGACTAAGCTGCATGTTTGTTCATTCATTAGAGGACTCACATGGCCTCGCCTTTGCCTCTCACACCCCATCGCCTTTCCACTCCTGAGAGGACCCAGAACTTGGCCCCCTGGTTGGGAAGCTCTGCTGCAGGGCATGCACTTAGGAGAGTTACTGCCGGGTCATAAAATGACAGTGTTTTCCAAAGGGGTCAGATGAATGTACAGTCCCACCAACAATGTGAAGAAGTTGCATTTGCTCCGCTTTTCCTCCAGTGTCTGATCTGGTATCTGATGGTGGTTTTTATTTATGTTTCCTTAGTTACTGATGAAGCTGAGTAAGTATATTTCCTCTTCTGTTAGGTGCCTGTTTGGTCTCTGACCCATTTTTCTGTTGGGTTTTTGGTCTTTTCTGAGTTTAGGAGTCCTTTATGTATTCTAGGTAGTAATCAGATACATGGCAATATCTTCCCCCCGTTCAGGGCTCATCAGGTATTTTTTTCTTATGAACACTTCTTTTATGAACAGAAATTCATAGATTTAATGTAGACAGATTTTATGAATTGTACTTTACAGATTGGCTCTTTTATCTTATGTAGGAAATTATTCCTAATTCTGATATAATTAAATATATACTCTCCTAAAACGCTTATACCTAAATCTCATTCCACCTGGAATTCATCTTTGGTACATGGCATTAGATTCATGTGAACATCTGATGTTCCCTAATACATTGTTATTGTCAATGTGTTTGGATTTAGCAAATACTATTTGCTCATAATTCTTTCTCTCTGACCTTTCATAGTCTGCCCTAAGCACATCCTTCAGTGGGGCCTTTGGCAAACGGAGTTTTGCTTTGTCTAATTCATTCTTCTTTTGAAAAGGTTGTTTGTGGGGTTTTTTTGCTTGGTTTAATATTCAAGATTATAAATTATTTTTTTAGTGCATTGAAGGTGTTATTCTATGATGTTTTTGGCTTCTAGTGTTGTTGAAAATTCAGCTATCAGTCTTTTAAAATATTTTATTACTTTCTGGGTAATCCCTCTTTGGTCTCTGAGTGCTCTTAGAATCTTTCTCAACATCTGTGTGTGCCAGGTGTGGATTTGGTTGGGCCTCGTGGCGCTGAGGCTTGGTATCTTGCATCACTTCTGTTTCTACCTTTGTCTCTCTGTGCTGGATTCTAGAGAATGTCTTGAAATCGACTTTCTAGCTAATTACCTTGCCAACTTTGTCTAATCTGTTCTTAATTCTGTCTTGATTTTTAATTTCAGATATTTTTCATTTTTAGAAATTTTATTTAGTTCTTTTGGAAATCTCCTTGATCATTTTGATACTCCTGCTTCTTCTGTTCTAATACCTCTTTATTGAACATACTTATTTTATCTTCTTTGCTGATATTTCCAGTCTCTGAAACCTTTGCAGGCGGGATTCTGTGATTTCTTCTGGATTCTAATTCTTTGAGTTTTGTAACTCCTGAGTGCTAGTTCCTGGTACTTTATCTGTGAGGAACTATTTGAAGCCTGGATTGGAGATGGATTTCCCCAGAGAAATTTGCATTTGATTCTATCAGGGACCTGGAAGAAGTCAGCCCTGGAATCTCTTTAAACTAAAATGTGCACGTAAGGTTTTCCCATAACCTGCTTTGTGTGACTCCTGGCTGCAAGGCATGTGAGGACCAGCTTGTGGTTATAAATTCTCAGGGATGTAACTTTTTCTTTACTCCCAACACCAAGGCTTGAGGCAGTGGGCACCTTTGCCTACTGCCCTTGGAGGGGGCAGGAGTGGGCATGGGACATGCTGGTACTTCTTGTCCTTCACACGTGGGTGCAGCCTTTGAGGTCTCAGTCTCACGTGTTGGGGAAGTGATCTCCTTTAGGCTCCCATTTCAAACTCTTCCTAGGCATCTGTCCTCCTTTCTCCACACCTCAGAGTCTGCAGAAACTAGAGCTCGTGACTCCTGAGGACACTCTGGATGAAGTGGCCTCGGGGCTCTTGTCACTTCTCTGCTTCCTGCTGTCTCAGATTGTGATCTTTGATTGTTTCTGAATCCTTGGGCAATTCGTGTTGCATTCTGAAAGGTTAGTTGTTATTCATTTTATTCCTTGTTTGTGTTCGTTTTCAGCAAGAGATTCAGTTCGGGCATCCTGACTTACCTGTCTCTAGTTCGGGCTTGGTGCTTTGGACTGCAGCGGTGTTGGTGGGATGGCACCACTTACCTGTGTTTTGTTTTCCAGCCCTGCAGGAGATGCTGCACAACCACTCCTTTGTGGGCTGTGTGAATCCGCAGTGGGCCTTGGCACAGCACCAGACCAAGTTATACCTTCTCAACACCACCAAACTGAGGTACGTCAGTGAGCAGTGAAAGAGCAGAGCTCCTAGCAGAAAGGTCCTGGAGGCGCAGGCACAAAAGGCCAGGGAGAGCAGCAGCCTGACAGTTGGAAAGGCCCAGGCTTTGAAGTCGGGCAGACATGGCTTCAAATCCAGGCTCAGCCATTTACCACTGATGTGACGGTGGGCAAGTTTCTTTCCAAAACTTCGTCTCAGACTTCCCATCTGTAAATTGGAATGAACTTGCAGGGGTTTGTGTATAAGAATGACATGAGAAACCCGGTGTTTGGTAGCTCTCTGAATGTTGGCTGCTGTGACCCAGGTGTTGAAGGCAGTGCTGGAAGAGAATTCTGGCACCTGCTGTGATGGAGGCTGTACCCGAAAGCAGAGCGGATGGCTCCATTCTTCCAGCTCTGGTAACGTAGCGAAGGCTACAGTGACCATCAGACAAGCCAGGGGGTTGAGCACCGAGGGGGTGAGCCCAGCAGAGCCATTTGCTCAGTGCATAGCCAGCGACATCTATATGGATTGCTTCCAGGGACCTTGATGGATGAGCTCCTGCTGAGTCTAGAACTGTTTAAATGTGTTGTCATATCGGTAGTACAGATGGGAGGGTGCTGCCACGTTCTCTGCCAGGCATCACTTGTCCACTGTGGGGCTCTTTCCCACCAAGCCTGCGGTGGTCTCACAGTGCTGCTTGGCCCTGTGAGCGGGGCGGCCACTATATGTTGCTTGGAGTTGCCACATGAGATCTGATGCCCTTAACCTAGAACCCGCCCCAGTCCAGAGCTCACTGTGGGCCACATTCCTCCTTGATATTGAAACTCATTCCGCCTGGGCGTGGAAACCCTCGGGTGCAGCGCTCTTCAGCTTGTCTTTGCTGGGAGAAGCTTGCTGGGCTTGTCCGGAGGGCTGGCTCTTACTAATTTGTTGGGGATTTTACTCCCCTTGTTTGTTCTTTTCCAGCATATCTAAGTGCATGATTCCCAATCTCAAATCACACTTGTGTTCAGGGTCTTTCATTTCAGATACAAATCCAGGGTGTCAGAAACCTCTGACAGCGCCAGGCGGGTGGGGACAGCATGGGTGATAGAAGCCAGACTTGGTCTTAGTGTTTGGACCTGTGCGTGGAGGCCTGGCCGGCCAAAGCCCTGGCCACAGCACACGTTGGAATCCCAGCTCTGGAGGAAAAGGAGACCTTGGTAGATGGTTTAAAAGGTTCCCCAGCAAGGCAGAACCACCTGTGTCCCAGCCAGGTTTCAAGAGCTGGTTCTCCTTTTGTCCCCACTGCTTGGCTCTCAAGCATGGATTCAGCTTTTCCTTAAAGTCAATTCATTTTTATTTTCAGTGAAGAACTGTTCTACCAGATACTCATATATGATTTTGCCAATTTTGGTGTCCTGAGGTTATCGGTAAGTTTTTTTCCTGCTTCTCATTCCTGAAATTTCAACAACTGCTCATTTCTGAAAATACCTTTACCCTAATATCTTATTTGTAATGTGGTAAATTTTTCTAAATATGCTTAGAAGAGTTTCTGTATTGTACAATTTGCATATGGAGGTATCTTTAATGATAATACAGGTTTATACAAAGAACAGCCATTTGGTAGCCAACTTAAACAAATGCTTATTATTATAGAAATTAATATATCTGCTTAAGAAAATTTGGAGATAAAAATAGAAATAAACATTCTCTAAAGCCTATGACCTAGACACAACCCCAAATGACAATTTTAGTCCATTTTTTCCAGGACGTTTTCATTGCCTAATTTTAGACTTAAAATCATACTACATATCTATGTAGTTTCATATCTTCTTTCTACGTGTGACATACTCTAAAAAAAAAAAAAAGAACTTTCTAGAATTTTTATTGGGATCGTGTTGAATCTATGGATCAAATTGGGGGAGAAATCTTTTGTTATATTTATCCCTTAGTATTTCACATCTTTTGATGCTATTGTAAATGGCATTTTTAAGAAATTCCAATTGTTTTTTGCTATATACAGCAAAGGAACTTGTCCATTTAAGTCTTTTAATTTATTGGCATGAAGTTGTTCATATTTTTTATTCTTTTTCAACTTTATTAATCTCAAAGAACTTACTTTTGGTTTCATTGACTTTTCTCTATTTTTCTGATTTTTATTTCATTGACATTTGTTCTATCTTTATGTAATGAGATAATCTTTATTTAATGATATCTTTTATGGCCCAGTATATATGGCCTATGTTAGTAAATGTTCCATTTACATTTGAAAGGAACTTGTATTATTGAGTAGAATGTTCCTTATAAAGGGCATGTACATCAAGTTGATGGTGATGCTCAAATCTTTTGTATGGTGGCTTTGTCTTCTTGTTCTGCCATTTATTGAGAAAGGGGTATTGAAACCTCTAACTGTAATTGTGAATTTGTCTATTTCTTTTTGTAGTTCTGTTAGTTTTATCCTGTATATTTTAAAGCTATTATTGAATGTATAAACATTTAGGATTGCTAGGTCGTTTTGATTGACTCCTCTATTATGTAAAAATAAAAGCAGTGTACTGTGGGTTTATAACATGTAAGAGGAAAATGTATGACCACAGTAACATCAGAAAGGGAGAAATGGAGGAAAATTGAGGCATTTTATTTTTAACAGTAGATTTCAGTCTTCCTAATTAGGTGATTGACCTGAAATGTCATTCGATTTAACTAATTCACCCTCCCCATAGCTTCAGTTATGGGTAAGGCAGTAGAAAGAAACAATCTACCTAGTGATTTGCTAGAAAGATGGAAGTGGTGTCCTTAAAGCTACACAGAGGGAAAGTGCCTCCTCACCGCCTCACCCCACCCACCTGCTCAGGAGGCTGTCTGTGTGTCACATCTCTGTTGAAATGGCCATTGAGGAGGAGGAAGAGGTTTTATTGTTGTTTTCTTGGGAATGAGTGTTAGATTTGTGGGTTCTCACCTCCTGTGGTGATCATGGTTTTGTGGGAATGCAGGCTTCATTTGGATGTGCTAAACACTTGCTCCTTCCTAGGAGCCAGCCCCGCTCTTTGACCTCGCCATGCTCGCTTTAGACAGTCCCGAGAGTGGCTGGACAGAGGAAGATGGTCCCAAAGAAGGACTCGCCGAATACATTGTTGAGTTCCTGAAAAGGAAGACTGAGATGCTTGCAGACTACTTCTCTTTGGAAATTGACGAGGTGCGTGATGGCTGTGTTTACGCCTCTGTAGTATTCTTCAGACAAGAGTCAAGTTTTGTAGTTGGTCCAAAATCAGGATGAGACTCGGCATTTGCATTTCTAGGTTAGACAAGTTTTTTCATTCATTCGTGGCCGTTCCTGTCCCAGGGTGAAGGGCCCTGACAGGAGGCTGCGTCCAGTCCCTGCAGGCCAGTGACCCAGCACCTGCTCTCCCTTTCTTCCTCTTACCCCATAGTCTTTGGGACTCTACTTCTTGATATGCTCCTTGGTTGGTCCGAAGAAAAGGTTGTTCTGCTACATGTCAGGACAGAAAGCTCTCTTTTAAGTGTTTAGAGCTCCTGGCCCCTGTGCCCCGCCCAGTCAAGCACATGGTCACCAGAATCCCAGGTGTGAGGGCAGACCTGGAGGAAGCTCGGGGGGGAAATGGAATGTTTAAATTACACTGTAATCGCATTCTTTCTTTCCCCCTGTCCTGCCCCTTTTTTCCACAAGCAGGAAGGGAACCTGATTGGATTACCCCTTCTGATCGACAACTATGTGCCCCCATTAGAGGGTCTGCCGATCTTCATTCTTCGACTAGCCACTGAGGCAAGTGATTGAGCCAGATCTAAAGTAGGTGGGCACGTGAGTGTGTGCTGGGGGAGAGGGCACAGGCCCCCCTGCATTCGGAATGCTAAAGATGAAAAGGCCCTCTCCTCCTCCTCACTCACCCCAGCAGTATTCAGCAGTTCCAGTTTACGGCTTTAATGTGTAAAAAGTCACATTCATTTTAAAGTCATTGGTGATCTCCATTTAACAGTGAAGTGTGTTTAAAGCACATACTGATGTTGAGGTATTGAATTCTCTTTGGACCAGGTGAACTGGGACGAGGAAAAGGAATGTTTTGAAAGCCTCAGTAAAGAATGTGCTATGTTTTACTCTATCCGGAAGCAGTATATATCCGAGGAGTCGACCCTCTCAGGCCAACAGGTACTGTGGTGCTGCTGCTGGCAGCTCAGGACTGGGATGGGCCCTCACACCACCTTTAGGAGAGGAAAGTTGCTCATCTCTAAATTCCTAGGATTTCATGGCACATAAGGGCACAATGGTCAGCTTTTATTCGTGACTTTTATTCTCTTCTGCTGGCCTAGAAGGTACCTCCAGAGTGATCTCACTGCGAAATATAAAATCACAGTCAACACAGTGAGAGATGGGAGGTTGAGTTAGTCCAGGGCACGTGGGTCCATATCCCCCACTGACAGCAGCTTCTGGACCAGCCTCCCAGTCTCTCTTAGCTTTTGCCTTACTCTACATCTGACCGCTGCTTTGCCAGGAAAGCAAGGCTGGACTGAGGTCAGGTGCCCCGCTCTTCTTACAGAAGGTCAGCTTAATAGAAAAATGGCTGAGGTGCCTCATGTTTCTGTGTCACTTTTTCCAGTCAGGTGACAATGCTTTTCAGTCAGCAACTATTTCGGAGAGGTTGGAGGGGTGAGGGCAGTGGGGTTGAAATGGTCTAAGAATCAAGGGTAGGGCAGCAGCTGTGCATGGCACATGACCATCCTCGGTGATTACTTGGTCGTCCTCAGGTGAAGCCACACACTCGTTTCATAGGGAGGAAACCAAGGGACAGCTGGCTGCTCAGTTCTGAGCCTACAGGTGTTGAGTAGCGCTTCAGTCCTGTTGCCAAAGCCCCTCGGGAATAAATATCTCATTGCAGAGGAGGTCAGGCAGCACACTCACCGAGCTGTGCTGAGGAGCTCATTGGATTGGAAAATGTACTTCAGTGAAGGATGGATGAGAAAACATTTCCCTTCACATGAAATAGCTACGGCTCAGTAGGAGAGGGAGGGGGGAGCACAATAATCCCCATTATATTTCATTTCATTCTCTGTGGAGCTTCTAGGAAAACAGGGCTACATGAAGACCCCCAAATTGGGTGGTGAATTAGAAATTTACTTTCTACTCTTGCTGCCCAAACACCATAGTCAGGATCAGACATTATGTTCGATCCTGCCACAGTAACACATTCCCCCGAATGGAAACAGAGGTTCCCGGGGAGAAAGCCTCATGAGGGCCTGGCTTCACTTCCCCCATTTCCTCAGGTTCGGACCAATAGGATCTGAGAGGCTGGCATACATGCTTCATGAGCATCAGGGAACAGCCCATTATAAAGGAACAAGACTTTGCTGGTCCGGTGCATGTCAGCTAGGAAGCCAGTATGTACCGGGATGCAAACAGGGAGACATGACACCTAATGTCTTTTCCAGATTGAAGCGCCTGGCTCCACTCCAAACCCCTGGAAGTGGACTGTGGAACACGTTGTCTATAAAGCCTTCCGCTCACACCTCCTGCCTCCCAAGCACTTCACAGAAGATGGGAATGTCCTGCAGCTCGCTAACCTGCCCGATCTGTACAAAGTCTTTGAGCGGTGTTAAATACAGTCACTTGCGGACACGGGTGTGCTGTTCTCCTCTGCACCCTGCTGCGGTAGGTCCTAAGGTTGAAGACGCACATTTGCCTTCTAGATAGTAGCACTCCTTATGCTTGGTGACTCGACTATAAATAAATTGTCAGATGTGTCCTAAGATTTCTTATTTAATTTCATCACACTTTAAAGTTTTTCTATATTGATTTTCACCTAGTATATACCTGGTAGTGTTAATCTCAAAAGCAATTTGAAAGCCCCCTGGACATCTGCTAAGAATTCTAAAGAGGCCTTGAAGGTTTCATAGATAATGCTTTGATTTGATTCTTCATAATATCCGGTGATATTATGTTAGTTCAGGTGCCTTTATTTTTTTATTTTATTTTTTAATATATTTTATTGATTTTTTTACAGGGAGGAAGGGAGAGGGATAGAGCGTTAGAAACATCATGAGAGAGAAACATCGGTCAGCTGCCCCCTGCACACCCTCCACCGGGGATGTGCCTGCAACCAAGGTACATGCCCTTGACCGGAATCGTACCTGGGACCTTTCAGTCCACAGGCCGACGCTCTATCCACTGAGCCAAACCAGTCAGGTGACTTTAAAAAAGGTCCTAAATATATAAAAGGCTCTGATGGCACAGTCTATTGAGAAAGCTGAATTGATAATCTACTAGTACCTTCAATAACCAAAGAATAATTGATTCTTAATTTTAAAAAAGCTTGAGAGAAAAAAGTACTCCTTATCCAGTCTATAACTGGTATGAATTCTTAAGGAAGCCCACTTTGTTAATGGCTAGGACTACTACCAGCTTAAGATGATTAAAGTTCTAGGTATTCTTGTTTGAAGGATGATGTAAAAATACAAATTATAGGTGCATTAAAATAAGCTACTTTAATATTAACCTGCATGAATAGAAATGTGCAGTCCCCATAGGGAAGAAGAATGCCTCTATTTTTAAGGTAAAATCCGTATTACAAGACTCAACGAAGAAAGTTGTTAGAAAGAACAGAAAATGATCTTATGAAGAAGTGGAGCCATTCCATGTGGAAAAGATGGACAAGACAAATCAAGTTTAATGTGTGGAACTTCCATAAAGTAGACCCCAGCATCTCAGAAATGAGAGTCCATGAGCCTGGGAGGCACACAGGCTGAGTGGCCATGGTGAAGTGGAAGAGCTGGACACACAGTCTGTTTCCAAGGCCGCAAGAGCTGGGCCTTGTCTGTTGGTTCCAGCTGTGGGATTCTCAGATACATCTGCTTTTGAGAGCATACCTCCCCAACTAGGAAATCCTCTCAGTTCAGGACACTGGCTTCCATATTTTAAAAATAAAGGGCTGCCCTAACTGGTTTGGCTCAGTGGATAGAGCGTCAGCCTACGGACTCAAGGGTCCCAGGTTCGATTCCGGTCAAGGGCATGTACCTTGGTTGTGAGCACATCCCCAGTAGGGAGTGTGCAGGAGGCAGCTGATCGATGTTTCTAACTCTCTATCCTTCTCCCTTCCTCTCTGTAAAAAATCAATAAAATATATTTTTTAAAAAAAAGGGCTAATTAAACAATAATGTATTCACATCTGAGTACCCTTTATTATCTACTTTCAGGTCTGATTTGATTCTCATGTGGCCTGGATTCATTAGACTTTCCCCAATACTTTTTGTGTAAACACACTGAAGATGCAATAATCATTCCCATAAAACCACCTTGGTTCTGAGAGCAAAAGAGAATCACAAGTTCTATAAAATGGCTGCACTCGATGATAGAAACCTCTTGATCTGGGTGCCTTAAAAATGAAACTGGCCTTAACTGGTTTGGCTCAGTGGATAGAGCGTTGGCCTGCGGACTGAAAGGTCCCGGGTTCGAATTCCAGTCAAGGGCATGTACCTGGGTTGCGGGCACATCCCCAGTGGGAGGTGTGCAGGAGGCAGCTGATCGATGTTTCTCTCTCATCGATGTTTCTGGCTCTCTATCCCTCTCCCTTCCTCTCTGTAAAAAATAAATAAAATATGTTAAAAAAAAAAATGAAACTGAAGTTCTTTTAAAAAGACAAAGTTCTACATTCCAGAACTTTCCTTAGGAAGGAGAGAAAAGAGGGGCAAGATAAGGCACGGTTGCCATGATTTGTTTTAAAGGCTCCTCTAACAAAATGAATGTGTCAGTAGCCAATTGTCGTCAGCCAAAGGGTGTGTTTAATAGACTCTCCAGGCAGATGTCCCACCTGCCTGTCCCCCCACCCCCCAAATTGGGTTTGTCTGAGGTTTTATTCCACAAAGAAGCAGCAGATGAAATACCTTAATACAGCACAGTTGATGTTCAAGACTAAGGACCCTACTCTTACTTTAAGAGTATTAGGCCTTGGCTTTCCCTGCCCCATGCAATAAAGCAAGTTTTATATACACTCCCCATATCTTTTTCTAACATTTTCTTATATAAATTTAAATATTTTACAAAAAAGGCTTTTTTTCTCCAAACATATAAATTTTAGTGAAACATATATTGCCCGCCTGTGAACTTGTTTTTTCACTAAAATACAAACCTATCTGACATGAGGGAACATGTCTTTGACCACTGGAGATCACTGAAGTCTGAATTGCACTGTGGAGAAGGCACTTGTGTTTTCTCTGAGGTCTCCGGCAAGCAGCTCAGTGAGCACTCAGAATCGCTGTCCTCCAACGCCCGGGCTGAGGCCTCCGAGTGCCCAGTCACTGAGGCAGCTGGGGGCAAATGGTGAGTAAACTTGATGCTAAAATTACGGAAATAAAAAACCAAAATAAAAATAGCATTGACTAGTTCTTAGTCTAGAATTAAACTACAAACAAAATCCAAAGTGTTCATTCATGAAGATTCAAACCTATTTCATTCTCTCATAAATTATAAAATACAAAGGTGGCTATATTAATGACAAAACTCAAACAGTACTGAGAGGGGTTTGTCAATGGGCAGAAGTCCGTCCCCCTGGGTGGGGCCCAGAACTCCCAGGTAGGTGGTGGCCTCCCTATTGCTGGGCCAGAAGTGCTGTCCTGTTGGCCTTCATCTTCTCCAGCCGCTTGGCCAGGTGGCTGTTGGTCATCTCCACTTCCTCAATCTTGTCCAGTGCTGTTCGTAACTAGAGGCAGGGAGAACCTGGTCACTTCACAGAGTCAGAAACAAAACCAAGTGCCACCTTATTTCCAACTTTCCGGGATGTGGACGCGCTGCTGACTGATGGGCTCGCATAGGATCCCACAGCCTATTTTTTTTTTTTCAGTCAGCCACTCGTAAACAGTGATACTGAGTATTAGTCACAGACAGGATCTACAGAAGCTGGAGAAATAGACCTGATCTAAAAAATAAAAAGCCTCCCTTTTCTTATGTAACTGAACAAAACAAAAATGGCAGTCACTGTGTGGGTCAAACACCAACAGAAAAGAGTGAGTGACTCCACTGCTGTTTCCTTCAGATTGGACCCAGGATTAAATTCCTTATGCAACAAAGAATTTACTTCCCAAGGATATTTTCCTTTTAGGGATGTTTTCCGGAAAGCATGTTAGAACAAGTACCTCTCGTTGTAGCTTCCTTTTTTCTGCTTTCAGTTCATCTTCCACTTTCTCGGCATTCTCAGCAGCAGTTCTGTATCTCAGCACCTGTCCCTCAAGCCGGCTAATCTGTAAATATGAGAACACAGCCTCTGGAACTGAGCACTAGGAGCCATCACTTTTTTGCAGCCAAGATGGAAATACAATGTTATTAAAACTCTAAGTAATCTAACACTAACAAGTCCCCTTAGGGTGAGTCATAGGTTCTCTCAGAGCCCAACTGCTATTTATAAATAAAGAAATGTCCCCAAAGGATTACAGCTGTAGAGTCATTATAAGCCAATTTCCCATGTTAAGTTTTATGATGACCATAGTGTTTAAGTGCCAAAGTAACATCACAGGAGACTCACTGAATGGAAAAGTTTTTGGACGTTTTGAAATGTGCAATAAAGCATTTTGTTATAAACTATGATCTCTCTGAATTCTCATGAAATATCTACAACTAGAATTACAGCTACAGTTTTCTATATTTTTACAGGAAACAGAAGGCGGATGTGCCTTGCCAGATGTTCTTTGCTGGCTTTCCCACTTTTAATATAGAGCTTTTCTAGAGATCCAAGTGTAATGGTCGCCCAAAGGCATGCATGGGTTAGCCATTTAGATGCAGGAGGCAGATGTGTTTTAAGGGAATTTAAATCACTTGGCACCATTAGAAGTACTTACACTTTGCTCCAAGGTGGTTATATCCTGTTCTGCTTTTGAAAGCTTAAACTTGTATTCACTAATTTGTCTATTAGCATCTCCTAGAACAGAAGAGAAAAATCAGTCACCTCTGAGGGGTGAAGGTGTGACCCACCAGGCAATGACTCCCTCTGTAGCACAGGAGAGGGCCGTGCGGTCTAAGAGGACAAAACAAATGCACACAGGGCGACCATGGCACCTCCGGCAACCCAGCCCCTGGAACTGTGGACACTGCAGAAGCTCTAGCACTTACGCTACAACAGTATCCCTCAGATCAGGAGTTAGAGGAAAATTCACTCTTCGCCCCATGATGCGTGTAGGTAGAGCGTTGAGCAAGGAGCCCTGTCAGCCAGTTTCTCTGCAGTCCTATGGCCCAGGGAGCCTCGGTGCTCACAGGCTAGGCGCTCCATTTTCCCGGACCCCAGCCCTGCACCTTCCCACCGCTGTCCTTCTGCTCCCCCATACCTCTAGTGCCCCTTGCTCCCCACCCCCAACTTAAGTCTTAACTGACCTCCAAGGTTATGCTCAATTTTCACCTCCTGCATGACTCTTAAAATAACCCTAACTTCTCTTGTTGCATTTTGCCTGCGTTCTTTTATAATAGTTACCATGCTTTCTTAACATTTATTTGTAAGGAGAGAGGCCCTGTCTAGCCTTCTTGAATCCACCTCTGTATCTAGCTAAATGCTTTGCACAGTGGATGCTTAATAAATATTTGCTGAAACAAATGCTTTTCCATACATATGATAATGTGGTATGGGTAGAGCTATATAAATCAATAGCTATACATTTGACCTAAGAAGTAAGTCATTTAATAAGTTTATAAATGACGGGGGAGAAAAAAATCCCTCCAACAAGCCAAATTTAATAAAACTATCCCTCTGAAATGATTATAGGGTAAGAATTATAAGGCTTACAGGAGAAAACCAAATATAATCTACCTAACTCAAGAACTTCTGTGCTGTTCCACATAGCTAAGGTTATAAATTATAAATAACTTTCTAAATATCCTCAATGCAAACAGCTGTTCTAAGTAGACAGTTACTGTCACCTTAAAAGTAATGGGATCATAAAACCCTCTCCCAAAAAGCCACCCTTGGGAGTCAGAGCCCTATTCTGGGCTCTAAAACAGAAGCTTCACGATCCAGTTCTCTAATTCAGCAACTCGTTATCAAAATGTCCTGCTTCCTTCTCACTCTCCAAACCACCCATTCCTTCCTGTTTTCCAAAGTCTAACTCTGTTGTCTCAGCCATTTCATCTGTGTTTTGAAATTCCATTCCACAACACCATACTTTACAGTCAAGGCAGTGTCCAGACCCAAGAGTCACAGGGTCCTTTTCCTGGTTTTCTGGTGCAAGGGTACTGCCTGCTTTTGTCTTTTCCAGCAAGCCCAGCCTGCCCATCCTTCTCAGCTCACCTCCATGTATAGCTGCAGGTGGTACTTCTCCCCACCTTCCGCAAATACCGGCGACCGCCTACCACACTAGGACGCATTCACACGTAAGTCTAGCGCATTCCCCCTCAGGATGATTCCTTTTGATTTTGCTGCTTTAGGCCAATCTCTTCCAAATCTATTCCAGTCCCCTCTCTAAGACTGTTGACAATCATTATAGTGGTTTAGCTCATCATCATAGCCTCCTAATCAATCAGCCTACCTCTTGTCACATCCCAGTCCTCATCTACCCTCCATGCCAAAACGACATTTCAGGAACAAAATATTCACCAGGAAGTATCACAAGGGTTGTAACTGATAGCTAAGAAAGGATATATCCCTAACCTCAAAGGTTGGTATTAACAGCATTAATAAGCCTTAATCCAAGAACTCTTTTCTATTTGGCCTAATTCAGAACATTTAGGTGAAAAAGCCATGGAATAACCAATATTTTAAAATAAGTTCTCAGAAATGCTATTTGAATAGGAAAAGAAAAGTCTCCCTGCTAGTGAATTACATAGTATCTACATAAGAACAGCTTCTGAACAGTGCCTACCATGGGAATGACTCTGACTACAGTAGGCATTTATAATATGGGGTCAAGAGTAGAAAGGAAGAAAAACGAGTAGGTAAATGGAGTAGGTTTACATTGTGGCCTTGCTTTAAATTCCATCTAATAAAAATTAGAGTTAACAAGAAAACAGAAAATTCTGGAACTACTCAATATTAGTGTGAGTTAGTTCCAAATATATCCCTCCAATTATTCCAAGATGAATTCCACAACATTAGGTAGGGTGCTGCTTGGGAGCTTCAAGCTGATGAGGGTATGGAAGAGGACAGTGTCAGGATGTCACTATTTGCGAAATGCTCCTACAAATCACTCTGCCTAGAAGGGAAGTGCTCTCATCATCCTGAAGCTCGCAGGTGAGCAGAAGCTTCTGTTCGGCCCCATTACTGCCCTGACTGCTCTTCTGGACAACCTGAGGACGAACCAATCTGTAAGAGCTCTTCTTGAGAAATGTGAATTACATGACACTGGCAGCCAGTTTACAATCCCGCTTCTAGGACACAGCCCAGGCTGACTGCACTTACTCTGCATTTCGATGAACTGCAAGTCCGAGCCGTTCTGCAGCCCGGCCAGGTCACCAGCCGCCGTGCCGTCGCCCCTGGAGCACTTCTGCCGCTCCTCCTCTAACTGCAGCTTCAGTTTTCTAACCTGCAGGAGAATCATGGGCATGTCAGCAAAATCCAGTTTGTCAAAGGAGGCAGATCCTCGTCAGCCACAAACATCATTCAGGAGCAATTTCCTTGAGTGCCCACCAAGGGGACACACTCCTAACGGTGCTAGGAGAAGCTGTGAGCAAACATCGAAAGGGGCGAGCGCCAGGACCAGCACCCATAAAAAGAGCTCTATTTTATTATTTGTGTAGGGTTTTGGAACATCACTTTTCAGTATTATTTGTTACTTTTATTCAAAATGGAAATTCTATGGGCAGTTAGATATATTTTTTTTGTTTTAGAGTTAGGTTAAATATTCTTACTTAGAAAATTTTCTATCTACAGAAATATATTAATAAAGGACGTTCAGAGTAGCTTATTCATGATAGCCAAAACTGAAAATAATCCAAATGCCCATCAACAGGAGGATAAACAAATTGTGGTACATCTGCACAATGGAGTGTGATACATCTAAACTCAGCCAAAAAAGGGGAAAGTACAATTGACATCTCAAAATAAGTGTATGAAAAGTGTATTCCAATTATATAACTCCAGAAAGAGCAAACTCATCTAGAGTGACAGAAAGCAGATCAGTGGTTGCCTGGAAAGGGGGAGGGAAGAGGGTGCAGGAAGGAAGGTTTACCAAGGGTGCAGGAACTTTGACACATTATGAATACTGTCACCCCCCAAGTTCATCTGTTGAAATCCTCAGAATATGATCTCATTTGAAAATAGAGCCATTGCAGATGCACGGAGTTAAGCTGAGATGAGTTTATATTGCAACAGGGAGGACCCCTAAGCCAATATGGCTGGTGTCTTATAAAAAGAATTCCAGATGAAGAGATACACATTCAGAGGGAAGACGATGTGACGAATGCCATCTATAAGCCAAGGAATGCCAAAGATGACCAGCAAACCCCAGGAGCCAGAAGAGAAGCAGGGGGCAGATGGCCCTTCCAGGCCTCAGGAGGAACCAACGCAGGGCTAATCCCATGTTAGCCTCTCATCTCCAGAACTGTGAGACAATGCATTTCCATTGTTCTAACCACCCAGTTTGTGGCGGTTTGTTATGACAGCCCTAGGAAAATAATACAGGTATGCACATTTGTATACTTTATGTGCAGCCTATTCTACACCAATTATACCCTAGTAAAGCTGAAGTTTTAAAATTTGCAAAATAAACTAAAAATTAAAAGGGACTCTGGGTTGGAGAAAAAAAGCAAGGCTCAGTGGAGAAAGGAGTGCCACTGGTGGAAAACAACGAGATCAAGGGAACAGAAATGTATTGGATTCTGAGGCTTCTGGACCACACTCAGGCTCCACAATGCAGACAGCTGGGCCGTACCTGTGGCCGAAGACGGAGGCTCTCTTTGAGCTCTGACTAGCCTAAAATGAAAGACCGACCTTTCCACACTGCAGGCTCCCAACCAAACACCCAGCCACATCAATCTTCACAAAAGCTTGGGCAAGCCTCACCCATTACCTCAGAGCTGCCCATCAGCTTTCTGCTTCCCCTCTCTTACACTGAAGACCAAATAAACATGCTAAGAGCATCTGAAGGAAACAAACTGCAGACAGCAGAAAACCAACCAACCGGTCGGCCGATATCCTCCGAGATTAGTGAAAATATCTGCGTCCTTGAAATGACTGCAGAAATAGAAACTCAACAAAAGTATTAGAAGATAAAGTTGAGAAAGTTTTAAAAAGTAAAGCAAGAGACAAAAAGCGAGGTGGAAAAATAGGAGAGAAACAAGAAGTCAGAGCATCAGTGCCCGAGTCTGTCTCCCTCCTTCGGAAACCAGTCATGTTTCCCCAAATGCCTACAACTCTTACCATCACACAAGCACAATTCAGAGCAGTCTACCCACGCCCACACACAAGGGGAGGTACCTCTGGGACAAAGGGACAAAGCCTCCCATGCCTCTTCGTCCTTCAAGGGTCACTCAAGGTGAATCTGCATGCTCAATTCCAGGTGGCCTCGTCAACTGTGTCCTCAACTCCATCAGCAGGGGTCAAGGGGAAGCCTGAGCACCAGGAACAAGTTCGCCACTCCCCTAACGGGGAAAGGGCGGGCGAGCGCTGCACTAGGACTAAATTCATGCTTCCCAGACACCTCTACCCTTGCAACACACACAGGGTCACCACTATCTGCCTTGAGTGAACCAAGACTAATCTCAATATCCCCAACACTCTGTTTATGTCCATCTCAAAAAGGGTCATACTTCTCCTACACTCTTCCCCCAAAGGCTCTGTACAGCTCTTTCTGTCTTCACCTCCTAATCTTTCCCAAAGCCTGAAACTCTTCCATTGTGCCTCTGGATTACCATTCTATTATCAGCAATGCCTCCTGGTCCTCCATCTCTGCTCTGAGCACTCCCTTTACCCCAGTGCTCTAATAGGATCCTGCTTCCTCTGCAGCCCTCTAAGTACTCCCACAGCTCTGTATTTCTCCCACAGCCCTCCCATTGCTGGGCCTGAGAATGGAATGGGTGTCCTCTTATTTTTTTTTGCTGTTGCCAAACTATTCTCCCTCTAACCTCCCTAAAACTCCTAATCTTATCTCTTCCAATTATACTCACTACCCCTCATCATTGCCATCATCCCACTCTTTCTTGCTGTTTTAGCTCCTGTCTCACAATCCCTCAAAACTATTCCTGTCTTAATTCTTGGCAGTTTCAAAATACATCTAAGTAATGGATTTCTCCTACAACTGATATCTCAGTTTCCGGAATACCTCCTCTCTAAGGATCTTGGCATCTGTCCCTTCTTGCCCTCAGCCACTCACTCCCACAGTCATGTACTATAGCTCACCATTTAGATCAGCGGTCACCAACGGGTGATCTGCAGACCACTGGTGGTACGTGAGGTCCAAAAGGCTGGCAACCGCTGATTTAGATAACTGCAATCTCTACATACATCCAATCCACGTATCTCCTCTCTAACCGCTACTCCAAATCTTTCCAGCTCATTCTCTCGGGACCCCAACTCCAAAAATCATTGGATCCCACTGGCACTGTAATCCATTGCTTCCATTTCTTTCCAGTGTGCCTTGATTTTCCTGGATGTCCTCTCAAACCTCCTTACTCAGTTTAATTTCTAGGTCCATCACCACTCTGTTGCACACACCCTTGCCTCCTCTGCCTATTATACTCATCTGATAAAAGCTAACTGCCTACTCCATGTCTGCACCAATAAAGCTTAATGTGGCTGGAGAAACACAATAAATGTATTCACACAAATCTCTAATATAACACATAATTTGCTATCTATATATATAATCCTAAGCAACCAGCCAACGAGCCGACCAGCCAATAGCTATAATGGGCACTGACCACCAGGGGGCAGATGCTCAACGCAGGAACTGCTGAGCTGTGGTCACTTGGCAGCTGAGGTTCATGGATGACACACCCAGAACCAGAAAGGAGGGAGCCCGATTCCGGGGTGTGTCACCTCAGAGCTGCCCTCTTGTAACCTGGGACCCCTTGGGGAATATCAGAGAGCCAGTTTTGACCTGATCCCCTCAGGCCAGGCCACTGGACCCCACCGGTGCATGAGTTTGTGCACCAGTCCTCTAGTTAATTATATTTCGTTTATTGCTTGGTCTCCTACCACTAGAATGTTCGGTCCACTGAGGCAGTAATTTTTTTTTTAAACTAATTTGTTCACTGAAATATCTCAAATGCCTAGAATAGTGCCTACTAAATAATGGACTTAACCTATCGTTGGAAAGTCTACAGCTAAATTAGTAATAAACACATAGAAAAGCAAGTGAAAGGAAAAGAACAATATTTGCTTTGGGGGAAATGAAGAGCTGTGGAAGAGATGAGAGGCAGTCCTAGATGCTACAAGGCTCCACTGTGAGGAGTATTGACGAGTCTAATAACATGAAAGGACTGGAAGGACACTGTTCCCTTATTAGGTGGATGTGGGGATGGGAGGTATACATGTGTTGTAGGAACAGGGGATGAAAGAAAGCTAAATGCTCACCTTCCACAGATGAATGGCAATAGAAAATGCCAAAAACAGAACAATCGAGAAGCAATATAAGCATGTTATCCTATCTAATAAAAGAGAAACATGGTAATTAGTGTATGACCGCTACCCTTCCCATTGGCTAATCAGGGCGATATGCAAATTAACTGCCAGCCAAGATGGCGGCCGGCAGCCAGGCAGCTTGAAACTAACATGAGGCTTGCTTGCTTCAGTGACGGAGGAAACCAACGTTCCCCGCCTGCCTTGCTGGCCTCTGAGCCTGCAGTGTGAAACATTGTAACAAATATAGAAGCTAAACAAAACCCCAGAAACCTGCTTTCAGCGAGCGGGATCTCAGAGCTGGAGTTATACATTGTTTCAATTATAGAGCCCAAACAAACCAGATACCTGCTTTCAGCAGTAGAGGCCTAAGAGCTTTCAGCAAGCGGGATCTCAGAGCTGGAGTTATACATTGTTTTGATTATAGAGCCCAAACAAACCAGATACCTGCTTTCAGCAGCAGAGGCCTAAGAGCTGAAGCCAGAGCTAAAGCTGGCCAAGAATAAAAAAAAAAAAAAAAAAGGAGCAGTTGGGAGCTTCAGCCCTCAGCCCCTCACCCAGACTGGCCAGGCACCCCAGTGGGGACCCCCACCCTGAAGAGTGTGTGACCAGCTGCAAACAGCCATCATCCCCTCACCCAGGCTGGCCAGGCACCCCAGTGGGGACCCCCACCCTGATCCAGGACACTCTTCAGGGCAAACCAGCCAGCCCCACCCATGCACCAGGCCTCTATCCTATATAGTAAAAGGGTAATATGCCTCCCAGCACCGGGATCAGCGGACCCGCGAGGCCTCCCGGCACTGGGATCAGCGTGACAGGGGGGAGCACCCAAACCCCCTGATCGCCCTGCGGCTCTGTGTGTGACGGGCGGGGCCACAACCTCCCTATCCGCCCTGCTCTGTTCGTGACAGGGGAAGGCGCCCCAACCTCCTGATTGGCCCTGCTCTGTGCCTGATACGGGGGAGCTCCCCAACCCCCTGATTGCCCTGCGGCTCTGTGTGTGACAGGGTGCGGCGCCCCAACCCTCTGATCAGCCCTGCTCTGTGTGTGACAGGATGCGGCGCCCCAACCCCCCCCCCCCCGCCCCCCACGGGCCCTGCTCTGTGTGACGGGGTAGAGCCATAACCTCCCCATCGGCCCTGCCCTGAGTATGACAGTGGCGGCACCCCAACCCCCTGGTCGGCCCTGCTCTGTGGGTGATAGAGGGTGGCGCCCCAACCCCCTGATCCGCCCTGCTCTGTGGGTGATAGAGGGTGGCGCCCCAACCCCCTGATCCGCCCTGCTCTGTGTGTGACGGGGCGGTGCCCCAACTCCCCTATCGGCCCTACTCTGTGAGTGACAGGGGGGAGCTCCTCAACCCCCTGATGGGCCCTGCTCTGTGCACGACAGGGTAAGGAGCCCCAACCCCCCTGATGGGCCCTGCTCTGTGCGTGACAGGGGGCAGCGCCCCAACGCCTGGATTGGCCCTGCTCTGTGCGTGACGGGGTGGCGCCGCAACCTCCCCATCGACCCTGCCTTGAGTGTGACAGTGGGCGGTGCCCCAACCCCCCAATCGGCCCTACCCTGAGCGTGACTGAGGGTGGCATCGCAACCTCCCGATCGCCCTGCTCTGTGCATGACAGGGGTGGCGCCCCACCTCCCCAGTCGGCCCTGCTCTGAGCCCAACCAGGGGCTGCACCTAGGGATTGGGCCTGCCCTCTGCCACCCGGGGGCAGGCCTAAGCCAGCAGGGCGTTATCTCCTGAGGGGTCCCAGACTGCGAGAGGGCACAGGCCAGGCTGAGGAACCAGCCTTCCCCCTGAGTGCACAAATTTTTGTGCACCGGGCCTCTAGTATACAAATAGACAAGAATGGTATACACCAAAGAATCAGGTAAAAGCACCAAGCAGGAATGGTTTGGGGTAAGGGTGGGGGGCAGGGCAGAGCACTTCCGGCTTCATAACAAAGTTTGTAAAACTGTTCCACCCTCAAACTATGTATCCTATAAGTTATTTTTAAAAAACAGGAAATAACAAAGGGGTAAAATATGAATTATCTTTTTATCCTTCAAATCTGACTTGAGTGCTGATATTTAAAATAAGCACATCTCTTTCTAGTGTACAATAGTTTGCTAACATTTTACCATGTGACTTAGTTACAATTAATAATACCTGTGATAGTAGCTCTTCCTTCTCTCCAGCAAGTTTCCGTAGCCTTACATCTAAAACAAACAAAAAAGGTTGTAAACTTAAATTTGTAATGATGTAGTATATGAACAATTAAAAATAATTCTACAAATTATGAAAGAGCAAATGTTACCTGATAAACAATTTACAGCTCTGACTATCAAGACATGAAGGCTTGATGGTGTTAAGGAAAAATACTTCATTATTCAACACATATTTCCACACAACTGATATTTATCAGGGCACTAAATACACGTGCTCCCTAGAGCAGTGATTTTCCACTTCAAGACAAACTGAAGTACAAAGATCATTTCCTTGTTTCAAAACTTTGCAAGCTCTCCCTAGTAGACAACTCAAATGCTAAGAGTGCTCCCACAAGCTTAATTAAGCCCTTAGCAGGAAAAAACAAAATATGGGATAGAAGACAGGGGTCAAGAGTGGGACTGAGAAGAGAAGCTGGAACAAAAAAAACAAAAACAAAAACAAAAACAGAGGAACACAATGCTGGAAGAAGCAAAGGCCCACAACAGCAAGTGGGGGGAGGATGGGCCCAGCTCTAAAATGCAGGCCATCAGGGGCTTATCAGGCTCTGTAGCAGGATCACTGGGGCTGCTCCTGGCCTGGAGGGAAGAGCACATATATTACTACAGGCCCCTTGGGCTGAGGGGATACCCACAGATGAATAAAAGCAGCAGCTGACACCTAGCCAGCACCTCCTACAACCAATCAGGATCCCAGCTAACTGTGTTCGGTTTCTTCAGCACCTTCCAAACAAGCAGAGGAAACGCTCTGGATCATACCCTCAGTCCATTCTCTAGAGCAGCTCTCTCTCCTAGCATCTTCTGATTCATCAAAGTGCCCTACAATCACATTTCTGAAAGTCTGTACATTCGAGACTGTGCTCACTAATTTTAGAAGAGTTTTTTTACTTCCCCCACTCTTATAGCCCACTTTTCTAGGTAACCTACACATCTATGAAAACATGAAAAAGAGATCATTTTTTAAATAAGTAAAAGGAGGCTGATGATACAGTATCTATCTGGGTCATTTCTTCCTGTAGAGCAGGATTCTTAGTGGAGATAATTGGTAGCATCTGTGTGGTTTCCTGAGCGAGGTGTCACTAGATTCTCAAAGGGTTAAATTGAAGAGGCTTGGACTTTAAGAGGCTCAGAATCCCTGCTCTAGAAATAACACTGTTATCTGCCTTCTTGGTCATCTGTTTCTTGCCTTAAGAAATGAGGCGGCAAGAGTTGCAAGAGCCCTGGGATAAGCAGAACACAGAACCAGATGCTCCAGGAAGAAAATACACTTGGAAAGTCGCCTACCGGCCCACTGGTTCCCTGGGACCAGAAGGTTTATATTTAATTGAAAAAGCAATGCGCTACCTCTAAGTGAAAAAGCAATGTGTGTATACCCACAGTGCTTCCAGCTGGGGGACTTCAATGACCAAATGCTGGTCTCCCACGGTCAAGGATGTCTGAAAATAATGTGCCCAGATTTCTTCCCATTAAGGATCTAGATAAGGCTCAGACAGTCTTTGTGTAGTTTATGTTTTCCAAAATGGGAATTAACAAGCTGGAAGTCTAACAGTGTCACCTTAACCCAAGTCAAGGTAGCAACCAGTGTCTTACCTAGAGGACCCTCTCCTGCGGACTCCAAGACCTGAGCAGCTTCCTGAGACACCACAGTGATGGCTCCAACCACTGGTTCGTGATTGACATCACCATTGGGAGTGCCGTCGGGGATTATAACTAAGCCATGTTTCTGTGGGGAAGAAAAAACCCAGCATCAAAGGATGGCCCACACGGAGGGGGCATGCTCTGTGAGGTGACTGACAACAGGTTGCCACAGGTAAAACCGGGTAGAGCTAGTTACATGGAATACAGCTCTGTAGAAGAAATGACTTAAGCCTACCAAATATGGACTGAAGAACGATCACTGTGGTTTGTACTCATGCCAGGAAAGATGACAGAATGAAAGGAAGGAAGAAGAAAGCGCTGAGGGACATGAGCTGCAGGCTGATGCTAACATACCTCTCCTGTCTTCACCGTCTCCTTCAGGTCAGCCAGCTCCTCTCTGAGCGTATCTCGCTCATTCCTAAGGCAGGCAATGTATTCCTTCTGCTTCTCTAGGGCCTGGTTTTAGACAGGGTAGCGAGGGACAGAATGGCACAGAAAAAAAGCAAGTGAAAGGGAGCAGCAGAGAAGTACCCAAATCAAATAAAGATAAAGGCATAAAAGACAAGGCAACATTAGGAGCTTGGAAACAGCAGTGAGAGATGGGAGGAAATATAAAGTTAGATGGATATATATCTCCAGAAGGGAGTTTTAATAGCAACTGGTTAATCATGCATAAATTCGACAAAACATGCTTATCACATCAGGCAAGAAAACGAATCTTTCTTTTCCAGTTCATGAACAAACAGGAAACGGAAAGCGAAGGCAGCAGTAACAGTGAAATAAAGTTGACCTTACTGATCTCCTAGTACATTTTCATTTGGCAAACCAATCAAACAAAACCCCCAGATTTCAACTAAAAGAGTTTATTCAAGAATATACTTGATTTAAAAAAAAATTCTGGAAGAAAAATGACCAGTATGCACAAGGTATTTTAATTAAATGTAGGCTGCAGTGATTTTTCTCCAAGTAGTGTGGCAAAATATTCCTCAAATACCACTTAATTAAAAATGGCTAATCTCCAAAGGGATTCTTGAGAACCTACTTTGTTAATTTAATTAAATACAATTAAGAGTAATTTGGTTTTCTCATATACCTTCAAAATGTGATAAACAAAAATAACACACTAACAAAATAAATACAGCCCACCTACAGAGGGTAGCAAATATGGGTTTAGGAACCTGGCTTTTGAGTCTTGGCACATACTAACTTATCTTTGCCTCAGTTTCCTCATCTGAAAAAGGGGCAGGGGTAACCTCAGCTCCCATGGGGTGGGCACAGGCTTCAAGAGGCCTCGGTGTAAAGCCCCGCCTGCCATGCATGAGACGGGAGGGCTCAGGGGAGCCAGCTGCTGTTTCCATTTGCATTGTCCTGCCACTGCCTGAATCTCACGGCTGTCAGAACTGAGGACAGTGCAGAAGCAGGAACACACTTTGATCCTCGGGCCTCAAAACATACCCACGTTAGGC
The DNA here is from genome assembly GCF_964212035.1 of Myotis nattereri. Lineage (NCBI taxonomy): Eukaryota > Metazoa > Chordata > Mammalia > Chiroptera > Vespertilionidae > Myotis > Myotis nattereri. Next base: position 51,726,445 of record NC_138089.1, read on the forward strand.
AGTCTGTTCAGGGGCCTGACAGCTGGGCTATTTGAAAAAGCCTTTCTCCATCCATTCGCTCATATATTTAACATTTTCTGCCAGCATTCCCATTCATCTGAGTAAACTACAACAGGCCACTTTCTTTTTAGTTTATTGGGTTTAGAAGTGGTCAACTGCTTAGTGACTGGTTACTCAAGAGTTGGACAATCTTTAAAGACATTATAATCCTATTCTGCAACCAAACTGGGAGTAAGTAAGGGATAAAAGCAACTACGATTTACACAGCCCAAACTACAATTTGCATAACTCCAACTATACAGACAGTGTTATCTACACATATAAATAAGTATATCTATATAATTTCCCCCTTACATACCCTGTATTTTGTCTTATGCCCATTTCACAAATCAGAAAATTGAGGCTCAGAGAAGTTGTATTTTTTTGCTCAATGTCACAGTAAGTGGCAAAGCTAGAAAATGAATCCAGTTCTTTCTGGTTCTGAAGCTCTTGCATACTTTTTCTGTATGGCAGCACCATGAAGGCCACAATTCTGTTTCCTTGCTGTCGTCCAGATGCTGCTGGAAAAGTGGTCCACAGGGCAAGTCCTACTCCTCACTCAAACTGCAACATCAAAATCTAACTTCCTTTCAACAATTCACACTGTATGACATGTCTGGAGTCTGCCTGTGAATTAATAATGATTTTCTAAAATCATAAGGCATTAATATTAACACTCCACTACATTAATACCAAACGTGACAGCAAAGCACAGGCAATACTCTACCCTTGTTGACAGCTGCTGTTCTGTCTGCTGGGTTAGACAGTTGTGGTTATGGGTGTCTGCGTGCACAGTTAGGCTGTGCATCAGCACATGTACTGAGTTAGTGATCACTATCACAACATGCTCTATATAAACACCACCACCAAACAGAAATGATCTCTTAGGAACAGACCAATTTGAAACTAGGAATTCTAGCAAATGCTCGAATATGCCCTTTGCACCTCTTCCACATCTTACAGCAGCGAATTTTATCTTTACTTTTGGACTTTTTAATTTTGTCTTCCCATAATTATGGATGGGAAAATAAAATACATCCTGTAAGTGCTCCCATTTCACCACAAAGTTTCAAGAGGACTGAAATACCGTATAATTAGACCACATGTATTCATGCTGGATCTGAAATCCTCTGTATTACCTGACCATCTAACCACTACCCTTGTGTCTGCATTCAATAATAGTTCCTACAGTGCTTTTTTTTAGGGTAAAAAGTACATGCTTGTGACAATCTAAATAATTCTTTATACCTGACCTAACCTCAAATTCTAGTGTCAAGAAGCCTTAAAGATATGTATAACAGGCTGAATTTTGGGCAACCGGTTAACTCTCCATATAATTGCACAGGGTAGTCAGAATGGGAGTGAGTCTTATATTGGGATATATGGATATATAAGTACTTTATATATATATATTGGACATGGCCACCTGGTGCTTGGAACAGCCTTGGGGATAAAGACATGAGCACTAGGGTCAGTGAGGAACTAAAGAAAACTGAACTTTAACAAGAGAATAATGGTCATGCTCTTCATAAAGTTACTAAATCTTGAAAATGAAGCGAGAGATGAGTGATACATTAGGTAGTCATTGGCCATGTTGAAAATGTTGTAAGTCAAGGGAGGACCACATCACACGTATTAGGATGGCTACTATCAACAAAACAGGAAACATGTTGGTAAGGATGTAGAGAAACTGGGACACTTGTGCAGAGTTGATGGCAATGTTGGTGCAGCTGCCATGGAAAACAATATGGCAGTTCCTCAAAAAATTAAACCTGGAATTGCCATTTAAGCATCAATTCCACTCATGGGTACATACCCAAAAGAGATAAAAGACGGGTCACAAAAAGATATTTACAAACTCATGTTCACAGCAGCATTATTCAAAACAGTCAAAAGGTAAAAAGCAAACCAAGTGCCTATCAACAGATGATAGGATAAACAAAATGTGGTAGATACACACAATGGAATATTATTATCTTAAAAAGGGACATCTGACACATGCTACAATATGATGAACCTTTAGGACATATGCTAAGTGAAATAAGTCAGTTACAAAAAGACAAATACTAATGATTCCACTCATATGAGCTGCCTTGAGTCAGTCTTAGAGACAGAAAGTAGAATGGGAATTGGGAGGGGGTGGGGAGCGGAGGAGATTGGGAGTTGTAAATAAGATGAAAAGAGTTCTGTAGATAGATGGTGGCTATGGAAGCACGGCAATGTGAATGTACTTAATACCACAACTAACTCTACACTTAAAAGTAGTAAATTTTATGTTATTTGTACTTTATCACAGTTTTTTTTTTTTTAAATGACAAACTACTGACACATGCAACAATTTGGATGAATCTCAAGGGAATTATGCTGAGTGAAAGAAGGTAATCCCAAAAAGTTATATACTGTATAATTCCATTTATATAACATTCTTAAATGGCGAAATTATAGAAAAGGAGAACAGATTAGTGGTTGCCAGGGCTTGGGACAGAGTAGGGGAGATAGTAGATATGGCTATAAAAGGGCAACAGGAGGGAGCCTTGTAACAGTGATGAAAATGTTCTGTATCTTGACTATTTCAAAGTCAATATGCTGGATGTGGTACTGTACTATTGTTTTGCAAGATGTTGCATTTGGGGAAAACTAGGTAAAGTACATACAAGATCTCTTTGTATATTTTTTACAATTGCATATGAATCTACAATTATCTCAAAAATGTTTTAAAAGTTAATTTTTTTAAATCCAAAGAAACACATTATTATATACCACATAGAAGGAAGATACCCCGTATTTAATAATGCCAAGAAAATTAAAAAGTCAAATAATTTATATCTTAACCATCAGCTCAGCTTTTTGGTAAGAAAAAAATTGTTTTATTTTAAAGAGCTATTTTATTGGACTGAGAGTTTTGGAATTTTTCCTTGGCCAGACCAAAATAATCAGTTTAAAATACTGAGATAATTATGCAAAATAGGAACCACAGGCTTGCCAATAGGTGCTAAAGAAAATTATGTAAGGTCCTAAAAAAAACCCCATTCTAGACAGGGACCAGATTTTAAACTTTTAAATTATGTACTTTGTGCTATACATTTTTCACATCTCATTTTAAATTTCCCAAGTAAAAATTTAAATAAAATCAGTAGCGTACAATTTTAAAACTGTTAACAGAGTTGTTAATTTATACTCCAGAAGGCTCTTCTAGTTTTGGGTAGAATTTTAGAAACGTGGTATAAGTATTAGAAACTCTAAAAGGTAGCTTTATTTCTTTAAAGCAGCATTTTTCAACCTGTGGGTCGCGACCCCTTTGGGGGTTGAATGACCCTTTCACAGGGGTCGCCTAAGACCATCGGAACACACATATATAATCACATTGTTTCTGTGATTAATCACTATGCTTTAATTATGTTCAATTTGTAACAATGAAATTGGGGGTCACCACAACATGAGGAACTGTATTAAAGGGTCACAGCATTAGGAAGGTTGAGAACCACTGCTTTAAAGCTTTTGGTCTACCAAACTCTTCAGAAGTCATTCTGTTTCCCAGGTGCTCATTAATGCCAGGATAGGGTGACTGGAAGTGTGAAAAGAACTGGATACTAAACAGACCGCCCCTAACAATGGAGGGTGTGATCCACAGGGTTATATCTGTCACAAGTGCTCTTGGGGATCTTTGCTACCTTTCCTTAACCCACCTAACCTGTCCCCCCCACCCCCCCACCACAGCCCTTCCCTGAGAAGGTAAGCCTCTGGCCACTATGGCTATGTGGTCCCCCAATTGCGGTACAGATAGCTCGTGCCATGAGATGGGGCTGCCAGTCAAAGGGCACACGGGATGAGCTGGTGGAAATCTTTTCAGCCTAAAGGGCTTAGCAAAAAAGCACTGAAGACTTTTTCCTTATCTGGGCCCCTGCTTTGGGGAGTTATGAGGTTATAATTAGAGATGATGTCATAATTTGGCAGCTCTAGCAAATCTGACATTCTTATCCACTCCTGTAATTAAACTGATTTAATCTCTTCCTATTTTACTTACCAAGGATTTATGGAATGCTAATAACCTTTCCCCCAGCCCCACTCCTATTCCTCTTGCTCCTTATCCGAATTCTTGCAATGTCAGGATATAAAGCTACCCACAGAGTTTGAATTAAATGCCTGTGGCTGCTTCTGGATAAGAATCCTGAGGAAATAAAGAACAACTTCCTTAGAAAGTTCCTCCTCGTAGGTTTCACAAGCCCAGAGGCAGCGAGAAAGTAGAGTTCTTTCCATGCATGCTATCAGGTTTTCCTCTAGAAGTTTGTCATCTGCTTATATTTCACACTGACTAAATGCTTAAAAAGAGTCAAAAGGACAGATCTTTTGGAATCTCTAAGGTAAATTATATTGGTCTATTCCTCGTCGATGAGCTTGGGAGCAAAGCCCAATTTCACTTCATACCCTAATGCTTTTATCTTTCCAAAGAAGTGTCTCCTGGAGCTCAAACACCTCTTTTGTCACGGTGTCTACTTTCTGCTGCAGACGCTGATTCTCCTGCAGAGGAAGAGGGAAGAGAAGTAATGACAGAGTAGAAAGAAACAAGGGAGGGGGTGGAGGAGGAAAACAGAACAAACAGAAAGCTGGCTCAACAAAGGGAAAGGGAAGGTCTGCGAGGAACAGGAGAAGCAGGAGCCGCTTGCTGAAAGGAAGGATGACACCCGTCGTGGAGACAGGCCTCTCGGTGGCTCACCGCTGTAACAGTAAGGAAGGGGGCTGGGAATAAGCGTTCCAACCACAGCGATGTGGCAGCAAGCCAGCTACGGCTTGTGCCTCCAGCTCCGCATGTGGACTCTTCCTGAGAACTGCCTTTTCCAAACATGGAAAACTTACATTTCTAAAGAGGGAAATTCAGATTTGCTTATGATCCTTATCATAAAGAACAACCAGCAGTTTTAAATTTTATTTTCTTAAGCAAAACTAAAAAAAATACAAGAGAGACATATCTCAGCTTCGTCATTTTGAATTTTTGTTAGAATCTATGCTAGAAAGATTATCATGCGTTATAAATGAATACATCAATGTTTAGAAAAACTAGAAATCAGTATTTAGTAATTCTTAAACAACTCTTCTGTTTAGGCAATGATGCTCAATTAGCCTTTTATGTTTAACAGGTTTTCTTTTATGCATTATTGGTAAATTATGATCTCTTACTTTCCTTAGTCACACATTTCTTATTTATTTTACCATGCGATTCTGCAGACCAAAAAGCATTGTTTTGTCATACTCAAGATTTTTCAGTTATACATAAACATGGTTAGTAATATCTAAGAGATGTTAATTCTAAAAATAAGAAACACCTAAAACTAATTTAATATTTTTAAAGTTTGTATACCCAGCACCCTGAGTTTTTAAAGAAACAACAATGAAAAATTATAGAAATCATGCATTACAATTCCTCTTGAATGCCATCATCAAATTAAAAACTAGAATACTTAACTATTTCTAAGCTACTGAATTTGAGAAGCAGTGTTATTACTATTTTTAAATCATAAAAGGGGAAAAGTATATATCTTAATTTAGAAACAGAAGTAACAAGTGGCTGGCACAACGACACACAAAAATACAAAAGGACAAAAAGGGAGAGGATTCACATTTTCAAAAATACCAGCAGGAAATAGAATTTGGATAACATACTTCTTGCCATATATGGAAAAACTAAGACAACTAATTTCCATGTAATTTTATATTTTTAAAAGTTATCTGTGTCTGCATTTAGGATAGTCAAATTTTCCTTGCTTTCAGTAGGCTAGTTTCAATTCAATTATTCTCAAAAATGAAGAAAAAGAACACAAACACACAAACAGAAAAATAGTCATTTCTTTTCATCTATTAAATGGTTATTTATTTAAAATAGTTTTATATTGATTTCAGAGAGAGGAAGGGAAAGGGAGAGAGGGATAGAAACATCAATGATGAGAGATAATCGTGATCGGCTACCTCCTGCACACCCTTTACTGGGAATCGAGCCAGCAACCTGGGCAGTGCCCTGACTGGGAATAGGAGAACCATGACCTCCTAGTTCAGTGATGGCGAACCTATGACACGCATGTCAGAGGTGACACGCGAACTCATGTTTTTGGTTGATTTTTCTTTGTTAAATGGCATTTAAATATATAAAATAAATGTCAAAAATATAAATCTTTGTTTTACTATCATTGCAAATATCAAAAAATTTCTGTATGTGCCACGGCACCAGAGTTAAATTAGGGTTTTTCAAAATGCTGACCCACTGAGCTCAAAAGGTTCGCCATCACTGTCCTAGTTCATGGGTCAATGCTCAACAATTGTGCCACACCAGCCGGGCATAAATGTTGTTGTTTTTTTAAGTCATGTACAGGGAGAGAGATTAAGTGAGGCAGGTACCTAGGTGAAGGAGGGAAAGGGGGTGGGAGGTGGGTGTGGGTGGAAGTGAAGGTGTCTGAGTGCTCTGGGATGTGGATGAGTGAGTGTGGTAAGTGAGGCATCTCCTAGAGATCATTAAGAGATGGCCTTCCTGCTATCATTCACATGTCATCAATACTAAGTTAACATTAGAGCTCTTTGGTAAACACACTAAGATTAATGGGCAGGATCCCTTACCAAGTTACAAAAAACGACAAACTCAAAAGGAAAAACCGCAATTAGAGAAAAACAGAAATGGCATGTGAGGTAATAGACACAGAAGGATGATAAATGCTTTCAAAGATCTTTTAGTGGACCACACTGCTTCCCATTCCTAAAAGAGTTGCCAACACTGATGCTCAGAGTCCCTCCACCAGGAGAAAGTTGAACTCAGCACTGTCCAGCCTTTGCCTTTTTGTATATAAGGTGCCTCCACAATTTTTTATTTTCATTTAGCCACCTCAGAAATGCATCTACCTCAGTGAGGATCAAGCTTCTTATTCCCCCAGAATCATGTTCCAAAAGACAGCATTCACTACATTCCAAAGAATGATGTACTCTGTAATCTTTCCTTTGCCCATTTCCTAAGATGTCTGTAGGAAAGAATGTGCTTAGGAATAAAAGACAATTACAAAAGCTTCTATTATTAAAAGGGGGACTGTTTATAAGGTTCATAGTATTAATTGTTTAAGCCTTTATGTTTCACGTTTGTAAAATTGTAGGGTACAGCCAAATATGAATAGACAAGTAGTAAACTCTTTGTAGTATTTTAACTCCTTTCCCTCCCAATGCATACCCCTCATCCCATTCAATGCATTTTTTCAAAATTAAATATTTCCTCAGTTCATGTACGTACCTCAATAAGCTCATCTCTTTGTCGAAGGCCTTCTTTAAGTTCATCCATTTTATGCTGCAGCACACTACACATATGTTTCTGCCTTTCTAGCTCCTGTTATTAAGCAAAAGATACAGTTTACACAGATAATGGCACACAACAAACCTGAACATCTACAATATAACAACATAGAGGCTAAGCTTGACCTCCAGAAACACCCCTGAACTGCCGGTGCAGACGAACCTTGCTTGAGAGCATTATGCTAGAGAAATAAGTCAGTCATGAAAAGACAAATATATGAGTCTACTTATATGAGGTATCTAGAGTAATACAACTCATAGAGACAGAAAGGAGAATGGTGGTTGCCAGGAACTGGGGGGAGGAGAAAATGGGGAGATATTTACTAAGTACAAGGTTTCAGTGTTACAAGATGAAAAAGTTTTGGACATCTGTTTTACAACAATGTGAATATACTTAACAGTCCAGAACTGTACACTCCAAAATGGTTAAGGTGGTAAATTTTGTTATATGTTTTTTTTTTACCACAATGAAAAGTAAAAATAATTTAAAAATAAAAAGTAAAAAAGCAATTTCTAAATATTGAAATAAAATGCAGGGAACTATATAACCAGTTAGCAATACAAGCAGAGGGACAGAAACTATTTCAAGTAACTTTTAAAAACAATAGTTGGACTATGCGTAGCCTAGCAGTCAAATAACAACCAAACAGAACAAAACGAAAACATAACTATTTTAAGTAATTATATTGTTGGTGGTAACGTTGGTATTGCTATTCTGGGTACTGTGGGATAATGCAATGAGCATAGAATATAACGTAATTACTATCATCCTCAGTGACTTTAAGAACTGAAAGTGGTAGTGTGGGGAAAAAAGAGATGTACATATATATAGGGAAGACTTTAAGTAAAAACCCTAGAGTCCTGAACATGAACTAGAACCATAAGCATATACTCATATTTTGACTTTAAAAACTTTTGTTTTTTAATTATTTTTAAAACTATCCTACATACATGTTCACCTGATGCTAAAAAAGCTTATAAAACAGTGACGAACTTGGTGGCAAGTGCAACCCTAGCAACCATAGTAAGCTATATTGTTAAAATGTGCAGAGGGAAAATTTAATTTCACTAAAAGAGAAGTATGGACAAACAGCTGATTCCAGATCTGTACAGGAAATGTACCAGGTGAGCCTGGAACACCTTCTGTGCTAGATAGCAAAGAAGCTATCAAAAATAGACTCTTGAGCCCTAGCTGGTTTGGCTCAGTGGATAGAGCGTCAGCCTGCAGACTGAAGGGTCCGGGTTCAATTCCAGTCAAAGGAACATGCCCGGCGGTAAGGGCCTGAGGTGGGAGGCAGGAGGCGGTGGGGGGAGGGGTGCGGCGGACTGAAGAGGGTTGATGAGGGGCAAAGGGATATATGTAATATTTTCAACAATAAAAACATTTTTTTTAAATAGACTCTTGTCAAAACTTGGGAATCAACCTGAAGAGGTTCACATTAGTTAAAGGTTGGACAATTTGAAAATCAGAATCTATATATATAAAAACCCAATATGCAAAGTGTCCCCTCGTGAGTTTGACCAACTGGGAGTTCGATCGCTCACTATGAGGCGTGCTGACCACCAGGGGCAGTGCAGAATGAAGGAAGGCCCCAGCCGGAGGCCTGCAGCTGGGGAAGGGAAGCCCAGGCTGGCAACCAGCAGCCACTAGGGACCCTACCCATGCACTAATTTCATGCACTGAGTCTCTAGTAAAATCTATAATTGATTAAAATCATCAAATGTTTGAATACTTGACTTCATAGGTATGACTATAAAAGAATGCTAAACAACCAATTCCTTATTTTGAAAACTCATAAAGTAAAAGAATCAAGTCTTCATCTTGCCCTTCCTATTAAACTGTCTCACCTGATTAGTAAGAGATGAGGGGACATTTCTCTTTAAAGATGGAGTTACACTTTAATTTTCCTCTGCAATTTTAAGAACATCGTTTATAGAGCTCTAACGAAAACCTGTCGATTTCTGACCCATGTCTCCACAATGCCGTTTCTAAATTACTGATTAAAAATTCTCTCCAATCATTTAGAGAACAGATTTTCTTAAAAAATGGGGGAGGGGAGAAGAAAAAGAAGAAACTGAACCATTGCATTGCAAGTCTTTGAAGCTTTGTGGAGTTCTAGCCAGTCAAAACAGGAAGAAATAAGTAATTAACTATAACTGTCCCAATTAAGAGATAGAAAATAAAGATAAAATTTGAGTTCTATTCTATTTTCAGAAACTAAAGAAGGTTACAAGCTTCTCTTTAATAAAATAAATCTTATAAAAATTTAAAAAGAAAAATATTTAGGACCTGTTATGTTCTGTCAATTTCCTTGGACCAATTGGTTTGACTGAAACATCATTCCCAGGTATGCTACATTTTTTCCATTAAGCCCAGCATTTTTTAAATGGCAGATTTTAATTTTCGGATCCAAGAGAAAGGTGTAATACAAGATGAGCAGTTACCTTTGATTTTTCTTCATTTTCTCTATAAAATTCTGCCATCTGTTCCTCTTGTTCTTCAATAACATCCTTGAGGGTATCTACCTGGTAGATCAAATTGTTCTTCTCATTGTCTAACTGTGCATTAGAAACCATGGCTTTCTTGTATTTTTCTTCCACTTCAGACAAAGACTCCTAAAAAAAAGTCCAAGTCATCAGCCTGATACCTAAAACACCATGTTCACATACATATACGATATAGAATATATAACAGGAAAAGATAGCACTGGCACAAACACATGAAGATGCACTTTTGCAAAATACAAGCAGTTTGGGGAACTCCTTGTTTAGTAACATGCACATACAACAGGAGGATGATAAGCCAAAAAGGCCAATGTAAGAACTTTATATGCCCTCTGCTATCCAAGGCAAGAAAATCAAGCAGCAATGTCGCCTCTGAAAGATGAAAAGATGTGTAGACAACTTGTATTTGTCAGAGTAACAAAATGAAGAATCACCAAGGTTTTCAGAAATGTTACTCTTACAGTTTTAACAACAAGCTATTTGGTATTCAGAATGCAATGATATAATAGAATACAGCCTCACTTTATACAAGTTAACTTCGTACTCATTTGAATTTTGCTACTTCCTGGACATTTGTTTTCAGTACTTTCCTGGACTGCATAATGATGCTAATGTAAATGTATAAACATTTATTTCTAGCAATTATTCAACTTTTAGTCATATCAAAATAAGTAAACAATAAAAAAATGATTACTGCCAAAACCGGTTTGGCTCAGTGGATAGAGCATCGGCCTGTGGACTGAAGGGTCCCAGGTTCGATTCCGGTCAAGGGCATGTACCTGGGTTGCGGGCACATCCCCAGTAGGAGATGTGCAGTAGGCAGCTGATCGATGTTTCTCTCTCATCGATGTTTCTAACTCTCTATCTCTCTCCCTTCCTCTCTGTAAAAAAATCAATAAAATATATTTTTTAAAAAAAAGATTACTAATAAAAGAGCTACCACACTCTGGCCGGCCGGTATGGCTCAGTTGGTTGGAGCATCATCCAAGGTGGTACGTTCAATTCCCGGTCAGGGCACATACCCAGCTTTTGGGTTTGCTCCCTGATTGGGGCATGTCTGGGGGCAACCAATAATGTTATCTCTCTCTCTCTCTCTCTCTCTCTCTCTAAAATCAATAAAAAAAGTTTTTTAAAAAGAACTACCAGAAAGTGCCTGAAATTTTATATTCTAAGTTTTCTGCGTAAAATAGCTTATAAGTCTGTTTTTTAATGACTATGTCTAAGTTACTAATGCCTAGTAACTTTTCAAAGTTAAAAAGAAAAAAATATTTCACATAGAAAAAGTCATCACTATTGGAAATAAGTAACTAGTGCAAATGTATATCAAATCAAGATCAATGCTATGGAAATGAGAGTCCAGAACACTTATATTTATGATCAACTGATTTTTGACAAGAGTACTAAGACAACTTGATGGAAAAAAGAATAATGTTTTCAACAAATGGTTTTGGGACAATTGAATATCCACAAGCAAAAGAATGAAGCTGGACTGCTATCTCATATCATATACAAAAATAAACTCAAAATGAATGAAAGACCTAAATGTAAGAGCTAAAACTATAAAACTCTTAAAAGAAAACATAGCCGTAAATATTCATAAACCTGGAGTAGGCAATATTTTCTTAGACACGACAACAAAAGCATTATCAATAAAAGAAAAAATAGAACATAAAAAATTTTAAATGTTTGTGCTACAAACAATACCATTAAGAAAGTAAAAAAACAACCCATAGAATGGGAGGAAATATTTATAAATCTTGTCTGATAAAGGACTTGTATCCAGACTATATAAAGGATTCTTACAGGTCAATATTAAAAAAGACACATAATTCAATTTAAAAATGGGCAAAGATTTGAATAGATATTTCTCTAAATGTACAATAAGCACATGAAAACATGCTCAACATCATTAGTAATTAGAGAAATACACATCAAAACCACTTCAGAGCTACCGGGATGGCTATAACCTACATGGCTATAACAAACAAAAACAAAACAAAGCAAAACCAAAACCAAGTATCAGTGAGGATATGGAAAAACTAGAACCCTCATACATTGCTGGTGAGAACGTGCAGCTACTTTGGAAAATAGTTTGGCAGATTCTCCAAATGGTAAATACAGAATTATCATATGACCCAGCAACTCTATTCCTAGGATTCTACCCAGGAGAAATGAGAAGATATGTGTATATAAAAACGTGTACACAAAAATATTCAAAGCAGCATTATTCAAAATAGCCAAAAATTGGAAACAACCCAAATGTACATCAATTGACAGATAAACAAAATGTGGTAAATCCAATAATGAAATATTACCCACACACATTAAAAAAAAATAAAAAAATACACACAGACACCACAGATACATGTTACAACATGGATGAATCTTGAAAATATTAAGCTAAATGAAAAGTCAATCACAAAAGACAACATATGGTATAATTCCATTTATATGAAATGTCAGAATAGGCAAGTCCACAGAGACAGAAAGTAGATTAGTGACTACCCAGGGCTGAGTGTGTGAGTGGGAAATAAGAAGTGGGAAATGACTGATAGAGGTTTCTTTTTGGGAAAATAAAAATGTTCTAAAATTGGGTTGTAGTGATAGTTATATTACTCTGCGGCTCTGCCAAAAAACATTGAATTGTGTACACTGTCAATGAGTAAATTTTATGGTATGGAATTATATCTCAGTAAAGATACACACACACTTAATGAAGTTCAATAAACTAGGATTGTATTAACAGGCAACATTTATTCTAGAATTGGGAACAAATATAATCCAAATAAAAAATATGCCCTGACCGATATGGCTCAGTGGATAGAGCGTCGGCCTGTGGACTGAAGGGTCCCAGGTTCGATCCCGGTCAAGGGCAAGTACCTTGGTTGCCGGCACATCTCCAGGGGGGGGTGTGCAGGAGGCAGCTGATCGATGTTTCTAACTCTCTATCCCTCTCCCTTCCTTTCTGTAAAAAATCAATAAAATATTTTTAAAAAAATATAAGCAAAGTCAACTGTATAGTAATTTAAATATGGTAATATCTTAATATAATGGAGAGTTTAGTTAGGTTGATTCTGATCCATCTTAAAGGCTAATAGCATCCAAAGTTCTCCTCACAACTCAGTCCATACAAAATGAAGCATAACTGCATGAACACTGGAATCTAAGGTAGTTCAAGCAGCAAATGCAAGATGCAATATATAACACAAGAAATCTGACATAAAACTTATGTAATGTACTCCTTTATTTTTTATTTTTTAAATATTTTTTATTGATTTTTTACAGAGAGGAAGGGAGAGAGATAGAGAGTCAGAAACATCGATGGGAGAGAAACATCGATCAGCCGCCTCCTGCACATCTCCCAGTGGGGATGTGCCCGCAACCCAGGCACATGCCCTTGACCGGAATCGAACCTGGGACCCCTCAGTCCGCAGGCCGACGCTCTATCCACTGAGCCAAACCAGTTTCGGCTGTAATGTACTCCTCCTTTAAACAAGATCACAGACAACTGTTTCAAATGTAAGTATCAAAGTAGCAGTGATTTTGATCTAGCTCACACAGGGATACACATTAAGAATTAGTTTTACTTAAATACACCTAAGGCAGTGATTTTCAAAGTGTAGGTTCTGAAGGAGCAGCAATAGCATTATCTGGGAATTGAATAAAAATGCAAATTTTAACCGCCATCCCAGACACATTAAATAAGAAAATCTGGGAGTAGAGTCCGGCAACCTGTGTTTTAACAAGACTCAGATAATTCTGGGTGAGGGAAAGTGGGCGAAAGCACCCAAAGGCAGACATACTTAAAGAACAAAGTAATGAACAATGACCCAGCATCCTTTTTAATAGGATACAGATACATCACATCCTGTGCTTCAATCAGGTATTTTAAATGATTTTTCTCCCACTTAAAAGTCATTCCAAGATAAATATAACCTGAAGTTCAATAATACACTGACCATAAATTAAGAAAAGTGATCTTATCTGTTTAAAGTCTCAGATAAATTTAATCTGTTCTTTTGTAGCCTTCAAAAAATGCCATACATGGTAGATCTAAGGTAAGAAAAAATGTTTTAAATACAATAAATAAACAAGTAAAGATGCCTGAGTGGCTTGCTTGCTTTCCTGATACATTATATTACACACGAGATTTAACATGAATGTATTTAATGTGCTGGCTTTTTCCCCTTGATCCAAGATATTTCCAAAACCTTGAAAGCAGGGGCAGATTAAATCCTGAAAATTAGAGCAGTAAGACTAACTGAGCACAGTGGAGCTCTATGTTTCCTCATGTTTACTGACAACATCACTTTGCCACACCAGCAGCTTCCAGACTTCCCTCAAGGGCAGTCTCCATAGGACTTCCCTTCCCACGCTTTCTGATCTAAGTCTCACCTATAAGTTCCTTATGAACAATAATCACCTGCATGAAGATTTTGGCTGGTAGCTGGGCTACTTCAAATCACACCAGGGAGGCAGATGAAACCCTGGCCCACTATCCAGAGTCAGCTTTCTGAATGCCCTGCTTATGCTTTTTTAGAGGCCTGCTGTGTTTTCAGTTTTAAACAGGGATATGCATATGTTCAGAGAAACTTAATTTCCTCATATGAGGCTTGAACTTCATAATAAAACATAGGGAAGATAACCAAGTGCCATTTACAACCAAAGTGTCTGCCTCACATGATCACTTGCACTGAAAACTGGCAGCCATCCTTGCTTGGACAAGGTAAGGCCCAATTACACTGATCTCCAAATTCGTTAAGGCACTGAATCTGAGTCATCCTTTCTGACCTATAGGTTAAAAACAACAAAGAAAGAACGCACAGGCTTCATGCTTCAGAGTCCTTCCTCCAGAGGGAATATTTACAACAATGCTCTTAGATCCTTCTTCCCTCTGCCTTTAACAGAATTTGGTGACAGACACAGGCAATACTCTCTCATTTACCTTGGAAGAATTTTAAGGTCAATTCACAGTAAAAAAATAAATAAAAATAAATAAAATAAAAAAATTCTTATAATACTTTTTAGGTGTTTGCCCAATTCAATTTGGTATGGCTAAGACACTATTTTACAAGGTTTAAAAACTGTAAGGTATAATATTATTGAATAGTCCAAAAATCATATACTAAACATTTAAACATAAGCAGAGATTGGAAGTTCGCCTTTCCTATGCATTGCAAGCTAAGCACATGCTTGAAAGACGAACACTGTTAGTGAAGCTATGTGCAGTGGGGTTAATAGAACTCGTGAAGCCACCATTACCAACACTTCTGCGTACAGACAGCATGCTTCGGCTGCAGAATGGGCCCTGATACCTTTAGTTCTTTAAGCCCCTGCATGTATCTCCCTTCTACATCCTGTATCTGGTCCTTAAGGTCATAGATATCCTGCAGGACATAGGAATGAACCGTTGCATAAAACCATCCACAAACATATCTTAAGTCTCAAAGAATTCAGATGAAAATGTGAATTGCAATGGAATATTCCAGAATAAAAGCCAAGAAAATCAGAGTACACAAACGTAAATGCCACTCCCAACCACTACAAAGGGCAAGCAGATCAGGTGACAGCGGGGCTGGAGAATGTATCTAAGGAGTTAAACATTTTGAACCCATGTTGAAACAGCATTAGCAAATGGGGGTATATAGAAAAGAGAAAATTACATAAATTATAACATTTTAACATGAATTTTAGAAATTTATAAATCACTTAAATATTTAGCATAATCTTTAGCTAGAACTAGTAAAATATGTAGTAAATTAATTCTAAGCAGCAAATTTTACTGACTCATGCAGAAGCTTTTTAAAATGTAATAAATGGATATCAACAAAGTTTTCTTTCAATAACTTGGTTACTGATCACAATTAATTTTGGAGAAAGAAAGTAAACAGAGGGAAGTTAAACATAAAACTTTTCAACACAATGTCAAATGAGAGTATCCTAAGGACCCCAAGCATTTGCTCCAAATGTTACCATAATCCTTATAAGGAAAGTGAAGCAGGTTGCATTTTAAATGGAAAATACTGTTTCTCTTAGTCCTGGCCCTGCTATGGATGCTTGATTTAGGTGGGAAATAACTGACTCAGGGCCCTAAATATAATTCTGTAATTATAGGCAGGAACAATTATCCAAGGCCAATATACACAGTTTCTGTATTGTACTTCCTCTGCCCCATTCATTCCCTCCTCAGTGGGTTTGTCTGTCTTTTATTCATTGATTCATTCAACAGACATTTATTGAGGTTCTGATAGGAGCCAATTACAAAAATCTCACTTCAAGGAAATCATTCTCTTGAAGAAATACAAGTAAAGAGCAAGCACAAGCAAAGTCTGAGGCTGGAAAGAGAACAGAAAAATTAAACACTCTCTTTCCTTTCAGATCAAAGTCACATTCTCAAACTGTATTAATAATTTTCTCTTAAAGAACTCATACTCCTTTTCTTTTTACTGCATCACATTAAATGTTAAATAGTTTCAGTATACTAGTATTCTGCAAAGAAGTCAAAAAATTGTTTCTAAAAAGCCACCAAAAATTGTGGTTTACCCGCAATTCACTTAATGAGGTGTCTGGATCTATTAAACTGCTGGTGTCCCCGCTTCCTCGTCTGGATGAGTTTCCACTTAGAGGGGTTGTTGCTGAGGCAGAATTTCGAGATGAAGGCTAGAGAAAAGAAATATGACACTTCTAAGTCTTGCTTCTTTAAAAATGTTTGCTGTAGAAACTAAAAAAGGCAGGGTGGTGAAGGAGATCTAACAGTGTGGACAGAGAAGTTACCAAAGTGCCACCCACAGGCAGTTCAGGTTGGCTTTGGGGAGGGGCACCCAGAGAAGGGCTCAGGCACTATAAGCATAACTCCTGTCACTCAAAACATTTTAAAGGCATCTAGAATTCATAATAACTAAGAAGGAAATAGTTGTGTAAGAGTTGTTTGTTTTCTAAGTTTATCTTTGCTACACTGTGAACAATACTGGGGTGAACACATCAGGTTAATTTTTAGATTTAGAGTTTTGTAATTGGTATGCTAATTAGCAGTCCTCTTATTTATTTCCCTGAAGCTGCTTCTTTAGGATCTTTTCTTTTTGTAATATTTTGTTAGAGTTGGAGATGCTATTTGCAGCTGAGAGCAACAACATCATGCATCACTATGATTTAGACTGCCCTTCCCACAATTAGTTGAAATGGGTGATTACGCTGTTGGATTAAAAAATGGCATAGATCTGTGCTGTCCAAAACAGTAGCCACAAGCCCAGTGTAGCTATTGAGCACCTGAAATGTGATTAGTCCAAGATGAGATTATTTTAAAAGTGCAAAATATATACCAGATTCCAAAGGCTTAGTGCAGAAAAAAAAACAATGTAAAATATCTCAATACATTTTCATATTGATTATGGTGAAAATATTTTTGATATTTGGGATAAATAAAATATATTATTTAAATTAATTTTACCTCTTTCTTTTACTGTTTTAATGTAGCTACTAGAAAATTCAAACTTACACACATGTGGCTTACTTACATTGGTGGCTTGCACTATATTTCAACTGGACAGAACTGGTATATCTTTTTTGGATACAGCATAAAAGTAATCCTAATAATTTCCTTAAGATGACTATCAAAAAATACTTCTGGAAGAAAGTTAGGGACTTTGACACAAAGCAACTCCCAGAAAAAAAAGTTATTTTACTTCAAAGAAATAATTTATCTGAAAGGGGAAAAAAATCTCAGCGAGTGTCAACCACCATTCCTAAAGACACTTCATTTGCAGTGTCTTTGGTCCTTCTTTTCAGGACCAAATTCTAGAGGAATGAAAATCAAAACAACAGCCAAAAGCTTAGGAGGTGACATTCAGGGAAATAAAATGCAGTGTCTTTTCTCTTCCCAGTGCTTCACATGATTCAACCTCAGAGGAATTTGGGGGTCAAGGACAGGAAATAGATGAAGAGAGGAAGAGGAGCTCCATCAGCTCAACTGTAGTAAAATCAAGAATGAAAGTAACTGTAATTGACCTTGAGTTTCATTCCCTTAGGACTTTATATACTCACTCTTGTGTAATTTTCAGCATACTGTTTGTCAGATTTCTCATCCAACTAGAAAAGAACAGAGATAAAAATCAGGGAAGATGCTTAGGCATGTTGATTTTTTTAGGGGGGAAAAAAGAAGTGACCTCATTTGAGTTCTCCAAGTTCAACTGATGTTTGGAACCTAAAAGTAAACATGCTAAAACTGAAATAAAAGTTGAAATATATAAGACAAAATGTCAAGAACTTAAATTCTTACCATAAGGAAGACATTAAGCAAGCAAGCAAGCAAGCTCTTCTTTAGCAAAAGTTTACAACTTTTAAATAGATTTTCTTTTCATGGAATTTGAACACATTAAAGAAAACTATACATAAACTTAAATTTTAGTATTGCAAATGTTAATACAAAAAAATGTGTACACATCCACAGGAAAAGTGTGATACAACCAAAAGCTAAAAACTTTATTATCTAAACATTATTAGGACATAGGACACATAGATAAGACTAGTAAACTTAGCCAAAAAAGTTCCGATTGGACTAAAGCATGTTCAATATATCATCAAAAACAATTTCCCCACGGCATTAAGGATTCAGTTGTTTGTCTTTTTGTTCTATTTTGTTTTGGGGTGGCATTTTTTTTGTTTGTTTTGTGTTGTTTTTTTTGTCATACATACAAACATTTTTTTTTTAAATGAAAGAGCACAACAAAAGAGTATTCAAAATAAGCCTTTCCCCTACTACATCATATCCTGACCTCCAATTCTCAATCCAAGAGCAACCATCTCCCAAGTCTTTAAAAACATTCTAACAATAGTGTCCCAAATACATTCTATATCTTCTTTTTTCTCTTATCAAGTTTCAAAGATTAGGGAAAGTACTTCATTTTTCTTCATAGCATTTATTGCTTCCTGACTGATATTAAATAATTTACTTATGTTTCTCTCTTTGACATAAGCTCTATGTCTGTGTTTTTTTCTGCAATCCTAACACCAAGAATAGCACCTGGCATATAGAACTCAAAATTTGTTGGATGAATGAAAAATTACTCTTACACCATCTATACTTGTAAACTGACCTCTATTTTAACAGTTGTATATGCACTAATATGCTGATAGGTTTTCAGGCTGTTTTAGGGAGACAGTGTTTCAAGAAGTGAGGTACCTCGCCCTAGTCGGTTTGGCTCAGTGGATAGAGCATCGGCCTGTGGACTGCAGGGTCTGGGTTTGATTCTGGTCAAGGGCACATGCCCAGGTTGCGGGCTCAATCCCCAGTAGGGGGCGTGCAGGAGGCAACCAATCAATAATTCTCATCATTGATCTTTCTATGTCTCCCTCTCCCTTCCTCTCTGAAATCAATTAATATATATTAAAGAAGTGAGGTACCTTAAAGGTTTAGTCAAAAACTCTGACTTTACAGCTGAGGAAAGAGAAATTCAGAGGTGAAAGGTTGAACAACTACAAAATGTCAGATCTGAATCCAGATCTGTTTTGTGAATTTTAGTCCAAGTATTCATATTTACTTCTATATACTGTCCCAATTACAACTGGTGTGAAAAAGTCACATAGAGATTTAACTAAATAAAAATATATCCAGACTCCAGCTACCAAACCAACCCTCCCAGCCCAATCTAGAGAAGAGATTTAAAAACTTTCTTTCTTAGTTAATTATTAAAATACAAAACGTCATTATTTCTGGCTCTTTTCAGACCACTTCACTCTAACTTCCTCATATTTTCAAGTTTTTCTGTTCTTTTTCATTACATTATTGCATTCATTTTCTCAGTAAATACCTTTTATTATGAGTACTATATATCAATAATATTAGTACTACCTTAGACTTTGAACTCTTTTTGCTACTTCTTGCTGTAATACTCTAAGAAGAAATTGATTTCAGTTTACGCTGATTTTTTAAAACTACATATGAAATGTTTTATAACAATCAGGCAATGACAGTTTTTATATTGGCATTTTTTGCCATAAAAAAGGAATAATCTTCCATTACATCTATACTAGTAAAATACATTGCCTAATATTTAATATGTTGTTCTTTAGAGTGAAAGAAATACTATACCTAAATAAACTGCCTTATTTTCCTCAGAGAACCTTCCAACCCTCTTCTACTAATGAACTAAGGAGAAAAACAGAGCATTCAGAAACATTTTTCTAGGCTGATTTGAAATCCTGTCTCATATCTCCCCTCTCACAAAAATTGCCCCCAACCCTCCCATTTTTTAATAGTCAACTTGGAATAAACTTACATTTTGGAGGTTGCATCACTGACCTAGTCCATCGCAACATTGATTCTACTGCTTTCACTGTCTTCTGACAGATCCCAATTGTCGCAACATAAACTGGTGATGTGCCAAACCTCAGGGATTGTAAAGCCAGCAAAAAATGCCTAGAGCAGCCATGCCGCAGTCCAGTTATTTTGGCTGCAGTGACTTGGCCAGAGACTCTTCAGTTCTGTGCTCAGCCCTTGTGCTACATTATGTGCTGCACTGCGTTTCAACAACATGCTAGCTGAAACCTGGTATTCTAAAGCCCGGTGCTGTAACAGCCAGGAGAGGAGGTCTACACAGCTGCATTTCCCAAAGAGTATGCCAGATCCTGAAAGGCTTTTTAAAGGAAAAAAAATGTAACTGTGTTTACTGTATTAAAGTATAAAATAGGGAAGGGTTGAAAAAAGGGTACAAATCTTCAGCTATAAGATGAATAAGCTCTGAAGATCTAATGTAAAACATGGCAACTACAGCTGATTTTAAAAATTGTATATAAGTAACATGGAAAAAAAGAATATGCACTCATATGAAAAATGACCGTAGATTAGTGAGAAATCAGAAAACAAAGGCTGTATGCACTATATGATCACAATTCTGTAAAACAAGCAAGTTAAACTGCAATAGTGAAAATTAATGAAAATAATCAAATTGCTAAGAAAAAAAAAACTAAGCAAAGCTTTTATTTTGCCCTAGTAAGGCCTTGAGGACTTGTTCATTAATATTAACTATAGCCGACTAGTCTCAAAAAATTTCAAGTAAACATTATGCCACTGTGCTCTTAAATAATTAAATAGGTAATTTTCCCATCAAGAAAAGGGCACTTTTCTCCTTACTGGTTGTAAATAGAGAGTCAACTAACAGGCTTGTAATATTTCATATTAGTATTAATGTACAAAAAATGAGTGTACATGATGGCAAACTTTATATTGCAATTTTAAAGTTCAAAAGTAATATTTTCTTTTTTTTTTAAATATATTTTATTGATTTTTTACAGAGAGGAAGGGAGAGAGATAGAGAGTCAGAAACATCGATAAGAGAGAAACACCGATCAGCCGCCTCCTGCACATCTCCTACTGGGGATGTGCCCGCAACCCAGGTACATGCCCTTGACCGGAATCGAACCCGGGACCTCTCAGTCCGCAGGCCGACGCTCTATCAACTGAGCCAAACTGGTTTCGGCAAAAGTAATATTTTCTTAAAGAATTTCAAATTATCAAGTAGTAAACAAAGTCTTAAATATCTTTCCCATATTTCAGTGATAAATACTTTTGCCTTATGTATGTCTGGGACATCTGAAAATGCTTTGCTCTTGACATTATATAGATTGTTTCTCTTGAAATCTAAATTCCTTGATGATTTGTTAAAATTAGCACATGTGAGAAATATTTCTTAGAATATTTATCTTGCCCTGGCCAGTGTCTACAGTGGTTAGAGCACTGACCTACACACCAAAGAGCTGCGGGTTCGATTCCTGGTCAAGGACACATACCTGGATTGCAGGTTCCATCCCCATTCCCAGTCAGGGCATGTGCAGGAGGAAAACAATCTCAACCTCTCTCTCTCTCTCTCTCTCTCTCTCTCTCTCTCTCTCTCTCTCCCTCTCTCTCTCCCCCCCCCCTTCCTCTCTCCCTCTCTCCCATTCTCTCTGAAAAGCAATAGAAAAAATATCCTCAGGTTAGTATTAACAAAAAAATAAAAAAGAGTATATATGCTGTTAAATCTTTGAAACTCTGCTTCTTCTTCAAAGATTAAGAGGACCTTTAAACTTTACTTTAACCTATGGCTACTTAGTTTTACAGAAAATTTAAAGTATTTATACTATAGTTTGTTTAATATAATCATTAGATTATAATTCTTTGTTAACTTCTAATTTCCATATACTGACTTGATAATGCTATTCAGAAATTCTGTTTGGGGAAAAAGAAAAAGATCTGATTCTCCAAGTATAAGAGTGAAGGGAACAGGGAAGGTTGGGGGCCGGGGGGTAGGTAAGAGATCAACCGAAGGACTTGTATCCATGCATATAAGCATAACCAATGAACACAAGACACTGGGGGGTAGGGGAGGCCGGGGGAATGTTAAGGGAGAAAAAAAAGGAGACATATGTAATACTCTTTGTAATACTTTAAACAATAAAACAAAATTTTAAAAAAAAAAGAGTGAAGGGAACAATTAATTTAATACTCTCCTGAAAGGAAACAGGCCAAGGATTCCATTCGGAAATGGTTTAATTATTTTTTCCCCAGAAATGGTTTATTATTAATAATCAGTAAAACTGAGATGAGCACATTTACATTCTTTTCCTTTAATCCAGCCTGACCTACAGGACAGAAAGGAACACAGTGTAGAAGACAAGACAAGAGGCTGGAATAACATAATACGGTGTATATCAGGGCCTGGCACTCTTTTAGCGCCTCCTAGCTAGCGGTCATTAACTAGCTGACTATATACATATATCTGATCCACAATGGAGAAGCCAGAAAATACCTTTTAAATTTTTGAACTTATGGTCAACATTTTAAAATCTGGATATTTCACATAAAAATGCCTATTTCCAGCTTATCTTTTTAAAAATTCTGTGTGTGTTGGGAGTGGGAATAAGCTTACCAACATCAAGTCCACTTTTTATTTGTCTACAATGAGATGAACTATAGGATACCCTTTAAAGGAAATATTAGAGACAATTTTTTTTTTTATCTAGAAAGATGACCAGCAAATAGTGTAGGCTTTGCCAAGAGGCAAAATTAAGGATATTATATGTATAGGTTCTTAGATAAACATTTAAAAATATAAAAACCACAATAAATTGAAACTTTTTGAATGAAAACAGCATTTTAGCTGTAGTGATGAAAAATATATATACACATATATACCACTGACTCACAAGCTATAAAATTACAAGAAGCTGACCCGATATGCAACCTGCTCTAGAGAATCTTTTGCTTATGTGATTAGGTATATAGCATGATTTGCTATACATACAAGCCATGTATATTGTGTGTATGTATATCAAGTCATCATATTATACACCTTAAATATGTACAATTTTTATTTTAAAACTTGTAAATAAATCAAAATAACTACCTGGGGAAAGAAAAGTTATATTTAATTAGTAGGGGCAAGGAGAGATTTTTTTAAAATTGTCAACATTTTCACTTCTGTGTAGGCACTAAAATAAATACGAAATACATGTAAGAACTACATGACCACTAATTCAGACATCACAAATTAGAGACTAGTAGAATTAAAAGTTTTTAAGAGATAAAGTAAACACAATCAATTAAATTTGTTTACATCTTGATAAAAACAGGGAAGGTACTACGTGAATCAAAAAAAGGCATTATTTCAGGGGAATCAGAAAAAGGCATTATTTCAGGGGAACCAGGAAAAGGCATTACTTCAGGGGAATCAGAAAAGGGCATTATTTCAGTCTTCTAACTGTGTGCAGAGATTCCTTGATCTGACCCAGGGTGAGATGGGAGTGCTACACAGCCAGGTTTGAGAGCCAACAATGCAGAATACTTACAGACTACACTTAAAATTACTTTCTGTGATTAAAGTCACTCAGAAATAGCTATTTAAATACAATCCGTGATGTTCTGAACATAAATAATCATCTCTCCATTAAAAAACTAACTTTCCTGTGAAGAAACACTGCCTCTCCTCTGCTTCAAAGTGTTTGACAATCAGGAGCGTGCTGGTCCAAGGGCAAAG
Organism: Myotis nattereri; assembly: GCF_964212035.1. Taxonomy (NCBI): domain Eukaryota; kingdom Metazoa; phylum Chordata; class Mammalia; order Chiroptera; family Vespertilionidae; genus Myotis; species Myotis nattereri. The sequence continues at coordinate 51,750,318 of NC_138089.1, forward strand.
CAACACTAAAGCAGCAACAGGGGTAATAGGCTGTTAGATAAACCAGGCAAGTGGAGAGCTGCTGGGGGGGGGGGGGGTCCTTCATTAAGACAAGTGCCCCACATCTGGGGCACTTGTCTTTCCTAAAGTCAGTCCATGATGAATGTGAAAGCAGTGGATAGGCATTTCTTCACAGCAATGCTATAAACCAAATGTTTAAGATCTATTCAGATTCTTCCCAATTACTATAAATTAGTGACACTTTACTAAGTAGTATATTTTATTGTTCAACCTCTAAAGTTCACCCAGAACTTTATAGATGTACTAGGGGCCCGGTGCATGAAATTCGTGCACTGGGTGTGTGTGTGTGTGTGGGGGGGGAGTGTGTCCCTCAGCCCAGCCTGCCCCCTCTCACATACTGGGAGCCCTCAGGCGTTGACCCCCATCACCGATCGCAGGATCGGCCCCTTGCCCCCCATCACTGGTTCTGTCCCCCACCCAGGCCTGATGCCTCGGCCAGAGGAGTTGACCCTCATCACCCTCCGATCACCAATCACCAGATCGGCCCCTTGACCAGGCCTGAGGCCTCCGGGAGAGGTGTCAGGCCTGGGCAGGGGACCCCCAGCTCCCCGCGGTTGCAGGCTCCGCCCCTGCCCAGGCCTAACGCCTCTGGCCTAGGCGTCCGGCCCGGGCAGCAGGGACCCGCAGCTGCAGCGGCCCCGCGATCATGGGTTTCGCTTTAGGCCCAGGCAAGGGACCCCTAGCTCCTGGGACTGCCAGCTTCCACCGTGCCCAGCTCCCATCGCTGGCTCCACCCCTACTTCCTGCTATCACTGGCCAGGGCGGCAAAGGCGCCTGATTCTCCCATCATGGCTGGGGGGCAGGGCAAAGGCGGCCCCAGGGCCGCCTTTGCCCTGCCCCCCAGCTCTTAGCTCCCCCCTGGGTTTCCGATCACTGTCAGTGGCAGGGGGCTTCTTCCTGCTTTCCCTTTCGCCTCCCTGCATTGTGCCTACATATGCAAATTAACCGCCATCTTGTTGGCAGTTAACTGCCAATCATAGTTGGCAGTTAATTTGCATATAGCCCTGATTAGCCAATGAAAAGGGTGCACCGTACGCCATTTTTCTCTTTTATTAGTGTAGATGAAAGCAAAAAGGGAAGAAAAATTTTAAGATCGATCAGAAATATCTAAATATGGGCTAGGTATTAGATGGTTTTAAGGAATTCTTTTAAATTTCATTAGGTAAAATAACGGTATAGTGAGTATGAAAAAACTTCTCAAAAGTTCAGTAGAGAGACATACTGAACTGTTTATTGGGAAATGACACGATGAATGGGATTTGCTTTAATATAATTCAGGGGGGAAAGGAGGACAAGGGGAAGAAAAAGACGAAACAAAATTGGCAAAATACTGGTAACTGCTGCAGCTGCTGATGGGTTTTCATTTTATGGGGGAAATTTTCAACAGAAAAGTTTTTTAAAAATCAGAACATATCAATATATACATTCCAAAACAAAACAAGTAACATATTTCATGCTAGTGTGTTCAAATAAATATTTCCTGGGCAGTAAATTGAGTTCCTAGTTTTAAAACAGCTAACATATTAGACTTTAGTTACACGCCTGAGACAACATAAGCACCCCATGCAATCCACTCACGCTGCTCAAATCCAGGACACTGGCATCATCCACCTCAGAGACAAAGCTCCCCCTGCGATTGGAGCGACTGAAATAATCAGCAGCAGAAACCTTTCAGTCAGGAAAAAATGAGATGCTTTAGAAGTTAAGAAAAGAGAGAAAAGAATAAGAACACTGGCACATGGGGGGAAGTCTTTTTGGTGTGTGATAAAGTATCATGAAATGAAATGAAATGAAGAAAACTACTGCAATTAGCCTAATCTAAAAAGTAAAAAGGAAATGTAAAGGGCTTCCTAAATAAAATCCCAGCTCCCTCAAATAAGCTTTATTCATCCCAACTGGAGTTCTATAAAGATCACGTGCTGCTGCCTGAGGCCAGCACACTTTCCTGTGTTTAAGACATGTATCTCCAGGAGGATTCTAGTATAATATCTACCTAAAGCCTCTACTACATTTCACACATTTATTATCCATTATAACTATCAACTCTGTTAAGCACATATATGCTGAATGCAAAATTATTTTTGCATTACCCCATTTCCACAGTTCCCTCTAAAGACCTGGAACTGCAGAACACAATAATGAAAGAAGTACATGGCCTCCTTAGGTTCCCCAAACACCCAGTCATTTCCCACCTTAGACTCTGGCACTGACTGGGAAGGCTCTTCCAGCTCTTCAAGCAGCTGGCGCCTCACATTTCACATCTCAGCTCAAAGGTCACTTCCCCCAGAGAACCCTTCTCTATCCAAAGGGACACAGGCACACATACACCACACCCTCAGTGTTGCCTATCTTATCACCTGCTTGTTCTCTTCACAGTCCCAGGGCTGCTTTCTTTCTGTTCCTTTCTTTACTAGTTTATTTTCTATTTCTTTCACTAGGATATAAGCTCCATGAAGTCAGAAATCTGGGCTGGCTTATCCTTATTCCCAGCACTTAACACAGTGCCTTGCATATAATAGGTACTTCATAAACACTTGTTGAATTAATAAATGACAGTTTTCCCCTCACTCATCAGCTATTCCTTACTCAGCTTGGATCACCTTGCTTAAAAACTCTTCCATTCTCTGGGGACCCAGTGCCCCCGAGCCCTCTGCTGCCCTCACTGGGCCACCAGCAGCCGGGCCCACTATAAGTATATATTATAAATAATGCAAAGAAAGATAAATGGTCTTACAGAGGAAAAAAACAAAACAAAAACAACCTCTTCCCTTCCAGGAAAGAAATATGGAAGCCCATCCACAGAGACAAAGAAGGCTTAAAACTATAAAGTTTTGCCAAGGGTTATATGATCAAGCAGTAATAACTTTATTCATAGTAACAGTAATACTTGTTTGATTTACAAATACCTAATATTTTATTTGTACCTACTGTCTCAGAATTTTGAGTTATTTTCTATATAGTAATTCATTTAATCCATATATTAAGCCTACCTACAAAGATATTAACATCCATTGTAAAAATAAAAAAATTGACATTACCCCAGCCAGTGTGGCTCAGTGGTTGAGTGTCAACCTATGAACCAGGAGGTCACTGTTCGATTCCCCGTCAGGGCACATGCCCAGGTTGTAGGCTCGATCCCCAATGTGGGGCATGCAGAGGCAGTCAATCAACACACAAGAGGTGTGTTAGTCACCTCTTATCATTAATGATTCTCCCTCTCTCCCTCTCCCTTCTTCTCTGAAATCAATAAAAATATATTTAAAAAAAGAGAAGAAACTGACATTAACACACTAATAAGTTGTAAAAGTGGTTCAGGCCCAGGCACCATTATTTTAAAGTCCCTCTCCTTCTATTAAGAAGTACAAATCAGGGCACATGCCCAGGTTGCGGGTTTGATCCCCAGTAAGGGGCATGTAGGAGGCAGCCGATTGATGATGCTTCTCATAGATGTTTCTATCTCCCTGTCCTTGTCTTTTCCTCTCTCTCTAAATATCAATAAAAACATATTATTTAAAAAAATACAATTATAAAAATAGTCATAGGGATGTAAAGTACAGCATAGGGAATATTGTTAATATTTTAGTACCTATGAATAGTGTCAGATGGGTACTAGACCTTTTGGGGTGATCAATTCATAAAGTATATAAATGTCTAATCACTATGTTGTACACCTGAAACAGTGTCAACTGTAATTGAAAATTTAAAAAATAAAATCCCTGACTTTCTACCCCATCACTTTTTGAGGTGCTTTCAGATAGATGTTTTGGACTTTTCTTTCTCCTTCAGCTTTGAGTGTGAGCACTAAATTGGCTTGCTAATGGACCAGAACTGCCTTTAATTAGACTGCTGGGTTTTGTGTGTGTGTGTGTGTTTTTTAATCCTCACCGAAGGATATTTTTCATTGATTTTTAGAGAGTGGGAGGGGGTGAGATATAGAGAGAAACATCGATGTGAGAGAGACACACTGATTGGTTGTCTCTTGCATGCACCCAACCAGGCCTGGCCTGGGGAGGAGCCTGCAACCTAGGTACATGCCCTTGACTGGAATCAAAACGGGGAACCTTCAGTCTGCAGGTCAACACTCTATTCACTGAGCCATACCGGCTAGGGCTAGACTGCTGTTTTGTTTTGTTTTGTTTTGTTTTGTTTTTGACAACAAATCTCACAAACACTTGGTGTTTCCTTCTCTATGAAACTTCAAGTTTACAATCTTTCATAAAACACAACTCATTAAATGGCCTTCTTCTATTTTTCTTTAAGGAATTCTAGCCTCTTAGTTATTGGGCTCTTTTTTCTAGCTCTAAGCTGACACATCATCCTCACCAATGTACTTTTCAAATTAATTATTAAATAAAGCAAAAATGTCATCAGCTCCATAAAACTTCCAGCTTTATTAAGAGAGTAACCTGAAATTATATAATTATTATTTTTTTAAATATATTTTATTGATTTTTTACAGAGAGGAAGGGAGAGAGATAGAGAGTTAGAAACATCGACCAGCTGCCTCCTGCACACTCCCCACCGGGGATGCGCCCGCAACCAAGGTACATGCCCTTGACCGGAATCGAACCTGGGACCTTTCAGTCCGCAGGCTGACGCTCTATCCACTGAGCCAAACCGGTTTCGGCAATATATATAATTATTTTAACACAGCTATTTTTTGTCTTTACAATTATTACGCTAATTGAATTCTAAGACCAGAATTTTAAAACTTTGCCATCAGAATCTCTTACAAAGTTCACGGGTCTTAAAAGATGTATAAACAATGGTTAAATACACAACAAAGAAAGAGGCTGATGGCCACATGCTTTATATTCCATAGTTATGAGTTTTATACAATGTGGAAACATTAATTTTGCTTGAGAAATTTTGTTTTTGGCTCAATGTGCATATAAATATGCATAAAACAGCAACAAAGAATAAAAAGAGAAAATCTTTCAAATATACAATGACTAACACAGAAGAGGTGTGAAGAAGCAAGTTAGTAATGAAAGGTTATGAAAGGTAGCCAGAGAATATGTACTGTCAGAAACACATTTTTGAAGGCATCTTATTCAGATAAGTTAAATCGGAAGAAAATGCTCATTTTGTCAAATACAAATTTCATTTTCCCACAGATGTCACGTGATCCACAATAGCGCGATTTTAAAATTTGTGTGTGTTTGCATGCAAACCACGCTCACCGCACTCTCCCTTCGCCGGCGACTGGAACAACCAGAAGATGCAATACTTGCAGTGTCGTCGATAAACTATAGATATTAAACGCAGATAATGAAAAAGATGCAATTTCACTACAGGTCTTACATGATTGTGAGTATATTAGGTAAGGTTTTGGGAAGCATTCACACACTCTCTATGAGCATTATAGTTGGCACCACCTACTGTGCACCATTAAATAAACAAGCTGTTTCAAGATATAATGATCATTAAAAATAAAAAACATTTCCAATATGCACAAAGAATAAAATAGTACTTTATCTTTTATTTAAGTTAAAGAAAAAGGGAGTGGGAGGCATGTGTAAACCAGCCAAATCCAGCTTTCATGCTTTTAAAACCTTTAGGCTCTTTGGGATCCCATTAGGATCAATAGATATATTTACTGTTTTAGTTTGAGAACTTTAAAAAATATTTTCAAGTGAACTAATATAAGTCAAAGACAGAATTTCCTACCAGTATTACACTGAAATGATGTTCTTATTTTCCTTTATTCATTCCTAAGCCAACTAGTGAAGACATTTCTATCATCACCCTACACTCTTCTTCCTGTTTCACCAGCAGTACAAGACTCATGCTCAGTATGTGTAGGTTATCTCCATTCTGACATCACTAAGAAACCATTCTGGTATCACTAAGATAATAACTCTGAACCCAACTTGCAAATGAAACAGTATCTAGCCAGCACACAAGGACAAGATTCTATACTTGACGAAAACTTATTTATAATAACTTTGTTTGCAAGAGGCCATCATACTTGAGACATTAAAAATGCTACCAGGCCCAAGAACTGCCAAGTAGAATTTTATTAGAGGGTGGATTAAAAGTACACTTCCTTCCTATGTGAAAAGGCTTTTATCTCCTTAAATATCTGAGTAATTTTTTGTGTGTTTAGGAGTAGAATTCTTGAGAAGTGCCACTTGGAAACGGCAGGAGGATTGAGCCAAACATATATGTGTAAGAAAGCCCATATAGCTCATATATTCCACTCAACAAAGTAACATGTGTTGACCATTAAGAAACTGCTTTAGTAATTTCTTCAATTTTGACACTACCAAGAAAAACAAGGTAGCTCCTAAATTCATAATTTGCTATTGGAACTGTAAGTTAGTACAGTCTTTTTGGTGGGCAATATGGCACGATACATAATTAAATGCATATACTCTTTGATCTCCCCATTTCATGATTAGCAATTTACCTTGAAGATCTACTTATAGAAGTACACAAAAATATATAAGAATGTTCATTGTATAAGTGTCTGTAGTAGCAAAAATCTCACAGCCTCAATTGCCAACATTAGAAAAAATAATTTTTTAAATGTACAGCCCATGCACTAATGGAATAATATATCACCATTAAAAAGAATGTGCTGGCTCCAGCCAGTTTTGCTCAGTGGATAGAGCGTTGGCCCAGATTCGATTCCAGTCAAGGGCACATGTTCAGGTTGTAGGTTCAATTCTCAGTAGGGGGTGTGCAGGAGGCAGCCAATCAATGATTCTCATCATTGATGTTTCTATCTCTCTCACCTCTCCCTTCCTCTCTGAAATCAATTTTTTAAAAAAAGGAAAGAATGTCCCGACATAAAATTAACTCTAAGAGGCATTCAGTGAAAAATTAAGGAAAGTGGTTTACTTTTTTTAAAAAAATCTTTTAAATTAAAAAAAAATGAAATGATTCTATGTATTAATACAAAGATACTTTAAATAAATAAAACAAATGAGGAGCAAGTATATGTGAGTCTATGTACATACTGTTCAAATAAAGAATGCCCACATATGCATAAAATATCTTTGAAAGGACATACAAGTACAGAGGCTGTGTTTGAGGAATGGAAATAGAGGGGAAAGGTGAGGGGGCTTTTACTTAGGGCTTTTCTTGAGCTAATATTACTTTTACAAATTAAGAAAAAAACCTTTAATATTGCAGAACAATTAGATGATTAGAATTGTTGCAGTTTTGTCTTTTATGAAACAATTCTTAAAAGTTGATTGGTTTTCTTACTTCTCCCAGCCCGCCGATTAAAGCACTGGCAAGCAAGTGAAACGGGTCAATGCAGGAAACAGAGATGCAAAGAGAAATAGAGGGTAGCCGACTCAGATACTAAACTATGACCACCGAAGACACAAGAAGTTCCACACAAAAGACAAATATAAATTTAGAAAAACTCTAATGACACTGATTCCAGACTCATTTAAGAAATTACATGCTAAGTCACATTCATACAGAAACCACCAATTAGGACAAATTAGTACTTGAGTTTGTGTACTGAAGGAAAACGACAATCCATGCATCAGAGAGTGAAACACACATCCTCAATATTCTAAACTGTGAGTACAGATTAACCAAAGGTCTCTACAAAGCATGCAAAGAGGCCAAGTGCTCACCACAGGACTGCTTCGGGCTGAACTTGTTCTTGATGAGTAATAACTGTATTCAGATGGCTATAAAGTTTCCAAGAAGAAAGGTTTATAATAATGATCAGCTCCTTGTCCTGCTGGGAATGTATTAGTGACCTTGGACCTAACTCTGGCTCTCAGGGTTAAGGTTACCGTTATTCCCTGGTCTGGGATTCCACCTCACTCCCACCCTCAAGATCTGCTAACCCAAGGCAGGAGGGAAGAGGGGGTGGGGTGCCCTGAGAAGCACCACTCTCATCCTCTTCCTGAGGAACTGATGAACAAGAAAAGAGGTTCTCTATTTATATCCCTCACACTTTAAGATGATTTCCAACAGGCACTTTCTCACAGCTTAGGTGAGAGTCACAATTGGCTAGCTGATGGATCGCAGCTTATAGAGTAATTATAGTTCAGATTAAATGACCTTTTCTTTGTAAGTAAACTGTGCCCACCTACACATCACTCTCCTCACCACCTCCCCCCGGTTAGACTTACAGTTCGAGAACCATAAGGGTTATATAGTCCACCATCATACAAGGACACCTAAAGAACAAAGGAAATACCATGTATCTATTCAGCATCAAAGTTATTTGGAAAATGTCCTAACTTCTCTGCAGTACTCGGTTCCAAAAAAGTTTTGAAGAATGGTGTAAGTGTACAGCCTCCCAAGGTGAGGACTGTGAAGGTGATAACATTCGTTTTCATGCATAAATTCCTGCATTAAAACAAGTCTCATTAAAACTTTAAGCTCACACTTCATTTAAGAAGCACACTGGTTACGGTATTTCCTTTAATCATCATGTCATGAAACTAAGAGAACTAGCATTTATGAATTTATCCTTTCAAAAGAGGACACAGAGCAAAAAAGGTGAGGTCCAAAGCATTTTGTCCCGTCACAATAAAATTAAGTTATAAAGCCTCAGATTCCCAGCCCACTAGAACAGGCCATACACAACAAACAACAGCTTGAAAGCGACCAACTCATAGCTCGCATATTACAGAGCTAATGTTTTGCTTTTCAGTCAGCTTGCTTTATTAGAGCCTCGTACTAATGTGGCCAAGGTCACAGCTGTCCCAAAGAGAACTATGACGTCCCAGGCACGGACGGCCATCTCACAAAAGTAGGCAAATGTAATGGGCTCATGCAAATCTATCTTCTCAATAGGAAACCAATCCTAAGCAAGAACCTACTAACACCAGCAGTATCTACCATTGTGAAGAGAATATGCTTATTTTTACTCCCCTAAAGTTTTGTATTTTAAGCAGAAGCCGCACATTCTGCAGTGCACATCACATTAAAGCCAGGTGTCCTTCACTATTCTGGAGGAAAGATGTCAAGCCAGAGGCAGCACTATGGCAGCGGCCCTACCAGGAATACACAGGTTGGAAGAGGAAGATACAAACCAGACTGGCACTTTTCAGCAGACCAGAATTTGCAATAGGGGAGGCCTATGAAAAAAGCATATGATTTAACTCAAAGAAAAGCAGCTGGAAGCTTTGAAGGCAACACACTCCTCAGAAAGTACTAACCCTGGTACTCTTAGACGTCGCCAGAGGGTCACTGTACAGGGAAGAAGACTGCTAAGAAACAAAAACAAAACGAAATAATTAAGGTTTAAGTGTATGGCCTTATACAGAAACAGAGAGAGAATGACTTGCTCTCACCATCATGAGAGCAGAAAACTTATGTTTACTTCATACTCCATAATTCATTAGCAACTCCTGAGTGCTTAAAGTACTTAATGTATAAAGTGAGAAAAACGTAATCATTGGTAATTGTTTCAAATAGGAATTTTAAGGGATAAGAAAGAAAAACACTGGGAATCGTCTTCTAGGAATGTGTTTAAGTCCCATTGGTCTCTGAACATGAATGTCAGGAGATGGGACAGCACACTAAGAAAGTCTCAGGGAACGAGGGCCATGGCACAGGGCGCGTGGCAAACTGGCCACATTTCAGCCACCAGCAGCTCCTGGGGTATTTTCAGTGATCTCATGACACATGCCAAATGGCCTTAGCCTTTTTATTGGGGAACCAGAAAAATGAACTCTGAGTTATCGCTATAAACACTCTTTTCCAAGTGTTTGGAAAAGATTAGAAAAACGTGTATTTCAAAACAAGCCATGGACAAAGTGCCTTAGTTTAATCAGTTAAGTGTACTGGTCACAATGAATCCATACACTACCAAGGCACAGCATTTCTTAAAAAGGAATTAAATCTCTCTTTTCCTGATGTCATTTCAAGACACAATTTTCAGTTCTTTTTTACCAAGCCTAAACAGACATGGAAAATAAGAGTATCTAAGTTGTGTGTGCAGGCTTGGACAACTGAAGTATTTTAAATGTACCGTGTGCCATGAATTTGAGGTGTTTTAAACGTACGGTGTGCCAAATGCCCTGAAAAAAAAAAAAAGATTCTAATATTGAACAAATAATCACATTCTTCCCATTCCATTTATAGTGTAAATTTTCACATGTAAGCTATTACTAAAAGGGCATCCACATGTGTACTGATGCCTACAACTTATTCTGAAATGCATCCACCAAAAAACTGAATTAATGGATGAATGAATAGGACAGTGAGATAATTATATGATAAAGGAAATAGAGTAAAATGTTAATGTAGAATCTAAATGGTAGTTACTAAGTGGTTACTACATAATTCTGTGAACTTTTTTGTGTGTTAAATATTTTTCATTAGAAAAAAATTGGGGAAAAGTGGTACTCATTTGCTAGCATGGTGATTCAATAGTTCCCACAGTTTAAATTTACACTCACACAAACTATATGAATTCAGTTACTACAAACTAGTATACACAACCATTCACAGGTTAGTTTTAACTAGTCAAAATGCAAAATAGAAGATTACAAATGTGTTAAAGTTGGATAAAATACATGAAGACAAAAACTGTGGACAAACCCGAGTGTAGTAGGCAGAGCTGGGTTTGCTATGTCTAAGACTGCTATAGTTTCTCTGGTCAAAGTAGAGGCCGCTCTGCAAAAACCAAATTAAACACATTTTTCTTAAGTTAAATGTTAATTTAACAACATAGAAAGGCAAAATCTGATATTGCCAAACCCTGTATCTCCAAAACCATGACTTAAGGTTTACTGTTTGCAAACCAAGTACTTACTCATTTTTACTGTAAAAACAAGATTATAAACCCACAGGCAAAACTGAATGGAATATGTGATATATTCTCATGTCATCCTCAGGAATGTCCTTGAAAAACCCAGGACAACTGAATAATTACCACTTTTTAAATCCACTTGGCAATGACACAGGTATTATTAAACAGTCATTTTTTCCAAGCTTCTCCTAGTCCCATTATTTGTCAAAATAAACTGATCAAATTAAATTATCAGAGAGAAAGAGAGAGCACACTAAACATGGTTTGGTCTCTAAACCATCTAAGGAGGTTAATTTTCGATACACTATACAAAACAGTAATTTTATGTATTGTGGTGACTTGAAAGGGAAAAAATTCTCTTTCTAACTTCTCCAGCCATCTTTTTTGTCCAAGGTTAAGGAAATTTAGGCAATCCCTGACTCCTTCCCCACCCCTGCCACTCCTGGCCCTACCTTCCTGTACCACCCCCTCAGGGAGGCCCCATGACTCACCTCTCCCCAGAGCTCCCAATATCCACCCTCCAGGGCTTCTCAATGGAGTCCTCTCCACTAAATTCCTTCCTCCCTCTCCTTTCTACCAGCCAAGGTCTCCTGACCCTCTCTCCACCCCAGGAACGGTCAGAGCAGGGAGCTTGGAACTACACTTCCTCCGGCAGTACTGTGCAGCCTAACAGGAAAAGAAGTGTTCCTAGCACCCCAAATGGGCATTCCGGATTACGCCGCCCCCACTCCGCGCCCCCGCCCCCCCAACACACACAAATGTTGCTCAGCAATGTGGCTGGAATGGAGAGCACTATTAGTTATGCAATTTAATTATATTGTAAGTTAAAAGTTTTCTGCAAGACAGCACGGGAACTCTGCCATCACATGCCTTAATGTTTCTACCAGAAAATTCATTCCAACTTCCCAAAATCTGACCTACTAACAAACTTTCAGAATGAAACCTATTTGTGAGTTTGGTACTGCCTATAGTACCACAACTAAATCAATTGAAAATTTCTAAAATAAGGATAAGAATCTCACTAAACTTATTCGTGAGATATATTCCAAAGGACAGATCATAAATGAAAATATGCTGTTAATGAACTTCTTGTGATGAACACCCTCCTAACTCTAGTCCCTGGGGTTAACATATATTAACTTAATATTAATTCTTATAAATTTAAACAAATTTATTTTTAAATAAGGTTCTGATAAACCATGTTTCAGTATATTATCAAATTTCAATGATGCCTTAGGAGCACACCAAAGCAGTCATAATTCTTAAGTTCCCTAAAAGTAAGCAGTAAACTTTACAGCAGCACAACATACTGTGACAGGAGACAAAACAGAACTAACCAGTGGGTCTTTATGGGAACCAGAAGATCTCTTCTTCATTCCATAAGAGTGACTGTAAGAATGATTCTGGAAATACATTTTTTAAGTTAAATATTTGAAGATTAATGATCATACAATGAAGTTTGAAAATAATTTAATAAAGTTACAGACAGGTCCATATGAGATACAGAGTAATCTACATGCAATTCCATCTGTTAGTAAGTGATCCACTGAACTTGAATGGCTAAGGTATACCACCTCTCTACACATGGGCATTTCCCCTCCCATACCCCATGCCATCCAGCTCAGTGCCCAGCCAAAAAACAAAAACAAAAACTTAATTAGGACACCCAGCCAGGGAGGATGTTTGTGAGGACCTTCACCCCACACCTCATTTGAGTCCCTCTATCTTCGTTATGAAGGTATAGGTGACAAGAATCGTTCTTTGGGCCAACAAAAACAAGACTGAGATAACAAAGAACATGATATTGCATTGCCCCAGACAGTACTCTTAACCCCAGTGAGTGGCCCCACAGCATGCACTGCTGAGGGGTACAGAGCCAGATGGTACGGCTGTCCTGCGTAGCAGCAGCATTATTAGATAACAACCTTCTGTGAGTCCTTGGATGATAGCACTGTCTTGATACAGAACTTCCCCTAGGAGTACAGAGCCAAGGGTGTATGTGGGATACAGGACAGCAACAGTACTAAACAGGTCAATTTGTAGACAAGAAATCCAATCTAAGTATGCACTGCTCGCCGGAAATGAGGAAGTGCAGCTAAAGTGTCCTACCTACCAACAGTCTGCTCGAGGCAAACCTACTGACATGCACAGTTGATAACGAACCAGTTATTATACATTCATTTCTCTTTTTTGAATATGTGTACTTTTCCTTTCATACAATTCCTTGGACATTTTAAAAGATGTCTTACATATTTAGAAACTCAGACAATCTATTGACATAATATTAACCAAATAAAAACATGCTATACTTGGCTAACATGACATGCCATAAAAAACAAACCAAATCAAGAAAAAATTAGTGTACATAACTGATGTTTCAGGAGTCATAGTCACTGCTGGGCGTTCTGTCACCTGCTAGCTGTGACACCTAGCACTAAACACATTGAAGCCTGTGCTACCACAGCTCAGCGTCTATCAAAACATGTCTATTAGGGCAATGAGCACATGCCAGCTAAATAGTCCATCATTTTAAGAAAACATATTACTACCAATCATAATATTGAAGAGGGAAGCAAATAATTTTTATCTGATCTTAAAATTCTAAAAGAAAAAAATTATTCAAACGTTAAGTATGCCAAAATTGCAAAACAACAGTTTTGCTTTGTGAGTCACATGTTTCCCCCCAAACATCATAACAAACCTGTGCAAGTTAGTCACAATCCATTATTAGCATCATCAGGGGTTTATAAAGTAAAACTACATTTAACAAAAAGTCATGCACTACATACTAATGATGAAAGTCTGGATGATCTGTCCTTGAGAGGATCATACTGGATTTCAGAAAAAGATGAAAGTTGCATTTCCAAAATCAGAATTATAAAAGGGGGGGGGGGGGAATGAACATTTGAAAGTTATTAAAACTCCAAAATTATTAAACAAAAGTCCAAAATTATTAAACATAAAGGCTATTAAATGTGAATTAAAGAATAGTCCCCCACAAACTCTTTCCTAGTATAAGTTATTACTAATATGTAAAGTTGCATTTCTCTTTCAAATAGAGTTCATAATCAGTAAGGAAGGCTTTAATGCAGGAATTAAGCATTCAGAAGTCAAAAGATGTTTTACTTTGTATCATTGTGACTGTTACCATCATTTCCCATCCTTTGAACAAGGCAAAAACAAAACATGGACAGGTAATGAGGCAAGAGCATATCACTAATCACACTTACAAAAAGCAATGGCAGCACCAAAATAAGGGGAATTCCCTTGGACCTGCTCATGGACACCCTCTTGAGAAACTTCCCTTCTCAAGAACCTTCCCTATTAAAAATACTGAACCAAACTAGAAAGTTGGTGAGTGCACAGCATGGAATGCACAGTAAACATATAATTGTGGCATTAAATATAAACCAAAGAAAAATATGTAAAATTTATAAGATCAGAAAACTATATTTCATGTATAATCTTTAAGAAAATAAGATGTCCTGACCAGGTGGCTCAGTTGGTAGGAGTTTGTCCCACACCACAAGGTTGTGAGTTCAACTCCCAGTCAGGGCACGTACCTAGAGTTTGTGGGTTCTATCCCCAGTAGGGCGCATATGGGAGGCAACCTATCGATGTTTCTCTCTCTCTTTCCCCTTTCCTATCTCTCACAAATCAATAAGAACATAGCCTTGGATGAGGATTTTTTTAAAAAAGAAAAGATAATGTACCACATTTGAAATCCAAAAAAATTAGATTTGTGGTTTCCTACCATTCTTTTGTTAAGCATTCTAGTTTATATTTTTTAAGCAATCTTACCAGAAGAACAATGCATATTTAAAAAAAAAAAAAAAAGCAATGAGTAAGTTCCTCAGGTATTTTGGTAAATATATCTTTCTTCCGGCCAGCATGGCTCAGTGGTTAAGCATCAAACTATGAACCAGAAGGTCATGATTCGATTCCCGGTCAAGGCACATGCCTGGGTTGCAAACTTGATCGCCAGTGTGGGACATGCAGGAGGCAGTTGATCAATGATTCCCTCTCATTGTTGATGTTTCTATCTCTCCCTCTCCCTTCCTCTCTGAAATCAATAAAAATAAAATAAAATAAAATAAAATAATAAAATAATAAAATAAAATAATAAAATAAAATATCTTTCTTTTGCAACTCTTCTACCAAGTTAAGATTTTAGGGAACAAGACTGAAAACTGATCTAAAGTAAAGTTTTCCTAAGTGTAGGTTGCTACTAATTAGTGGGTCATGAAATCAATTTATGGGTTCAACCAGCATTTTTTAAAGATGAAATAGAAAATAGAGTTTATCATGCACAGTAAGAATATTATTTTGTAAATTTTCAATATGTTTTGTATACAAACACACAGACACTTATCTGCATGTGTATATTGGATTTCGGTGTAAAATGTATTTGTTGTAGAGGTTGCAGTTTGAAATACTGTAGAAGACAGAATTGCAAATTCTAGCTCTAATAAGGCAGTACAGTAAGAGTTCAAAAAAACAACAACAAGGTCCTCCCTTAATGCCCAATGACATGGTCATTTACAAAAAGATATCGAAAAAACCTCCCAAAATATATATTTCAATAGTATAAGGCTAAGTGATACAATTTTACCAATGGTATAAATTCAGTGAAAATGGTATTGTAATAAATACCAAAAAGTATCAGAATAAAATATCTGCATTTGCAATGCTTTTCTTATATTACTCTGAAACTAACACAGAAGGCAAGCAATAGAGTGTTATTACATATGTGAAAAATCTTATTTATCCAAAAGTTTCTAAAATGTCTAAAGGTGTGCATTTAATATGTGTATGTGTGTGTGTGTGTGTGTGTGTGTGTGTTTAACTGATTTCAGAGAGGAAGGAAAGGGAGAGATAGAAACATCAACAATGAGAGAGAATCATTGATCCTGCATGCCTCCTACTGGGGATCAAGCCAGCAACCTGGTCATGTGCCCTGCCTAGGAATTGAACCGTGACCTCCTGGTTCATAGGTCAATGCTCAACCACTCAGCCACACAGGCCAAGATAAAGGTGTGCACCTAGTAAATGATGTGCAATAGTAAAATGTCACTGTATGGAGACATATCCCTAAAAATAAAGTTCCTTCTCAAAAGAAATTTCATTTACTTCTCAGTCAACAAAATATTCTTTTTGTTTTAAAAAATACCATGACTAAAACATGTATTACTCAAGCCACACATCCTAGCATATAAACTATTCCATCCTCCCAACCAGATAAGTTCGTTGAAGACAACAGTCATGTCTTATTTCTTCTCATTCTCTCTGTAGCAGCAATGGCATTTTCCAAAGGCATAGGACTTAACAAGCTGAACTGAAACTAACCTATTTCAATTTTCCCTTTCCAAAATATAATGCAGAGTTCATTCAGCTGGTTTAAAGAGACTGCTGAATATATCTGGTAGGGAAATCCATAATTTGGGCACCTTAATTGCTATAAGAACAACTGGGTAAAATAAGAATCCCCCTAATAAGTGACAGTTTGTATTTATATTGCTTAAAAACATAATATTTCACAAAGGAGGGAAAACTGAAAATATGATGGTCTAGCTAAAACGTCCCAAATCTGCTATTATAAGCTATCATAAAAAGTCTTTTTTAACCTGCGATACTTGTCTGAAGGTTTTCATTTTGGAAAAACGAAAAAAAAAGATCAAAAGAAAGTATAGCAAAATGACTGTAGAAACAAAGTTCAGTAAGTGTCAATTTCTATAAGAACATACCAATACTCAAGCCCCCAGAACTCTGAGAGCAACAGTGAATGCATAATACTAACACTGCACATTTTTCTGGACTACACACCATGATGTCTTTCCTTTTGGGTATACTGGCTCTGCTCCAATGTGTCCCCGTTATGTCCTTCGATGGGCTCTTCAAAGGAATTAAAGTGTAACAGTAAATGAAAACACACAAATTGCAAGCGTATTAAAATTATACTGAGGTCACTGACACATAACCAGGAACTAATACATACAACAGTAAAAATCTCCACGGTGAGAAATACCAATGTATCCCTACAGACCTAATTCAAGATCACTTCACTTTCTAATTTTGGCTGTCTACCTTACAGTATTTCAGTATATAAAGCAATGACCAAGATGTTTTTAAGGCAGATTGTTTTTTAAAGCAACAAACTGTTTCATTTCTAAACTCAGGGTTTTCATTTAATCCTCCCTCACCTAAACCTACCACTCACGGTTTTGAATTAGGTTTTCTCTTTTCATTTTTATACAGAACGCTTATAGCACTGACACCATTTTCAACCCAAACAGCTTCTGGCAGGCCACCTTACAAGAAGGTAGTTACTGAAAGTTAATTGTACAATAGGAAACATCAAAGTCCTAAAAATACAACATAACCACATCTGCTTCACATCCAGGTACTTCTAACATTCATACATCAAATACAAAGTCCAAAAGTGTTAGACATTTAAATATACGGCTCATAAGAAAAATATGTTTTAAAAGATAGAGAAATACCAAAACCCAAAAATTTAAGCAAACTCCAATAAAATTTAGGTCAGTGCTTTAGATCATCACATTTATTTTTACAGAGAATAAAATTTAAAACACATTCAGCTTAATGTAGATGGTAAAGATAATTTAAAAAGCAAATCTGATGAAAACTTAGAACTTATAATATTATCTAGTTAAAAGGAAAAACTAATCTCAATTATATTTCTTTTAAACAATGTTATTAGTGAGCTTTCAGATTTATTGTGTAATATTTAAAATGTGTTGATGCCCTGGCTGGTTTGGCTCAGTGGATAGAACATCAGCTTGTGGACTGAAGGGTCCTGGGTTCAATTCCAGTCAAGAGCACATGCCCAGGTTGCAAACTGGATCCCCAGTAGGGGGCATGCAGAAGGCAGCCGATCAATGATTCTTTCCCATCAATGATGTTTCTAGCTCTCTCTCCCTCTACCTTCCTCTCTGAAAAAAAAAAAAAGTGCTGAATGTACACACAAACAGTATAGTACTAAAATCTCCTACAGTCTAAATTTTAATTTTTATTTATTATTATTTTTTATTAATTCTCACCCAAGGATATTTTTCCATTGATTTTTAGAGAGCGTTGAAGGGAGGGGGAGAGACAGCGAAAGACACATCAATGTGAGAGAGACACGTCGACTAGTTGCCTCCTGCATGCACCCTAACCAGGGTTAGGGATGGAGCCTGCAATCTTGGTACACACCCTTGACTGAAATCAAACCTGAGACCCTTCAGTCCGTGGGCTGACACTCTATCCACTGAGCCAAACCAGCTGGGGCTAAAATTTTTATTTATATTTAAGTTGGCACACTGAATTTTTTTAAATTGGAACTTTACTCTTTTTCCCGCAGTAACAAATTTTTCGTAATTACAATAATGAATAAAATACTATGAGAGTTATAACTTAAATGTACTTAATAATATAATTTCCATAAAAAGAAAATCAACTCATTACTTTATAGACACTCTGTGTAAATAATTCCCTATCAGTTTACTTTAAAATTTCTTTTTTGTTTGCAGATTTATTTTAAAGGCTCCCAAATTAGGTCAAAGTTGGATGATTTTATCAGAGGTTTAAGCTAATATACAATAGTCAACTTTCCCTAAAGAACATATACAAATTTACAAATAACCAGCTTGATAATAACTGTGTGAAACTTCATCAATCAACATTATAATGGAAAGCAAAGGAAAAAGCCAGACATTTTTAAAAAGGAGGAGAAAAGGGATTATTTTCAAAGCCCTCAAAGACATTCAACTTCTAATCTTTTGTTGACTAACTCCCTGTGTGATTCTTCTCAAAGTATGTGTGTGCACATATACAAATATGTGTGTGTACACACACACACACACACACACACACACACACGTATCTCCAGGGAGAAAGATGAAAAACTTATTACCTTAAAGTTTTTCTCCTATAAAATAATTCTGAAGCTGCTGATTAGATTTGTATAAAGGCTTGTTAATATTATTATAAACCTAAACTTTCATAATTAACCAAAATATTTGATTCAAAAACTGGCTTACTAACTTACTCTAAAAAGACAGATTATACTCACCAAAAGTAATATAACCAGAGTAAAGAATTATTTAAGAATACAAACACATCAATAACCAACATACTGGAAGATACTCAGTTCATTACAGTATATTTTTAGACATTATATAAGATGGGAAGAAAACCAGACTTAGGGGGAAATAAACAAATATAGATCTTAACATGATAGATCATTTTACTGATGAAACATCTTTGTGTAAGTATACCAATGTGCACATTAAAAGAATTGCTTTAAAGTTTAAAGCACAAATCTTTGAGAGAGATCAGTGTCTTAGCACAATATGCAAGCCTTTTTAACAAACGATTTCCCATTTATCTTAATATACAACAATGCACGTTAAAAACTTGAGACATACTACCAAATGTTAATCAAAATGTTGAAGCATGATAATTTCTATAAACATGACAAGCAGGAATTTTTCAAATCAGTAGCTCAATTTTTCCATGTAATAAAACTATAATTAGTCACCCAAACTTCAAAACATTTATCATTTAATAAATTATTTTAAAAATATATTAATCACTTCTTGGCCTTTTGGCTAAGATCAAACATAGGCATCTGTTCTTATCAAGTTTAACATCTCACATATCCTCTATCCGAGGACAACGTACTAAATGGTTTTTTGAAGCAAGGGGAAAAATTTTTTTTAAATATGAAAGTAGGAAAAATCGGAAAGAACCATGCAGATGTCATTCTATAAAATCAATCTTATTATTTTGCAATAATTTTTTAAAATCAAAGGTCCTTTTATAAAAAATAGATGAACATATTTATGATTTTTAGCATTGATTTACTTATAGCAATAATTTGAGAGAAAGCATCAGTTTCCAATGAAAGAACTTTGCCAATATTTTCTTTAAAAAAAAAAAAAGGCAAAGGGGGAAAAAAAGGCAAAGGAATATATGAGCATTATCTGATTGCTTAGCAATGGTGCTGCAGAAAGCTCAGACACATACGGTAAGCTTTGCTATTGTGTAAACAAAATACCAACCCTGTGACTGCCAAGACTTCGAATGGACAATGCATCCTCAACTCCCTGATAAAAATAAAAACAAAAGTTTGTGAGTGACTGCATTAAGTTAGTGAGGAAAACGTATTAGAGGCAAGTTTATAGGTTATTACAAACCAGAGATGGACGGTGATGACTGGACCGGTGGGAATACCTGGCCCTTTCTGAATCTTCCTGGGAAAGGAGAAAGTACATGGAGAATTAATCACTGAACAGAGGATTGTCTATCGGAACAACTGGGTGAAGGCAGGTCAGTTCAGAGCACAGCCGCACATCCCTTACAGCAAGCAGGTATTGACAATTCGGTTTCAAAAGCTGAGTCTGGGGCAGCCACATGCTTCAGTTGGAAAGAAAGTAGAGAACATCTTGGAAATGTTTTATTTTAACAAGTTTATGTAAGTCTGACCATCTGAAGAATGTAATCTATATATGACAAAGACAGCTCAATATACCAAGATAAAAATAAGAAAGTATTCTTAAACAGAAGTTGAGTTTAGCATTAAAAAGTAGACTTTATTTTTTTTTTCATTGTGAATGTTAGTTTATGCAAGGCAAGAAATGTTTACTTTGTTAGAGATGTAATAAAGAGACAGTGTATTGCTTTTAAAAGATTTGGGTCACAATTTTCTGCTCACTACAAAGAATTTCTTTTTTTCCTTTTCTGGAAAAGAATAGCTACATGAAATAGCCCCTGTGTATGTATTGTTAATACGAAAAACTACTTATAATTACAATTAAATAAACATTTTAGAATTGATAAAGTTAATAACAGGTATGCCTTATGAAGATTGCAAAGAAAACTGGCCACAACCTAACAGCTGACTAAATTAAATGCAATTCTCAACTTTTCCATTCAGTTATTAGCATTGGAGCATTAAGTCTTGAGTCATGTGAAATCAAATAACTAGTCCCTAGAACCTAACCAACTGAAACAGTAAGAAACTTCTGATCTTTCAGATTTTCAAAGTCCAAAATATTAAAGTGATTTGCATTAACTAACGTCTATATACAATTGGTCCAAATGGGGTCACAGTGGATAACAGTGATGAATCAATATCTCCAACACCCCGTGGCCATACAGCATGATCATTATGCAGGTATAACAAATAGATGTGGCTATGTCTGATGACTCATTTCAAATACAGAAATAGGAATTCAACTAAAACACCACACTTAATGCCTTAGTTTAGTCATGACTTCGAGTATAATTGCAAAAAGCTCCTGTATGTCATCTGCTGTGTACATTGACACATTTGATCAAATCTGTTCAGAAGTCTACTTATAAGCAACCGTATGATTCAATAAGTCAATATCCAACAGGATATTCTGATCTTTAAGAAAATTCATCATTGATTTACATTTCTGTTATATAATAGAAACAGGTAATCTGTAAGAAGCCAAGGAAAATTCTTCCCTTTCTTCAACTATCAGGAGATACCACATAGTTTTGGGGGCAGATGCATTAGCCCAGAAGTAGAGGAACAGTTTATTAAGTGGTGACTAGTTCTAGGCTAGTTAGCTTGGTTAGTTTAAAGAGCCTGTGCTACAAAGGCAAATTAATTCTACATGCCCCCTCTCAATATTATTTGGGATACTAGAGTGACATACATGGTTTAATATTCAGCCTTCCTTTTATTCTGTCCTTTCTTTTCATTCCACCTACCACACAGGAGCACTTTTTAAAAACCTACCTTTAAAAAGCACATCCCACTAAAGATGAATTCATATTTATTTTCAATTATATCTATTAAAAATAATCCTAAATAAAAATACGTTATTACATATTGATATACTGCTATATTAAACAGCTTTTCTTTTTAGCCACTTTTGGAAAATGTCCTAAAAAGACTTTAAAAGACTACAGAATACAATGTAAACCCCATACAAGCCAGCTAATTTGAAATGAGAGAATATAGCTTATTTTAGTCATAAACTATACTGTAAACCAGTACTGTCCAATAGAACTCTCTATAATAATGAAAATGTTCTGTTTGTACTGTCTAATAGAGCAGCCACTAGCCACACGTGGCTATTGAGTATTTGAAATGCTAGAAGTACAACTGAGAAACTAAATTTTTAATATTAATAAATTTAAACCTAAATGTAATTACACATATATGGCTAGTGGTTACTGTACAAACAGTAAGGCAAGTTCAAAGCTAATTTTTATTACACCAAAAAGACCCAATACACATATTTTACTAAGAGTCTGCCACACAGCACTACTCTTACATAAAAAGACTGGTATTTAGGTAGTTTTTAACTACTCCCTCTACCTTGAATACTTCTGCAAAGTGGTAAATATGAAGCAAACAGAAGGAGACCCTTGCATAAAAGAAAAGACCCTAGCACCACCATAGAAGCTAGAAGGGTCCTTGATGATCAAATAGTCTGATCCCTTCAAAGTCATAAAGCTGGGACCAGCATTCAGTTCTTTTACTCACCAGACAACTGAACCATAAAGATTCCATCCTACACTGGGAAACTCTATACTGGTTACATAGAAAGAATATTAAGAAAATAGCAATGTATCCTGATTTATACTCAGAGAGTTCTCCTTATCTGAAAGAACAGTTCATTTCCCAGTTATAGTAGTATTTATTTTTATATTTTAAAATGTTTTTATTAATTTTTAGAGAGGGAGGAAGGGAGAGGAAGAGATAGAAACATCAATGATGAGAGAGAATCATTGGTCAGCTGCCTCCTGCACGCCCTATACTGGATTGGATCAAGCCCACAACCTGGGCATGTGCCCTAACCGGGAATCAACGGATGACCCACTGGTTCATAGGTCAACACTCAACCACTGAGCCACACTGGACGGGGTCTACAGTAGTATTTAAATTGCCAGTTGGCTTTTCTTGAATTAACAGAACCAGGGCCCTGCAGAAAAAAAATTCAGCAAACTGTGGGGTTTTTTACGTGCCAATTACAAGGCAGAATATCCAGTTCTTCTAAGTCAGGAAAACAGTATGTATTCATTGTCCTGGGAGTCCTTATTAGTATAAAGGAACCTAGGCTGAACTTATAGGTCAATGCCTTAAAAATTGATGTATATTTCTTTAAGGTTTTCTGGAAATTACTCTTTGATACATTTAAATTAAATTAATGGAAATGAAACATATTCTTATTTTTAAAAGTTCACTTGAAGTGAGAATAACATGGTTTGATTGGTTAAAAACCAAAAGCCCGGTGAATACACATGGCCATCTTCTCTGTCAAGAAATAACACTTAAGGCAGGCTGGAGCCATTCACTCACTTTTAAGCTGCATGCTACTGATTAAGACAGCCTGTTTAAAAGGAGAATCATTGGTTAAACTAAAGATTATATGTTTGAAGGCTCAGAAAGACTTAGGCCTTTCTTGTAGGTCCTTTTGTAACAGAAAAACACAGATTCGGCTGCCTGCCACAACAAAAACCAAACTCATAAGACAGGTATTTAGAGCAAAAGGAAAGAGGTTTATTCGGGTGCTGCAACCTGGGAGACTGGTGGACTGCTGTCTCAAAGACCATCTCGCCTTCCTGCTCAGGCCTATAGTTCTTATAGGCAGGGCTTTTTTATCTACCCAATTATCTTTCTAGCTTTTGGCATGCTCAGTTTAAGAGCCTCCCCCTGCACCATCTTGGCCAATGAGGGCGACACCCTGGCACTCACTGGGCTCCCAGTCTATGGCAGGAATGGTGGAACCTTTTTCTGCCAAAGGGCTGTTTGGATATTTATAACATCATTCATGGACCATACAAAATTATCAAACTTAAAAATTAGCCTGCTATATTTGGTCAAATATTTAATTAACTCACCCCTAATGCCTTGGCAGGGCCAGACCAAATTATTTTGTAGGCCTAATATGGCCCAGACATTCCCCACCCCTGGCCTATGATAACATTTTCATCTTGCAATCCGTTAGCAAATGTGGTACTCTCCCATACCTTCAAATTCTGGCTCTGCCAATGACTAAGCAAGTTGTTTATTTCACCAATCCTGTATCATCTTATCTATAAAGTGGAGACAGTGATACCTATCTTATAATGTGAAATGAAAACATATGTAAAAACATCAGGACAATGTTCACATACAGAACACTCAAAGTAAGCTTCATTCCTGAGCCTCATGCCCTTGCTTTCCCTATTCACATTCCAACATCCCACCCCAGCACACACAAAAAGAATTCAGAAATTTTTTCATATGGGAAGATTCTCCTTTTAATAACTGATAATCCTATTATTTGTATATACATTATTTATTTTATTATAAATTTATTAGTAATTTATATTTCATATGGTGAGTATCACATGCCAACTTCTATTATAGGCTCATTGACAGAAAGTAGCTAAAGAGACTAGAATAAGATAAAAAGTAAGATGAAATATCAGTTTGAAAGGAGTAAAAGCAAGTGTCAGAAGAGGTTAGAAGTGATAATTATTCCTATCTGAAACTAAACCCCATCTTCTCTGCATGCCCAAGTCTGAGCTATCATTCAGAACTTGGGTTAGCTGCCACCTGCATCTAAGCCTCTAACCCAAATTGTCCCCCTTCCATGAAAATCTAGCGCACTCATTGCCTGAACTGCACACATTTCACAGAGAGGAAACTACGTTTATCTTCATGGCCTCTGAATATGAGAATCAAATATTAAACTTTTAATATAGGCTTTTTGCTTATAATGTTTTGGTCGACCCTAAGATATTAAAATCTTAGGCAATTTAATTTTAGAACTATAATACATAATTAAAAGAAGAAATTAAACTAATATTTCCATAGAAAATTGCAAGCAAAAGTGATTTCTTTTATTCACACAAAACATTCTCAATGCACCATTAGTAATATTAATCCAGTTACATGCAGAAGATACTTTACAGATTCCATTCCCAAATAATCAAACATGTATTTTCTCTCTTTTCTAAAATAGCACAAGGAGAAGTATGACAAAGTTTTAAATTTATAGGTCAATATAGTTATAAATATTTTAATTCTGGTTGTACCCTAAAATGCTGCTATAGAAGGGATTTTCTTATAAAAGTTGCTGACTTAGCAATAATTAGACAGTAGTTCTTAACCCTTTAGGGATCACACAGTCCTTTGAGTATCTGTTGCTAAAAATACACATGGGGCTTTCATATATACATATATATCCACACACACACACATACATACGCTAGTGTATATGTATATATTTTTTTCAAAATTTTGTGTGACATTTTATGACTTCATGTCCCAAGCCTATTCACATACCAAGTTAAGAACCCCTACAATAGGAGACAACTGGGAAGCTCATCAACATTGAAAAAATTCAAAGTTAGGAATGATTCACAGTAACTAATATTCACAATTTGCTCTTGTAGTTAACTAATTTGGGAGTTGTGGTAGAAGACTTGAAAAGGAAATGGGATTACTAAAAAATTAAGAGTAATTTTCAGAGGAGATGGAAGAATGACTCTCAATGAAGACCCTGCTAACTTAGTGTGTGTGTGTGTGTGTGTGTGTGTGTGTGAGAGAGAGAGAGAGAGAGAGAGAGAGAGAGAAGTGGGAGGCGGAGAGAGAGAAAGAGAGAGAGAGAGAGAGAGAGAGGGAGAGAGAGAGAGAAAGAGAGAAAGAAAGGAGGAGGAGGAGGAGGAGGAGGAGGAGGAGGAGGACAGGGAAGGAGGGAAAAGGGAGCAAGAGTCAGGGGGAGAGGAAGAGAAAGGGAGAGAGGAACAAATTGAAGGGAAAGAAGAACAAACCCATAGAAAGAAAAAATACTCATCTACTAAAATCTTTCTTGGTCAGAAGTATTCCTTAGATGAGTGTGAGGTTGTAGACTACAACAGAAATGGTTGGACTCTAAGTACAAATTTTGATCACTAAAGACAGAAGAGAGAATCTATGACCTTTATGTTCAAACATGCCAACCACTTCTACTTTGCAAACTATTAGTCAATGTTTTACTTCAAGATTGCATTATTTCAGCAAGTGATCACAACATGCAGGACAGGCAATCCTGGCCTACCAGCCACTTGTGAATCTGTCCCCACTTCCGATCAAAGGAATGATGAGAATGCTACAAATGCAAAAGTTTCATAAACTAAAGAGTTTCCAAGAGTTACATTCTCTGAAAAGTCTTAAATTGTATACATTTGCCCTGAAGTGCAGATTGTTGACTCAAAGTTACACATTCAAAATACAGAAAATTACTAAGCTAAATATGTTCAATAATAAGAGACATGTGGTTCTCTGTAGTTTAGAGAACCATAAATAGAAGTTATATTTAATAATTATCTCCTTATAATTTACTATAACTTCAGGAGTATAAAAGAAAATGCATTGCAACGTTTTCGTTTCAAGTCAAGAACTGCATTCAATATTTAAAACTATATATGAGGTTAAAAAATATTACAACAGCCCTAACCGGTTTGGCTCAGTGGAGAGAGCGTCAGCCTATGGACTCAAGGGTCCTAGGTTTGATTCCGGTCAAGGGCATGTACCTTGGTTGCGGGCACATCCCCAGTAGGGGGTGTGCAAGAGGCAGCTGATGGATGTATCTCTCTCATCGATGTTTCTAACTCTCTATCCCTCTCCCTACCTCTCTGTAAAAAATCAATAAAATATATTTTAAAAAATATTACAACATATTAACGATCTTTCTTTTTGTTTTTAGCTATAACAATATGGAAACTATACACTTCTCTTAATACATTAGCAGAAGATACACCACCAGTGTCAAAATAAAGCGCTTAATACTACCCTGCAAGTTTTCCCCCTTTATATTAATACAGCATCATAAATATGTTTATGGGAATTTTCAGAGTTAGGTCAATATCAGAGGAAAGGTTAAAAAAAAAAGAGCATTTGCTTCATTTTTAAGGAGCCAAATCTCAATATACCTATTTTTAAAATTTGATTTGCTTTTCTTTCTGGTGATAAAAGAATACTGAAATTTATTAACTACAGAAAAGTATAAGTAAAATTAATCATAATTCCACCATAGACAAAGTATTGATAGTAACCGCTTCTTTCTAGTAGTTTTTGATCCTATATATGGGTACCAGGCTTTGTAACACAAAATTGGAGTCTTACAAGTCTTCCAGTTTGTTGCTATTGTTGTTTTTCATTTTCTTACACGAATATTTTCTGCCGTTATTAAATATGCTTAAAAACTATAAGGTTGAGTAACGTCACAGTGCTTTACTGTGTAGATATCATAATATAATTAACTGAAATTCTAAGACATTTAGAACTACAGTAAATAACATAGCAAGAGTTATATGTGTTTGCCGTTATTATTTAAAACAAATTTCACATTTAATTTGCTGACGTATAATGGATTAAGATACAAACAACAGGTTACACTCTTCCCAGTGTTTCAAAGGGAACTAGATCTACTTCAGAAGTAAACTAGCCAAATATGTTTTTTGAGACTAGCATGAAATTAGGGTTATTCCCCTCAATTACCTCTTTTTGCTGTCGTTCCAGTTCTCTCATGCGTATATCTCTTGCTTCTGCCCGGGCAGCCCGTTTTGCTGCCAGCCTTGCCTCTGCCTGAAAAATAATATAAAGGTTCAGCTTTGTTTAAAAAGAGCTACCACCACTACCTCTACCCCAGGGGGGAGAATAAGGAACAAATAAGACACGACCTTCCATGGGGTGGAGACTGGGGAGGGCAAGATATCCTCTATCAGCAGTTTGACTGACTTCAGTCAACTCCTTATATACTCATTTCTCTCTCCAGTCCCAGAGTCTCTCCTGAAATCCAGGCCTTCACCTTTAACTGCTTGCCTTGATTACTCATTCAAAACATTTCACACAATTCATTATGTATCTCTCCAAACTTGCTTTTCCAGAATGTCTTTCCCTAGCAATTGAATCATACAAATTAGAAACATCAGAAGAAACCTCTATTTCATTTTGCACATTGCCAATGTCCAGTTCCCAAGTATTATCAATTCTCTACCACTGAGTTTCTCACAAACCTATCCTGGCCTTTTTTATTTCTGCTTGTTTCAGGAACACTTCATATGTCTCTCTCTTTAAATTGAGATATAATTCACATATTATCAAACTCACCAATTAAAAGTTTGGTTCTGTGGTTTTTTTAGTATATTCACAGGGTTGCACAACTATCACTACTAATTCCAGTACTTGCCCACGTGTACCAGTTGCTCCCATCTGTGGCCATTCCTGGGCTCTACTGTGCTCTATGAAGCCTCTCTTCAGACTGTTTGCTTGGCAGGAGTATTCTCTCTTATTCAGTTAAAATATTACCTTCTATGAAGGCCCGATTCCCTCTTTCATAGAGTAATGCTGTATGCACATGCCTCTACTGTGGCTTCACTATGCTGCATTGAAGTGACACGCTCTGTCACCCCACAACTTGCATGCCTCAATGTCTGCTAAGTAAACAAAAGAATTTCAAGCCACCAGCCGAAGTCTCAAGGAAATGAGACCAGGAAATAGCTTGATGCACCACATGAAACAAAAATCTTCTCTCTGGTTTCTATCCTGTAGTGGTTTCCTCTGTTCTTGGCCACATCCTAACTCTGATTTCAATCTCCCCTTCTGATATCTACAGCAGTTGTTTCTTCTCATTTGTTATATCCGTGCCCAAGCCTTATACTAAGAAGTGGTTCAGCCAATGTTTGAAAGGGTCTACTGTGTGTAAGCTATTATGCTAGATGCTAAAAATACAGAATAAGATATGACATCTCTGCCCTAAACAAGTTCACAATCTAATTGAGGGAGACAGAAACACAATGTTTACAAGGAGGGAAGCATGCAAGAGGGAGCAATTAAGTTATGCCTGGCAAGGTCATAGCAGGCTTCTAAGAGGAGGAGACAGTTTAATAGTTAACATTTATTCAACTACCCAATTTTGGAAATTTCCCAGTCAGCTTAACTGGCCTTTCAGTAGCAAAAACCCTAGGAAGTTACTGTAGTCTACCAACCTCCAGCTCTAAACACTGACATAAATTTTACACTGGCCTCTATCTTTTAAAAACCTATATCCCCACCCTGGCCAGTGTGGCTCAGTTGGTTGGAGGGTCATCTGTATAATAAAAGGTTGTAGGTTCGATCCCCAGTCAGGGCACATACCCAGGTTGCAGGTTCAATCCTCTGTCAGAGGGAAAGTGGGAGGCAACCAATCAATGTTTTTCTCACATCGATGTTTCTCTCTCTCTTTCCCTCACTTCCTCTAAGATCAATTAAAAATAAAAATAAAAAAGACTATACCCCCACTTTCCTTTATTTTTTTTAAGTATGCTCTGCCTTCTCTATCCCTCTATGACTAAGCACCACTTTATTAGTAGAGCTTGTATTTACAGAAAAAGACTACAAGTCTAAGTTAGAGAGCAAATACATTTTTAAATTACAAAGTATCAATTTCCTGGGAAAATTTTTCAAACCTCTTTTTTTAATTTAAGAAAGCCATAACAATGTGTAGGAGCTTTCATCTCCATGTATATTAATTAGCTTTGTACTTGTAGCCTCCCTTAGAAATTTATCAAGAAGGCCAATTTCATTCTTCTAATATCTGTAGCCACTTCTGCACAATAGATACTAAAATGGGACTTCCCTCATCAAACCAAAATTATAGATCATTGAAATCTATTCTCGAACAAAACTTCTTTTACAACAAAAGGGACAGGAACCTGACTACTGTGTAACAGAAAGAACGTGGATTTCTGAGCCACAAAAACACCCTTTCCCTCCCTTTGTCACTTAGTAAACTTGATCAAAACTCAGATGTTACTACCCTTGGACATGGTCCTGAAGAAGGAAGGCCCCTGGACAAGCTGGTTCTTTAGATACACTGCTACCAGATGTCTAAGGCAGCGCGGATAGGAGAGGCCAATCTAGCAGACAAAATGCGTGCTCTATACTTACACTCAGTGATTTTAACCTCTTCTTTCTCATGGCACACATAAACTAATTTTTAAATTCTGCAGCACACCAAAAAATATATTTTTTGCCAACGTGACAAAAAAATAGGTATAATTTTGATTCATTCATTGTTGCGTTGGCATTTTTTATTTGACAATCTAAGGAAAAGAGGTCAGTGCCCCTGACTAAATAGTCAGGTATTGTAAGTTTTAAAAATTCTTGCAGCACACCAGTTGAAAATTGCTGCTTATAAAAAGAAAAACAAGCAAAAAACCAACAAAACAAAACAAAAAGAAAATTGCTGCTTATAAAGATACATTTTTATACAGACCAATTATAGCTACACAAAGCATACTCCTGGGTAGTAACACTAAAATTCTCCCCTCAGAATACAATGACATGAAAGAGCTGCTACAGATTTAACACTACCTCCCAAATGTAAAATAAATGGGACATCACAATAAAAGACCACAAAAATTCACCCAAGTACAAAACAAAGTTGGATAAAAAGTTAAACAAAAAATTACCATTTGATCCAATAATTCCACTTCTGAGTACATAGACCAAAGAATTGAAAGCAAAGATTCAAACAAATATTTGTAAACCAATATTCATAAGCAGCAACATTAATAAGAGTCCAAAGGTGGAAACAACCCAACTGTCCATCAACAGATGAATGGATAAACAACGTGAGTTATACATGTGTATGGAAAAGGGTGCAGTAATAAACCATAAATTCTTTACTGTACAGGTCATGCCATGGTGGGTAGTCAGGCCCCAGACCTGTAACTTCTTTAGTGAAAGGTTTTTAAGCAAACCTTATCTATTGTTCTTGTGCATCAAGGTGAACATACCTTTGAAATGCCAGAAGTAATACCCTCCAAGGCGTGTAACCATGCTCAAGAAAGCACATAATCTGGTTAACTATCATGTAATCCAATCCCACCTTGCTTTCTTCCGCCTTCACATAATCTTCCTTACATTCCCTCCTTAAATTCTAAATGCATAAAAGAAACCGAAACTGTTATTCTGGGGAGCATTGAAATCTTGCTCTCTAGCATATGTTATTAGTTTTGACTCAAACTCAAAAATTTCCCATAGTTTGAGTGTTTTTACATAGCTATACAGACACATAAAATATTATTTGGCCTTACAAAAAAATAAACTTGACACATGCTAAAACATGTGCAGCCTCTACTGAAAACAGCTTAGCAGTTCCTCAAAACATTAAACATTGCTGAAACCGATTTGGCTCAGTGGATAGAGCGTCAGCCTGCGGACTGAAAGGTCCCAGGTTCGATTCTGGTCAAGGGCATGTACCTGGGTTGCGGGCACATCCCCAGTAGGAGGTGTGCAGGAGGCAGCTTATCAATGTTTCTCTCTCATTGATGTTTCTAACTCTCTATCCCTCTCTCTTCCTCTCTGTAAAAAAAAAAACCAATAAAACATATATTTAAACATTGACAATAATATCCAGCAACCACCTCCAGATATGCACCTAAGAACATATGTCCACACAAAATCTTGTACATGAATGTTCATTAGCAGCATTATTCACAATAGTCTAAAAAAATTAAAACAAGCCAAATGTTCATCACCTGATGAATGGATAAACAAAATGTGGTCTTATCCATACAATGGAATATTATTCAGCTATAAAAAGAAAAACTCATAGAGGCAGGCTACAACATGGATGACCTTAAAAACATGCTAAGTGATAAAAGCCATACACAAAAAGACACACTGCATAATTCTATTTATATAAAATGTGCAGAATAGACAAATCCAGAGGCTGGGACATGGGGAACATGGAGAGTGAATGCTAATCGTTATGGGATTTCTTTTTGTGCTGATAAAACGTTCTGCAATTAGAAAGTGGTGAGTGCTGCACATCCTTGTGAATGGACTAAACACCACTGAAATTGTATACTCTAAAATAACAAATGTTGATATTTAACTTATATCTCAATTTTAAAATTTTTAGCAAAGAGTACTGGGTACATAAAAAAAAATACAATGCCGAAGATAAACTAATAGTAAAATATGCAACATTTCAGTGCATAAAATTCAATAAATAAAACAGGAGAAAAGAAATCTATCTAGTGATCTAGTATGTTTGGAAAATGCCAACTTACACTTTTTTTTTTTTTAATCAGTCTTTATGAATTTCTAAGACAGGGATAAAATAATAAAGCATTTTTCAGACTTACATGACCACACTACGAAATAAACCCTAAGTAATTCTTCAAGGATTGCATTCCAAGGAACACATGTGGGAAATAATGATTAAACTTAATGGCAGCATACCAGAATCCAATTCAAACTATACTAAATTCTGTTAAGGGGTAACCTTACCTCTGATTTTAATATTTATACCAGAGGTTCTCAACCTGTGGGTCGCGACCCCTTTGGGGTCGAACGACCCTTTCACAGGGGTCGCCTAAGACCATCAGAAAACACATATATAATTACATATTGTTTTTGTGATTAATCACTATGCTTTAATTATGTTCAATTTGTAACAATGAAAATACATCCTGCATATCAGATATTTACATGACAATTCATAACAGTAGCAAAATTACAGTGATGAAGTAGCAACGAAAATAATTTTATGGTTGGGGGTCACCACAACATGAAGAACTGTATTAAAGGGTCACGGCATTAGGAAGGTTGAGAACCACTGATTTATACAATTAAAGTAACGTTATCAGAATAATCTCATAATCAAAACCCAAACTTTCAAAATAATATGGAAGATAATATAACTACTACCGTTTCAGCAGTTACCTAGGCAAAGCTAGATGCTTATTTGTCTTTAATCCACAAACTAACTCCTTGAGGTACGGAAAGGTTCAGTAACTTGCCCAACAGTCCTTGGCCAGCAAGTACTAGAGCTGAGATTCAAATCTAAGAATCTGACTCTAGTTAACACTCTTAACCATGTTGCCACACTTGTATCTTTAAACCCAAAGTATAAGAAAGAGCATATCCTTAGAGAAATAATAAAGGTTTACTTTGGTTAAATTATCCTAAGATTTTTCAACTTAACATAAATTCTTTCTTTTCAGAGAAATAGTACCATTCTGGTTCTTATTTCTTTGACCATGACTTTACTACCCCCAATGTAGGTAATCTCCTTTGCTGCACAGCCTTTCATCTTCTTATTCCATATTTTCACTTACCAGCCAATGAGAATGACTCAAATCTAACATCTCAACCTCTGACCAAAATCAAAGTCAACATTTCTGTCTAGTGGGTCTCTTATTAATAAACTTAGAGTGAATAAAAGCAAACTCCTTTTCCCCCAGTGAAGAGGGCTTCTCTATTTTCCAATCTACAGAAATGAAACCCGTGTTACATTTGTTCCAAACACAAGTTCTCGGGGCCTCCTACTTCCTAACCAAATCTTCCTGTTCAAGGTCCCTGGAATCCAATCTTTCATTTCCATTCCAACACTGTTCCTCTTCTAAGCATTCTGTTTCCTAATTCCAACTTCACTTTATCCATTTCAACTCTCCTTCCGCCCTTGATATTCCATACTATAAATTGTTGAATTAATCTGCCTGCAACACCAAGAAACAATCGAAATAAAACATCCTAAAGTAAAATCTGATTAGCCATAATATATTTTATGATGCCCAATATGCAAAAGCATCCTTATACTTTCTGAATTTTAAATGTGAATTCTGTTACTGCTTCAGATAAACACAGAACTAAAGTAAATTTGCTGTAGTTCCCAGGAGTACTGCAAATAAGCTCAACTAAGGCCAATCCTATTATAATGCTTCCATTTGTCCAGTAGGTCTACAAGCAAGGCAGGATCTATCCAATCCACTGGGCAGTGCTTACTGTTTCCTTGGAATATAATCCACAAGTCAAATTTCATTTGGGAGTATTATTGGGGGGAAAAAGCTATGTTTAGAATTATGTTATATAACAATAAACTAATATAAATTTATATATTGTTATCTAACATAAAGTCCATCCTCCCCAGGGAATTTGCCCAACTACCTGATCTCTCTTCTGTCTTTATTTTCCCGCTCTATTGGTTTGTTCCTCTCATCATAAGTAGGTTCAAAGCCTCTCTCTTATCTTTTAAAAAAACAAACGAAAAATACCATCTGGTTAAATTCCACCTTGTCTTCTCTTTATAACTAACTTTTCTACTGGCACCTCCCTCCTTAATTCTCACTCGCATCAAATGACTGCATTCTGGCTTCTGTCCAAATCACTTTATTGAAATTGCTCATGCAAAAGTAACTAATGACCGCTAACTACCAAACCTAGTAAAATTTTTCTGTTCTTATCTCACTTGTCCTATCTGACTTCAAACATCAATGATCACTCAATTCCTTCTTTAAAATCTCACCTCCTGACTTTCTGCAATACCAGTCTTTCCTGGTTTTCCTTTTGACTCTCTGACCTCTCTTCCTCAGAATCATTCATATATAGGTTCATTTCCCCCTGCTAGCTCCTTAAATTTAATATAATAAAAGCTTCCAGGCCTGATCTCACTTTTTTCACTCCATGTTCCCTGCCTGAGTAATATTGGTAGTTTGCAAATCTTTATGTCCAACCCAGCCTATCTTCCACAGTCCCTGATCGAACTGGCTCTTAAACACCTGGGCTGTGTGTCCCATTCCCCCACCTCTCTCCAACCATACTGCACTGTTATTCTGGTAGTTTCTCACATGGTTCTAGTTGTTTCATACCCCTGTGCCTGTAAAGTGCTTAGGAAACAATACACAACAATCCATAAAACAAGGGAGAACTTTTATTTATTTTTAAAGAATTTTATTGAAATTTAGAGAAAGAGAAAGGAAGGGAGAGGGAGAGAGAGAGAAGCATTGATGTGTGAGAGCGATGCATGCTCTCTACCGGGGATTGAGCCCCCCACCTGGGCATATGCCTTGACCAGGAACCAAACCAGCAACTTTTTAGTACGTGGGACAATGCCCAACCAAACCACACCAGCCAGGGCTATATTAGAACTTTTAGAAAATGAACAGGAAGAATATATTATTATTTTATTAAAGTGTTCTCCTGTTGTGGTGGGGAGATAGGCCTGGGAGTGGGGAGTGAAACAAAGGGCCCTGAACTTGGTTTATTATGTCTTCTTTCTCTCTTCCTCCCGCTTTGTAAAGAAAAGATCAGAAACAACTGTCATAAAATGTTGGTATCAGTTAATATTGGGTGGTGGACTCATGGACACATATATTATCATCAAAACCTTTCAGCATTTACTATTTTTCCAGAGAGAATAATACATCAAAACATACACTCCTGTATCTTTATAAAAAGGGGGTTACGTGGGGATAAGGACACATATGTAATATCTTAAACAATAAAAAATATATATATTTATTTTAAAAAAAACATTAAAAAAATCCAAAAAAAAAAAGGGAAACCTTGCCCTGATCGGTTTGGCTCAGTGGATAGAGCGTCAACCTGCGGACTGAAGGGTCCCAGGTTCAATTCCAGTCAAGGGCATGTACCTTGGTTGTGGGCACATCCCCAGTAGGGGGTGTGCAGGAGGCAGCTGATCGATGTTTCTCTTTCATCAATGTTTCTAACTCTCTATCCCTCTCCCTTCCTCTCTGTAAAAAATCAATAATATATATATTTTTTTTTAAAAAAGGGAAACCTCTAGTTTTAAAGCTTTTGCCTACTGTGATCATGTAACAGTTTTAAAGAGAGGCAAATTAAATTTCATAATGCACTGACTGAACCATGTCTGTAATTGTCAGCCTACATGTATATCCATAACATAAAACCCATGCAACTGGCATGAGTTATAGGTATAATCTGAACCTTTACAGACTATGCTTAAATTTCAAGGAATCTGAAACACAAAATTCTAAGAAGTAAAACATTCATGGAAAATGACTAATTCAGGTAGCTAAGACTCAGAGTTTACTGTGCTTAATTTTGTTTATTCTTCCATGGCACTCATGCCAAAAGAACCCTGAAAGTCAAATTAAGAGACATAATATTTATTGTGTTGCTATGGTTTCCAAATTAACAAATAAAAATCATCACTCGATTTCCTAGCAACATCCCTTTAGTAGAAAATCTTAGGTTGCATTTTTCTTAGATCTTACAATATAATTACATTGCACCACCTTTTTAAAAGCTTTAACCCATTTTCTTCTGCTGTCAAACTATATCTGCCTTTTATTCAAAGACCTTTTGATAGCAAAATATTCTTTTGGAATCAAAGAGGAAATTTAAGATTATAGACTTTAGTACTGAGGTCTAAGTACAACCCAATAAAAAGATAGTACAGGAAAACTGAAACTTTTAATCTACAATGACATATCTAACCAAAGGAGAAAATATGAATCAGTTCTAGCAGACATACTGGGAGTAGAGGGGAGGTTTTGCTAGTACAGTGTATTGTCTTTACATTTAGGTTAATGATACTATGCTATTTGAATTTTACCCCCAAATTCCTCTAAGTCACAGGAATGGTGAAGATTATGACATTGAACATTATACCAAATATTTTTCCAGTCATAATGACACAAAACTAAGTCTTTGCTTTTAATAATCCTCCCTTCATTCTGGTTAGAGGGACAAATCAAGGGACAGAGAGATTTGAGAGTAACACTGGATGAAATAAAGAGAGATCTGCCCTTGATGGGCATTGGCTGAATTCATGCACTAATACCGACAAAAGGAATCCCAAATGACTGAAGAACAACTTAGATTTACACTTTCAAAGTATTTGTCTAATAAAATCAATAAGTACAAAGAGGGGGGATATTTCATTTATTTTTTAACTGGGTAGAAATGGAAAGAAAAACATATACTTTTTAGAACTCTGAAAAAGTAACTCACATTTTAGAATCTCTTAAAAATTTTTGTGTACCATCACTGAGAACATTTAAAGGTATTTTAAATAAGAGCAATTCTGCCTCCTGTGGAGTTACTTTTTCAGACGAATCCAATTTGCATGGAGCAATCTGAACCAAACACACAATGATCAAAAAAGTGTCAGAGTTCAATGGCTCAATGGATAGAACGTCAGCCTGCGGACTGAAAGGTCCCAGGTTCGATTCCGGTCAAGGGCATGTACCTTGGTTGTGGGCACATCCCCAGCAGGGGGTGTGCAGGAGACAGCTGATCAGTGTTTCTAACTCTCTATCCCTCCCCCTTCCTCTCTGTAAAAAAAAATAAAATATATATTTTTAAAAAGTGTCAGAATTAAGAAAGACTCGAGACTGGACTTTGAAATCTTAGCTCTTTAGGGCTCTACTTGAGGAGTGATTTTCTTCAACTCTATACCTTCTCCCTAGGAAATTTCATCCACCCTCTTGATTTCAATTACCTTCTACATGCTGACAAGTCTCAAAAGATCTATCTTCAGCACAAACCTCTCCTTTGACCTCTTGGTCGACATTCCCAAAACTACCTCTTCAAAATCTCCACTTACATGCCTCACAGGCACCTTAACTCAACACATGCCAACACAAATACATGATCTTCCTTCCCCAAACCTCCTCCCCACTCTAATGTTCCCTACTACCCACCCAGACGCACAAGCCAAAACTTCCCCTGGCTGCTATACAACCATAGTCACACACTGAATGTCCAACTACTTACCTCTCCATTCCAACCACCTCTCATCATCCCCACTGTCATCACTCTAGGCCAAGCCACCACTGCCTCTACAAGTCTTATGAGTCCTCTCCCTCATCTACTGATGCCTCTTTCTGCTATAATATCAAACTTACAGTAAAGTCATCCTCATATGGCACAAATTTGATCATGTCGTACCACTACTTAAAATCCTTCAACGTTTTTCCACTGCTCTTATGATAGACCAAAATCCTAAACAGATTCTGTAAGTTCCTATCAGGGTTCTCAACCTTGCCCTATTGACAATTAGGCCAGTTAATTTTTCATTTGGGGGTGGTGGGGAAGGTTTACTATACACTGTAGGATATTTTAGCAGTATCCCTGGCCTCTACCCACAAATGTCAGGAGCACACCCCCTTGTCTCTCCTTCCACACCCCTTGTGACAGGCAAAAATATCTCCACACTGCTAAATGTCCCCTGGGGGACAAAATGACCCTTGGTTGAGAACCACTGGCCTGCATGTTCTGGCACCTGTAACTAACCTCTGGCTACTCTCCTTTTTGCTGTCTAGGTTATTAACAGTGATATTATGTGAGGCACAACAGATCAGAGTGCAGAAGCCCAAATGTAAATTTCAGCTCTACCTCTTTCTAGTAACTGCAAATTACTTCCCTTCTCCATGCATTGGATTCATCCTTGATAAATGAGAATAGTAGACTCAACAGAGTTATGAGGATTAAATACATTTAAAGTACTTAGAACAGTGCCTGGCTTATAACAAGAGCTCAGTAATGTCAGCTGTTATTTTTGTTATCTGAATTCTCAATATTCTTTCAGCTCAAAAACTTTTCCCTTAGAGTTCCCTCTGACTGGAAAGCTCTTCCCAACATCTGACAATTCCCTTCCCACCCACACCCCTGCCCCACCACCTAAATAATTGCACTCATCCTTCAAAAACCATTTGAAATCATTTCTCAAGAATGCCTTCCCAAAACCTGAGTTGTCCTGTCACACACTCTATAATAAAACCATTTACTATTCACGCAAAGCACTTGACACAGTTAAATTGTTCTCTCATTTCCAAGAATACCACTGATTGTGACATTCCCTGACATACAATGACAATCACAGCTTTCGATTTCAGAAAAGAAATCACCATACTAAATGTAGACATTAATTATGAAAGAAAAAAGGAGCTGAAAATTGAGGAACCAGTCCATTAGGTAATTACTTGCTTTATGTCTATTATCTTTTCTAGACTCTAAGCTACATAAGGGAAATGACATGTTAGCCCTTTCCATCCCATATCCTCTGTACCTGACACACCATCTGTGAAGAGTAGATGCTCAATAAACATTTACTGAATGAATGACGTTCAGAATTCATGGCTGTTTATTTGTTTTTAAGATTTTTTTATTTTTAGAGAGAGCAGAAGGGAGAAGGAGAGAGAGAAGAACATCAATGTGAGAGCAAAACATCAATCAGCCACCTCCTTCACGACCCCTGCTGGGATGGAACCCACAACCCAGGCATGTGCCCTGACTGGGAATAAAACCAGTAATCTTTCAGTGCACAGGATGACACCCAATCAACTGAGCCACACCGGCCAGGACCATGTTTTTAATTCTCACCCGAGGATATTTTTTCCATTAATTCTTAGAGAGAGTGGGGGGGGGGGGGGAAGGGGCAGAGAGAGAGAAACACTGATGTGAGAGAGACAACCTAGGTACATGTTGTTGACCAGAATCAAACCTGAGACCCTTCTGTCTTAGGGCCAACACTCTAACCACTGAGCAAACCTGATAGAGCCAGGCCATGTTGGAATAAACAAACAAAACAAAACAAAAAAACCTCTATTCTCTCCCAGCCAGGTGACTCAATTGATTGGAGTGTCACCTTGTACACCAAAAAGGTTGTGGGTTCAGTTCCTGGTCGTGGCACATACCTAGGTTGCGGGTTCAGTCCCTGGTCAGGGGGTGTACAGGAGAAAACCGATCTCTCTCTCTCTCTCTCTCTCTCTCTCTCTCTCTCTCTCTCTTTCTCCTCCTCCCTCAATCCCTCCCTCCCTCAAACCAATAAACATCCTAAGGTAAAGAATAAAGAACAACCACCCTATTCTCAAATAAAACATGGCATTAATGTTCTTAATTACTGCTGATTATAATTCTTCTCTGCATTCTTTAAAAATATTTTTATTGATTTTTAGAGATCAATTGAGCCACACAAGACAGGGCGAGTCTTTGCATTTTTAAAAGCTAGTATCCTTGCCCTGGTAGGTGTGACTCAGTGGTTAGAGCATAAGCACGAGTACCTATTCCCATAGGTTCAATTCCCAGTCAAGGGCACATACATGGGTTGCAAATTCGAACCCCACCCCATCAGGGTGCGTGTGGGAGGCAACCAATCAATATGTCTCTCTCAAATCAATGCTTCTCTCTCTCTCTTTCCCCCCTCCTCCTTTTGGTTCCTCCCCTCCCTTCTACTCTCTCTGAAAATCAATGGAAAAAATATCCTAGGGTGAGGATTAACAACAACAACAATAATAATAAAGCTGGTATCCCTGCTGTATTTTATCCTTAACTTGCCAAGACCTAAAAATGAATAAATTATTCAAATAAAATAGCAAGATAACGATGAAAAGATCATTAGCTCTATTGAGCAATCAAGACTATCATTCCATACAACAATAACAATGAACAATATCTTTTAAACTAAGCACAAATGTTCCTTTTATATCTTTCTCAGGCTGCGAAACCAA
Organism: Myotis nattereri; assembly: GCF_964212035.1. Taxonomy (NCBI): domain Eukaryota; kingdom Metazoa; phylum Chordata; class Mammalia; order Chiroptera; family Vespertilionidae; genus Myotis; species Myotis nattereri. The sequence continues at coordinate 51,790,399 of NC_138089.1, forward strand.
AAATTTTTGGTTCTCATTACTGGATGCCGACAATGGCTATTACCTCCTTAGGCAGCAAAATGAAATCTAATCAGTGTCCATTAACAAATAAATAGATAAACCATATTTAGGATATACATACAATGAAATATTATTCCGTCATATAAAGGAATTAAGTCACTTAAAGGGGGGTGCAGGAATGAAATTCTGATACATGCTAGAACATGGGTAAATTTTGAAGACAGGATGATAAGTGAAATAAGCCAGACACAAAAGGACAAATACTATATAATTCCACTTATAAAATATCTAGATAAGTCAAATGCAAGAGACTTATAGTAAATTAAAAGTCTGCCTGGCTGGTGTGGCTCAATGGTTGAGCACCAGATACCTATGAACCAGGAGGTCATGGTTCGATTCCCTGTCAGGGCACATGTCTGGATTGCAGGCTCAATCACCAGTAGAGGGCAGGCAGGAGGCAGCCGATCAATGATTCTCTCTCATCACTGATGTTTCTATTTCTCTCTCCCTCTCCCTTCCTTGCCTTCCTGTTTCTGAAATCAGTACAAACATATTTTTAAAAAATAAAATAAAATGAATGCTTAAAAAAAAAAGTTACCAGGGGCTGGGAGAGAGGGAAGTAGAAAGTTATTGCTTAATGCTTACAGAATTTCTGTGTAGAGTGATGAAAAGATTTTAGAAAGATAGTGGTGATGGTTACACAACAGAGTGAATGTAATTAATGGCACTAAATTGTAGACTTAAAAATGGTTAAAATGGCAAATTTTGTTATATGTATTTTAACAACTTTAAATAACTAATAATGTAATATACCAAAACCATTGGTATATTTGAATTACATACTTCCAATGGGTGAATTATGTTATGTGAATTATATCTCATTAAGCTATTAAAAAATGAAATCCGAAAGTTCTAGCAGCACAAATGTTGAACAGCCATAGAGCTTTCTTTCCTCCTTATTATTACAAGTAGGTTTATGCACCAAATATGTACAGGTGTAAATTCTGCTCAACAAAAATGTCTCTAAACACTATTTGCTAGACTCTAACTCCTATAAAACATGTTCAATTTCTATGCCTCTCACTGATTTTTTTAGAATTAAAAGAACTGTGCATTATGAGCATTAATTTTCTTTGGGTCATGGATCTTGAAAGAAATCACAGAATTTCAGAGCTGGAAGGATTCTCAGATCATCCAAAAACTAAGAGAGAGAGAGATCCAAGATGGTGGCGGAGTAGGTGGAAGTTGCACTCACCTCCTCTCAGGACCAAACTGGAATTACAACTAAAACATAGAACAATCAACCTGAATAACCAAACTGAAGACTAGCTGAACAGAAGTCTTATAACCAAGGATTTACAGAAGCCACATGGAAACTGGTAGGAAGGAAGAGATGAGAAGTGGGCTGGCCCCGCTCTCACAGATGGTGGCTGAGAATCTGGAAAGATCCCTCAGCTGCCAAGGTTCCCCCTTAGGAGCGAGGGGGTGTCAACGCCATGCCAGGCTCTGCTGCCCAGAGTGCCAGAGCCAGGAAGAAGCACCCACATAACATCTGGCTGTGGAGTTCAGTTGGCATTCTGTCCGCTAGGGAGATAGGAGTCTGCTTGAAACCTAGGCACCCTCTTTTTTTAAAAAAAAAAATATATATTTTTATTGATTTTTAGAGAGAGGAAGGGAGGGAGGCAGAGAGAGAAAAAAACATCAATGAGAGAGAAACATCATCAGTGGGCTGCCTCCTGCACACCCCACTATTGAGATGAAGCCCACAACCCAGACCTGTGCCCTGATAGGGAATCAAACCGGTACCTCTTGGTTCTTGGGTCAATGCTCAACTGATGAGCCACACCAGCTGGGCTAAGCATCCTCTTAAAGGGCCAATACACAAAATCTTGTTTGCAGCCACTCAACCTGAACTCATACCCTGCTGAGGGAGTCACCTGTCTGGGCCCAGGGTGTAGAGGTCTGGGCAGACTCAGAGTATATCAATGACTGAGTAGTGTGGCTCTAGGGTGGGAACTATTTCTCCCATCTTGCCAAGAACCTTACCAGTGGCTCCCCTTCACAAAGATGCACTAGTCCCACCCATCAAACTCGCAGCAGCCCCACCCTCTGGACTCCCAGAAAACCCTCTCTCCTGATTCCTGGCAGATCACCTTGCTGAGATAAAGCACTCCAAGAGATCCAGGCAAAATCCAAAACAAACTGAGATGTGGTTCTGGAACATAAGCCATTCCCCCGACCTTGCTGAGTGCCTGAGGAGTGCCTCCCCCTCACCAGAGATCTACTAGCCCCACCCTGTGGACTCCCCACAGTCCTGCCCTGCTGAGCTCAAGCTCTCCAGGAGGTCTAGGTAAAATCCAGGCCAGACTGATTGGTGTGGTTCTAGCACAGGGGCTATTTTTCCCTTGCACATTCAATCCCTTTGACCCTTTAGAGCCCTTCCTTCACACGGCCAAATCTTGGGCCCGATAAACTCTGCTGCCCTTACCCTGACAATTCCATGAGACCTTGTCCCACCATAAAAGTCTGGGGAAACCCAGCGGATGGCAGCAAGCCTTCATGTACCCTGGGACTTTTGCTAAGTGGCCTCAAATCCAGCACTGGCACCAAGTTTAAGACTGTATCAATCTAGTCAACATCGCTCACCCCTACCTCTGTGATTCACTGAGAACCTACCTCTTGCAACTCAAGTACTACCAGAGGCTCTTTCAGTGACAGAGCCTAACAGGCAGCCATTAGGCGGATCTCGGGGGTGCCTTGCTGACCTGCCCCTGGACTTAGTGCTGGTGGAAACCAGCCATGATGTGCAGCTTGGTCCTTCTCACGTACACCCAGGCACAGCAGAGGCAGCCACAAACCGTGGATCACTTTCTAGCTCCAAACAGGTTGCCCAGGACCAGACACAGACAGCATCTGACACTGATTTGCACCAAAGTCCCTCCCAAGAGTCCCAGAACAGACACATACATTGGCAAGCCTCAGTCAACATCAGAGAAGGATCCAATTAGCTACACAAGAGGCACATCCAAAGGGAGACCTCAGCAGTTACTGAACCTTGCTGAGGCAAATTCCACTAAGTGTGGTTAACACCTCACAGCAGCTGATACATTGTGGTCAGTGTCAATCCTCAATCAGCCAACCTGAGGGTCAACCCCACACATGAACAGGCTATTAGCAATCAAGACTCAATTACAACAGGAGGACTCACATAACCCACACCAGGGATATTTCTGGAGCACCCAGCTAAGGTGATCAAGGAGATTGTGCCACTGGTCACTTAAAAAAATGAGAATAGTTTAAGAGAACTTATAGACAACATTAAGTATAATGACATCCTCACCATGGGGATACTAGAAGAATAATGAGAGCAAGAAACTGAGAACCTATTTGAAGAACTAATGACTGAAAATTTCCCTAACCTGATGAAGGAAAAAGACATACAAGTCCAGGAAGCACAGCGAGTCCTAAGTAAGATGAACACAAAGAGGCCTACACCAAACACATCATAATTAAAATTCCAAGGGTCAAAGACAAAGACAGAATCTTAAAAGCAGCAAGAAAAAGACGGTTAGCCTCCCATAAGACTGTCAGCTGATTTCTCAACAAAACATATCAGACCAGAAGGGATTGGCATGAAATATTCAGTGATGAAAAGCAAGGGCCTATAACCAAGATTACCTTACCAGCAAGGCTATCATTTAAAAATTGAAGGTGAAATAAAGATATTTCCAGGCAACAAAACACTAAAAGAGTTCATCATCACCAAACCAGTATTTCAAGAAATGTTGAAGCGTCTTCATTAAGAAGAAGAAAGAGGAAAAAAGAGAAACACAGTTATGAAGAATAGAATGCCAATAAATATGTACTTATCAATAATCACTTTAAATGTAAATGATTTAAATGCTCCAGCCAAAAGACAGAGGACAGCTGAATGGATGAGAGAACAAGACCCATTTACAGAGGGAGGCAAAGTAGGTTTACAGTTGTTCATATGGAAAATAAAACAATAAGTAATAATATAAAAATATACACTAATAAAAGAGAAACACGCAAATTGGTGTCACTCCACTATGCCCACCAGCCAATCAGAGCGACTATACAAATTAAGCCAACAAAGATGGCGGTTAATTTGCATATGCAGGCATGGAGCAAAGACTGAAGGCTCCAGCTGGAGTGAAAAGTGAAGAGTGAAGAGTGAAGACTAAAGAGGCTTGGCTTCTCTGCTGCAGCTGCAGCAGAGAAGCCAGGCCTCACTGCGGCCAGACCAAAGGCCTGGGTCCCAGGTGCCGGAGGAAAACCAGTGCCAGCAGCCAGGGGAAGGAAGGCCTATTGTGTGAATCTTCGTGCAATAGGCTTCTAGCAAATAATAAAAATACAAGAATAAACTCTGTGTTTCACATACTCACAACTATATAAATACCCCACTGACATAAATGAATATATCTTCCAGACAGAAAATCAACAAGGAAAGAGCAGCCTTAAATGACACACTAGATTAGATGGATTTCATTAATACCTTCAGAGCATTTCACCCCAATGCAGCAGAATATACATTCTTTTCAAGTGCACATGGAACCTTTTCTAGGATAGACCACATGTTAGGACACAAAACAAGTCTCAATAAATTTAAGAAGATTGAAATAAAATATCAAGCATCTTCTCTGACCATGATTATATGAAACTAGATATCCATCACAAGAAAAAATCTGAAAAACACACAAACACATTGAGGATAAATACCATGTTACTAAATAAAAAATGAGTTAACAATGAGATCAAGGAAGAAATAAAAAGATATCCTGAAACAAATGAAAAGGGGAACACAACAAGCCAAAATCTAAGGGACACAGGGAAAGTAGTCCTAAGAGGGAAATTCCTAGCATTGCAGGTCTACCTCAAGAAACAAAATAAATCTCAAATAAACAATCTAACCTTACACCTAAAGTAACTAGAAAAAGAATAACAACATGGCCAGTGTGGCTCAGTGGTTGAGTATCAACCTGTGACCACATGCTCAGGTTGCGGGCTTGATCACCGGTAGGTGGCATGCAGAAGGTAGCCAATAAGTGCTTCTCTCTCATCATTCTGTCAATGTTTCTCTCTCTCTCTCTCTCCCTTCTTCTCTGAAATCAATAAAAATATATATTTAAAAAACAAACAAACAAAAACAAAAAACAAAGCCTAAAGTAAGTGGAAAGAAATAATAAACATCAGAGCAAAAAAACAACCCAAAATAGTCTTCATAAAATACAAAAGATCACTGAACCAAGAAGAGCTGGTTCTTTGAAAAGAGAAGACTAGATTAATAAACTTTTAACCAAATTCGTCAAGAAAAAGAGAGGACCCAAATGAATAAAATCAGAAATGAAAGAGGAGAAGTAACAGCTGACACCACAGAAATAGAAAGGACTGTAAGAAAATATTATGAACAACTATATGCCAACAAATGGGACAATCTGGGAAAAATGGATAAATTCCTAGAAACACACAATCTCTCAACACTGATTCAAGGAGAAACAGAAAATCTGAATGAACTGATTACATCTAATGAAACTGAAGCTATAATCAAAATGTTCCCAACAAACGAAAGTCCTGGACCAAATGGCTTCACAGGTGAATTTTACCAAAGGTTCAGAGAAGAACTAGCACCTATCCTTCTCAAACTATTCCAAAAAAATTCAAGAAGAGGGAAGACTGCCCTGGCCTGTGGGCTCAGTTGACTGGAGCACTGTTCCGTACACCAAAAGTTGGTGGGTTTAATTCCCAGTCAGGTCACCAGATTGCAGGTTTGATCCCCTTTTATGGTGCATACAGGAGGCAACTGATTGATGTTTCTTTCTCACATCAATGCCTCTCTCTCTCCCTCCCCCTTTCTCTCTCTTTAGAATCAGTGAAAACCATATCCTGGAGAAAGGATTTATTTAAAAAAAAAAAAAAAAAAAAAAAAAGAGCCCAGCCAGCATGGTTCAGTGGTTGAGCATGAACCAAGAGGTAATGGCTCAATTCCGAGTCAGGGCACATGCCCAGGTTGCAGGCTTGATCCCCAGTAGGGGGCATGCAGGAGGCAGTCAATCAATGATTCTCTCATCACCAAGTCCATCTCTCTCTCTCTCTCCCTCTCCCTTCCTCTCTGAAGTCAATAAAAATATTTTTAAAAAACTAAAATGTCCATACTATCCAAAGCAATGTATAGATTGAATGCAATTCCTATCAAAATACCAATGGCATATTTCATAGAATTAGAATAAACAACTGATTTTTATTATGTATATGTGCTGTGGAAAAGAGCACAACAATACAATTAAAAACTGGGTAGAAGATCTGAATAGCTATTTTTCCAAAGAAGACATAGTGATTGCCAACAGATACATGAAAAGGTGTTCAATATCACTAATCATCAGGAAAATGCAAATCAAAACCACAATAAGATACTGCCAAACACCTGTTAGAAAGGCTCTCATCAAGAGAACAAGAAATAATAAGTGTTGGCAAGGATGTGGAGAAAAGGGAACTACTGTGAACTGGTGAAATAAAAATTGGTGCAGCCACTATAGAAAACAACAAAGAGGTTCTTCAAAAAATTTTAAATAGAACTACTTTATGGTCCAGCAATTCCATTTCTGGGTATTTACCTAATGAAAACAAACAAAAAACAACAACACTAACTCAAAAAAGATATATACACCCCCATCCTCATTGCAGTATTATTTACAATAGCCAAGATATGGAAACAACCTTTTTGACATTTATCTCTCAGCTTCATCTGTTTCCTTATCTACAAATAAGGCGAATAATAATAATACCTACCCTACCTAACTCACAAGGTTATTGTGAGAACCAAGATATGGAAGTACTTTCAAAATCATGAAAAGTTATAGAAAACAATTAATGAAGGAGCTGGAGAAGATTCAGATCCAGTATAGCAGAGTGAGTGGTTGTATGCTCAGACTTTGGAGCCAGAGTTCATTTGTTTGAATCTAAGCTCTACTATTTCCTAGCTATGTGACGACCTTAGAAAAGTTACTTAACTTTTCTGTGGAATGGTTTCTTCATCTGTAAAATGAAAATAATAATAAAGCCAATCTCAGAATTTTGTGAGGATTGAATTAATTAATGCATTTTTAATAGTTAGAATAGTGTTTGTCACAGAATAAGTACTCAAATGTTGGATGTTAGAACTTTATAACAATTTTGTAAATGAAGCATCGTACCCTCAAAAAGAGTTCAAATACTTACTGACAGTACAAAAAGAGCCTAGCAGGTGCTGGTATCCTCTCCCCTTTCAGAAATTTGAGTACATGCCTCCAATTTTGGAAGTAAACATTTTACATAGTTTCAATTTTCAACTAAAACTACGAGGCTTCCAAAATACTTTACTTATGCAAATATTTAATATGGTTGTAGAGTAATAGCTACTTTATTTCATTTTAAAATATCCTTTACCTTTTTATTTAAAAATATCTGATTTTTAAATTTTGTTAAAGTAATATAAATTTTGTCATCAATTTTCAGATTACTTTTCTTTGCTTCAAATATTCTCCTACAGAATTTGACTTCTAATTCAAAAGCTATCTGAGTAGCTTAAAAGAGGAAAAATGTAACAATGAACTGGCCAAAAAAGACTGTGTAATATGTCAAAAGGAAATAGCACTAGTTCGAAATGAGTTATTTACTAAGAATAACTAAGAGGAAGTGATGAGGGATTAATTCTCACACAAAAAAATATAATTTAATAATGCAGTACTCTAAACAATTCAAATACTACATTAGTTTATGGGCAGGTCTGCAGCTATAGATAGAGTCAGAGTCTGAAATAAAGTTGGCACCTCACTAAGAAATCACAGCTAGGAGTTATCTTAAATTTCTAATATGCAACAGGAAATGTTGCTAGTGATTCAACAGGTGACACCCCTTCCTTTTTTTTTTCTTTTTCTGAGTTGTCAACAAAATGAAACAGAAAATGCTCCAGAAGCCCTGCTACTAGCTAAAAATTAAACATAAAAATTCCACTGCAATATTTAAAAAAACAGCTAAGACACTGAATCTGAGCAGATACCAAATAAGGATTATTTCTATCAACATTTATACAGTGCCTCCTGTGTAATATACATATTAACTGTATATAGCCCAATGACATCTATAATCTAGTTATCATATTTTCAAGATTCTAATTACCTTAAGTTTCAATATGAAGATTAATTTTAAATTTCAATATATTAGGACTATAATTATAATTATAAACATCAATATATTAGTTCTAGTACCTAGAACTCACATTATCCACAAAAAGAAAATGAAAAATTAATTTAAATGAGTTGAATAAATATCCAAGTAAAGAGATGGCAACTATATTTTATTCTAATACAGTATTTCAGAAGTCAAATACATTATTTATAGCAAACATTCTGAAACTAGCTCAATGAATGAACGTCTATAACTCTCTAACCCCAGCATTTTTACAACATTCTCATCTGTACATGTCAGTGTTGAGAGGGGGTTTTCCACACACACCTCTCTGGCAATGTTACTCAGAGCTTCATCTTCTGCAGAAAATCGGTCTTTCACAGGTGTCCTTTTCCTTCCAGAACCAGGAGTCCCCATCTTGTCTTGATGGTCTTTTAACTCTGAAAGATAATTCAGTCTGTTTTCAGCCCTGAAATAAACAGAAATAGAATAATTTAGGATATTTCTCTTTGTGCAGTTTTAACATTCATTTATACATTCACTTTTTAAAAAGAGAAATATTTATGTATATACATATAAATTAAAATTAATCATGAAATACTTTTTCTCATTATCAAATTATTCCAATAATATTTAGAATATTTAATTTTATACTAATTACTGAACCTCTCAAAACTTTTTTACTATACTACCCATGGCAACCTATGAGAACGTGTTATTACATTAGCCTCAGAAAACTGCAGTCAACAGTCATTTTACTTGTTTAAAATTACTACAGCTATTTCTAAAATCTATTTCCATTCTAGAGGCTAGAGGGAGGGCAGAGAGGAATTTCAGAAAAGTCCTTCAGCCTAAAGCTTTGAGAGAACCCATTCAAAATATTTTAATGTAGGCCTTAAAGTTACAAAGGTAACTTGGCTTTTTAGTGTAATTTTAGAAAATTCCAATTAACCCATTACCACATAAAGGTCAAATGAAGGTTTATTTTATTGCAAGTAACAATAACCAACATTGTCTATCACCAAATATCTGAGTCCCTGCTATTGCCAGGTAGTATGGAGGTACCAAATATAGTGATAAACAAAACTGAAGTAGGCCGATGATTAAGAATATATTTATGGATCCATTATTGTTGTAAGTATTATAGGTCTATTTTTAGAAGAAAATACAAGAGAAGAAAAATTAATCCTTCAAGATTAAATAACAAAGATGATTACAAAAAAGACCATCTAACTGCCTTTCTAACACAAGGTACATATTTGAAATTAAAGATTCTCATGGGAGTTGCATCCCAATTTGTATGAACTTCCACTTCTTGAGGAATACAGCTCATGTAGCTAAACACCCATTAACTTAAAATTTTTCTAATTTTAACACAATAAATTTGCAAAACTTCATTACACTGTGAGTCACAAAAGAATTCTCAAGTAAATTTGTCCTAACAGAATAAACTATATTAAAACTATAAGTGACTTTAATGTACTGGAATTTACTTGATTCAGGCAAAACAAAACAAAACAAAACCACTACATCAATCTATCCACTCTTCCAAAAAAGTATTCTCCAATGAAAATTCCAGCCATTCTCATTTTATCTGGCATCATTTCTTATTCCCCATATGTTAGTCAATCAGAATGAAGAGTGATGATAGTTTATTACTCTGCCATAGAAAATATATCTGGATATAAGAAAAGAACTCATTTAAATGGAAACAAACAAAAGAATGAATGTCTAAAAGTAGCAGCCGATAAATCTGAGCTACTAATCAGGAGAATTTCTGAAAAACACAACTTTCTCATTAGTCTCCCATCCTCTTCATCCTTAGCATAATTTTAAAGATCGTTCAGCCGAAACCGGTTTGGCTCAGTGGATAGAGCGTCAGCCTGCGGACTGAAAGGTCCCAGGTTCGATTCCGGTCAAGGGCATGTACCTGGGTTGCGGGCACATCCCCAGTAGGAGATGTGCAGGAGGCAGCTGATCGATGTTTCTTTCTCATCGATGTTTCTAACTCTCTATCTCTCTCCCTTCCTCTCTGTAAAAAAATCAATAAAATATTTTTTTTAAAAAAAAAAGATCGTTCATAGCTTACTTAATAGTAATGGTGCACAAATATTAATCACCTACTGAGAAAAAAAAGCAGCAGGCAATACAAAGTTCCTTTTCAGACTAGAATGACAATTTAGCTAACATACTACTGGGTATCATCCAATTATTGTCCTTCAGCCAGCTTTCAAGGACACACTGAAAGACATTTCACAGAAGCATGAGACAAAAACGTAGGCATTTTCTAATTCTAGACACACAAAAATAATTACAGAAGAAAAAAGATGTTGCTGAAAGTATATGCAACAGTAGTTTCATTAGGAGGATAGGATTACGGATGCTTTTTTTTTTTGCTTTTTCTTGATTCTCTAAAATTTCAATAGCACTGGAGAAAGATACATGCATTTTTAAAAATTAAAACATTCAAATCCAAGGCTCAAAGAATAAATTGGCCTCAAAGTGGATCACAACCAAATTAGGCACAATATACTATACAGCTGAGGCATACTACCTGAAGCCAATGATAATGGTACACTTTTGAATACACTTTTTTCTTCTCTTTCCCCAGAATCCATTTTGCTTCTTTCTTAACTAGTACTGCCATAGACTTTAGACCTGCCAGGATATGCCTAGCACACAGATTTACATAAAGAATTACCTTGGCCCTGGCCAGGTAGCTCAGTTGTTTAGAGCAATGTCCTGACATGCCAAGGTTTCAGGTTCGATCACAGGTCAGGGAAAATACAAGAATCAACCAATGAATACATAAATAAGTGGAACAAATGTCTCTCTCTCTCTCTCTCTCTCTCTCTCTAACTCTAAAAGAATCAATAAAAAATTTTAAATTATCTTTTCTTACAAATGCCTCAAAACAAAACTGTTTCTTTTTTTTTTTTTTTTTTTTTTTTAATATATTTTATTGGTTTTTTACAGAGAGGAATGGAGAGAGATAGAGAGTTAGAAACATCGATGAGAGAGAAACATCGATCAGCTGCCTCCTGCACATCTCCCACCGGGGATGTGCCCGCAACCCAGGTACATGCCCTTGACCGGAATCGAACCCGGGACCTCTCAGTCCGCAGGCCGACGCTCTATCCACTGAGCCAAACCGGCTTCGGCCAAAACTGTTTCAACAAGCTTCAGGCTAACCAGTTTGGAGAGTAAGATGACAAAAGGAAGGGACAGCGGAAGAGGATAAACAGGAAATGGGAATAAGTTCTTGCCTGTCTTCCTTGTCCTACCTACAGAGGGTATCTAGGTTTTTATGTGATTGGCCAGGTCTTATCACCTTTTTCAACTGCACAAGAGGCAGACCAACCATTACCAATTTAATAAAATAATCCAGTGCTTCGAGCCGGTGTGGCTCCATGGTTGACTTATAAACCAGGAGGTCATGGTTCGATTCCCAGGCACGGTCAGGGTTGAGGCTTGATCCCCAGGGTGGGGCATGCAGGATGCAGTGGATCAATGATTCTCTCTCATCATTGATGTCTCTGTATCTCTCTCCCCCTCCCTTCCTCTTTGAAATCAATAAAATATAAAATTAAAACAATCGAGTGCTTTTGAAGAATTATATTATTTGTACTCTGTAGGCAGGCATCCTTAAAGGTGTTCAGCTCCTATGCAATCTATCTTCTAATAACTCCAGAACATTCTATATCAGTGATAGGAGAAAACCTTAGAAGAAATATTTCTGGCATAGGCAATGGAAAACTGCTTTTCAACAAAATGATAAAAATAAGGATAAAGACTCAAATATATTATTTCTGTTTCTTATCCTAAAAGGACTTTCAGTAAGTTTCTATCCCAAAGGACACTTTCCTGAGGAGCCATGTTACTCTCTCCCAGTTTTTCCTTAGTGGTATCGACTACACCAAGAGCTAAACCTTGGGATGTGAGGGCAATCTGGCTGCGACATCTGTCACCCCATTGATCGCCAGGGTTGACTCGGCTGATCTGGCTGGCTAGGCGGGTGTCCTCCTCCTCCCTCACCGATCCATGTGCGTCCCTCCCGAAGCTGCGCGCTCGGTCGAAGAGGACGACCTTCCCCTCGAGGAGAGGACCAGTCTTCGGTCAAGGGTATACGAGTAGCTGCGCTCCCCTGCTAGAACCTCCAAACAAGCTCTCAATGACCAATAGCTAAACCTTTACACCAACAAAAACAAAAGGCCTGCATTTTGTCCAGTCCTTTACCCAGACAATGTCAAGCTGATTTTTTCCAGATGGTTTTGTCATTACGTATTGGTCTATCTAAGGCAGCGGTTCTCAACCTGTGGGTCGCGAGCCCTTTGGCGGTCGAATGACCCTTTCACAGGGGTCGCCTAAGACCATCCTGCATATCAGATATTTACATTATGATTCATAACAGTAGCAAAATTATAGTTATGTAGCAATGAAGATAATTTTATGGCTGGGTCACAACATGAGGAACTGTATTTAAAGGGCCAGAGGGTTGAGAACCACTGATCTAAGGTAAAGAAGGGAAGTACCTTCAGAATGCTGTGGAATATAAACCTTCCAAAATAGATACATCAGGAAGGCTTTCTCTTCCCCAATGATCTTCTCACATAACACATTTCTGAAAAACAGGCGTTTTGCCACATTAAGTGGCACTTCAATCATGAGATTGTTCCCTTTTGTGAGAACAGAATGTGTATGTAATGTCAGTATGTCACATTCTAAATACAGCACACTTAGTTCTGTCTGGATACTGATAGTTGCAGTTCCCTCATATCTAAGCATTTCATCATGGAAAACTCAAAACACTGGCATGGTAACAACTCTGCATCAGAGTTGTCATTACAGATAACTCTGGTCTGCACAATGAAACACTTGGTAGTTATTCATAAGCAATTCACGGTATCTGGGATGGCACCTGAACTAAAGGCAGTGTGACTGCAGTTGTTCCCACTGAACGGGATTTCAAGTGAGAGGGCGTGAGTTCATCTGATTGCACAAGCAACTGCTGCACTGTCCTTCCTACTGCCTGAGCCTTGGTTTCTTCATCTGTAGAGCATAAACAACTGTCCCACTATTTAACATGGTTAATGTGAGGCTCAAAGGCATTAAGTGCAATCACTTAATAAACTTATAAAGCACCATAATTGTTTAAAGTATCTTGAATTAACTACCTCTTTTACATATTTAGTTTATGAAGCTGATAAAAGGCAATCCTTGCCTTTCTTTACAATTTCATATTTTTAACTAACCAAAAATATCTTCACGTTATTTCCTACACCATGCATTAGATGATATCATTAGCCATGGTAAGAAATTTTGCTAAAGCATGGAACAATCTGGAAAAAATAAAAATGCCTTAAAAAAATAAAAATGCCTATAGTATAATCATTATACTATTCAGTATATTTACATAATGAAATTTAAAAATGTTTAAGGTACTTTGTGGTCTTCAGTCTATTTTTGAAAATCTAAATGAATACACAGGTTTTGGGACTGTGACCTTATAATGGGTGTTATTAATAGCCTTATTTGAACACTTGACTTAGAAGAAAATAGAAGATAGAAGTCATTAAATGGTACACTTAAGATCTATGCATACCTTTCTATGTAATTTTTAAAATATTTATTTATTTATTTATTTATTTGAGAGAGAAAGAGAGAAACATCAATTTGTTGTTCCACTTATTTATGCATTCATTGGTTGTGCCTTGACTGGTGATCGTACCTGCAACCTTGGTGTATCGGGACTTGGTGTAAATGAACTACCTAGCCAGTCTATACAATTTTTTTACTCCAAAAGAAAAAGACCTCAAAGCAAATCTTGAACTCTAGTCAATGATGCACATACTGAAATATTTAGGGTTGAAGTGTACTGATATCTGCTACTTATTTTGAAATGCATCCAAAAAAGTAGAAATAATGGATAAGAGGAATGAATATAGAGTATAGATAGGTGATAAAGTACAATAAAACATTATAGTGGAATCCAGATAGCAGGTACATGCATGTTCACAGAACTCTTTCAACTTTCCTGTGTGTTTGAAAATTTTTATGTTGGAGGGAAAACTGACTGGATGAGAAGGTAGACAACTAAGTAAACAAGAGTCACAGGAACTGAGAACTGCAATAAAAAATATTTTCTTAATTTCATTCCACAATATTTTTTGGTTTTCAATAAACAAAGTAGGACTAAAAACTAATGTTGGTCATTTCTGGTAAAACCATAATTTTCTACGAGATTTAACATTAACCATCACTCTTAGAGACATAATGAAATTCAAAGTAAATGAAAAACACATTGCTAATTTTAAGCAGAATAAACATTGAATTAACCTTTAAAATTAAAAATCTGACTCAAATCAAAAGGTCAAATTAGAACAAAAAAGCAACCACTAATGTCCTCAAAGTTCTGGGAAAAAACACATCAATTTTTAAGTCTACAAGTTTTTATTATCAGGGAAAAATTATTTGAAATTTTCAGGTTTCCCTGAAGGCCTCTATGATTCCTTCCACCCCCTGTAGCTCACTCACTGGAAAAAAAAAAATAATAGCAACATGAGATATTTTTATATGAGAAAGGAATCCTATATAATAAAACCCTAATATGCAAATCGACCAAATAGTGGAACAACTGGTCGCTATGACACACACTGATCACCAGGGGGCAGATGCAGGAGCTGCCTCCTGATGGTCAGTGTGCTCCCACAGTGGGAGCACTGCTCAGCCAGAAGCCGGTAAGGAGCGAGGAGTCCCAGACTGCAAGAGCTCTGGACTGCGAGAGGGATGTCTACCGAGGGGTCCTGGACTGCGAATGTTGTGCACCAGGCCTCTAGTTTTTACATGAGAGAGGAAGATGTCAACGTTTTCCCTCTTTGGAGCCATGCTTGTCGGTCAGCTTTGTGTAGCTTAAACCTTCCTTAGATAGAAAGGGCAAACAAATATCCTGAATGGTAGGCAAGATACCAGAAGGCAACAAGGAGACATAATGCAATATAAGTATAATGTTCATGGGGAATGATTGCAGAGAAGAGCAGAGCTAACAAACAGCACAGCTGTGAGAGTAGCTAATCCAAGTGCCACTCCAATCCAGCGATATATGCAATGAGTTCCCTTTAAGTTGCACTTACTTCTACTCATAAAAGTCCTAATACCAACACTTGGTTCCTTTTTATAAGAATAAAGAGAAAATGCCTGGCCATCATGGCTCAGTGGTTGAGCATCAACCTATGAACCAGGACGTCAGTTAGATCTCCAGTCAGAGCACATGACCAGGTTACGGGATTGATCCCCAGTGTGGGGTGTACAAGAGGCAGCCAATCAATGATTCTCTCTCATCACTGATGTTTCTATCTCTCTCTCCCTCTCCCTTCCTCTCTGAATCAACAAAAAAAAAAAAATACTTTTAAACAATGGCTTAAATGGTAAATTTTGTCATGTATATTTTACCACAATTTAGGGAAAAAAACAACTTGGAATGGGTAACAAAAGGTGAGTTTGGTAACAGAGGTTAACAGTGACTATCTCATTTCCTTGACGGTCCACTTAGATATAGTAATATCCATGACAGGAGAAGAAACATCTACTCCAAAACTGATCCCCCCAACCACCACCCCCCCATTTCTTTCTTTAGTCTTATAATCCTTGGGTCACTTAACTGAATATTTTTTTTAAAGCAACAACATGTATGCTTACTAACTGTAGTGTTTGTTATTATTAATGATTTAAACCATTTAACAGGAAAATAAATATTTAAACATCCTAATCCTCTGCATACAGTATACTGTACTATTTCTTTAACTTAGAAAACAGAGAGCCAAAAGATTGCTCCTAGCTGGTAAAATGTTTCCACTTAAAAAAGTGGGGGGTGTTGAAAGAATAACGAAGCGATCAGAACAAGTAACTTAAAAATTAAACTTGTTGCCCAGCCTATGTGGCTCAGGGGTTGAGCATCCACCCATGCACTAAGAGGTCACCAATTCAATTGCAAGTCAGGGCACATGCCCAGGTTGCAGGCTCAATCCCCAGTAGGGGGTATGCAGGAGGCAACGCTCTCACAGATATTTCTCTCCCTCCCTCTCTCTTCCTCTCTTTCCCTATCCCTTTCTCTCTCTCTAAAAATCAATAAAAACACACTTTAAAAAAATTTAATTTGTTTCCTAAAGCAGTAGGTATATTTTATAGCAAAAGTTGTTAAGCCCTGGCCTGTGTGGCTCTGTTGGTTGGAGTGTTGTCCTATACATCAAAAGGTCTCAGGTTCAATTCCTGGTCAGGGCACATACCTAGGATTTGTGGGTTTGATCCCATTTGGGGCGTGTAGGAGAAGCAACCAATTGATATCTCTCTCTCTCTCTCTCTCCCTCCCCTCCCTTAAAAGTCAATGAACAGCCGAAACCGGTTTGGCTCAGTGGATAGAGCGTCGGCCTGCGGATTGAAAGGTCCCAGGTTCGATTCCGGTCAAGGGCATGTACCTGGGTTGCGGGCACATCCCCAGTAGGAGATGTGCAGGAGGCAGCTGATCGATGTCTCTCTCATCGATGTTTCTAGCTCTCTGTCTCTCTCCCTTCCTCTCTGTAAAAAATCAATAAAATATATTTAAAAAAAAAAAAAAAAGTCAATGAACATGTCCTTGTGTGAAGAAAAAAAAAACCAACTAGTTAAAATGTTGGTGTTCATAATGAAGGAAAACCAAGATATAGAGAGTTCAAAGTGAAAACAATGGAAAAGATGAACTATGATTCTTTTAAAAAGGTTTTAATATCCCACTTCTGAAAATCAAAACATGCTCATATGCATGCTTTGTACAAGTAAAGCTTGTACTCTGAGGCTTTCCCAACCTCTTTTCCACCATCTCACCTCTGCTCTGCTCTAACCTCACTTTTTTTGGGGGGGGAAGGGAGGAGGGAGTAAAAGGCTGAAACAGGGAAGGAAGATAACAGGAATAAATCAGGTAATAGGAATAGAGAAGCGTAAAAACCAAAAACACTGCAGTTTATTTTTTTCTTCTCACACTGAATACTAAAAACATCTTCATCATCAAATGCTACCAACCAAATTTCCAAGGGCAAGAAAAAACTAATTTCCTGAAGTCACAACCTAACCTAAAGTACAGGACACAGGCTTTGCATCTGTAAATTAAGTCTATATGCCAAACTCCTTAAACAATCTTTACTGCAATACAGGTTACAATTAAAAATGATGACATGAACCTTGGTCCAAAGGGTGGAGCCCTAAGCTCTTTTACAGCTTTCTAGTCTAACAAGTGAGATCAGTTAAAGAACTTTAAACTCGAGTGCTTCATTGTCTAAGTATAGGAAACACCAAGGTTTTTATGAGAAGCACATGGTACAGGCAGCTATGCTGGGAGCTACCATCTGATAATAACCAAGAGTTTAAAGAGATAACTTCATGATATTGCACTGTTAACAGCTCTATGGGAAGAAGAGAATGAGAATTTGGGCAGAAGCTAATCTCTGTATGAACTCAAAATAATCCTGCAAAACAACTCATCCTTTTGATCCCAATGACAAGTGTGAAGGTCTCTCAATTAAACTATTTCAACTAGGGGCATGGCCTCCCTATGCCAGTAATAGTAATGCTTTTCCCCTGTTGTAAAACATGTGGCTGATTCTTGGCAAACACTCTCAGAAACAGAATGTAATATCAATACTGATACAGTCCTGTGCTCTTGTGTGTGCACATTTTCCTAAAACACTTTCCTCATTAGTTTTCCTTGATCATGCTCTTTCCCTTAAAAAGGAAGACAAAACACTGGATCCTAGGGTATGCATGCTAAGCAGATTTTCACCCCAAAATGTAGCCTTAATCTTCTGAAGGCAAATGTCCTTTACAGGCTCCCTCTTCTGTGGATGCCACTTTCCCTAAACCGCAGGCCTTCCGGATTCACAGCAGGACCAGGACAGATTACAGTTATGTGGTAGGTTCTGTCAGGCAAGCTTTGACAAGGCCTCAAAATAGACCCTGGGCACCAGCCAGGGAAACTGCCACTCACAAGTTCCAGCTTCATCGTAACACATTAGCCCCGTAGCACTTATTTTTCTCTAGTCTTTCTCATGTTAAAAGGGCAAAGATTCCTGAATCTCCTCTAGTCATGAGTGAGCTCCGTAAGATAGAAATTAAAAATTTTAAACCTCCTTTATCCTGCTCACCACACTCTGCAAAGTAAAGACTGAATCTGTGCCTACCTCCTGCCTTGGGAAATTAACCCATCAATAGCACTCTGGTTTGCAAAAGGATTTTTAGATCTCAAACTCCACAGAGGTTTATTTTATTATGAATAGACTGGGATGAAGAAGATAAAGGAAAAAGAGACTTGGGTTATTTATTTCCCTCATGACTAATAACATAGTAGCAGACTTCAGCAGGGCAAGAAGTTAAACGATATACAATGTTTTTAATCGATATTGGTCATAAAGTTCTAAAACAATCAACCTACTACAAAAGGTATTCATTTAACTATTACCAATTATAAATGAAGTGATTTGTCCATAACAGTACCAGTCCTTAAGCTACAGTATATTTATCCTGACCCCGACAAATAAAATTAACTACCTGTTACTCTAAAATGTTTTAAATTGTCTTATAAAATACAGTTGCAGTATTTTTTTAAATGGAAAGAAGAATAAGTAATACAAGTAATTAAGAGCTCCTTTCTCCTTCTGCAAGGTTAAGAAATAAGTTAACTTCTATTATAAAATAAAGCCAAACATAAGATTGAAATAAATTTTTAGATTTCACAATACTGCAATCACACTTTCAGAAATACATTCCATACACATACTCATGGACTAGTACAAAGACTAATAAATGAGTTGTTCACTATAGCAGCATTTGTATAAAACTACAAACAATCTAAATGCCTATTAATAAAAAATGGCAAAATAAATCATGAAAAATGAATAAATTATGGTTCATCTACATTAGGCAGGACATCCAGTCTTTTTAAAAAATCAGATGGGAAAGTGGTTCATCAGGAGTAGAAGAGGATATAGGAGGGATAAATGGTGAAGGAAGGAGACTTGAATTAGAGTAGTGAACACACAATACAATGTACAGATGTTGCATTATAGAATTGTACACCCGAAACTTATATACAATTTTATTAGTCAATGTCACCACAATAAATTCAATTAAAAAGTTTTTAAAAATCAGATGGACTTATATACTAATATAGAAAGAGCTCTAAAGCATATCAAGGGTAAGAATGAAAGGAATAGGACATTTCTCCTAAACATATGTGATTACATATGTAAAAGAAAATTTGGAGAAGGGTACACAGGAAACCATTAACAGTGGTTGCTCGGATTAGAGCAGGGGTGGGCAAACTTTTTGACTCAAGGGCCACAATGGGTTCTTAAACTGGACCGGAGGGCCGGAACAAAAGCATGGATGGAGTGTTTGTGTGAACTAATATAAATTCAAAGTAAACATCATTACATAAAAGGGTACGGTCTTTTTTTTTTTTTTTAGTTATATTCATTTCAAACGGCAGGATCCGGCCAGCATCCGGCCAGCGGCCGTAGTTTGCCCACAGCTGGATTAGAGGGTGGGGGAGTGAGAAAAGTTTAGCATAGAAAGGAGTTTCCCTTTTCACTATATAACGTTTTCTTTTTAAATGTTTTATCAATTTTATTTTTTTATTTTTTTTTAAATATTTTTTTAAAAATATATTTTATTGATTTTTTTACAGAGAGGAAGGGAGAGGGATAGTCAGAAACATCGATGAGAGAGAAACATCGACCAGCTGCCTCCTGCACATCCCCCACCGGGGATGTGCCCGCAACCCAGGTACAAGCCCTTGACCGGAATCGAACCTGGGACCTTTCAGTCCGCTCTATCCACTGAGCCAAACCGGTTTCGGCTATCAATTTTAAAATGTCCTACAAAAATCTACTGAATCCATAATGTGAGCATTCTCCTTCCATGTATGCCATTTTTTCCCTCTTCTTAACCACTTCTACTCTTATCTACTGCTGTCCCTACCACTAGACCAAAACAAAAGCATGCATATGCAACAAATCTCAGAGTTTCTTCAAGAAATACAATAACCTGGCCAGTGTTGCTCAGTGGTTGAGCATCAACCTATGAACCAGGAGATCACGGTTCCCAGTCAGGGCACATGCCAGCGTTAATCCCCAGTAAGGGGTGTGCAGTAGGCAGCCGATTAATGATTCTGTTTCATCACTGATGTTTCTATCTCTTCTTCTCCCTCTCTGAAATCAATACAGATATATTTTTTTAATTTTTTAAAAGAAATAGAATTCTGTCTCCCACCAAAATAAAGAAATAATAGAACAAATGAAAAAGTATAACATGATAAGCCCAGTTTTTAGCCCATTGTTTGATTCCTTTTAACTCTGGCCCAATTTATTATAGGCCAATAAGTTTTAAAAGTGCAATGGGCAACACACACACAAAATCATTTTGCCCTGCTCAGGTAGCTCAGTTGGTTAGAGCATCATCTGGATATGCCAAGGTTTCGGGTTCGATCCCCAGTCAGGGCACATACAAGAAACAACCAATGACTACATAAATGGGTGGAACAACAAATTGATGTTCCTCCCCTTTTTGTCCCCCTTCTTCTTTCTCTCTAAAATCAATAAATTTTAAAAAAATATTTTAATTATTTCCACAGGTGTCCTATCTATCATCTTAAAGGGGAAAATGGAGGAAATGGACAGTTATTTTACTCACAGGGTAAATTTGCATAATTTCTTCCTTCTGAAGTTTAAGAGTTCTGAAATGATGGTCATAAAGTCTACTCGTTATTTGCAAACTGGACACAGTAGTATGTTTTTCTGTTTAAAGGACCATCTCTCCATTCAGAGTCTCCAGAGAGAAAGCAACTATCTAAAAGGAAAAGGTTATGAAAGGGCCTTTTGTAGGTGCAGTGATCTTATGGTGCGGACAGAAGAATTTATTTCCTCCTAAGTGACCCTCATCAACATTCCCAGCACACTGCAGGGAGATATTTTTTCTATCCATCATCAATTCTGTTCCTTTTTACGCCAAGAGCAGGGTAACCAGTTCATAAAGAGCTTTGCAATAAACTGCTCCCTCCCTCTCATTTCTAGTAAAGATCTGTTTTTGTTTTTGTTTTCAGAGATAAAGAATCTACTTTGTCAAATATATTCTCCCTATCACTTTTTCTTTCATTGCAGAGATGCTTAAATCCTGACCTAAGGAGGCTTCTCTTCAGTATATACCTGTACAGACCATCAGCATGGTGACGGTGGTTTCCACGGGGGATTTTCCAAAAGGGGATCTCTGATCACGGGGAACTGAAACTCTTATGTCACTATTGGCTGGACAAAAACCAAAAGCAGCATTAGGGAACATTCTGAATTAAGAATCAATAATCTAGGAAACAAGATGCCAAAATTTAGTCAAAGAATTAAAGGAATTTGGTAAGCAAGACCAACAGGGTAAACTTACCATTACTTTATCACAGATAACTGAAGTTCTTTATAAATGAGAATCAAGGTAAAATAAGCTGAATTCCAGAAAGAAGAAAAGGAAAACAGTCTAAGAGTATCAAGAACTCTGTGATTCAAAGTTATTTTGCTAAACATTTTAAAAGCCAAAAGGATCAAGTTACATTTCAGCATAAAAAAGTTATTTCTAGTTTTAAATGAATTCATTCCAATAATAAATGACAGCTTCAGTACACACTTTCTTCTACACCAGAACTTAAGTAAAGAAGTCACTAGATATAGTCTCATTCCACATTTTTTTAAAAATATATTTTATTGATTTTTTACAGAGAGGAAGGGAGAGAGATAGAGTTAGAAACATCGATGAGAGAGAAACATCGATCAGTTGCTCCCTGCACATCTCCTACTGGGGATATGCCCGCAACCCAGGTACATGCCCTTGACCGGAATCGAACCTGGGACCTTTCAGTCCGCAGGCCTACGCTCCATCCACTGAACCAAACCGGTTTCGGCTCATTCCACATTTTTAAAGATAGAGTGGCAAAATGGGTGAAACCTTTCACTCAAGACTATTTCGTATACTGCAGGTTCTTTCAGTGAACTTGTCCCTACCTTAAGGGATGGTAGCTCTCCTTTTCACTGAAGTTGTTTCTGGAGCCCTTCATTTATCTTCCACATTGGGCAAAATATGGGTAAAAATCACAACAATCCACCTAGGAACTAACAATTCGACACCCAAACATTCTGCAAAAGTTCAATTTTTATTTCCTTACCACACTTCATGACAATAAATATCCAGCTACAAACTTAACCAAGTGTGATACAACACTTTCTATAAAATGAGTGAAGGCACCTAATAAAACAGGCAGCAACAAATGCCTAGCTTTCCTCTACTCCAATTTTAAGATCCAAATCAATGATTCACCAAGTAGTGACCTAACTTCCTATATGAATCACCCTTTCCAAAATTCTTATTCTACATCCCTAGAATACTAGATCATCATCTTCTGTATTTGCTAAACAGAACATGATGTTGGTAAAACAGGGTTAATTCTGCAAGACTGTCAAACCACAGCAAGCCTCCAATCCCGGCCAACTCTTATCTGCAACACTGTGCCTCCTCCAAAAACAGATTTATCCCCAAAATAAAATGTTATCTTGAAAAAATGTTATTTTAAACATTAAGAAAATCAGCCATCCATCCCCTGCCTCTGCCTCTCCCTCTCAGATGCCATCACTGTATCCACACTCTCTTCCTTTCGTGGATTAAAAAAAGGAATGGTCACTCTGTTATCCTCACACACCTTTGAGTCAATTAACCTACTCGACAGGTGTTTGTTTTTTTTTTTCCTATTTATGGCAGAAATGCTGAGTCATTAAATGGAAACGCAAAGAAAACGAGCTACAAATTAAAGTGTAGGATAAAAATATTTCCCTCGCCATATCGCAGCAGCCTGACTATTTGTATCTCCCGCAGTGAAAAAAGTAGAGCAAACCCCTGAACTTTTCCGCTTCCCCCGCTCACCCCGCTCATCCAGCTCTGCCCCCCATAATAAAGGAAACAAGGTGGGTTTCCGTAGGTCTTCCTGCTTCCCACAGGATCTTCCCAGGCAGGAGAAGCAGGCCTGGCTGGACTATATAACTTAACAATCCGGGTGTGCATAACACCCCCTATTAGTCAAGCATGAAGCCTGACGCTCCTAGCCAGCGCCAGTTATGCCTGCACTTCAGTTCGGGTCAAGGAGGAAGAAAAAAAAAAAAATGCTACGCCCTCCACCGGCCCGACACCGTTCCCCGGGTAGACCGGCTGGGACAGACCCGAGAGTGCCGCGTCCGGGAAGGAGGGGAAGGCGCCACGGGCACCCGGGACAGAGGGACAGCAGCCCGCTCGGCAGCTACAAGGCGAGCAACACCTTCCCCCGCGAGGACGCCGGGTGCGCGTTCGGCATCAGACGAGAAGCCGGGCACCGCGGGAGGCGGAGGGCGACCCTGACCCCGGAGCCCGCCCGGGGACGCGGCCAGCTCCAGCGGAGCCCGGCCCCCAGCAGGGGTCAGCGGCGGCGCGGACCCCGGGCTGCAGAGGCCGGGAATGGGGGCCCCGGTCCCCGCTCTCCCCCGGACAGCGGGGAAGAGCAGCCCTTACCTGTCCCTGGACGCGGGCAGCGGCTGCGGCGGCGCCGCCCGGGAAGGGCCGGAGCGCGGCCCGCCCGCCGGGAGCCCGCCGGGGCGAAGAGCGGGGAGCAAAGGGCGAGGGGCGCGGAGGGCGGCCTCGGTCCCAGGTCCCCGGCCAGGCGGGCCGGGCTGGACACGGCAGCTCCAGGTGCCGGCGGCCGGTCAGCCAGTCACGCCGGTGTCCCCGGGGCGCCGCGGCTCAGGCAGCGGGAACCAGCCCCCGGGAGGAGCCGCAGCCCGAGCGGCAGGCGGAGGCGGCGGAGGGGCGGGGCCACGGGGTCGGCGACCCGCTCACCCGGAAGTAGTTGTGGCCGCGGCCGCGCGCGCGATGGCTGGGCTTGATCCCGGCCGAGCCGTGTGCGCCCGGCTGCACCGCGACAAGCGGCGCGCCGCCGCGGGGGGGGGGGGGGGCGAGGCTCCGGCCACCCCGCCCCACCTCGCGAGATGCGGGGACCCCGCCGGACGGAGGGGGCGGAGTGCGACGGCCGGTAGGCGGAGGCCCGGGCGGCCTAGAGGTGGCTCCTCCGGGTCCTCGACCAGGGCCCGGGATGTGAATGGATGCGCGCCTCTGTTCAAGGCTGCACCTGTCCTGGTCGCCTCTATACTGTCCGCCCTCATGGGCATGGGTAAGTGGGCCGGGGTGGCAGTTCCGACTGTAGGAAACGGGGGTGAGAGGGTGAGTGGGTGCGGTTGAAATGCTAGCAGCCCGATGACCAAAATGAAAACGCGTGATTTTAAAAATCGTTTCCCGAGAAGACTGGTGGGGAGTGGGGAGGAGGAATGCACACAGAGTCCGTTAGATACCTGCTAGACACGGACCTGTCATTCATTGCAGAAGCACCTCTGCAGACCCACAAGGTCCAAGGCACTGGAGGAAGACCAGGACCCTGCTCTCTGGGTGGTAGACCGATTTAAACAAGCAAGCAAGGTAATGGCAGATTGTGTAAGGCTCTGCAGGAAATGACACAACAGTGATGAGAGAGATTATGTACCCTTTGGCAGGATAGAATGGCTGGACGAGACCACTAGAGGGAAGTGGCAGTTGAGCAGCCTCCTGAGAAAAAGAAGGAAATACACGTAGACACAGCTTTACCTACAGGGTTGGTTCTAGAACCCCCTGGATAAAAGCCCACGGATTCTATGGTAAGAACCTGTCCCCAAAGCCTTCTAGGGGCTGTTTCTGTGCTTCTGTAGTTTCAGGAGGCCTGCTCGCCCTGTAGATTTCATGGGGGTTTGGACTACATCATTGATAGGAGAGGTTCAAGGCATGAAGTAGGGAACTTTGGTCTGCAGACAGTGAGACCTCAACACATGCTTCATTGCATGATACCCTCGGCCTTGAAAGACAATTTCATTAACCTTTCACGGTTTTTCTTTCCGTGTCACTTTTTCTCAGATCTGTGAGCAAAATAACTTTTACCTGGGATCAAGAGGAGATTAATCTTGCCAAAAGAGCATACTGTTTTATGCTCTGAATAAAGGATGAATGACATATTTTGCTGAATCAGTTAAAAGACAAAATTAAAAGCTGATTTGCAAGAAAGAGCACCTATTCAGGTAATAATGCATTACCTGAATAATATCAATAAACTCAATGATTTTTTTCTTTTTTTAAAAGAAATATATTTTATTGATTTTTTTTACAGAGAGGAAGGAAGAGGGATAGAGAGTTAGAAACATCGATGAGAGAGAAACATCGATCAGCTGCCTCCTGCACACCCCCTACTGGGGATGTGCCCGCAACCAAGGTATATGCCCTTGACTGGAATCGAACCTGGGACCCTTCAGTCCGCAGGCCGACACTCTATCCACTGAGCCAAACCAGTTACGGCGATTTTTTTCTTTTTTTAATATAATTTTAAATTACATATTTTTATTGATTTCAGAGGAAAGGAGAGGAGGAGAGATAGAAACATCAATGATGAGAGAATCATTGATCAGCTGCCTCTTGCACGCCCCCTACTGGGGACCAAGCCTGCAACCCGGACAAGTGCCCTGACTGGAATCCAACCGTGACCTCCTGGTTCATAGGGTGATGCTTAACCACTGAGCCACAATGATGGGTCTCAATGTTTATTAAATATCAGTTTATATAACTGCATAATTAATCCAAAGATTGTTTGCATAATATTACAATGAAACTCTCTTGCCCTTTTTATTTTATTCTAACCACTTGTTTTGGCTCAGACCAAACTAACCGAGAAATATTTTGTTGTGTCTCCTGGGAAATCTGGGAGGGAGCTCACACTTCTTGAGTACCTGTGATTTGCACAACATTGTGAAAGCACTTAAATATCCCTTTCAGTACTGGACCAACCTTCAGATATGGGGGTTACTATACCCATTTTAGTAACAAAGACATTGAGATTCAGAGAGATTGTGACTTGCCTAAGTTAACAAAACTAGTAGATGGAAGAACTAAAATTTGAACTCAGATCTTCTGGCCCTAATTCCCTTCACACCATGTTGCTGTACTTTAGTATTTATTTAAGAGGGTAATATAAGCAAAGTGTCCAGCCAAGCAGATTTTTATGTTGCTTTTAGAATTTTATTACAAAATATACTTTTACATAGACTATACATGAGGCAATTTTGGAACTTCTCTGTGTTTTACTTCTCCCTTTATAGGATACTTGCTTTCTATTTGGCACCATAAAAACTATTCCACTTGTTTTAAGAGTTTATACTGTCATGTGTCTTTTGAACATTCCGAACAGTGTTATAAAGTACTAGAGGCCCAGAGCACAAAATTCGTGCACGGGGTGGGGGAGGGGGTCCCTCAGCCTGGCCTGCACCCTCTCACAATCTGGGATCCCTCAGGGGTCCTAACCACTCTGCCTGCCTGCCTGATCACCCCAACCACTCTACCTGCCTGCCTGATCGCCGCTAACCACTCACCTGCCTGCCTGATCTCCCCTAACCGCCTCTGCCTGCCTGCCTGATCACCCCTAACCACCTCTACCCGCCTGCCTTATTGCCCCAACCCCTCTGCCTGCCTGCCTTATCGCCGCTAACCACTCGCCTGGCTGCCCGATCGCCCCTAACCACCTGCCTGCCTGCCTGATCGCCCCTAACTGCTCGCCTGCCTGCCTCAGCCCCTGCCACTGCGGCTTCGTCCAGAATGACATCTGGAAGGCCGTTCAGCTGTCTGGTCTAATTAGCATATTACACTTTTATTATTATAGATGATGCTAACATTTTGTTATTGCAAGGGGGTTCTGACTAAATGCATCACTCTGAATTATTTCACAGGCAGTCTTTCCCTGCACATTTAGGACCTTCCTGCCAAAAATATGTGTTCCCATATCTTGATGAAATAATCTGACATGTGTATGCCCCCAAGTCTGTGTGGGCTGGCTGCTTTAGGGAAAAATTAATAGATGAAGGGAAATTTTGGAAGTGTTTATACAGTTCTGAGGAATGAGGTAGTAGGATTTGTACGTTTTTGTTCCTTTCATATCAGATCCTTCACATTTTTCTTTGATGATGTCAGGAAACAAATTTTCCTTTTTCAAGAGCAAACTCTCATTTTCATGGTTTTCACAAAATTGAGTTGTATTTTGCAAGCATAATACTGTGTTTCCCTCTATATACATCTCTGATAAACATTGTTAGTTCAAACATTAAAAATAATTACCACATTTCAGAGCCTGATATTTTTATTTGTAAAGAGTGTGTGTGTGTGTGTGTGTGTGTGTGTGTGTGTGTGTGTGTTGAAAGCATTTTCAAAATTTTGGTTAACTCCTCACAACTGTGTATATTTGTTTTAAATGTAACAAATATTCTCTTTCTAAAAATTCCTTCTTATCTAGACTTACTATTTATTCTTTTACTTTTGATTTGAAAATAATCGTAGACTCACAAGAAGTTACAAAAATAGTAGAGAAGTCCTGTGTGTCCTTTGTCCAGTTTCCCCCATTGGTAGCCTCTTACATACCTCTAATAATAGATTACTAAAACTAGGAAATTGACATCTGCCTATCTTCTTTAGATTTTTAGTTTGTTTTTGTTTCATTATATCAAAAAATTACCATTTGCCACAATTCATTTCTCTTGTACTTGATTTGGCTCTTCTCCCTTTCCTAGATAGTAAACTACCATCAATAAGCTTGCTGTGGTACTCATCTGGAATTACAAGTTGACTAAAAAATTCTGGAGGTCAACATGCTTAAAAATTACTCATTTGTAAGATTTTTGCTTTTTTTCTGCTTACACTATTCCATGTCTTAATAAACCTACAAATTTAGACAACCTGTGTATGTGTGTGTTTTATACAACCTCTGACCCCTGAAGCAGGTTTGGAAACAGGTGAGTTTGCAATACCCATTGGACAACTAAGCAGAGATATCAAAGAGGCAATTGAATATGAAAGTCAGTAATTCAGAGAAAATATCCAGGTAGGAAATGTATGAATCTATACAAAGAATAGGAATACTAGTAACCATACCTGGAGAATCAATTAGAAATACCTAGAGTTTAGCCTAAAGCCTCTTACCCGTGCTTTTGTTCTAGGCTGGCTTTGTTTGTAGATAGTTACCAGTTACTTTATGCTGCCTTTCAGAATGTTTATATGCATTTCCGTCTGCAATTCACTTGTGTTCTAAAGAGTTTAGACTTTTAATGTTGGGTCTTCCCAAGCAGATTACACATTTCGTGAGAAAAGATCTTACAATGCCATATCCCTGGAAGGTATTTTATAATGCTCATATAATAAACTAGTCTAATGTAGAGTTGTTGTTTTGTTTTGTTTTTTATTTCTTTTGTGTTATAAAGCATCAACTTTCTTTCTTTCTTTTTTTTTTGTATAGGTTTCCCCTTCCTCCCTCTCTCTCTCTCTCTCTCTCTCTCTCTCTCTCTCTCTCTCTCTCTCTCTCTCTCTCTTTTCCTTTGCAAAGTATTTATTGAAGAAACTGGGTTGTTTGTCCTTTAGTTTTCCCCATCCAGATTTTGCTGGCTACATCACTGAAGGGTAGTTTCCCCGGCATTTTAGTAAATTGGCGCTAGAGCTTAAGTAGATTCATTCATTCAATTAGTTTTGGCAAGAATATTTTATAGTAGGTGGTATGTTTTTTTTAAGTATATTTTATTAATTTTTTACAGAAAGGAAGGGAGAGGGATAGAGAGTTAGAAACATCGATGAGAGAGAAACATCAATTGGCTGCCTCCTGCACACCCCCACTGGGGATGTGCCCGCAGCCAAGGTACATGCCCTTGACCGGAATTGAACCTGGGACCGTTCAGTCCGCAGGCCGACGCTCTATCCACTGAGTCAAACCGGTTAGGGCAAGCATCGATTTTCTTACAAATTTTTAATTTAGACACTTCTAGCTGTCCTGAGAAAATAAGGATAGAGTTAGAATTTTTGATCTTTTGCCACCCGTGCTCATTTCAAGTCAGACAAAAGAAATTTTCTTATCAAAAAAAAAAAAAGGCTCAGCTCTCTTCCTCCATTTTGGCAGTAGACTCAGACTTCATGCCCAGCAAGATTTCAGTCCAGCATGAAAGAGATCCTTCCCAGTAGTTCCTGGATTCACTAATGGAACCAACGTGATGACCCGCCCATCCCTAAAGAAATTAACTGGAGCTGGAAAAATTCTGTGCTGTGATTGGCCAGTTATGAGTCATGCTTCACGTCTGGTTCACCCAAAGAAGAACATAGACTATAGGAGAGGGTGGTTGCCCAGAAAATAAGTGAAGTACTGTCAGCAAAATAAGAAAATGAATACTAAAGGTCAAGTAACTACGCCAACTAATGCAAAGGCCTAGGCTTTGTTCCTCCTGTAAGTTTTTAAAAGAAGTTCATAATGTCATGACACTCACTTTGACTCCCTTCCAATTTCATACACAATACTGCACTTACCCCTGAATCACCAGGTGAAAATATTAACTTGTCATTGATGAGTGAACGTCACAAAAAGGAAATGACTGAGTATAGAACTTAACCAGCTGGAAGGGTCAGTGTTTCAGCACAGGTATGGCAGGTAGTTTCTTGTCCTACAATTCTTTCCTACTGTCAGTCACCTGAAACATTTATTTGCACTCAATACCCTGGGGCCAGGGTGGCTGCTAGCTAAGATGCCTGGGAAACCACTACAGAAGCCAGTGAAGATCCATCCGCTCAAGTTTATTTTCTAGAACAGTGGTTCTCAACCTTCCTAATGCCGCGACCCTTTAATACAGTTCCTCATGTTGTGGTGACCCCCAACCATAAAATTGTTTTTGTTGCTACTTCATAACTGTAATTTTGCTACTGTTATGAATTGTCATGTAAATATCTGATATGCAGGATGTATTTTCATTGTTACAAATTGAACATAATTAAAGCATAGTGATTAATCACAAAAACAATATGTAATTATATGTGTTTTCCGATGGTCTTAGGCGACCCCTGTGAAAGGGTCGTTCGACCCACAAAGGGATCGCGACCCACAGGTTGAGAAACCGCTGTTCTAGAAGGACATTTACACACTGGAATCTTAAAAGCAAAATGTATCTACAAATAATGTTTTCTCTTAAGCTTCGTTTCAGCTTCACCATTTTCATTCCTTTCTATACTAACAGGTTACTTACCCTACAAGATGTCTGATCAGAATTGTATGGCATTTTTACATTTTAGTTCAAATTTTGCTGCAGAAAATCGATAACTTTGGTGAAAAGAGAATGTTGGCTCTATTCTGGAATTTGAGGTGGCTTCTGGTTTGCTGCTTCCCTGGACACAACATTGCATTCTGTGTTCTAGGACCTGCTTCAAGTTGGTGATGAGACTGGCAGAAAATCAAACCAAGCTAAATGGGTAGTTGTTGAAGTTAATCTCACCCCATGGAGCTGTCGCAAGCCCTGGAATAACCGGCTTTTATTAACAAACACAATACTGATCGTAATCACTGTCCTGTGGTCCTGTTCACCAAAATTTGGGGTTTGGAAATTGGATTTGGGTCTGGTTACCTTAAATACAACGAACCCTGGCCAAGTAGTTCAGTTGGTGAGAGTGTCATCCTGATACATTGAGATTGTGGGTTCAAGTCTTGGTTAGGGCACATATAAGAATCAACCAATGAATGCATAAGTAAGTTGAACAACAAATCAATATTTCTCTTTCTTTCTCTACCTTTCTCTGCTTGCCTCTCTCTAAAAACCAATCAATGGCCCTAACCGGTTTGGCTTAGTGGATAGAGCCGACTGAGGGGTCCCAGGTTCGATTCCGGTCAGAGGCATGCACCTTGGTTGCGGGCACATCCCTGGTGCGGGGTGTGCAGGAGGCAGCTGATCGGTGTTTCTCTCTCATCAGTGTTTCTAATTCTCTATCCCTCTCCTGTCCTCTCCGTTAAAAAATCAATAAAATATATATTTTTAAAAATAAAAATAAAAACCAATCAATGAATTTTTAATATTATAAAAAAAAGTAAATATAATGGCATATAACCATTAAAATTTCTATTGTAGGAGAAGGTAGCATAAGATAGTGTCAACTATGCATTTAAATGTAAAAAGTACATTACTAAACAATATGTTCTAGATCAGTGGTTCTCAACCTTCTGGCCCTTTAAATACAGTTCCTCATGTTGTGACTCAACCATAAAATTATTTTCGTTGCTACTTCATAACTGTAATGTTGCTACTGTTATGAATTGTAATGTAAATATCTGCTATGCAGGATGGTCTTAGGCGACCCCTGTGAAAGGGTTGTTCGACCGCCAAGGGGGTTGCGACCCACAGATTGAGAACCACTGTTCTAGATGATGCCAATATTGTTTAATATTATACAGACATAGGCAAATAATGGAGAAAACACCCAAATGTTAACCTTAAGAAATGGAGCCCTAACTGGTTTGGCTCAGTGGATAGAGCGTCAGCCTGCGGACTCAAGGGGCCCAGGTTTGATTCCGGTCAAGGGCATGTACCTTGGTTGCGGGCACATCCCCAGTAGGGAGTGTGCAGGAGGCAGCTGATCGATGTTTCTAACTCTCTATCCCTCTCCCTTCTTTATAAAAAACCAATAAAATATATTTTTTAAAAAAAGAAAAAGAAATGGAATGATCAGTGATTTGATTGTTTACTTTTCTAAATATTCCTAGATGAAATGTATTCCATCTGTACTCAGATAAATTAATTTTTAAAGAAAAGTAGCTTATTATACCAATACCCCACCAAAATATACAAAAGATATAACTACAAAGTAGATCTATTATGATTCTCACTGCTCAAAACCATTGTAGATTTTTTCTCCTACCTTGCATACATCATTTGTTCTTTCATTTAAAAAAACAAAACCAAACTATGTACTGGATGCTGGGAGTAAATGAACAATACAGGTGTGGCTCCTGCCCTCCTAAAACTGTCTAGTGGAGATGCAAGAACAACCCAGCATGTCACAGCTGATAACAGAGTTTTGTGCATTCTGCATCAGAACACCTAACCCTCCTTTTACACATCAGATCTGGCTTTGGTTTATCAGCTGACAAGAACATTGAGCTTCCACACAGTGGTGCTCGCTCTTAGTGCTTCAGTTTGAGCCACATCCCATCCTTGTTCACATAATAGTGTTCAATTGTTAGTGTTCAGTTATTTGAGTATTTATTTGCTCTTATTTCATAAAAACAAAAGTGTAAATACTAGTCATGGGGAATGTAGGTCTTATCAATGTAATTTGAATGGTATAAAGATGGAAACCATTAGGCGTGCCAGAAGCAGTAAATTTTTAGCCTCAATCAGATAACCAGCTATGCATGAAATGAGGCCAGTAAATTATGTGAAGGAAAAGAAGAAATGAGAGAACAAAAACATAATCCCAGAAAAATTTACTATTGAAGGTTGTACCTAAAATGTTAGGTGTATTCAGAGACTTTGATCTTTTCAGTTCTTCAGGGAAATATTCTTCCTAAAACATGTAAGTTTATTGTTTGCTTTTTAGATATTTTTTAAGGTATACTTTATGTTTGAATGTTGGAAACTGCCTGTGGTGGCTCACCACTGCCTACAGAATATGTCCTAAATCATTTACCACACCAATATTGTTAACATTGACAAGTTTATAGTGATACTGAGAAAATTTACAGGTCACCTATAAAAGTTGCTATGGTTAAGTTGCTACATTAAATGGTAACTAGAGGCCCGGTGCACGAAATTTGTGCACTTGTGGGGGGGAGGTCCCTCAGCCCGGCCTATGCCCTCTTGCAGTCCAGGGGCCCTTGGGGCATGTCCAACTGACGGCTTAGGCCTGCTCTTCATGGGAGTGGGCCTAAGCTGGCAGTTGAACATCCTTAGAGCTGCTGCAGAGGCGGGAGAGATTCCCGCCACTGCCATTGTGCTCGCCAGCCATGAGCCCAGCTTCTGGCTGAGCGGAACTCCCCCTGTGTTGAGAGTCTGCCCCCTGATGGTCAGTGCACATCATAGTGACTGGTCATTCCGCCATTTGGTCAATTTGCATATTAGCCTTTTATTATATGGTAATGGTAATTGGTAAATGAAGAGGAAGAATAAGATATTTAATCTGCCCTTTTATACATGTTGTATTTTAGAATAGCCAAAGAGCTAATAAGGAAAAGTCCTTTTGTATCAAATATTTTCAACTAACAAATATAAATGAAATGATAAAATTTTTAAATCACCATTTTGGAAATATCTAATAAAATAATAGATTTAAATAACAATCATCAATGGCTAATAAAACCATTAGGTGAAAGGTTGATGGATAGAATTTATAATGGATGGGTTGGGTTGGCAACACCTGGACCCACCAATCAATTTTAACATCGCTAGAAGTCGAACAGCTGTACATCATATGCATCATATGCAGTACAGATCACATATCGAATCACCTGTGAAGTATTTTTGCTCATCCCAAAATACTCTGAGTTTGAATCCAGTCAAGCCTGTACATGTAAATATCCATTTTTGAGAAGGAAGAGAATGGACAATAGAGGAAAGTGTCAACACCAAGAAGATGGAATTAACTAAACCCATAATATGAAAAGTTCTGCAGGACAAATGACAGGATTTCTTTAACATATAATTACCTTAATAAATTTAAAAGATACGTAAGAGACCTAACAACCAAATATAGCTCGTGGATCCTGATTTGACTAACCAGTTATTAACAGACATTTTTGAGGCAATACGGAAATTTGACCATAGACTGGATATTAAATGATAGAAAGGAATTATTATTAAATAAGGGTTAATTATTTTGTCTGTGTCATACTGTAGCTGTGTTTTTGAAAACAGTCTTTTGTCTATTAGACATATACACTATGAAATTCTGTGACCTCCAGAATTTCCTGCAAAATGCTTCATAGGGAATGGGGGGGAGTGTTAGGACAGATGAAACAAGATTAGGTGAAATGGGCTGATAAGTTTTAATGCTTAGTAATAGGCACATGAGAGGATAGGCATGCTCTCTCCTCCTGTCCCCAAAGCTCTCTGCTCTCTCCTCCTGTCCCAAAAGCTCTCTGCTCTCTCCTGTCCCAAAAACTCTCTGCTCTCTCCTCCTGTCCCAAAAGCTCTCTGCTCTCTCCTCCTGTCCCCAAAGCTTTCTCTGCTCTCTCCTCCTGTCCCCAAAGCTCTCTGCTCTCTCCTCCTGTCCCCAAAGCTCTCTCTGCTCTCTCCTCCTGTCCCAAAAGCTCTCTGCTCTCTCCTCCTGTCCAAAAAGCTCTCTGTTCACTATATAGGTAGGTACATTGTTATTAACTTAATTAGAGTACTCCTAAGGCTTAGGAAGAGCCACACTCAAGGGGCCAAAGAGCCGCATGTGGCTCGCGAGCCACAGTTTGCCGACCATTGAGCTAGGGTAACACCTTCCAGAGCAGTCAGCCTTGACTGTGATCACTGTGGCTCCTCACATGAGGGAAGAGGGTAGAGCAAGGAGAGAAAAGGATGTCTAGATTTCCCACTGATCTAGACCTGTGGGTTTGTGCTGACAAACCAGAGACCTCCCTGTGGTGAGACGTTGTACGTTCTTTGGTTGGTAAAACAGGATTTACTCATTACCCAGCTCTTGAATTACACAATTGTATCATTACAGTTTATGGGAACTACTAACTCTGATTATGATTCAGAGGTGTGCCCCAGAGTATTCTTCCTCCTCCCTTGTCCCTTGTGTAATCTTGGGCAGGTTGCTCTTCTCTAAATTAGGTTAATAAATACCTTGCCTTTTTGCCTCCAGGGTTGTTGTGAGGATCTTAAGAGATAAAATATGGAACTATAATTTTTGTGAATTATCACACGCTATACAAATGTTAGGCATCCTTATTACTCTAAACAACTAGGTGATTTATATCTAAAAGCCCCTTATTTCCTGTTATTCTAAAATGAATGTGTAATTAGTACATTATAAAATTAGATAGTGAGAAGCAAATACAGAGAAGTGTAGCATATAGTGTGATCTTCCTGAATTCTCCTATGTTACATAGGAATTCCTGGAAATAACAAAAATCTTATCCAGTTAATATTTAGCAGTTACATCCTCGAATACATTCTCATCAATTGAAGAGACAAATAAGTTACCATATATTCCATAAATAATGCCTATTACTCTTTTATAATCTGAATTTCATAAGTCAATATTTCCTCTATTTCAATTGGGAACTTCTAGAGCACAGTTGCCAAACTGCTCTATTGCCCATGGAACAAATCTGGTGACCACCTACTTTGGTATGGCCTGCAAACTTAGAATTATTTTTGACATTTTGAACTAATTTTGTTTTAAATCAAAAGAACAATATTTTAGGACACAAGAAAATTACATGAAATTTAAACTTCAGTGTCTATTTATTGCAACTCAGGGCACACCCGTTTTGTTTATGTACTGACTACCGCTGCTACGGCCAGTTGAGTAGTTGTGAGAGGAACCATATGGTCCACAAAGCCTGAAATGTTTACTTCACAGAAGAGCTTGCCTATCCCTAGATTAGAGGCTTCAAAGGGACAGACATTTTTTAAAAAGTAGGTTGCTAGCTATCTCTTAGGATAAATAAATCTGGATTATATGGATTCAACTTATGCATATGCAATAACAGAAATTAACAGTTATGGTTTAATATGCAATGACTAGATTTGAGTCAAGTGAGTCCATTAAAAATTGACTCAACCATTCTGGAAAAGCTCTTTGGTAACATCTACTAAAGCTGAACACACTCATACCCTATGACCTATAGGTTCCACTTTCAGGTGCTTACCTAGGCACCTAACTTCTCTTTAACGGGTGTAGTCCTGGGGTCACAAGTTCAAATACATACAGAGAGAGGGATCAGACAAGTAGTATTAACTGCTGGCCAGAAGGGCATTTTTAGTGGCAGTGGTTTAAGTGTATACACTGGACACCCGTTGGCATATCCGCCCTTCACTCTTTTGTTCTGCCTCCATGTCTAGACTTCAAGGTCCTGCCTCTCCCTCTCAGTGGCTGATTGCTCTTGGATCGACACCTTACCCATGTCAAGTGCCAATGATACAGTTGGTACTCTGTCCAGGTCTCCTTGAAGGGGAGTGCACCATCTGCCAGCTGCTGTGAGTGTTGGCTGCTAGCAGCTCACAGCTGCTCTCTTCTCTGTAATCGCCTTGCCCCAATATGTTTGAGAAACTAAGCCCTCAGCTAATAACTGATGGTCATAGGGGTACAAAGGGCAGGCTCATTGCTTCAAGATGCGATAACTACAATGTCCTCACTCTCCAGACCTCACTGTGGGATCAGGCTGAGGCTAGACTTGCTTAGTTCTGTTTTCTTCTGCATCCTGTTTCCCTCACTGAGAGCACTCCCCCATAAATCACTTGCACCAGAATCTATCTGCTTCTACGGAATCTAAGCAAAGTCAAAGGGATCATAAGATCCTTTTTCCCAAAGAGAGAGAGCCTGGACACGCTGAGAGCATCCAGTCAATAGCAACACAACCATGAATTTCCGGAGCTCCGTTTCTTCGCTTGCCAGCTTTCCTTTGATTTCATAAAAGCCCCCAGGAGCTTTCCAATAATCCCCCTTGTTTTGGTTTAGGTCAGCCCAAGTCCATTTTCTTCCCTGAAACCAATATAACCTTCACTAATAAGATGGGTGATTCAGGCCTGACTTAACATAGCTTTGGAGATATGACCCAATGCTTGGTGGGATAACATCAGTTGGAATCCTCAGGGAAAAGTTAATTGATTACTCTCCTGTTTCCTTGGCATAAGTAACTAGAAGTGTTGCTGGGAATGCTTCCCATCCTTTAATCCTTCAGGAATTCGCCTTGCTAGGAGCTCATTTGTTACCCAGGGTTGTGTTTCCCTGAGACCTTTCTGGTTCCCTGGAGGCAAGGAGAGCTAAATTCCTTCCACTGGTCATCATCCTCTGGTGTATCTCTTTGTTTCCAGTCCTGTTCAGGAAGGCTCCAGAATCTCTCTGGGGCTTCTTATCACTAAAATCTGCTTTTCTACATCTTGTTCTCTTTGTGAGCATGTGTGTGCACCCATAGGCAGGAAGTTTGTGTACATGTTACAAGAGCAGAAGGAGGAGGTGGTGGGGAAGTCACAGGAGGGTGGTCAGATTTCACATCACTGAAGTATGTGAAGGGTTGTAAAGAAAGGGCGACACCACACAAGCCTGATGAGTTCCACTCATAATTATTCACTGATTCCTCAGAAAATAGATCCTTCTGACCCAGACTCTCTCCTCTCAATAGTCAAAGGCAGCTTTTGTCAGAGCCAGTAATTGTGCCTCTACGCCAGTTTCATGTAGTTTAGCCCAAGACAAGTTTCAACCTGAGCCAAAGGTAGAGATAGCCAGAATATATTTTTAGATATGAGCCTACATTCTGATTTCCAGTGGGCATGTCCTCCTCTCCCCTCCGTCCATTCGAGTAGCCAGTCTCAGGGCAGACATGCTACCGAGTGAAGAGTAAAAAGTTGACAAGTCTTTCTGGCTTGTTCCTAATAACTGGTAGTTGCCAAAGGAACTGGTAGGTTCCTAATAACTGATGGTCCACTGTTTGTAGAGCACCCACCGAAGAGGTTCGATTGGCCCACACAGTACTCTTCTAAAGTATAATTTTGGCCACATAGGGCTCAGCTTTCCAGTTTACCACCGTCCCCAGCATTCCTTATTGTCTATCACAGCTGACATTACCTGCCTGGCTTCGTTCTGTGTGCTCCTGTGTGCACCAGGCCTAAACCCATGGAAGGTTGTGTTAGTCTCCTCTCTGAGGAAGAAACAGGAAAGCTAAGAGGGGAAGATTTCCTCCAGGGGAAGGAGAGGCCAATTAGAGTCAATAATAAGCCAGGGCTATTCTTAGCATCATGGAGAGCAGGAAGAAACAGATCCCAGTTCGTTCTGGACTTTCAGACCTGGACCCCACTTGGATCCAAATGCCTGAGAAGGTAGGGGACTGACAGAAGGGGCTAAGT
This sequence comes from Myotis nattereri, assembly GCF_964212035.1. Lineage (NCBI taxonomy): Eukaryota > Metazoa > Chordata > Mammalia > Chiroptera > Vespertilionidae > Myotis > Myotis nattereri. The sequence continues at coordinate 51,828,576 of NC_138089.1, forward strand.
TGAAGGAGCAGTATTCCCAAGATAGGAGAGAGAGAGGTGTATGTGAGGGCCTAACATCAGTGAGGAAATTCTTTCTCCTAATCACTCTTTAATTCTCCTTACCCTTTCCCAGTGATTCATCCACCCAGTTATTAGGTGTTTTCATGATGTGTCAGGCATTGCTGCTTTTCCTCTTAAGGTACATTGATACTCCTTTGCCTTGAACAAGATATAGACAATTTTTTTCCTTATTGTTTCTTCATATATTCTTCTAGAACTTTAGCTCTCAAAAAGCCACGAGAGCTGTGGAAGGCTTCTTACCTTCATGAAAGAGGCTGGAAATGGCCAAGGGGTATGTGTGACAGTAACCCAAACCAAGTCCTTCACGTTCTTTCTTCTAGAAATCTGAGTCTTGAACACAGGTACATAAAGGTAGAAAATCTATCCGGATGTAGGCTCCTTAAAGGGACTGCCTACTCACTCTTGCTACCTAGACTACCCTTATTTCTCTTCTTTGAGGGGCCGGACAGGTCAAATTCTCTAAATTCTGTGAGCTTTCCCATATCATTCCAATGCGGTCTTTTAAAGGTCAGCTTCTATTGCTGGCAACCTGAGAATCCTGCCTGGTACAAAAACTCCCTGGAATATGTGAGATGTGAGTGAGCCTTACATGAATAGCTGGGAAGGATGAGTGGCTTGTTCCAGGTGAGAAGGACATTATTAGCAAAACCCCTCAAGAACTCTGCTTGGCCTGGCTCAAGGGGAGACTTCAAAGAAGTGTGAGAAATGAGGTAGAAGATGGGGAAGTCCCTTTTTACTTGTCTGAAGGTGCATGGCCTTTCTCTGAGAGTGATGTTGGTGGACACACTTCTGGGCCATAACCAGGGCTGCAGATGGGCTTGGAGTCAAGCCAACACAGAAGTGTGCAGGACACTTGAGAAACTGGGGATGGGCTTGGAAGTATCATCCATCTGGTGAGCTGAGGCAGCAAAGAATTGGGAACCATTACTGAAGAGAAACAAGAGCTATGGAAGGGGGAGAATATGAGGATGCAAGATTGTTTGTGAAGAACAAAATGGACTCTTGAGTCAGTCTGCCCAGGTTTGAATCCTGGCTCCATCACTAACTTTCTGTGATTGATTTCCTTACCCTTGCATGCTCCTTACCTCAATTTAATTTAGTGGCTTGCAAAAAACAAGCACTCAATAATGATACCTTAGTGTTATTATTTTTATCAATAAAATATGATATTAATCCAAGTTGTTTATTAACAATTATTATTATTACCAGTTAAACTTCAGAGTCAAAGCCACAGACCATCCCTGCATGCATACCCACCCACCCACAAACCACACCATTATACTTCAGAAATACCCTTAGGGCCCAGCCTGAAATTACAGAATAATATACCCGAGACACAACCAATGAGATGTCATAAAAGGAAAGATCCAACAGGCATGAACTTCTCCCTTTATGTTGAAAGGGAAATGCAACACTGAGCTATAGAAGGGACAGGGACCCAGATGACTGGTAGAGTTGGTACAATAAAATGGGCTACTTTCTGTTTTGATGGGATTCTTGAAAACTAGATACAGATACAGCCCATGCTTCTTGGACAGGAGTGTGATGGTCCATGAAGTATTTGGTGCTTTCAAGGAACTAGATCTGAAAATGGGTCACTCCTTCAAGCATGTGGAGTGATGGAGAAAGTGCTAATCTGGGAGTTTGAGGTCCTGGAGTCCACAGAGGGTCTATTGGACATATGAAAAGTGAATACAGACCACTCTGTCTGAATCCCCCTAATCTCATTCCTTTCCCACCTCATCCAGATGCTCCCAGGATTTCTGAGTTTTGTTTTTTCAAAGTATATTTTTATTGATTTCAAAGAGGAAGGGAGAGGGAAAGAGAGATAGAAACATCAATGATGAGAGAGAATCATTGATCGGCTGCCTCCTGCATGCCCCCTACTGGGGATAGAGTGGGCAATCTGGACATGTGCCCTGACTGAGAATTGAACTGGTTCAACCATTGAGCCACACCAGCCCAGCAAGAGTTGCAATTTTAAATGGAGATGTCAGGGAAGTCTCGCTGAGAAAGTGACATTTGAGCAAAGACTCAAAGATCAGCAACTGAACCATGGGTTATGTGGGCAGACAAAGGAGCCAGAGCAAAGGCCCTGAGGCAGAAGTATTCCTAATGTGTGCAAGGAAAGGGAAGGAGGACAGGTGGCTGTAGCACAGAAGGCAGAAGCATCTGGTTGAACAGCTATGTGCTAAAACGTGTTTATTCACTGGCCCTTGACAAAGCCCTGGTTGGTAGCATTTATTGAATGCCATGGTGTAAATACTCCTACCATCCTGGCTGGTTTCAGCCTACCAACGTGGCATTGCTAAATATCGAGTTGGGAAGAGAGGCTGTACAGTGGTTCTTGAGAGTCGCTGTGAGTGGGCTGCAGCGCACCTCTGCCCGCAGGCTGCTGGATGGGAGGGTATTAAGCTCACAGTGGGATGTGGGCTGGAGAAATGGATTTGATGGTCCTCTGCAGAGTGCTAGTCATTGGAGCCAGGGGAGCAGCAAGATGACACACAGAGCTGGTTCAGGGTCCAAGGAAGGGCACAAAGGATATGTTCTAACGCAGCACCAGCATTTACCTGTCATGTGAGAAAGAAGCCTCTTTGAAGGGGACAGAAGACGCCAAAGAGAAAATCACTAGCACCAAGTCGTATGCTACGGTGTCCTGGAAGCCAGGGAGTAGGGATTCTCAGGAAGATCCCCACTGCAGGATAAAGCAGAGTTTCAGTAATGCAAGGCTTGGAACGTGTCTGCTGCATTTCCAAGTTAGCAGGTTATTGCTACTTAGCCTGAGTGGGGAGAACAGCAGCCAGAGTATAGAGAGGAAGCTGGCATTTGGGGAGTGCTATTCGTTATCTACATAGCTAATTACTGCAAAACTAGTAGCTTAGAACAACAGTAAACAGTCATTAAAACGACAACAACATTATTATCTCCTAGCTTCTGTGGGTCAGGAATTCAGGAGCAGCCCAGCTGGGTCGTTCAGACCTGGAGTCTCTCATGAGGTGCCGTGAAGATGTTGGCCAGGCCGTGGTCACCTGTAGCATTAACTAAGGCTAAGAGACCTAGCGAGCAAGGTGGCTCGCTCATGTCAGTGCTGGCTGTTGGCAGGAGGCCTAAGGCCGTTCCACGAGGAGCTTGCCACAAATATTCTAGAATATTCTAACAATAGGGCAACTGGTTTCTTCCAGAGTGGGTGATCCAGAGTGGGAGATGCAGTGTCTTTTATGACCTAGTCCAGTGATAGCGAACCTATGACACGCGTGTCAGAGGTGACACGCGAACTCATTTTTTTGGTTGATTTTTCTTTGTTAAATGGCATTTAAATATGTAAAATAAATATCAAAAATATAAATCTTTGTTTTACTATGGTTCAAATATCAAAAAATTTCTATATGTGACACGGCACCAGAGTTAAGTTAGGGTTTTTCAAAATGCTGACACACCGAGCTCAAAAGGTTCGCCATCACTGAGTTCAGAAGACATACACCATCACGTCCACAGTGTCCTGTTATTCACACAGACCAGCCATGATTCAGTGTGGATGGCAGCGCATAGATGCCAGGACAAAAGGATCACTGGGGGGGGGGGGGGTGTTCATCTTGGAGGCTGGCAACCACAATTGGGACCAGACATGGCAGGGTTGTAGGCCTGGTGGGGTTAATTGGCCTCGGGGTTGCAAACAGGACTCTGATATGCTTCATGAAATCCCAGGTATAGTTAGGCTCCCCACCGAGTTGTTAGTCAGGCCCTCTGTGCCAGCACCCCCTCCTGTAGACTTTGAGTCACAGGGAGATGTTTTTCTGAGGACCATAGACCACAGGCTGAGGCCTAACATGGAGCCCTATTGTGGAGCGTATTTCAAACACAGACCCCTTGGAAAGTACACAATGGCTTGACCTAGAAACCCGTGTAACAAGATAGAAGTAGCATCATTCTCAGAATAAAAGAAGTGTATTTACCCTGACTCAGGGTAGCCTGAATGATCAGGGTTTATTACCTCTTTCTACCTTTACGATTCCATTTTTGCCAATAAGTAAAATAGGAGGTCTGGGGGAAATGTTATTACTTTGCAGGTTTGTGTGTCATAAATATGATGGTATACACACCACCGCCTATAACGTCTGAAGATGTGAGTTAAATCTGTGCAATTAGTTTTCTATGTAATCACCTCTCGGCGAATTCTGTTGCTGCCCTCTCGTGGCCACTTAGAGTAATGACAACTAGAGTGATGCCTTTGGTCCAATGAAATCCTCCACCAGGCCATTCCACACAGTTCCTCCTCCTGCACCATCCGGAAAGGTTCACATGGTGCCGGGCAGACTAAATAGCCATCGCAGATTGTGGATAACGAAAAATTGAATTCATTTGAGGAAAGGGGGTGGAGGATGGCATATCCAAAGGAAAGGCCTGCACAGCATCAGGAACTGGAGTTTCATCCTTATAGGCAGTCACTGGCAGAAAGCTCTTATCAGTGGGTTTGGAATGCGGATGGAATGCGGGTGTGCGATCAGGTGTCTGTAGGACAGTTTCAGTTCCTTATATGGTCTGATTCCTGGTGTCCAGCACGGTTTTCCTGGTCTTTGTCCTCCTGTAGCAGAAAGCTTACAAATGGCCATTAAGGATCATACTGCCCTATGGTCCTCTAACTAACCAATGGTCGTCTGGATGCTGGGTGACTACTTCCCATGCAACTTGCCAGTGTGTAAGGCAGTCTACACCTATGTTGTAAAGCTCTGATTATTAGAGAGTTCTTTCTGATGCTGAGCCAAATTCTGCCTTGGTCTAATTTCTATCCAACCTGTCCTTTTTCTATTGTCTGATTTTTATTTCTTTTAATATTTGAGGGCAGCTGTTTTACTAGTATCATATTTCCACTTTTTTTTTCTTGACGAAATATTTTAGCTCCTTTCCATCTCTTTACATGATATGATTCTCAGAGCCCTCATTCTGTGCTTCTCTCTCAGGTCAGAGTCCCTAGAAGCAGAGTCTGAGATCAGGATTCTAGTGCAAGCGATTTCCAGGTGTGTATGTGTGTGTGTGTGTGTGTGTGTGTGTGTGTGCGCGCGCGCACGCATAAGGGATACAGGATGGGGCAGGGAACAGAGCAGAGCAAGGATGTGGTTTCAGCTGGAGATGAGCCTCATGCGGGTCAGCTCTGAAGCCTGAAGGGTACCCCAGAGTTATCCCACCTTGAGACGTGCGGCTCAGCCTTTTGTACTGTGTGTCACTCAGCCATTGGCTCTGAGAGTTTGGGGATCAGGGTAACCTTCCGAGCACAGTGCTTCCCATTTGGGCAAGGGGCTTCTTTAAAAATATATATATATTTCAGAGAGGAAGGGAGAGGGAGAGAGATAGGAACCTCCATGATGAGAGAGAATTATCGATCAGCTGCCTCCTGCATGCCCCATACTGGGGATGGAGCCTGAAACCCAGGTATGTGCCCTCCTGATTCATAGGTCGACCACTGAGCCCCACTGGCTGGGTTGGGCAAGGGACTTCTAGGAGCAGGGTACAGCTGTGAGTTGTCAGCAGCCAACAGTCACAGTGTGTGCAGAATGGCTGCTCAGGAAAGGGGATCTGTGTGCCTTCTGGTAAGATCTCATCTCAGTCGTTACACCCAGACCAGGACCTACATATCTCAGATGTGGTCTGACGTGTAGAATTCAAGGGAACCATTAAATCTCAGTCTCCGTAGCTCAGCATTAACAGTGTAGGCTCACCTTGAGGCTGTGCTAATCTAAACCCCAAGATGTTTTTCACATAAAATTGTTCCCAACCCAAGAGTCTTCCATCATATCTTCTGGCATGGTGATACCAAAAGCAAAAGCACTTTTATGATGTTAAAATGCCATGTTGCTGTTTTGACTTCACATTCTAGCCACCTGAGTGCTCTTTGAATCTGGATTTTGTTGTCTAACCAGCACTCTCTGCTGTTACTGCAGACTTTTAAGGGTCTCTTTTTGGTGACTTTCAATTTTCTTGTCTGTTCTTGACATCTAATGGCTGCTCATCTCTTAACATGTAGCTCTGCTGAGGTCTGGCTCATTGCTCCCGCAATGCCACACGGCTTTCCTGTTCCTGAAGTCCATTTAGCATCCCCTTTGAACTCTGGTTAAAATGCCTGAGGCCCAGGATCGAGAGAGTCAGCCGAGGTCTAACAGAAACCCCAGTCTGAGATAAGAAGACAGCATAGGGGAGAATGAAGATGGCAATGCAGGTTAATGCCTTCCATAACCACATCAAAATTACAACTGAAACATGGAACAATCATGTTCCATGTTTCACTGCCTGAAAGCTGGCTGGCTGGAAGTCCAACAACTGCAGAAGTAAAGAAGAAAGCCCTCAAACCTGGAAGGAGGGGCGGAGGCGCAGACGGGGCTGTTCTGACACCCACGTGTAGGGTGTTTTTAATCGGGAGGGATATCTCCACTGTGGAGGCCTCCTTTGAGAAGCAAGAGGTCCCAGCCTCACACCAGACCCCTAGTCCAGGGTTCCAGAGCTGGGAAGAGAAGTCCCTGTAACTTCAGGCTGTAAAAACCAGGGGTATTGTGGCTGAGGGTGGTGAAGGCCTAGGGCGGGACAGGAACCAGGTAGAGGGGCGCAATGGAAGGAAAAAGGAGGACATCTGTAATACTCTCAACAATAAAGATTAAAAAAAAAAAAAAAGACAGCCTGGAACCCAGGGAGCTAAGGCAGCAATGCTGGGCGACCAACACTAAAAACTCGAGAGTACCAGCATAGTAGTCTTGGCCTTCCGGTAGCTTGGCAGAAGGTGGGGGAGGTGTCTGAGAATAATGCAGGGATGTATTTAACTAAGATCCAGAGTGGACGATGATTGCTTTGAACTTTATAATTTGTAGAGACTTACCCTTGATAGTTACCCTTCTCCATCCTCTGGGTAATGTTTCCTGTGTGTCCAACTACAGCACCACTTTCAGTATGAGACCCAGAGAAGGTAGGCAGCATGATGCTCTCTCCCTGCCTCCATCCGGTAGCTGGGATGGAGGAGGTGGCCCTCCCCCACCCCATTTCTGAACCTGATCGAGGTGATGGGCACAGGCTTCTCTCTGAGCCAGCTCACCCATATTTCCCTCTGCCAGCCTCGTCTAGCACTGGCAAGCCCTTTCTCCCCAAAGGGCATGGAGGAGGGTCAGGACCACCTAACGTCACCTCCTGGACTCCAGAGATACGTGTGTCCCACCCACCCTTTGGGAAACACTGGCTTGTAGCAGACATTCTGAAGTAAAGTATCATCTGATGATTCCATGGAGATTCCATCCTCCCACCCTCTCCCTCACTTCCAGACCAAACCCCTAAAAACCTTGAGGGTAATGAGACTGCATATGGGTTGGGAACCACAGTAGCAGCCTATTCTATTAACTACCTATGGACTGTGAAATGCACTCCCTCTCCTCCCCCAGTTAGAGCCATAGGGCTTTATTTACATAAGCTAAATCCTCTTTTATTTGTTACTCTGTCCACCAAGTTCAGTAGGTCGTTTCCATATTTGGGCTCCTTTACAAGGCCATTTAAATTGTGGTTCTGGCATTAAGCAGATTCCAGGGCAAAGGAAAGCATGCCCCCCAGTGTAGGCACCAGGCAATTTCCCTGCTGGGCTGGCTCACCCTGGGTTTCAGAGTCACAGTGTCTGTCGACATTTAAAATAGGTAAGTGTCGCTAACTAGGCAAAAGCATTCCAGTTAGAGAAGGTCACCGTGAAGAGTAAGTTCCCTTGCTATCCCCTCCCGGTTACCAGTTTCTGTGCCTCTTCAATCATGTCTGTCCTTCCAAGTAGATGTCAGTTGTGCTGTGTGCATGCTACAGTCATCATTCCCTTGAAAACAGCGTTCTAGCCCTAGCCGGTTTGGCTCAGTGGATAGGACGCCGGCCTGCAAAATGAAGGGACCGGGTTCCATTCCGGTCAAGGGCACGTACCTCAGTTGCAGGCTCAATCCCCGGCCCTCGTTGGGGTGTGGGCAGGAGGCAGCCAATTGATGTGTCTCTCTCACACTGATGTTTCTCTCTCTTTGTCTCTCCCCTTCCTTTCCACTCTCTCTAAAAAAAATCAATGGAAAAATATCCTCAGGTGAGAATTTTAAAAAACGATTAAAAAAAGAAGAAGAAGAAATAGTGTTGTAATAATATTTAAAGAAATCCTCGCTCCTTTCCTATCGCCTGTTTTAGTTTGGATTTCCTCAAAACCAGAGACTGAAGCAAGGGTGCGCTTAGGTGCAAACAGTTTAGTATTAGGGAGGTGATTGGGGAGCAGAAGTAAAAGAGTGGAAAGAGTGAAACAAGAAAGGGAGAAAAACCAACAGGAACATTAGCAGTGAAGGTATTATCAAGAATTTTATTTCGGATATATTACATTTGAAATGATTCTTAGGCATCCAATGAAGAAGGTAAGCAGGCACTTGGCAAAAAGTGTCCAATTATTCACAATTGGTGAAATGGAGGTGGTAACTTTAAGAAAGAGCAGGTTTCTTTACCCTGGCGATAGGTGCTGGTTAACTGGTGATTGAGCATTGTATTGGACTCCATGAGCAAGCATGTCAAACTCGTGGCCCGTGGGCCACATGCGGCCCCTAACGAATATTTTTGCAGCCCAGCCAATATAACGGTATGTAAGAAACATTTTAATTAAAATTGCATAGCTTAATTTTTACAATATCCTGTTATACATAATTATTAATAATGAACTACAATGTTCGCCAATGACTGATTACTATAATCGCGTTGCATTCATTTCCCTTACATGCCTTACACACAGGCGCACCATTTCTCTCCACTAATACCAACAGCGAATATTTTAGCAGCCGTTTGCCACCTCATTAGTCTTGGACTGACTTGTTTGGTGTGCACAACAGGGAATATTTTGCTTTCGGAGAACAAGAAAAATAGGTTTATTTGCGTTATGCTTATTAATTTGTGCAGTTATTCAGTGTCTGGTAAGTTAATGTTCAAGAAAAACTTAATTTTTACTTAAATGTTCTATTATTTCATGTTAACGATGACTCATTTATTTCAGGCATTTGTGTTCAGCATGTCTCTATTGAAATAAACCTATGTTTCTATGAAAATTGAAGCTTTTGGGTTTTTTTGCGGCCCACATAAACTTAAACCTTTTTAATTTGGTCCATGTTAGCCTTTGAGTTTGACATGCTTGATTTAGAGTCATTCAGGAGATAAATAGTTTACTGGTGGGGCAGCTGCTTTCCAGGTGCCAAAATCACCCATGAGCTCTTTTTTAAAAATATATATTTGTATTGATTTCAGAGAGAGAGAGAGAGAGAGAGAGAGAGAGAGAGAGAGAGAGAGAGAGAGAAACACCAATGATGAGAATCATTGATCGGCTGCCTCCTGCACGCCCCACACTGGGGATTGAGCCACAACCCAGGCAGGTGCCCTGACTGGGAATCGAACTGTGACCTCCTGATTCATAGACCCGACACTCAACCACTGAGCCACACTAGCTGGGTTCCCATGAGCTCTTTTATTACATTAAAAAAATAGTCCCAGATGCTGCTTTTCACAAACCTCATACTTAAGTCTTCTTAGATGTTTCTCAATATATTAGTCCACAAAGTGGAAGCCATTATCACACTCATTTATGTTTCATGAAGCGTTGTAACAGGAATCGTGGATTCAGCGAGCGAAGCTGAAAGCCGTGTTAATAATGCACGCTAAGTACAACGGATAGGCACTCTTGTCATTGTAACATCACTGAATGTGTTAGAGCAAAGAGGCACCAGGTGGCAACATGGTTCACAACTGCCTCCCTTCTGAGGGGAGATTGGTAATGAAGAAGGGACCAGAGGTGAAGCTTTCGTTTTCAGCTTTAGGTTAGTGTGTCTCCAGGGTTAGTGAGCAGAAAAGCCACCTGAGGATGATTCTTATGCAATAGGCCTCTGTCTCTCCCTCCCTCTCTTCCTTCCAACAAACATCTCTTAAGCGCCTGCCATGTTTCAGACAGTGCCTTGGGCCTAGGAATCTGCATATTAACAAGCCCTCTAACTGCTTTCCATGTAGTTGGTTCACAGAACACATTGCAGGAGGAGCTGGCTTAAGGAAACCTGTAATGGAGACAGTGATCCTGTAACATCCGTTTTATCCAGCTCCTAACCCATACACGCAGGTGCTGTGTTGTATTTAGGTATTCACCCTTCTCTGCTCAGCCGTGTGCTTCGGGAAAGGCTGGCCACAGACCCACAGGGCAGGTCCTGTTTGTTCTGTGGCAGTCATGGTTTTCCCGTTCCCCTTTGCCAGGATTGGTTTGGATGTGGCCATGTGATGCAGTTCTGACCAGAGAAACGGAGGGGACATCTGTAGGAGGCTTCCGGAAAGATTGCTCCCAAAAAGAGACACACTGGAAAAGATGGTCATTCCCCACCTCCCCCGCCCCTTCCCCCAGACATGGATGTATCTAGATGTGAAGGCTGGCACTGGGGCAGCCACCTTGAGACAGTGAGGGAGAGAATAGTCCAAAAATGAAGGCTGTCCACCAGGGTGACAGGGCGACCAGATGGGAAGAATGTTGAGGATGTTGTTGAGCCACCTAATTATCCAGCCCTGGAGCTGTCCTTTCCTTGAACTTTCAGATGCGGGATAATCCATTTCCTTGTTGTTTAACCCAATGAACTTGAGATTGTTTTATACTTTCTGCTAAAATATTCTGACTGGTACTGAATTTGTATGTGCACTTAAAAAAACATATATATTTAAATCCTTACCTAGTACTGATTTAGGAAGTAGTACTGAGAAAGGAAGGGAAAGAGAGAGAGAGAGAGAGAGAGAGAGAGAGAGAGAGAGAGAGATCAATCGGTTGCCTCTCATATGCAACTTAACTGGGGACCAAACCTGCAACCTAGGTATGTGCCCTGACCAGGTATCAAACCTAAGACCTTTTGGTGTACGGGGCGATGCTCCAACCAACTGAGCCACACCAGCCAGGGCCATGTATGCACATTTGATTCAGGGTTTAAGCTTTCTGTGATTTGCTATTTAAAAAATGTAGCATAATATCTCAGGTGGATTCCCTAGAAGGAAATACTGAAATAGGGATTCAAGTGCACATGATTGGTTGAGGTTGTGCTCTCATGAGAAGCCAGTAAAAGAGGGAGTGAAATAGGATAGGAAAAGGGGAAGAAGTGAATAAGGAGGTGGTCTCAGGCAAACTCTGTCCTTAGCCTGATACATGTGAGGTTCCGGATCTGCATTGTCTAATATGGTAGCCACTAACCACGTGTAGCTATTTAAATTAAAATTAATTAAGATGAATACACATTTAAGATTCATTTCTTTAGTCTCATGTCAAGTACCTGATAGCCACATAGAGCCAGTGGCTACCATATTGAACAGAGCAGACAAGTGTTTCCATCAGCACAGGAAAGTATACTGGACAGCGTTGTAAAGTGTAAATCATAACACAGAGATGCCCTGCCCTGATGCATTTGCATTCCAGTGATGGTCAGTCATCGGCTGCCCTGTGGGGAGTGGAAATAACCTCCAGGGAGATCCAGAGAGGTGGCTCCTATCAGTCAGGGGCCATTCCCCAGGGCAGAGCACAGGAGGTCACAGAACCCACAAAGCTCCAAATTCAGCACTGGGTGAAAAGATCTGGGTGGAGTACCAACGGCCACTACTATCGTGGTGTCACCAGGCATGAGCTGGGGTGCAGTGCTTTTGGCAGAGTGATTGGGCAGCACCCCTTCCCACTGATCCACATTTCAAATTCAGAATCTCTCTGGGAGCACCTTGGATCCCTATCTGTCCCTATAGTTCAGACAAATATCAACTGGATAAACATATGTGATGGGTGGGTCACTCCACAGATACTAGGATTTCATGGGGGGACAATGAGAAAGGGAAATGGCCCAGTGAGTAAGACCTAGATAAAGTGCCTGAATGCCAAAGAGTGGTGATGCCACTGGGCAGAGCATGGAGCAGCTGCCAGGGCTGTCTCATCCAGCTGCTGCGTCCTATTAGAAAGAAGCTGATCATTTATTAGATATAAATGATTGTTAAGAGCTCAGTATGCTACTATAAGTACATTTTCCTGTTTTATGACTGTCTACTCTTTGGTTACCTCTTCCTAAGACACCAATTTTATAAAGCCATTTATATATATAAAAGCATAAGCGACCGTCTGACCGTCCAACCGTCCGACCAGTAGCTGTGATGCACAATGACCACCAGGGGGCAGATGCTCAATGCAGGAGCTACCAAGATGCAGTGATTTGGCAGCTGCAGTTCTTGGGTGGTGCACTCAGAACCAGAGAGGAGGGGGCCTGATTCTGGGGTGCATTATCTGAGAATCACCCTCCCGCAATCCGGGACTCCTTGGGGGATGTAAGAGGGCTCTAGTCTTCTATAAAGAGAATAGAAGTAATTCAGTCTTTCCTCTTGCATGGTTGATCAAAATTAGTGTTGTTGTTTTTTTTAATTATTGCTACTTTAGAAACATTTCTTTTTGCTTCAGAGCTTGTATGGGAAATGACACATCTCTACCTTTCTCCTCAGCTTCTAGATTACAGGTTACTTCTCATCTGGGGGAAAGTCCTCTGATAACAGCCGTGTGATTGCACTCTCATTGGCCTTTCAACAGCTGCTGTCAAAGGGGCTGGTCCTGCTCCAGTCAGATGCTCACTGCCCTGGGGGTGGGGGGTGGGGTGGGGAGGTGCTGCCGGTGCTGGTGGTGCAGGAGGAGGTGGCGTGAGCCTGAGTCATAGTCATTCCTGAACAGGAAGCAGGAGGAGTTCAGATTCTCCTCCTGGGAGTCAGAGATAGAGTCCAGAGGCCAAAAAAAGAGGGGGTGTTTTATCCATTTCCCCACAGCAGCCCAACTTCCAACTGCCAGCTCCTGCCACTCCGTCTGAGGGCAGTTCTCTGGCCCCTGACGCCCACTTCGCTCACCTGCGTGGCAGGCTGCAGGTGTCCAAGAATTACTGCCCCTCCCCTTGCTTCATCCCCACTAGCCTTCACCCAATGACTCATGGAAGTTAGTGTGTAAAAATACCAAAGCTCCTCTCCCTTGGGTGGGACACCTGAGTGTGAGTCTACACTGGCTCGCAGGATCCCAACCGAGCTCCAGCCGTCCCCAGGGTAGATGGCTGGATCATGTCCCCATGTCTGTCTGCCTTTCCCATGCTGTTTCACTTCCCCTCCTCCTGGTGTTTCTTTACTTCCCAAGTGAATGACTTGCACTGAGTCATTGTCTCAGCATCTGCTTCTGGGGGAACCCAATGAAGACACCAGGTAAAGCCCACCAGGGCAGTTGTCACTAGGAACTGGGTGATATGGACATAGTTCTGGCAGCTGCCCAGCCCAAGCCCTGCCACCATCATCGGGGCGCAGAGGCTGGAGTAGAATGCCATGCCTCCTCCTCTGCTGAAGAGTTCATTTAGTTCTGGAGTGAAGCTTATTAACAAGGGTGTGAGGCATACTCCATGCCTCTTACTCCTGACCACTCTCATTAGTTATAAAGCTGATACTTTGTCCTCCATCTGCCTGACTCCTGTGTTTATCTCTCAGTTGGCTCAGAACCTGAAAGGAGAGTAGCAGGTTATTAATCGAGCCTCCTGAGATCATGACAATGAGTATGGTAGGAAGATAGGAACTCAGAATGAGCTGAATCCAGGGAGATGGGACAGGGGGTGGCAAACTGCTAGTCACTGGCCTTAGGGAAGGAGCAAGGCTATGGTCCATAGAGGAGGAGGAGGAGGGAGAATGAGATGCTAGGTGACATACTAGAATAAGAATTCAGGAACTGCCCTGACCGGTTTGGCTCAGTGGATAGAGCATTGGCCTGGGGACTCAAGGGTCCCAGGTTCGATTCCGGTCAAGGGCATGTACCTTGGTTGCAGGCACATCCCCGGTGGGGAGTGTGCAGGAGGCGGCTGATCGATGTTTCTCTCTCATCGATGCTTCTAACTCTTTATCCCTCTCCCTTCCTCTCTGTAAAAAAATCAATAAAATATATTAAAAAAAAAAAGAATTCAGGAACGGAGAAAAGCAAAAGCCAAATGAATAATCAGAACATTGGGGATGTGATCCTGTTGATGAGACCAGAGCTCAGTTATCAGACCTGGGTCACCGCAGCCAGAATGAGGTGACACCGTCTGAGCTGATGCATAGCCTGGGGGGCGGAGCTAGTCAGATGCCTCCTTTAACAGGCTATGAGTGAGCCTGGGTTGCAGCTGTGGACAAGAGAGAACCAATGGCTGAGCCTTACTAAGGCAACAGGCTGGTACTGATGGATTCAACGACCTAATATTTAAAAGACTAGCTCAATTGAAATATTAATTTTTATTGCATGTAATACTTTGTATTTAAACTAGTTTTTCTTGAAATATGAATGTTTATTGCATGTAACATTATTATATTTAAAATCGTTTTTCTTGAAAATAAAAAAATTATTAAAAAATAACATAAAGTAAAATAAAATACTAGCTCAAGTCTAACCTTGTTTGTAAAGAGGCAACACTGTCCTTTGTCAAGACACAGAGAGGACAATGCCATTCTTTAGTCTCCTTTCTCAGATCTTGCAGATGTTAGCCTGAAAAGCCCTCCTGCCTGGCTTGTATCTTTCATCTTCTCTGTTAATGTTGGTGAATCATGAGGGAACACCAGCTGCTCCAAATGGCTTCAAATGTAGCCAGATCCAGTCACGTTACATTCCCCGCATACAGATCAGGATTCTGTCAGTTACAGAGGGACCTGACGAAAACCAGCTTACACAGAGAGAATTTATCAGTTCGAGGGTGAACTTAGAAGGTGGGAGGAAAAGCCAAAGAACCAAGTGTCTCAGGGACTGGAACCATGGACTCATTGTCAACAGGACTCTCTCTCCATCCAGTTCTCAAAGTAGTTTGCCCCCACTTCTCCTTGCATGTTCATCTCATTCTCTCTGCTGGCAGTCCTTTACAACACCTTTAATCCCCCGGCAGCCTCTCAAGCTTCTCATGTCATTGGAATGAGATCTGTCTGTCACTTCCCATGAAGGACACTTATTTATGCTGCTGAGATCTTTTGCCTTTTCATAGCCCAATATATAACAGGCAATTAATAAATACTCTTGCTCAGCCAGTGTGGCTCAGTGATTGAGTGTACATTCATGAACCAGGAGGTTGCTGGTTCAATTCCTGGCCAGGGCACATGACCAGGTTGTAGGGGGCATGCAGGAGGCAGCCAACCAATGATTCTCTCTCATCATTAATGTTTCTATCTCTCTCTCCCTCTCCCTTCCTCTCTCTGAAATCAATAAAAATAAATACTCTTGAATGAATGAATGAATGAATAAGGTTATAAAGGCCCATGTGATAGAGATAGCCCTCATTGTTGTAGATTAATACACTTTATGTCTCTATCTTGAGATACTAGGTCATGTGTACTAACTTCTGAGAGCTGTCTCCTTTCAGTGCGTTGAGGAAACAGTCTCTGATCCTGCAAGATGGAGAGCTCTGGTGAATTCAGCAAGGTAATTAATGCCCTCCTGGCCCACAGCCAGCTCTGCTTCCTCAGATGACCACCTGGACTGTAATATTGATGAAACATGCCTTTCCCTACTTGAATCTCTACACTAAGACCTTAACTATGAAATCTATATGTTTCAAACTTACCTTCACAACATTGTTATGAAGTAATCCTATTTAATAAAAGGGTAATATGCAAATTGACCCCAATGGTGGAACAACCGGTTGCTATGATGCACACTGACCACCAGGGGGCAGGCACTCAACACAGGAGCTTCCCCCTGGTGGTCAGTGCACTTCCATAGGGGGAGCGCCACTCAGCCAGAAGCCAGTTCATGGCTGGCTAATGCAGTGGCAGTGGTGGGAGCCTCTTACGCCTCTGTGGCAGCGTTAAGGATGTCCGACTGACAGCTTAGGTCTGTGGGGGAGCGGGCCTAAGCCATCATTCAGACTTCCCCCAAGGGCTCCCAGCCTGCCAGAGGGATGTCTGACAGCCAGCTTAGGCCCGATCCCCCGGGGAGAAGGCCTAAGCTGGCAGGTGGACATCCCCCGAGGGGTCCTGGACTGCGAGAGGGCGCAGCCTGGGCTGAGGGACCCTCCCTGCCCCCCTCTGTGCACAAATTTTTGTGCACCGGGCCTCTGGTTGTCAGATAAGATCTTACTGTCTCCATTTAATGGCTAGGAAAGTTCAGGCATATATTAGGCAGGTCAGGGTTTTCCAAGGTATGTTTTCCAGAGCACAAGTCCCCTTGATGATCCATGAAAAGGGGTTCTGCTGTCAATCATGATTAGGAAACCTCTGATTGATTCATAATACACCTTAATATAGTAAAGGTCCCGAAAGGAACCTTAGTTAAGAAACCTATATGATCTGAAATCTGCTTAACATTGATCAACCTCCCAGTAAACCTCCTGCTTCTACACACATCTCTGTTCCCTCCTGTTTTCATAGGGGATCAGTCCCTTCATCTACGCCCAGCATCATATTCCCTCCCCCATTCTCAGGAGTCTTTCATCTTTATCTCTTTCTGCATCAACACTTTCTCCCTCCTGGACCTTTCCAATCAGCATTTATATACTCAAGTCTCTCTCTAAATCCTTGCTTTCAGTGTGGTCAATGGACCAGCAGTATCGACTTCACCTAGGAGCCTGATAGAGATGCAGAATCTCAGGCTCCAGCCCCACCTGCTGTTACCTGCAGTTCAACAAGATCCCAGGCGATGCATGCACATTAAAGCTTTAGAAAACTTGCTCTAAATCACAACTAGGTTTCTCTTGTAAAAATGCAAATCAGGTCTTATCTAATCTCTGCTAAAAGCACCCTGGTTTTCTCAGATTCTTTCCCTTTCTCCCTCCCTCTTGCAACTGCTAACATTTCCCCAAACTAGTTTTCCAAGAATCTCCTTGGTTAAGAATGGGCAAGTCATTGGTTCCATCTTGGTGCCTGACTCTCTTGCTCAGTGAATAAAAACAAAACAAAACAAAACAATATATAATTTTTATTACAGAGAGGAAGGGAGAGGGAGAGATAGAAGCATCACTGATGAGAATCATTGATTTGCCGCCTCCTGAATACCTCCTACTGGGGATTGAGCCTGCAACTCTGGCATGTACCCTGACTGGGAATCGAACCGTGACCTCCTGGTCGATGCTCCACCACTGAACCACACCGGCCGGTCTGCTCTATGAATTTTGCACTAATCTAAGAGTGCAGAATCCACCTGTAGAAGATGTTGAGTTTTTATTGGTTGTAGAAATGACATTTTCAGAGAGTGACAGTCATTTTCTGTTTGTTCGCAGCTCTTCTCTCTACTCCTGCAATTGAAAGGGGCTGACCCTACAACAACAGTTCCCAGGCTCCTTTGCCAACTGGGTGCTGCCAGTGGAAAACCCGGGGATGACTGAGGGTGGGAGGAGCCCGAGTGTCTACGTTGAGGTGGCTCCACCTCTGTGGTTCTGGTCCTGTCCTGGACTCTGTTAACACTGCCTCCTGCCCTAGGGCCTCCAGCCCTAGGGATGGGAGCAGCTCCCTGCTCTTACTAAGCTCTAGGTTGCCTCACTGTCCTTTGTTTGGCTTTTTGGTTTTCCCAATAGCTATCTAACTAGGTCCCCATACCTGGTATGCTTTCCTGAGTGGATCTTGGCTGTTACATGGAGATATCAGAAAATGGGAGTTGGAGGAGAGAGAACATTTGAGCACTAGGCCAACACTACTTGACTTGGTAGACTACCTTGAAGTCAAGGCACATCAGGGAAAGTAATGGAGACCAGGAGGCATCTAATAGCACTTTCCTTTGAAAGCTGATGTCCTCCACTCTGGTGGGAAAGTTGTGTAAATAGAGAAAAGGGCAGGTTACTGAGGACAACCCAGCTCCCTGCATGGCAGCGTTTGATTCTCTCTGGTTGTCAGTAAGTCACAAACAAGTCAGTGTTATTGTGCAGCTGCCTCCGATGGAGGTCAGAGGATTCGTCCCACAACAGAAACCTCTTCTCTGGCAACAACTTGTTTTGGCTGCATCCCTCACCTGTCTGGGGTGGGGCAGTTACTGAATTGTCACAGTTGGTGGTTGGGGCCTATTGTCAAATGTCAATATTTTCACAGTCATCCCACACTGCTGAGCTATACCTCGCCTTGGCATCTGACCCTTGGCCCAGGAGGACAGGCAATTCTTTCATACACAGTGGGCAAAGACAAGGGAGACTGTCTTTTCCCCTCAAAGACTGTTCATGTAGGGGGCCAGTTCACTCTGAATAAGGCCCTTTCAAATGGAGCAAGAACAGAATTCTGGGACAGTTTACCAAGTGTGAATTTTGCAGGCTGGTTCTGTAATCACAGCCTCCTCTGCACGCCTCTCCAATCTTGCTGTCTCATATCCATCTCTTCACTCCATCCTCCTGGGCAGGAAAGGCCATTGTTACAGGGAAGCTGCGTTCGCACTCAGCAAACCAAGGATCCTCTGGTTACTAGGCACCGCCTCCTTAGGAGGAAGCCTTAACATCCAAAATAAAGAAAATGTACTTTTTCAGAATATCGTATGAGTGTTTGTTAAAGTCCATCACCTTTCAGCTGTCAGATCATCAGGAGACGAGCATTGTACTGGGCCTCCCCGGTAGACGATCCTGAAGCAGAGTGCAGGGTAGGCGTCTCTGGTTTCTCTGGAGGTTGAATCTGGAACTGGGGTGTGCCCCTCGGGGAGCTGTGGAATTGGTGTTGGGGGAGTTGTCCAAGTTGAAAGCACTCTCTGGAAAGGAATGCTTCTCCACCTTTCACAAGCTGCTGGAGGCGGGGTGGGTGGGGCTTTTGGCTGAGACTAGAGGCCCCATTGTCTGCCTGGAGTGAGGAGAGAGTGACCCAAGACTCTTCTGGCTGCCATGGCAACCAAGGAAAGCAACTGGTGGGTAATTGCTCCTCGTACAAGGTGGGCACACACGCTCATTCTCTGAGGGTCTAAAAGGTGCAGCCACAAGCATCCCAGACCCTTACAAAGGTGCCACACTTGTCCTCTTGTTCCTGGGTTGAAAAGCGAAGCCTGATTCTTTTAATATGCCTCATCCACTTTAATTGTCTTCATCTATTCCTGTAGGAACCTAGTGCCTGGAAACCCTTGTTCAGTAAAGATCCTTAGCTCATGTGTTAGCAAATTTCTATGGTTAGGAAAAAGTCGGGAAAAGGCTTTATTTTTTAGCTCTAATTTTTTAAAATTACAAGTGGGATTCTTTAAATAATGATTGATGCTGGAAAAAGACTTATTGTTTACAATTCCTTTTCTTCCTCCTAAGGAGGCGGTGCCTAGTAACCAGAGGATCCTTGGTTTGCTGAGTGCGAACGCAGCTTCCCTGTAACAATGGCCTTTCCTGCCCAGGAGGATGGAGTGAAGAGATGGATATGAGACAGCAAGATTGGAGAGGCGTGCAGAGGAGGCTGTGATTCAGGGGAGGAGACACAGAGATGCCAGAGGCCCTGGACCACCCTGGACCAGGTGGAAAAGGCTGAGCCAAACAAGGCTGATATCTGCATGGGGAGACTGATGGCGACCCTAAGTCAGTGAGTAGGTGGTTTGTTTGGTAGAAAAGGTAGGTTTAATAAGGTGAGTTGGAGTAAAGTACTGCGCACTAGACAATGGAAATCATGACTTTTGTTCCCCCTAAAAAATCTAGACTCTAGAAATTCTAGACTCTGGAGTAAAATATCCGTATTTCTCGATTGTACAGGGAGTCTGTTTTCCTTTGGAAAGTCAAAGTACTACCCTGTCCTGAGATGGAGGTGGGAGGGGGCAGCACCTACCTCTGGGGTTCTGCCACATCTTGGTTATGTAAAAGTGTTATATACAGACTAGAGGCTTGGTGCATGAGTATGTGCACGGGTGGGGTCCCTGGGGTGGCCTGCGGGGATCAGGCTCCAGCTCGTGCCCCCAGGCTCGCAGCCCCGGAGCCCTGCCTGGCACCCTCAGTGGCCTGGCACCGTCCCCTCACCTGCCCCACCATCCCCTCACCTGCTCCACTATCCTGCCTGCAGGGCGATCCATTGGGACGGGGCGGGAGGTGGGGTGGGCGGACTCCCCCTGCCCGGCTTCCTCAGCACCTGGGAACCAGGTGGCGGTCCTGCCCCCTACCACCACCGCTGCTCACTGTCTGTGGGATGATCGGCGGATCAATCACCTTGCACCCACCTTGGCCTGGCTCCGCCTGCTCGCCTGCTTCACCATCCTGCCGTGGTCCCATGACCGTTGGGGCCCAAGGGGGCCCATTGGGGCCGGCAGCGCCTATACTGCCACCCGCTGCCAGCGCCGCATCTCCGACGCCTGCCATGTTCCACACTGCCCCCTGGTGGCCAGCGCACATCATAGTGAGCAGTAGAACTCCTGGTCGAACAATATGCATATTAGGCTTTTAATATAGGATTTCAAATATTGAAAACATAAAGAAAATCACAAAATGAAAAGTGAAATTTGTACTCCCCCAGTTTAATTAAACTATTCAGGGTTGACCTATCCATAACTAATAGTTTGGTGTGTCTCCTTTGAAATTTTCCTAAGTACTTATGGACACATACAGAATTGATTATTTGGCTCAAAAAGAATTTGAGGTGGAAAACAATTTTTCTATAACATTTTGAAGGTACTGCTCCATTGCCTACTTCTTCTTCAACATGTTAACATTTTTAGGATAGTTAATATATGCTAGGGATGTGACTTTGTTGGGGCCCAAGACCGGCCACGGGGAATAGCCCACAATGGCATATTGATGGCTTTGAATTCAAGTTACCTGACAAGCAGCTGGTGCCAGAAAAGCACCTTGACCCTCCCTTGTCCGTCTGAGAGCAGGAAATAAATCTTTCATGTGACAGGTATCCTCCCTGCAACTGGAGGACAACTCTTATTGCTAGAGTTAAGCAACTCAGAGCCAAACAGTCTGTATAAACAAGACTTGTTGCCTCTTTTCTAATTTACTACTTTGTTTAAATTTCTCATTAACAAATACCCAAACCTAGCTTACAGTCCTTTCTAATGAGCACTAACTTTTCCCCCCTCTTTGTCCTGTCAATTCTTCACAAACTTATTGTTTCTTTGCCTAAAAAGTATAAAAAGACGCCTCATCTTAGGATCTGAGCAATCTATTGTGATTCTCCTATGCACACGTATTGAATTGTTTTTTTCCCCCTGTTAATGTAGTCTTGTGTCAATCTTATTGTTTTATTATTAGTCCAGCCGTAAGAACTAAAGCAGGGTAGAGAGGGGGGAATTCTCCTCTCCAACAAATTAAAAAGATAAAAAGGACACAAAAGTGAATCCAATGCTGATACTTCCAGCGGCCTAGTGCCCTTCACTGATGCAAGCACTTCGCTAGTTTCTTATGTTTTTCTAGATATATTCTGTAATATCTGTGTGTTTACAAATCTACATACATATGTTTTTGATTTTTTAAAAATCTTTATTGTTGAAAGCATTATATACTAGAAGGTACATTTATTGAACCATATGAAATTACCATTTTTAAGGTTAAAAAAATCAGCATTTTTAATCACACTAACAGTAGCATGCTATATACACTGCATTTGATTTCTCTCTTAACAAAAAACTTGAGCTTTCCCCATATTTGTATGCATAGAGCTAATGCATTCTTTTTTGTATTTTGTGCCTATTTATTTGTTTTCATGGCAAACTATTATTTTACAATTTATATACAGTAAAAATGAATCTTACTTCCCATGTACAGATCTGTGAGTTTTAACACGTTTGGGTCTGTATACCTACTACCACAATCAGGAAACAAATATTTCGAACATATCTTTGTAATCACCACCAATGACAAAGACAGAATACTATTGGCAGTAAGACACAATACTACCTACTGGCAGGTGCCCTCAATCCCCATCCCCATTTCTATGCCTTCCCTATACCTCAAGACAATATTTTCCTTGACTTCTAACACTTCCACTAATTTTGCCTACATGAAATCATGTAGTACACTTTCTTTTGCTTGCCATTTTTGCTCCCACATTTATTCCTGTTGTCATGTGATTACAATAGAGCAATTAATTGCACAATATTTCATTATATTTATAGCATTTTTGACACGCAGAATTAAAAAAACATTTAGATTAGATAATGAATTGAACTATGTTCTTTGTAATGGTTTCTGGACTTTGTGTTATACTTAGAAGGGCCCTGAGCACCTAAGATTATAAAGTAAATCCTCCCATGTTTTCTTCTAGTAATTTTTCAGGTGTGAGAAATTAATTCAACTTTTTTTTCCCCCCATGATACTAACTTATTAACCAAATGCTCATTTAATCCTCACAGGAAGTTTACGATGGATACAATGACATGTCTTCTTTTTGCAGATGAAACTGAAATATGCCGAAGTTAAGTGATTTCCCCCATCTCAGAAATAATAAATGGCAAAACCGGGATTTGCACGCAGGCAGTTGAGTTTAATGTGTATGTGCTTATTCATTCCACTACCCAGTCTTTCCACTTTGGGGGAACCCACCCACACATCTTGAATATGAGGCAAGTGCTGTTTTGTTTTATTTTTTAACAACACAAACACTCTATTCAAATGTTTGTTTATTCAGGAATCTGATTATCAAGTCCTTAGTAAGGAGCAAGGAATTTGACACCTTCTCCCTCCATTTCATCAACCTTGTAGTTTTCCAGAAGCCTCATTCTTGAAATTAGATTTTTTTTTTCTCAGCCCAGTGTTGGGTTTTCCCTTCAAATGATTTTTCTCATTAAACTGTTGTCATCAGCTGTGTAAACAGCCCTAGGCTTGTCATGTAAACAATCATAAAACTGTTAAAAAATTAAGCAGGGCGTGTCTCAGAAGAAAAGGGAGTGTTAAATATATTTCAGTTGGAGGCCAGGAAAAGGGCAAGAAGGTCTCAGGTTGGCTTCCAGTTCTGCCACGGATCAGATGACTCTGGGAAAGTCATTTTTTGCTCTTTTTCTTTGTGCGTACCATGGGCAATAGCAATAATAATGCAGCCCTTCACTTTCCCCTAGTTTGCTTACTTTCTGCCTACAAGGGGTATTCAATAGAAAACAAAGATAGACCTCTAGGTGGTTTGGCTCAGTGGATAGAGCGTGGGCCTGTGGAATGAAGGGTTCCAGGTTTGATTCCAGTTAAGAGCACATGCCTGGGTTGTGGGCTCGATCCCCGGTGGGAGCCATGTAGGAGGCAGCCAATCAATGATTCTCTGTCATCATTGATGTTTCTATCTCTCTCTCTCCCTCTCTGAAATCAATTATATATATATATATATTTATATATATTTATATATATATATATTTATATATATTTATATATATACAAAGATATAAAAAATTATTTAAAGACCATTGTAAACTGATGAACAAAAATAGATACAGAGGCAGAGCAGCATTAAACAGACTGTCAAACTACAATGGGAAGCCTGGGGAGGGTTGTGGGGTGGTGGTAAGAGATCAACCAAAGGACTTGTATGCATGTATATAAGTATAACCAATGGACACAAGACACTGGGGGGCAGGGGAGGCTAGGGGAAGGTCAAGGGGGAAAAAAGGAGACAAATGTACTTCTCTTTGTAATATTTTAAGCAATAAAAAAAATAAAAAAATAAACCTGTTAACAGAAGGCAAAAAAAAAAAAAAAGCCTCAGGCTGAAAAATTGGCTAAACTCCTGGGAGAGTCATCATCTAAGTTTAGGCACTGATGTGCAGATCTTTCTTTCATGGGAGGTTTCCAATGGTTTTATAACTTTAATTTACATGCCATAGTGTGTTCTTTTGCAAAAGTAAATACAAAAACATAATATGTTTTAAAGTGTTCTAATGAAATACATTAACACAGTGTATGTAGTAATACAAATATTTCTATCTATTCTGGATCTCTGGTACTTGCTACAGCCCGTGTGTGTGTGTGTGTGTGTGTGTGTGTGTGTGTCCCCCATCCTGTACAAATGTTGGCAAATCTGGCATATGAACAACACAGCTGTAGCACTTCCACATTTGAGGATAACCCTCTGATTATATAGGTAGAAAATAAAATACATATTTTTTTTTTTTGCAATCAAGAAAGAATCAATGCTATCAATCCGTAGATCCTTTGGGAGCGGAGAGTTGAAAAATAGAGAAACAATGGTAATGCGAGTCTCTGCCTCTGCAGTAAGGGACCCAGAGGCAGCGTGGTGGTGGGGTGGCTATGGGCTCTAAAGCCGCGAAGGTTCTGGGTTCAAATGCTGCCACTACTATGTCCAAGCTGTGCTACTTTCAGTGAGATTCTTAACTTCTCTGAACCTCAGGTTTTAAATTTTTGTTTAAGACTTCCTTACACAGTGAAAGTCAGTGTTTGCAGAATATAGTTTTCTGGGGAACAGGAGGAGTACTAGGCACCGAAGACACAAAATCCTAACCATGAATACGGAACACAAGTGCACTGTCCTTCAGAGCCCGCAGCAGGTTCCCCGATCGCCCCGCTCCCACCTCAACGCTCACACGCGTGGTTCGCAGCAGCGGGCCCGCCAGCCCCGCTCAAGGACAGAAGTAGCGCCCGCCCCGTCCAACCCGGTGCGCGCCCCGGCCCCGCTCTGAGCGCATCTCCACGCGCATCGGCGGTGGCCGCACCGAACCCGGGTTCTCCCGCGAACACGCTCCCGCGTTCGGAGCGACACCCGAGCGCGCCGGTGCTTGTCCCCTACGGCGCTCCGTACACGCTCCCCGGGCGAGCTCCACGTCGGCCGCGCAGGCGCCTTGGGTACCCAGTTCACCTGCTGCCGTTGTCGCCGCCGCCGCCGCCGCCGCTGTCGGGGCTGGATGGGGGGCCGAGGCCAGCCAGGGGCACCCAGAAGAAAGACACGCGGCGGCGGCGACGCCAACACCCGCAGGACGAGAGTCCGAACCGGCCCCGAGCCCAGGGAGTAGGCGGCCAGGCCCGGCCCCCGCGGTCCCGCGTGTAGAGAAGCCGGCGTCGCTGCCGCGGCTGGGTCTTCCCGGGCACTCGCCCCTCAGGTCTCATTCACACTCAGGACCACCCCCACGCGGCGCCATGTTCAAGAAACTGAAGCAAAAGGTCAGCGAGGAGCAGCAGCAGTCCCAGCAGGCGCTGGCCTCCACTCAGGTACCATGGCTGCCTCGCTCCCCCCGTGCCCATACCCCTCGACACCGGCTCCGGGCTGACAGGAGGCGAGGTTCTTCTGTGACCCTTGACCTCTAACCCGAGGATGCCCCCCCCCCCCCTGCCCCCGGGACTGGGACTGATTCCTGACCCGGGTCTCCGTTCAGGAGAGTGGGTAGGGGTGGCCGGATCCGTCCCGATCGCTGACCTCTGTTAGAGTTACCCCCCCCCCTCCCCTCCGGTCCCCCATGCCCGCCCCCGGCCTGAGAATAAGCGAGAGGGGCTCTGCACTTGCAGGAGTTTGGACCCATCTCCAAGGTGCCCCCACCCAGCCGAGACCCGTCGCAGGGGCGAGGGCGGCGTGGGAAACCCTGGCCCCTTTGCCGTCGCTGACCTCTGGGCTGAAGTCCCCTCTCCGAGGGGCCAGGATCCCGCAGGACTCCTGACCCGAGATGGACGTGTGATTCCCCGCCCGGGGCCGGGGTGAGGGCCAGGGGTCCGGCCGCTCCGGGCCAGGCTGCTTGCGGGAGCGCCGGGACCCGAGCGAGGCGGCGGCGGCGTGGCCGGGCTCCAGCGCCCGGCGCGGTCACGAGTTAGTCACTTCGCATAACTCGGTTGATCCCGGGCGGGCGGAGGGGCGGACCCGGAGGCCCGGCCGGGCTGGTGCCTGGCCGCCGCCTGGCTGCTGCTGCTGCTGCTTCGAGCGTCTCGTTACGTTTATTTTTCCCGAAGGCTGTGGCCTCGGTTTGAGATGACAGCTTCCCGGAAAAGGGGGGCGTGTTAATCGGAAGGAACCATCCCCTGAGCACCAAGGGAACCTGGTCTCCACAGGGAAGAGGAGCCGCTTCCGCTAAAATTTCTCCCCAGCCTTTCTGACGCTCAACAGATGGAGCAAATTTCTCTCTCAATTTTAATTTTTGCAAGGAAGACTGAGTTTTGACGAATTCGGCATTTATAATACACGTATAACATGGATCTTATGTAGCTAACAGCTGTTAAACAACTAGGCACTGCTATGTATGGCATTGAGTTTGTTCTGAGCTATGAAGTTGATGTTCTCTTAAGTTTAAGGCGTGTGTAGGGTAAAACAGTGCTTGAAATACATTGGAACAGGCCAGCAGGACAGTGACGGCTTGTTCATTCTCATGTAAAATGTACACAGTGACTAAAATTTAAGTAGTACCTTGTACTGCGGGCTTTTCTGACTTTACAAAGCACAGTTACTTAAGAAACAATGAAGAATGTAGGGAAGTGGTCATGTTAGTGAATGTCACGAGGTGTTTACATTTGGGAAAGTGTGAAATATCATTGATCCAAGATTCCATCTCTAGAAATTTAGTCCAAGAAAATTTAGGATGGGCTAAAGATTTAGCCACATGGATTTTCAATTTTTTTTAAAATATATTTTATTGATTTTTTACAGAGAGGAAGGGAGAGAGATAGTTAGAAACATCGATGGGAGAGAAACATCGATCAGCCGCCTCCTGCACATCTCCCACTGGGGATGTGCCCGCAACCCAGATACATGCCCTTGACCGGAATCGAACCTGGGACCCCTCAGTCCGCAGGCCGACGCTCTATCCACTGAGCCAAACCGGTTTCAGCTGGATTTTCAATTTTTTAATACGTAAAAATTGGCTGAAACTGTTCAGTAGAAATAGAAAGTTGTATTAGTTAGTCAATTATGCAGCCTTTAAAAATACCTACATTTATTGGGTTCTTACTATGTGCCAAGCATTTTGTTTACTATTTTACACGGATTATTTTAATTGTTCATAAACCTATGAGGAAGATAATCTTTTATAGATGAAGGAGTGAGACCCAAAGAGGTAAGTTGCCCAATATCACCCAGCTAGTGTGAGAGCCTACAGAAAAGTATTAACATGCAGAGATACTTGTTTTAAGAGACAGATTAAAGAGCAACATATGGCCCTAGCTCAGCCGTGGGCAAACTACGGCCCATGGGCCGGATCCTGCCCATTTGAAATGAATAAAACTAAAAAAAAAAATGACCGTACCCTTTTATGTAATGATGTTTACTTTGAATTTATATTAGTTCACACAAACACTCCATCCATGCTTTTGTTCCGGCCCTCCGGTCCAGTTTAAGAACCCATTGTGGCCCTCGAGTCAAAAAGTTTGCCCACCCCGGCCTAGCTGGTTTGGCTCAGTGGATAGAGTGTCTCCCTGTGGACCAAAGGGTCCTGGGTTCAATTTCGATTAAGGGCACATACTTTGGTTGCAGGCTCCTCCCAGCCCAAGCCCTGGTTTGGGCTCCTGCAGGAAGCATCCGATCGATGTGTCTTTCTCACATTGATATTCCTCTCTGTCTTTACCTCTCTTTAAACTCTCTCTAAAAATCAATGGAAAATATCCTCGGGTGAGGATTAAAAAAAAAAAAAGCAACATATGATCCCAGTTTTGTGGGGAAAAATATGTATATAAGTATATTTACATACAAACAGTGACAATAGTTTAGGAAGGATATGCGCAAAGGTGCTGGTGAGATAAGTATTCTTTTTCTTATTTGTAATGTTAGTTTTTCTTCATGAAAATTAATTGCTTTTATGCTGTAGTAAAAAGAGGTTGTTTTTAGAATAGTAGTAAAAAAGCTAGTTACAAGCTAACCTGTTAGAGTTTCCAGTTTCCATAGATTGCTGCCTCTGATGAGATGGTGCATCAGGATCAAATAAAATCATTTTGTGTACAAAAGATTGAAAACATGCCCATTTGATAATATATATAATCTCCAAACTGCAAAAGGAAATCATTACTGATCAACTACTGATAGAAATTGGATTCTGTTCTGGCCTCAGATTTTTATCTATTCAGAACCCTTTAAGATGAGTAGTTCTGGATTATTGTTTTTAGAGTTAAGAATTTATTGCATGCATGAATTGAAAAAGAAAACAAAAAACCTTTTTTGATGACAGTCCTTTTGCAGCAGGTTACACAAATTCTTGTTTTCTTAAGCAAAGGCTCTTGAATTTGTATATTATCATTTCTTCATTTTTGGCTATAAATTCTTTTGTGTTGAAGGCACCATGCCCTCAAGAATTTAATAGGGCGTGAAAGGCCTTTTTTTTCCACTCAAGAGGATTTATTTGTTACTGGTCTAGGTTGAAAATTTTCCCTCAGGTGGGGTTGAATGTATTTCTCCCTAATCTGTGTCTAATTCCAAACCTTTGTTCATTGTTAGTTAAACAGATCTTTTTTTTTTTGTTTTGTTTTTTTTTTTAAATTTTTTTATTGAGTTTTTACAGAGAGGAAAGGAGAGAGATAGAGAGTTAGAAACATCGATGAGAGAGAAACATCGACCAGCTGCCTCCTGCACACTCCCCACTGAGGATGTGCCCGCAACCCAGGCGCATGCCCCTGACCGGAATCGAACCTGGGACCCTCAGTCCGCAGACCGACGCTCTATCCGCTGAGCCAAACCGGTTTCGGCAGTTAAACAGATCTTTGAATATTCTCATTTTCCCTTGATTTTAGAAAATTTCTAGTTTTTCCATTTTTATTATTTTACTTAAAAAAACACACTTTTTAAAAATTGATTTCAGAGAGGAAGGGAGAGGGAGAGTGATGAGAGAGAATCATCGATTGGCTGCCTCCTGCACACTGTCCCTGCTGGGGATTGCTTGCAACCCAGGCATGTGCCCTGAACTAATGGAACCGTTCATAGGTCGATGCTCAACCACTGAGAGCCATGCTGGCCGGGCTGAATCTTAGTATTTCTGGAGAAATTTTTTGGTATATCCTTTTTAAAAAAAGGTAAAAGCAGTTCAAGTGGGTTGGGATTAGCTTTTTTCTATTTTAATGAAGGAATAAATTAGGTCAGAAAATATGGCATCTTATATCATAAAGATTAAGGTTCTATAAAACTTTTGTTTTAGAGGTGTCTGTGTGGAGTGGTTTCTTTTTAATTTGTTAAAAATTTTAACTGTGAGTCCCAGTGGGGAAAAAATTGAGAAACTCATCTAAAGAATACCCGGGAAGTGGATAAGGGTATCAGAAGACCTGTGTGCTAACCCAGATCTTGCAGTATGCACCTGGACAAGCCACATAAGCATTCTGACTTCTTATTTTCTCGTCAGGAATTGGGGATGAGATACTATCTGCCCCACTTACCTTTCAGATTGGTTGTGAGGATCAAAAGAGATAAGTATTTGGAAGCTTTTGTAATTATAGAGCCCTTAGTTATTTACTAGAGCCTGCTAAGGTGCTATGCTGGGTGTTACATTTGCCTTGAAGGATAGATGTAGTTTCTCTACCATGGGATTGAGGGACATGCACTCCTAGCATGGTGGTAGTGTTCACAGGCTGTTGTGGCAGCGTATACTAGTAAGAAGGCATTTTGGGAAAGGGTCAGTCATGGTGACATCTGAGTAGAGTCTTGATGGATAATGAAAAGTCATAGTATATACTGACAAGGCATTTAAGCCTTATTATTTCTAAAGGTGACTATTAGTTTTCTAATGTTGCCCAACAAATTACTACAACCGTAGTGTCTAATAACCCAATTATTATTTCACATTCTGTATGTCAGAAGTCTGGCATAGTCTGACCGGCTTCTCTGGATCTCACAAGGCTAAATCAGGGTGTCGTCCAGACTGTGTTCTCATCTGGAGTTTCGGGTCCTCTTCCATGCTCAGATGGTTGTGGTAGAATTTAGTCCTTTGTGGTTGTAGGACTGAGGTCCTTATTTCTTGCTGATTGTTGAAGGGGACCACTTTCAGTTGCTAAGAGCTGCCCAAAGTTCCTTGCCATTTGGCCCCATAGGCATTTGCTTTCTCCAGGACAGCAGGATTGCATCTCTCTGCTTTCTGCCTCTGCCTTTGCACTCTGGACTCATACTTGAAGGGTTTGTGTGATTAGGTTGGGCCCATCAAGATAATCTTCTTTTAATTAATTCAAAGTCAACTGATTGATAACTTTAAATACACCTACAAAATCCCTTTTGCTATGTAGGGTCAGATAATCAGGGGAATGATATCTCATCAGACTCACAAGGCAAGGGTCATTTGGGATCATCTTAGAATTCTACGTACTGCAGACTAAAATGGTTTTTCTTATACTGAAGTTGGGGCCTTAGTTATAATAATAATAATAATAGTCAGTTGGCAATAAAAATATTAATTGTGAGCTTGTATATAACCATCAGGCTTCTTGACAAATAGCCTAGAAATCTGTGGTCAAATTTCTCATGGTTATAAAAACTAATTAGACCAAATTTATTTTGAACGAATCTAAATCCTTTTATATTTTGAAGTGAGGATAACCCATTAAGGATCCAGGACCTTGGGATAAATGCTCAAGTACAGTTAGTTTTTCATGCATGTTTTATACTTTGTAGTCACATCCATTCCTTCATGTGATCTGTACTCTTGCAACTCCAGAGGAAGACTTACAAGTTATCAGGCCAAACTTTGCCAGGTGGTACTACTTTTCTGAGGCTAGTGTATTTTAGAGCCTTGTCTTCAAATTTATAAACCCCAACATTTGATTTTGCTAGTTTATCCAGAGCTGAAGAGGCTCTCAGTTACTGATTAGGCTCACATGTGGCCATGGTAAAAAGACATAGTGCCAATTTTTTTAAAATTTTTTTTAAAAAAATCTTTATTAGTTAAGGTATTAGTGCCAATTTTTTAAAACTCACAGTGGTGGTATACTTTTCAAGTGATTGGGAGGTCACTGTCTGGAGTAGCCCTTTCTGGCACCTGGGCAATTGGAAAGCTGAATTATTAAGGCAAAGATTACTTGGAGATGATGGAATCACAGCAGAGAAGTTAAGAGCTATTCCTTCTAGTCTTGTAGTAATTTTCTAGTTATTTTCCTCTCTTTTTGTCTCCCCCCTCAGTGGCCCTTTAATTAAAGGAGATATTAG
The DNA here is from genome assembly GCF_964212035.1 of Myotis nattereri. Taxonomy (NCBI): domain Eukaryota; kingdom Metazoa; phylum Chordata; class Mammalia; order Chiroptera; family Vespertilionidae; genus Myotis; species Myotis nattereri. The sequence continues at coordinate 51,859,578 of NC_138089.1, forward strand.
ATATGACCATTTAAAAGTAGATAGAAATGGAGCTCCTCCCTCTCATAGTGGCAGCCTTTGAAGTATCTACAGCCTTTGAAGTGGGCATGATTTGAAATTTATGGCTCTGGGTGTAGGAAGGATTTATTGAATTTCTCTCAATTTCAGTGAAAACTATTTCTGAAGTGCTCTGAACATTTTCATTTTAGTCTCAGTCCTGGATAAACACTATCCAGTGACTGCTTTCCATTCCCATTTTCTAAGCACAGTATTGATTTCTAGTCGTACATTTTCTAGACATTTAAGACATTGGTTAGGCTTTAGCTTCATTTCACATTCAAACATTTTCTTGTTTAAAATGTTAAGATGTTACTGTTTCAGTTTTTATCCTGGGAAAGGATATCTTATTTCTTAAGGTAACTTCTGCATATAGCTAATTTCATCTATCACTTGTTGATTTTGTTGTTGTTCATCTTTTAGAAAGTGTGTGTGTTGGAATATTTAGTTGTAAGCTAGTTAAGCAGAAAGGAATTTATTAAAGAATATTTGGTAGCTTACAGATTTCCAGGATGGCCTGAAAGTCTGGGCTGATTGCTGTGTCCAGCTGTACGTGGGGACTGCACTAAGAAGAATGTTGCAGCTGCCTCAGCTGGGCAGCAGCATTGAGTCTTCCACTGCACAGCTCCTGTGTACAACTACATGAAGCCGTCCCCATACGCTTCAGCTGGTGAACTTTAGTTTTGAATGTTTATTTCCTCACATCACTCACTTATGACTCATGTGGGTGTGTTTTTCGGTGGAGTCTGGCCCAGATCACCTACCCTCTATGCAAAGAAGACTGGGTCAGTGGTTTTCTGAGTTTTAACTTAGGGAGTTATAAGAGCTGTTTAGGAAAAAAAAGGATAGCCCTCAAAAATATAGTGAGGATCTGATTGGTGCCTCTCTCCTGTCATATAGATGGTCATTTGTCCCAACAGCATTTATTGGACGCCTGTCTTAAAAAAATTTATTTATTTTAAAATTTTATCTTGCAATCACTGTTTACATTCAATATTATTTTGTACTAGAGGCCCGATGCACGAAATTTGTGCAAGGGTCTCAGCCCCCACCACGACAGCGGCAGCTGCCTCTACTTTGGCTCCGCTGGTGTGGCTTCGTTTGGAAGGTCGTCTGGAAGGACATATGGTCTAATTAGCATATTATGCTTTTATTATAGAAACTAGAGGCCCAATGCACGAAATTCGTGCACGGAGCTCGGCCCTCACAGCTGTGGTGGCTTGCCTCAGCCCTCGTAGCCCTGGCTTCGTTCAGAAGGATATCTGGAAGGACGTCCGGAAGGTCGTTTGGCTGTCCGGTCTAATTAGCATATTACGATTTTATTATTATAGATTAATTCGGAGTTGCAATAGTACCCTCTTGTGGACATTCTGAGCAGAGACATAGAAGCACAGAACAGACTGTGGAACCTCATAAGAAAAGCAGGGGAGGATGGGTAGGTGGGAAGAGATCAGATAAAGAAGTTGTATGCATATATAGGCTCTTAGGGACACTGACAGTAGGGTGATGAAGGCCTGGGGTGGGGTGACGGAGTAGAAGAGGTCAATTGGGGAAATAGAGGGCATGTAATCATTTCAACAATAATGATAAAAAATTAAAAATAACTTTTTAGTTAGTGAAAAAAAAATAAATGGACTGGCCTCTCAGTATCTAGCTGTGGTGTGTAAGGTAGGCTCAAAGCAAGGCCCTTTACCAGAGAGATGCTTACCTGTGCATTTCATAGTATTTCATATTAGAGCTGGAAGTCACTTTAAAGATGGAATTGACAATCTCATTTTTTTAAATGAACTTTTCTTTTTAAAGAATAATTTTATTGATTTTTAAAGAGAGAGAGAGGAAGGGAGACGGAGAGAGTGAAATATGGGCTGCCTCCTGTATGCCCCCGACCCGGCACTGGCACCGGGGATGGAGCCCACAATGGGGCATGTGCCCTGACTGGAGATCTAACTGACAACCTCCTGGTGCACCGGACAACTCCCAACCAGCTGAGCCACATGGGCCAGGGCCAAATGAACCTTTTGTTTTGGAATAATTTTAACTTACAGGAAAGTTGCAAAGATAATACAGAGAGTATTCATATACTCCTCAACTGGTTTTAGTTTCCTTTAATACTACCATCTTATTTTACCATCACAACCTTATTTTACAGATGAGTACATATATCCCTGAAAAAGCTAATTTAGCTAAGATCATAATTCTAGTTGCTAGCAGAGTCAGACCAAGGACCCAGTAGGTAGCCTGAGTTTCTTAGTTGATATGTGTTAGTTATCCTTTCCTGTTTTCATGTTTTTGCTCTTTTCCTTTTCCTGGGTTCTTTGATCATGGATTGAGAGAATGACTACTCAGCACATAGTGTACCAGTCAATGTCTTTCTAATTTGTGCAATAATTTTTAAATCTAGGCTTCCTCCAATTCTTCAACACCAACAGGAGCCAGGAGCAGGACGTCTTCATTTACAGAGCAATTTGATGAAGGAACACCCAATAGAGAGGTAAGTCTTAAGTTTCTTCTTTAATAAACCTCGCACAAGAAGCTTATTAATTTAAAATGTAATGCTACTGTTGATAACAAAATTATTTTGACAGTTCAATTTTTAATTCTGAGGCATATTCTTTTTTTATTTTTAAAAAATATATTTTTATTGATTTTTAGAGAGAGAGGAAGGGAGAGGGATAGAGAAATAGAAACATTGATGAGAGAGGAAGTCATTGATTGGCTGCCTCCTGCAGGGCCCCCACTGGGCATTAAGCCCACAACCGGGGCATGTGCCCTGACCAGGAATTGAATTGGTGATCTCTTGGTTCCTGGGTCAGTGCTCAACCACTGACCCACATCAGTCGGGCGGTATTCTTTTTTGCAAATAGCAGTTAGGTTTTTGTAAAGTGTGTTTTCTTTGAGAATCTTTTTTTTTCTTTTGAGAATCTTAATTAGAGAGTATAATATGCTCTAAATTTAATATTTGAAGTTTTTAGAATAATTTGATAACAATTCGTTCAATTGCATTATATGGGGAAGAGTCCTATAGTTTCAAGCTAGTGATTGGAAACTGTGAAAGTAACTTTACTCATTCCATGTGACTTGCACCTGGCACCATAGCTCAGCTTAGATTTTTTTCAACCTTTTAACTTTTTGTGAAGTTTGACACAGATAACAGAAAAGGCAAATCATAAATGCACAAATCAATGAATTATTACAAAGTAAACCCCCATGTAACCACCCCTCAGGTCTAGAAAAGGACAGTGTCAGCTACAGTGCTTTCCCCCAAAAAGATTACTGACTTTTTGGTATTTGCTTCTTTCCTTCTCTTTATAGTACCACTTTTGTGTACTTTCTATTGTATGTTTTTTTTGTTTTGTTTTTGTTGTTCATCCTTACATGAGGATATTTTTTCCATTGCTTTTCAGAAAGAGTAGAAGGAAGGGAGGAAGGGGAGAGAGAAAGATTGATGTGAGAGAGACACATTGATTGGTTGCCTCCTGCACGTGCCCCTGGGTAATCCAAGATCAAGGTGCCAGCAGATTCTGTGGTGAGGGCCCTCTTTCTGGTTTGCAGACAGCTATCTTATTATTATATCCTAGCATGACCTTTTCTTGGTGCATGTACCCAGGGAAAGGTGGAGGTGTGGGAGAATTGGGAGAGGGGCAGTTCTTATGTCTCTTTCTTTCTTTTTTATTTATTTTTTATTGACATTAGAGGGGAAGGGAGAGAATGAGAGATATAAAAACATCAGTGATGCGAGAAAATCATTGATCGGGTGCCTCCTGCACTCCCCCTACTGGGGATCGAGCCCGAAACCTGGGCATGTGTCCTTGACCAGAATCGAACCTGGGACCCTTCAGTCCCAAGGTGGACGCTCTATCAACTGAGTCAAACGGGCCAGGGCATTTTTCCATCATGAGGAATTTTTGACTGCATCTATCCCTACCTCCCAAAGGCTCTACCATTACATTGAGGATTAGGGCTTCAATTATCAATTTTTTGGGGAACAAACATTCAGTCCATAGCACTTACTTTGTTCTCTTGAATATCTTAGTTATTAGAGGTAGTACTGTACTGAGCATTTTACACACACATTTATAATGCTATTATTCTGTAGGATAGATTTCTAAGAATGGGATGGCTAGGTCATAGGCAAATTTAAAAATTGGAAAGATATTTCCAAATTGTCTTGAAGGTTACTTCAAAACAAATATTTTAAAACTTTTATTTAGTATATGTTGATAGCAAAATAAACACTTGATAATATAGTTTTTGCATTAAAACTTAATGACATATATACTGTGCATATATTGGTGCATATATTGAAATGATCTGACAAAGATGTATAAAAGTATAAAGTATGGCCCAGTCAGTGTAGTTCAGTGGTTGAGCATTGACCCATGAACCAAGAAGTCACCAGATCGATTCCCAGTCAAGGTACATGTCTGGGTTGCAGGCTCGAATCCCAGTAGGGGGCATGCAGGAGGCAGCTGATTGATGTTTCTATCTCTCTATCCCACTCCCTTCCTCTCATTCTATAATTAATAAAAACATATTTTTAAAAAGTATAAAGAATGTGCATACTTTTCTTTGAGGTCTCATTTTTTGTGCATTATTTGCAAATTTGCATTTCTTTATGATTTTAAGTTTAATGGTATTGAACTTAGTTTAAGTTTATAGATGTAACCAATGTGAATGAAAGTTGCAGTACCAATACTGTTTTTACCATCAGTGTTAATGGTATCATTCTTATACCCAGGATATTGGTTGATAATATAGTAGTTTATTGATTTACATACAGTATAGTTGAAACCCTGAAAATAACTTGATTACTACTATTTTAAAAAAGGATTTATCTAGAATGCTTTAAAATGTTTTAAGTGAATATATCTTTTATAAAATAATCCTTTCTGAAAGGGATATTTGATCATTCTTTACAATAGGTTATGTTTTTGTTTGTTTTAAAGTTTTTAAAAAATTTATCTCTAATTTCTAAATTTTAATACTAAAAATTTTGTACTCAAATTCTTGAGTTATAAGTCTAACTCAAGAAATAGCATCCGGCCCGGCTGGCGTGGCTCAGTGGTTGAGTGTCAACCTGTGAACCAGGAGGTCACACACAATTCAATTCCTGGTCAGGACACATGCCTGGGTTGGGGGCTCCATCAGGGGGAGTTCAGAAGGCAGCCAGTTGATGATGCTCTCTCATCATTGATGTTTCTCTCTCTCTCTCTTTCTCCCTTCCTCTCTGAAATCAATAAAAATATATTAAAAAAAATAGTAAATGCTGATACTAGCAGCAATATATATATGTATATATATATATGTACATATATATATGTACATATATATACACACACACACACACATATATATATATACACACACACACATACACATACCAATGTTTGGAAGACAGAAACAGAACCTCCTCTTTAAGGCCGAGAGATATATACTTCCTGAGCTACTAAATTTTATAGGGTCCCTTCCCTACTAGGAGACATTAATTCATAGGAGACACATTAATTCATTATATACAGTGGATGCTAGCAGATGCCTTAAAACAGGCATTAGGACTTAATTTTCTCTTTGAACTCTGGTTAAGAAGGATGGAAGGGTTCTGTGCTGCCAGAGTTAGATTTAGGGAGGAAGGAGAGAGAGAAAGATTGATGTGAGAGAGACACATTGATTGGTTGCCTCCTGCACGTGCCCCTGGGTAGTCCAAGATCAAGGTGCCAGCAGATTCTGTGGTGAGCGAACCTTTTGAACTCGGCGTGTCAGCATTTTGAAAAACCCTAACTTAACTCTGGTGCCGTGTCACATATAGAAATTTTTTGATATTTGCAACCATAGTAAAACACAGACTTATATTTTTGACATTTATTTTATATATTTAAATGCCATTTAACAAAGAAAAATCAACCAAAAAAATGAGTTCGTGTGTCACCTCTGACACACGTGTCATAGGTTCGCCATCACTGTGCTAGAGGCTAAAGTGGGGCTCCCAGCACTGGTGAAAGGAGGTTGAAAAAACTTTTGCTGACTGATGCCTAGAGCTCTCTGTGGCCTATTATAAGAAGCTTCTGTCCCTAGGGAGGCCTCATGATCAAGAACTGAACCAAACCTCATCGAGGCTTAGTGATTGAGTCTGTGATAACCTGTATATTGTCATAGGTTAGGACACTCAAAGTGGGGCCTAGGGAATCAGATTGACTGAGGAATAAGGAAGGATGAGCATAGAAGGAAGGAGAAATATAATACTTTCTCAAAATGAGCCTGTAAATGAAAATTCTAAAACAAATGCTAAAAAGGCAGCCAATAAAAACAGGAATTGGGATATAAATTTACTCTAGGTGAAATTAGAATAATAGAGCAATTTGGCCCTAGCTGGTTTGGCTCAGTGGATAGAGCGTTGGCCTGTTGACTGAAGGGTCCCAGGTTCGATTCCAGTCAAGGGCACATACCTGGGTTGCCGACTTGATACCCAGTTGGCGGCATGCAGGAGGCAGCCAATCAGTGATTCTCTCTCATCATTGATGTTTCTGCCTCTCTCTCCCTCTTCCTTTCCTCTCTGAATTCAATAAAAATATATTAAAAAAATAGGGCAATTTGGAAAGACTTTAAAGCAAGTATCTTTAATAAGATAGATGAATTAATACTTTTCTTAAGAACAGAAAATTGTGGGGGAAAAATAGGCCAAAATAAAACTGGACTAGGTAGATGTGAAAAAGAACTAAGTAGAAATGCTACTAATGAAAGAAAAATTATGTAAAAATATAAGTAAAAATAAAACTCACATTAGTCCCAGTTCAAGAGAAAAGTAGGGAATTCTAAAAGAATACTACATAATCCCACTCAAAACACACAGAGATAGAGATAAAGAAAAAAATTTTTTTCCCCCTAAGAGCAAGAGCCATGGGAAATAGATTAAAAGCTTTCAACACACATCTAATATGAGTGTTTAGGTAGCTTCATGAATGTTTAGGCACGTACAACTTCAGTCACTAACTTCAACTGTTGGCTTCAGTGAGAAAGAGCCAAATTAAATTCTTAGGACAATTTGATCAGAATTTGAACAATTAGAGATGGAGTTGAGATTGAATTTTATTGGGAGGAATATTTGAGAATTGATGCTTGTGGGACTTTCATGAACATAAGAAGCAATTGACAAGGACAAGTGGAGGGATGTAGCTGTCAGTGGGAACTAATTTTAATGTACTTTGCTTTTCTATGGGGCCAGAGTGTAAATTGTTTGGCAGCACCTTTTGAAATGTTTGGTCAACATGTTTTTCTCTACTGGGTATTAATTAGCTTTTGTGTTTTTCTCTTAAAATTTCCAATATACTCTTAAATTTGCAATTATTTACTTGTGTGGGCAAGAGTGACTTCATTTCAAAATGAATTATGGAAGCTTAAAAAATTGAATTTGTATAAGCCTTTAACTTAAATAACATTCATTCAAAGCTTGTTGAGTTCCCAGGGGAGTAGACTTTTAGCAAGAGTATAAACTTGGATTGGATGATTCTCTAGAGCCAAACAGGCATAATAGTATATTTTAGTACTGATACTAAATTTTAGGATTTAGTATAAAGTCAGTTCTTGAATCCTACCCAAGGAGTACCAGTTAACATAAACACACACAAAAAATGCCTTAAAAAACGTTTGCCCTATCTATTAGATGGTCTCTATTATAGGACCAGATGAAGAGTTAGTAAAGGCTCTAGTTAGTACCCATAACTCTACGGTACTGAGATGAGAAGTGTAAGCTCTTAAGCTTTTGCAGATATTTATATTTTTCCTTTTGCATATTTTATTTTTTAAAAAATTTATCTTTATTGTTGAAAGTATTACAGATGTTTCCCTGTTTTCCCCCATTGATCCCCTCCACTCTGCTGTAGATATTTATTTTCTGATGTAAGTTCTTTATTATATATCACATAATAGATAATACAACACACATTAGCTGCTAAATCAATGTTTCAAAGGATTTTTTAAAATGTATTTTGAAATAATCATAGATTCACAGGAGTTTACAAAAATTTTTTTAGTAGGCCCTGTGTACCCTTCACCCAGTTTCTCCCAAAGGTAACGCCTTGTAACACTGTGAAAACAAGGAAATTGACATTGGTAAATTATTGACATCCATAGAGCTTATTCAGATTTCACCAGTTCTATATGTATCACTAAAGGCCTGGTGCATGGATTTGTGCACAGGTGGGGTCCCTCGGCCTGGCATGCGCCCTCTCGGGACCCCTTGGGGGATGTTGGACTGCCGGTTTCGGCCCGATTCCCGTAGGCCGATGCTCTAACCAACTGACCTATTTGGCCAAGGCTTGGAGAAAACTTTTTTGAATATAAGTACAGATAAATGATTACTTAAAGTGTTATATGTCTTGGCCCTGGCTGGGTAGCTCATCTGGTTTGAGCATTGTCCCGATATACCAAGATTGCAGATTTGATCCTGAGTCAGGGCACATATAAGAATTAACCAGTATTAACCAATGAATGCATGGATGAGTAGAACAAGAAATCAGTGTTTCTCTCACTCTCTCAAAAAAAAAATCAAAAAAAAAAAATCAAAGTTTTATGTGTCTTATCGTCCCATAAATTTCCATGCTGTGTTTTTGAATGTATAAAAATGAATGGCACAGTATTTGTTTTATGCTAAAGCTTCTGTTCTTTATCATGTATTGTTCCAATTGGTATAGACCAGTGGTTCTCAACCTGTGGGTCGTGACCCCTTTGGCGGTCAAACGACTTTCACAGGGGTTGCCTAAGACCATCCTGTATAGAGGTATTTACACTACGATTCATAACAGTAGCAACATTACAGTTATGAGTAGCAACGAAAATAATTTTATGGTTGGGTCGCAACATGAGGAACTGTATTTAAAGGGCCAGGAGGTTGAGAACCACTGGTATAGACTCTTATGCCAAATGACATGTTTTGTGCTGTGGTGCCTGTTGTATATATTATTTATATGCCAATAAGCAAGTTGTTTAAAGTTGGGCTTTGAGATCCTAAATAGTTCAACTCTTCCATTCCTGACCTTTCCCAGCAACTTATTATTTTGGGGGTGGAATGACGGTGGTAGTAGTGGTGCTGCAAGGCCATTATAGTGTTGTGCATGCTGTGTGGTGAGAACACTTTGCAACATGCCCTTATGATTTGTTTTTCATCATTTGTTTTATTTTTATACATCTGCTTGTTACACTGAATGAGACAGCTACTAGCCGGGATGATAGCAGAGCCTGCTTTTCTCTCTGAGTATACTATCTTTGCTTTGGATTCCTCCAAACAGCCTAAAACACAGGCTGACAGTGTGGTGAGTCCTTCCACCGCTTTCTGCATTCCCTTTGTGGGGAAGCTAAGTAATTCGGTAATTCTAGAAGCAAATCTCATGTTGCTTGTCACTTACCATCTCTCAAAGCATCTTCAGTGCCCTGCTAACCCTGCTTTAAAAAATAATAGTAAATTGCTGAATTCTGATGGCTGGTGTGTTTTCTGGTAACACTTTAACAGCAACAAAATAACACTTTTCATTAATGTAATGAAGATTACCTTCACTTGGTCTAAACTCTTAAGTTTTCTTTCTAGGGAATGTTTGTTCATTGACTAAAAAAAGGTATGCATTGTTAGAAAACCCTGGTAGTAGGCCAAGAATATTTTGAAATGTGACTCACATTTTTAGGGGAAAAATGCATTTTGTGTAAATCCATAATTAAATAACATTGAGTAGGTAGGTTGATTTTACAGTAACAAATAATTGCATCTTATTTTGGGAGAGGACAAGTTTTCTGTGTATTATTAAATATCTGAAAAGAAATAATGATCTCATTATTTTTCAACTGACTGAAGTCATATAATTTTGAATCTTGTATGTAATTTTGGGAAAGTGGAATTTTTTCTTCAGGTATCTAATTTCTTAATTTAGCAAATTAAAATTTAGAGGTATTTGCTCAGTAAGGTAGCTTTTGGTGTTAAATTGGACATTGAACTGGGATTGATTTTTTTTGTTTTTGTTTTTTTAAAGAATGAGAATTGGTTGAACTAATTTATTAGGCTGGTGATGAAATTGGAACATTTCTGTATTAATCCCTGCAGCCAGTAAAGACTTGGTCTGTATATAGCCACTAGCAATCCTAAAGTACATTCTAACCTTGGTTTTAGAAAAGAAAGCAGCTCAGAGTTCTGGTGATGTCTTCGCTTGGGTCTCAGGGAAAGAGGCCTCTCCTTGGTTCTGGTTACAAATAACACCTCACTATTTTCAAAACTGGTTTGAGAGGGACACAGGAATCCCAGTTAAAGATAAATTACCAACTTATCCTATATAATAAAAGGCTAATATGCAAATCGACCAAATGGCAGAATGACTGGTTGCTATGACATGCACTGCCCATCAGGGGGCAGATGCTCAACGCAGGAGCTGCGCCCTGGTGGTAGTGCGCTCACACAGGGGGAGCGGTGCTCAGCTAAAAGCCGGGCTCATGGCTGGCGAGTGTAGTGGCGGTGGCGGGAGCCTCTCCTGCCTCCATGGCAGCGCTAAGGATGTCTGACTGCCGGCTTAGGGGAGCAGGCCTAAGCCGTCAATTGGACATCCCCCGAGGGCTCCTGGACTGCGAGAGAACAGGCCGGGCTGAGGGACACCCCTCCCCCACAGTGCACAAATCTTGTGCACCAGGCCTCTAGTTTAAAAATAAAATGATACTGCAATAGAGACTTTTTTATTTTTTAAAAAAAGAACTTCTCCTAGGCCCACTTCCATCTATATATATAAAAGCCTAAGCATCCAAACAACTGAATGACCAAATGACCGGTCGACTGGTCGCTATGATACACACTGACCACCAGGGGCAGAGGCTCAACACAGGAGTTGCCCCCTGGTGGTCAGTGCACTCCCACAGCCAACCTCCCGCAGCCCCTCCCCACAGCCAGCCAACCTCCCATGGCCCCTCCCCCTGCGGGCCAACTGCTCGCGTCCCCGATTGGCCCTGATTGGCCCCAATCGCTGGCCAGGCCGAGGGATCCCACCTGTGCACGAATTTGTGCACTGGGCCTTTAGTAAGTATATAAAAGTAATTTGGCCGAGGCCGGTTTGGCTCAGTGGATAGAGCGTTGGCCTGCGGACTGAAGGGTCCCAGGTTCGATTCTGGTCAAGGGCATGTGCCTGGGTTGCGGGCACATCCCCAGTAGGGGATGTGCAGGAGGAGGCTGATCGATGTTTCTCTCTCATCGATGTTTCTGGCTCTCTATCTCTCTCCCTTCCTCTCTGTAAAAAATCAATAAAATAATAATAAAAAAAAAAGTAATTTGTATGGAGTCCTAGTGTATCATGAAAGAAATGCTAAAAAATTTTAAATGAAGGCATTAGAAATAATTTAAGTAGATTAAAAGTCTTTATAATATTATTTAAATTGAGTTTTGTTCAAATAAAAACTTATTTTTCCCCACATAACAAAGGGAAACAATAGCATAACTTATAGTAGAATAAACATTTAGAGAGGGCCTAATTCATTACATTAGGGAATCACCAGCTGCTGATTTTTCCTTAATTTAGTTTTTTTTTTTGAAAAATTTGTATCTTTACCTGTAATTCTAAAAATTACTGTATCCTTAGTGCTCAGCAACCAATAAATATTGAACAAAGATTGAACAAAACATAATTGAACACAAATGTGGCAGGGAACCTGTGTGTGCTTTTAAATTAAATGCACTTTAGAAGAGTTTTCCTGTATCTAGGAATTGCCTCCAAGGAGAGAGTATTGGTACTCTTGAGTATTGACTTGTATTGAGCTAGTTCTTCAGGCTTCTGTGTGGGAGAAGGCCTTCAGAGGTCTTCTTTCACTGAAGGAAATAATTGTATAGGATTTAACAAGCATTTACTGAGCCTGTACTACCAGTCCTCAAGATGTTAGGTCCTGGGACCAAGACGAAAATGCAAGGCTTTCTGCTCTCCAAGATTTTATAAGTTTATATGAAGATAAAAATATCAACATACTATACACAGGAATTAAGCCTTAATAGAAGAAAATACAGATGTAGGGAATGTGTTAGTCCTTCAGGCAAGTTAAATGAAACTTCATTAAAAAAGGGCATTTGTTGGACAGAAATAGAGAAGGCATTACACGTAGTGACAAAATCTCTAATTTTGCTTCTAAAGGTTCCTAATTTAAATTTCAGGGAAACATAGGCCAATACTTCCCTTAGTTGTCTTGCATATATTTAGATACGTATATGGTATAACATATAAACTGAAATATTACACAGGGAGGAAAGGTTTTTAAATGTTATGCTGTGTTTGATAGGGTGATATTTCAAGCAATCGTAGAATAGCTTTTTTGTGTGGACTACAATCATGTGTCAAGTAATTTACTTAAAATAGAATAGGGACTCTCTTGCCACGATTCCTTCTAACCTATATATCTTATGGAGTTCTTTCATTCCTTTTTGCATAATTTAATTACTGCTTTTCACTGTACTGATTGGCTGAGAGATTTGTTGATCCCTATAAAATGTTTTTTTATTTTATAGTTTGTAGTATATATTTAGGGCTAGAAACATTACTTATGATGTTACACAAATATATGCCATGTATGCAACTTTTTAATTCTTTGAAATGGCAGAGAACAGGAAGATAAAAGTTAATTACTGTGTTCCTCAAACCTTTCTCTCCTGTCTAACTTTAAAAAAATGTCTTTGACTAATAAAATTTGGTAACTCTTTTTATATTAGAGGGAGAAGGTATTTACATTTTTATTAGGGACAAATTTAAACATATTACAAAAGTGGAAATAGTAGCAATAGTGGTATAAGAATTCTTTTCCTCCTATAGTATCCATTACCAGTGTCAACAATTAACTCATGCCCATCTTATTAGGATCCCTTCCCACTTCCCTAACCATACCACTACCACCCTTTCCATACATGCAGCTTACCCCCACCTCATCCTCACTGGATTATTTGAAGCAAATTTCAGAACTACTATTGTATCTAAATATTTTGGTATATATTTCTAAAAGATAAAGACAAAATATAGACCCACTATACATTTATCATACCTAAAAATTAACAATTTCTTAGTATCAAATACCTAATGAGAGCTCAAAAATTTGAGAATACTTTTGCAAAGCTGAGTGCCTTCACTTGTATTTTAGAATAAGTAAGGTCAGATATTTGACCTTTTCTTGGTCAGCTGTAGAATTGTAGGGGAAATGTGCTATTTAAAGACCAAGTTACTGAAACATACTGGTAGTGGCTAGTCTTTGGTCAAATGCTTTTGTTAACAAAATTGAGATTATTTTATCATGAGCTACTTCTAAAGCTGTAATTTCAGTTAGATACTTAGTGTATTATGAATGCAATATAGAATTTTGAATATCAAAGAATCTCATCCATTATCATAGAACCTATGCTACTATGATGTAATCAGCAGAATGTTGCTTAATTTGGAGCATTTGTCATATGAATAGGATAAAATTAAAACTTTCACATTTGGAATAAGATTATTTTTAATTATACGTTTTTCTGAAAATTGTCACAACAATGTCATTTATACTGTTGGCTTCGAACGAATGAGGCATTTGTATTTCTTGTTACCAAGATAATTTTCAGAGCTTAGCCCAAATATCTTTAATTTGAATATTCTTTTATTATAGGGAACTATTGATATTATTTCTTTTTCTGGATAGATTCCTGTTTGGATGAGTTTAGCTAATAGAAACCCTTATGTTAATTTTGTTGTGAGGAAAAAACTGGGGACATTATAATGGGAAAGGTATGTGATTAGCTTGAAATAAGTTTTGCTACATACTAATCTTCGCTATTTAGTTATATATATTGCAGCAAAATGAATTTTCTAAAATACTTACCATACTAGTTTTGCCTTGCATGAAGACATTCTAATAAATGAACAATTACTAATTTTGTTTGATAAATGTATCTAATAGGGCTTGGTACTTGGCCTTTGTTCTTAACAGTTTTAAAACTTTAGTCTTTTCTTCCTTTTCTTTACAATATCTCTTTGTTCTTTTTAGAATATATCTCTCCAAGCCACAAAATCTCCGGACAGTATTAATGGAAGTGAACTGTTGACTCCTCAGGTATGTTATTCATTTTATTTAAAAAAATGGCAAGTCCTTTCAGAGTGTTGGTCAATCTATAATAGTAGCATTTGACTTTACATTGGAACAGTGATGTCCAAACATTTGATACAGTATGTATGGTAAATCTAGGTTTGTTGATGATTTCTTGGAAAAAAACTGTGATTTTTATATATACACCAGTCATGTAAGATTCTGTTATTACTCATTTAAAAAATTAATGGTGGTAAAGAGAAAATGTTTTGAAAAAAGAAATATGACTTTATAGTTGTAAAGAAAATAGAGAAAGTCATATTGAAAGACGTTACGTTAAATAATTTGAAAGGGGATTATGAAAGAAATGAAATTTATTTTAAAGTTTGCTCTTAAATGTGCTAATGCAGAGAATTTAGGTTATCTTTGATACTCAAAAGTTATTTGTGATTGGGGCTAAGTGACATTCTTTTGACTCCTTCCAAAAATGAAAGAAAAAATTCATGAAAAACATGATGATGGCAGTGTCTGAAGTGAACATTTGTTTACTTTGGCTTTAGTGATGATTATTATCATTAACCTGGCTATTTTCAGCTGTCTCTTTTGTAGGGAAATAACATTTCTAATTTTGTGAACCTGGAGCATGAATGTATACAAACTATGACCTAAATGATTTATGAACTAAATTATGTAGACTAAACATCCTAAAATATTGTCTAGCAAATGTATAAATTACAGTTTCCCAAACTCCGTGAAATGTCACCTGTGATATGAGATCCTTTGGTGGAGGCTGATAAGGCTCTGGCCATAATCCGAGTCCCTGGGCTTGTTGACTTGGGCCTTGAGCAGCATCCCCAATAAATCCCAAGTCTTCTACAAATACATCATTTTCTATAGGTGCCATGAGGTAAGGGTAAAAATTGAGAGGCACCAAATCTAAATGGTACTGGACAGATCCAATGATCTTTAAGGAATATTATTAAAGAATATTTTTTGGAATACTTTTTTCCTTATAGAATAGTTTAAAAAGACTAAATATAGTTACAAATGCAAAAAATAAAATGAACAATAACTATTTGAGAGAGACTTAAGTTTTAATTAAGTTAAATAATAAATATGGGTGATATTCAGGAAGTAAGGCTCACTAAAGGCTTTGAACTTCCTTAAAAAACAACAAATATTTTCCTAAAAAAAAAAAGATAGCATTTACTGAGTATTTACTCTGTTGTCAGGCATTATTAACCATTTTATATATATGATCTCATTTAATTCTCATAACAAGGAGATGTTTTCACTTAGAGTCTGTTTACCTTTAAACAGATTTCTGACAAATTGGGTATTGGTTGTTAGCAAATTAGTAACAGTGTATGTTGATGAAGGGGTAGAATGCTTATTATGGTTGGGCATCTTGACAGCCGCAGGAAATCAGAGTTTATACCAAGCTAGAAGAGATGGTAAAAGCAAGCCCAGGAGTTCATAAGGCATAGCTGTCTATGACCCTCTTAAAACTGGGTTGGACATCTTGTGTAAATTAATAATTTTGGCACACAATATAATAATTGTGGCATGGACATCATTTTAAAGGTTTACTCATTGTCCTTATTTAAGAAGGCAGAAAAGTGTGTATTAGAAAAATTTCTATTAAATACTATTAAATTTTAAGTTGTTTAATGCAGTTCATAATACTCAGCTAATGAAATTGATTCATTTATCTCCAAAAGAGAATGCGGAGAGCTGACCTTTTACTTCAAACAGACTTATAAAACTCAGATCTTTGAAAATAATTAGTACATGCCACCACACAATAGAGAAAAATACATTTTTTCAAAACAATAGGTAATATTTGAGCATTTTTCTGAGAAGCTGTAAAATGGTTTTATTGAATCATAGTGTTAGTATTTTAGCAGTTTAGGAGGAATCTAGGATTTAGTATTACTTATTGTATAGATGAGATATCAGGCATGAAAGTTTAAATTATTTGCCCAACGACCAGTGGCTAGTTACTGGTAGTACTATGGAAATATCATTACTAGACACAAAACATCACTCTAGCTATGTTTTTTTACCATGTATTGCCTCATTTGAATTTGTATGCTATTAAAACAGAATGAGAACTGAATTGATTAAATTCAGTAGAGCAAAATACAGGGATTTAAATGGCAGTTCTCATATGTTGTTTTTTTAATTATTGGGAAAATTATTTTATATTTAAAAATTCATGTGTGAATTTTAAAATATAAAATAAATTACAGTATTAACGTTGCATTTTAAATTTTTGTTGCTATTTTTGAGTACTGCCCTTTTATTTTTCAATAGTTTATTATGAAAATTTTCAAATATATATGAGTTGGAAGAACTTTAAAGTGAATAACTATATACCCTCCACCTAGATTCTTTTTTCTTTTTTTGTTTTGTTCCTCCACCTAGATTTTATCACTGATACTTCACTGTACTTATTTTATCACAAACCTACCTATGTATACATGCCTCTATCTGTCTCTCAATATTTACTTTTTGTTTTTTGTTTTTAAGAGGTGGAATGCTGTTTATTTATTTGTAGTTGGTATATATTTCAGGTGTATAATATAGTGATTCAACATTTATATATTTTTTAATGTGATCACCACACTAAGTCTAATAACATCTGTCCCAATGCAAACTTACCACAATACTATTTTATTTTTTAAATTTATTTTTAGTAAGAGAAAATGACCAAATGTAATACATACATATGGTTGAGAATCCATGTACATGAGAGAGCCCGAGACCTCACATCAGGTTCAGAGAGAGAAAGGAAACATGGTCTTATAAGACATCCTGAGCTAGGAATGAGGTAGGGGGCTCTGGAGGGCTTCAAAGGGTCATTGCAGGTTGAGAAGAAGAGAAGATGCTTAGTAAACAGGAGTTTGTCCTGCCCTATGGATAGGTCAAAAGAGGTTATCTGATAATCTCTTATGGGCAAGACCCCTAATTAAAGTTTTTCCAGGTCAGTGGTCGGCAAACGTATTAGTCAACAGAGCCAAATATAAGCAGTACAACGATTGAAATTTCTTTTGAGAGCCAAATTTTTTAAACTTAAACTATATAGGTAGGTACATTGTTATTAACTTAATTAGGGTACTCCTAAGCTAGCCTTTGCTAAAAACGTCCTCAATCTGATTGAGGTAAGTTCGCTGAGGTCGACCCCTTCCAACTCTCCCATCCACACTCGTCTTGTATACTTGTTTCAGAGAGACGAGTGTGGATGGGAGAGTTGGAAGGGGTCAACCTCAGGGAACGTACCTCAGTACCTCAAAGCAATGTACCTCCCCTGTGCTGTGTATCCCGTGGCCCGCCTGCGCCACGTCTGTCTCCCGTCGCCCAACCGACCAACACCTCTCACTTCTTCTAACGCCACTTCTTCAAAATAGACTCGCCCAGGCCGAAAACCGACTTCTGCTCATGGGCCACGAAGTTTCAATCACACTGTACGTGGTATTTTGTGGAAGAGCCACACTCGGGAGGCCAAAGAGCCGCATGTGGCTCGCGAGCCGAGGTTTGCTGACCACTGTTCTAGGTAGTTAAGGGAGAGGCAGAATTTTCCCTTGTGCTGTTGTTAAAGTTGCCTTTAGCTCAAAACATTCGGCATACCCCAGAGGCACAGAGGCACATCTTGGGATGACTCATTCTGAATCCCCATAGTTCCCTCTTCTGAAACTTCCCTGGAGTTGGTTTGGTAAATTGTTATATATCTCATTAAACCAGTCTCAGTCTTGAGAAAAGTTCAGTTCACTTAAACTGTTGTGTACAATATATTGACTATATTCCCCTTCACCTTTTTCACCCATCTTCTCTCACCCTCTCCCTTATTGCAACCATCAGGCTGGTGACAGTGTGACAGGGGCAGATTTGTAGGTAAGAGATTTGAGACAAGAGAACAGAAGGCTTCCTTTTTTACAGATGTGCAGACTGAAAGGAAGTGACTTAGTGAAGGTCATTCCACTGCTCGGTGACAGACCTGGGACCTACACCCCAGTCCTCTGATTCCAGGTCCAGCACTTTTTTAGAAATAACCAGGTGTCTCTTATTTTTCAGAAAACAATGTATTATGTTAAATGTCAGGGATTTTAATTGAATATGTTAGAGCTTTTAATAGGTTATTGCTGGTGATAGGGAATAATAGAAGTCTAAAGGTGTATTTTTAACCCACATATTCTGTGGTTTTTGGTTACAGTCAGGTGACACACAGACTTTTGCACAGAAACTCCAGCTCCGGGTGTCTTCCATGGAGTCTTTGTTTCGAAGTCCAATAAAGGAATCTCTATTCCGATCTTCTTCAAAAGAGTCTTTGGTACGAACATCTTCCAGAGAATCCCTGAATCGACTTGACCTGGACCTCTCTGCTGCCACTGTTGATCCACCCTCTGATATGGAGAGCGAGACTGAAGATTCGCTAGGGAATTTGGACAGCCTCAACAAAGAACAGTTGATTCAGTGGTTGCGAAGAATGGAACGAAGGTTGAATAGCTACAAAGGGAAATGTTCTGAGGTAGGAGCATGCCTTTTCTGCCTAAAGGAAAATTTCTTCCCTTTGTTCTCTAATTCATCTTACTGTGTGGCTTTTATACCTGTGGTTGGCAAAACTCTCAATTCCTTAGATATGCTGGCTACTAATGATCGGTAATCTGGCAATATCTCGTTAAAGACTTTCAGTGTTTCAGGTCTTTTGTGGCAAGACTCTTAGTAAAGTTTTGAAGCTTATTGTCTGTAGCCTTCTAGTTCTCACACTCTGCCTTTCTGCTTGGACACCCAGTGCAGAGTTCATCACCTTGCCTCCTCACATCCTCTCCCTTGTTCATCTAAGTGCTGTGGCTTCAACATGACCTCTTCTGCTAATCAGATTTTCATTATTACAGACCCCAATTATGTTTTAAGTAGTTTGATTTTCTGACACATTTGTTTCACTTTCATTGTACCTACATTTAAATTTTGCCTCAAATGACTCTTTTAACTTCTGTCCCTCTGAGGATGACACTCTCTGGTCTAAGTGAGGAAGTAGTGCTGCCCATCTCTCTTTTCAGCATCTTCCCTTCAGGTTGAATTTTATTAGTTCTCCCCATCTTGTGCAGTTGAAACGATCTTTCCTAAGGAAAACCTTTCTACAGCAAGTTGCCTATGGCTTATTATATATTTTTTTTTTATATAAAAAAAACTTTTATTAAAAAAAACTATTGGTAATGCCTAATAGTTTATTGTCTTAGCAGTTTGTAAATCAGCATTATAGTTAATTTTAACTAATGAATAATAAAATTCAAAGTTAGTATGTAAAGTTAGCCATAGCTTCTATTTCCAATTATGGCTACAATATGGATAGTTTTAACCTGCAGCCAAAAAGAACAAAAACCCCTAGATGAAATATATAAAGTATTTTTTTTTAAACTATAGAATGCTGGCAAACTAGAAAGGAATTATTAGGCTAAAAGCTAGAGGCTGGCTGGAACCCAGAGATGTAAACAGGGCAGGAAAGCCATGTATTTCAGGAGGCACTTGTGAAATCAAGCAACTTTGTCCTTTAAAATTTATTTTTTATTTCTATCAAAGTTAATAATGGTATTTATTTTTATTTAAATTTATGTTATTTTCACTAGCTTAGTTATGGCTTTTAAGTTTGAAGCTGGGGCAACAGTAAAATTAATATTTAAGTGTGTAAGACACTATGCATTTGATATTTATGGTGCCATTTAATTTTGCATCATCTCTGTGAAGTAGATATCAATTAACTCTCATTTGTAGAATAGGGGTTAGAGACTCATAGAGACTTAATCTTAGACATTAAGTAACTTGCTTACTGTCACATAGGTAGCAGTTGACAGAGTCCTATTTGATTCTATGTCTTTCTGTTGTTCTGATATTTGTGCTACTGCAGAGTTATGCAACTCATTAGGGAAAAGAGCCTATAGACTTTGTCTTTACCTTTTCTACCCTATCTGGTCTTAAGGTAATAAGAAAGGGAGGGTCCTAGTCTTAGATAGAATTTTGTGTGTTCTTTTGTGTTCATAATCTCTGTTGCCAATGCACTTTCCATTGCTATCTGCCTCTTCACTCAAGATTTCAGTAGAGGCATGTAGGGGCACAGAGTAGCCTTCCAAGGAAAATGGCAAGGTTCAGAATAGGGGAGTTCTTCCTCCTAAAGCTGCAGCCTATTTCTTCACAGGCCACTAGCACTTCTAAAGTAAGGTCTAAATTGAGGCCATGTGCTTAGCTTTCAGATGAGTAGTGCTATATAGTTTATAGCAAGCATGTGAAACTCAAAGGCTAACACGGGCCAAATAAATGAGGCATATAGCCTGTGGTTGTGAGCTTGACATGCTTGGTTTCAGGTTTAAAAGATTTATCAATATATAATTTCACCAAGTTGTGCTAGAATGTTTACTAGTAAATATCCTAGTTAGATTACGTGGTTAAACATTTCTTTAGGAACCAGTTTTCAACTGTTGGTTATGAGTTCTTTTCATCAGATTTTTACACAGCCATAGTCACAGGTCCTATAACCAAAAGGAAATTTTAGAGATCAATTACATAGTCAAGCAAAAAATCACCTGGAGAGCTTGTTAAAACACACATTCCTGTGTTTCCCTGCTCTTCCTCCCCCAATTCCTGTTCAGTTAGTTTGGGGTGCGGCCCAAGAATTTCATTTTCTAGCAAGCTCCCAGGTGATGCTGTTGCTGATGGTACTGGTCAATGATTATTGTTTGAGCTGTCTTCTGCCTTTAGGCGAGTTGGCTCTAATTCCTACCTATGAATTAGGTCCTGATACTTAAAGAAGTACATGTCTAAGGTTAAATCAAAAGGAGATTTAATATCTTTTTTTATAGAGTTGAGTTCTCCTTTTATTTTTTAGAACTATATTTCCTATTTTATTTAGTTTGGCTGTATATGCATCTAACGAGGTTGAATTGTTATATAAAAGAATTCTTAAGATTTATTTTTTTGACTTTCATAACAAGATGCTTTAGTGGAGTTTAGAATAATTAATTGCATTTATTTAGGAATGACATGTTATTGATGACCTTTTCTTTATTTTAGCTTGTAACAGCTTATCAGACTGTTCAGAGAGAGAAGAAAAAGCTACAAGTAAGTGATTTGTTGGCTATGATATTGATTCATACATAATGTTAAAATTAGAAAGAATCTCATAGTAAAATAGTTCTATCCTCACTTGTAATAATCATATGATTATTACATATAGTAAAGCAGTAATAGTAAAGCAGTAATCTGCTTTACTATTACTGGAGATTTGATAAAGAGAAAAAGGGAGGTATCCCAGAGATTTTAAATGGTAGGGATGGGTGTCTTTCAGTTTCTGATCCCTAAAGTGCTTAAGAGGTTTCGTTTTAAGGCATGTTTTGCTCTTTTAGACATGTTTCCTAACGTCTTAGTTTGCAGGTTGCATCTTTTAAAATTTTTATTTTAGATATGTTCTTATTGATTTTAGAGTGAGAGGAAAGGAGAGGGGGAGAGAAAAACATAGATTGGCTGCCTCCTACATGCCCCCTACTAGGAATCATGTGCCCTGACCGGGAATTGAACTGTGATCTCCTAGTTCATAGATTGATGCTCAACCACTGAGCCACACTGGCCAGGCTTTTAGTTTTTTAAGAATATTTTCTTAAACGTGAGTTTTATCGAGTGGCGGTGGCGGAGGGTGGTGGGGTGGGGTGGGGTGGTGGTGGTTCTGATTTAATTCATTGTATTATTAATATTACATAAATTCATTCTCAAAAGGTCATCTTATTCCCAAATTCTGTGTTTCTATGAATTGTCTATGGATTTTTATTTCTAGGTGTAGTATTTCTATCACTAAGTGGCTGTAGAGAATTGTGGTTGCATAATCCCAAATATAAAGGGTGTTGGAGATAAAATGCAATAACTTTTGCTTTTTTTTCCCTACATCGCTGTACATGCCCATATTGGCATGCCTAGAAACCTCTTTATTAAATTGACAAACATCCTTTCAGTAGACCCAATGGAATTAAAATTGTAAGTACTGCCAACACTATTATCAGTACTGCTCATACTACTGAGCCACACTGCTCATACAGTTATTTAGTTCTTACTGGATGCCAGGCATTATGGTGTATTTAGAACTTAAATCTCTTCTGTGAGGAAATTGAGGAATAACGACTTGTTTATTGTTGCACAGCTTGTAAGAGATAGGGAGGAGAGCTGGGATCCCTTCCTGGCAGTTAGACGGCAGAGCGGGTGCTTGTAAATAACGCACTGCAATTTTCATCGTTCTCAGCACTGCATTTTCCTGCATTTAAAATTTTTATGTTATACCAAATCAAATAAAACCTGTGTTCATGGCTTTATGGGAGAAAGCCTTTGGTTTTTGTTTTATTCATTTACCAGGCCCCACAAATAGAACCCAGTCATACTCTTCTGGACCATATAAGCAAACCATTTGCCTACCTGTATCTCTCTGTTTTTTTGTTGTTAATCTACACAGACCAGCGAAGCTCCAAATTTACCCCATTTCTTTACCTCACTATATATTGTGCAAGAATATAGTTACTTTGTTTCCACAGACCATAACTTTTCAGGTTTAATCTTCAATTTAGTGAAAAGCACCTGTCTCCTGTTCACTCCCTTTCTCCCCTTGCAGGAAAGGATGAATCACTTCATCTTTCATTATTACTCTTTTAGCTTCTTGAGTTTAATATATGATTACTAATTTAGCAATCTATAGTTCTCTTTGTGGTTTTCTCCTGGACTTTTCTTTTTTAATGTTTTTAAAATTGATTTTTAGAGAGAGGGGAAGGGAGAGGGGTAGATGGATAGAAACATCGGTGAGAGAGAAACATCATTGATCAGCTGCCTCCTGCAATGCCCCCTACTAGGGATCGAGTCTGCAACCCAGGCATGTTCCCTGACTGGGAATTGAACTGGTTACCTCTTGGTTCATGCGTCAGTGCTCAACTGCTGAACCACACTGGCCAGGCTTTTCTTTTTTTTAATATAGAAAAGGACTGTCTTGTTTTTAAATTACAAAAAACCCCGTTTAAACAGATTGGTAATTGACGTATAGGGTGCAATGATATAAATTGAATTGCATTAGGGATTTGATTTAATTAACTTTTTTTTATTTTTAAAATTAACATATAGTAGAATTGACTTTGTGGTTTGCATGTGATTTGTGTAATCATTACCACAGCCAGATGCAGAACAGTTCTGTCGCATCATGATTTAACTTTGTTTAACAGATTTTCAACATGGCTATACCTTAAGATTTTCAGTCCAGCTCTCCATCCTCAGGTTATTTTTAGATAAACAGTTGTAATATTGTAAAAATAATTCTTTTTGACTTGCTTTGTATTACTATGTCATGCAGTTGTTTGACCCAACTTTATTTTTTTATTTTTAATTATAGGGTATATTAAGTCAGAGCCAGGATAAAGCACTTCGGAGAATTTCAGAATTAAGAGAGGTAAGTTGTAGTGATTAGTACTTTCAGAATAGTAATTAAATCTCTTGTTTTTTATCAGAACTATTGTACATGCTGGGATAGTTTCATATGTACTTCAGTAGTTATAGCAATAACTAACCAGCCCAACCTACAAAACCAGGGGCCAATTCTTACAGTTTTTGTTTGCGTGGTTTTCCTCAGCTATATAGGGTGCCCCCCAAAATGTATATACACCTTCAATAATTATATAGGCAGTGTTTATTAAAATGTATTTCATTTTCAAAATTGGGCTATCAGCTGTTAAAGTGTGTATACATTTTTTGTTACAGCCTGTATATTGTTGGTGGAATTAGTGAAATAGGAGTCTTAGCAATAGAATATGTCTTAGGAAAGACATATTTTTAGAATAAAGTACAGCTGTTTAAATAAAAGATTTGAATCTAAGAAAAACTCTCTACATTGACCTCTGTTTCTTATTTCACCATGGATTCATGAAAACTTCATCCTGGACATGTTCTGGAAGACCATCATTAGGAAACTACTACTGTGAGGGAAAGTCAAGCTAGGAGTCTTTAGTGAAAAAACCAGTAGATGAACTTAGAGATCTTGGGCAATGTGGGCGTGATGGGGAACAGAGGACAGTTAGTGCCTCAGTGTTTTGAGAATTAGTAAATTTGAAACAGTGTAAGAAGAGGGCGTTGCTTATAAGTCCTTGAAAATATTGTTTGAGGAAAATTTTTAGCAAATGTGTGAGGGATGGATCAAGTCAGAGGAAGACTTCAGGTAAGAAAAGTAGGAATCCCAGAAAAATAGAGGTGTTTTGATGGGATATCTAAAATGTTCTAGAAGTTAGTTTCTAGCATGCCAGAGGAGTAAGTGTAAGGGAGAAGCACCGAGGCCTCAGGACTGAGCCCAGAGGGATAGAGGCCAATGGAATCAGGGAAGGGCAGAGAGGAAATTGTTAGAGGAATACAGACGGGAGCCCTGAAGCCATGGAAAGCAGGTAGCAGGTACATTGAGGAGATCATTATGGTGACTGCTATAGCACAGAGTTAAAGATCATTGGATTCAGTTAGGAAGGCTCATTAAGGACCTAAAGAAAGCAGCATTTTGAGTAGAAGTTTCAGGAATTTTTTTTATTCTCAGGAATTTTTTTAATCCTCAATTCAGCATTCATTACAACTACAAAATATTATTCTTGGATCTTCATATTCTTGAAGGATCAAAACTTATTTGCTGGTGTAAATATTAATGTTTTTTTAAAATACTAATGTTTTAAATACTGATTATCTCTTAATTATTGTTGCTGATACCTTATCTTAAGAGGAATGCAAATCCAGATTATGTTTTTAAATTTGAAAACTTCAAGTCTGTATTTTTTGTTTTATGCTAAAAACTACCTATAAAAATCCTTTATGTGTTAGGAGCTCCAAATGGACCAGCAAGCAAAGAAACATCTCCAAGAGGAGTTTGATGCATCTTTAGAGGAAAAAGATCAATATATCAGTGTTCTCCAGACTCAGGTAAGAGATTAAAAGTGTGAAATTTTTGGATAGAGAAAAATAAAAGGAGTTTTGATGGGATATGTAGTAGGTTCCAAATGTTTTTAAAAATGGGGTATTTTTAAAGCTCTGCTTTTCCTCAGTTAATTTTAAGGATAATTGTTGATTTATTATCCTTCGGCTAACTGTGATATAATTGAAAGTAACAAGTAAAAAATCAACTGCATTGGGAGTAAACTTTTATTTTAATTGTTTCCCTCGGTATAGCAAAAAGTATCTTTTACTCTGTCCTCTCTGTTGTAAAGAAAGTACTACTGCTATATTTTCTTTTGAATCATTTTTTTTTTCTAATGAAGCACATTTTTCTTAGGTTTCTCTGCTGAAACAACGGCTACGAAATGGCCCAATGAATATTGATTTAACAAAACCACTCCCTCAAATGGAACCACAGGCTGAAGGTGTCACTGAAGAAAACACAGAGAGTGATGTAGTGGCAGTAGGTGAGCTTCATCTTGTCAAAACGTTAATTTAAAAACCAGAGGAGGCTGTTGAGAGACTCTAGGATATGAGCTAATAGATATGGGCCAAGATAGACGTGTAAAGTGTTCTTGATCCTAACATTTCCAGGAAGATGCAAGAGTTTTTGTTGTTTTTTTAGTTCTTTGTTGTCGTTATTCAGGAGAAAGTAAGTAATTGTTTTAAGACTTGACAATCTGTGAGTAGTAGCACCTCATTTTCATTATAATTGAAATAAATATATTATACTTTTAAAAAATTTTTATACTGTTTTATTGATAGCAATAGTTTTCATATAAACAGGATAGTTCTACTCTAGATTAATGAATATGTAATTGTTTATATGTTTTTAAGTAATATTACTTACATGTTTCTGCATTCAAAGGTGTCTGTTCTTGCCCTATTATTTGCTATCTAACTGGAAAAGAGTAGTTAATTTTTTTCTTAAAATCCATGTATAGTCCTCCTTACTCTTTGAGGTGCATATTCAATGAAATTTCTACTTTTTATTTACAAGCTCTTTGTCTCCAAGAGATTTATGATAAACTTTTGGTCTAGCCAGAGCCACAGTAGCTGTCTGTCTGAGCAACCATCTTGTAAGGGGCCCTGAAATTCCCCTGAGGTGTGAAAACTTCACTCATAAATGTAAGGAGATGGATAAAGGTGTACTTACCAGAACTCTTTCCTGGGACAGATTAGAATACATTGGAAGGAATACTTTATTAATCCTGTTGGGATGGGAGCTAAGACAAAGGAAGGGTGCCCTCTCTTGCTGATCTGGTTTAGAGTATAGCAGAGTGTTGGGACAGTCCTATGTACTAACAGAATTAATTATCCTCATGAAGCCCTTATATTCCTCACTGACTGCCCCTGCTTGTGCTGCTTTATTGTTACTAGTTGGAGATGGAGCTTCTGCTAACTCACTGGAAATACTTCAGCAAAGAGTTAAGCGTCAAGAGAACCTACTGCAGCGTTGTAAGGAAACAATTCAGTCACGTAAGGAACAATGTACACTGTTAACCAGCGAAAAAGAAGCACTGCAGGAACAACTAGATGAAAGACTTCAAGAGCTAGAAAAGATTAAGGTAAAGAGCAAATGCGTTTTGTTTAATGTAGCCCCATCAAGCTAGATGCACAGGCCCTAGCGTGGCCTGCACCTCTTCTGCAAAGCCTTCTTCCTTTCCCTGTAGACAGCGTGGAGAGGGCACCCAGGTGCTCTGGGCTTCATATCAGTTACAATACTTTTGAGACATCCTGTGTACTGTTCTAGACTATGAGAAGTATCCAAATTAGATGAAATGTTTAGAGTTCTCATATGAGGAGAAGCTTTATTAGAGTTGGAAATGAATTTTTAAAATTTTTAAAATTTTTAGGAGCTTCATATGGCTGAGAAGACTAAACTTATCACTCAATTACGTGATGCAAAGAACTTAATTGAACAGCTTGAACAAGATAAGGTAAAACAATACTTATGATACTGAATTCACTTTTGGAAGCAATTGGAAGCATTCAGACTTCTGCTTTCCAAAATTATTGCAGCTGCTTCCATGAAAAATATTTTTGTTTTAATTTCTAGATTTATATAACTGTTAGCATTAGTTTTGTGTCATGTGAAGCTGATTCTCTGATTTCTGGATTTCAGTATTTTGATTTATAGATTAGAATAACTTGTAAAAGAAATCTGTTTATAGTATATAACATGTTTCAGAGAAAAGTTATTTATAATTAAGGCATTGCTAAATATGGATGATAAAAGTATTATTTTTCAAATAAAATGGAAACAGAATCTTTTAGATAAATTGCCTAAAAAATAGACAAGCATAAATAGAAAGAGATTGGTAGTGTAGAGTCAGAGCTGCAGCTGTATCTATGGCAGCAATGACAACTGAAACATTCATTGGCAAATAGTTTTGACTTAACTCTTTCAGTTCCAAGTTCTTGGGTCCTTTTTAAAAAGCAGCTCCCAGTTGGTTATACACCATCCACCATTTTCTTTAATATGCTACTTTATAGCTACAGTAGCCATGCAATTAAGAACATGTCAGAGCCATTGTATTGAAATGTCTTGGCAATCTTTTCATTCTATAGTATCATTTTGCTGGTTCTACTGTATACAATGTATGAAGGCCCACTTAAAAAAAAGCCTTTTTATTATGAAAAACTTAAAACACAAAAGTAGAAAGATTAATGTTATGAATTCCTATGAACCCAGCTTCAACAGTTTACATCGCACGGCTAATCTTATCTCATTTGTACATTCCCAACCCCCATTATCCTCAACCCTTTGGAACAATGCAAGAAATCTTATCATTTCTTCCACAAGTATTTTAATGTATCTTTAAAGTAAAGGACTCTGTTTTTTATAAAAATATAACCACATAATCATGATCACATAAAAAATTTAATCTTAATACAATCAACTATCTAGTTAGTTTCAGATTTACCTTTTGTCTCAGATATTATTTTTCCATTTTTATGAATCAGGATTCAAATAAAATTCTTTCATTGCAAGTGATTGATATGACTATTAAAACTTCTTTTAATCTATAGGTTTCACTGCCCTCTTTTTCTCTTTCCTTTTTCTATTGTGATTTGGTATTTTGGGGAAACTGAAGGCCATGATTTTGTTTTGCAATTTTATATAATAATGCCTCACTTACCCAGTTTTTATCTGTTCATTTAATTAGCCATCTGAAAGAGTCATACATTAAAGCAGGGGTTTACAAACCCTGAAAGCTATTCTTAAGGTAATAGCTGTCACAAAATCTTACTTTTCAAGGACAAGTTAAACCACCCCATTTTTTTGTTAGTCATGAATGACTGACTTGGTGGCCTTCATTTCTTGTGTAGGTTATTTGAGAGTAGGAAGACAGTAGCAATTAGAAAATTGGAGGAATGGAGGTGCCTCACTGACATAATAAGAATTAGTGGTGCATACATAGACTTTCACAAGGGGAAAGAGAAAAACAGGTAGATCTGCACCACGGTCTTGGTCCACCCAGTGTGGCAGAAGAACCTTACACTCTCAGGAGCCTCTGAGGCTTTCGCCACGTTACAGCGCAGATTCATAATTATAGTTCATGAAGGGTCTGAGCCAAATACAAAAGGCTGTATTTTGTTCATTATAAACTGTTTACTAAGATGGGGGAAATATGGCAAACATTCATAAAAAGATTATAAGTTTTTAAACTAAAATATGCTTTTAATACTTAAAAGATTAAGCTTACTATTTTGATATCAGTAAATAAAAAATACACTGATAAGTCAGATAACCAAGGTTATTACAGTAGACAGTGTAGTATATAGTGAAAAACACAGATTTCAGTTTATAAAATAATGAAAAAATTCTTATGCTGTATTTACTAAGAAGTATTTTGTTTTCTGCCTTTTAAAGTAAGTTTGATACATGCTATTGATGATGCAGTTTTGTTATGCAAACACTTTAGAGTCTTCCCTTCTGTTTAGGGAATGGTAATAGCAGAGACAAAACGGCAGATGCATGAAACCCTGGAGATGAAAGAAGAAGAAATTGCTCAACTTCGCAGTCGCATCAAACAGATGACTACCCAGGGAGAGGAATTACGGGAACAGAAAGAAAAGTCTGAAAGAGCTGGTAAGAACTCAGGGGTTACTCATTTTATGTTAGAGCTCAAAAGTCATGTAAAGTGCAACTTTTCCAACCAATTTAGAAAAATTAAAGATTGATAGAAATGCTTAACTGTAGAGACTCTGTATAAGACACTGGACTGTTCCTCAGCGGAGGCCGGGGACGGTAAACTGTGGCCTATTTATGTAGGGTTCTCAGCGGCAATGATTTTCACATTTTCAAGTAGTTGGATAAAGGCAGAGGAATATGTGACAGAGACCATATGTGTCCTGCAAAGCCTAAAATATTTACTGTCTTGCTCTTTATAGAAAATGTTTGCTGATCACTGCCTTAAATAACTGCTATCTTATAGCTTTAGAGTAAACAAAATATAAGATATAGTTCGCTTTTTATTTTTTCATCCTCACCTGAAGATATTTTTTCCATTTATTTTATTTTTTATTTTTTTAGAGAGAATAGAAGGGAAGGAGGGAGAGAGAAACATTAAAGTGAGAGAGACACATTGATTGCTTGCCTCCACACATGCCCTGACGAGGGCCGGGTTAGAACCAGAAACCCAGGTATGTGCTCCTAAACTGGCCAGGCTGACACTCTAACCACTGAGCATACCGGCCAAGGCTCTTGTCTGCTTTTTTATAGTCTGCTTTTTAAAGGAATAATGAATAATCCAGTGTTATACATAATAGCATTATGTTTTGACATAATAAATGCTAGGTTGTAAAGTGTAGGGACCAGCATAGTATTTTGACCCAACCAGCCCTCTCATACAATACTGAGTAATGCTAGGAAAGAAGGGAGAGGCATTAGAAAGTGGAGATGGCAGAATGAACTGGTGCCTTTAGGTTAGTGAGGATGTGAGTTTTGAGTTGGGCTTCAAATGTATAGGATGGGCCTAAAGAGTGAGGTGGGGCAGCACACATTTCAGAGGCTACAAGACCATAAACAGGCACAGGGACCTTAGTGGGTGTGTAAATCAACTGAAAACTATTGCTGCTGAAGTGGGGAACAAAGTTGGATTATGAAGGAACTGTTAACACATTAAGTGCCCAGTCAGTCACCGGTGACTGACACTATACTTTCCGTCCGGAAGACAAAACAGGCTAGGCGCTTCACGTGTTAAAATCTTAAAAGGTGAGTAGCTGAGTTTAGATTTGTTGTGCAGGCAAAAAGAAACCAGTAGTAGGAAAGTATAATGTATGGAAGCTAGTGTTTTATGGAGAAAAGAAATGAAGGGAAGTCAAACTTACAAGCAAAGGTAGAAATCCAGGTTTGAGGGACTAAGTGCTTTGGGCCACCTCAACTAGGATTGTGGCCTGGGAAGGAGGAAGTGTACAGTCTGCAGAATTTGGTATTTCATCAACTCCGAAGGGCAGAAGAAAAGGAGGGATCTAGGATGACTCCAAATTTTCAGCTTAGGAAACTGAATTAATAGTGTGAAATCAGAATAGGACATCTAAATGGGGAAATTGAGGAATGGGGTGAAATGATGAGTTTGCTTTTTAAATGCTTTGAATTTCAGCCAATCATGAGCTTTTCAAATAGAATTGACTTGTAGGAATCTTTAATAATAAAAGTGTAATTTGACTGCACAGCTGAATGACCTTCTGGATGTCCTTCCGGATGAAGCTGTGGTGGCAGGGGCTGAGGAAGTGGTGGTTAGGGGCTATCAGGCAGGTAGGCAGACTGGTTAGGGGCTTGCAGGCAGGCAGGCAGGCAAGCAGAGGCAGTTAGGGGTGATCAGGCAGGCAGGCAGGCAGAATGGTTAGGAGCAATCTGGCAGGCAGGCAGAGGGGTTAGGGGCGATCAGGCAGGCAGGGGAGCAGTTAGGAGCCAGCGGTCCCGGATTGTGAGAGGGTGCAGGCTGGGCTGAGAGACCTCCCCCCTCCGAGCATGGATTTCGTGCACCAGGCCTCTAGTCTATATAATAAAAGCCTAAGCGACTGTTAAGGTGGAACTACTGGAACAACCAGTCATTATGATGTGCACTGACCACCGGGGCCAGATGCTCAATGCAGGAGCTGCCCACTGGTGGTCAGTGTGCTCCCACAAGGGGAGCGCCGCTCAGCCAGAAGCTGGTCTCAGCTGGTGAGCGCAGCTGCCACGGCAGGAGCCTCTCCCGACTCTGCGGCAGCACAACTGAGCAGCAACAGCAGGCGCAGCGGCCTGGGATAAGTGCAAACGGCATGGCACCGTCCTTGATTCGAGCTCCTCCCTGGCTGCCTGCCACTTGGCACACTGCTACATCCCTTGAGGGGTCCTAGACTGTGAGAGGGATGTCCTGGACTGAGGGGACCCTCTTCTCTCCCCACCCCCCCACCCCCGTGCACAAATTTTGTGCACCAGGCCTCTAGTTTTGAAATAAAAAAATGGAGCAACTTTCAGGAGTCAATTAGCTTAAGGTCGAAGCCTATGATTCAATCTGTAGGAGAGACTGATTTCTCTAAAAGATGAGATTTTACAGTTGTAGTAATGGCATTGGTGGTAGTAAAACCTGTGGCAGAATGATTTTTAGTTGATTAATATGCCCACTATGTATGCACTGCTGCTGCTGCTCCTACTGATAGCTAACAGTTATTTTATGCAAGGCTCTATTATAAATGCCTCACTTGTATTTACTTGTGTGTGTACTTATATTTAATCATCACAATTCCTATGAAGTAGGTATTATTATTATTATTATTTTCATTTTACAAATAAGAAAACCCAAGAACATAGAAGGTAAATAACTTACCTACATTCATGCACAGAGAGTAAGTGTATAGTCAGGTTTTGATTTCAGGCATTTTGAGTCCAGAGTCTGCTCTTAACCAGAGGGATGAGTTTAACAGAGAGAAATCAATTAAAAAGGCACCAAGAAGTCATAGGAATTATGGAAAGTTATACTTTTTTTGGGGACTGTCAGAGGCATTTCCAGAAGTGGGGGAGATAGGCTGAAAACTTAAAAAAAAGGTCTTTGAATTTGGTGAGGATTTGATTCCCAGGATGCAGTTTCAGAAATGTAGAAACTGGATTGTAGTTAATTCACATGTGGGATAAAAATTTCCCAGATAACTATTCTAGTCACCTCTTTAATAATAGTCTTCCTCCTCTTGCTTCTTCAAAATTCAGATGTGTTTTGTCTTTAAATATGATTTACATAAGACTATATTTTTATAAATAATTGATAGCCTGTAAATTGAGAAAATTTTCTGTTAATAGTACTGTCAAAATATTTAAAATTAATAAAGATAGGATTAAGACTTAAAGTTATTTAATATACATTCCCTTTGGAAAGTCTTTGGATTACAGTTTTAAGTGCTTTTATAGATATTTAAAATTTTATTTTGGGTCATAATTATTGAGGGCTGTGATAGGAAGTTGTAACTCATTCACACTGAAGATACTGCCTTTTCAGTCTATTATGGGAACTAGTTTTGGACACCAACTGCATTTCATCTAATGGCCATAAATGAGTCTGAACTGAACTGTTCATATATAAAATGATTCTTAGACAGTTCACATATAAAGTGGATATGCCAACTGACAAAAGAAATTCCAGCTTAGTGCTAAACATAAGAAAAGGTCTTTGAAAGGAAGTAGAGTTTCCATAAATAGTATGTGAACATCATCTGGTTCTTGGAGAATTCAATTGCTCTGTTAAATATTTGTTTTTTTCTTAGAGTTAAAATTCAAAGGCTAAATACAGGCAGTCCTCAGGTTACATTGGACTCAACGTACGTCGTTTTGTGATTATGTCACCATCTCCCATTTATTTATAAAAAAAAAAAGTTCCGTCATTTCGACGTATGTACATATGAGTTTTATGTTTTTTATTATTTATTTACCACAAGTAAAGGTCAGGAATTGTTATCTTTCTTTTAAATTTTTTTTACTGTTTCACGTCATTAATGCTATGTATGTGCTTCATGTGAGTGATGTAGGTGTTTATGTAGGTGGGTTCCGACTTAACGGCGAAAATCACATTATGTCACGCCATAGGAACGGATCTCTGACGTAACCCGAGAACCTACTGTACATAAGAGCTGGCCATGTGAAGGAAACATTAACAATATTAAAGCTTGCAGTTGTTAAGATTTTTAGAAGTAAATTGTCCTGTATAATAAAAGGCTAATATGCAAATTGTCCCTCTACTGGGAGTTTGACTAGGGGGCGGGGCTGGCTGGCCAACCCCCCATGGCCCCTCCCCTCGACTGGTCCTGCCCCTGGGCTCCCCTCCCCCCCTCCGATCGGGTGGGCCAGCTGGACCCCACCCATGCATTAATTTGTGCACCGGGCCTCTACTATCCACATAAAATAATTACCAAAGAATACAAACTCTCCCAATGTATTTTCAACTGTAAAAAGTTTAACTCTGATATATTTAATCATTTTTGACATGTATTTCTTTGGCTTGCGTATTCTGGAGGTCAAAATTGGTTCAACTACATTCCCCATACTTTTAATGGAAAACAGTCTATTGCACTGCTCTTAGTTTTTCTAGATCAACTGTGGTGCCTCCCATATGTTGGAGGACAAAGGAAATTGGAATGTTTATTATTTTTCAAAAGGACAATTTTATCATAAAATATTGAGACTATGTGAACATGGTGACATGCCTAATTTAGGATGCTATATCAACCTATCGTACTTATTCTACTTTCTAGTGGAATTGTTAGGCATGTTTTTAAAGTATCATACTATATCATTCTTGTCTTGTTAAAATTATTTATTTTATTTGGTAAAAAAAGCCAAATAGATACATTTGTTATAATCATTTTACTACAACTGTTGATAATATTTCTTTCTAGACACCACTTAAGAACAGATAGTCATATCTTTAAGTAAACAGATTTTTAAACTTAAAAATCTGGTGATTTAGCTTAAGTGCATAATACTGTATTTTATGGGTGCTAGGTATTATTGCTAATTGTCTAGAATATTATCTCTTCAATACAGTACCAGTATAGAAAGTTAATGCTACTAATATTCACACTAGGTCGTGTGTGTGTGTGTGTGTGTGTGTGTGTGTGTGTGTGTGTTTCAACGAGGATATGAGGTGAGAGTAGTTGGCTAGTTATTAATGCAGGATATTACAAAAAACACTGGAAAAAAGAAAAAAATGAAAGTATATCACTGTTATTTTAGTACACTTCCATTTAGTCTTGTTTCTAGTCCTTATTTTTACATTATTGTAAATAATATTT
Organism: Myotis nattereri; assembly: GCF_964212035.1. Classification (NCBI taxonomy): domain Eukaryota; kingdom Metazoa; phylum Chordata; class Mammalia; order Chiroptera; family Vespertilionidae; genus Myotis; species Myotis nattereri. The sequence goes on from NC_138089.1 coordinate 51,893,919, forward strand.
TACCATATTGTATATACAAATTTGCATGCTCCTTTTTTCTCCATTTAATATTAATATTATATTAGGAATACTTTTACACGTTGCTAAAGTACTAACATTTTAATGGCTGTGTCAGAATGCATGCACATCATTTACTTAACCATTTCCCTACAGATTAATGTCTAGATTATTTAATATTTCCACTATTATGAATAATACTATAACAATCCTGAGATATAACCCATTTCATATTTGAATTTTTTCTCAGGGTAAATTCTTACCTATAGACTTTTAGTCTTTTTTGTTAGTTACCTTTAAGTGATTTAAATAAAGCCAATATAAAAAGAGAACTCACGTTAGAATGTTAACTCCTACCCCCTCCTTTAAAATGTCCTTGCCTACAAGTATGCAAGATGAATAAAATATTCTGCTTGGATTAGGAAAGTTTCCAGAGTGCACTATCTTTGTAACAAGCTCTGTTTCCCCTCATGCACCCTGTCTTTGCTGAAGTTATGTGTTTTATATGATTGGCTGCATTTAAAAACTTAGATTAGCTTATGACATTCTTTGCTTTTTTATTGCCATGTTGTGTTTGTGGAGGAAATAAGTTTTTTTTATTAATTTGTATAGTATAGGTTTGATACACCAAAGACATTCAGTAGAATGTATTTATTTGATGTTTGAAAGACCCTTTAAAAGAGTTTATATATTTAAATAAAGTGTAAGATTTATGCATATTTATATAATAAACAAAAATCACAGGTGTATTTAAGTGCTTTGTTGTTGATAATTTATGTAACAGAGTTTTCTTGGAGTCTTAAGTCTCACAAAACATCTTATTTTTGTGCATCCACACATGCCAATAAGTGAATCATGGTGCCTTTCCCAAGCCTTGTATGAACAGGACTGGGGTAAGGGCTATTTGTTTTCTTATCATGGTGCTTAGGATAAGCCTTACAAAGAAAATTCCATGTTTCTCAGGCAAAAAGAAAAAAAATATGCTTTAAAGTACAGTTAAGTCTGCCATGTTAGATAAGTTACATAGTTTGGCACTAAATGAATAGCTTATGGAAAAATGTATTATTTTAAATGGAATTAGAGTTTTATTCATTATAGATTGTTTATTTAATAGTCATGTATTTGTAGGTGCTCAACGCATTGCTACAGTAGTAGCTATGCACCCATATATCTAGGTAGTCATTGTTACCCTGCACTTGTTTATGGCACTGTCACTGTTCTGGAAAACATCAGCAAGCAGAAGAACACATTTCTACAGAATCATACCTTCATCTACTCAGCTTTAGCCTAATATTTTCCAAGATCAGATTGATGTTTTTAAGGTTTTTTAATAGATAAATCTATATGGTTAATATAAAGTACATGAAATTTTGGATAGATTTATACATTTTAAAAAGTCAAAGCATAATTGATCTACAGAATGAATTTTCTTATGCATTTTGGAAAGTAGTTTAAAAAGTAGATCTCCATGGTACATGTGATGTTTATTAAATATCCGAAGGCCCCAATTTATATGTAAATATTGCAGTGTCTGGTTTGTGCCACTGGGTGGTAGTATTACTTTATTTTCACTTAAACTCTAGAGGAGTGGTTTTCAAAATTTTTTGGTCTTATGGACCTCTCTATACTCTTACAATTTACTGAGGATTACAAAGAGCTTTTGTTTATGTGGGTTATATGTAGTGATATTTATTGTATTAAAAATTTAAAAATGTTTGTTTAGTTCATTTAAAAATAACAGTTATAAGCCTATTACATAGTATTAGTTAAATACTTTTATGAAAATTACCTGTATTTTCCAAAACACAATTTTGTGTGCAGAGTGGCCTTGTTTTATATTTTTGCTAATCTCATTGTTTAGCGTAATAGAAGATAGCTGGATTTTATATCTGTTTTTGCATTTAATCTGTTGTGATATGTTGTTTTGGTTGAAATATATGAAGAAAATCTCCCCTCATGTAGATATGTGTTTGGAAAGGGAGGACCTGACAGGCCCTCTGTAAGGGTCTCAGGACCCATGGATCTTTGGATCACACTTTGAAAACTGCCACTAGATTTGCTTTTATTCACAAGTGTTGATGATTAGATGGGAATTCTGATAAAAATTCCTTTGGTTGCTTTTTCTGTTGATTTACATTTTATTCATTTTGTAGTATAACCTGTGTTTTAATTTAATATCACATGCATTTTGCAGCTTTTTTTTTTTTTTTTCTGGGATAAAGACTTAGGCGCTAGCTTACTTATTCATATTTTGATGTTCTCAATTAGCTTCTTAGGATCAACATTTCATTGAGGGACTGGCAACCTTCCCACATTTCTGCATGTTTGTTTATTGTCTGTAGTGGGAGTAGAAGTGGGTCTTGTTATTCTTATAGTAACATGTCCTCTGGAACAGTGCAACAAACCCGTAATGCTACTTGGAATCTCAGAATTCTGGCTTTTGTTATACGGTTAGTAAGGGCATTAAGGATAAGGACAGGAAAAGGTGGTGAAGTGGCAAAAGCAAATGCCACATTCTTCCTACCTTTACCTAAGGATTAATTCTTCTATTTCTCTCTCCTTCTTACTACTTCAACTTTTGTGTGTATGTGGAAAATTTTTCTTTATGTCACCCAGTACCTTGCATATGGCAGACATCCAAAATATATGATGAATGAATGGTTGGATTATTGAGCTGTTGCCAACATTTCTCATTTAACTCTTGCAATGAGCATTTGTCCCTTTTATAGTCCCATAGATGCGAATGAACCTTATCCGAAGTGGAAAGTGAGGAGCTAGCAATAAAAGGCCTCCATATTTTACTTTGGGCGGAGGACAGTTAAATTTTTGCCTAGAAATATTTTCAAAGTTTTTTTTTTTAAATAAAAATTGCCTGAGATACATTGAATTTTACTTTGGAAGAACACAGTGTGTTCTTGCAACATTCGGTGGCAGTTTGTGCTTAGCGTCCCGTTGGTGTGTGCTGTGACCGTGGTTTTCCCGAGCACTCTTGCATGTTGGCAGAGACTTGTCAGCTGTGCTGATGTATGCTTTCATTCTCCCCACTCACTTGTCCTTCATTGGTAATTGCAAGATAAACTATGTAGATGTTCAGAACATACTTTTTTAGTACTCACATTAAGATACTAGCATAGTTTCATTTGGGACACCAATTTACTGTACTTGGTTTTTGCAACATCAGAAAGTGAGATGTTTCTGGTTAGTAAGTAAACTCTCAGTGTATCCTCTTCAGCATTGAAATGGGACTCATTATTGAAGACAGACTTCCTGTAAGGAGGTTGCTTCATTTGTGGTACAGTGTAGAATCCTGAATGGGTTTAAAGTACGTTTCCTATGTGTGGATATATGCAATGTGTTTTAATGCCTTTTTTTGTATTTAGCATTTTTGTAAAGGAAGATGAGAATGGAAAGCAGTTGAGTTTTTTTATGTCTGTCTGAGGTATAACATGCTACATTTTGTTGAGTTAGAAGCCATCAGTAATTGCATGGTACAAAAATTCTGGTTTAATAAGATATATTATTGCTCACTTGAACTTGATCAATATCAGCATTCTTAGTTTTTAAAAATAATGCAAGGTAAGAGTTGTTTGTTAAATACAATTTTAAGTGTTATCATCAAGCCTATACAAGTTGATTTATCATCTGAGGAAAAAACTGGGTGCCTCAGTTCTTGCATTTGAATAAGGACATTGAATTAAAAGATCTCTAGGTAGCCTGGCCTGTGTTGCTCAGTGGTTGAATGTTGTCCCATGCACCAAGAGGTCGCTGGTTCAATTCCCAGTCAGGGCACATGCCCGGATTGCAGGCTCAATCCCCAGTAGGGGGCGTGCAGGAGGCAGCCAATCAGTGTTTCTATCTTTCCCTCTCCCTTCCTCTCTCAGAAATAAATAAAAACTTAAGAAAAAAAGACCTCTACGTATCTATGATAATAAAAGCGTAATATGTTAATTAGATTTGATTTCCTTCCGGACGACCTTCTGGATGAAGCCGGTCCTATGAGAGAAGCCCGGGTCCCAGGTGACAGAGGGAAGCCAGTGCCAGCAGCTGGGGAAGGAAGGCCTACTTTTGCATGAATTCATGCATCAGGCCTCTAGTAAAATTATATGGTTCTCTGACATGGGAGCAGAAGATGGGAGAGAAGATTAAATTTAGATGGAAAGAACTGTGGAACCAGATTTAATTTAATTATTATGATGGATAATCAAATGACTTTAGAACAGTGGATTAAACACTAAAATTAAAATCTAATGCAGGAGAATATTCTAAAATTTTCTGGTTGTGGTTAGAAAACTTCATTATTGGAATTATTGGAAGATTATATCTAAACTTGGTGGCATGGATTTTTTTGTTTGAAAAAGTGAGAGCACTACATCTGTTTTTATACTGTACTGGATTCTGGAATTTTAAAAATAAAAACAAGGAAAATTCACTTGGAATTGACTGTATACAGTTTTGTTTTATTTTGCTTAATTGACAAAAGTTTTTCATTTAAAACTCTATTTTGCTGAAAGAATATAAAAAGTATCTTCAGGTTCTCCAGAGCCTGATTTAAAATATTTCTGAGAAGTGCTTCGAAATGCTAAGTTATAATTTTACATGCTGAATAATGACAGTAATGCAAAGATGCTGATGACATCCAAGCATTAAAAATGTTATCATTCCTTTTTCCATGTTTTCCTTTTCCACATTTAAACCATTAGCACAAACTAAGCAGTAAGCACCCTTACAGAATCTCTTTCCCATAATTGATCACTTTACTTGATTTCTAAGAAATTAGGAAATGAAATTTCTTGTTAGTAGTGAGATATTTTTTTTTAAGTTTGACATGAGAATTTGAAAAAAAAAAATTTCTCAGGGGAGGATATGTTTGTTGATTTTTAAAGAGAGGATGGCAGAAAGAGAGAGAGAGGGGAGGGAGGGAGAAACTTCAATTGTGAGAGAGAAACATGCCCAACCAGGGATCGAACCTGCAACCTAGGTACGTGCCCTGACCAGGAGTCAAACCTGCAACCTTGTGGTGTACAGGACAATGCTCTAACTGATCCACACCGGCCAGGGCAGCACTAGAATTTATAGTAAAGGAATATCTAAATTAAACAAAGACAACATTGTCTTTTAAATACTTTATTTTCTAACATATTTATATCTAAGAGTTATCATCTTGTTGTTGGCAGACAAATACCAGTAAAACTAGTATAGGAATCTTTAAAAATAATTTCAGCTAATTAATGTTTCTTTGAAATTTAGAGTGTCAGCATTAGTTTTATGCTCTGGACATATAAAGTGAATAAATCAGATAGATTTGTTTTTATGTCAAAGTTACATGGTTGTCCAGAGAAGTTTTTGTTTAAATGTTAAGCAATGTAAATTATGTTTCCCAGTTGTTAGTAGAATTCAGCCTTTCTTGCCTTTTTCTGTACTAATGCAATTTGCTATTAAGAAAATGCTTTAGAACAGATTCTGCCTTTAGGTATGAACTTGCTGTGCTTAAACAACTCTCCATTAAGCCACGGTGTGGTTAATAAAAGGGTTTTCCCCCCCCGAGATACCATAGGTTAAAGTTCCACATTTCTTAGACCACCGGGAGTGAAAATGCCCTATATATGTCAATGAACTATCCCCCCTGACATACATTTCTTGATAGGATTAAAAACCTGTCTTAATAATTGATGTTTTGTTTATAGTCCATCTCAGTGGCAAAGAGAAGTCTGATGTCTTCTATTCTATGAGGGCTAGAGAAAATAATCTAGAATGATAAAAACAGTAGGTTTTTACAGGGTATCATTATGCCAGTAGAGAGTGTGTGTGCATGTACATAAACATACATATACATTGCACATGGGCATGCACTACACAAACACACATATAGATGTACACACAAATATACATAAACATACATGCATACATATTTTTGGTGCCAAGTCACCCAGCTGTTGCACCCAACACATCTAATTTTGTTTGATCTGGGTGAGCTGTTTGGCCTCCTTCAAGATCAATACTCTAGGCTAGATGTTTGTTTTTTGTAGGCCCTGATTTTTACTTATTTTATCTAAGAATTCCCTGCTGGTAGTACTTTTCTATACACCGATGAATTAGATAAAGTTTTCCAGTTAACAGTCCTAGCTCAAAATTTATACAGGAAGTAGGTTTCATTTCAAAATACATTGTTTAATTATGTGGTTCAGTCAGTAAATGTTAAAAACAACAACATCTGTTCTTTTACTACATGGTTAACAGGTTTTTAAAAGTAAGATTAGTCAAAGAATAACTTTTACATTAAAAATGTCCTAATGAATAAATAATATTAACTAATTATTGATAATAGATAACTGCATATCAAACAAAAAAGCAATTAAAATTACATAGTACAGAAGTAGGTATAAGACATTGAGTTTCTTATCCCTAAGGGCAATTGTGGGTAGAGTGGGAAACCATTAGTAATTAAATATTTGTTTCAGACTTCTGAGCTTCAGTTCGTATACGCATTGTACATCCTAAATCAGAACTCAATAACAAATTGGATTCAGTGACTGAACATTTCTTGTGGCTTTGTTGAACCACTTAGAAGTATCTCCTGGCTTAAACACTGATGAGTTTTTTAACCTGTCCTGCTACTGCTGCTCTTAGTTCTTTAAATTGAATTAAATTAAAACACTTTAGCTCGATGATAGTATTTCTTGAGATACTTGTTTTCTGCTGTTTTCATTATAGCTTTTGAGGAACTTGAAAAAGCTTTGAGTACAGCCCAAAAAACAGAAGAATCACGGAGAAAAATGAAGGCAGAAATGGATGAACAAATAAAAGCTCTTGAAAAAACAAGTGAGGAGGAACGCATCAGTCTTCAACAAGAATTAAGTCGGGTGAAACAGGAGGTTGTTGATATAACGAAAGTAAGAATAATCCTAGATTGAAATGGGCTACAGTAATTTGAAAACTTGAGTCTTATACTATTCTGACAATATTTGAGTATAAAGAAGAGTTATTTTGTATTTTAGAACTTGACCATTTCATGATGTTCAAGATATAGGAAAAAAGCACTTTGATGAGAAATGCTTGTATCTTTTTATATATACTTCCCAGAGGTAGTCTCTGCATATAATTTCTCTTTTATGTTTTAAAATCTTCTCTTTAATTTTTAAAAACAAAAGATAGCATGTTATATATACTGTTCTATATTTTGCCTTCTTTTTTTAAAAAAATATATTTTATTGATTTTTTACAGAGAGGATGGGAGAGGGACAGAGAATCAGAAATATCGATTAGCTGCCTCCTGCACACCCCCTACTGGGGATGCACCCACAGCCAAGGTACATGCCCTTGACCGGAATCGAACCTGGGACCCTTGAGTCCGCAGGCTGACGCTCTATCCACTGAGCCAAACCGATCAGGGCAAAATTTTATATTTATTTAGGGAGGCTTGACATTTGTATAAGATTAAGTCTTTCTGTCAGAAAGTACAAGGTCAGTAGCTTGTAAAAATACTGATTTCAATAAGAGGGAGAGGGAGAGAAAGAGGGAGGGAGGGAGGGAGGGAGGGAGGAGAGAGAGAGAGAGAGAGAGAGAGAGAGAGAGAGAGAGAGAGAGAAAGAAACATGGATATGAGAGAGACATTGATTGATTGCCCCCAACCAGGGATCAAACCTGCAACCTGGGTATGTGCCCTGACCAGGAATTGAACCCACAACCTTTTGGTGTATGGGACCATGTTCCAACCAACTGAGCCACAACAGCCAGGGCAAGGTCAATAGTTTTTGATAAATAGTGCATTCCTGGAAAGCTAGACATAATTAGATGGGTGCAGATTGGGCAGTTTGACCATAGTGGAGTGCCCTCTCTGTGATTATCCTTATTTCCTCTACTGTACTTCCCAAACCTGATTGGTAAGGGAATCCCTGCAAGATGTGGAAAAGAGGCATCGACCCCACAGGACTGACTACTGCAGCAGCAATATTAAATGAGCAATACTTTACTGATTTTTCTTTGAACTTTTGACTTTGGTGACTTGATTTATGTGGGAAATATTTTTTTTTTGTTTTTTCCTCTTAAAAAGCTGTAGCTTGAAAATTGAACTGTAACAGTATTATTTGATTGTAGAGTTACATATTTTATTCTGGATGTTTCACTTTAACTATCTGGCTGATTTTTAGAAATCCTCAGAACAAATTGCTAAACTGCAGAAGCTTCATGAAGAAGAGTTGGCCAGCAAAGAGCAGGAGATGACTAAGAAGTTTCAGACCCAAGAAAGGGAATTTCAGGAGCAAATGAAAGCAGCTCTTGTAAGTATTTTGTTTTTGCTATAGGTCAACTTCACAGCATTATAAGTTGTCATCTCCTCACCCCTAGCTTCCAGGGTCAGACTGCTGGTAGCATTGATCTTTGAGTCAAGAAGGGATAGGATGGAGGCAGAAAAGGGACTGTCAGAGCTTTTCAAATGATGAATGTTGACAAATAATAAGGTCAATCAAAGAAGAAGCTTTTCAGGATTGATGGGACAGTAAAAGAGCCCAGATCATTGAAAATAATTATGTAGGCTTTATAGGAATTTATGGATTGAATTTATGTATTCTTTTTTTATTAAATATATTTTTATTGATTTCAGAGTGGAAGGGAGAGGGAGATAGAAACATCAATTATAGAGAGAATCATTGATTGGTTGCCTCCTGCGTGCCCCCTACTGGGGATCGAGCCTGCAACCTGGGCATGTGCCCTTGACTGGAATTGAAGCTGGGACCCTTCAGTTTGCAGGCCAATGCTCTGTCCAGTGAGCCAAATCAGCTAGAGCAAATTCATGTATTCTTATGTAATTCACTGATTTTGACTGGTTTTCCATGTGGGGCTTTCTATTATAAAGAGTTGTTTCTCACAAATTACATAAATTTATAATCTAGTTTCTCTGCTTAGAGTTTAAAAAGGAAACTCTGGAGTGCAGGGAAGAGGTAGTGGCAATTGTGTGACCTTTCACATCAGCAGTGTTTTCCACACCATTTTAAGTAGTGGAAAAATAGTAGATGTAGTGGGGTTACTGGAATAAGATTTTTCATATCAATAGTAATTGTGGCAAAGACTGGCCAGACCACACTGTAAAAGGCACAGTGTCTTGTCCCTGTAGACTAGAGCATGGGAAGAGAGAGGTGATGATACTGCCTACCTCACAGGGCTGCTGTGCAGATCAAATGAAATGTATGATTCCTATAGAACAGCGGTTCTCAACCCATGGGTCGCGAACCCTTTGGCAGTTGAACGACCCTTTCACAGGGGTCGCCTAAGACCATCCTGCATATCAGATATTTACATTACGATTCATAACAGTAGCAACATTACAGTTATGAAGTAGCAATGAAAATAATTTTATGATTGGGTCACAACATGAGGAACTGTATTTAAAGGGCCAGAAGGTTGAGAACCACTGCTATAGAAGTACTTTGGGAATGCTGAAGATTTATGTGGGTCTAAGGTGGTATTGCTTTTGGCACAGGAAAAATGTCAATCAGAACATTTGAGAATCACCCAAGAAAAAGAACAGCAAGAATCTCTGGCCCTGGAAGAGTTAGAGTTGCAGAAAAAAGCAATCCTCACAGAGAGTGAAAATAAACTTCAGGACATTCAGCAAGAAGCAGAGACTTACAGAACTGTAAGTTTATATAATATTCAGATTCCAGAGCTCAAATTGGTTGAATATGAGAACTATGTTCTCTCTCCACTTGTAGCGAAGCTTTGTTTTACTGAGTTAGATTTGCATATACATGCACTTCATTTTTTATAGTAATAGCTATTAATGGGAGAGGTTTGGTGTTTGCTGCAGGGTGCTCCTGACTCTGCCTATAACTGGCTGCAGTATTGTCAGCCACTCACACTGATTCTTTGCACCCACACTCTGTTAGCATCTCCACTCCATTGCGTACTCACCCTGGCCCTTAGGAATTGGCCTCACTTTGGAGGTACCTTCCTGCCTGTCCAGCTTTATCTGGACATAATTTATTCTTTGTATGACATTTTGTTTATTTCAATGCCCCACTTTTACATTTAAGTTTTTCCCATATTAAACATAGCCTTATAATAAACATATTTGTATATGTGTCTCAATGTGTACATTTTTAAGGCCCTTGGGCCCATCCCTCAGGAGTATATGAAATGTACACCTTGTTTTGAATAAATTGACTGATGTCATTTATTCAGACTTTATATTCTGATTTAGATAGTGAAACAGTCACACTTACCTGTAATTCTAAACTGCTTTATTTTCCCATTTCCAACATTTATGTAAGATGACATGATGGAGGGGAATGGGTACTCAAGCCTAGATCTTCCAATTGCTAGCTTTGCAAATTAATTTTACCTTAATTTTCTTGTTACATGAAGAGATTGGATTTGGTAATTCCCAAAGACCTTCTCTGACATTCTGTGGCTCTGCCTTATTTAGCTCCTTTTCCTTCAGAGTCAGGATTGATATTTTTTATGAAGCAATAGTAATCTTTGGTAAAATTTGTGTAAGTTTCTTCTTTTTTCAAGTTATCTCCTGAATAATAATTTTTGGGGTTGAAAAATCATATACGTTATTTATCTTCCAAAATTAAGTTATGTAAGCAATAGAGTATTATTTTAGGCCTTTAAAAAGCACAGAAAAAATACCCATCTTTCTACCAATAGTTATTATTATCTACTTTATAATTTATTTCTTATTGACTATCCATTCAAAATATTCTTGAAATATAGGTAGTTGAAATAGTTATCCATGTAGATAGAAAGCGTCTGGAATTATGAGTTGTGCTCAAAATAGAATATTTTCTTTGTTATGTAATTCATTTAGGAATTGAGGACAGATTCTTTGTCCTTTCTAGTGTTTGGTGTGATATGTAGAGTTATTTATCTAAATTTTAATCTTTAAGTAGTGTAGACATCAGGTCATGTCTATTGTTACTAATAAACAAGACTGTACTTAATAAAAATACATCTGTTTTTATTAACAGAGAATTCTTGAGTTAGAAAGTTGTTTGGAAAAAAGCTTACAAGAAAGCAAAATTCAATCAAAAGATTTGGCTATTCATTTGGAAGCTGAAAAAAATAAGCACAATGAAGAAATGACAATCATGGTTGAAAAACACAAGACCGAATTGGAAAGCCTTCAGCATCAGCAGGATAACATTTGGACTGAAAAACTCCAAGACTTAAGGCAACAGCATCAGACTGAAATGGAAAAACTTAGAGAAAAGTATGAACAAGAAAAAGAAACATTGTTGAAAGACAAAGAGAGTCTCTTCCAGGCCCACATAGAAGAGATGAATGAAAGGACATTAGAAAAGCTAGATGTGAAGCAAACAGAATTGGAGTCATTGTCTTCTGAACTGTCAGAAGTATTAAAAGCCCGTGACAAGCTAGAAGAGGAACTTTCTATACTAAAGAATCAAGCAGATAAAGTGAAGCAGGAATTGGAGGCCAAGTTGGATGAACAGAAAAACCATCACCAGCAGCAAGTTGACAATATTATTAAAGAGCAAGAGATGTCCATCCAGAGAACTGAGAAGGCATTGAAAGATGAAATTAATCAACTTGGGCTTCTTCTGAAGGAAAAAGATAAGCATTTGAAAGAGCATCAGGCTCATGTGGAAAGTTTAGAGGCAGATATTAAAAAGTCAGAAAGGGAACTCCAGCAGGCCTCTAATAAGCTGGATCTTTTTCAGTCACACCAGAGCACCACACATGAGCAGGCAAAAGCATATGAGGAGCAGTTGGCCCAGTTGCAGCAGAAGTTGTTGAACTTGGAAGCAGAAAGACTTCTTCTTACAAAACAGGTAGCTGAAGTTGAAACCCAAAAGAAAGATGTTTGTACTGAGTTAGACATTCACAAAATCCAGGTGCAAGATTTAAGGCAGCAACTTGAAAAACAGAATAGTGAAATGGAGGAAAAAGTAAAATCTTTAACCCAACTCTATGAGTCCCAACTTAAAGATAGTAACATAGAGCAGGAACAGACAAAGCAAATCTTGATGGAAAAAGAAAATGTAATTTTACAAATGAGAGAAGGACAGAGCAAAGAAATTGAAACACTCAAACAGAAATTATCAGCCAAGGAGGACAGTATTAGTGTTTTGCATGAGGAATATGAAACCAAATTTAAAAATCAAGAAAAAAAGATGGAAAAAATTAAGCAGAAAGCAAAGGAGATGCAAGAAACGTTAAAGAAGAAATTGTTGGATCAGGAAGCCAAGCATAAAAAAGAGCTTGAAAATACTGCTCTAGAGCACAGTCAGAAAGAAAAACAGTTCAATGCCAAAATTTTGGAAATGGCACAGGCTAACTCAGCTGGAATCAATGATGCAGTATCAAGATTGGAAACAAACCAAAGGGAGCAAATAGAAAGTCTTACTGAGGTGCATAGGCGAGAACTCAATGATGTTATCTCAGTCTGGGAGAAGAAGCTTCATCAGCAAGCTGAAGAACTTCAGGAAAAACATGAAATCCAGTTACAGGAAAAAGAACAAGAGGTAGCAGAACTGAAGCAAAAGATCCTCATAATTGGGTGTGAAAAGGAAGAGATGAACAAGGAGATAGCATGGCTGAAGGAGGAAGGTGGTAAGCAGGATACAGTAATAAAGGAGTTACAGGAACAAGTCCACCAGAAGTCTGCTCATACAAATTCTCTCTCACAAAATGAAATGAAACTGAAAGCGCAACTTGAAAAGCTGGAAGGTGACTTGAAGCATTCTCTGAAGGAAAATACTTCTCTTCAGGAGCATGTAGTTGAACTGAAGACACTGTCAGAAGAAGATAAGCTTAAGGTGTCTGAGTTGACTAACAAATTGAAAGCCACAAATGAAGAATTTCAGAGTTTAAAATCTTTACATGAAAGAAGTAAGAAAAGCCTAGAAGACAAAAGCTTGGAATTCAAAAACCTGTCTGAGGAAATAGCAGTTCAGCTGGATATTTATGCTAAGAAAACTGAAGCCTTACTACAAGCTAAAACAAATGAACTAATCAACCTCAGCAATAGTAAGATTAATGTGGTTCTCTCTAGAATTTCCCATTGTCAACACCACACAACTAAAGTTAAGGAGGCACTACGAATTAAAACTTGCAAAGTTTCTGAATTAGAAGCACAGCTTAGACAGCTAACAGAAGAACAGAATACACTCAACAGTTCTTTTCAACAGGCTACCCATCAGTTAGAAGAAAAAGAAAATCAAATTAAGAGCATGAAGGCCGATATTGAAGGTCTTGTAACAGAAAAAGAAGCCTTACAGAGAGAGGGCGGTAGTCAGCAGCAGGCTGCCTCTGAAAAAGAGTCTTGTATCACACAGTTGAAGAAAGAGTTATCAGAAAACATCAATGCTGTCACACTGATGAAGGAAGAGCTTAAAGAAAAAAAATCTGAGATCAATAGTCTTAATAAACAGCTAACTGATTTGAATGCTCAACTTCAGAATAGTGTCAGTCTAACTGAGAAAGATGCAGCCATCTCATCACTAAGTGAGCGACATGATGAGGAACAGCGTGAATTGCTGGATCGGGTGCAAGATTTATCTTTGAAAGTTGAAACTCTGAGTAAAGAGAAAATTTCTGCTCTTGAACAGGTGGATCACTTGTCTAACAAATTCTCAGAATGGAAGAAAAAAGCACAGTCAAAATTTACACAGTATCAAAATACTATTAAAGAATTACAGATGCAGATTGAGTTAAAAACGAAGGAAGCCAGTGAAAAGGATGAGCAGATAACTTTATTGAAGGAAGACCTTGATCAACAAAATAAAAGATTTGAATGTTTAAAGGGTGAAATGGAAGATAAGAATAACAAGATGGAGAAAAAGGAGTGTAATTTAGAGACTGAGTTAAAAATTCAAACAGCAAGAATTGTGGAATTAGAGGAGCATATTACTCAGAAAACAAATGAAATTGAGTCCTTAAATGAAGTTCTTAAAAATTATAATCAACAAAAGGATGTTGAACAGAACGAAATGGTTCAGAAACTTCAGCAAATTCAAGAGCTAGGAGAAGAAAAGGACAACAGGGTCAAAGAAGCTGAAGAAAAGGTCTTAAAATTTGAAAAGCAAGTGGCTTTCATGAAATCTGAACTTGAAGATAAGAAGAAAGAATTGGAACATGTGAATTCAAGTGTGAAAAGCAAAGAAGAGGCGTTAAAAGCATTGGAAGATAGACTTGAGTTAGAGAGTGCTGCAAAATTAGCAGAACTGAAGAAGAAAGCTGAACAAAAAATTGCTTCCATCAAGAAGCAGTTATTATCTCAAATGGAAGAGAAAGAACAGCAGTATAAAAAAGATATGGAAAGCCATATGAGTGAGCTAAATACAAAATTACAGGAAAGAGAAAAAGAAATTCACACATTGGAAGAAAAACTTAAATCAGTGGAAAGTTCACCACAGTCAGAAACACCGGTTGTACCCAGATCAGCAAAAAATGTGGCAGCATGTACTGAGCAAGAAGCAGCAGATTCCCAAGGCTGTGTGCAGAAGGCATGTGAGGAAAAGATCAGTGTTTTACAAAGAGATTTAATCGAAAAAGGAAAGCTATTGCAGAGGCTAGAGCAGGACAAAAAAGAGACCATTTCTTCTCATTCTGAAATGCAGTGCAAATACCAGGAGCTCTTAATAAAGTTAGAGCATGCTGAAGCAAAGCAACGTGAGGATCAAGTTCTGATTAATCATCTTCAAGAAGAACTTGAAGGAAAAAGCAAATATTCCTTGATAGTATCCCAGCACATGGAAGAAGAAGGAGGTACACATAACACAGGGGCAAAGCAAAACTTGGAAAATGTGCTTGACAATGTTCAGAAAACCCTCCAGGAGAAGGAACTAACCTGTCAGGTTTTGGAGCAAAAGATAAAAGAGCTGGATTCCCAGTTATTACGAGAGAAGGAAGAACATAGAGTTGAAATGGAAGCGTTGACCTCAAAATATGAAAAACTACAGGCTTTACAACAACAGAGGGATGGAAAAAATAAAGCCACAGAAATTTTGGAAGAAAGTGCTGAAGAAAAGTCCAAATCTCATGTGGTCCAACCCAAACCCCTTAGTAACATGGAGACTGAGCACAATGACCTGGAGTTTAAATTAGCAGCGGCAGAGCAGGAGAAGCAGAAGCTGAGCAAGGAGATTGTGAAGTTGAAGAAAGATCTTCGAATGTTGCGGAAGGAGCATCAGCAAGAATTGGATATAACAAGGAAAGAATATGAACAAGAAATGGAAGAGAAAATCAAGTAAGTTTTTTTAAAAGCATGAATATTTTTAAGGCAGTCCTTAATTAAGCACCTGTTTTGTGCCTAATACAGTTAAGTTTCACCTACCTGAAGTATTAATAAATCTAATAAGTTAAATACTGAGGAGAAATAAGAACAATTCCAGGCAGAGGCAGTGTTTCTCCATGTCCATTTAGGGGGAAAAACTTTATTTTTCTTGTAAGGTCAAGGTTATTAGGTACACATCCAAGGAATTTTAAGTGGAACAGAAAAATTTTCAAATCCCCATGACCATTCTGTAGAGGTAATCATAGTTTATATATCCTTCCAAAGTTTAATGTGTCTAGACACACATGCACACTCATACACACACTTGCACTCACATACTGACACACATGCTGACACATGCATACACAGACTCACACACTCATGTGTGTCCTACTGAGCTCAGATTGTATTCACTGTTATGAAGACTGGGTAACTCTTTACTGCTTTTTTTTTTGTATGGCATTAGTTAACTTTCTATTTTTGTTACCCAGGCAGGAGCAGGAAGATCTTGAATTGAAGCACAATTCCACATTGAAACAGCTGATGAGGGAGTTCCATACACAGCTGGCACAAAAGGACCAGGAGCTGGAAACCACTCTAAAAGAAACCATAGGTAAGGAAAATTTTAAATTCAATAAAGAACAAATCAGTATCAGCAGAGATTATTTGTCATTTAAGCTCAGTCTTTTTACACTGTGCTAAGTGCTTTAAGTAATTAAATTGGAGAAAATTTATTCTTGCCCAAGATAGTTCTGTAAAGGGAGCTTTCATTGCCTGGCCATGGCTTGCCTTACTGAGAGGAGAAGCAGGTAAATGAACCTGAAAGCATTAGCAAATTAATTGCCTTGTAAAGACACATCTGCTCTGTGAGAAGGGTACATTGATCAGTTGATTTTTATAAAATTTTATTTGGAACATGGATTCTTACTGAAATTGGGACATAGGTATTAATTCTTACCTAATGTGTTTTTTTGTGTGTGTGTCCATTTTTTATTTATTAGATAAAGCCCAGGAAGTGGAGGCTGAACTTTTGGAAAATCATCAAGAAGAGACAAATCAGTTATATAAAAAAATTGCAGACAAAGAAGATGATCTAAAAAGAACAGCTAAAAGATATGAAGAAATCCTTGATGTACCTTATTTTCTCTATTTTGAAATTTAGCTGTAAGAGATTTCATGGTAGTGCTAAAGAAGATTGGGCTTGGGCTGTCAGATTTCCTGTTGCATGTGTGTGTGTTTAATGTAGAGGTTTTTTATTTGTTTTTTTTGGTTTAATATTATCCAAATTTATGTTTCTACACTGTATGCAGATTTATAAGCAGTCTAATTGATTTCTGCCAAGACTGTAGTTCCTGATCAGATTCTGCTAACTAGGAAGTACAGCCCCGTTGGCAGGTGTTCGAGCAATAGAGTTGCTAAAGAAGGAATTTATTTTCTTATTTGTCTTTCTCCCAAAGTCAGGCTAAATCTTGAGAGAACTATACTAAGCAATGAGAGCTTGTGCTTGTATAAAGTGTAAATGTATGTTTTCGTTTGGCTACTTAGCTAGGCTGGGATCTTCCCAGAGGAGCCAGTTAGCTTTATTTCATCTCTACCCAATTTACATGTTTTTTTGTTGGTTTCAAGGGACGAAAAAGATGGGGGGAAAATGGAATGCATCAGCCAGATTTTTTATATTTAGTGGAAGAATATTTCAATGTACTTATTCCACCAATGGTGGATTATCATTGTTATTTTTGTGTGTGAAGATAAGCTATGAATGCTAGTGAGGGACTCCAGAACATTTTAAAATGTAAAACAATGTACATTATTATTCTTTGGGTTGCAGATTATTTAGTTACTCCAAGTCTTATTTGATGAACCATTTGATGATTAAGAATGCATAAATCAGAGAATCATGCCTCAACTATGGCAGCAATAGAAGTCTCAGTCAGGAATAGATTCTAATAATTTTAAATGTAATTGAAAAGGCTGGAATTCCAGGGTATGACACATGCATATAAATGCCACCTTTTTATACTTTTTGAGCTTTAGATCTCATTATGAAAAGATTTGAATAATTTCACATTTTCTTATACTCCCATAGAGCACTTTGCAGGGGGTAAACTGTACCACATCTATAGAGTTCCTTTTGTGAACTTCTCTGTTTCTAAATGTGTGGGGTAGCAGATGATAGATTTTCCTAGGTCATAACAAATGTGTAGGTAGAGGGATGAGGGATGAGGGAGCAGGGAGAGAAGTTAGCCTTTGGTATGGTTAATCCTTGAAAATCTGCTCTTTACTACAGAAAATTAAGGGAATGGTCCTTCAAGCTTCGGGCTTAGAGTAGCAAAGCAAGTGGGCAGGAAGTGGAGGGTGGCAAAGGAATTGGGTTCACTCTCCCCCAAGCCCCTTCCTGTGTCTTAGACCAGCACTGTCCATTGGAAATATAATGCAAGCCACAAATGTGAGCCACATATGTAATTAGACGTTTTTAGTAGCTACATTAAAAAAATAAGCAGATGAATTTAATTTAAATATTTTAATTAACTAATTATTTAAAAAATGTTATCTTGTCAACATGTAATCAGTATAAAAATTACATATGAATTAAATTTTGATATCAATATGTTTTCACATTTACTGCCCACCTCAGTTTGGACTAGCCACATGTCAGGTGCCCTTAGCCACAGTTCTAAGATATCTAGTAGCTACTGTGTTGGACAGTGTGGCCCCAGACTTTCAACTGTGAGGTCTAGGGTTGACTTTGAGATTAAACAGGTAGTTCTCATCTAAACGCCCCAACTGCATACTCTGTCTTGAAGAATTTCTTTGTAAAAATGTAAACATTACTAGAAGAGGATACTAATAATTCTCAGCAAACACCATATTGCTTTGATTCTGAGACATACTCTGTTATCATTGTTCTCATTTAGAAATTTCTGGAATTGGAGTTTTATATGGGATTTGTATGTATTATGTAGTGCTGTCCACCTCCCCCCCCCCAAGCTGTTATCCAGATTGATGATTAGTCTTAATGATGACATTATAAAATGCTATATTTTTGCCATCATGAAAATAATTCTGTGATGTTGTTAATAGCAAAATGGAGCACAGAAACATTTTCATTTTCCTGCCTTTACTATCTAGAAGCATTCTTAGCATTCCTTCTCCCATGTGAAGGAACTAGGAACTTTTGTCATCCTTGAGTCACACCTTCTACCTTCCTTCCTCAGCCCCTCACATGTATGTATATTTTCATACACCTTTAGGATATGAAATCTGCTTATGTTCTCTGACTTACTAGGCAAAGAAATCCTCTGTCTCCCTTTAGTTGTGTGTCTCCAACACAGTATTCAACATATGCAGGCTCTTAGGATGGATTTTTTTCATTGAGTTACATTTCGTGTTCCTCTCCTTTTAAGTCCATGGCTGCTGCCTTGATCTGGGCTGCCATCTTTCATATGGTCTGGTCTGCTGTATTAATGTCCCACCTGATCTTGCTGCTGATCTTTTTTCCCCTAAGGTATTCATCTCTTCCTGTCAGCATTATTTTCTATCTTGAAACAAACATGTGAGCATATCACTTCCCTCCTAAATGCCTCCATTGGCTTCCCATTGTTCCAGTGATACCTCCTCCAGTTCAGTCTGTGTTCCATCCACACTGAGCATTAGCTTGTTCATATTTCAAGCCAATGCTTATGCTTTTCTGTGTGCCTACAGAGCATGCTCCCAAACTTCATGCATTATTGCAGCTGTTACCATCTCTCTTTTTACTTTTCAAAAAAGCTTAAAAATTGTTTCACTTAGGAAAATATTTTTGAATGGAATGTATTCAAAAAAATAAAAAAGATCAAAATAATATAAAACAGTAAAGTTGGAGATGGTCTATAATGAAAATTGTTTCTATTCCTGTTCTCTGTTTTCCATGTCCTGTGCCCCTTCTTCCTCCACAGGTAACCATTAGTTTCTTGTGTAATATTCTAGTGTTTAATTATGCAAACTGAAACATTCTTATTTTTTCTTTCCCACCTAAGGTTAGCTTTTTAAAATATATTTTTCTGCGTAATGTATACTTTTCTGCATAAAATATGCTTTCCTGCATAAAATATACTTTTCACTTATAGTATTTTTTGCAAGCCCCTTAAATGGAATTAGTTGCATCTGTTTTCTTTGGTGCTCATCTAAATTTATTATTTCACTTTTAACCTGATTTTTGTCATATATGCATATATACATGTGTAAATATATTAATGTATCAGTCCTCTCCCCCTAGACTATAAGTATCTTGTAGGCAGGGATTTTATTATCATCTCTAGTCTTGAGGACCTAGCCAAATGCTTGGCTCATACTAGACACTGGGTAAATTTGAAGGAGATGACACATAGTAGGGCAGGGAAGAGTTTATTTGGGAAGAGAGGTGGTGACCTTTCAAAGGAGGGGTTGAGAAGCCCCAGTAAAGGAGCTTACCTAATGGCTTAGTCCCAACCTCAGAGCAATTTCACTAGGAGGAAGTAGCTCCTAAAGCTGCATTGGCTACAAACTGGGTTTCTTTTTGACAGTGATTGTATTTTAGTGATTTGGCTTTGGCATAATAACTAGTCTTTAAAACATAATTTCCACTTATGTGCATAAATATTAGGCCAACTAGTTTTTCTTGTTATTTCCAAGCAAGCAATACTCTTCTTTTTGTCCTTCAAGAAGACTAGAAAGCTTTTACAAAGGAAATATACAGAACTGTTTCTTAAGTTAGAAATAACACATTAAGGATTATTTTGTAATTCTTAGTGGGCTTGCTTTAGATTGGTATCCCGTAACTGTCAAAGGAAATGTCAGGCATAGCTAATTGTCATATTAAAGTCTGGGCCTAACTGATTAAGTAGCTAAGAGATGATCCTTTCAAACAAGGCTAAGCCACATTGACAAAGACATCCACACAGGATATGCAGTGGCAGAATAAAAACAGAAACCCAAGTATTTCAGGGATGGTGACTAGGTTAAAGTGTGCCTCTGAGGAGATGTTAAAGGAGATTCCCTACTTTGCTTCTGTTGAGAGAAGGGGTTCGTTCTTTTTCAGGTGGTCTAAGTTCATGACAAGTGGTATTTAAAATTAGGTTTTCCATGTATCCCATGGTGGTTCATTGCCTTATTTTGTGCCATGGGGCCTATCTGGTTTTGTTTGTTTTTGAGTCTGTTACTTGGTTTTGGCAAGTCAGCATCTGTTAAGTCAGAAACCTATTTATGGTGGTTTTTCCTGTTCAAACTCTTATTTAGCAGACGTTTGTCCTGTTGTCATTCCTTAAATTTGATCAATATTGCAATTTCAAATGTTCTCTTAGCACAGATGTGACTCAAAAAATGTTTAGGTGTTTTTTGTTTTTGTTTTTTCCTACAGAGGTAGTTTTCTCTGTACCGTGTTGTCTCTCTGTGTTCTTTTTAATGTTTATCAACACATTTTTTAATTCTAAAGGCTCGTGAAGAAGAGATGACTGCAAAAGTAATGGACCTGCAGACTCAACTTGAGGAGCTGCAGAAGAAATGCCAGCAAAGGCCGCAGCAGGAAGAAAACCCTGGCAGTGAGCAAGTGAGTGGAACAGGGCTTTGTGTCACACGTTTCTTGAAAATGTCATTTCCAGTTTTTGACTCCCTTCCTAAAACACATACCTCCCTCCTTTAATCCTAACAAAAACCTGGCCTTTCTTTTATAGACAGTGAAACTAAGGCTCAAGGGGGTTAAATAAAATGTCCAAGCTCACACAATGTTATATTGGGAATTTAAACTCAACCTGCCAGACTTTAAAGCCTAGCCATTTTGGTTATATTAGTACTTCTCAGCCTGTTCCATGGAAAAAGCAGCAGAGGAAAGTGAACCCCATAGTCCAGAGGCATAGCTAAAATGCTCTATAGAAAATGTGATAATTTTAAGTGTTTATATTTTTGTGTTAAAAATTCATGTGAATTTTAATGCTACTCTATAATATAGCTTTGTAGTCACTTAGAACTTTTTTTAGTTATATACCTCTAAGAAAAACAATTCCTGCCCTGGCTGGGTGTCTCTGTTGTTTGGAGTATCTTCTGGTACACCAAAAAGATGTCAGGTTCAATTTCCAGTCAGGGCACATACCCATTGGGGTATGTATGGGAGGCAACTGATTGCTGTTTATTTCTCACATTGATGTTTCTGTTTCTCTCTCTAAGTATCAATAAAAACATATCCTTGGGTGAGTTCTACAAAAAGAAAAACAATTTCTATTTTTCTCCTTGGTTATTGGATCAGATACAAATGTAATAGGATTATTTTGAAATATTGGACTGAATTCAAAGAGATCTGGTACTGTGTATCAAGGCATTTTATAATTTCAATCTTTTTTTTTTAAACCTCTCTCGAGGACATGCTTAGAGAGAGGAAGGGAGAAGGAAAGAGAGAAACATTGATCCGCAGTCTCATGCACATGCCATGACCGTGAGTTTGAGCCCACAACCCAGGCATGTGCCCTTACCAGGAATCGAACCTGCAACCTTTTGGTTTACCGGACGATGGTCAACCAGCTGATCCACTCTGGCTGGGCAATCCCTGTCTTTAAGTTAAGTTGATCTATGAAAGATGAGCCATATTTACCCTGTGGCTTCCTGTCCCACTGTGCACCCCAGTAAGTGTACACTCACAGGGCATGTGGGCTTGAGTTTGAGAATCCTGTAAGTATACCATTCTACTTCCGAAAATATTCTCACTCATCCAGTGTGGTCTTTTCATAGCACTGTCATGAGGGTCTTGAGAAAGTAGGTGGGCACTGTTCATGTGTTCATTGTTGAGAGTTACAGAGAATTCATTACAGAATGTTAGTTACCAGGTAACAATTTTCCAGACACCATTTACATGGATAACCTTCCTAAACTGGAAAGAAGCCTGGATAAAGGGCTTTGCTATTCTGAGCCATTTGGTACCTGTATCTTATTTATTAGCACTGAGCAAGCTGAATGGGCTTTTCTCTGTTTCTTTAATAGCTACTAAGTTGTTTTAGTTGTTTGTTTGTTTTCTCCTACGTGATCATGATGTGAATAAACCAGGTACTATAAAATATTACTTCCTATGACAAGAATACATGTTCTTTTCCTTGGTATCAAAATAAGTATTCATGTTACATATAGTGACAGTTTGATCTGTGGTGGGATGCCATAGAATATGGAAAGATTATGAGATTAATATTCAGGTTTTCTGAGTCCTTTACCTTGTGTCATAAGAAAGGAGATAAAATAGCCTTAATTTTTATTCCTACTCTTAAGAAACACCGTTTTTTATTTTATTCTTCATAAATTTTTATCCTCTTCCTTCTCAAGCATCTTTTGTTGTTTCTATGATATCTTGAATTGCATATGAGTATTGAGTTCAATGAAAAATAATTTGTGATTATAGCTCAGAGTGGATTCCCATAAATAGTTGTTTAGATGTTTCCTTAAAGGGCCTATATGCTTTAAATAGATGTTAATATGTTTAATTTTTACAAATTATATAAACAAATACATGAATATATTCTTGTTGTTAAAGAGTCAGATAATACACCTCCCCTGCCAAGTAGTAATCATTGTTAGAAGTTCTGTGAGTGGCCTTTCAGTTTTTTTCTTGTGTTTACCAATGTTTGTGTATATTCACAATATAATAATTTGTATAGCAAAATAGACCAGGTTTAAAAGTAAATATATAAGGTCATCTCATTAAAATCTGACCACTCTCTTAAGCCTATAAGACTGAATTATTTTTTCCTTGTAATTTCATATTACTCTATTTTATTGTTTCTTAAAAAATGTCATTGTATACATTCATTTTTTTTCTTTTCTATTTTCAGGCAACAATATTGGAGCTACAGGTAAGACTAAATCTTCATTGAATTTCACAAAAGGTAGTGCATTTTCAGGAGCATTCTGTGTTTTAAGTGAAAACATGAAGAGACTATTTTTAATTTTTTAAAATTCCCAAGCAGTACAAAAAGTGTCTAGACAGTGATGAAACCCATACACATTTCATATATGATTTTTTGTTCTTTCAGACACAACTAGCACAGAAGACTAGTCTGATCAGTGACTCAAAGTTGAAAGAGCAGGAGTTCAGAGAACAGGTACAGGTCTAATTGGTGCCTTTTATTTGAACTACCTTCCTTAATTTATGTTAGCATGTACTTGGATCTCTTTTAACTAATTAAAAAAGAACTGATTTAATAGTTGGCTTTGCAATTTTGTTTTACATTTATAGAGGATATTTCTCTAAATTCATGATTATATATACTTAAACAAGAACATTTGCATCTTATTTCTAATGCTTAACATTTCGGATACAAATTTGTGTTTGTTTAATTTGTAATAACTTAAGTTCTGAAAAAGTTATTTTTGCTTTTATCAGAGGGAAAACATACTAACATCAATCTTCATTACTTTTTTTCTAGTAGCTAGATTATCTTGACTTACTATGATTTGTCCACATGTTATCCAGTAATTTGAGTTAAATAGGACCATGAGTGTACACCTAGAAGGTTGCACAGAACATAGAAACACCACTATATGTGTATCTGTGGTGCATGATCTTTAGTGGTCTTTTTCCAAACTGGAGGAATAGTGAGTCAGGTCAGCAGGCTAAGTTTGAAGGCTAAATCTCTAAGGATATTCCATTTTTCTTAAAAATCAAACATATAAAAATCTTGATAATTATTGGAACTAGGTGATGGATAGATATATGGGCATTAATTGTACTATGCTTTCTGTATTGAATATGTTTGAAAATTTTCATAATATACATTTTTAAATTTATAAGGATAGGTACAGTAAGTCATCACTTAACATTTTCAATGGGTTCTCGTGCAACTTTAAGTAAAACGACATTTAGTGAAACCAGTTTTACCATAGGCTGATTTAATCAGAGTTAAGTTGCTGTGGCATATTTCTGATCACAAAAATATTACCAAACTTCTAAAGACCCAAAATACTTCAAATAATGAAAATTGAAATAAATGTGAGCTATACATATATTTAAGGTAGATTAATAAAAACAAATAAAATCCTTTTCCAACCCTCTTATTCCAGTTCACGGTCGTGAGTGGCTGGAGCCTGTCCAATGTGGGAACCAACCTGGACAGCATGCCCTTCCATCACAGGACACACCCACACCCACACCCATCCTCACTCAGACTGGGACAATGTAGACATTCCTGCTGTGCACATCTTTGGGATGTGGGAGGAAACCTAAGTACCCGTAGAAAACCCACACAGACATGGAGAGAATATGTAAACTCCACACAGACAGTGGGCCCCGCTGGGAATTGAATTTTTCCCCTCATCAATGCTATAACAAGAAGTTGAATGAAACAACACTATTTGAGGACTCAGTTCCAGTTTTACTTTATTTTCTTCTAGTTCTTAGTGCTGTAACTTTTCTCATCTATTCTCAAGTTTATTGCTTTAAATGTCTCTTCTTTACCATCCTCACATCTTCAAACTGTCCTAACATAACAGTTTTTGTATTAGTTATTTTTATAGTGATAAAATACATATAACAGAATTGACCATTTGAACCATTTTTTTTTAAGTCCTGACCCGAGGATATTTTTTCTATAGACTTCTAGAGAGTGGAAAGGAAGGAGGATGGGGAGAGAGAGATGGGAGAATGGCAGGGTTGGGGAGAGACAAACATCAATGTGAGAGAGACACATCGATTGGTTGCCTCCCGCATTTGCCCCAACAAGGGGTGGGGAACTGATGGAGATATGTACCCTTGACCGGGAATTGAATCCACAACCCTTCGGTCCAAGGGCTGACGCTCTAACCACCGAGAAAAACTGACCAGGGCCACTTGAACCATTTTTAAAAGCACACAATTCATTGACATTTAGTTCATTCACAACACCATTCATTTCATCACCCCAAAAAGAAGCCCCTTATCCATTTAGCCGTCACTCTTCAGTACCTTCTCCCTCAGCCTCCGGCAACCTCTAGTCTGCTTTCTGGGTCTATGGGTTTGCCTGTTCTGACTATTTACTATAAATAAAATCATATAATACATGGTCTTTTTTATCGGGCTTCTTTCAGTTAGCATGATGTTTTTAAGATTCATCCATGTTGTAGCATGTATCAGTACTACATTCCTTTTTATGGCTGAGTAATGTTCTATTGTGTAAATATACCACATTTCTTTATCCATTCATCAGTTGATGGATATTTGGGTGGTTTTACCTTTTGGCTGTTGTGAATATTGCTACTAGGAACATTGTGTACAATTTTTATTTGAACACCTGTTCCCAATTCTTTGGGGTATATTCTCAGGAGTGGAATTGCTAGATCATATGGTTTAACTTTTTGAGGAACCACCAAACTATTTTACTTTCCCACCAGTAAAGTATAAGGACTCTAATTTCTCCACATTCTCACAACCAGTTTTTTTATTATAGCCCTCCTAGTATGAAGTGGTATCTCATTATGGTTTTAATTGGCATTTTCCTGCCCAGGCTGGTGTGACTGGTTAGAATGTCAGCCCATGCACTGAAGGGTTGCAGGTTGCATCCCTGAGCCCCCACCAGGGCCCCTGCAGGAGGCAGCGAATCGATGTCTCTCTCTCATATCGGTGTTTCTCTCTCTTCTTCTCTCTGTCCCTCTCCCTCCCTCTCTAAAAATCAATGGAAAAATTATCTTCAGGTGAAGCTTAACAACAACAACAAAAAAATTGGCATTTTTCTAATAGTGTTGAGTATCTTATCATCTGCTGTGTATCTTCTTTAGAGCAAAATGTATTCAAGTCCTTAGCTCATTTTTTAGTTGGGTTATTTGTTTTTGTTGTTGAGTTTTAAGTGTTCTTTATATATTCTGGATACAAGTCCCTTATCAGATACATGATTTGCAAGTATTTTCTCCCATTCTGTAGAATGTCTTTTCCCTTTCTTGATAAGGTTCTTTGAGGCACAAAAGTTTTACTTTTGTTCAAGTCCAATATATATATATTTGTCTGTGCTTTTGGTGTCATCTAAGAAACCATTTGTATTTTATCTCTCTATATTCTGTTTTTGGGATTTAAAAAAATCTAGTGGCTACAGCAGTCTTATTTATTTATTTATTTATTTATTTATTTACATATGGTTTCCATGTGAATTTTATGATGTGATTAAAATATTTGTTATTTTTAGATTCACAATTTAGAAGACCGTTTGAAGAAATATGAAAAGAACGTATATGCAACAACTGTGGGGACACCTTACAAAGGTTAGAATGATCTCTCTAATACGATGTTACCATGTTGTTGGTATATTTATGGATGATTTTTATTTTTGTCTTTGCCAATCTAATTTTTTACAACGAATATATTTACTTTTGTGATTCACCAATAACAGCTGGTTTTAAGGAAAGAATAGCACAGTCTAAAACAAAATTAATGCATACTTGTTTAAAAATTCAAATTCAGTGTAGTACTGTATAAGTAAAACTGCAAGTTCCTACTTTATTCTCCATTCTCCAAATGGACCTAGTTGACAATTGATGTATATTTTTTCAGACGCTTCTGGACATGTGCAAACATTTACATAATCCACTACATGCAGGCATACACAGTTATATATTTTACATGCTTCTGTTTTTTACTGTTACAATAAAGATATAATTACTAAATTTTAAATCAGGATTTAAGGAGATACAACACAATTTTTAATTAAATTAAATAATGACTTGCTTTGGATTCTTTCTAAAATGCTTTTTTAAAAACAAGGGAAAACCAGTTTGGAAGTTTCCTATGGCTCATTGCAGAGAAGACTCCTGCTACAAAGATTAGTTGCTACAGCTAAGTCAATGCTCAGCAGTGCAGAGAAACAGGACAGCTTCTCTTTGGTAGTTTCAACTTAAGGATTTCATACATAATTTTTTTCTCAGTTTAAGTTATAAGATGATCATACATAGTTTGTTTAATAACCAACACATATAGGTATAACACTAAGTGCCAAGCACTGTTATAAGATAGGTTTTGTGTGTCAACTCATTTAATCCTCTCAACAACCCAGGTGTCTGGTTGAATATGCACATTCATCTGTTCACCATGCTGGGTCTTTGAAGAGTAAGAGCAAAATGAGCACCCACCGTGCAGGAAAAGTATTAATTGCTTCTCCAGGAAAATAGCTATAAATAAGCAATTTGATGTTTAAAACAATAAAATCAGTTCTTTTCTGAAAAGTGAAAAACATTGTAAACTCTTACATTTTGTTGATCTAGAGCAGCAGTTTTCAGCCTATGTGCTGCAAGAATTTTTAAAACATGCAGTACCTGACTATTTTGTCAGGAGCACTTACCTCTTTTCCCTTAGTCTATCGATTAAAAAAATGACAACAGCCAACACGACAATAGCTGTCCAGTGTGAATGAATCAAAATTATACTCTTTTTTTTTTTTTTGGTCAGATGGGCAAAAATTCTATGCTGCAAAATTTTAGGAATTAGTTTATGTATGCCATGAGATGAAAAAGGTTGAAAATCACTGATCTAGAAGGATGAAACACATTATTTTTTGAAGAGAAAATAGTGTATTATTATTTAGTTCTTAGGTAAAGTGTGGTTTGAGTGAATTGGGTCTTCTAAAAATATATACTTTTTAAAAATGAAGGGGTGGTGGGGAGGGGAGGGGCCTAATATATAGTGATGGAAGATGTTTTGACTTTGGGTGGTTGGCACACAGTGCAATATACAGATCTTGTGTCATAGAAATGTACACTTGAATCCTATATGATCCTATTAATCAATGTCACCCCAATAAATTTAATTTAAAAAATGAAGTATTCCAAACATACACATCCATGTGATGTAAATATTAAGTAGGAAGACTAGTTAACACCTAGGAAGCTGCAATCTGGAACATTGCCGTACCTCTGAGGCGCCTTGTGCTGCTCTGTAATCTATCTCTTTGTTCTTTCTCAAGGGCATGACTGTTACTATATTATAGCATAAGGACATTTTCCCTAGTCTTTGGCTTCTTGATAAAGTTCTTAACATGGGCTTTTACTGTCCAGGCATCCTCACATTCCCATCTGCCTTCCCATTAATTCTGTGGTTTTATTTTCCTGTGTTCCTCTATCCCTGTAGGGATTTCCTATGACCTTAGAATGTTTTCATACAGCATTTAGATGTTCCTTGTGGCAGAGTGCCTTTCAGACTATCTAGTGTATCATACTACTGGAAGTTGATGCAAGTATAGACTTTATATAATGCATAATTATGAATTTATCAGATTAAAGTTTGTCATAGTATGATTTCATATATCTGAACTATATCTATTCTTTACTTTTAGATTGAAATAGAGCTTAACAAATGAACTATAACTTTTTATGGCAGTCTTTTTAAGATGTTGAATCAAAATATTTGAAAATCATTATAATGGCATTAATGTTGCATGCATTCTCAAGTTATTTTATTTATCCTGTGTTTCAAAACAGTTTTGAAAATTGATTTAAACTTAGTGCTTTTTGGTTTGGAATACTAGGAAAACTAGAATACTATTCTTAGATACTAAACTCTTAATAAAATAAAAGTGATTGTTTAAATTTTAATCGTCATTGTAGAATATCTGAAGCCAACACATAATACTTCAGGTTTAAAAAATTTTTTACATAGTCTTTTAAAATTTTCATACCAAAAGAAAGAAAAGGAGGAGATGGAAGAGGAAAAATGCGAGAAATAAGGTTGCTATAATAATTTTTGTTTTATCTTACAAGGGAAGAATACCAATTGAAATGCTTCATGTATACACAATACAGTACCATGCAATACAATATAATTAATACAAGAATGTGTATCTCTTTGTTCAATTGTGTGTGGGGGGGTTTTTTTGTGTTTTTTTTTAGTTTGTCTGTTTTGTAAGTTTATCTGGTTTTGTCTTTATAATTTGACCTGTTTTTTATTTGACAGGTGGCAATTTGTACCGTACTGATGTCTCACTCTTTGGAGAACCTACTGAGTTTGAGTATTTGCGAAAAGTGCTTTTTGAGTATATGATGGGTCGAGAGACTAAGGTATAAATCATATTTGGCATGTGGTTTAATTTAAAAGGAAATACATTTTTAATATACATATTAATTCCATATGTTTACTATTAACAGACCATTCATGCTAATAGTGGGTGACAGGTACCTTGTGTTATTGCTCTTAATTTACAGAAGTTAATTGGCAGATTTTGCTTATATTTCTTACATTTATAAGATATTAATTTAAAAAATACTGTTGGATGATGTTAAATACTAAAAATTAAGATTTCATTAACTTAATACTTTGTGAAGCATGTGGCTATTTTTATTTTTGACTTAGGATCTTAAAGTTAGAATAACAGATTTCTTTTTCAGGGTGACTTAAGGATAGTGTGGAAGTATTGGAAATGATCATAATTAAGAATGACTGCTTAGGGATATTTACAAATATTTTACATTAATCACTAAAAAAAAATCATTCCTTCATATAAGGAATATTGATCATTTAAAAATTACCACATCATATGAGTAATAATGCTTGACTAATTTGTTTTTTAGAATGTTAAATTTAGTGTAGGGTCTTTGAGCATATTTATTTCCTCTATAATGCATTTAAAATAACCTTATATTGGACTTTTGGTAAATATATCTTGAATTGAATTGAATGCATTTAGGAAAATTTATGAGTCTTTTCTCAAACAAAATTTTCCATTTAACGCAATTTATTTTTCTATATTGTTTCAAGTTTTTACTTACATGAACTTTTACATTGTCTATATACCTTGGCCGAGAATGGAACAGTGAGTTTGCTATTCTTAGAAGCAATCAGTATTTTAATTTATAGGTCCGTGGGGTTTATTGAGTCATAGGTTGCTAAGCCAGTTTAGGGATTGATTTGAAATATATTTAAAAACCTGAAATGTAAGGGCATAAGAAAAACTCTTAAAAGAATATTATGAATTTATGGATTGTAGATTCAGCTAAATACTAGGAGTTACAGAGCTGGAAGTCCTCTGAGTCCTTGATACCTATAGAAATCTCATTTCATTGTATCAAATAGTTTCAAATTAAAATAATAACTAGTGTGAGTCTGAAATGTATCACTGGAGGTATATATTAATTCATAGTGATTCAGTGTCTTTGTTTCCTAAGACTTTTTTTTTTTTTTAATTCAAAGGGTAGCCAAAACCAATTTTCTCCTTATTAAAACAAAGCTAATGAAATAT
Source organism: Myotis nattereri (assembly GCF_964212035.1). NCBI lineage: Eukaryota > Metazoa > Chordata > Mammalia > Chiroptera > Vespertilionidae > Myotis > Myotis nattereri. Next base: position 51,924,330 of record NC_138089.1, read on the forward strand.
AACTTTCTCTTATTACGTCTTTATTGGATAGTAGCCTGTGTTTGAGGTGAGGTAGACAGTTTATGTTGTCTTGTTATTATTGCAGGGAAAGGGGAAAGGCATGTTTTTTTTTTTACAAAAAGCTTCTCAGAACTTTAGCAACTTTAGTTCATTTGTGAATTTAAAATTATGATCCCAGTGTTGTGGCTAAATAAACTGTTTAACCTTTTCTTGGCCTGTGCAATGAAGAGACTGACAGCCCCAGCCTGTTTCTTTTAGAGGTTGCGAATATATGTGGGATGAAATCTCTACAGCGTTTAAATCCTGAAGAAAGACCCAGCACAGACATAAGGCATATTCTGGGGCAGGGCCAGTTCAGCCATGTCTAAGCTTGTGTTTTCAGGGCTTTGCAGGTAGTTGTAGATTGTGACTTGGGAGACAGCTGAAAGGGATGGCCTGCCCCATCTAGTACCTGACTGGGAATCCTTGTCGAGGAGTACTCTCTCTACTCTTCATCTTCATCATACAGGGCATTTTTCTAGTCACTAAAAGTGCTGAGTAGTCTATCATTCTGCATTCACATTTTAGAGGTAAATATTGAAAATTAGTAGTAGATTTTTGACTTAATTTACTGCATATTTATTCAGCACTTACTACCTGTAGCCCTTTGTTTATCGCCAGGATGGATAGGGAGGTGAAATTGACGACATCCCTAACTTTAAGGAGGTTACCATATACAGATGCTCCTTGACTTATGGTTACTTCCTGATAAACTGTCACAAGTCAAAAATATCATGTCTAAAATGTATTTAAGACACCTAACCTACTGAATATCATAGCAACGTGCTCAGAGCATTTACATTAGCTTACAGTTGGGCAAAATCATCTAACACAAAGTCTATTTTATAATAAAGTGTTGATGTAATTATGCATGTTGCTTTTGCACCATCATAAAGTTGAAAAATTTAGGTCAAATCATTATAAGTCAGGGACCATCAGTCCTAGGAAAGGGGAGCTGTTCTCAGTGAAGCATAATGTAATGCAGAATGAGATACGCACAGTGTGCGAAGGCCAAGGAAAATGTCATGGAGAAGCAGGTGTGCCTACTGGGCTTTAAACGGTGGCTTAGATTTTGATAGATGAGCTCAGAGAGGAGGGAAAACCTAGACAGGATGTCCAAGGCAGGAAATTGAGGGTGGGTTTTGGCAAACATGTAGTCTGGTCCAACTAAAACACTGGATCTGTGAGGTGGCAGTGATCTGCTTAAGGCTGCCCAGTGTGGAGGGCCTGGATTGCTTTCAGATTTTACCTGGAGGTATTGGGGGGTAGCCCTGGAAATTTTTGTGAGTAGGGGTTGACAAGATCAAAGTTGTTTTAGACATCTTTTTGGCTGATTTTTCCAATTTTTACACATTAATAAATAATTTGAAATGGAGACCAGATTATGGAGACCAGAGAATCCTCTGGTTTATTGCAGTGGCCTCTGCAATTTGATTTTCATCTGCAGTTGTTTCTTGTCTAGCAGGATCTGTCTGTCACCCCACTTGTTTCTTCATCTGCCTTTGCACACAGTGTCTCTGATTTCATGAGGCAGGTGATATTTTTAAGACCACATGCAAGACACACTTTCTTATAGTATGAAGTTAAGTATGCTCCCTCTTTCTTCTGTTGTTACACTTTCTTTTTCTTGGGTTTGATCCTTTGCGCTACTGTTGACACTAAAATTCAACCTGTTCTCCTTTTCAATAGAAATTGCTTCTCATTGTAACTTTTATTGGAGTCTCTCCCTAAAGCAAACCTGGCTAGAGTCCACTTCCAAACCAGGTGCTCATTTGAACTTTACTCCCGGGGCCTGAGGATACTGTGCAGAGAGTAGGTGGTTGGGCTTCTTTCCCAAGGTATGGCAGGGAGGTGGGCTTCTCCAGGAGTGTTTTCTGGCTTGAAGGGAAGAGCTGGAAGCCTTTATTGGGTGATCAGCTGCAAACTCTGAGGAAATTGCTTACAAATTTAGAGGTGGATTTCCCATTTCCCAATACTTAGAAATATGAAGACACACTAGCGAAAGCTTTTTTATTTTTTTGACAGACCTTGTGTATCCTTGTATATGTGGTTTCATAATGAATATAAATGGACTTTTGGGTACTTTGAACTTCATAAGCTATTGAAATTAAAGAAATTCTTGTAACTGTAATTCCTGAATTTAAAATTTTTATTATTTCTTAAAAATAGCCTTCATAGTTAATATACCAGAAAACATTTAAAATTGCTTCAGAGTGTTAATAAAGAGAATATTAAAATAGTTACTACTTAATATTTCTCTTGCCATTTCCTGCCACATTTATGCTTCGTTTCTAGACTGCAGTTTACCAATATAATTTAAAGGATGAGGAATTTTGTAAAATGCCTTTGGAATTCTCCAAGAACTAAGTTGTTTGAAGTGGTATATATATATTTTTTAATCATCAAAATGGCAGAGGCAAAATAAAAAGAAAGAAGGAGGCTGAAACTAAAATGTTGCTGTGTTGGGGTTTGTGTTATTAGTTGATCTCCTAGTTGAAATAAGTATTAGAAATATGTAAAGTGCCTTGCCTAGGCTTTAGCACATAATAGGAAGTTTTAAAATGTTAGTTTCTTTCCTTCCTGGAAATAATTATACTTTTTTTGTAATGATGTGAGTTTCCAAAATTTTTGGTTAATTCCATTACGTCATCTTTTCCTCAGTGAAATCTAGTCTATCTCCTCCACCCCCAGCCTCCCCCTGTCTGCCCCCCGTCTCCCCACACACACACTTAGTCTGTGTAGCAGTGAACAAGGAATGTTAGAGTCAGTTCTCTGGGTGATCCTCCCCTTCTCTGTAGGAATCCTCAGGAGAGCCCTAGCACCTGAATCTGTATGTAAGGTCTAAACTTGTTGTCCTACTTATTTCATAAGTGGTATCTTCTTTCCTCTCTGTCTCCCTCAAAACATCTCATCTTGATACAAAATAGGGAATTTCAACCTTTGAGGAGAATTTTCCACGAGCTTATGGGTGACAGTCTGACTTACGGTATATTTATTTAGATCTGCACAATTTATTATCTTGTTTTGCAAGCCACCATGTGTACTGTTTGATTCGTCATGTTTTCTACCAAACAAAACATCTTGTGTTTATTTAAAATGTAATTTGTATTTCTATTAGGTTGATGTGCTGCATGTTTTAAAATACCTACTAAGCATGTTCATGTTCATGCAGTAGCCCATGTTTATGAGATATATGATGTGATTTAGTTAAAGCTGAACTTGGGAGTATCTAATTCTGATTATTTAGAGCATATGTATTGACAATACATCACTTACTAGATAGATTTCTACAAATAAAAAGCCTCATAAAATGAATGAGTAATAAAGTTATATGTTAATAAGACAAAGGGCCAAGAGCATTAGAACTTTATATAGCTTCGTGCTATTGTAATTGCATCTTCTTAAAATAATGTCAGCCAGACATTGTGAGGAGTCCTTTCAAATTGAAGTTCTAGTGTTGGCTGTTATTTCCTTGATTGATACCTTCACATCATACTTCTTTGGTCGTGGCTTCCATTGAGAGCACTTAAGAATCTCACCAGCAGAACGTGTCAGAACGGGCCAAGACTTCTGCTCTAACATCTATTAGTGATCATCTCTTGCTTTTCTTGTAGACCATGGCAAAAGTTATAACCACTGTACTGAAGTTTCCTGATGATCAGACTCAGAAAATTTTGGAAAGAGAAGATGCTCGACCAATGGTAAGCTTTAAAAGTAGGTTACTAATAGAAGATGACTTTGTTTTATCTACTTACATTCTATTCTGTCTTATTTACAAGGACTTTGAGTTGGTAAAAGAAATAATTTTTTTTTATTATACTATAGCCTGAAAAATGAGAGTGAATCCACAATAAGAAAGTTTAATTTAGGACAGATATGTGAATGGGTGTTTTCAAGGAAAGAACTGTCTTATTTAATAACATATATGAGGTTGATGCCCATATATGCTATATTGAATTTCCAGAATTAGGGCTATTTATGGGAAGGATAGAAAAGGCATTTTTCTGGTATAACTATTAATTATATAATGATGTTTTACAGATTGCAGTTATTTATTCTATTTTAGTTGATTTTCAAATATACAGTAATTCTAAGTGAAAGAATTTAAAAATATGTTTTTATTGATTTCAGAGAGAGGAAGGGAGAGTGAGAGGGAGAAAAAAATATCAGTGATTAGAGAGAATCATCAATCGGCTGCCTCCTGCACACTCCATACTGAGGATCGAGCCCGAAACTGGGAATTGAACCATGATCTCATGGTTCATAGGTCAACACTCAACTACTGAACCAAACTGACTGCGTGAATTTAAGCATTTTTGAGCTTGTGACATGTCCTACAAGGGAAATGTAGATAACGAAATTATTAGAAATCCTTGTGTGAAGTCAGCTGTGATTAAATCGGAACTAACACACACTTCATAAGTTATGCAAAATTCTCCGTGCCTAACTTCTTTTTGCCCTGTTTCATGATCTCATTACTACTCTTCTCTTTTATTCTCTCCTCACTGAAGCACGAAAAGATCTTCTCCTTAGTGATGGGTTAGCCTATATTTGAGTATCTCCAGAAGGAAGGACTAAACCAATAAGTAATTATCTCCCAAAGCATTCCATCTTGTCTAGACAGGTGTGTGTCTTAGAAAAGTTCTTGTTTATCTTGATCCCAAATCTCCCTTTTTGTAGTGGTCAGCAATTTGTTCTGGTTCTAACCCATAAAATTGATGCATAGTGAAAGATACTGCATGTGTAAAATATTTATTTATAATCTTAAAAGTAGTTTTGACTCTTGATTTTTAAAAGAATTATGTAATAAGTTATCATTGTCAAAACACATTGTAAACAATTCAGAAGCATTACACAGAAGGGGAAATCATGATCTTCAGCCTCCTAGCTGTTTCACCATGCCAAGACCATCGTTGTTTATAGTGTGGTGACTGTCCCAGATTTTCTAAGCTTTATTAATATGTTAATAATTACTCCTTCATCACTTAATTATTTCATAAAAATGAGAGTAGGCAGCAGCTTGCTTTTTTCACTTACTCTATTTTTATATTATGCCACCTCATTACAAATAGTTTTACCTCATTCTTTTTAATGGCTGATTTTATGATTATACTAGAGGCCCTGTGCACGAATTTATGCATGAGTGGGGTTCCTTGGCCTGGCTGGTGATCCAGGCCTATTCGGGGGGTGGGGGGGATGCGGGGGGATGAAGAGCTGGCCAGCCAGGGGGAGGGAGGGGCCGTGGAAGGTTGGCTGTGGGAGTGCACTGACCACCAGGGGGCAGCTTCTGCATTGAGCATCTGCCCCTTGGTGGTCAGTGCATGTCATAGTGACTAGTCGACCAGTCAAGCCTAAAGGTCACTTAGGCTTTTATATATATAGATGGATGTCCTACACTTTATTTATTTTTTAAATATATTTTATTGATTTTTTTACAGAGAGGAAGAGAGAGGGATAGAGAGTTAGAAACATTGATGAGAGAGAAACATCAATCAGCTGCCTTCTGCACATCCCTTACTGGGGACATGCCTGCAACCAAGGTACATGCCCTTGACCGGAATCAAATCTGGGACCCTTCAGTCCACAGGCTGATGCTCTATCCACCGAGCCAAACTGCTCAGGGCGGATGTCCTACAATTTAATTCACTAGTTTCCTATTCATGGACACTTAGCTGGTGTCCAGTTTTTCAATACTTACGAGCATAGACCCAGGGGAGCATCTATATACATATATTTTGCAAGTTTTCCAATAGGATATTAACCTTATTGTGTTGTGTGTGTTGCAAATATTATTTTCTAGTTTTTCCTTTTGATTTTGCTGCTTTTTACTAACTTCACATTAAATATAAATAAATAAGTAAAGTGGTACTTCTAAGGTTGGTCACATTATCCAAGAATAGACTCAGATTTTATAAACAACACCTGTTTTTTCCTGATGCTGTTTTAAAGCAAATCAGGAAGCTAGTTAATAATCTTGGATTATGACCATTTTAAAACAGGACATAGAATTTACTGCAGAAAGTTGCTGCATTAAAACTATGTTTGAAATTGGGTCCCTTTTATGTGTTTAAAAAAAAATATATATTTTTATTGATTTCAGAGAGGAAGGGAGAGGGAGAGAAAGAGAGAAGCATCATTGATGAGAGAGAATCATTGATCAGCTGCCTCCTGCATGCCCCCCACTAGGGATCGAGCCCGCAACCTGGGCATGTGCCCTTTACCAGAATCGAACCCGGGACCCTTTAGTCCACAGACCGACACTATATCCACTGAGTAAGTGGGAAGTACATTTTTAATTATGTTTAAATTTTAAAATTAAAGTTACAAGTAAAAATCTCAGCTACATAATGTTATAGGAGGGAGGTATTACAGATTCCTTATACTTTGCCTATACTTCCTTGATTTGAGGAGATTTAAGAAACATTTAAGTAGAATCTGTTTAATCATTTAAAGCTCATATACACGTATAACCCATGTGTTATATTAAGTCTTAAAACTAACCCAATAAGCTTTTTTTTCTCCCTGGCTTTGTAGTATACTTCACCTCGCAGTGGTATCTTCTGAGTAAACCATCAGTCTGTGCTTAGTTAGCATGTGGTGAGTGAAGAATAATGTCTTGTGTCTTCTGTGTTGCATGATACTAACCATTTCTCTGGAATTCTTTTGCTTTTTTGTTTAATGAATATATGATTTTGCTATGGGTTAATATAGGTGTTTTCCATTAATTCTGTTTAATAGATTAACAATCACTTCTATCAGTAAGATTATATAATTTTAGTGAGTTTTAGTTCTTTAAATATTACTTGAAAGTTTCAGAATTGCTCTTTTGAAATTTTGTTAAAGAATCCAAAAAAGTACTTATGCATTCTATATTCCTTTTAGTTTTTTTAATTCCCAAGAATGTTCTTTGAAGTCAATAAAGATTGTAAGAAAGAAATGAAAAATCATTTTCTAGGTAAAAATGAAGTGATATATTTCAGAAATCCAGAAATTAAAATATTGTAAAGCTTACTTAGAGTCAAGGCTAGTCTGAAATAATGAAAATTAGTGAAGTTGATTTAAAAATAAATGCAGTTTTATTACTTCCTGGGATCAACAAAATAACACATTTGTCCTGTAGCGACCCTTAGGCAGCCTGCTTTAATTGAAGATGGCTATTTCTAGCTAGAGGCCCGGTGCATGAAATTTGTACAGTGGGAGGGTGGCTCCCTCAGCCCGGCCTGTGCCCTCTCACAGTCCGGGACCCCTTGCTCCTTACTGCCCACCTGCTTGCTGCTCCTTATCACTCAGCTTGCTGCTCCTTAGTGCTGCCACGGAGGCAGGAGAGGCTCCCGTCACCGCTGCTGCTCTGGCTAGCCGTAAGCCCGGTTACTGGCTGAGTGGTGCACCCCCTGTGGGAACGCACTGACCACTAGGGGGCAGCTCCTGTGTTGAGCATCTGGTGCACATCTGGTGGTCAGTGTGCATCATAGTGACCCGTTGTTCTGGTCTTTCCACTGTAATGGTCGCTTAGGCTTTTATTATATAGATTTCATGTTATTATAGTGAAGTGGAGGCATCTAAAATATTTCAAAGCAATTAACTGTCTTCACTATTTAAATAACCCTTTCAATTACCTCCACATATTATTCATGCAATTAGCTTGATTTAGCACCCCCTAAAAATTTAGAGAACATTTTTACCTCAAACTTTGCTAGAGTTTTCACAAATCACAAATAACCTGATCATAATTAATAAATTAATTACAATTAAAGCCTATGATTGTTAATTTGGCTAGTATTCAGCTAACAGTATCAAGGTTTAAAATGTGAATATACAGCATTTAAAAAAACTGTTTAGCTTTAAAAATTCTTTTTGCCTACATTTGAAGCTCATTTTGATTTTAATATATATCAAGTAACTTGCTTTAGTGATTACCTAGAATTATCTTGGTCATGTAAAACCCGTATCAAACTCAGTAAGTCTTAAATTTTCATATATATTTCAGAGAGGAATGGAAAGGGAGAGAGATAGAAATATCAATGATGAGAGAGAATAATTGATTGGCTGCCTCCTGCACGCCCCCCACTGGGGATTGAGCCCTCATCCCCGGCATGTGCCCTTGATCAGAATCAAATCAAACCCTGGGCTCTTAGTCCACATGCCAACACTCTACCCACTGAGCCAAACCTGCTAGGGCAAATTTTTCTTTTTAAACAATATAAATATCGCATCATGCTTATTACATTATTGCATTTAAGTACTGTCATTAATCACTGGAAATGATTACTGTGTAGCATTTCTACTGATTGATTAATTGATTGACTATCTCAACTTTTAGTTTGATTTGCAAAATGGTACAATAAACACATATACCCTCACCTGTATTCACCAATTATTAACATTTTGCCAAATTTTTTCACTTGCTCTCATTCTCGCTCTTTCTCTCCATGTGTAGTTTCCCTCTGTAACATTTGACAGTTGCTTGCAAACATAAACTACACATTTTAACAAATATCTTTAAGAACAAGGGCTTTTCTTACATACTCATAATACAATAATCACTCTCAGGAAATTTAATATTAACATAGTACTGTTATCTAGTATATAGTAATACTTATATTTTTCCAGTTTCTGAAAGAATATCTTTCATAATTTTTTAAATTCCAGGATCCATTCAGAAATTGCATATTGCCGTTTATTTTCATGTTTTTCTAGTCTCTCCTTTAAATTAGAGAACTCCTCCCAGCCATTTTGTCTTTCATGATACTGACATTCATTTTTGGGTCATGCATGAATTTCTTCCTGCAACAGCTCAAGCTGAGATTTTGAAATAATAACTGACATGGGAATTTAAGTATAACAGAAGGGTTTTTTTTAAAAAAATTTATTTTCTTGTTTAAAGTATTATAAATAGTAGTACATATGTCTCCTTTTTTCTCCATTGACCTTCCCCTGGCCTCCCCTATCCCCTGCATATGCCCTTATCTCCCCCCCGCCCCACTCCAGTGTCTTGTGTCCATTGGTTATGCTTATATGCATGCATATAAGTCAGAAGGTTTTTTTTCTTATCTTGTCTAAATTTCTAGGGCCAACATGATCATTGAGCTAGTTTTATAAAGAATATGATGCTGTTTTAAGTACATCATAAGTAGTGGATTATATTGTTCATTTATAGATTGAGAAGACTTTAAAACTTTCTCTTTCCACTAAATATATATGAAAGTCTGTCTCATTTACTTAATCTTATTCGGTAATTTATTTATTTTGTTTATTTTTTTATATATTGATTTTTTTACACAGAGGAAGGGGGAGGGAGAGAGAGTTAGAAACATCCATGAGAGAGAAACATCGATCAGCTGCCTCCTGCACACCTCTCACTGGGGATGTGCCCGCAACCAAGGCATATGCCCTTGACCGGAATCGAACCTGGGACCCTTCAGTCCTCAGGCCAATGCTCTATCCACTGAGCCAAACCGGTTAGGGCTCGGTAATTTATTTTTATGGCTTTTTTTAAACCTCATATTTGATCTATGAGATTTTAGCATTTTAAGGCAACTTACTAGGAAGGTTTGGCATTATTTCTCATAACATTTTACATTTTTAAAGTTAAGTTTGTTAATTTCAGGTGAGGCATAGCTTTTACACCAAAATGCTGTTTGTCCTTTGCTGCCGTGCATGCCACCCCTGAGAACTGCAGTATGTAGGAAAACCACACATTAGGGCAAAGGAGGAACTCTCTCCTCTGTAATGCAGTCTGAATTGCTGCATCCCAGAGAGACTGCTGAGTCAGCATGGTGACTCGGCTTTCTCTATCTATGACCTGGTAGCATTCAATATGTGGTGAAGGGCAAGAGCTTCAGTGTCACTTACAAACACTCTTCGTCAGGATTGCTGACTCCAGGTCAGATCATTCCAAGGTCATTGATTTTTAGAAGATTTCTGTACGACTTAGTTCTTAGAAAATTTCTACTTCAATCCCAGGCCATAGAAGATAATTTAATTTTAACTTAAAACAACTAATCTCCCAAAGGGCTGGCTTTAAAGGTGTGTTTTTCTTTATCCTCTTTTCCTTTTCCAGTCATGGCTTCGGTCTTCATCTTGAAGAAATGAGGAGAATCGTGTTGGGCAAGGTTGGAAGGCTGCACATTGTTCTCTTTGAGAAAAGCTGTTGTTCAGGGCTCTTCCTGAAAAATCTGACATTGGCCCACGGTTAGCCTTTCAAATAGGTCGTATCAGTGGGAAATGGTGGTAGTTTTTTCTTTCTTCTTTTTTCTCCTGGGAGGAGTTTTATGTTGTTTAAAATTTTTAAAATAACTAAACCTGATTTATGGACTCAATGTTCCTTTCTTCCATTCTTTTTGTCTCTCTTTTAAAAGAACTGCTTGCCTTTTCTATTTATTTTTAGAGTGATTTTTAAAAAAAGACTTGTGCAATACATTTTGAGGTGAAACTTAGTGGGGGTTTTTCTGATAAATTAGAGCATTTAATTTACTATTTTATCCAGATTGATTTGTTGAATATTTACTAAAGACTAGTTCTTTAAGTTATGACATATGAGAAATCCAAACTGCAGTACCTCATTGTTTACTTAGCTTTTGTACTTATATTTTTCAGAGGAAAAAATACTACTGTAAATTGTAAATAGTCAACACATAACTATTGTATGCAAATCTGTGACTTGGCAATGTCATCTCGGAAAACCAGATAAATAAAGTTTATTTACTATATAAAATGTTCTGATTATGCTTTTTTTTTTCTATGTTGAAATCTACTTCAAAATAGTTAAGAACTTATTTTCTATCTGGGTGAATATAATGAACTATTTGTCAAGATGAGTATTTGGAAAGTTTTTTTATGTTCACAATTAGCATGGCCACGGATGGTATGCGCTAGAGATCTGCCAACCTGGAGACGCTTTCTCTTCCTGGACTAGGCCATCCTCTGATTTCGTTTAAACTTAGTGAGAGAGACATTTGTGGACACCACGAGATGGAACTGTTCAGAGGGTTTCACACACTTTATATTCTAGCAAATACAGTGTTCAGTTTCTAGGTGTTATCTAACCTCTGCCTCAGGGTGGAATCTCAGTTTCCAGACAGTCTGGACCTTAGCCTTGCTGTGTATCGTATTGTGATGAAGAGTGGGGGGCTTGAGCGGGTGGGTGACCAGGGGTCTTCCCACAGCCCACACCTGAGAAAGTGCACAAACTGGATTTTAGACACCGAGGGGGGCAGGAGTGAACAGGAGTTGCTCATTTTCCTCAGTGCAGGCATGACTAAGAATAGTGGTGATACTCTCTCCTGTTACTTTTCCGGCAAAAAGGACAAAGCCTTACATTGTGTTCAGTGCTGGGGTCTCAGATCTGTCTGGGACATTTTAAAAAAAATACTTTTAATTGATTTTTAGAGAAAGAGGAAGAAATTTGGGCTCATTGTAGTTGATTTGGAGGATATATATTTAAAAAACAATCCTCCAGAATCCCCCACCAAAATATTACCCACTGTGTTATAGAATTGTACACCTATGTAATTTTATTAACCAATGTCACTCCAATAAATTCAATAAAAATTTTTAAAAGATTTAAAACTATTACCAGTGTTACTTTGGTGCATTTAATACTGGAGTATTTTTTTCTAATGAGAATGAATAGCTATATGGAAGAAGTGTGTGTGTGTGCGTGCGCGTACATGCCTACATTTATATGTCTATTATATTGTTGGCCATCAAAATTTCCTTTAAACTTTTTAATTGCTGCGTAATACTTTATCCTATGTGTATGCCATCATTTAACCCCTTTCTCCATTGTTGAACATTTGGGTCATGTGTCCCTTTATTCAGTACTCCACGTTGGTTTTACTGTCCACATTGTCAACACTCTAGAAAATACATTTCAGGACCAGCCTTTCTCTCAACTGCCTTTGGGGCCAAACACATGGACACATTTCAGATTGCTGTGTCCTAGCTTGCCTGGCATCGTTTTCTCTAACATTCCAGAGATTTGACGCATGGGTGAACACTCCCAGCCAGTACACTCTGAGGACACTACATTTCAAAACTGGGCTTCACCCAAATGTGAGATGTCAAAGGCAAATGGAATAGCCATGCCTAACGCATACTTTCCATGAAGGATGGGTGGGTTCAGCTGCAGGTGCATTCCTCCCGTCCCCCTTTTATAACAGTTTCCTCCTGCCCTCATTTGGGATCCCTTTAGTTAGGTTTTGTGGATGTTGTTACATTCTTTAGAAGTGTTCAAACACCACACATGTGAACATCACCTCATGGTGACGGTACAGATGCCAAGGCAGAAATGGCAACCTGCCAGCATTCTGCTTCTGTCAGAACCTGGGCCAAACTCGGAACTCAGGGCTGGGGAGATTCACACCATCTCTCGTATAACAGTTTCCTCCTGCCTTCATTTGAGACCCTCTTTAGTTAGGTTTTGTGGATGTTGTTACATTCTTTAAAGTGTTCAAACATCACACATGTGAATTCACCGAGGCGGTGAACATGTGAGGCCTTCAATGCAAACAACTTACGGAAACACTTCTCAACTCAGTACTCTGCAGCCACTGCCAATCGGTTGAGTTCACACATGACATCAAACCTGTTTGCCATCACAACTATGAATGTCTCTGATTCAGGGTCTCATCTCCTCCAGGTGTTCTGGATTTTACTCTCCAGTCTCTGGTCACCGGCCCCAGGCTCCTCACCCTCTCCAGGCAGGAGGCCAGGTCGTCATTCAGGCCTTCCCTAGTCTCATTCTTTTTTCTATTATTTTTATTTTTAATATATTTTATTGATTTTTTACAGAGAGGAAGGGGAAGGGTTAGAGAGTTAGAAACATCGATGAGAGAGAAACATCGATCAGCTGCCTCCTGCACACCTCCTACTGGGGATGTGCCCACAACCAAGGTACATGCCCTTGACTGGAATTGAACCTGGGACCCTTGAGTCCGCAGGGCGATGCACTATCCACTGAGCCAAACCGGTTAGAGCACCCAGTCTCATTCTTGCTCTGGATGCCCCTTATGCCTGCTAGACCCTGGGCCACCCCCACAGCCAAGCCCTGGGAATCCCAGCCGCTCTGAAGTGGGACACGGAGATCCTGGAGCCCGAGTCCCTGGCGCCTGTGGATATATTGGCCACGCTGCTGGCCATCGGGGCTGGGCCGGTGGCTGTGTGACTGCAGGGAGCCCAGGCCTGGGAGTTGGGTGCTGGAGAAGCTGGAGTGGGCGCTAAAGCTCATGTTCAAGGAGGAAGGTGAGAGGCCAAGGTTGCTCAGGTTCGGGCAGCTCAACCTTTGAGTCTTTGTGGTGTTTTTTTTTTTAGTGGATTCATTTTAAAAGTTATGATTGAAGAATTTATTTAGATTTGTCATCTTAAACTGAACATTTATTGTTTATAAACAATATTGGAATATTTAGCATACGTGTTATTTATAAGTTTAATCGGTTAAATTTATCAACCTTCGGTAAATAGGGACTTGCATAAGTAATTGGAAGGTTTTTTGAGTCAGGTAAATACATGAATACTTACAAAGGAAATCAATATGATATATTTATTAATGCAACAATTTCAAATATTAAACGGCTTTTTATGAAGTTATAAAAAATCTCTTTTAAAGTATAATCAGAATAATGAGATTTTTTAAAAAAATATATTTTATTGATTTTCCACAGAGAGGAAGGGAGAGGGATAGAGAGCCAGAAACATCAATGAGAGAGAAACATCGACCAGCTGCCTCCTGCATGCTCCCCACTGGGGACGTGCCCACAACCAAGGCACATGCCCCTGACCGGAATCGAACCTGGGACCCTTCAGTCCGCAGGCCGACGCTCTATCCACTGAGCCAAACTGGTTAGGGCAATAATGAGATTTTTAAGCTGAACTTAATCCTGGTTCTACATTTGTGATGCTGATCAATTCAATATTAACCTTTTAACCAAATAGTCTTTGAATGAAACTTACTCTTAAATCTCTCTGAAGATACTAATTACAGTGTTAAAAATAATTTTCTTCTTTATCCTACAGCTCTGCTTTCTCTTTAGGTGGTAGTTCTGTTAATTTTTTTTCTTTATGTTACTGATGTTTCCTGGTGCCTTGCTTGACAGTGAAGGACAGTCCTTGCTTGACCAGTGAAGGATAAGGTAGGTTGCTCTCATGGCTGGAATGACTTTCCCTTTGCATTTGTCTGTATCTGTTTGCCTCACAGGTCTGTCCCCAAATGCATGGGGCTACCTCTGCATCCCATGTCTATTCTGGTTTTTAAGACCTGACTTTCTTTTTTCAAAAATGTTTCATGCAACATACAGACAGAATAGTGGATAAAACACATATACTCACATAATGAATAATTATAAATCAAATACCACCAAATTAAAAAATAGAATATTGTCATTATTCTAGAAGCCCCCCTCCCAAGTGTCCCTTCCTATCAGTTTCTCTCTTCTCTAGAAGTAACCACTCTGCTAACTGCTGTAATAACTACCACCTGTGTATGCAACTCAGACCTACATTTTAATTTTGTCTTTATATTAAATCAAACTGTATGTATTTTTTTTCAGTCTTGCTTCTGTTGAGGTAATTAAAGAGGCAAGTAGCAGAGGGGCTCTAATGCCTTGGTAACCTAGTCAAGCCAAGCGAAGCCAGAGTTCATGTGTGGAACTGAGAAAATGAAACTCATGAGCCACCAATCACAAACAGCCCACTGGTCTTTCCTAAATAAGGCAACTGCTGCAGCTACAGCCAATGAAGTGACTTCCTTGCTCAGCTTCCCTGTCTGCACTATAAAAACCCAACTGCTTTTGGTTCAGGGAGATGTGAGCCCAGCACATGGACTGGAGCCCACCTCACACATTTGACCAAAGGGGCCACAGCACACACCTCAACTCCATTGGAGGCCTTAGCCCCAGTGACAGTGGTCCTAACTGGTCGTTGGTTTCTACGCATAGCAAAAGGTAGCGACTATTTGTGTGATGGCCAATACCTGTAGGAAGTAGAGGAGCTAGTCAGCAGGAGAGGGCTGTGCAGAGTGAGGGCTGGGCCCAGGGGAGCGAGCATGTGTCTGGAGGGCCTTTTAGGTGACAGGCACCTCCTGCAACTCTTCCTTTAGAGGAGGCCCCATACTCTGCCAACCTCGGCCTGTGATCTCAGCATCCCCAGGATTGACATTAAGCAAGCACACGGTTCGCCATTGCCACCTGCAGCTGTCACGGGACCTGGGGGTGGGCATCCTGCGCCACAATTTGCTTCTTTGTCCCAGAAGCCCCGTTCCTGCCCACTGTTACTCCCTAGCAGGGAGCTCTGCTTCCCTCTCAGGGGGCAGTATTGCCCTCAGGGCTGTTCTGGGCCCAGAGCACAGCAGAGCACAGCCAGCAGACCTCACACCACCTTTAGGCCACTTGCTCTGGTTCAGCCAGGCTGCACCCTGAACTTCCTGATGCCAGCTTCAGACCCCTTGTTCCCAGCTGGACCCTGGACTAAGGTCTGACCCGATCCAGAATTTAATCAACAAAAAGAAAGGAAGAAGTCTTGCTCCTCCGGGAGTTGGCAGAGGCTCGAGAGAGCTGGAGGCGGGTCAGGGAGGAAGCGGCCTCAGGGGCTGGGCCCACAGGGCATGAACTCCAGTCTGAGCTCACTCCGCAGACCCCAGGGTGTGGAGAATTGGCCTCTCTGCCCCAGGGTGGCGGGCTCTTGCCCTGCCTGGCTGGGGTGGGCAGGGTGGGGATGTGACATGAGACAAATAGCACAGCTTAGGTATCAGCACTGGCTGAGAACTCGATTTTTCATTTGTTTCCTTATCCCTCCTGTGGCTCCTTTGATGTCCCTGCTTCATCGACCACAGCTAATTCTGATGGGCAGCCATGTATGTGCTGGGGCCCTCAGGTGACAGGGCTTGGTGCAAGTGTGGGAACATTGGCAGGACATTGGCAGGACATTCTGGGGCAGAACATTCCTTCTGGGCACTGCCTTCCCAGCAGGGACACCACAGTCCCTTCCTTTTCTAAGGCGCGGTGGTGGGGTGTGGCCAGGAGAGAACAGCTCCTGGGTCCTACTGTCGGCTTGGGCACCAAAACTTTTGTCCATTTACAAATACTCATCCTCCTCTCTCCTCCCTTCTCTCTTCAGCCACTGAGAAGGGCTGGTGTTTGAGGGAGGTTGTTTTTCCAGAAAAACTTTTTTCTGCGGGTTGCAGGGGGGCCCCCCAGAGCATTTCTGACACCTCCCAAGCAAGAACAGTATGTTGGGGGCTGCTGAGGAGACTACCCAGAGAGCTGCAGTCATATGCATGCCTCCATGCTGGTGCCTTTTAAAACAAACTTTTTACTGGAGTGTAACATACATGCAGAAAGCGGGTTAAGATTTGCAGGGCTAGGGGAGTCATCACAAAATGAACCTTCATTCAATCACCACCCGAGTCAAGAAAAACCCTATGTCACCCAGCTAGCATGGCTCAGTGGTTGAGCGTTGATCTATGAACCAGGAGGTCATGGCTCAATTCCTGGTCAGGGTATCTGCTTGGGTTGTGGGCTCAATCCCCACTAGTGGGCATGCAGGAGGCAGCTGGTCAATAATTCTCTCTCATCTTTGATGTTTCTATCTCTTGCTCCCTCTTTCTTCCTCTCTGAAATCGATTTAAAAAAAGAAAGAAAGAAAAATGCCATGTTACCAGCTCCCTGAAGGGCCGCTTTTGCCCTGTCTATCACTTTCCTGCCCCCATCCCCAAAGTTACCTCTCCTATCTGGTGACATCATAGGCTCATTGGACCTGCTCTTGAGCTCCCTATAAATGCGGTCAGGTAGTCAGGTGGGAGGTGCTCCTTGTGTCCGTCCTCTTCTGTTCAGGAATCTATCTGTGGGATGATCCAGCCAGTCGGAGCAGGTAGTAGCACTTGGTGCATTCTCATGGGTTAGTTTATAGAGGGTGCCCACGGGTCTCAAAGAACCCTTGCAAGCAAGAGTGGATGGTAAGCGAAGGCTTGACTCGAAAGAACATCTGAGCTAAAGCCAGCCCCCACCCGAGGATGGTTTCAACTGAAGTGACACCCCGCTTCCCAACCTGGCAAGGAGCCTGATTCTGTGTAGCCCTTCCAGGGCAGATCTGAGTAGGCCACCTGCCCCCTTTGGGCTTGGAGACCCCACTTGTAAAATGGCATCAAAGGAAACATTCAGCTCTGAGACCGTCTGATTTTGGGGGTCAAATTATTTCATAGGAGCAACCTCAAGCCAGAGTATTTCTAAATATCCTGGAAATTGCTCACTTCCTTGACACTTTGCTTCATTTCTAAATAGCCATTGGGTTCTGCTTCATCTTCCAGGTCCCCAGGCTTTGCCGACCAGTTCCTCATCCTACGAGCCATCTTCTGCTTTCATAGCATCCTCTCAGTCCCCTGGCAGCCTGCACCTGCTGCTTCCCTGTCAAGCTGTACCTTCCCTGACAGCCAGGGGATGATGGCCAAGAACCAGCTCGGTCTCTCACAGGTTTGATTGTCACATCTTACACGTCACTGCTCAGGTCCAATCTCAATGAATTATTTGGTGCGCTGACATTTGTGGGCAACAGAGTGATCTGTAAAATAATAAATATTGTGCAAAACGCACACAAACACTTCTGAGGCTTGTGAACGTGCCCATTGTTCTCCCTGCAGCCAGGCTAAACATTTCCTGCTCCTTTTCTCATGGAGAGGCCACGGTGTGGTCAATACCAACCACAAATAAGTCTGAGTTGTGAAATGTGCAGAGGCAGGCTCTGCAGGAGACATTCAGAGCAAAGCTTAGCCTCCGTTGGAGTTCATGTGCATGCTCCATGGCCCCTGCCAATGCCTGCTGATAGGCAAAGCCCATCACCTGTCCTTAGTCACCAACACAGTGACCTTTAGCTCTCGGGGAAGTGACCAAGTGGCCACATGGGTTCTGGGAAGGCTTCCCCTGCAGCCCAGAGCACCTTAGAGGTGGGAGAGACATGTTGTGCAGTAGAGGAAGGACCTGAGAGTCGGGTGGCAAAAAACCTTAAGCACTTAAAACTAACACATGGTGTGATGTGTCAGGATAGTGGTCACCCCTTGGGGTAGTGACTGGAAAGAGGCCTGTGTAGGGCTTCTGGGGGCTGGTGCTATTCTGTTCCTTGAATACGGAGCTGTTCTCTAGAGAGGTGTTCAGATTTTTAAAATCCATCAAACTGTATACTTACGATATGTGCATTTGTTATATTATGTAAGTTTCATTTAAAAAAAAAGTTTACTTTTAAAAACTGAATATTACCAGACTGGGATATATCTATATCTATATCTATATCTATATCTATATCTATATCTATATCTATATCTATATCTAATTATATATACATAGTTGGTTTGGCATTCAGAAATAAATCAGTGCAATTCATCACAAAAGGGAAAAATCAAATGACTAGCTCAATAGATGCTAAAATTCAACATTCATTTATGTTAAAAACTAGAAAGGAAATGCCTTAATTTATAAATATTTAGTGGGGGAAATGTTGAAAGCTTTCCAACCTGGATGCCATTTTCTCCATATCTATTCAACATTGTACTCAGAGTCTCTCCCAAGCAAAATGATAGGGGATGGGGGGAGTAATGAAGCTCTCATTACTGTTTGTGGAAATTCCCAAATAACTAGAATTAATAAGTGAATTTATCGAGGTTGCCAGATATAAGGATAATATACAAAAATAGATTGTATTTCTAATACTATAAATTATTAGAAAATGAAATAGAAGTCAGATGATGAAAAAAGTAGATGATCTGACAAACGTTGAATGAAAGAAATCAGATACAAAGAATACATATTGTATAATTCCCTTTATATGAAGTCTGAATATAGGCAAGAATAAACTATAGCTTTAGAAATTAGGATAGTAGTTAATTTTGGGGATGGGAGAGGGTGCTGGTTTGAGCAGAGGCTTTCTGAACATTGGCAATGTTTCCTTTTTTAACCTGGTGGTGGTTTGCATGCGTGTTTTATTTGAGATAACTTATTGCATTGTACATGATGTTTTTACACTTTTCTGTATGAGAGTCATTTAGAAATTTTTTGAAAAAATATTATTTGGGCAGCTTGAGTTAGGTGATCCATAATGGTCAGTTGTCTGTAGCCAGATCAAAAGAGCCACGTGATTCAGGACAGCAGGGGTGAGAAGACAAGGAGAGGTGTGGGAGGGAGAACAAGAAGAAAGTGATCTTTTCTCACAGGGAGTTTACCCAGAGAACGATGGGTCTTCTCTCCTCTCCCCCCGCCTCCTCCCCAACACACACACTTATATCTGCATTTCTCAAATAAGTTGGCTTGGCTTAGCTGGGTGCTTGCTTATTCAAAGTCATGGTTTTAGAGTCTTGGGAGGAACTCATGCTCCTCTTTTCTTCTCTTATTCTTTTTTTTTTTCAATAGGCAATATTCTAATTGAGTAGTAATTCTACTAAATAAACACAGTCTATAATAAAACCAAACAGAAACTAGACTAGAGTGAATGGTGGTCGATGTGTGGATCTGGCTCATTGGGAGAGCCTTAGTTTATTCCAGAGGAGGGAGGAGGATGAAATTCCTCAAGGACAGAGTGTAGGAGAAGAGAGGAGGGGCATGGAGCAGTGCCTTGGGGCCACTGTTAGCCTGTGGTCTTGAAAGATTCCCCGAGGGATGGACTGCAGTGGCAGGAGAGTGATCAGGGGTCCAGGGCCATCTCATGACCATGGGATGAGAAGGGATACGTGGGTACAAGAGGCAGAATGAAGGAAGATAGTATTTTGGGCACCAGATTGCATGTCATGAGTGAAGAAGGAGCAATTGGAAAGGACACAAAGATATTGACCTACAGTGACTGAGAGCCTGGGCCTACCCCTGCCAGACAGGGGCGAGGAGAAGACTATGAGGAGGATCAGAGGTTCAGAGAGGGAAGAGGAAGACATGAAGAAGGGGCAGGAAGGACAAGCAGAGAAAAGCTCTTTGCTGAGTTTCCCTTACAAATGGGGCAACACTGGGCAACAGCACTGTTGATTCAGAGCCATTGCCCCACCCCCTCAGCTTCCTCCTAATCCCCCGCAAACACCAAATGCTCCAGGGACTTCAAGTCTCTGTTCGAGAGGGTCAGCCAGGTGGCCAAACTTTTAGAGTCTCTTCCCAAATGGATTTTTTTTGAAATTAATACTCTTTGGATAAAGACTTTGCTCAGGATCAAGATCTGCTCGGTGGATCAAGAAAAGGGGGCACCTGCCCCCCTTCTTTGCCCCTCCTCTTTCTTTTTTAAAAAATTTAAATCCTTTCTTATTGAATCACACATGTCTCCTTTCCCCCACTGACCTCTCCCCGCCTGCTCCCGCCCCCCAGCACAGGCCCTCACCGACCTACTCTCTTTCTTTAAAAACAAACGGAAAAAAATATTTTAAATTGATTTTCAGAGAGAGAGGAAGGGAGCAAGAGCGCGAGAGAAACATCAATGTGAGAGTGAAACATCAATCAGCTGCCTCCTACACACCCCCTACCGGGGATCAAACTGGCAACCTTTTGGTGTGTGGGACGATACCCAGCCAACTGAGCCACACCAGCCAGTGAACACACAGGAACTTAAGGAGGAGTGGACAGGATGCCCCGGGTCAGTGTCCCAGCCTCATCCATGGAAATAGAGAAAGAGGGTGGCTCCTTGCCCCTCTGAGGACCCAGCTCAAGCTCCTTCTCATTGAAGAACACCTGACCTTCCCCCATAGGGAGCAGGCAGGGAGGCGGAAGGCAGCAGAGCAGGCCCCCTCCCTGCCAGACTGCAGCCCCAGGGGAGTGGCAGCTAAAGGGGCCCAGGGCCAGTGCTTCCACCTGGGGGTTTCCCTGGACAGGGACCTCATTCCTTCTGGGAAGAAATTTACATGGCTGGCCCTGTGCCAGACACTCCACCATGCAGGGTGCCTTTGGCTGGCACCGTCCCGGAAGCCCCCCGGGCCATGCCTGCTGCACATTCTCATCTCAGTGGTGATTAGATGCCCATGGAGATCAGATTTCTGTCAGGGACATGGAGTGCTACCCTGGCCAAGAGAACTGAAGTCTGGCAAATGGGAAACCTGGGATATGATTAGGGTGGGTAGGTGAAGAGGGGGAGGAGGAGGAAGAGAGCTGTCCAAGGAGATAGAAGCTCTTTGTCTCTATGGGTTCTTTGTAAATGGGGCAACATTTGGCAACTAGGCATATTAGTTAATAAAGCCACCGTTTTCCTGCCTGCTGCCTGTCAGCTGAGCTCTCTCCTGGTGGCACCCACTCCTCCTACCCACAGACACACCCAAAGACTGTCCAGCACCTTTGGCTCTATGCATGGGAGCCAATGTGAAGGCCTCGCTCTGGAAATCATGGTTATCACATTGGCCAGGAAGCAGGGAGCCCTCTGTCCATCTCTTCCTTATTCTTTTTCACTCTCTGCTCTCTCTTCAGGGTGGTCAGCAAAGGAATGATCAGTAACAATAGAGATCACTGGACAGGGGTCAGGGGTCAGTGGCAGATCTCCTTTGTTCTATCTGGAGCCGGTTCTGCCCAGATCCCACACGTCCTTCCCAACTCCTCCTGGGGTTGGAAGCTAGAGGCCTCCATATCGGGCAGTAGGGCTTACTGCCCATCAGTTAGGAGGGCTTAGGGTGGGCCAGTCCTTGAGGTGATAGAGGGTCACTGGGTGAATTTCAGGGGTGGAGAGGGAGTGGGGGAAGAGAGTGACCATTCCTCACCTGCCTGTGAACCAGCTCCTGTCATTATGTGGTTGGTTGTAGCATGGCCACCTTCTCTGTACTCTATATTTACACCATACCACTGTCTCAGCACTTGGAAACCTGTATTTACCTCCCTCAAAGCTCTTCAAGATCTGATCCAGCTCCTGCTTGTACACAGGCTCTGGGAAGCCTGGCCTAGCCAGTCCTGGCCTCACTGTTTTTCAAACTTGACACGTAGCAAGCAGGAGCCTTTGCCCACTTCCTGTCCCTCTTCCTCCTCACTCATTCATTTGTTCTACCAATATTGACCATCAAGTGCCCATCACACATACAGGGCTAGCTGGCCAGAGGACTTGAGGATGACCCTGAGGCTCTTCATTTGATGGGTCTGGTGGAAAGTGGGAGGAAGATGAGAGAAGATGCAGGGCTGGAGGAAGTGGATGAGTCCTATTTTAGATGCATTGCATTTAGGTGCCCGTAGGACCTGCATGAGGAGCTGTCCAAGACAGAGATGGAGCTTAAAGTAGAGGAGATGATGTTAATCTTTCCAACAAGAGTTCTAGGCCAGAAAGCTTAGCATGACCTTTGGTTGTCCCTCATGCCCAGGTAATCGATCACTGGTCACTGAGTCTGCGCTCCAAGCCTTTGCTTGGCTATTTCCTCTGCCTGAATACTCTCTCTGTAGAAGCCCTACTCCTTCCTTCAGGCACCCAGGTCAAAGGCTCTTCTTCAAACTCTTCTGGAACCCTCATGATGGGAACTGGCTGGTCTTTCCTCCTTTGGGTCCCACCTGCCTTGCTTTTCCCAGGTGGCCTGATAGGAGTGTCTAACCTGTGTCCCCTTGTGCCATGTGCTCCTGATGGCAAAGATGAATCCCCCTTCTGTGTCCCTCATAGCCCCCACCAATTCTGGCATGAACAAATGAATGAATGTTAATAATAGATGGTTTGAACTTCATTTTCTGGGCATACCTACCCTTACATCTGCTTCCTCTGCAGATGGGCCTGGAGGGCTGTTCTGCGTGTGTCTAGCTGAGCACAGCCCTGGCCTGGGGCTGGGCCATCTCCTGCAGACACAGCAGAAAGAGTCTGCCCTGTTGCCAATCCCAGTCCTGCCTCCAGGGCATACCTTGAGTTCAGCCTCTTGGTTGTGGCCCTGGGTGATCCGTGTTCCTGCCAATGCTGTGCCACACAAGAGAGTCTGGAAGCCTCTGACCTCCCAAACCATCCTTTTCCTAATTTGCACTCAGAGATAGAGACATGGGTTGTGACATTTCTTAATTCTTCTATGATCATGGGTTGGTAGAGTGGAGCTGCTAACTTAGGTACAAAAGTGCTTCAGCGTTACTGAGAATTAGCCAATTTTGTATTTCTTCACTATTTTTGAAAGAGTTTATTGCAATTATTGATGAAAGCCATCCTTAGTGTTGCGATACTGTGTTTCCAAACAGTGAGAGACCCTGGACCTGTCACCAGAAACCCAGCTGGTGATTCCAGTGCCAAACCCCGGCCCTCCTCTGTGCCCGGAGAGCAGGATCCCTGATCAGACCCACTATCTATGGCAGGCTCCCCGCCAGGGCGGAGGCCCCAAAGCTTCCTGGAGAGCCTCAAAGACTTGAGTGGGTCTGCGTCAGAGTCAAGATGATCCACAAATGTTCACCCTGGGACCCGGCTCTGTGTCCCACCCTCTAGGAGGCACTGAGACCAGAGGGAGGACCAAACGCAGGGGCTGCGACTCCCCAGGGGAGTCATCAGTCATCAGTGGGAGGCAGCACCTGGGCACACTTGCCAGATGGCAGTGGGCTGGGCTTCCTCCTTCTCCTGGTGCCAAGCCCTGCCCAGGCATCTTTCCTTCTCCCTTGCCCCCTTTGTCCCCTCCCCTCCTGGGTTTCTCTGTCTCCAGGAACTTGGTCAGGGGGTGGGGCAGCCAGGGGGCACCTATTGGGCCACAGGACAAACCCATGATGTCAGCAAGCCCTACATAAAGGGCTGCCGAGCAGGCGCAGGTGGCAGAGCCTTTGCTGGAGCCACCTCAGGACCCCAGGCATGAAGCTCATCTTCTCTGCCCTGCTGTCCCTCCTGGCCCTTGGTGAGTGCAGGGTCCTGGGGGCGAGCCCCACCGAGTGGGCATCCTGGTCTCTGTGCCCCATGAGGTGGGAGCCCCCGTCACTGTGCACCCCCAGCTGGGTGTCCTGGTCCCTGCATCCTGCGGGGTTGGCACCCAGAGCCTGCAGTCGCTGGTGGTGCAGGGCTCCTTGGGGAGGAGCCGGAGCTAGCACTTCTGAACTGGTCCCGGGCAGCCTAGAGCTGTGCAGAGCTTCCCCAGCTCTATTCCAGCCTAGTGCAGCCTCCTCCAGGAAGTCTGCTGGGAGTGGTCTTCCTGAACCCTGTCCCATTTTGTCCTACTAGGACCTTTGGTACCCAAGGTACTGTTACAGGCAGTTACATGGGAGGCAAATGAGACTCAGAGTGGATGAGTGACTTGCCCAAGATACACAGCAGACCTGGGGCTCAAGATCCCAGTTCCTGCGAGGGCTGTGCTGACTTGGGCAAGGCAGAGCCCTTCTGAGCATCAGTTTCTTCATGTGAAGAATGGGCCAAACATCTTCCCACACAGCTGTGAGGGGCAGCAGCAGGGTGCCACCTGCTCAGTGGCAGACACCTCCCCCCATCCGGGAGCAGGGGTGGTGGCCCAGACCTCCTGAGGAGACCTTTCTCAGAGGCAGAGAGATAGAGTTCTGGTTTCAGATGTGCCCAGACTAGAAGGGACGACATAGAAGGGATGAAACAATTGTTAGCTTTGTACCTAAACATCTGAAGCAATTTCTGGGGTGTCTGAGGGCACAGGCCAGTGATGGACATTAGTAATGTCCTGTCTGAGGGGCAGGGCTTCCTCAGTGAAGGGGAGGCTCCAGACAGCAGCAGAAAGGGCTGTGATGGGCAGCACTGAGGCTGTGAGTGGGGGGGTCAGAGGGAAGGCCCCCCAGTTCCACGCCAGCCCAATGCAGCCTCCTCTGGGACATCTGCTGGGAGGAGTAGTTAGCAGCAGTGAACTGATGTCCCCAACCTAGGGAGCACGGTGCCCCCTGTCCCTGCCTTCTGGTCCCCTTCTCCACACTCCTTCCCATGAGTGCTAGGCATCCCTCTCTTCTCTAAGGCGGGATTGGGCCGGGCCAGGACCAGCTGCTCAGGGCCAACTCCCTTCTGCTCCCTGACCTGTGGCCTGCTGGGGGCCGATGGGGGGGGGGCGGAGGGGCGGGGGGCGGGGAGGGGAGCGGCACCCTGGAGAGGCAGAGAGGCAGGAAGCCTTGCTTTCCCGGATGTGGCCATGGGCCACAGGCCAGGCTTTGGCTCAGAGTTGCACCCATTGTCACTGGAACCTTCGGTTGTCTTGGCCCCTGAGCCCTGGGAGCCACAAGTCTCCTACACGCCCTCCCCGGTGCCTCAAACACCTCGGGGCTGACTGTGCAGGGCTGGCTCACGAGTGGGGAAGGCAGAGGGCACATCCAAAGGGGAAGGGGCTTATGCAACCAGGTGCTTTGTTTCTAACAGCTTTACTGGGTGCATTTTACATCGCACGAAATTCTCCTGTCTCAGTGATTGCTAGCAGTGCTGCTGAGTGGGGGAACCATCACTGTAAACCCGATGAGAACATTTCTATCCCTTCCTCATGACCGTCCATCCTCATTCCCACCCCGGCATCAGGCGGCCACTAGCCTACTTTCTGTTTCTATACATTTGCCTTTTATGGATGGTTCATACGAGTGGCATCATACAATAGGTGGTCTCCTGTGTCTGGAACCTTCCACATAGCATAAACCAGGCACATTGATATTGTACCCATCAGTTACTCCTTTTTTGTTTTTGTTTTTAAATATATTTTATTGATTTTTTTACAGAGAGAAGGGGAGAGGGATAGAGTTAGAAACATCGATGAGAGAGAAACATCGATCAGCTGCCTCCTGCACACTCCCTACTGGGGATGTGCCCGCAACCAGGGTACATGCCCCTGACTGGAATTGAACCTGGGACCCTTCAGTCCGCAGGCCGACGCTCTGTCCACTGAGCCAAACCGGTTCAGACTCAGTCATTCCTTTTTATTGCCAATTCCATACTATGGATGTGGACGTCCAGGTTGTTTTCACTTTTTGGCTCTTCTGAATAATGCTGCTTTGAATATTCATGCAGGAGTCTTTATGTGGACATCTGTTTTCATTTCTTTGGGGAATGTATTGGGCTAACGCTCTAGCCAACTGAGCTACCTGGCCAGGGACCTGGGTGGCTTGTAAGAGCTGTGAGCAAACCTGGTGCAGCCTTCTCCCCAGTTGCATAGATGGTAGCCACCAAGGCAGGCTGGCAGGAGAAGCAGCCTCAATGGGGGCACCCCGACCCATTTGGTCCACCATTTACTGCAGCTACTGCCAAGGAGTCAGGTGGCTTGTCCTTAGCTCCCTGGGCATCCCCTGGGGAGATGCTTATAGACACAACACTCTAGAGCAGTGGTTCTCAACCTTCTGGCCCTTTAAATACAGTTCCTCATGTTGTGACCCCCAACCACAAAATTATTTTCGTTGCTACTTCATAACTGTAATGTTGCTACTGTTATGAATCGTAATGTAAATATCTGATATGCAGGATGGTCTTAGGCGACCCCTGTGAAAGGTTGAGAACCGCTGCTCTAGAGGGACCTGGATTCTAGGCTGGACTTGGCCGCTGCTGAGCAGCCAGCCACTCAGCCTCCTCAAGAGCCGGTTTCCACACGAGGAGCAGGAATCCCTGCCTGCCCACCTCACAAGTGCAGGTGGGACCAGGCAGGTGGGAGAACCCCATCCACGGACGCAAGGGTTCATCATCACTTTTCTAGGGTGGGAAACGCGTCAGTCACAGGAAGGAAAGAACCCAGAGCTTCTGAAGGTCTCCTTGAGTTCACCGAGCATCAGCCCTCTCTCTGGCCAGGACAGCGCGCTTACTAGGCCAGGGAGATGCCTCCACCGGAGGTGAGAGGCCTGCCTTAGAGGCAGAGTGGAGAGGGAAGGGGCAGAGCAGGAGAGATGGCAGAGTCTGGAAAAGTCCGTCGGAGGGTAAGGCAGTCTCTTCCATGGGCAGTGGCTGAACCTTTACTCCTTGGCCTTTCTCCCAGGACTGTGTCTGGCCGCCCCTAGGAAGAGCGTTCGATGGTGCACCATCTCACCAGCCGAGACATCAAAATGCTTTGCATTCCAGCGGAATCTGAGAAGAGTGCGTGGGCCCTCCATCTCCTGCATAAGGAAAACTTCCTACACGGAGTGTATCCGGGCCATCGCGGTAAGTCCGGGCCATATGCTGGGTAAGACCAAATTAATGGAAGGGAAGGGGAGGAGAGGGGAGGGGAGGGCAGGCGAGGGGAGGGAAAAGCATGGGATAAAATGAGAAACTGTGCTCTCCCCTCCTCCCTCTGCTTTTCTTCCTGGGCGCTTGTCAGTGGGGCGTGGGCCTCTCTCATAGGACACGACACTATTTTGAATGCAGAGATCCTCATTCTAAAGTGGAGAGACCATGTGTGTGGGGAACCTGGGATCTCAGCATAAATTGTTTCTGTGTCTCTTTTTTTAATTAAAATGTATAAAGCACTGTGAGGGGTGTGCTCACCAGAGTTATGCAGGGTGCGGCAAACGTAGGTTTACAGTTGTCATATGGAACAGAATCCAATAGTTAATAAATAACAACACAAGAATAAACTCTGTGTCTCATGACTCACAACTGTAAACCTACGTTTGCCCCACCCTGTACAGGTGGGTGGGCACCTGAGAAAGAGGCAGCGTGCCAGCCTCAAGGGTTAAAGCAGTTGGGTTGGTGCCCATTTGTCCCAAAAGAGGGCCTCTCGGCTCATGCCACCTGGCCCTTCAGAAGATCCTTCCAGCCCCAGAACCTTTTGGCCGCTTTGCTTTCAGGAAAACAAGGCGGATGCTGTGACCCTGGACGGCGGGCTGGTGTATGAGGCCGGCCTGGAACCCTACAAGCTGCGGCCTGTAGCAGCCGAGGTCTATGGGACGGAAGAGAGTGAGTTCCCCCTGGAACCCAGAACTGGGGTGGCCGTGGCCTTGGCCCTGGGCTCTGTGGAGTCAGAGTGGATGAGTGACCTAGGTGGGGCCTTGGGCAGCATCACACTTGAAGGCACAGAGTCCCCGGGTGCTTGGGGCCAGAGGTGACCCATTACGGGAGGACACCGGTTGCTTCTTGGGGGTCAGGACAGGCTTTGGGTAGCTCTGCACCCAGAGAAACTGCAGCTCCAGGCCCCTCCCACCAGGGGCTCCTCTCCCTTGGGACCTGGCCATGAGCATTCCATTCTCCCTGGCCCTTCGCAGAGCCCCAGACCCACTATTATGCTGTGGCCGTAGCGAAGAAGGGCAGCAACTTCCAGCTGAACCAGATGGGAGGCGTGAAGTCCTGCCACACCGGCCTGAACAGGTCCGCCGGCTGGAACATCCCCATGGGCGTGCTTCGTCCGTTCCTGAACTGGGAAGGCCCCCCCACGCCCCTTCAGGAAGGTGAGGTGGCTGGGGGCTGGGGGTGATCGCAGGCAGGGAGGGGTCTCTACACACACACAGCCACTTTGGGACCACACGGGTGAGTGTGCAGGTGACTCCAAGGTTAACCTGGCGGGCTCCCTGCCCCAGCTGCCCTGGGGAACTGGTGTCTGAACTCAGAACCTCACAACAGAGGCGACAGGTCCGCAGGGGTGGAGGGAGGGGCTGCCCATAAGGAGCACACGGGAGGGGAGGCTGGCTGTGGCCAGGGCTGCCTCCCACACTGGTCCGTTTCTCTGTGTCCACAGCCGTGGCCAACTTCTTCTCGGCCAGCTGTGTGCCCTGTGCGGACGGGACTCAGTACCCCAACCTGTGTCGCCTGTGCGCGGGGACAGGGCAGAACAAATGTGCCTGCTCCTCCGAGGAGCCCTACTTTGGCTACTCCGGTGCCTTCAAGTGAGTGAGACTCTCTTCTCCCCAGTGGCCCTAGAGCCACAGGTCCTCAGGCCAGGAGGCCTTTTCTGTGGCCCCAGGTAGAGCTCAGCCTGCCATGGGGACCGGAGAGGGGGTGCAGTGCAGACAGAGAAATGGTGTACAAGGAGGGTGCTGACTTTGCCCAGCGCATGCTCCCCTCACCCCTACTCCAGCCGGGGAGCAAACAGTCCCTCAGCAGTGGCTGCCTGGTCTCTCCAGAGAACCGTGAATCTGGCTTTGACCTTGTGTCGTCCTGGGTTCCATCTGCTGACTTCTGTCCTCTCCCACGGATGGATGGACGGGCTGAAGGAGTGTTATCATGAGACAGCAGCCAGTCCCAGGCTCCCTGCTGAGCAGGATGGCGGGCTGTCCGGGCTGATGTTAGTCTATCCTACCTGAGCCCCACCCTCCTGCATCCCCCGCAAAGCTTGGAGACAGCGAGCCCTGCCCAATGGGCTCCCTGTGCCTTCCTGCCCCCATGCTGAGGCTGACACTGACAGCCCCCCCGCCCTCCCCCAGCCTCTGGGACTCAGGCAGTTTTGCAGAGGGAGGCCTCCCTGCCTCTGTACTGGCCGGGGCTCACTTGCCCACTCAGTCTTGGAGAAAGAACCACATGGCCAAGGATACTGAGACTTTGTCCTCTGGTGTACAGGCTTCAAACTTCTCTTTTATGGAGAAAGACAAGGTTCTGCCCTCTCGGTTCTTTTTTTTTTTTTTTAAATATTTTATTAATTTTTCACAGAGAGGAAGGGAGAGCTATAGAGAGCCAGAAACATCGATGAGAGAGAAACACCGATCAGCTGCCTCCTGCACATCCCCCACTGGGGATGTGCCCGCAACCCAGGCACATGCCCTTGACCGGAATCGAACCCGGGACTCTTCAGTCCGCAGGCCGACGCTCTATCCACTGAGCCAAACCGGCTTCGGCTGCCCTCTCGGTTCTTAAGGCAAACAGTGGGGGCCTCTGGCCAGTACCTGAGTCCTTCCTCCTCAGATTCTACCTGGAGGGGGCCCCTGCTGCCTTCTCAGTCGGGGTGTCCCACAACCCCCGAGCCCTGCCCTCCAAGGAGCAGCACCCATGAAGAAAGCCCTGTTTTAGGGGCACGAGGAAGAAGCCGCTCTGGGCTGACCCTCCCGTGCCTTCTCATTTCACAGGTGTCTGAAAGATGGGGCTGGAGACGTGGCTTTTGTCAAGGACAGTACACTGTTCGGTAAGAGCAGAGAGAGGAGCTGCGGTGCTGCCTCCTTTTCTTTTATCTCATCACTAGAGGCCCAGTGCATGAAATTTGTGCATGGGCAGGGTCCCTAGGCCTGACCTGCCTCCTGTGCCACCCCCCCACCCCCTTCCTTTCCTCACTCCCTCAGTGCCCCACTGCTGCTGGTCGCCTGCCATGTTCCGTGTCGCCCCCTGGGGGTCAGCGCACATCATAGCTAGCAATTGAACTCCTGGTCTCCCGGTTGAACTCCCGAGGGGACACTTTGCATATTAGCCTTTTATATATATAGATAATTCTAAACACTAAGCTAATTAGATTCCTCAATTCCTGGCACACTGTTTTTAAAAAAAATATATATATATTGATTTCAGAGAGGAAGGGAGAGGGAGAGAGAAAGAGAAACATCAATGATGGGAGAGAATCATTGACCGGCTGCCTCCTGCATACCCCACACTGGGGATTGAGTCCGCAATCTGGGCATGTGCCCTGACCTGGAATTGACTGTGACCTCCTGGTTCATAGGTCCACGCTCAACCACTGAGCCACATTGGCTGGGCTCATGGCACACTCTTATTAAGGTTCCCCACAGGGCACAGCTCTTATTTTATGTAATTTCATAGTTTATACAATCAGTTTTCTTTAGATCAGTGTCTACTGCCTTTCTCTTCCCCTCACACACTCCATGCCAAGGAGCTTGATACGTGCCCTCCCAGATGTACGTGGTCTTGTAAATGTCCAGGGCCCGTTTGGGTTCCTGGGTCCTAAGCTCACAGACGTTTTATTGAGCACAAGAACCCTCATTACTGAGCACTAGAAGTCATGCTGCTGCCAAGGTTTCCCATCTAGCACTTTGGTCTAGACATTTCTCTATGCTGTTGTACAAATGCCTAGTTTAGTGGTTCTAACTGCTGGTGGATGCTCCATGGAACCCGTCCACCAGGGTTTCTTATCTATCACCTTAGTGATGGCCTGGTTCATCCTGTCCTTCCCTTTACCACAGAGAGCTCCGCGACTCATGCCTTTATGTGTGTCCTCTTACTGTCTTGTTAGAGGGGCGGGGGGTGGGGAGGGAGGTGCAGGGGGGCGGCCCAGGTAGGATAGACTAACATCAGTTAGAGAGTGCCCTGAGAGAGCACACACTGAAGCACAGTAGCTGGGTATGCACAAATGACACATTGTACCCAGAAACACTGGGGACAGACCCATGACATTCTCTCCAAGATCTCCTGAGATAGACACACTACACTTACTCAGGACCTCCAGAGACAGTCCCACCACACTCACCCAGGACCTTAAGACACAGGCCCATCACACTCATAAGGATCTCCAGACACAGGCCCACCACACTCACTCAGGACCTCCAGACACAGGCCTGCCACACTCACCCAGGACCTACAGATATAGGCCCGTCACACTCACCCAGGACCTCTAGACACAGGCCCATCACACTCACCCAGGACCTCCAGAGACAGGCCTGTCACACTCACCCAGGACCTACAGATATAGGCCCGTCACACTCATCAGGACCTCTAGACACAGGCCCATCACACTCACCCAGGACCTCCAGAGACAGGCCTGTCACACTCACCCAGGACCTACAGATATAGGCCCGTCACACTCACCCAGGACCTCTAGACACAGGCCCATCACACTCATCAGGACCTCCAGAGACAGGCCCATCACACTCATCAGGACCTCCAGAGACAGGCCCACCACATTCCATCCATTTTTATTCTTTCTAGGGATGTGGGTAAGGCAGCACCCCCTGGCTGGTCCCTTGGTTTGTCTCCATCACATGACCCTTTTCTAGGTGGGGTTGCCATGGAAACAGATGATGTCTGGCTCAGCTTCCTTGGTTCACCAGCACCAGCACAGCCCATATGATCCACTCAGAGCATCACTGGGCCGGGCCCTGAGGCTCGCTGGGCACTGTCTTTACCTTTCTGAGTGTTCTAGACTCTAGAATCTAGAGCAATCCACTGTCTTTCT
The DNA here is from genome assembly GCF_964212035.1 of Myotis nattereri. Lineage (NCBI taxonomy): Eukaryota > Metazoa > Chordata > Mammalia > Chiroptera > Vespertilionidae > Myotis > Myotis nattereri. The sequence continues at coordinate 51,956,230 of NC_138089.1, forward strand.
TTCAGAACCCCCAATTTTGTCAACTGTGTAAAATATCTCTTCCAGCTCAAATTCCATGAGGGGAGAGGAATCGGGGCTCATGATTCTGCCTGGAGTAGGCTCCTCTGGGTCCTCCAACCCCCTCCTCTCCTCTTTTCCCCAGAGAACCTGCCAGACAAGACTGAGAGAGACCAGTATGAGCTGCTCTGCCTAGACAATACTCGGAAGTCAGTGGATGACTTCAAGGAGTGCCACCTGGCCCAGGTTCCTTCTCATGCTGTTGTGGCCCGAAGTGGGGATGGCAAGGAGGACTTGATCTGGAGGCTTCTCAACAAGGCACAGGTATCCACACTCCTGCTGGGATTTGATGCCAGAGGTTCCTTCCTCCCCTAACTTCCTCCCCTTCTAGAAGCCCCTCTGTATCCTCACTGGCCAGGAGTGTCCAGTGGGCTGCTTGCCTAGGCTGCCCTCTGGACAGCAGCAGGTATGAAGCCCCTCCAGCATTACTGACTAACAGTGTCTCATGGGCTGGGACAAAGCTGGGAGGACAATGCAACATTCTCAGGACCCCAAGGTGCTTGGACCCCAGCAACACCCTAAAGAATAAGCCGTGACTGAGCTACGTCACAGAAATGGCCTGAGCCCCTTACAGGAGGAAGGCAACCAAGCTTCCTGCTCTCAGAATCACCCCTAAGTTCCAGATACTCTTTTTCACCGTAGTGGTTTTGTTTCTTTCTTATTTACTGCGACATCAGCAATTCTATGTTGTCCTTAACTAGGAGAAGTTTGGAAAAGGCAAATCGTCGGCATTCCAGCTCTTCAGCTCCCCGCGTGGGCAGAAGGACCTGCTGTTCAAAGATAATGCGCTCGGGTTTTTGAGGATTCCCTCGAAGATAGACGCTGGCCTGTACCTCGGTTCCAACTATGTCACTGCCCTCAAGGGCTTGAAGGAAAGTGAGTGAGGGCTGGCTGGTGCGGGTGGGGAGCCACAGCTGAGTCCCTGGGGAGAGCACCTCACACCCCCTGGAGCGCAGGCGGCGGGGCCCTGTCCTAGAGCGGTCATTGCCCCATGTCCCAGCCACTGGAGGTCTCCGCCGTGGTAGGTTTGATGCAGGTGCGAGTGTCTCTGCCAACCAAGTGCGAGCGTTTCAATGTGTGGGAGTGACTCCGAGAGAACGTGTCAGCCCGTGATTAATGCTGCCACATGACCCTGTGCACGTCAGCCTCCCCAGCCCTGACAGAAAAGTCAGTCTGCCTCCTATGGGGTGAGCAAACTGCACACGGGCCAAGAGAGCCGGGGCCCCCCTGGGGTGAAGCCGGAGGCCTGGTGCACACTGCCCTGTGCCTGGGCTCTAGGCCTGGCTGGGGAGACCACAGTGGGCCCGCTCAGTCGTGGTTCTTCCCCCACGGGGGGGCTTGGCGTGGAGTGTGGGTGAACCCAGAGATGACTGCCAGCCTTAGGCGAGGTCAGAGCTGGTTCAGGGTCCCCTAGGTCATCTCTGGGGAGCTGTCTCTGAGTTCTGGAGCTTTTATCCTATGGGACTGAGATATTAGGCAAGTCGTTACACTAAGGAGTGAAGGGTGGATTAGAAGCCAGGAGAGGAATGGGACCGAGAAACAAGGTGAGGAGGAAACCGCCCCGGGAAGGGGCTGGGCGCTGACAGTGGAAGGGGCGAGGCAGATGCCCGGAGACTCTTCCATCTGGAAGTAGGATTGGGCCGCACCCACGGGAAGGCCAAGCAGGAAGGGTGCTCAGAGTGGAGCCCGGGCTCCAGGGAGGTTGGCAGCGTGGGGTGTCCTTGGCCAGGCTCAGGGCCCCTGTTGATGCTGTGTCCCTCCGGGCAGCGTCCGCGGAGGTGGAGGCGCGGCGCGCACGGGTCGTGTGGTGTGCGGTGGGCCCCGAGGAGCAGCGCAAGTGCCAGCAGTGGAGCAGCCAGAGCAATGGGACAGTGGCCTGTGCCACCGCTGCCACCACCGAGGACTGCATCGCCCTGGTCCTGGTAAGGCTGCTGCTGCGGGAGCCTGTGTGGCCTGCGGGTGGGGCAGCGGGCTCCGGAGGACTCCCCAGGTCGTGGGCATCTGCTTAGAAGTGACTGGGCGCTAAGAGGCACTATGGTGAGGGTAGGCAGGGGGGACCCGGGGCGGGGGTCTCCTCTGGCCCAGCACACAGAGTGCAAACAGGCACAGCTTTCTGTCAGAAAACTGTATTTTGTGGGGTTGCCACTCTTCCGATGATAAGAACAACGCACGATCATTGCAGGTAGTTTGGAAAAGATAGAAAGATGTGATGTAAAATAATTAAAGAGAAACCAGCTGTGACTCACACAGAGAGACACCACCGCTAAAGTTGGGGTACTTTCCCACCCAGGACTTCCGGGGCCCCAATGTCTGGGCTGGCCACAGCACCGGCTCATACCTGTCAGTTGCTACTTGCATCCTGTTCACTTAATGGTATATCCCAGCCACGTCACGTGAATATATAGTCTTTGAAAACACTTCTGAAAGAAATGACTTCAGGGTATCTCTTATGGGGATGTGGCTTGGTCGTGACCCTATTCCTCTTTGTCCCCTTATTTTGTTGTTACAATAACCCCGTGATGCCTTTCCTTGAATAGAAATCTTCATACACGTCTCCAGTTACTTTTTTTTTAATTTTTAAAAATATATTGATTTTTTACAGAGAGGAAGGGAGAGGGATAGAGAGTTAGAAACATCGATGAGAGAGAAACATCGATCAGCTGCCTCCTGCACACTCCCTACTGGGGATGTGCCTGTAACCAAGGTACATGCCCTTGACTGGAATCAAACCTGGGATCCTTGAGTCCGCAGGCTGACGCTCTATTCACTGAGCCAAACCGGTTAGGGCTCCAGTTACTTTTAATATTGTCGCAAGAAAATTAATACTGGGCCAAAGAGGGCGCGTGGGACCCTGATGACTCCCTGCTCCCGTGCACATTCCTCTTGCCGGGAGCCAGTGTAATTAGGAATCGCAGCTCATTTGTCCATCAACTTCGGTGTAGCCCTTGGAGTGTAGTCAGCTGGTCCCATCTGTCTCCTGAGGGAGTGAGGCTGTGCAGGAGGGTGTCCCAAGGGCACTCCAGGGCACAGAGGGCTTGTTCAGGGGACAGAGGGCGAGTGCGGCCTGTGCAGGCTCTTTCCAGTGGAAGTGATAGCAGGAAAGGCCGGTGGCTGGCTGAGGATTAGCAGCGCTTACGGCGTGCCCTTTGGTGCTCGGTTCAAACACTCCCGCCTCTTTCTGCTGCTTTCCTGGGACAGCTGCCATCAAGCCGTTCTCTCTGAGAGCGGTCCAGCCAGGCGGGACACGAGTGGCCTCGCCCTGATGCCGCAGAGTTGCTTGTCTTTGCAGAAAGGAGAAGCTGACGCCATGAGCTTGGACGGAGGATTCATCTACATCGCGGGCAAATGCGGTTTGGTGCCTGTGCTGGCAGAGAGCCAAAGTAAGTGTGCGTGTAGGGGTATCCTCTCTGGTTTATTCCCCTGGGCCATGGGCTGGGGGGTGGAGGAGTCACCCCTCTGTGGGTCCAGGCGGAGGCACTGAGAAGGATGGATACGTTCAAACAGGAGAATCAGGGGAAGAGTGAACACAAGGACTGTGTTCTCCACAGAGCCAAGGTTCCTCTTCGTAATTCAAAAAATTACAATGTGGCCCAGTAATTCCCCTGTGGGGTCAAAAGGTGCCCAAGTATAAGTTGAGTGTCGACCTATGAACCAGGAGGTCATGGTTCAATTCCCTGTCAGGGCATATGCCTGGGTTTTGGGCTGGATCCCCAGTAAGGGGGGTGCGGGAGGCAGCCAATCCATGATTCTCTCATCATTAATGTTTTTTTCTCTCTCTCCCTCTCCCTTCCTCTCTGAAATCTATTAAAAAATTAGTTTAATGTATTTTAATAGCAAACTTACAGGAACATCACAGAAAAGAGGCAACATTAAAAGCACGTACTTGCATGTAGGGCAATCAGTCAGAAAGTATAGTGAATGGATGGGATCTACTGCGTGATTCCGTTAGTTGCCATCAGTAAGAAATGAACTTGTTTTTTAAAAAAATCCAAATGCTGGCATTGTCCAGAAAAATTTAACAGGCTTATTTATATTGTTATAAAGTTGAACTGCTGAAACTTGTTTACTGAAGCATTTTTACATGCATTAATGCTTTATGTCCCCACTTTATATTTAAGAAATTTGCACATAAATGAAAATAGAAAAACTGCAATACCTAATTTCTGTCCCCTGTTTTCCACTTGCAGTATTTTACTTAGGTACCTTTTGACCCCATAGGGGAATGGCAGAGAATGTAACATTCAGAACTACCAATAACAGGAAAAAGAGAAAAATTTTTTAAAGAATGAAATGTGTTTTTTATCATAGCATATTCTTTTGTTTTGTTTTGTTTTGTTTTGTTAATCCTCACCCAAGGATATTTTTCCATTTACTTTTAGAGAGAATGGAAGGGAGAGAGAGAGACAGAGAGAAACATCAGTGTGAGAAAGACACATCGATTGGTTGTCTCCTATACCCTCCATGGCTAGGGAACCTGCAACCAAGTTATGTGCCCTTGACTGGAATCGAACCCGGGACCCTTTAGTCTGCTCCTATCCTCTTCGTATGTGGTGTGCTAGGGTGGATGTCTTTTGGCACATGGATAGCACACAGGTTGGTGTCTTCAAAAAGCCCAATCAGGTAGACCTCATGCCTCCTGCAGAGCACCAACAGCTGCACACTGGGAGCACAGATCTGGTTTGAAGTCCGGAGCAATTTCTTCTGATAACGTCCCATCGCACTCAGTGCTGGGGGACCAGGCCTGTAACGATGCAGTTTCTTCACCACACCAGTAGAGGGCGCACTCTCACCAGCAGCTTTGGTAGCCAGTTGCTTCCTAGGTGCTTTACCACCAGTGGATTTGCAGGCATCTGCTTTTTATGAGCTGTGGTATAGAGACCTCTTCACTTACCCCTTCTCCTTCGGCTGGAGCTGTCACTGGCCTTAGAGAGCAACATTTTTGGAAATATTTCAGGAAAGTATAATATGCATACAGAAAAGTGCACATAAGGGTACAACTCCATGGCATTTCACACTGGTGCATCCCCCGGCGCTAGTGCCCAGATCAAGACCCAGCAAGTTTCACAAGCCCCTGTGTGCCCTCCTGTCACCAGCCCCCTTACTCCGGCAAGGGTATCGACTCCTGACCTCCCAGGGCACAGATCAGTTCTGTTTATTTTTGAATTTCATGTAAAAGGAGCTGCACAGCGCATGCTCTTTTATCACTTGCTCAGTGTTATACTTGTGCTGTCCCTCCCTGTGGTGCGTGGTGTAGACTATTCAGTCTTGCATGTAGTCTATTGTGTGGCTCTACCGCTGTCATTTATCCACCTGGGCCATTCCCAGGGGGTGGCGCCTGTGAATAGCGCTGCTTGGGAACATCCGGGTCTGTGTCTGTGGTGAACACATGGGAGCAGCTCTGCTGCCTGGAGCCACTGGGACAGTCTTCAAATTCGAGTCTGCACTGTTGAGATTTAAAAGTTTGCAACTTCTCAATAAATCGGAGCGTTTCGTGATGTTTTTTGCTTGTCTTTCTTCTTTCAGAATCCGAAGAGAGCGGCAACTCGGATTGTGTGAATAGACCTGTGGAAGGTGAGTTGGAATCGGTCATTTTCAGGGTCAAGGGTAAGTTCTTGTTGCTGGAGGAAGGGGTGGCAGGAACTTTAAAAAACTCGCAGAAAGAAACGCAGCCAAAGTTCTTGTGAAGATGCAAGTAATTCGTAGACAATTACAACGGATGTTAGATTGACCTTTGCACTTGGCAGAGACCTTGCAGAGTTTCTCATTGCGTCCTGGCCACGTGGGAGGCGAGGTGTTCCATCTCCATCTCCTATGGATGAGGAACAGTGGCTCAGAGAGTCTCCTGATCTCACGCACAGGCCTAGACATTGATGCTGTGGCAGCTCCCGTCCCTTGTGCTAATGCCCTGCTCTGCACACCAGCCCCACCTGCCCGCCCAGAGCTGGTGCTGGCTCAGCTTCGGAGGAGCTGTGCGCTGCCCACAGTGGGAGTCTGTCAGGTGCACCCTGGCAGGAGGAGGACTGGCAGCGCAGGACTCAGCACCGGGCGGTCCAGACAGCACTTAGCCTGGTGGTCGCCATCGCTCTGGCCCAGTGCATAGTGCAGTTGGTAATTTATGCACCATTGGGGTCACGCTAGACGTTCAGTGTTTGTTGCTTTAGTAGCTCACATTTAAAGGTGAGTTTCTGTTTATAACTCAGGGACAGGGTGTGGCTGGTCAAGGATGTCCCCAGCAATCACGGAAAGAATCAGCTTTTCTTACTATCTCATTTCATAGCCCCAAGGACAGCAGCGTAAGCCTTTGTGGTCCACCTAACAATGCGGTACCTGCGGGGGAGGGGGAGGAAGCATTGCTGATGGTGCTTCTTGACCAGCTTCGGTCTGAGGTGCAGACAGCTGCACCAGCGTCCATCTGCCAGGCCCCTGAAGATGAAGACTTGCTCTTCTGTCATCCAAGGGTATCGAGCCGTGGCGGTTGTCAAGAAATCAAATGCTGGCTTCACCTGGAATTCTCTGAAAGGCAAGAAGTCCTGCCACACCGCCGTGGGCAGGACTGCAGGCTGGAACATCCCCATGGGTCTGCTCTTCAACCAGACAGGCTCCTGCAAATTTGGTAAGGAGTCCGGAGGGAGGAGGGCGGGCCACCCTGGGGTGGGTGTGGAAGGTTCCACAGGAATCTCAGGGAAGGAGGGGGTGGGGATTGGCAGGCCCACAGCCTGTATGGGTGTCAGCAAGTTTTCCGCATGGCTGCCCCGCAGTCCGGATGCATTGAATGGTTCTCTGCATACCTTCCCTGCCCACCCCACTCCGAGGTAACTCAATGGACTCTCAGTCCGTTTCTCTGCACATGGCCAAGTTCATCAGTGCAGTCCCCAGCTCAAGGCTTGGCCAGGGGACCCTCTGTGGGTCCCATCATAGACTCCTCCCCAGCCCCAGACGGATTTCCTGCCAATGCCTGCAGTCCGAAGCCTTTCCTGATTTCCGGTGGGCCCTGGATTGGTGGTGACACGTCACTGCTTGTGACAGTGGCTGTGTTCTCTCTGTCCCAGGCACTAGAATGAGCCTGACCCAGGCTGCATCCCCTGATGGGTGAAGGCGTGGGCGTGAAGTCGGGTAGGAAGAGCTGACTTCCCATGTGCCTTCCCCACAGATGAATTCTTCAGTCAGAGCTGTGCCCCCGGGTCCGACCCGAACTCCAACCTCTGCGCGCTGTGTATTGGCAACGAAGCACGCCAGAACAAGTGTGCCCCCAATAGCAATGAGAGATACTACGGCTACACTGGGGCTTTCCGGTGAGTGCCCCCCGGAGAGGGCCTGTGCCTCCAGCATCTTGGCACTGCGTTCTAAGGGGCCACATGTGGCCTGTCAGAGCAGAGCCAGGGGCTACCTTGGGGGTCTGCTGATGGGCTGTTCCCCCCACACTCACCGCCCCGGAAGTGGGGGCTGGCACTGGGCAGTCTGACCTCAGCTCTGCTGGGCTCCTACTTGTGGCCTGGAGCCAAAGTCAACCTCAGGGCCCTCACTGGCCTCATCCTCAAAGTCAAATGGATAGAGCCCGTGGGACCTTAAGTCCTATCTACAGTTCGAATTTATGGGGAAGAATCATTTTTCACAGCCACCACTCTCTCCCCCACGGTAGATCCTCATGCTTCCCATTTCACTTTTCTCTTTGATTTTGGCCTGAGAGATGGCAAAGAGAAAAAGCAGCATTGCAGGGCTATTCTCCACTAGTTAAGTGGAAAATAACAAAAACAAAAACAAAAAGTTTTCAGAATGACAATCGCTTAGTTATTTACAGTAATGATCCACAACCCACCTTTTGTAATCCCATTCGTGAGGATTCTCAGTGGCACTTACTACATTAGGGGTTTGGAGGGCCCAGTCCCTCTCTCCATTCTCCAATAATATATTTCACCAGCAGGTGGCATCATGCATCTGCAAGCAACATGGGTCAAAGGGTGGTATCAGAACTTTTTAGTATAAATTCAGTAGCCTTCTCTCCATGGATGGGAGGATATAAAAGTAGCTTTTACTATATTGTCTCCGTACCCCCGGGTGTGATTGCATCGGTCTCCATATCTCCTGACATTTCTCCAGATCTGTAGTGCTCTCTGGCTGCTTGTCCGTATTTAAAGAGAGAAGCACCAGAGCTGACTGTTATCTCTGCATCAGCTGCCACATCTTGGCGAGTATGGGCCTCACTGTCGGGCAGTTGGTTTGTGTCATTTCACTGTGGGACATCTAAGTATCAGATCCCATAGGCATCTTCTTTGAGTTGATCAGATTTTCCTTGGGAGCCTGGGAGAGGTAAGCGGCTATGAATGAACCTTCCAAGATATAGTTTTCACTCCATTCCATGATTTCAGCATTGGGCCTCTGCCCTCAACTGGGTTTGGTTCTCTAGTCCATAGTGTTGCTCAGGTTCAATCTCCCTGTGAACAAACCTTCAGTCTGCTGCCAGGGCGAGGAGGAGCTGCACGGGCTAGGAGGGCGCCGACCCTGCACCTATGTCGGCTCTCTCCACTCTTGTTCTCAGTCCCTTTCAATGGTGTTTCTGGTTGTCAAGCCTTTCGGGAGTTCGCCATTCACATCAGCTCTTTTTCTGGGCTCCCCCCGCTTCCAACTTATGTTACAGCTGTTTATTGCTCTGCTGGGTCAATTACTACTCACCCACTTGCTCTCTAACTTCCAAATGCTGTCATTATCTTCTCTCTTTCTCTCCTTGTGCTCCTCTCTCCTGTCAGCTTAAAACTTAAAAAAAAATTTCATAAATATCATTTTATTGGGACTTTAGGAGGTGGGAAGCTACACATATGTGTTCAATCTTCTATTTTAAACCTAAAGTTCCTGGAAATATTTTGTCTTTATCTTTTCTATGTTTACTTCAATGTTTCGAAATGTATATTGCAAATATTTATGAAAACTCTGATAGTTTCTCTTCTCCGGCACTGAGTTTCTTTTCTGGACCATGTTAGGTGCCTGGCGGAGAATGCGGGAGACGTTGCGTTTGTGAAAGATGCCACTGTCCTGGAGAACACGAATGGTAAGCGGAGTTTCCCTTTCCCCTTCGGAGCAGAGTCTCTGGCATCACAGCGCCTCCTACTGGTCATATTTGCAGCTGGAAGATGTACAGGTTTCCAGACTTAAGTTAACTTGGAAATTTTTTACTTTGGTAATGTCTATAGGTGTCACATTGATTTTTTAAAATATATTTTATTGATTTTTTTTACAGAGAGGAAGGGAGAGGGATAGAGAGTTAGAAACATCGATGAGAGAGAAACATCGATCAGCTGCCTCCTGCACACCCCCTACTAGGGATGTGCCTGAAACCAAGGTACACGCCCTTAACCGGAATTGAACCTGGGACCCTTGAGTCAGCAGGCTGACACTCTATCTACTGAGCCAAACCGGTTAGGGCATGTCACATTGATTTTAACCCCCCACACCTCTCTCTCTCTCTCTCTCTTTCTCTCTGTCACACACACACACACACACACACACACACACACACACACCAGCAATGCTCAGTAGCTAATGTCTCCTGGTTTTTTCTAGACATCCACAGAAACACACCATCTGCCTGTCCCAGCCTATGGGAGACTGAATGTGGATGATACTACAAAAAAAAAAAAAAATCAAACATATGCAAATGAAACTTCCCTTCATACAAGGAAGTAGGGATCTTCATTCAGCCCCATGTGAGTCACTGTCTGGAAACTCCTTGGGAGTAAATGGGGACAAAATCACAGGCAGATGCCAGAGGATAGTCTATCAGATGACGTTGAATAATCACTCTCCTGATCTCTAGATGAAAAGCGTAATGACCAAATTTGAGACTCCAGAGTGCACCCCTCTACTCAGTCCCACTCAGCTTCCCCACCCCTCCTGCTCAGCAGGTGCCTTCCCATTTCGTCCCCTGAGAAAGAACAGGCCCAGCTTTCTGCCCCCCTCCTTCAAAGACATCAACAGTCACAGCCGCTCCTTCCTCCTCACATCGCTTGGGAGAGGGGTCAAGGCCAGACATGTAAACTTAGAATGACCCAATATCAAATGGACAAAGACAAGAGAATGGATGGAGTGTTTTCTTGAGGGGGGATGGCAGGAGAGTAGCAGAGGCCTGAACATGAACCCGCACTTGCATGCACACAGACATGCATACGATTCCATTTAGAATTTATGAACCATTCATCTAAGTGGTCTCCAGGGATCAGATGTCAGGTTTAATTTTAAACTTCTGTAGGATTTTACAACTGTATTTTATTGGGACTGACCAAATATATTTGAGAAACCCTTAGACATTCCTTCTTTTCTCAGGCTACACTAAGAGCATTTGAATATGAAAGGAAAGAGGAAACAATTTGTTCTTGAACATAAAGCAGCTATTCTTTTTCTGGAACTCACTGGGAAATATGGCACAGATAGAGGGTTTTCTTTTTAGAAACTAAAAAAATAAATAAATTAATTAATAGCTTTGTCTGGCCGGCATGGTTCCGTGGCTGAGTGTTGACCTATGAACCAGCAGATCATGGTTCAGTTCCCAGTCAGGGCACATGCCCGGTTGCAGGCTCGATTCCCAGTAGGGGACATGCAGGAGGCAGCCAATTGATGATTCTCTCTCATCATTTATGTTTCTATCTCTCTCTCCCTCCCCTTCCTTTCTGAAATCAATAAACAATAAACAATATTTAAAAACATTTAACAGCTTTATTGACATACAATTCACATACTATAAACCTACCCGTTCAGAGTGGACAGTTCAGTGGTCTCCAGTGCAGTCACTTCCCCTCTCTCTCTCTCAGAGCTGGCAGCACCCGTCCACGTTCTGTCTCCCTAGATTGGCCTATTCTGGACATTTCACATAAATTTTATCCTACAATATGTGGCCTTTTGTGACCGGCTACTTTCAAGGTTCATGCATGTACTGATGTGTATCAGTACTTCCCTCCTTGTCATGGCTGACTTCTATTTCATTGTATGGACACAGCATTAATATGTGTTTGACAACGCTTTCTTCTCTCCCCTTCACATCACCACAAGCCCAGTGGGTGCATTTCAAGAGGCCAGTGGATGGTGACACCCATCCAGAAGGCCCCTTGGACTGATGCCACCTTCTTCTTTCCCCAGGAAAGGGCACTGAGGATTGGGCTAAGGATTTGAGGCTGGAGGACTTTGAGCTCTTGTGCCTCAACGGCACCCGGAAGCCTGTGACTGAGGCTAAGAGCTGCTACCTGGCCAAGGCCCCAAATCATGCTGTGGTATCTCGGAGAGATAAGGTGGAGCACCTGGAGCAGGTGCTGCTTGACCAGCAGGTATGCACTACCAGGGCCCTCTGCCCTCTCTCGGTTGCATGGGCTCTGTCAGGTGGGGCAACTGCAGAGCTGGGTCAACCAGCCCATGCCAAGCCTTTCTCTCCAATCCCCCTGCCTGAAGCTGGTGAGAGTATTTGCTTCAGGCCACGAGGCTGCCCAGAGTCTCAGTGAGAACTGTCCTGGGATTTCTAGGACCGACCTAACTTCTGCCCTCAGTCTCCTGCCCCTGGCCTTGAGCTCACTGCCTGCCCGGCTCAGTCCCTTCTTTAGTTCTTCAGGCAAAGACGGTGGCTGAGCTTTCCTCCCACAACTAGGTAGAGTGGCTTACTCAACGCTCCCCAAATCTGGGCCAACTGAGCAATGTCTAGACAAGGCCACTACATTTGTCATCTCCATAAGCAGCTCCCCCAGAACTTCGGTAGCCTTGAGGCCGTCTCTGAGAGTGGTGTGAAGGAAATTCTACCACTTCCTTACAGTCTGCCATCTCTATTAGAACTCCTAGTTTCGTATTAAAACATCATGCCCAGCCGGTGTGGCTCAGTGGTTGAGTGTTGACCTATGAACCAGGAGGTCATGGTTTGATTCCAGGTCAGGGCCCATGGCCAGGTTGCAGGCTCGATCCCCAGTGGGAGGCGTGCAGAGGCAGCCAATCAATGATTCTCTCTTATTGTTGATGTTTCTATCTGCCTCTCCCTCTCCCTTTCTCTCTTAAAAAACACACCAAAAAAACCCCAAAACAAACAAACAAACAAAACACCCATCGCATCTCCAGGTGCACTTTAAAGATAGGGGCCCTGAAATGGCACCCATAGGCATAATAAGAGGCATTATGGAGCCCTCATGGTGGCGCCCGCACTGGTGCTGGTAAGAGGTCTGCTGTCGATGAGGTGCTCGGTATCTCAGCTCAGCCCTGTGGGAGGTCTGGGCGTGGAGGAGGAACTGTGGCCCAGGGAGGCCAAGTGCCCTGCCAAGGCAATGGCCTGTGGGGGGCCGATGATGTCCAGTGCAGACTGCCTCTCCGGGAGAGCTGGCCAGTTAGAAGGCTGCTGGGGACCGACATTTGGGGCAGATCCCCCAAACCCTCAGCTGTCACTTAGTCACAGATTAGGAAGGAAGGAGAGGTGGCAGGAGGTGAGATCTGAGAGGTCGAAGGCCTGGGAGCTGCCCTGGGTGGGTCTGCCACCTGGGGCCTGGGCAGCAGGAGGACGTGGGGCAGGGAACGAGTCCAGAACTGAGCTCCTTTTGGCCATGTTTGTCCCAGGGCTGATCCTGGCGGGAAGGGTGTCCTTGGTCTCCCTAATGCAGATACTCACCTGCTGTCCTCGGCTCCTCACGTGCTGTCTGCCCTTTGACACAGGCTAAGTTTGGAAGAAATGGACGTGACTGCCCAGGCACGTTTTGCTTGTTCCAGTCGGAAACCAAAAACCTTCTTTTCAATGACAACACTGAGTGTCTGGCCAACCTCCAAGGCAAAACGACGTATGAGAAATATTTGGGAGCGGAGTACGTCACGGCGGTTGGGAATCTGAGACAATGCTCCACCTCCCGTAAGTGGACTGTCAGTGGCATCTCCCAAAAACCACCATGGGGGAAGGTCAAGGTTGGCGGGCCAAGCAGGACCCTTGGAGGGAAGATGGGTATAAAAATGTTAAGGCAATGGAATGCCTCTATGCCTCAACAAGTTACAATCTCATTGACGAGGTGAAAGAAATGGAGACTAAAATAAAGCAGGAGATAATATGCTGAATTTTATCATTCTGATAGTGACGGCCATGCAGTTTTTAGAAACTGACCATTTTATTCAGTAAAATGAAATGTGTGTGTATGTATGTATATGTGTATGTATATAGACACATATGTATTGAGAAAGGGCAAATTCCGGTGTCTAGACAGTTACCCCAAATACCAACTATAGAGAATACAAATGCTCAAAATAGCATTTTAGCCAGAAATATGTACTGACAACAATTCAATTCTTTAAAAACATTAAGACGACACCGCAGAGCACTGTGAGGCTCCAGGCGATGATGCTGAGATTCTGTGGCCCCCAGTCATCCAGAGTCAGAGGCATCCGATGGGGGAGGGGTGGTGGTCCACGGGTGGGGTGTAGGACCAAGAATCTCCGTATTAGTGGCTCTCAACTCGGGAGATTTTGCCCTTGAAGGGACACTTGGCAATGCCTGGAGATATTTTTGATTCTCATAACTTAGAGGGCGCTGCTGGTACCTGTGGGTGGAAGCCAGGGATGCTACTAAAGAGCATAGAACAACCCTCACAACAGAAGTCCCGGCTGCTAATCGGGTGCCAAGGAGGAGAGCCCTGCTCTCGCTCAGCCGAGGTCTCGGGGAGCTGAACTGTGCTGCCCGTGTTTGTAGGCAACATTCAGAGAAACCCAGTGGGAGGGCCGTTCATGCGAGCAGCCAGCTCACGGTGGCATAGACTGCACCCCCCGAGGGCAGGGCCGGCCTGTCCAGGCTGAACCCTCGGCACTTAGCACGGTGGCTCATGTGTGAGTGAATGAGTGAATGAGCAGTGCACTCTATTGCACAATCTGCACACAGAGGATGCACGTTCCTGCAGCCAGGGAACCATCAATGTCGGTGAGAGACAAGCTGGGTGGGAGTCATGTCACTCAGTCCAGAGCAGGGAATGGCCCAGGCTGGGGAGGCCACCGCTGCCATGTGCTGCTGTGGGCCGTGGGGAAATGTGAGCAGAGCAAGCATGACTAACGGTGGTGGGAAAGGGCGGGAGAAAGCCTCTGTTTTAGTATCCTCCTTGATTGATGTCTTGATTACAAAAGAAATCAGTGTCTGAATCTCCTGTTTTTTTGTGCCCACAGCACTTCTGGAAGCCTGTGCCTTCCTGAGGAGGTAAAACCCAAGAAGATGGCCCAGTCCCACAGGGAGCCTTGGCCCTCGCTGGCACCCCCCCCCCCCCCCGCCCTCCCTACATCCCCAGGCCCCCCGGGGCCTCTTCTCCCTTCCCCCGGCAGTGTGCTAGTCACACCTGTTTCCACAATTCCCTGCTGTCATCCTCGCAAGAAATAAAACCAGAAATGCTGTTGATTTTCATTCCTTATTAAGCATCGTTCATCTTTTTTAGAATTTTATGCTGAAATCTTGTGTCTGACCCAACACCTGCCTGGTTGAACCTTTCCCCAGCCAACCTCTTCACACTGGGCTGAGCGGCCGCCTTCAGTGTCTTCAGTGGGGTGGGGGGGCCGCTCCTGCCTTCTCTCATCACCTCACTGTGCTTCTATTTTAACCTGTTCACTCTCCTGCCTGGTTCTGGAAAAGGACTCCCCTGTCCCCCAGCCCAGCCTAGGAGCCTTTCCATCTCCCCTCTGAGTGCTTCACTGTTTCTGATCCTGCTGACCATCCGCTCATTCTTTCTTTTTTAAAACATATTTTTATTGATTTCAGAGAGGAAGGGAGAGGGAGAGAGAGGTAGGAACATCAATGATGAGAGAGAATCATTGATTGGCTGCTTTCTGCACGCCCCCTACTGGGGATGAGCCCGAAACCTGGGCATGTGCTCTGCTGGGAACTGAACTGTGATCTCATGGTTCATAGGTCAACGATCAACTCTGAGCCACGCCGGCTGGGCCACCTGCTCCTTCTTGAAACCCTGTTCCCTCGGCTTCCATGCCTCCTATCTCACCTCCTTTTCTGCATTTTGGGGAGTCCTGCAAGTGTGTCCTCCATGATTTTCTTCTCCAGAGTTTTGTTTCTGACACACTGTCTTGATGCCACAGAAGGGAATTAGGGGAGAACCAAATGTTTGGGTTTTGGCTACAAATGCCCAGAGTTAGAGTCCCCTCACTGGGGGCGTGGGGTCCAGCGGGGCCCAGGGACCTGCTCCCTCAGGTTAGTCACCAGGTCAGCCACCCTCAGACAGGCGTCCAGGGCAGCGTTTGCATGGCGGGAGGCGGATGGAGAGAGCAAGGAAAGGGAGGTAGTGATCAGTACGGGGTAGCAGCTGGGAGGTGGTCGTGAGTCATCCTGGGGGAGGGGAGGCTGAGCCCATGGGATTTCAAGGAGGACCCTGAGCCTTAGGCAGCACAGGAGATGGATGCTGAGGGGTGTTATTTGAATTTTAAAGGAGAAGGTCAGAGGACATGGAGACTCTTGGGTAAGGCAGGGAGAGATGGAGAAGAAGGGCAAAGCGCATTTCTTCAGCTTCAGCTTCCCCGGGGCAGCAGTGAAAGTTTCCAGTCATTGCAGGGCCCAGCGTGTGGGCTTGGTCTTAGCAGGAGAAGGGTCGCTCTGAAAGGCTGCTGAGATCTATGTCATAGCCTGGGGACCGGGGGTGGGGCGTGGGGAGGGCGGTACTAGACACCACATCCACAGTGACAGCTCTCAGTCCAGTTCATGCTCCTGCGAAGGTTGGAGATGCGGGTGCAGAGCCCTCAAGCCACTCAGATGCTTCTTTCTCGGGCCCTCCCTGTCCAGGCCACGCAGTTCAAACCCCTGACCCCCCACCAGACCCTCGGCCCTGCAGTCTTTCCTTCTCACGCTGAACTGAATGCAGGCTGCGCTCTTGCATCTTCAACCCCAAGTTCCTTACCGACTTCAAGGGGAGCTCGTGCCTGCATTCCACGCAGTCTGCTCCCGTCTCCCTTCTCTGCCCAGGCAGGGCCATAGGATGCACCAGACCATCTAGGCCTTCCCCCTGCAACTCCCTCTGCCAGGAGTGGTTCCAGGGAGATGCTGCCTCCTCCCACTGTCCCCGTGGGGAGGACGTCCCACAGACTCAGGAATGTAATCTGACCTCCTGGTTGTTGGCCCTTAGGCCTCAGAATCCCAGAATGAAGTGCTCTCGAGCCAATGTTCTGCTCCAGGCCCTTTGTCTAAGATGTTGAATTTTCTCGAGCCTGGTTGTGCTACTTTAACTGCAAAGTACAGAAACAAACAAAACCAAAATCCAATAAACAGCCTTAACTTTCTGTTTCCTCCTCACTGGGTTGGGAGAGAGCCGCAGGGGGTCATTTCCTGGTCTGCTCCAGTGTTTTCTCCTCTATCCTCTTCTACCAGGGGGGTTGGGGTGGGGGGCGAGGAAGACCAGGCAAAGCGAATATGACCTTCAGGGTGAGACCACTCTTGTCCCAGCAGGCTTTGCTCCAAGGGACATGGACAAGCAGAAGCAAACACAGACAGGACGAGCCTCTCCCGCACTGCCCTTCTTCTCGCCACCTCCGCCTCCTGGGATGGTGGCCTAGCCCTGCTGTACAGAACTGAGAAGAAAGCCTCAGATGGTGTAGAGGCACCTCCTTTTTTCTGAATCTGACCTGGTCAGAGGAAGTCCACCTTCCTCATCTTCCCTGAGGTGGAATTGACCTTCCATAGAGGTCAAGAGTCTTCAGACAAACCGACCCACTGAGACTCCCACACAGGACGCCCAGGCAGGACGGGGCAGGGCGGCGGTGCAGGGGAAAGGTGTTAGGAGAAGCAGCTGCAAAGCCCTTCATGGTGGCTGGTCCCAGAGCAGTCAGAGGACGGCCCTGCCCGGCCACAGAGGGCCCCTGGGCAAAGTCCAAGGGAGGTGCCCCTTTCCCGGGGTATGTACAGCTCCTTCCAGGGATGGCGGCCTGGGGAGCCATGTGGGTTGGATTATGGCCACTGTGTGCCCCTCACTCATCTGGATGCTGTAAGCAGGGCTCGACCTGCACAGCTGCACAGCCACCACAGAGACACAACACTGACCAGCAACAGGGTAGCCCCAACCCCTCCTTCCCTCTCCAGTGTCTTCTGCATATTTCACAACTTCTCTCCTATTGATGCTACTTCCCCATACAGAGCACCATGCAGCAGCTTCCACCACAGGGCTCCCCTGGGGAGTCATTCGTGGTTCATCTCAGACATCCTCCAGTCAGGCCACAGCTTTATATTTAAAAAAAAATCTATATCTATATATCTATATCTATATCTATATCTATATCTATATCTATATCTATATATCTATATCTATATTATTGATTTCAGAGAGGAAGGGAGAGGGAGAGAGAAATAGAAACATCAATGATGAGAGAATCATTGATCGGCTGCCTCCTGCACGCCCCACAGTGGGAATCAAGCCCTCCACTCAGGCATGTGTCATAGATCAACACTCACCCACTGAGCCACACTGGCTGGGCCATGGCTTTACCTTGTATCACCAGAAACTCTCCCTGGCCCAGCAATGACGTCATGCCCCGACTCCAGGCCACGTCTCTTGGACGAGTTTGGGTACATGTCCTCATCACTTTTCCATCTGTCTCATGGGAACTCCCAGTGGTATGGGCATAACAATTCTGAAGCCTCTGATGTGTGTGCAGGGTTGAGAACGTGAGTAAATGTGTTGATGTTTCTGGGACCTGGAGTAACTGAGAGAAGGAAGGGAGATGGAAATATGTAATGGGGAAAGCAAGGCTGAACTGCCATGGGAAGTATTAGTGTAGACTCATGATCTGGGTACAATTTTTTTAATTGTTTATTTTTGGTAATACAGGTCAACTAATGAGAAAAATGAAAGTCTTCTTTGGAGGGTAAAACTTTGCTTAATTGGGGTTCAAAATGAGTATTCCTTATTATTAAAATAGATTATTAAAATAGATTGCAAATGTTCATCGATTAATACTGATCTGTGGTGAAATTGTACACATTTCATTCTTGAAGATGTCTTTTCTGATAGGTGCTGCCCAATACTGCTATCAGTCTGCAAGCATATGATTTTAATTGTGCATGTTTACCACCTGGAAGAAATTTACTGCCTTGCATTAGACCCTTCTCTCTCGATGTTTGCCTTTGAGCTGCCAGGCCATTTGATGGCACACCGCTTCCAACTGGAGACTAGATGGATGCGCTTCAGGTGCACAGACTGACTCTGAGTTATGGCAATCTCTATCGGCCTTGCACTGAGTTCTGCAAAACCCCGGGCCAGTAGTTTGAGCTCTGAACTTTTATTGTACCGGAAGTGTGGCCTGACATTTCTTGTGATTCAAGCATTAGTCGTCAAGTCACTTTAATGCCGTATCTGTTTCACACGTAAGTGCGATTTTTGCCTTGCTATCCTGGGTTGAGTTAAGAAACAGAATCCATTTCACAGAAAAATCTAATTTTCAGAGCCATTCAGTGTCCTGCAAGGTAGATAAGGACAGTCCTTCTTGTTCAAAAAAATGTCAATCCTGGCCTTGACCTCTAAAAATCATCATGAAATGGCTTCCCAGTGCTAAGCCACCAGACAGCTGTATGGTGGGGTAAGTCAGGATATAAAATTTTTTAAAAATATATTTTATTGATTTTTTTACTGAGAGAAAGGGAGAGGGATAGAGAGTTAGAAACATCGATGAGGGAGAAACATCAACCAGCTGCCTCCTGCACACCCCCCACTGGGGATGTGCCTGCAACCAACGTACATGCCCTTGACTGGAATCGAACCCAGGACCCTTCAGTCCGCAGGCCAACACTCTATCCACTGAGCCAAACCAGTCAGGGCAGGATATTAAATTTTTATTTCTGGAAAAAGAAATCCACAGAACTGATGGTGGTTAAGTCCATGAGAGCCAATGAAGTTCATGTTGATACTAGTGGTTTAATGCACACAATGAATTAACATACTTTCCACAAAGTACCACAAATGAAAAATCACAGACTTTAAATAAATACCTTCCATTTGCAAAAGCTTTGTAAATGTGTCCACCTAAGCTCTGTTCTGCTTAACACATATTTTAACCACGATCAGTTGTAACAACATCTTTGCAGACTTCACTTTGGATTGTTCTGAATTAGTATTTTCTTAGAAAATATTTTTGCCTGTAGTTACTTCCTGCAGACTGTTTATGGAGGCTAATTCTTCACTCACTTCAAACTCACCATTGACTCAGTTGACAGCAGCTATAACATCTGTCGACCCATCAAAAGCCAAAGGAAAACCCCTCAAAATCATTTGCATCATTTTTAAAAAACTGACTATTGGTATTATTCCCAATGTCCTCAGCTCTTTAAGCAACTGTCATCAGTGGAAAGCTTAACAGACTAAATGAGTTTTTCTTCTCTGGACACATTTTAAAAAATTGCTTCAGTCAAACATAATTCCATTAATTCAGCCTAGTTACATGGCTTTCCTTGCTTGGCCATTCAGAAACTTACTTTGCTTACAGCCTGGTGCCATGCAAAAGGAGCTGGTAACAGAAGTACTTGCAGTATGAGAATGAGACTATTTATATAACTTCTAAAACCATCGAAAACAACACCATGTTTGACTTATGAGTACCTGTGGTAAAAACAAAAAAACCGTGAGGAGAGGGCGCGAACAGGTCTATGAGGTGCTGGCCAGTTGGTTCTCCAGCCCAGAGACACAGCATGTGGGCAGCTCCTACAGCAACTGCTGGGAAGGGCCTTGACCTGGTCCGGGAGCGCCCAGCCCTCCCATGTGCAGGCATTTGGTGGGGTCTGAGGCGAAGAGTGCTCGCCCTTGCGGGTGTGTTACTGGCCTTGCCAGCTGGAAACAAACAGCTTCTGATGGTCTTTACTGACAGGATTGAGGGCAGGGAGTGGGGGTGGGTGGAGAAGAAGAAGAAAAAAGTTGACTGCACATCAGGTCCAGGGGCGAAATGCCGATTTGGCCCAGCAATGAAACCACAGCTGAAACGGCCCTGCAACTCAGTCCCCGCCTGGTTAAGTTCCCAGTGGTCCCTGGGCATTCTCCAAGACCCATCTGGCCCTGCACAAACCAACTCCGCCATTTGGATGGGGTGCCCTCCTGCATCTTCCCAGTCCTTGCGGGAATTCCTCTGCACACGCGGTCTTGTTTGTTTGGCATTTTACCAGGAAGAGCAGTTCCAATGGCTTCCAGTTGGCCTTTCCCCCCATGGCTGCCCTCACTCCACAGAGAATCAATGCAGGGATTCTGTCCGTTGCTGAGTGTGTTTGTCCTGCAACTGGGGACATAGCTATTGGATGGCTGCAGGGACTCTCTGGACCCACCGTGAGACAGACCCGAGGTAAATCTCCAATGACCATCCAATTGCCAGCAGCCTTGAGAGGGCTGGGCCTTACCCCAGTTGTCGGAGGCTCGGGGAGGCCAGATGGCTTCTGTTAAGTCCCACAGGAAGACACACACACCCTTTCCCAGCCCCTCCTGAGCATGGCCTCCCGGGAAGTAGCTAAAGGCCAACCCCCAGGGCAACATCAAGGGGCTCAGAGCCTAACATTTGGATCAAAGATGTTCTTCTGTTAGATGTGCCAGAGACAGTGCTTTGGAGAAGTTTGTTTTTCTCAGGGTCTATAAATGGGCAGCTGAGGACCCGCCTTCCCCCAATCCTCTGGATTTGTAACTTATTGTGAAAAATCCAGCGTGGTGACATTCAGGAACTCACGGGGCCCTGCAGACACGTGAGGAAGTACAGGGCGGGGGTGGGGGGGTTGGGGGGGGGCAGTGGGCAGGAGAGGAAAGAGCACTGATGTCAGAGAGTGACAAGCCCGGACTGTGACGCGGCAGCTGTGCCATTGAAGCCTCAGTTTCCACTTTTCTCTGAAAGTCTGATCTGTGGTGCCGATGAGATGTCTGAGGAGGCACTTTGTAGAGGCGAAAGCTCTGCTGAAATTCAGGCTGCGGGTGGGAGCCTCCGGCCAGGGAAGGGTGAGCAGTCCCTGCGTCACATTTGGAAAAACAAAAGGAAAAGACAAGATTATTTGTTGTGAAATGGAAATTAAAATTTAACTGGGCAGCCTTATTTTTTTTTCAACTTCAAATGTTACTGCTTTTTTGTTCACAATAGTAATCCTGTCGCCTGTTTTTAAATGTGTTCCATTTGTGCCCACAAGTAAATAGAACTGAGTTGAATAGAGGGTTGTTCATGAGATTTCAATTATTCTCCCAAGTCAGAATGACCTGGAGCTGGTAGGAACTTTTTTGTATTAGGAAATAATTTATAGTCAGAACAGAAACACTGCCAGCTTATCCTGAATACATTAGCCACCTTCTCTTTTCACTGGTTGCTAGCTTTCTAATGCGGTAGCTTGTAGAGAAGCATGTGTTACTGTTTTATTTTTATTTGTTTGGGTTAATCCTTACCCGAGGATATTTTTCCCACTGATTTTTAGAGAGAGTGGGAGAGAGAGAGAAACATCAATGTGAGAGAAACACATCGGTTGGTTGCCTCCTGCACCTGCCCTGACCTGGCCCTGGCCCAGGGAGGAGCCTGCAACCAACGTACATGCCCTTGATCAGCATCAAACCAGGGACCCTTTGGTCTGCAGTCCAACGCTCTATCCACCGAGCCAAACCAGCTAGGGCCATGTGTTCTTTTAACCTTTAGGATAACTGTCTGACATGGGAGGAAGACCTCACTGAATTATTAAGATTCTCACTACTTATGTGTGTGGGCTGTTGCATTGATTTTTAGTAACCATTTCACCCTCAGTCACTGTAAGAGTGTAGGTCCTTATTCTCTGTACACTCTATGTTTTCATTCTGAAAATTCTGACAGGATTTATTCTCTGAGTTCATCGCTGCACCTGCAAACATCTGCAAATGATGTCATTTTCTCTGAATTTTCTCCTGCATGTGGTAGAGGTGGGTGGAGAGCCCAGACCCACTTGTTTAAATTAGTGGAACTGTCTCTGTCCCTTTCCTTCTCCTCTTCTTCAGCATCATAACCCTCTTTTATATCTGCTGGGACACTTTCTTCCAAGGTCTCCCTTTTGACATCTCATGGTGTTTTTATTTACGATTTAATTTCATTCTGGAGGAACCTTGTCCTAGTCTGCTTGGGCTGCCATACAGAATACCATGGACTGAGTGGGCTTAAACAATAGAAATTGATTTCTCACAGGCCTGGAGGCTGGGAAGTCCAAGGTCAGGGTGTCAGGATGGGCAGGTTCTGGTGAGAGTACTCTTCCTGGCTTGCAGATATCCACCTTCTCACTGTGTCCTCACATGGTGGGGAGAGAGAATATGGCAGCTTTTTGGTATCTCTTCCTATGAGGGCACTAATCCCATCTCAAGGGCCCCACCCACATTAACTCATCTAACCCTAATGACCTCTTAAAGTCCCTACGTCCAAATAACATCACATTGGGGGTTAGGGCTTTAACATATAAATGGGGGGGGGGGCAAAGTTCATCCATAGCCCCCCACTACGATGTGGAAGAGCCAGTGCTTGCTATAAACTGGGGTCTCCCCAAGTGTCACCTGCTCTTCCTCCCTCCTCAGTGATGGAGGTGAAAGGTTGTGGTCCATGGGCATCTGCATTTCCTCTGTCATCTCTACTTGGGCCATGTAACAGAAACACAGGCACTGGGTTTCCCCAGGCAAACACTTCTGATGTGTTAGCCACAGGCTGGTGAGGCCTGAGGTATTTGTTTCACTGAAAAGGACAAAACATACACTGTGCTAAACATTTCTAAACCTCATCGTATATGTACTATTGTGAAAGTAGAAAGAAGCAGTAGAAACATGGGAGGCTCACAGGTTGGTGAGGTCTGGAGCAGCCAAGAAAACCTAGGGAATTCCCACAGAACGTGTCCCTTCACCTCTATCCAGTGCCTCCAGCTAGCCATTCTTTCAATGATTTGGAAGAAAATGTGTCTAAAAAATGGCTTCTGTATAAACAGGTTGCTTCGCATTTGAAATTCAGTCCAATTGGTTTTGAAAGTACATGTTCATCTCGTGTGTTTTCTTGCCCAGTATTTGGAAGTTTGGCACGCTGGACACAGCACGGGCTCTGGAGCAAATGACACCGAGGTTTGTTTCCCAGCGCGGCCACTCTGTAGCTGTGTGATCTTAGAGATGTTTCTGAGTCTCCATTTCCTCCTCAGAGAAATGAGACTAATTCCACCCACACCATGGCTGGGAAGTGAGGTATGAAGGAGCTTACGCTTATAAGGAGCCTAGCTCAGCACCTGAGACAAATCCAATGCTCACTTCCCCCCTTTCTCAACTGTATGGATTTCATAGACACACCTGTAAAACAATGAGGAAGCTCTCTGGTGTCTCTTCCTCTGAGGGCACTAATCCCATCTCGAGGGCCCCACCCTCATAACCTCATCTAACTCTAATGACTTCCCAACGCCCCCATTCCCAGATAACAGGGTTAGGGCTTCAACATATAAATTGGGGTGGTGGTGGTGGCGGGAGGCGGGGGGGAGCGCACAGTTCATCCATAGCCAAAACATATACAAAACCAGGCATCCAGGAAACAAAAGCGATGTTTATTTGTCCAGCTTGATGGAAGCCGGCTTACAGTTGAGTGGAGTGGTCATGCTCTTCCCATGGCGTATCTTGTGCAGGGTCCTCAGTGGGTGGAAGTGGACAGCAGCGAGAGCAGAGGCACCTCCGACACGCCTTGTCGAGGAGCGCGTAGAGGAGCGGGTTCACGCAGCAGTGGGTGCTGGCAATGATGGCCGTCACCTGGACGCTCCTGTCCAGGTGGTAGCGGCTCCCGCAGCCCCCCAGCGAGAAGGAGTCCTTGAACGCAGACAGGAACAACGCCACATTGTAGGGTCCCCACATCAGAAGGAAAACAACCATGATGGCGAAAACCAGCTGGGAAAGGTCAGACTTCCCCAGCGTTTTCCCCAGTCGCACAAGGCAAACGATAAAAACCAGCAGTGGGACCAGGAGGCCCGCCACGTTCACCTTCAAGGTCAGCAAGGGCTGCCAAGCCGTCCCCTGGCCCGGCAGGAAGTGAGGCCTGCTGCAGGGGCACCTGTCCCCCCAGCTGTCCCCCTGAGCCGTGCACTGCAGGACCTCGGGCAGCGCCAGCAGAGCGGCCACCAGCCAGGCCAGGCCACTGGCGAGGACTCCACAGGCCCTCCTCCTGGCCGCTGGGGACAAGCTTCTCACGTGGAAACACACCAGGGAGCTCTGCAGGGTCAGGAGGGCGTTGAACAATACCTCGCTGTGCAGGCCCACGGAGGACAGTGCCACCAGAACGGTACACGTGGGATGGCCCAGGGTCCCCCCGTGGGAGGCAGCGTGGGCCCGGAACGGCAAGGTGAGCGAGAAACACAGATTAGACACGGCCAAGTTTAGGAGGTAGATGTGTTCCACGTGCCGGAGTCTTTGGCATTTGACCAGGATAAACACCACCAAGACGTTGTCCAGGAGGCCCAGCAGGGACACGGCGGTGTAGAGCTGAGGCAGCAGCTGGGCCGAGAGGACGGTGGGGTCGTAGGAGGGGCATGGCTCGGCGCTGTCCTTTATGAGAGTCTCGTTGTCAAACAGAGGGTCGATGAGGACGTCATAATCCTCGTCGGTGTAATTAGCCATCGCCCGGCTGCCGGCACAGAGAAAGGAGAGATGATGTTATTGCGGCCAGCTGCACGGCCCTGGAGGAAACAGCAAACAGGTGAGGGCCCAGGCAGCACGCCGGGGGCCAGAGGACGCCTGCAGCTCAGAGAGTGAAAACAGACATTTCTTGACCCCCGTCCCTCCTTCCCGCCTGGGCTGCTGCACCCGACGCTGACACCCCGGGCGAACTCAGGTAAGTGGCTTCTAAGAACTTCATTCATTCTCTGGGTAGAAACAGGAGCCCGCCTGAAGGCAATATGTAGGAAAGAGAGAGGAGCTCTCACGCGAGAGAACCCAGAGCCAGGGTGGCGGGATCGGCGTGGGTCCCCGTTCCTCCCTGTCTGGGAAGCTGGCTCACCCCCGGCAGCTTCCTGTGACGGGCTGGGAGCTCCGAGTTCTGCTCTCGAAGGACAGGAGCAAATGTCTGCAAAAGCGAAAGCATCTCCACCCCACATGGCCTCCCTGGTGAAATACACAGATGACTTACCCTCGCCGGCCAAGCTGCTGGGACGGGCCTGGGACGGGAGACACCAGCTTCCTTCCAGCCCAGTAGGCGGTCCTGACCTTTAGGGGTGAGAGCAGCCACCGTGTGTCCCTGATAGCTCTGCCCCCCAGTCCCGGGGCTCCGGGATTAACTGAAATAAAGCCCCGTGAAAGCTCCCCCCCGCCCGACCCCCCAGGCTGTGTCGTAGCCTCTGAGGGAAACCAGGAAGTTGTTGAGTCCTCCACCTCCCCCTGGACCCGCCTCTGATTTCCCGGGCCTCCTGGCTGCCCCAGATAAGGGAACTGGGTTTGGCTGCTGGTCGGCGATACGGAGGGAGGGCTAGGAAGGCCCGTCTGACATGTGTCGCTGAGCAGGGACCAGCTGCAGCCAAGTGTCACGGTGGCGCCTGCAGACCCAGGGGCCCGATGGCCACCTGCAGCGGCTCCTTAGCATCTGCAGAGCCCACACCTGGAATCCACCCGGGGCTCCCAGAACTTGTAGTGAGGACCCCAGAGGCCGTGCTGGGTGTTTCTTGTCACTTTTGGCTGAGGGATGGGGTCTCAAGAGAGGATTTCCCCGGTAGTGGCAGCCACAGGGATATATCCCTTGGGAAGGGGGTGCAGACGTGGGGTGTCAGTGCAGGGAGCTTGGGGCTGCCGTGAGCACCGACAGCCCCACTCCATGGGAACCGAGGGGTCAGGCGAGCTGTTAGGAGCTGACCCTGCTCCTGGAGGAACCCAGCGCAGGAACATTCCACGGTGAGGACAAGGAGGCAGAGAATGTGAGGGTGACAAGTTCAACCCCAGACAAGGCAGGGACGAGGCAGGATTTGAGGCCAGAGAGAGGAAGCTGAGACAAGAGCCCAAATTTGGAGCAGTGGGCGAAGGTGGTGGGTGGTTGGGGTGGAGGGAGGACGGGGTGGGTTGGGAAGAAAACTGAACTGGGAAGAGGAACTTGACAGGACTGAGCAGTCTGTCTGAACTCCCAGCTCCAGTCTTTGCACCTGTGACCGGCCTCCGGGGGGACCCTCCTTGTGGATTGGTTAGCATGTATGCTGCTGGTCAGATGGCATCCTGTTAACGCCACAGAGGGGTTCGGGGTAGCATTCGATCCAGAACGTGGGCCTGTTAAAATAGAAATAAGGAAAGCATTTAAAGAAAGGAAAAACAAACACAAGAAGGACCCAGACGAACATGTGATCCAGCATTAAATTTAACTCAAACGGCGACGCAGGCTGCTCCTCCCTGAGCAAGGGTTGGTGCTGGTGGGAACCGGGGCTGTGACCGTTTCCCAGCCAGTCCCCCCGGCCCCCCCCCCTACCCCCCACCATGGGCTCCTGTGAGTGAGGGTCACTGCGCCCTGGGAAGCTCTGTCCAGTGGTGCTGGCTGCAGCCCTGGGACCAGCAGAGGCCACCCTTCCTCCAGGGGCTCCACCTCCTGTGGCCGAGCTATTTGGAGGCTCACCAGCCCCCCACCTGCCCCCCACCTCCCCAGAACCTGGAGTGAGTAGGTGATGGCGGCTCTTGATACACTATTGCTGGATGCCCCCTGGTCGATCGCAGGCCCGGGGATGAGAGTCAAGTCCAACGCTGAGACTTGAAAAACCCCGTGAGTACACGCCCTGCACATGATGCGGTTAAGTGGAGGGAAATTGCAGGCAGGCACCTCGAACGTGTCACGGAATTGTGTGAAACTGGAAGTTTCCCAAGAAAAACCACTGTTGTGTATATTCAGGATCACCCTCACTTCCTGGAATTAGCAGGGCCTTCGCTTTCAGTATTATTTTGTTTTGGCTCGATTCCTAGCATTCTGCTTATCCCCTGGTCCGTTCCCTGACCTCCCTGGAAGCCCCAGTTAAACCAGCCCACTTCTCCCCTCCGTTCTTTCTTTGAGTATGTGTTTCTAAGACCAGCTGGTTAACACCATTGAGCCACGAAGACAAGATCCATCACTAGCTTACCGTCTCCTGTCTCAACTCGCTTCCAGAGACTTTTCTAGGAAAAAAAAAAGGAAAAATACCCACTGAGTAAAAACTCCCATATCCAGAAGGGTTTCTAGGGCTTTTCATATTCTAAGACCAAGTGCTGACTTAGGGCAATACGACAAACCCACAAGAATGGAATAGACCCTTGTCTACATTGAGTGAGTTCTGCTAATAATATTTTGCTCTCCTTTTTAAGGATCTTGATTCCTTATAAAATTTTTAATCAAATCATGATTTAATCAAACCAGTCAGGGTTTATTTGTGGTTTGGGAAGCCTACCCACTGTCTGTCTCTCCTGGTGATCCACTTCCTTGGATATTTGCAGTCTCCATGTGAGTTCAAACTTATTGGGGATTATTTTCTCTGCATCAACTTTGTGTGGCCTGAAGGGGGAGCACTCCCTTCTGGGGGCAGTTTTGCATTTGTTTGAGCCGGAAGCACTAGGGGCATCAATGGCCTGAGATGAGTTTTCTTGGTCTGCTTTTGTGGTCTCCTGTGCTGAGGGTGTTGTAGAATGGAACCTCACATTTGCATGAGGCACAGGTTTTGGATTCCCAGAGGAGATTCTTCCCTCTACTGCTTAGAGCAGCGGCTCTCAACCTGTGGGTCGCAGCCCCTTTGGCGGTCGAACGACCCTTTCACAGGGGTCGCCTAAGACCATCCTGCACATCAGATATTTACACGACGATTCATAACAGTAGCAACAGTACAGTTATGAAGTAGCAACGAAAATAATTTTATGGTTGGGTCACAACATGAGGAACTGTATTTAAAGGGCCAGAAGGTTGAGAATCACTGGCTTAGAGCCTAGGCAAGGACTGGTCCACTGTCTCATTGTCTTCTGCCTGTGGGGGTGCATCTCTTCTAGTCCACCTTTTCCTAGCTTTATGCCAGGACATCTCGGTCCCAGCTCCCCATCTCACGTAGCCCCAGGCTTTGCCGTCTGCCCCATGTTGGAGTCACGGTTAGTGGCCTTCTTATGCACATGGCCTTTGATTTGTCTACACCAGTGGTGGTCAACAGGATAAATATCCATTGAGTAGTGTTTCAATGAGCATTTGTTGAAAAGTGCCATTCGTTTATTCATTTCACAGGTATTTCGTGCCACCTGTCCTGTAAGCCTTCCTTTCTCCCTCTCTGTCCACTCTCCTCTACCCTGCTTTATGCCCAGAGAGACTGGTCTTATTACTAGTAATAGCAGACCCCTCTCAGCCTAAGATTTTCCGCTGGGTTTGGCCAATGGGGAGTTTCAGGTAGGAGATGGGAGGCTCTTTCCTGGTCGAGTCTCCCTCTTGGTGGGGCCGCTCTTCCCAGACAGCACCCTCCTCTTGGCCTGCGGTGGGAAGGGCGGCCCACTCTCACCAGCACCGAGCCCTGCACTGTGTGCTGAGTTCCCCATGCCCTGTCTCAATCTTTGTAAAGAGCCCTCTCACCAGACTCCCCTCAGTTGCCCCACTGGAGTGTGCCACATGTTTTCTAGCAAGATCGCGGGACACATCTCCCGAGAGCCAGGAGCTTTGCCCTGGGAGAAAATGATGAGCAAAGTAGACCCATTCCCTGCCCTCATGGCATTGACATGACCATCTAGAGCAGCGGTTCTCAACCTGTGGGTCGCGACCCCTTTGGAGGTCGAACGACCCTTTCACAGGGGTCGCCTAAGACCATCCTGCATATCAGACATTTACATGACGATTCATAACAGTAGCAACAGTACAGTTATGAAGTAGCAACGAAAATAATGTTATGGTTGGGTCACAACATGAGGAACTGTATTTAAAGGGCCAGAAGGTTGAGAACCACTGATGTAGAGGGATAGGGTCAGGTACATAACTGATTATAACCCAGGGAGTCATGTGATAGTCTGGGAATCACATGGGAGCTATGGGGCAGCCAGCCCAGAGGGCCCAGGGGAGGTGTCCCAGGGTAGCTGTCATCTAAGCTGAAAGCCCGCGTGGGCGTTAGCCAGGCGAGGAGTGCGTAGGCCTCTTCTCCTCCCTGTTCCTCCCAATGTCTTCTTTTTTCAGATCCTTGAGGGACCATTTACTTGTATCTCAGAGATGGGACAAGGGAAGTGAAAGTAACATAAGGCAGGGTGGAGACATTTTATTAGTCATTGGTGCCTGTGACTGAGTATTGGTGGAAGAGAAAATCGGAGCCAAGAACTTGACTATTTGAGACGGCACTCCCAGGAATGCAGGGCTCTCAGCGAGGGTGTTGCAGGCAGAGGTCTTGTTGATCTAAAGGGCTCCCAGGAGACAACCTGGAAGGGACCCAGCTGAGGTGGGACCCAGCAAGGGAGTTCCAATGGAGGCCTCAGCTGATCCCGTGAGGAGCTTTGGGCTGGGCTGGCCCTGCAGCGCTGTCCCACACTGAGGGAAGAGGGCCAGGCCTCAGCCGTCTCCTGGGAGGGGACATAGCCTGGCAGGCAGGTCCCAGCAGCTGAGGGTGGTTCCCAACGAGGCGTGCAGCTGCCCCAGCCCCAGCAGCTGGGGGAGTGGATGCATTGACCCTGAAGAGAGCATCAGGGCACAACCCACAACTGCACATGCTGAGGGCTCTGGCTTCCCTGCACATTTTCTTTTCCCTAAGATAAGAAACAGAAACTGAAGTGTACAAAACTACTGTGTCATAAGACCATGAGCCCACGCTGCGGTTGTGTAGGAGGAGTCACGTGATCGTTGTCCACTTACCCCTCTTGACTCACCGTGGTCATCAGGGCTCGCAGCGTGGCAGGAGAACTAAAACGTCCCCGTCCCCGCGCCACCCTCCAGTTTCCCTCTTTCTCCTTCCTTCTTTCCCGGGCCACACTCCAGCCTTTGTTTTTTTTTTTTTTTTAAGTTTTTTTTTTTTTAAGTTTTTTTTTTTTTTATTGCTTAAAGTATTACAAAGGGTATTACATATGTGTCCATTTTATCCCCCCGCCCTAGACAGTCCCCTAGCCTCCCTATCCCCCAGTGTCTTATGTCCATTGGTTATGCTTATATGCATGCATACAAGTCCTTTAGTTGATCTCTTACCCCCCTACCTCCTGCCCCCCAACCCTCCCCGGCCTTCCCGCTGCAGTTTGACAATCTGTTTGAGGCAGCTCTGCCTCTGTATCTATTATTGTTCAAAAGTTTATAATGGTCTCTGTTATCCATGAATACACACTCCAGCCTTTGGAGCAAGCATGTCAAACTCAAAGGCTAACACGGACTAAATAAGCAAGGTTTAAGTGTATGTGGGCCGCAAAAAAACAAAAACTTCAATTTTCATAGAAACGTAGGTTGTTTCAATAGAGACATGATGAATGCAGAGGGCTGAAATAAATGAGTAATCATTAACATAAAATAATAGGACATTTTAATAAAAATTAATATTTTTTTCTTGAGCGTTAACTTACTAGACACTGAATAACTGCACAAATTAATAAGCGTAACACAAATAAACCTATTTTTCTTGTTCTCCAAAAGCAAAATATTTCCTGTTGTGCACACCAAACAAGTCAGTACAAGACTAATGATGTGGCCATCGGCTGCTAAAATATTCGCTGCTGGTATTAGTGGGGAGAAATGGTGCGCCTGCACGTATGTAAGGCACGTAAAGGGCAATGAATGCAGCATGATTATAGTCATCAGTCATTAGTGAACGCTGTAGTACGTTATTAATAATTAGGTGTAACAGGATATTGTAAAAATTAAGTTGTGAAATTTTAATTAAAATGTTTCTTACATAACGTTATATTGGCTGGGCCGCAAAAATATTCATTGTGGGCTGCATGTGGCCCGTGGGCTGTGAGTTTGACATGATTGCTTTGGAGGGTCGGGAAGATGAAACAGTCCCTGGTTCAATATTAACCATACTGTGAAGAGTTAAGAAATCTTTTCTTATGAACAGAGGTAAAAGGTAATCAACCAAGTAGCATCCTCACTTTAAAAATATTCCCTTTAACAACATTAAATCGTGACAGATTTTAACTGTACAAGATGGGGCTGGGCCCTGGTCCTCAGCCTGGGTGGGTACTCTGGGTCCTCCTGGGGTCAAGGCCCAGGGGGACTGAAGCTGTGCTCCCTCTCTACCCAGTGCTCCTCCAGGGAGGGTCCCTGAGGCCCCCCGGAGCCTTTCCTATAGACTCCAAGGACGTGGTTTGAGCTGGCTGCTATCTGTGCACCGGAGTCTGAGGTACCCACCTCTTTCCCATCTCACATATTCAGCCATACCCTCTGGAAAGGATCCTTGGGAAAGGTCCCTCCTTCTCCCAGCAAACCAAGGCCTTCGAACCACAAAGGCTGGTCCTGTCCCCTCCGGAGAGCCCAGAACTTGGGGACAAAGTTGTGCTTTTCTAGGGGCAAAGGGGAAATATGGTTCTCTGTCCCTTTGCTGTGAGTCAGTGCAGGAGGAGACCAGGCAGGCGCTGGTAGGTTATCTTGCTTTTTGGATTGCATCACAGACCCCGTGGATGTTTTTTCCGCTCTTATCTTGCTTGGTGTCTCCGGGACATCGTTGACACTTCCTCTTCCTCCCAGAGCTCTGGCCTCAGCAGGGCTCTGCCTGTCCCACACACCTTCTTTTTCTCCTTGGGGGCTCCTTCTTGTCTGCACTCCTCTGTGCTGAGCCATGTGTCCACTGCTGGGGCCCCCGATGTGCCCCCCAACCCCTGTGCTCTGCTGGGTCCAAGGCCAGCACATCCAGCTTCTCCCGACACTGCCAGCTGCATGAATTTCTAACTCAACTGTCCTGAACACTGAACCCCTCATCTCATATCCGGGGCCCCAGCCTTGACCTCCCTCCCTGCCTAAATCCAAGTCCTAATGAGTCATTCCCCTGGTAGCTTTCTTTCTTTTAAAAAATACTATAGTATATGTATTTTTTATTGATTTTAGAGAGGAAAGGAGAGGGAGAGAGAGAGAGAGAGAGAGAGAAATATCAATGATGAGGGAATCTCATTGATCAACTGCCTCCTGCATGCCCCACACTGGGGATGGAGCCTGCAACCCAGGCATGTGCCTGACCAGGAATCAAACTATGACCTCCTGGTCCATACGTTGACACGCAACCACTGAGCCACGCCAGCTGGGCTCCCCTGGAAGCTTTCAAATGTATTAGCTACTCGCCACTCAGAGCTCTTAACCGTGGCAGAGGCCTCCGTTGTGTCCCCAGAGGAGCACTGCCAAAACTCTGCCTGGGGTCTCTCCTCAGTTGCCCTCTACTCACCAGCTTCCTGTCCCATCTGTCTCTACTCCCTTCTCACTCTCTCATGAAACTACTCACCATTCCCCAAAGTTGCCTCCTCCTGTGCCGGCTTGTTTCTGTTAGGGTCCCTGCAGAAGGTACACATGAGGCCGACAGTGATAAAGAATTAAAATTTATTAGGTTATCTGGAAACCAGATGGGCTGAGCAACCAGGGATGGGGAATCAGAGATTTTAACAGATTCTGGGAGATGTTTTCTGTGTGGAATTCTCTGGGCGGGTCCAGATTCTGGGCAAGCCCTGAAGGGAAAGTTAATGGTCTTTGCAAATACAATGTGGTCTAAGCGAAAGGGAAAGTCTCTTGCGAAATGATCTAAATGTCAGTTTCCCAGGGGGAGAGGGTACTGATTCGATTATTTGATCAGGCCTAACATTCCAGCCTTTTTGTTTTATGGAATAGGGACAGAGGTCATTTCCTCCACAGTTATTTTCTGCTGAAAGGGGACGTCGAGATAATATGGGGATGGACTTTGATAGCAGTCGGCTGGAACACTGTACAGATGCCTCCTGGCTGGAGTGAGGGGTTGTAGCAGCATGATTCCCCGAGAGACTGATTGGTGAAGGCTTGAAGGTGGTCCTGAAGGAAAGGTGAAAAATGGTGCAGAATACAGGGGTCAAAAACATGGATGAAGAATAGGAATGAGGAATAGGGATGTTAATGGTCCTATGAAGGAAGGTAGATACCAATTTATATATTTTAGCCAGTAGTCCCATGAATTTGCAAAATATGATAGAGCCCTGGTTAAGCCCCTTGTGCCAGTCCCGACACCTGCCGAGATACTGAGGGTTATGAGGAGATGGATTATCTGGAGACAGGTAAAGACTAGTTATTGGGGGGGGGGGGGGGGAGGAGGCTACGTATACGTTGGGTGAGAGAGAGACTAGAGTACAGGTTCCTGTCCAGTTGATCATTCCAGTTTTGAGTAGAACTCTGTCTCCTGCTAAGAAGGGATGCAGAAAAAAAATCCCTAGCACATGCCTAGATCATTCATTCTAGTCAGTGTGTGATTAGGATACCAGGTGGAGTTCTATGTGATACCCAAGGCTGAGGAAACCTGTTGAGTGACTTGGGAGGTAAAAACTGGTCCTGAGGCTGCCATAACTGAGGGGATAGCCATGGAGAAGATAAGGCATTTATGGTCTAAGGTAATGGCTCAGCTGTGCAGAGTCAGAGTGAAACCAAGGTAGGCGACTGTGGTTCGGGACAACTGAGCTTTATGAGGGGAGGCGTGGTGGCCCCAGTCGGACACAGAGGTAGAACGAGAAAAGAGTGGATGAAGAGGGTGTCTATTAAGATGCTGTGTAGAGGCGAAGTGGCTAATGGCTGTGAGACTAATCCCGCAAACCCCATAATAGAGCCTTAGGAAGGGACAAGGGTCCCAGCAAACTTGGGGAGGGCAGAGTAAGTGGCCCCAGTGTCAGTTAAAAAGGCGATCGGCTTACCTGCCCCCACAATCATTCCCCGAGGCTCTGTCCTGCTGATGTAAGTCTGTGGGGCCTTGTCGGGGCCTGGGCAGCTCCAGTCCCAGGAGGTCTGGGAGCTGCACACTGGGTCCAGAGGGTGGCCTTGCTGTAGTGGCTGAGGTCTGACCTGGAGGGGCCAGACTACAATCTGATTTCCAGTGGCCTCCCCTTCTTGGGCAGGGCCCAGGTGAGGGTCTCAGGTTTGGGCAGGACCTGGCCCAGTGTCCTTCCTTGTTACACTTGAAGCACAGGCCCGGAGGAGGCTTAGCCCTGACTCACGCTTGTTGGAGGAACGGCACGTCGTTTGGGGTATGTGCGCGTGGTGGCTAGGAGCTGGAAGGCCTCCTAGGCCTCAGCCCTGGCCTGATCTCGCCTTTGTTTTTGGATTTGGGTCTTATGGTCTCTATTATTAAAGACCTCAAAGGCCAGGTTAACAAGGTCTTTTTGAGGGGTGTGTGGACCTGTGTCTGTTGTTAAAAGTTTGCGGTGTATGTTGGGGGCTGATTGGGCTATAACATGGGTGTTCAGAAGAAAGGGCCCCTCTGGGAAGGTGGGGGCCAGGGGGGTAAATTTCTGTCAGGCCTCTGTGAGGAGGGGGGAAGAGAGCTGGGGTTTTGTCAGGGCCCTGAGTGATTTCATTAAGTTTGTCATAGTTGACTGCCTTATGGGCAGCCTTTGAGTCTGGCAATGAGACAGGTGATTGATTATATGGCTACAGAGCTGGCGCCCTGGGGAATTAACCTGCTAGTCCCATCTCGGGTCAGTTTGGGGGACTGCGTCAGTTCCAACCGGGTTGGCTGCCACGTCCTGTCTATGGAGGGAATGGTACTGAGCTGTTAGCCAGATGTGCTTCTTCTTCTCTGGGGTGAGAGAGGAGGACAGGATGACATAGATGTCGTGTCAGGTCAGGACATAGGACTGGGTCAGGTACTCAAATTCCTTAATACAAATGATCGGGTTGGTGGAAAAAGAACCTAATCCTTTCCCAATCTGGGAAATGTCAGACATAGAGAATGGGATGTGTACCTGGACTCTGCCCTCGGTTCCTGCTCTCTCTCTCAGGGGTAGAACGGGCATGGGGATAGAAGTGGCTATTGAGGAAGGCAGTCTTTGGTGGCCTGAGAGCGAGGGTTAGGTGGGGAAAGACTGTATTGGCACTCAAGTTCTCAGGATTTGGGCTCTCAGGGGCCTGGGGAGAAGGTGGTTGCTGGTTAGAGGGTCTGGGTTTTAGGACTCTACTGCAGGTGAGGGAGGGGGCGCATAAGGAGGTGGAGGTCGGTGGTCTGCTGGGTCAAAAGTAGATTCAGAATCCGAAGTGTTAGGGGGTGCTGTTTTGTGGGAAGGAGAAGGATCTGATGGGAAGAACAGGACTGACAGAGGGCCGAGACCAAAGTGGTAGAGTGAGATGATGGGTGGATGATGATAGAGTGCCCAGGGACAGTCGTGTCTCCTGTGGCCATGCCAAGAATCCAGAACATTCCATCAGTCTGGAGGAAGCTGCAGCAATCTTGCCTGGGATCCCAAACAGCCCACCACAGACCTGTGTCCTCCTGGATGAGGATGGGACAGGGTTTCTCAACCACAGCACTGCTGACAAGTGGGACTGGACACGTTTTTCTTGTGGGGGATTATCCTGTGCGTTGAGGGTATTAAGCAGCATCCCTGGCCTCTTCCCCAAGTCGTGACAACCTAAATGTCTCCAGACGTGGAGAGGTGGCTCCCGGAGGAAAATCGTCCTGTGGTTGAGATCCACTACCCCAGAAGAATCAACTGTGGGCATGGGAGAAGAGGGAAAATATTTCAGCAGTGGCGTGCCCAACAGAAAACGAATTCTATGCGTCTTGAAACTGACTGAGCAATCCCGGGGTTGCACTGAACAGGCGGGCACAGATGAAATGGGTCCGGGTTCTAAGCAGATGCGGCCCCGAATGAGGAAGGGTGTGTTTGGTTATAACATGGTCTCATTTGTGCTTCTGAGTCGGGGCCTGATATAAACATGAGACGCCAGAAGGCTGCCCCTTGGTCTAGGCTCCAGCCGAGCCTTTGTCCCTGTCAGGAAGCCAGTCTGACCGCCCAGCACTGCCGCCCTCCTCGGCGTTGGGAGCGGGCCTCACCCCAGGCACGTTGTGGTTGTCTGTTTACCTCTGGGCTCTGTCTTTAGACTCTTACATCATTCCTTGAACACAGGAACTGGGGCCTGTGGTAACCCTAGCACCAGCTCAGTAGCTTCTCAATAGGTATTGGGTGAATAAGGATGTATTTAAAATGCAACTCCCCTGAATTCATGACACTTTGCACTGCACTCTGTTATTTACTCTGTCCGGGTGTGTTGGATCATCTCTCCCAGGTGGTCATGAGTCTTCTCTCCAGGGCACTGCAAGCCACTGTGGGACTCGGTCATGGACATGATTTCTGGGAGTAAGAAGTTGTCTGGCTAACCTGGATTTCATGATAGGCAGGTGGCCTCTCTAATTTGTGTCACTGCAGTGGCCCTTGAATGATCATCAGAGGCTGATGGGGACTCTGTAATTGATCTGACTGATAGCCTCAGAACCCACTGATCAATGTTCATATCACAGTAACAGTGACAGTGCGGCCACCCTGCCCCCGCCCAGGCGATATGGAACAATGGAAAGTCCTCACCCACAGAGGGGTCTTGCCAAGGAATCATTTCTGCAGCTGATTAACTGCGAGATCAAAGAAAATACAGAGCACAGAGATTGTTCTCTGAATCTATGAGTTTGTTTCTTTCTTGTTTGTTCTTTTGTTTTGTTTTTTGGATCCCACCTGTAAGTGAAATTATATGGTACTAGAGGCCCAGTGCACGAAATTCGTGCACAAATAGGGTCCCTAGGCCTGGCTGGCGATCAGGGCCGATCTGTGGGGCAACTGGTGGGATGATCGGGGCCCCCCACTGGCACTTGCCTTGGCTGGCCTGGGACCTGCGGACTGGGAGCAGCTCCTGCATTGAGTGTCTGCCCCCTGGTGGTCAGTGCACATCACAGTGACTGGTCATTCTACTGGTTGTTCCACTGTTTGGTCAATTTGCATATTAGGCTTTTATTATATAGGATTTGTCTTTCTCTTTCCAACCAATTTCACTTAGCTCAATATCCTCTACATCCACCCACGTTGTCACAAGTGGTAAGACTTCATTCTTTTTTTATGGCTGAGTAATATTTCATTTCACATCTTCTTTATCCATTCAGGAGGGTTGAAGGGCTGGGTGAAAAAGGGAAAGGGATTAAGAAGTACAAATTGGCAATTACAAAATAGTCAAGTACAACTTAGGGAATATAATCAATAATATTGTAATAACCATATGTGGTCTCAGAGGGGTACTAGACTTAGAAGCGGGATCAATTCATACATTATTTAAATGTCTAACCCTCTAGGCTATATGCCTGAAACTCATATACTATCGCATCTCAACTGTAAGTGAAAAGTTAACTGCAGAATTATCATTGCCGTCTCCAGCCTGTCGCGGACTTCCAGAGTTTTGCAGCTCTGTAGGGGTAATGTTTTACTGGAGAGTTAAAGGAATTGTTCCCAGGAGGGAGGGCAGGGGGGGATTCTTTCACCAACAAAGTGAAATCTATATTCACTTGTGAAACTTCTCACACAGCAGCCCCCTTTTTGCACGAGAGACAGTCTCTCTGGCATTTGAAGCTGCAAGCTCAGCATGGGTGCCAGACATCCCACTTTTATTTGCTTTTCACTTGGAATGGATGAGTCAAAGCATAATCTCAAACCAGCAATGACCGTGAAATACTCAGGGCCTCTTGTAGATACTTTATGCTGCCACTGAAGTCTAGATTCCTATGCTTTAAAAGCCAGCTTGCTGAAGACAGTGCTAACGTTCTGGTATGAAAATCTGGAGCCGAATCCAGACTCTCCCTGGACTTTGTGTCCCCCACTTGCAGCCATAGGGCAGGGGGTGTCTTCCGGGGACCGCAGCCCTGGCTCCAGCATGCTCAGCAGGACAGGCTGTAGGCAGAGGTTGTCAAACTCGGCCACACTGAGAATCACCAGGAACTTCTAAAAGTCAAAAATCCACAGGCTGCATTGTACACCCTCCCAATCAGGACCCCTGGGGGTGGGAGTCAGCTGTCACTATTTGTAAAGCTCCCCAAGTGACTACCATGCGCAGGCTAGATGAAGCACAGCCCCCCTGAATCCCAGACCCACCTCCCCTGCTCCCACCCGGCCTACTCAGTGGCTCCCTGCTGGCTGCCCAAGCGCGATGGGGAAGCACCGTGACCGGAAACACACCTCTGCGCTGGCCCGCCCAGATCTGCTACTGAAGCATGGTAGCAACCAAGCTTGGGTAAAAATTGCTGTTTAATATTTTCACCCTGCTGACCTGGCTTCTGTAATGATTTGCTTGCTAAAATAATAGAAAAGTTATTTTGATTTTCTGAACTTATATCCGTTATCCCATTCGATTGAACACTCCACTGATTGCGGTTTGAATACCCCCATGGATAGTGATCTTACTGGTCCTTCGAAACACATTCCTCTGCACCTGGAGACCAGGACAGCACACTTACTCTAAATGGCCTCAGTGGCTCCAGATAATGTGTTTCCGTTGACTCACTGGTCCCAAGACCTGAAACTATAATTAATCTTTGTAACTAACTTGCTCGATCGAAGCGTCTGTAACAAACTGATTTTTGCAAACCAGGTTCCTCATTCCAAACCTCGAGATGTAATCAATACCTTTGTGATATTTGCCTATATAAGTCTGATGTTTTGGCCAAGAGGGCCCTACGAGATTTGGAGAGCAAATTGCCCTCTCGTAGTCCCGGCTTTGACATAAATGTGGCTCCTTAATTCGACTTCTTGAGGCGTCCTTGTGTGATTTGCAGGGTACAATACAACATTACCCCAGAATCTCTGGGGCTGGAGGTGGGCTCGGGTCCTTCTCTCTATAATGAGGGGGTTGGACTGGCTGATCTTCGCAACCTTTCTGGTTTCAAATTCTATGACACCGTAAGTGATCAAATTGAGGTGATATCCATAAGGGAGACAGGAGGGTGTGGATGTAAAAGAAACCCACCTACAAACACTTGGTACCTGCAAGAGAAATGTGGGAGGGGCTATGAGAAAGCTTTGCCACAAGACATTTTTGGACCTTGTTGCAAGATCGTGAGTTCAGCGATCTGCAGAGATTGGCAGGGGCAGTTGGGGTTTTTATCTCACCGCAGGCATCAACCTGCGGCCCCATCCACACTCCTCGTGTTCTTCAGAAAAACAAGAGTGCCAGCAGACAAGCTTTAAACCGCTGAAGGGAAAAAGGCTCCATCTTCATTCTCTGTGGCCCAGGTAGTTGGGGGATGCCCTTGTTGATTGCTAAAGTGGCCACAAAGGGGCAGTATAGCACAGCGTTCTTAACGAAGGCCTTTCCATTGAACCACGTTCGAAAAGGACTTCTTTCTACACATACACTTAACAACCTAGTTACCACCTTCAGAAAAAGAAGCAAAAATAAATTCCTGAAACATGACAGAATTGCAATGACACAGAACTTACCATCAAATTAAAGAGCAAGAATATGGGGCCAAATGTAAAGAAGAGTTGTAAAAATGCTTGAAGAAAAATTCGGCACAATTATGACCTGTATAATTTAACGTACTAACGTTTTGGCGATGTTTCGGAAAAAACACAAGCAAGGTTTCTGCAGTGGATTTTATTGAAACGCGAAGGAGCTATGGAAATGCGTTTTGGTTTTGCCTTTTCTGTCCCTCCTGGCCAGGATGGTTCGGGAAGCTCTCGCATTGCCACTGTAAGCCGACAGGTTAGACTAGTAGGGAGGGCAGTTAGATAGCCCATCTTATGCTCCGCTTCTATCTCCACTTCTAGCCTCCGGGGTAGCTGGTGGCAAGTCGAATACCTCCATCAGAAAGGTTGGTGTTCATGTTTGGTTGTCTGTTCTTCCCTCCGATAGAAAACAAACGACTTCTAAATGTAATCGTAGCAGTGGAAATGCCAATGCATTTTAACTTAGAGCTGTTTAAACTTGAGGACCCTTGGAATACAAGTGTAAACGGAATTCTAATTTATGAATTTGTACCTTATTCCTCCCTGCTAAGGACTTTATGCACGGCATGTACGCAGTGCCCTCCTTGGCAGGGGCCCCTGGGTGGAGGAGCAGGGTCCCTTCCCCCAGGGGATGGTGAATGGAGTCAGAACTCCTGAGAAGAGTAGGCAGTGGAGGGTCTCTAGGCCAAGGAGAAGTGAGGAAATGGGCGGAAGGAGCTCGTGGGGGCGGGCCCTGGTAAGGCTGCAGACACCTTGGGCAGCTATTTCTTCATGTTCATTCTGGAGTCACTTATTAAGATGGAAAGGAGATAAGAAGTGATGTATCTCGGCCCTAAAAGTTGACACCTTCCAACCTGCCCAAGCAGCTGCCTTCATCGTCTCCCTTGTCCCTGACCCCGTCCCTCTACTCTAACTTCAGGCCCCTGTCGGCTTTCCTGTATGCCTCCTCTAGGCCTAGGAGATGGAAGGCGGCCCTTCAATGCTGTTTGGGCGAAGTTGTCTTAAGAGCCAGCTCCAGCTGTCCTTGTCTTCTGCGCATTTCACCCACGTCCCAGTAGGATGGCTGCTGGCTCTGCTGCCACCTGCTGGAAGGTGGCAGCACAGCAGGCTGCAAACCTGGAAACCAGTGTGTTCCCAGCCGTGAGTGTGCACAGACGTCACCTCTACCTGGCCCACCTGTGCTCTCTGCGGATGGGACGCGTGCACAGAAATCCACGTGGGCATCCTTGCCATCACGCAGCCAGGTGTTTGAGAGAGACTGTAAGTGAACAAAAAGCAACCAACCTCCTCCCGCCTCCCATGGCCTTCAACTCAGGACTGCAGGCCCATGAGGCCTTGCCGTTATCTAGCGCCCTCATTTGCAAACACACACAGCTGCCGAATGCTTCAACACACATGGGGTGCTTTTTTAAAACAACAACAACGTGTCAACTCTTTTATTTGAGTCATAGAATTAAATTGGAAATTGAACCATTTCCAGGGTCAGCTGCTCAGAAACTCCATCCCAGAGGTAGCATCGTTAAATACAAATTATTCTGGAGATTTGACCCAGGTACCGGGTCAACTTTTTAAACTATTCATACTATTTAAAAAAAATACAATTCTCAATACATGTGTGAAATTCTCCCAGTTACTTACAAAATGCTATCACAATTTAAGAGCTAGTGTCTAAATGGACCCTTCACTGAAAGAACAAGAATATCATTTATTATTTTAGATGGTGATTTTATTAGACACATTTTCTTCCAAGCAATTTGTAACTTTCTATTTACATACAAAGACCATATATCTATATCTATCTATCATCTATCTATATAGATATAGATAGATGATAGATAGATAGATAGATAGATACAAAGATATCAGAATGTCTGAACCAAGCCAGAGGCTGCCCCCTCAACCGCCTTAAGAGGGAAAGATTAGGTACTTCAGTCACTTCCTGTCCACAACCACAACCCACAAGGTTCAGGTTTCAGAGTTTGAGAAAAAATCATTAACACCTCCTATTTTTCTGACACAATCTCTCGGGTGATTCTCACTCCTCTATGCTTCCTCACCTACTATTGACTACCATGGTCCTAGCTACCACAATTCAAAACATCCTCAGGCATGTGCTAAGTAAGAAAAGTAGCAACTGCAGAGAGGAAAAAAAACCCCATAGTTCTCCCTTCCAAATGGGTAACTCTCTTAGAGTTTGGGTACGAGTTGTCTGGAGGAGGCATCGTTAAAGAGTATCTAAAGGCCCCACATGCAGCCCGAAACACAGAGGTTGATCAATGGTACTTTTTGTGGCTTATACAGCTGGGGGCAGCCTGTTTCCAAATGAATGTGTGTCTTCTTCTCTCCGCCTATTGATAGGGTTAAATCCGGAAGACGATGCTTAGACAGTGTGGGGGAGGAGGGTGGGGTGGGGTGTGTGTGTGAGCGTGGCAGGCAGACTCTTAGTCATTTGGCCTTCCCTCACCTCTTGGCTTAATGCTTATAAAGCTCTGGGCTTTCATGGACTATGTAGGTTTGCCTATCTGAGCTGGCAGTGTTCCTGGGCCTCAGGCACACGCATTCACACACCTGTTGCTTCAAAGCCTCCGGGAGATGCCTGGTGACTGAGCTGGGGCGGGAAGGATGCTCTGAGAGCTGGGGCATCAATGAGAGACAGCCAGAGTCTGTCCGCACCAGGCGGCGCGCAAGCTCACAAGACCCACCCCTCCTCTCCCACCTCCCCCTCCTGCTTTTCACCTAAACCTCCTGGAAGCCTCTTTTGGGGCATCTCCAGTCTGCATGTTGAAACCTAGCGTCTCTCTGTGCCCCTTAGCCCCCACCCCAATCTGCCCAGCTCTGCTGACTCTTACCCTAAATGCTGTGAATGTACTCGCCTCCACCCCACCCCTGCCTGTGACCTCAGCAGAGGCCTCCTCACCCTGACCTGCGTGTTGCTGGTCCCCCTGCCCTAAATGCTCACCTTCCCAAGTCCTCCTCAGGGCACCCGATGAACCCCTGCAACGCTGGCCAAGGCCCCTGCTCTACTGGGGTATGTAGGTTCTTCACACCCCAGCCCACACCTTCCTCCCAACCAGTCACACAGCTCTGCCCTTGCGTGCAGCGCCTGCAGCTTGGGGCTCAGCATCCCTCTCTTCCACCAACAGTGGGTCCCCCGGCCATGGACTCTCACCTGGGCCTGAGTGCCTGGGAAACTTACTGCCCACCTTGGAGGGAGGTCACACGAGGAGAGAGCCTTTCATAACTGACCACGTTCAAGTCTCTCCTCCCCACATGAGACAAGGACTGTTCTACACACACTTGCAACCTGTCCACTGCCTTGTGCAGGCAAGAAACTATACAGCACGTGTCTTGATTCATTTTGTTGTGCCTGGTCAGGCA
Source organism: Myotis nattereri (assembly GCF_964212035.1). NCBI lineage: Eukaryota > Metazoa > Chordata > Mammalia > Chiroptera > Vespertilionidae > Myotis > Myotis nattereri. The sequence goes on from NC_138089.1 coordinate 51,998,949, forward strand.
ACCAAACTCAAGCATCAGCAATTCTTGGGGGACAATTTTTTATAATAAACTTTTGCAGGGAAGGGAGTGTTCATCGATTGCTGAGGTCCGTGGAGGGCAGATGACAAGGTGGCTATTTCACCCACTCGTTTTGGTTCCAGAATGGAAGGGCAGATGCCAAATAGACGGGTGGATCTTTGGCCTTCTAGGACAGCCACTTCCTTTCTGAAATAGCTGCTCCCACCCCCAGCCTAGGGCTAAAAACCGAGTGCAGGTCACAAGCCAACAGAGATGTCCTGCTCCCCCGTGGAGCGTGTGTAGACAGAGCCCCCGCGCTCGGGGGCCTCTCGCTGGAAGATGGGGCAGTGTTTGAAGAGGTGGCGGGCGATGTGCTTTTGGAAGAAGCCTGAAAGGTAGTTTCTGAACTTCTCCCCGACGAAGGCGTAGATGATGGGGTTGATGCAGCAGTGCGTCATGCCCAGGGTCTCCGTCACCTGCATGGCTTGGTCCAGCCGATTGGAGCTGCTGCAGTTGTTCAGGCCGAAGAACTCCTGGAAGGTGTTCAAGAGCAGGACGAGGTTGTAGGGAGCCCAGAAAAGGAAGTAGACGATCATGATCGCGAAGATGAGCCTCACGGCCTTGTGCCTCTTCTTCTCGTTGCGACACCGAAGCAGGGTCTTCAGGATTCCCGAGTAGCAGACGACCATGACCAGCAGGGGCAGGACCAGGCCCAAGAGGACCATCTTCAAGGTCTGGAAATTCTTCCAGAAACGATACTGACTGGTTGGGTAGTGAGGGCTGCAGGTGCAACGAGACACCTCTTGTTGGGATTTGGTGAAGATGATTCCTGGGAGAGAGGCGAGCACGGCCACCACCCAGGTGACCCCACTGGTCACCACCCCAAACGTGACCGTCCTGGCTTTTAAAGCAAACACAGCATGGACGATCGCCAGGTACCTGTCAATGGTCAAGAGGATGATGAAGAAGATTCCGGAGAAGAAGCCGATAAAATAGAGGCCCGTCAGAAGCCGGCACATGGTGTTCCCGAAGACCCACTGGCCGGCTGCGTAGTGAGCCCAGAAGGGCATGGTGAGAAGGAAGAGCAGGTCGGAGAGGGCCAGGTTGAGCAGGTAGATGTCAGTCATGCTCTTCAGCTTTTTATAGTTGATCAGGATGAGGACGACCAGCAGGTTGCCCACAAACCCGAAGATGAACACCAGCGAGTAGAGCGGAGGCAACAGCCTGGCCGCGATGTGCCTCACGTTGGTTTTCTGGCAGGGCTCTGAGATGCTGTAGTCAAGGTAATAGAATGTGGTTGGCACTTGATCCATCGTGGTTGGCACTTGATCCATCGTGGTTGGCACTTGATCCATTGTGTTCAGCCCTGTGGATACAGAAGCAGTGATCACTGATCAAGCCCCAGAAGGCACCGAGGGGCCCACCATGTCTGCAAACGCTTTTACACATGAAGGGGGCCCTAACATGGATACATAAATTTCTACATTTAACTGAGCTCCTTTTTTTGGGGGGGGGGGGGGGGAGGCACAGAATGAACTCTGAAAATAAAGGGAAAGCTTGCCGCTAGCTTCCTTGCTTATTTGCTCTGTTGGGGAAACTCATGAAAGGACCCATAGCCACATGGAGTGGCTGAAACTTTAATAACAATTTCAAGAAATGGAGTCGGGCACCATCAGTCCAACACTGCCTTACAATCTACGCCGAAGCCGCCATTCCCTGGAGTGGGCTTCCGTGAGCATCGCCTCGGGCGTGCTCTGGTCATTAGGTTTCCCAGGGTGCCAGGCATGCCAACCACTAAGCTACCCTGAGGCAGCTAATCCTCAAGGTGACCCAGGGAGGCAGGTCACGTGACTCTTCCCTTGTTGCAGATGAGAATCTCCAAGTCCAGAGAGGAGGCAGGACTTACCCAAAGACACACGGCTGGGGAGCAACTGATTCGGAACCCAGGCAACCTACACTCACCCATCATGTCATCCTGTCCCTCTCTCCTTGGTGAGAGAACCAACGGGCAGGGCCATCAGCTTGGTCTCTCTCTCTCTCTCTCTCTCTCTCTCTCTCTCTCTCTCTCTCTCTCTCTCTCTCGTCAGAACGAAATGGGCTTGCAGATGCTGGGTCCCCGAGAAAGTCCTAAGAGCCAGCAGCCAATTGTAACATACATTGTCCCCTTTCCTCTGAAGTTTGTAACATGTCCCCTTTCCTCTGAAGTTTGTGTTTATAGTTCCTGAGTTGCGATGAGTAAGAGGTCTCCACATCCACAAGGAATGGCCAAGTGGGAAATGTTCCATCTGCCACCACCCTTCCTGGGTTAGCTCCGTTCCTTCGCAACCCTCCGCTTGCCCCAGCTCCCCACGTTCCACTTCTGGCCTGAGAAGTCTCTCTAATCCTGGGCAGCTGGGGAAGAACATCTCCCTTTAAAGTTCTGAGCCAGAAAAAGGAGCACACACGAACCTGTGCTGTGAGACTCATATGTTAAAGGGAGACTTTGATATTTGTAATGATATTAATTTGGGCAATTTTCAGCCTTCCTCTCTTCTGGGGAGGGGGGGGGGGACCACACCAAAAGAACCAGACTGAGATGCAACTTCTGGTGGGGCGCATGTTCAGAGGGCATCCTGCCGGGGCGGTTTGTCCTGATCAGAAGGTAATCGCTACCCAGATTTCGCCAAGAATCCCCTCTCTGACAAAGCTTTCTTTTGAAAGGTCGGGGCTTCCAAAGAAATAATACTGTTTCCTTTAGAATTTTTCATTCATAATCATGTTTTGTATCTTCGATGTTATCACCGTCTGAAACTCATTCTAAATTCTAAGCCTTTCCTGATCGTCGAGATGATCGTTTAAGATAGTCCTTTGAGCACCTGGTGCTTGTCTAATGTCCCCTATGGGTTTCCTGTAAAGGCCTGTGCTCATCACAGAAGCTGAGCTAACTCATAGGCAAAGTGACTGAGAGGCGACTTACCGGGAAGTTTCTGGTGGGGACGATGTCTTAGCTCTTCTGACCAGCTGAGCTGTGCAAATCAAGCATATAGCAGCAGACACACAGGAAACTTAAGCAGCTTCTACTTAAAGGGGGGGTGGAGTTGTAATGCCTACGTATATTGCAGGGCAAAAAAAAATCAGTAAACAGTTCTCCTTTTTCTTTTCCTTTTTCACTTGAGCTTTAAATAGGCTGGGGAGTAGATTTCTGGTCTGTAACGTGGGCTTCCCTAGTTACACTGTTTTCTTCAGGTTCCCTGCTCATCCAACTACACAGTGTCTGTTAGGAAACAGAAGGAACGGTAGGATATTGGAACTAGAATATTCACACGTATCTAGTGAAAAGCCCTCGCTTTACTGAAAAACAAAAACAAAATCCCTGCTGTCCAAGGGGCAAATGATGTGTGCAAGGCCTCAGGGCTTGTCAGCGTGAGGCCCAAAGGCCGAGAGATCCCCATCCTCTTCCCATTTGTTGTCAATGAGGCCAACTCAAAACGACTTGAAATTGAGAGGGGAATCCTTCATAGAAACCCCCTGCCCCCCTTCACCCGTCCTTCTCCCCACCGCCTTGCCTACTGCAACTTATACACGCACTCAGCACCCTAAACGTTTTTCTCTGTAAACGAAAACAACTGGTTACCTAAAGCATTTTAACTGTAGGCTCACCTGTGAGCGAACCCCGCTGCCCGCCTTTCTCTGGGGTATCTAGAGGGGCACGTCAGTACGAGTTTTCACTCTACCTCTTCACTGTTTTGCAGCCCTCTGGCCCCGAGGGCATTGGTGGGTGCGTGTACTGTGCCAGGTATAGCGGCGGCAGAGTTCCCACTCCCAGAATACGATCTATCTGGAGCTATGAGAACTTTTCAACATGAAATGGGCAACAAATGCCAGAAGAATAGGGTCGAATTCAGGACTAGATGACAATACTAGGCGGTCACATCAAGCTTTCTTGGTGGTAGGTGACTTATCTAAAAACCTCAATTGTTGCCCGCCTGGCTTGGCTCAGTGATTGAGCATCGACCTATGAACCAGGAGATTACGGTTCGATTCCCAGTCATGCCGGGTTGTGGGCTTGATCCCCAATGGCGGGGTGTGCAGGAGGCAGCCAATCAATGATTCTCGCTCATCATTGACGTTTCTCTCTCTCTCTCTCTCTCCCTCCCTCCCTCCCTCCCTCCCTCCCTCCCTCCCTCTTCCTTCCTCTCTGAAATCAATAAAGATAGATGATAGATGATAGATAGATAGATAGATAGATAGAGTGGTTCTCTGGGGTCCTTGTACTAGTTTAGAGCTGCTTAGTATCAGCAAATGAGAAGCTGAAAGAGTGAAGCTGACGCCTGGTGCCTGGAGACCAGGGGAAGCCGGGAAAGCACAGGGATAGCCCCCCAATCCAGAACCGCCCCACATGGGCACATATGTTTGTGTGACCACAGAGCCCAATGGCTGGTCAGCCTAACCAGGACAGGGAGCCATAAGGAAAATGTCCCCCGTTCATCCTGTGTGTCATTCAAGCAGCAGCGACTCGAAACCATACCCCGCAGTCATGTTGCTGGATTTCAACCCCAGCGCTATTTACTATGCGACCTGAGCAAGTTACGGAAACTCTCCAGGACTCAGTTTTCTTATCTGGGAAATGGGGCAACAAATCAAACACACAAACCTACTCGATAGGTCTGTGGTCAAGATCGAGTGATACACAGACCCATAGACACAGAGAACGAGCTACTGGCTGCCCAAGGAGCTGGGTGGGGACGTGAATTAAACAAGGGAGGGAATATTCTAGGTGGCCTGTGGTTTCTCAGCAGGGCTTAGGAAAATAATGTTAACGTCTATCGCTTCTATTGTGCTTATTCTGTGCCGGGTGGGAGGGAGGGGATATCGAATGATGCGACGAGTATAGATCCTTTTGCAGATGCCTGTCCTCTGTGGGTTCGTTAAGCAGGGAACTATAAAGGTGCTTTAGAAAGAGTTCACAAAACGGGTAGCAAAGAAATGGATGTAAAATGTCACAGAAGGCAGGTGCAGCTTTGGTTCTGGTGTTTCCTGCTGATACACTGGCGAGGATCTCAGATGCTGCTGGAGGTTTCTGCAGGAGCCAGTGGTTGTTTCAGACTTTCTCACATGGAGCTGGGGCTTTGCTCCGTGTGGGTCACTGGGGTGGCTGAGGACCTGACGGCGTGCTCACCCCTAGAGGGCAGTGTGGAGCAAGGAGCAGGCTCCCTCGCCCACACTGTGGTGCCCACTCACCCTGTGCTCTCGGCCAAGAGACTTCCTCTCTAGGCTTCCATTTCCTCATCTGTCCAGTGATGTCTCAGGCCTGGGGGCCGGGAAGGCAGCTCCCCACTTAAATAGTGAATGACTCCGGGCCATGGTGGTTTGCAAAATACACATTAAATGGGAATAAGGCAGAGACGAGGAATCACAGCTTAGCAGGGTGTCTGACCCCCTCCCAGGTTTCTGGGCCCAGAGGTGAGTTCAGGTCAGCGCCTGCGATAGGGGTCTGTCCCAAGATGCACAAGGGAGTGAGAACCAGTGGGAAGGGAACTTCTTCAGCATTTCATCAGCGAAACACTGTTCTGGATATAACAATGACAACAAATGATTTTGTTTCCTGGTCTCTGCTTCCCTTGTCACTCGGTCCCTCCCACTCTCCAAGGCTCCCATCCTCAGAGGCAGGGCATTCAGACTTCCTGCCAGAAACGGTCTTTTGACTGCTCTGCCACTCGCCTCCATATGATGTCCGTATTGGAGGGTGTCTCAGGCCAGTCCTTAAACAGCTGCTCTACATCTGGTCATTGCCCCCAAGTTCCAAGAGTTGCTTCACGCTCCATACCCAGGCCATCTCTGGACCATGTACTCAGAGCATCGTCCACAGGATGAGGAGAACATCGGTCTTCTCCTGGGGTTTGAGAGGTCACCTGTTTGAGCACAGGGAGCTCAAACCTGCCACACAGCAGCTCACATGAACATACCTGGGGCTCAAATGGACTGTAGGTCAGTGTCAGTCAACACTGAGATAGGCTATAAAAATAACAAACGCATCCTTTAGTTTTTTAAACAAATGTCTAATTATAAAACCAACACATGCTCATTGTATGAAGTTGGGAAAAACAGGAAAATGGGAAGTGGGAGGAAATTAGGCATATTCTCACAATCTCAAAACAGTCCCTCTCAACATACGTTGTATTTTAATCCAGACCTTTTCTTATGTGTACTTTTTGGTTAATTGCCCTCCCATGTGTACCAGTTCTGGGTGCTGCTCTTTTTCTTATCAGACTAAAGATGACTTTGTAGGCACTGGCTCACATTATTCAACGTCTTATATCAGGGGTCCTCAAACTACGGCCCGCGGGCCACATGCAAATACAAATATTGTATTTGTTCCCGTTTTGTTTTTTTACTTCAAAATAAGATATGTGCAGTGTGCATAGGAATTTGTTCATAGTTTTTTTTAAACTGTAGTCCGGCCCTCCAACGGTCTGAGGGACAGTGAACTGGCCCCCTGTTTAAAAAGTTTGAGGACCCCGGTCTTATATAGTTCTTTAGCTGTTATTTTTATTGAGGTGTAACTGACATGCAGCCTAGTGCACTAGCCCTAGGCGGACAGCTGGGAGAGGCACCACACAACCACCACCCAGATCGAGATGACAGGAAATGGCCCTGTCACCCCGAAGGCGCCCTTGTGCCCTGCCCAAAGACCAGGGCACTCTGACTTCTATCATCAGGGATTCGATGTGCCTGTCCTTTAACCTCCTCTAACTGGATCCCAGACTCTGGCCTCCTTCCTGTCGGCTTCTTTTGTCCAACAGAGCCCTGTAAGTAGACAGCTGGGCGTTTCCACTGGTCACTGGTATGGACAGCTTGTTTGGATGTTGCTGTCAGTCTCTGATCTCCCCACCAAGGAAGACACTCCGGGTGTCCCCGAAGCCACCTTCACCAGGAGAGCCAGAGTCCCTATAGTCCTCGAAGAAAAAGGGAGAACCCCCACCCCCCCGCCCCCACCCCGCAACATGCACAGACACACCCCCCAGCCAGAGCCACACTGTGTCACCGGTGTGCCTCAGCAATGATGCTGGCGTCCTGTGATTCCCATCGCCCTTCACCCTCTGCCTCAGACACCCGTCCTGAAGAGGGTTGGGAGGTCACCATGGTGTTCTCTATTCCCGCTGTCTCTGTCCTCCAGACCCTTTCCAGGATAACCCCGTCCTCCAGCCCACGCACCATGCCCCCGATGCCCTGGTAAATCATCAAGCCACATAGGCACGTGCAGACTGTCCACCTCACCCCTTGGTTAGACAAGGTGGAAACCCCCTAACTCCCCTGAAAAGTCTGCTCTTGGATTTGGGGTATTTTTTTCTTTCTTTCTTTTTTTTAATTGTTTTATTGCTTAAAGTATTACAAAGAGTATTACATATGTCTCCTTTTTTCCCCACCCTTGACAATCCCCTGGCCTCCCCTATCCCCCAGTGTCTTATGTCCATTGGTTATGCTTATATGCATGCATACAAGTCCTTCGGTTGATCTCTTACCCTCCCCTCCTGCCCCGCAACCCTCCCCAGCCTTCCCGCTGTAGTTTGACAGTCTTTTCGAGGCTGCTCTGCCTCTGTATCTATTTCTGTTCATAAGTTTATAATGGTCTTTATTATCCATAAATGAGTGAGATCATGTGGTATTTTTCCTTCATTGACTGGCTTATTTCACTTAGCATAATGCTCTCCAGTTCCATCCATGCTGTTGCAAATGGTAAGAATTCCTTCTTTTTTACAGCAGCATAGTATTCCATCGTGTAGTTGTACCACAGTTTTCTAATCCATTCATCTACTGATGGGCACTTAGGCTGTTTCTAGATCTTAGCTATGGTGAATTGTGCTGCTATGAACATAGGGGTGCATATATCCTTTCTGATTGGTGTTTCTGGTTTCTTGGGATATATTCCTAGAAGTGGGATCATGGGGTTAAATGGGAGTTCCATTTTTAGTTTTTTGAGGAAACTCCATACTGTTCTCCACAGTGGCTGCACCAGTCTGCATTCCCACCAGCAGTGCATGAGGGTTCCTTTTTCTCCACATCTTCTCCAGCACTTGTCGTTTGTTGATTTGTTGATGATAGCCATTCTGACAGGTGTGAGATGGTACCTCATTGTTGTTTTGATTTGCATTTCTTGGATGATTAGTGACTTTGAGCATGTTTTCATATGTCTCTTGGCTTTCTGAAAGTCCTCCTTTGAAAAGTGTCTATTTAGGTCCATTGCCCATTTTTTGATTGGATTGTTTATCTTCCTTTTGTTAAGTTGTATGAGTTCCCTATAAATGTTGGAGATTAAACCCTTATCGGTGATAACATTGGCAAATATGTTCTCCCATGCAGTGGGCTTTCTTGTTGTTTTGTTGATGGTTTCTTTTGCTGTGCAGAAGCTTTTTATTTTGATGTAGTCCCATTTGTTTATTTTCTCTTTAGTTTCCAATGCCCTAGGAGCTGTATCGGTGAAGAAATTGCTTCGGCATATGTCTGAGATTTTGTTGCCTTTGGATTCTTCTAGAATTTTTATGGTTTCCCGTCGTACATTTAAGTCCTTTATCCATTTTGAGTTTATTTTTGTGTATTGTGTAAGTTGGTGGTCTAGTTTCATTTTTTTGCATTTATCTGTCCAATTTTCCCAACACCATTTATTGAAGAGACTATCTTGACTCCATTGTATGTTCTTGCCTCCTTTGTCAAATATTAATTGAGGATATTGGTTTGGGTCGATTTCTGGGCTCCCTATTCTATTCCATTGATCTATATGTCTGTTCTTGTGCTAGTACCAGGCAGTTTTGAGAACAGTGGCTTTATAATACAGCTTGATATCTGGTATTGAGATCCCACCTACTTTGTTCTTTCTCAGGATCGTTGCAGCTATTCGGGGTCTTTTTTATTCCAGATGAATTTTTGGAGAGTTTGTTCTAGGTCTGTGAAATATGCCATTGGTATTTTAATGGGAAGTGCGTTGAATTATAGATTGCTTTGGGTAGTATGGACATTTTAATGATGTTGATTCTACCAATCCAAGAACATGATATGTTCTTCCATCTGTTTATGTCTTCCTCTATCTCTTTTTTCAACGTCCTGTAGTTATCTGAGTAGAGGTCTTTTACCTCTTTAGTTAAGTTTATTCCTAGGTATCTTAATTTTTTTGGTGCGATGGTAAATGGGATTTTTTTTTTTTAGTCTCTCTTTCTGTAAGTTCACTATTGGTGTATAGAAATGCCATAGATTTCTTGGCGTTAATTTTGTATCCTACTACATTGCCAAATTCACTTATCAAGTCTAATAGTTTTTTGATGGAGTCTTTAGGGTTTTTTATGTATAATATCATGTCATCTGCAAATAAGGACAGTTTTAGTTCTTCTTTTCCAATTTTGATGCCTTTTATTTCTTCTTCTTGTCTAATTGCAATGGCTAAAACTTTTTTTTACCAGTTGGGTATTTTTTTCAAATCACTGTCCAGACCTGGGGTGGATGCGACCTTAGGTGCAGTGACAGAAGTCTAATGTACCGATTCAGGAGCATAGTAGGCTCGCTGTGATCTGCTCTCTATGCAACTCTGTGCATAACAGGATATCAGGTGGGACTTTGCCCATTGCCCCAGAACTGGCAGCTGTACCCTGAGGCTGAGGGCGAGGAGGTGTTAAGTACCCTGCAGTTCTAAGAAAACCACTGACACCTGGTCACACACCTTCCCCAGGGCTGAGTGACAGAACCAGCCCTGCCCCGCCCCCCGCCGCCCACCATGTCAACCCTCCCACTCCTGTCCCTATAAGGAGAAAACTGGTGGCAGAAAAGGGTGGTAGAAGTGGGTGGGATTGATGGGGAGGAGTGAGGGGAACCAAGGAGGGAGCTCCCAGAGCATCATATGAGGAAGGGGAGGCCAGCCCCACATTTTCTTTTTCTTTCTTTCTTTCTTTTTTTTTTTTTGAGTAACAAGAATGTTTGTTTATTTATTTATTTTATTAAATATATTTTATTGATTTTTATTTTTTTTTACAGAGAGGAAGGGAGAGGGATAGAGAGTTAGAAACATTGATGAGAGAGAAACATCAATCAGCTGCCTCCTGCACACTTCAACTTGGGGATGTGCCTGCAACCAAGGTACATGCCCTTGACTGGAATCGAACCTGGGACCCTTCAGTCCGCAGGCTGATGCTCTATCCACTGAGCCAAACCAGTCAGGGCAACAAGAATGTTTATTAACTGGCTCCTACATAAAGCCCCAGTCCTGGAAGCCATCAACAGACTCCACGGCCTTCACTAGCCTTAAGGTCACTGACCCTTTTTCTGCTATAGAAGCGACGGGCCCCACATTCTTGAAGGGGGTCCACTAGGCAGCAGACCAGCCGAGCAAGGGCAGAGGGCGCTGGAGAGAAGTGGCAGGGGACTCAGGGCGTGGCACTGGGGCAGCAAGGACATCCCAAGGATGTGAGAGCACCCAGGGTCAAGTTCAAACCTGCTGCCAACGCAGCAGCATCTCAAGAAGTTTCCAACCACAGTCACTCACCACACCCAGGCCCTCCCACCCCCCCTGAGTTCTGTGATTGAGCATCGACCTATGAACCAGGAGATTACGGGCTGCCTTGCAGAGGCCAGTCACCCTGCAGAGGCCGGTCACCCGCCCAGACACTCTTCTGTCCTGCAAGGTGCCCCTTGGCGGCCTTTGCTGCTGGGGACTCTCGCCCGAGGCCACTTCAATGTGTCAGGGACGTTTTCATAATGGGAGAAAGCCAAGGGGAAAGATGGGGTCTGGATGGCTTCTTCCCAGGAGGCTGCGGGCTCACATGCCTCCAGCTGCCCACACCAGGAAGATGGCGTGGGGCGGGCTGTGTCAAGCCCCCGACGCCACTAAAAGTCTCAGGATACCCATCCCGAGGAATGCTGCCCCTCCCTGGGATCCGCTGAACTCCATCAGCCCGCTCACATGCTCCCCCCGGGAGAAAGGAGCCTGGCGGTGCCCACTTCAGAACTGGAGGTGTCGGTACTTTCACACTGCACTCTCCTTGGTGGGGTAAATCCTGCCGGAGCTGTTATTACTGCGATGCAGGTCTATCGTTGTCAGTCACTTTCTCCTCTGGGCTCGCAGAAATGTTCACATCTATGTGTTTCTGTGCCCTGCAGTGAGCATTGTGATTTATAAATCACCCCACTCTCTCCCCCTCTCCCCCATCAGCAGTGAGGTCAAAGGGCACAGACATTGCCCAACCGGTGTGGCTCAGTAGATTGAGTGTCGTCCTAGGCACCATTCCCAGTCAGGGCACATGCCCAGGTTGTGGGCTCCATCCCCAGTGTGGGAGGCAGCCCATTGATGTTTTTGTCTCATCAATGTTTCCCTCTCTCTCCATCTCCCTTCCTCTCTTTCTAAAATCAATAAAAACATATTTTAAAAAATAGAATGGAAAGGGCACAGGCATTCATATCTGGCACCTCGTAGATCCCCGGGTGTGTTTGTCACATTGGATTTCATTTAGGAAGCCTCTATCTATCATATGTATTAATTGGCTTTGGTGCTGCTTAGCAAACAACCCCCACAACTCAGGGGCTTAACACAGACCTCTTGCTGCGGGGAAGTGTGGCCGCCGTGTGGCCGCCCTGTGCTCTGCTCTCTGTGTCTTCTCGTTTGGTCCCCAGGATGCCTGGGCGGAAGGAGTCCTGGTCTGGGACGTCCTGTCTGTGGCTGAGCAGGGACAGTTAAAGGCTCAGCCCAACCACTGTTCACAACAGTCCATGTCCCTTCCGCTCACTTACCCCCGGCTGGGCCACCTGTGTGTGTGTGGGGGGGGGGTGGGGGGGTCCCGCCTGCAGGTCACACAGCAAGGACAGGCTTGTGTAATCACACGGGGAAGGAGGGAAAAGTTGCAATCATCACACCACAGAACAACAAAGCAGGCAGTTTTTTTTTTTAAAAAAAAATTTTATTGTGGTAAGAGCCCTTAACACGAGGCCTACCCTCTTAACAGATTTTTTTAGTGTACAATACAGGATGGTTATTTATAGGCATGATGTTGTAAAGCAGACATTTAGAACTTACTCATCTTGTATAACTGAAATTTTACACATGTTGCTAAATGGGTAAAGGAAATGTGATATATACAGAGCGGAATATTATTCAGCCTCAGAAGAGAAGAAAGGCCTGTAACATGGGAGAACTGGAGGGCATTATATTAAGTGAAATATGCCAGGCACAGAAGGACAGGCACTGCCCGATGCCACTTACAGGAGATATTTAAAGTAGTCAAACTCATAGGTGAAATGGAGGGAGTGGTGGTTGCCAGAGTTGGGGGGAGGAGGAAATGGGGGAGTTTTTAACCAACATGTTTTTTTTAAACAATATGATTAGAGCATTGACTCATTTTCAGAGTCATAACAATACCTTACATTTCATCACCAAAACAGAATTGAATGCATTCATTGGGATAATACACATACCGGAAGGAGAAAGACGCCCCCCCCCACCCCCCCGTCTCTAGCCATGAAACAAGAAAGCAAAACCGCAGTAGCTCCCAGCTCCTGAGAGCCAGGTTCTGAAAGCCCGTGTTTCTTGCATCAGATCAGACGTGCACCGGGTACCGCGGATGCACATTCTTAACCCGGCTCACCCGAGACAAGGTCTTTGCTGACTTAGGTGAACTAATCCCCTTCTTTACAAAGAAGGTTAAAGCTTTGCCTAGGGGTCAACTTGATTTAGGAATTCCCACTGGCCAAAGGGGACAATCCAAGCATCAACACGGACGTGGACATGGACAAAGCTGGAAGCATTCAAATATGATTCCATCTTCGCCTTCCTAGACTAACTGCTGCAAAACAAGATGCCTGGCAGCAAGTCAGAGAATGAAGACGGGGCTGGGCTGGGCTGCGGGGAGCGCTGGGATCAGCTGCTGCTATTTAGGTCGGATGCCCGGGGATCGCAGACCGCCACCCCCCTGACCTACAGCTGTGTCTGCTGAGCTGCAGTCCAAGACTGTAAGCTCAAAATCAGAATTGTCTCCATGACGAATACAGCACTTTCAGGCTGGGCGCAATAATAACTCTTAAACTGTAGGTTAGCACATTCACAAGTTGCGGTTTTCATCTTTAACTTTTTTTTTTAATCTATTGTTGTTTTTTTCCCCCACTGACCCCCTCCTCCCCGCACCCGTACCTCCCAAGCCTTTGCCACACTATTGTCTGGGTCCATGGGCTATGCATAGGCATATAAATTCCCCAGTTAATCTCACCCCCCAACTCTTCCTCCATCCCCGTGGAAAACATTTGTATCTCCACCCCCCAATACAAAGTCATCTTCATCGAGGCCGCCCTGCCTGCTGGTCTGGAGACACAGACACATGGCTGATGTGTGATTGGCAGTGCGGGGGCCTCTGTCCTGTGCCCAGGCCCCTTCTCCGTCCTGAGGACCCAGCCCAGGGCTCCCACCCACTGTCTTCCCGCTTCCCGGCCATGAGGGGTCCTTGCTGTACAGTTGCCTTTCAGGGTCTCCCAGGTTTACTCTCCTGGACCCTCCACAAACTGGCCTTTGGAGTAGGCTCGCCCCATGGGCCGGGGGTGTGAGAAGGGCTTTGGGGACACAGGGCCAGGGTGGCCGGAAGGCCTGGAGAGGCAGAGGCAGCAGAAGCTGCACCGCGAGGCCTCGGGAGGTGCTGAGGGTCCTTTCTGGCCTCCCCCTCAGCTGATGCTGGAAACCTTCCTGGGGTGGTCTCACTCTTGCTATGGCCCTGCACCCCTGATGGGGGAACTCACTGGTCCCCACCCTTTTTCCTAATCATTGCCTCCCACCCTCCCCTTTCCCTGGCAAGACCAAGCGAGGGCTTTATTTTTCATCTCATTAGGGAAGGTGATTTTTCACAAACAAACATCTGTGTACATTTTTATAGAGGGCGATGTGGCCCAAGAAACACGGGGGCAGTGGGACAATAGGTTTAACAGATTTCAAAGGAAGGGTGCCTGGTTGTTATAGATAGAACAGAATAAAGTGAGGATGTGCCATGCACTTACACAGAAGAGGATCATGGGACCCAAGCAAAGCTGTCAGAAAGTGAGTACAGTCCCTGAGCTCAGGATCTGGGAAGCCTTCAAAGTCAAATATAGGTGGGAGGTGGGGCTCCGGGCCACTCCCTGCCTGGTTGAACGAGCAAACCCCTTGCCTGCATCCCCACCCAGGCCCAGCCATTCTCACGCCTCCCTCCCCCTGCACGTGGCCGAGCCCACTCACCCACAGTTGTCTCACTGGGCACTTGATTAAAGAAACTGATAGAATCAGAGCGAGTGAAGAAATGGTGAAGGCGGGGGCAAGAGCGTAAGCATCGGCAATGAGGCATTTTCCAGGAACTGAGGCGAGCTGGCTGCAGTCAATCTCTACCCACAGCGCTCTGGAATATGCCCTGAGTACACACTGGCTGTACAAGCAGTGACATAAGTCTGTCTCGATACACGCAACCCTGAGGTTCCTGGGCACACACTTTAGAGATCTGCAGGTCTGTGTAGTTCAAAACCCCTGAGGCTTCTTATCCTAGATAGATGGCTATCTCCCTTGAAAGTAACAAGCAAATTGCTGCTCATTTACAAACCCACTGAGACGTCCTGCTCTCCCGTGGAAGGGGTGTAGGTGGAGCTCACGCGATCGGCGGTCTCCCGGTAGAAAACTGGGCATTGTTTGCAGAGGTGCTTGGCGATGTGCTTTCGGAAGAACACGGAGAGGTACCGTCTGAACTTCTCCCCGACGAAGGCGTAGATGATGGGGTTGATGCAGCAGTGCGTCATGCCCAGGGTCTCCGTCACCTGCATGGCTTGGTCCAGCTGGCTGGTCCTCTTGCAGGTACTCAAGTCAAAGAACTCCTGGAAGGTGTCCAGGAGCAGGACGAGGTTGTAGGGAGCCCAGAAAAGGAAGTAGACGATCATGATCACGAAGATGAGCCTCACGGCCTTGTGCCTCTTCTTCTCGTTGCGACACCGAAGCAGGGTCTTCAGGATTCCCGAGTAGCAGACGACCATGACCAGCAGGGGCAGGACCAGGCCCAACAGGGTCCTCATTATCGTGTGGAAATTCTTCCAGCCGACTGGGAAGTAAGGGCCGCAGGAGTAAACAGACTCGTCAGCTTGGGATTCGGTGAAGATGATTCCTGGGAGAGAGGCGAACACGGCCACCACCCAGGTGACCCCACTGGTCACCACCCCAAATGTGACCGTCCTGGCTTTTAAAGCAAACACAGCGTGGACGATCGCCAGGTACCTGTCAATGGTCAAGAGGATGATGAAGAAGATGCCTCCAAAATAACCAATGTGGTACATCCCTGTGAAGACTTTACACATCACGTTCCCCAGGGCCCACCAGTTCGCAGCGGAATGAATCCACACTGGGAACGTCAGAAGGAAGAGCAGGTCGGAGAGGGCCAGGTTGAGCAGGTAGATGTCAGTCATGCTCTTCAGCTTTTTGCAGTTGATCAGGATGAGGACGACCAGCAGGTTGCCCACAAACCCGAAGATGAACACCAGCGAGTAGAGCGGAGGCAGCAGCCTGCCTGCGATCTGTTTCACGTCGTCCTTCACGCAGGGCGCGCTGTCGTCCCCATAGTCAAAGACGGTGGTGGGGTCTGCACCGTCCACCCGGATGTTTGTTGTAAGCGGAGAGTGAGATGTGGTCAGCATGCTGTGGCCGAGCTGGATCAACGTGTCATTGCCTCCCATCCTCCTCCGTCCTGCAAGCAGAGAACAAGATAACACAACGTAACTGCTCCAGTTCTCCGTCTTAAACGTATTCTTGCCCCTTAAGCAGCATCCAGTCTTTGTCTTTGCTTCAAAGTCATCTCCTTGAAAGCATGCGTGCTCGTGTGCCACTTCCCTTTATTCCTAGCAGAGAAGCTCGCCATCTTCCCCAACCGCTCTTTGCTAACACCACTGGCCACCCCAGAGAGCCCGACTCTCATTACAAGGCGAATATGCTGCACACTTGCTCTCTCCCTCCTCTGCAGATGACCCATTCCGGGCTGATAATCTAGGAGACTCTGCTTGAAGGCTCCTGCAAGCACTCTTCTCCGATAAGAGGGGCGCAAGAGAAACCTCGGCCTGACCTTCCCCTCTTGTAGCTTGTGTTGGTGCTTAAGACCAAGACTGACGGACCCAGAGAAGTGGAGTAAATCTAAGCAGCGTCCCCAAGTCCCAAACCCATGCTTGTTATCTGAGAAAAGTGAGGACCTGTGTTTAAGCCCTGGTGAGTCGCCTTCTCTGTGACCTGCAGCCAAAAGTATTCTAACCGATAATCTTCTCAACTTGCTGCCTTCATCATTTTGCCAGAATGACTCTTGCTAAGGTTGCCATGACAACCCGATATTTAAATGCCCTGGCTTCATTTCAGTTTCATCCTCACTGAGCCGTCGATCCTTTTGATAACTCCTTCCGAGTAAAACAGGTTAGCGCCTCTCACCACTCCTTGTGAATTTTCTTCATTGGTGTCTCCTCCCCTTGCCCACACTGTAAGAGTCCCCAGGCACCATTCTTGGCTCTCATCTCTTTATCTTTTTCCTCTTCATTCTCGCTCCAGTGTTCTTCCTGAATCGTGTCACCTAATCTCAGGGTTCTAAGTCCCCTGAATGCTAGTGCTTCCCAAAGCTCTGTCTTCCAGTCTCATCTTTCAACTTCTATACCTCGGAGTGGAATTTTCCACTGTCTACTGCGTATCTCCCCTTGGACTTATTCACTTATCTATTGAGCGCCTCTTAGGAGCCATGCTCTGTTTTAGGCATTAGAGCTACAGCAGTGGGCAAAGTGGGTATCATACAGGCACCTCAAATTCCACTTAGCCCACTCTGCACAGCCCTGGAAACTTGGTCTGACCTGTGGATTCTTATTTGGCTGTTGTCCTTGACTACACTACCCAAGAAGCAGAATTGGGCATTCTTAGGAACCAGGTCTTGGGAGTCAGACAGACCTAGATTTGAATCCTGCCTCCAACTAACAAGTTGTGTAACTTGGGGCTAATTACTTCTTTAACTATCAGTTTCTTTATAAAAGAAACTAGTATAAAATATTAACTAGGCTGGGCTGTCATGAAGATGACTGGAGACAAGGACTCAGTGCAGCACCTGGTGTGGAGACACGCTCTGTGTTGTTATGATGATGCCACATGACTTCTCCCTCATAAACTTCTACCTCTGAGATTCATCCCTCTGAGCCTCTTTCAATGGCCACTTCCTTGCCTCAGATGCTTCTCACTCTTGCCTTTGTTGTGGTCTCTCGTTTGCTCAAGGTTTTTCCTGGCCATGCTCCCTTCACTCTGCCTTCTCTCAAACTGAAACCGGATCGTGCCCTTCTCAGCTTAAAACCTCCCGTGGCCCTATGATGTGTATGTGATGGGACTGCAAAGGCCATGCACAGACTACTCATCATGCTTTTTCTAAACTCACTTCTCAGCTTTACCTCCAATCCCTCCTCAAATTCCAGGCCCTCTGCTCCAGACATAGCCCTCTTCTCTCCGTTTCCCCAGACTCGTCATTTCCTTCAGGCTTCCATGGTTTGCACATACTGGCCCTTCTGCCTAAAATGGCTGGTGAGCTCCCATTCATCCTCCACTACCTCCTGCTCAAATTCCCCTTCTCTGAAGCCTCCTCCTTTATTGTTGCATGCCTCTAAGTAAGCCCATATCACCTTATCTTCTACACACTGTGAGCGCCTTGAGGTCAAGAACTAGATCATATTTCTGTCTCCAGTTCTTATGATGGCACCTGGCTAACGGAGGCACCAATAAAAAGTATGACATTGAACATCATCAGGCTTGATTCTCAGGACTATTCTTTCTTTCCTGGCAGTGACTTTGAATTTGTTTGTATCTCCATACACATCTTATCTTTTTATATGTTTATACATTCTTTAATTCCTCCTGTGATTGGTACATTTCACAGATCTTGCATTTCATATCACTGAGCCAGATTCTTGAAATCTGCAGCATCTACCCAACATCTCTGATCAAGTGCATCCATCCAAAGAATTAAAACTGTAATCACTTGCAGCCTGCTAGTCCTCTGTTAAGCTCCAGGTTCTATGCTAAATACTTTTCAGGCATTAATTAATTTATTCATGGCAACAAATGTGTGAGATAACGATGCATTTTACAAGTGAAGAAATGCAAGCATGGGTGGATTAAATGACTTTCCCAAACCCACAAAGCAAGCAGTGGCTGGGCTGGAATTGGGACCCTGGGCTGTTCAATTTCAAAGGACTCAGGGCTTTCATCTCATTTCCAGGCTCTGAGAGCAGAGATGGGTGTAGAAGAACAGGTAACAGATTTTCTAGGTATTTTCCCCATGCCTGAGAATCCACACTCACCACATGAACATGTCCACCCGTGCATGTACAAGCGTGCCCTACCCCCTTACCTTTCACCCCGCCCCCCCACTCCCACCAGAGCACAGGCTCCATGAGGGCAGAGATCTTCGGCTTTGCCATGAAGTATCACAGTGTCCCAGAACCCAACCCAGCACATAGTTGCTACCAAATCAATATCGTGGAGTAAGTGGTTAACAGAACTAGCAGGCTGCAAGTGACAGAGCAACAGAATGCTCCACCGAGGACAAGATGCCCAGGGAATCCAGCGAGAGACCTTAGAAAAATGAGTGTACTGGGGACCCACGCCCCTAAGTGCAGCAAGCTCTTGGGCGGCTCTGTATTTAATCAGGGTTTAGTTTCCTCTTTCATATGGGAAAGTGTGGACTGAAGCAGTGGTACTCAATGCCGCACTCCAGTATCACACAGGAAGTCTGGCAGTTAGAATTATCTAGCCCAGACCCTCGCTCTGATGGTCCAGATCAGGGTGAGGGAATATGAGGGGGTGACTTGCCTCAACCCCTTCCACTGTGTGTTCTCTGCACTTTGTTGTTTACCTGCACTGGCCTCTCGAAGGCCAGCCGCCTGCCTGCCAGCTTTCTCCTGTCACCCCAGCAGCTTAGCTCCTACCGCAGCAGACACTTAGCGAGGTGGCTGGAATGCCCTGGCCGAGGTGTCATTGTCAAGTGTCAGGACACGTCACCCAGAACCAATGAAAAGCTGCCTCTCAGAAAAGTAAGCCCCTCACTTCGGCCTCTGTGGGCCTCCTGGTTTAAGGCAAGAGGCACATTTTGGTTTGGAGCCTGGACTAGAGGGGGAGAAAATTCTGGGTCGAAAGTTCCAGCTCTTCAAAGCCCTTGGGAGTTGGGAGGGACAGAGTGAGAGGAGCAGTCGTTGAAATGCCTGGCTGTCCTCACGTTCTTGATTGTTCTTTTTTCAGCACACTCTGAATCACCTGGGCCCTGAGGGGTGGTCTCCCCCTGCTTTCCACTTCCTCATTGTCACCATGGTCTCGCTCAACATTTCTGGGGCAGATGCCAACCTCCCCCCTCTCTTTCCACCTTTCTCACCCCCATGTTCCTGGGCTGTGCAGACCCTCAGAGAGCTCCCAGTCCCTGCATCTCCAGAGCTGAGATGCTCGGAGCCCATGATCCACAAAGTGATGGAAAATGCACGACTCACCAGGGGATGGCTTCTTCCAAGTGGCACTGGTTTGTCAGGTTTCTCAGCAACTGACCCAAGCAGATCTGGAGGTAGGAACTTGGTGTGCAGAAGTAGGAAATAAAGTTTCCTGCAGAGGAGAAGGCGGGGATACAAGAGTAAGGGTAAAGGTTTGAAGAAAACAAGAAGAGTCATGCAGTTCTTCTTTGCCAGCCAGGAACAGTGTCCGCTAGGTTGAGGTCTCCAGAGTAGGATTGATTTTGAAATCTTGCTTAGGCAACCTTGAGAGTAAGTCAGACACACCCTGTACGTCTGCTCCTGTGTCTAACGACTCAGAGCTTCTTTATTTTGTGGGTCTCTATATCTAGAAATCTTTTACTCTCTCTCCTGCCAGTGATAATTTGCATGAAACGAGCTAAAGAGAGCTTCATGAGGATACATGCTAGCCAGGGCTGTTGATGATGGTGGAGGAAATATAATGAGGTTTTATGTGCAAAGTGCCCTGGTTTCAGCGGCATCATGGATTTAAGATCAGGTTAGAAATTTCATTAAAGAGAGATTTTTAATGAAAGGAAATGCTCCATGGTCTTTTGTGTCAGAGATATCCTTAGTAAGAAGGGTCTCGGTGATAGGTCTTACTACTCAGAAGTTTTGTTAAAACATCATTGAGATTCTGTGGAAATGGTGGAGGAGGAAGCACCAGGAATCTCTCTCCCCACCTAGACAACAATTTTCCTGGGAGAATCAGTCTGATTTAACTCTTTGGGAACCCTTGAGTCTGTTGATAACTTTCAGGAGTAGACTTGCCTGGTCAATCGCAGTTAGCTTTGGTCAATTTCAGCTCCTAACACAATGGCAGCTGCTCATCTCCCTGCACATGTTCCAGGTGGCCTTGGCACACAACTTGCAGGAGCCAGGGTGGGCAAAAATTGTACTCTGCTCTCCAGATATGAGGGAATCTGTGCTCAGATCACTGGCTGATGATTCTGATCTCAGAGGTGCACAGAGGCAGACAGTCATTGCCGTTGCATTTCCCCCAATTGCTGCAAGCCCATCCTCCTCTGGCTGAAGTGACTTTTAGGAGATTTAAAGGGCCAAGTGCCCTTTATTTTTCTCTGCATTTTCTCTTTTTCCTCGTTTGGAAGCCAGACATTAAAGACCAGGAGATTTAAAAGCAACTGCAATTCTGGGGAAAATTAGAAAGTGACCCATACATACCCAAGGAGAGGCACAGGCTCAGAAGAGACCGAAGAAGACCTTAATTTCACACCTCAGGCTAATCCTTGGCACAGACACAACTTCCAACAATTTAAAAATATAACAAAAACCATCAAACCCTGGAGAAGAGTTGTCACATTATTAGAATCAAATGCCCAGTTTTCAAGAACAATAGCAAAATCATAAGTCATGCAAGAAACATGAAAGTATGATCCATTCGAAGGAAAAAAATCAACAGAAACTGTTCCTGAAAAAGATCTGATGGCAAATTTACTAGACAAAGACTTTAAAATAGTATCTTAAAGATGCACAAAGAACTAAAGGAAGATGTGGAGGAAGTCAAGAAGACTATGAAAGAACAAAATGTAAATATAAATAGAGAAAACCCTAAAAAATAAGACCAAAAAATTCTGGAGCTGAAAAATATAATAACTGAAATAAAAAAATTAATTATAGGGATTCAAAAACAGATTTGAGCAGGCAGAAGAAAGAACCAACAAACTTTTAGATAGGATAATGGACATTAGTGAGTCTGAGGAATAGAAAAAACGTTGAAGAAAAGTGAACAGAGGTTAAGGAACCTGTGGGAGTTCCAGGGGCAAAGAGGGAGAGAGAATGGAGCAGAGAGAATATTTGAAGAAATAATGGCTGAAATTTTCCCAAACTTGAAGAAAGACATGAATATAAACATTCAAGAAGCTCATAAGCTCCAAATAAGATAAATTCAAAGAGACTCACACCAAGACACATTATAATCAAACTTTTAAGAGACAAAGACACACAGATAATCTTGAAGCAGCAAGGAGAAATAACTCATCACATACAGGGAATCCTCATTCAGATTAGTAGCAGATTCCTCATCAGAAACGTAGTGCTATATCTGGCAAAATTGTCCAAGAGTGAGGGAGAAATCAGGGCATTCCAAAATACCTAAAAACTGATAGAACTTGTTACCAATAGGCCGGCCCTGCAAGAAATACTCAGGGTAGTGAGGTGCCCAGTGACTAGCAGCAGTGGAACTTTTAGGCCTATACTTGAAGGGTTATAGGATAAACAATATTCTGGAGTTGAGTTGAAAGTCAAAGGATGCAGCCATTACTAGGACATTGGCAACTCAGGAGAAGAGCAGGAGCAGTAAGTACCCTAACCTTTGGTTTCTACTCTGATCTCCTGCTAGTGCCTACAAGTGCCTGAATGCACCCGACAGAGGGATAAATGGCCATGATCAACTCAGGATGACCTGGGACAGGGATGAGGAGACACTCAATTCTTCCATCAACCAATGAAATAAAAATAGTTCATGCTTCTCCAAAGAAGGGGGAAGAACCAGACCTACACTGGCCATGGGAAGTTTAACATTCTTGTTTATTTGTAGCAGCAGAGTTGAGGGTTAGATTACTGAAGCTGAAAGTTAGGTTTGTTCTAAGAATCTCTCTGCCCTTCTATGAATGATAGTACTCAAATAAAAACATGGGAAAGAGCATGGTTGGAGAGAATTACTGCTCCAACAAGAAGACAGGCAAGGTTTACAACAGCCTGAGGGTACTTCTATGCCTCCTTGTAACTTCTTTACTGTGATGATTTGTTGACACCTTTAGAAGATAAATTCTTACTCTTTTTTTTTTCAATACAGATGCTTTTGATGACTGTGGTTTCTATGGTTTGCATACTTCCTGTGACCTACTAAAATAGATTAGTGAGTTCTAGGATTTTACATCTTCAATTTTGGTTTAAAACAATGATCTGGACTAATATAATGCCCATAGAAAAAGCACAATTATAAAGAATACTACAAAAATAATACAAATTATTAACACTATTATTATTGCATGTGATAAAATAACATAATAGGGCATATAGTCACAGCAAGAAAACCCAGAAAATGCAAACGATTTTTGAAAGGGAAGTGTTAAGTAACAGAGGTCAGGTATGAATGTCTCCAAGTTCATCACCATCTCCAAGTGAACCAAAAATAGACAAGAATATGTAATGAAAAATAGAAATAAAAATGTTATCAACAATGGTTATTTATATCTTTTTTAACTTAGAGTGTAGTGGTAGCAGATTGGATGTTTCTATACTTTCAGGCCCAATGAACTTTGGGAAAATAGAGGTGAAGTCAGGATTTTTAATACATTCACTTCCTGGAAAGCCTTCTCAAGTGACTTAGGGGATGCCACTGGAACCCTGTACTAGGAAGAGAATCTTGTGTTCTTCTATAGCCCAGATGTTTTAAACTGTTCTGTAACTAGACTTAGATCTTAGTTTAGATGCCTCAGACATGATAACAGGGGGCTGGGGCTGTTTTTGGGGAATGAGAAGCTAGAATTCATTCTTATCACCATTACATACCATTCCTTTCCCTTCCCCCGCCCAAGGCATGGTGCGTAGGAGGAGGATGGGGTGAGTGCCTGCAGGATGCGGTTTCCTACATGGCACAGGGGGCCATGGATACTGGCATCACCTACCATTTGAGTGTGGCTTCTGAGGTGTCCCAGGAAGGGGCACAATGCTGTAGCCAACTGCAAGCAACCCAAATGGTGCTCTTTATTTGGGTATAGCTGTCATGAGAGAAACCCACAAAGCTAGATGTGGCAGAGATTGTAGCTGGAGGCCATGGCTGAGGCCGCGCTTGGTGGGCAGTGGGAGAGACCTTAACTAAGTGAGGCTAGTTGGAGATGTACCCCCTGCTGCTGGCTTTGCAGAAACCGTAATAGTTGGTGGTGGGGAAAGGACAAACTTAGGAAGAACAATTCCCTTGTGATGCACCTGGGGGGAGGGGGAAGGAATAAAGAGGGGGGGAGGAAAGGATTAGGAAGAACAATTAATTTGTAATGCAACTCAGGTCTATTATAATGCAAATATATAATGTGTATGTTCTAAAGTAGTATATGCTAAAAGCCAAAGGTTTTTGTTTATTTTACAAGATCAACAAAGTTGACAAACCTCTACCTACATTATGAAAAAAGAAAAGATATAAGTAACTACGCTCGGATATAAGTGGGGATATTACTACTGACTTTACAGAAATAAAAAAGATAAGAGAATACTACAAACAATGTTTACCAACAAATTAAATAACATAAATAAAATGGCAAATTCCTAGAAACAAATAAATTACCAAGAATTGACTCAAGAAGAAATAGAAAATCTGAAAAAAATCTGTAAAAAATAAAGAGATTGAATCAGAAATTAAAAACCTCCCAACAGGAAAACATCCAGGACCAGGTGGCTTTATTGGTGAGTTCTACCAAACATTTAAAGAAAAGTTAACATCAGCCCTTCTCAAACTCGTCCTAAAAATAGAAGAGGAGGGGACATTTTCTAACTCATTCTATGAAACCAGCATCACCATGATAGGAAATTCAGACAAAGAGAACGGCAGACCAATATTCCTTATAAATACAGATGAAAAACGCTCAACAAAATGCTAGCAAACCGAATCAAACAGCATATTAAAAGGATTATATACTATGGCCAAGTGGAATTTATCTAAAGAATTCAAGGATGGTTCAATATGCAAAAATCAACCAATGTAATTACGCAACAGTAACAGAATGAAGGAAAAAATATGATCATTTCAATTGACATAGAAGAAGCATTTAACAAAATCCAACACCCTTTCATCACCAAAGCACTTAAAAAAGTAGGAATGTGAGGAACCTTCCTCAAAGTGATAAAGGACATTTGTGAAACCCCATAGGTAGCATCAGATTCAATCGTAAAAGACGAAACCTTTTCAGGATTCTAAGATCAGGAACAAGATAAAGATGCCCACTTTCACCACAGCTAGTCAGCACTGTACTGGAAGTTGTAGCCAGAGCAATCAGGCAAGGGAAGGAAATACAAGGCATCCAAATGAGAAAGGAAGAAGTAAAACCATCGCTATTCACAGATGATATGATCCTATATGTAGAAAACCCCAAGAATCCACAAAAACTTACTAAAACTAACTAATTCAGCAAAGTTACAGATAACAAAACCAATACACAAAAATCAGTTGTGGTCTTGTGCACAACTGATCGGAAACAATCGGAACAAACAATCGGAAAAGGAAATGAAGAAAATAATTCCATTCACAATAACATCTAAAAGAATTAAATACTGGGACTGAATGTAATCGAAGAGGTGAAAGGCTTGTATATAAACCTATAACATGTAGCTGAAAGAATAGCACATGTTCATATACTGGAAGACTTAAAATGGTTGAGATGGCAATATTGCCCAAACCTATCTAAAGATTTAATGCGATCCCTATCAAAATTCCAATTATCTTTTGCAGAAATAGAAAAGCTGATCCTTGAATTCATATGAAATTTCATGGAACCTTGAATAGCCAAAAGTCTTAAAAACAACAACAACAAAAAGAGAAACTTCAGAGTACTTGAACTTCCTGATTTCAAAACTTACTACAAATCTACAGTAAGAATGGACATATAGATCAATGAAATAGAATTGAGAGACCAGAAATAAGCTCATACATCTATTGCCAATTGACTTTCAACAAGGATGTCAAGACCATTGAATGGGGAAAGAATAGTCTCTTCAACAAATGGTTCTGGGACAACTGGATAGCCATGTGCTGGACCCATTATTCACATCATTTACAAATATTTACTCAAAATGAATCAATGATGGGAATATAAGAGCTAAAACAATAACATTCTTAGAAAAAACATAGAGGTAAATCTTTAAGACATTTGATTTGAAATAAATTTTTAGGTATGACATCAAAAGCATGATTAGCCTGACTGGTTTGGCTCAGTGGATAGAGCGTTGGCCTGTGGACTGAAGGGTCCTGGGTTCGATTCCAGTCAAGGGCATGTACCTTGGTTGTGGGCACATCCCCGGTGTGGGGTGTGCAGGAGGCAGCTGATCGATGTTTCTCTCTCATCGATGTTTCTAACTCTCTATCCCTCTCCATTCCTCTCTGTAAAAAAAACAAAACAAAAAAGCATGATTAACAAGAGGAAAAAAAATAAATTGGACTGCATTAAAATTAGAAACCGTTGTGCATCAAAAGACATTACCAATAAAGTGAGAAGAAAATATTTTTAAATCATGTAATTGCTAAGGGTTTAGTGTCCAGACAATATAAAGACTATCTCAACAACAGAAGAGCAAACAACCCAATTTAAAAAAGTGCAAAGCACTTGAAGTCCCATTTCTCCACAGAAGATATGCAAATGACCAACAAGCACATGAAGAGATACTCAGCCTCATTTGTCATTAGGGGAAACACAAAACCAAAATGAGATACTACTTCATACCTAGAATTTTTTTTTTTAAAGAAAATAACAAGTTCTGACAAGGGTGTGGAGAAACTCTCTATGCTGCTGGTGGGAATGTAAAATGGTGCATCAGATTTAGAAAACAGTTTGACAGTTCCTTAAAAAAAAAAAGAAACATAGAATTATCATATGACTTTGAAATTCCAGTCCTAGATATGTACCCTCCAAAACTGAAAACAAATATGGCTACACCAATGTTCATAACAACACTATTTACAATAGCCCAAAGATGGAAACAACCCACATGTTCATCCCGGATGAATGGATAAGGAAATTTTGGTCTGTGCATACAGTTATCCATAAAATGGAATGTACTGATACATGATGCAATATGTGAGCCTCAAAAACATCATGCTAAGTGAAGGAAACCAGACATAAAGAGTTGCATATTGTGTGACTCTGTTTCTATGGAGTATCCAGAATAGGTAGCGTCAGAAAGCAAATTGGTGGTTGCTGGGGCTGGGGGAGGAGAGATAGAGGAGCAACAGCTTAATGGATACAGGGTTTTATTTTGGGGTGATGAAAATGGTTTGAAAGTTGATAGCGTGGTGGTTGCACAACATTGTGAATGCACGTCTCCCCTATGGCCCCTCGATTTATAGGTTTTTTTGTTGTTATTATTTATATGGCATTGAAGCCATATTCATATATGTATATGTAGTTTTGTACCTTTTCGTCTTTCCATTAAACAAGCCAATTTTTTTCCATGTTGCAAATTCTTTATAAACATAATTGTAATGGCTGCATTCTGGTTAAATGATAAAATGGTTTATGTATTTATTTATTTATTTATTCATTCATTCATTCGTTCGTTCATTCAACAAATGAATATTCAGAGTCTGTACCAGTTTAGGCTGGACAATGGATATAAAAAATTAATTGAAATATACCCATCCTTGGCCCTCAAGGAACTTCTGCATTCAAATGTAGTAGAAGGATGTTAAGCAACAACAACAAAAAACACATTAATATAAAACTACAAACTCGTATACATACAGGGACAAAAAAGGACAGGATTGTATGAAATCTAGCTTATATCAGAGAGTCAGGGTAGACTTATTTGAAAAGTAATATTTTAACTGATATTTAAAATATGAAGAACAAATAGAAGTTTAATATACAAGGTGATATAATAATGATGGTGGTGATGATGGAGATATTGATGGTGATGTTGATAGTGATAATGGTGTTGATGGGGACATTGATGGTGATGATGGTGATGGTGGGGATGCTGACGGTGATGATGGTATGGCAGACATTTATTAAATGCTTATATAGGTACTGTTTTGTGGTTCACATATTGAGACCATTTAATCCTTATAACATTTAATCCTTATAACAACTCTATGAGCTCAATATTATTATTATTATACCCAATTTTTGCAAAAGAAACCGAAGCACTAAGAGATTCAGTGCTCCTGAGGTCAACTCAGTGCTGAGATCATCTGTCTGGCTCTACACCTCCTCTCTTACCACGGCATAAAGAATCCAGGCAGAGGGAGACACAGGTGAAGGCCAGAAAGTAGAAAAGAGCTAGTTAGAAAAATTATGCATGTGCGATTCTTATTTTTTAAATGGACTATTTAAATATACAGAAATATTTAAAGAAAATGACAGAATGGTTGTGTACCTACTGCCCAACTTTAACAGTCTTATTTTGACATACTCACTCTATTTGTAAAAAGCAAAAATTTAGAGCTAAAACTGAAATTGATCTGTGTCCCTTCCTTCAGTCTCCATTTATCTTTCTCAATCTTTTCCTTTCCAGTGTCAACTTCATCGTTCTTATGCACAATTTATTTATTTTCCTACATTTGTACTACTGTTTTATTTATTTTTAATTTATTTATTTGTTGATTGATTTCAGAGAGAAAGAGAGAAAGAAAGAAAGAGATTAAGAAAAAGCTTTATTGTTCCACTTATTTATGCCTTCATTGGCTGTTTCTAATATGTGCCTGACCAGGGATCAAACCCGAAACCTTGGCATATCAGGACAAAGCTGTAACCAACTTAGCTAGCCCGCCAGGGCCTGTTTTATGTGTTTTAAAATAAAGAGTGATATACAGCTTGTGTCTTCTGTAACTCCATGATTTTTAAGATTTATCTCACTCGTATTATTGCCTCTTTGAGGCAAATTGCTAAAAGTAGGAGTACGGTATCGAAGAATATGTTCACCTTAAACTTTTATGCACAATAGAGAAAAGCCCAGGAATCCGACCATGACTGTAACGGTTCTGGTGCAAAAGGTTTCCATCTGGTGAAATGAAACCCCAATCACTTCATGACAGTTTTCATTGCATGAGTAAACCACAATTTTAAGAAAAGTTCTCCTGCTGATGGATATATTAATTGATTTCAGTTTTTCACTATTTAAATAATGCAACAAGCCCTCTTTAGATACTTAGCAGAATTTCTCTAGGCTAATATATGCCAAAGCCATTGTATTTATTGGGGGTAAGGCTAGAAGGCTAGGTTGGGTCATGGAAGTCATGGATGACCTTGAGTGATAAGTTCAAGAGTCTTAGGCAATGAGGAGGAAAAGAAGATTTTGAATCCCAAACCTGCCTTAAATGAATGGGTGCTTTGATAAGGTAAATCTGATGGAGAGGGCAGTATAGACTGAGACCGAAGAAACCTACTAGATGGATGAGCTCGGAGGCCATTACAAGAATTGCCTGGTGTGAGGTAACTGAAAGGAAGGCAATGGAGGGGAAAAGATAGGTGGGTATAGATGAGAGAGCCAAAGGGAAAATGGATAGGATTGTGTGTGTTACTAATTAGGAGCAGAAGTGAAGACATTGGCTTCTTATTCCACATCAGCTTGAGCAGTCTTCAAATTAGGGATTTTAGAGCCTCGCTACTCAAACACCCTGGAGCTTGTTAGAAAACCATTGGTCGAGAAAAAAGAGGTTTTCTGTAGTAGAAAGTGCACTAGATCTGCAGTGACCATTGAGTATGGGTTCAGTGCTGCCTCCTAATGATCTGGATGACCAAGCACAATCCATGCAGCCTTCCTGGGCAGGCAGGTCCTGGAGACAGACAGCATACATTCTGATTGCAGCTCTTCCAGGCCCACCTGGTGAGGTCATATGTAAGGCCTCAAAAAATGGGAGCTCCTACTATTATTTCCTTGTCTGCACAATGACACAATGGACCTAGCATTCCATGCTTCTGAGAATGCTCTCAAAGGTTGCCCTAGTTGACACTATTTTATCTGCAAGTGACAAGTGCTAAGTCTTATCTAGGAATTCCTTGGGGGTAACTATGCTGATTTTCAAGGCAGAAGACTCAGTTGCAGTGCTGGCCCTTTCTCTCTAGACCTACCAACCCAGCAATTGGTTACCCTCCTTGAACCTCATCTTGGAGGTCATCAAATAGGTATATCAGTACCTGACTTTCTACTCTCAGAGATATTAAGAGAACTCCGCCCTTCCCTCACCGATAAAAAATGCAGAGTAAGAGCTCCTTTGTAAATCCTGATGTACATGTTCATTATTATCCTGCTAATATAATGAATACAAGGGATATTCTTGCATTAGTAATCCTCCAACCTCAGTGCACAGAACTCTCTGGTAGGCTTGTTAAGACTGGCCTCTGCCGCCTGGGGTTTCTGATTCCATAGGCCTGGGGTTGGGCAGAGAATGTGAATTTCTGACAAGTTCCCGGGTGCTGCTGTTGCCTGGGGACCTCGCTCTGAGAACCATGGACTGGGATGTCAACCCGGTACTGAGGAAACCTCCAAGGAGAGATGCCAATTCAGTGCAATGGATACATCATATTGATATGTGAGTCCACTGGAAAGAGCACAGGACAGATGCCAGGAAATGACTTTCTGGCCTGTCTCTGACCCTCGATAGCTCTGTGACCCCGAGAGAGCTCAGTGGTCGCTCAGCCGCAGCGTTCCTCTCTGAGGTGGGAGGGGTGGACTTTTTTGAGAAAAGCTCTTTCAGCTTCAACATACCTTTACTCAAGAAATTGCCCAACTCTTCAGTTCAGATTGTTTGAATTCTCCACTGTCACAGTGCAGACACTTAATTTTTCTCAGAGCTGTTTCCCATTGACTGTTTTCCCCTTTTTTGATGGAGCAGTCAGGGAAGAGGGGGAAGCTTCTGGACTTTCTTTGTAAAAATATTCAATTTCCATTCCTCTTTTTTTTTTTTACTAAAATTTTATCTTCCTCTTTTTGTTTCTTGGTCCTGAGCCCTGCCTTTTCTGAAATGTTTCAGTTCCTTCTTTTGTATTTTTAGACCAACTTTCCATCTTTCAACAGATGTGCAAGGGTTCTTTTTGCATAGCTCTTCAGGGGCCAGGACCCCGGAGGAAGACCCTGTTTGGAAGAGACATGAAGTGGGTCCTCAAATTCTCTCTCCATTTCCTCAAGGCATCTGGCTTTAAGTGTTTTTGGTTTTGAAGCTTGCACTCAAAGCTGGAGGGCTGGAGTCTTCCTGGGAAGTCACTAATGGGAGTAAAGGCAAAGCCATTTCATTCAGTGATGCTCAGTCAACTCCGATCAAGACCTTTTTGCCTCTTCTAGTACCTTCTTTTTTTCCTTCTTTTATGATCTATTGAACACCTTTGGGAAAATAGAAGTATATGCAGCACAATACATTATGCTCACCAGATACTTCTTTCTCCCTCTTTTTTCTTTTCTGATCTCTCAATATTATTGGCCATGAGGTTAATAAAATGGTCTCTTACTTAGCAAATGCCTGAATTTCTTTAATCCTGAGAATAGATTAAAAAGTCTTTCAGACCATGAAAAACTGAAAGTTAGGAAAAGATAAGGATGCCTGATTTTACTACTTCTATTCAACATAGTACTAGAAGTCATAGCCAGAGCAATTAGGCAAGGAAAGGGAAAAGAAGACATCAAAACTGGAAAGAAGTAAGATGATTTCTGCTGCAGATGACATGATATTGTATGTAGAAAACCCTAAACATTCCACACACAAAAAAGCACCTATTAGAACTACTAAATGAATTCAGCAAAGGGGCAGAATACAAAATAACACAAAAAAATTAGTTAAATTTCTATACAGTAAATGAGCAAACCAAAAAGAAAGTTAAGAAAACAATTTTATTTACAATAGCACACAAAAAAAGTAAAAATACTTAGGAATAAGCTTAACCAAAGAGGCACACTAGAACTATAAAACACTTAAAGAGGACAAAAATAAATGGAAACACAAACCATGTTCATGTATCGAAAGACTTAATATTGTGTTAAGATGCTAATACTAACTAAAGTGATTTAGAGATTCTATGCAATCCTCATCAAAAATCTCAATTTTTTTGCAGAAATATAAAAATCCACCCTAAAATTCATATGGAATTTCAAAGGACCCTAACTAGCCAAAATAACTTTGACAGGGAACAAAATTGGAGGTCTCACATTTCTTAATTTCTAACTTACTAGTATATAAAGCTACGATAATCAAAACAGTGGTTTTGGCATAAAGATGACATACAGACCAATGGAATAGAATAGAGAGCTCAGAAATAAACCATCATGTGTATGGTCAAATGACTTTCAACCAGGGCACCAAGACCAGTACTTTCTTTTTCTTTATTGATTACGGTATTACATATGTGTCCTTATCCCTCCATTGTCCCCTCTACCGCCCACCCCTCCACTCATGCCCTCATCCCCCTGGTGTCTGTGTCCATTGGTTAGGCTTATATGCATGCATACAAGTCCTTTGGTTGATCTCTCTCTTATCCCCATCCTTCCCTACCTTCTTTCTGAGGTTTGATGGTCTGATTGATGCTTCTCTGTCTCTGGATCTGTTTTTGTTTAGCAGTTTATGTTGTTAATTATATTCCACAAATGAGTGAGATCATGTGATATTTATCTTTCTCTGACTGGCATATTTTGCTTAGCATAATGCTCTCCAGTTTCATCCATTCTGTTGCAAATGGTAAGAATTCCTTCTTTTTTACCACAGTGTAGTATTCCATTGTGTAGATGTATCACCGTTTTTTAATCCACTCATCTGCTGATGGGCACTTAGGCTGTTTCCAGATTTTAGCTATGGTAAATTGTGCTGCTATGAACATAGGGGTGCATATATCCTTTCTGACTGGTGTTTCTAGTTTATTGGGATATGTTCCTAGAAGTGGAATCACTGGGTCAAATGGGAGTTCCATTTTTAGTTTTTTGAGGAAACTCCATACTGTTCTCCACAGTGGCTGCACCAGTCTGCATTCCCACCAGCAGTGCATGAGGGTTCCTTTTTCTCTGCATCCTCGCCAGCACTTGTCGTTTGTTGATTTGTTGATGATAGCCATTCTGACAGGTGTGAGATGGTACTGCATTGCCATTTTGATTTGCATCTCTCATATAATTAGTAACTTTGAGCATGTTTTCATATGTCTCTTGGCTTTCTGGATGTCCTCTTTTGAAACATGTCTATTTAGGTCCATTGCCCATTTTTTGATTGGGTTATTTATCTTTTGTTAAGTTGTATGAGTTCCCTGTAAATGTTGGAGATTAAACCCTTATCAGTGATAACATTGGCAAATATGTTCTCCCATGCAGGGGGCTTTCTTGTTTCTTTGATGGTTTCTTTTGCTGTGCAGAAGCTTTTTATTTTGATGTAGTCCCATTTGTTTATTTTCTCTTTAGTTTCCATTGCCCTAGGAGCTGTATCGGTGAAGATATTGCTTCGACATACGACTGAGATTTTGCTGCGTGTGGATTCCTCAAATACTTTTATGGTTTCCTGTCTTATGTTTAAGTCTCTTATCCATTTTGAGTTTATTTTTTGTGTATGGTGTGAGTTGGTGGTCTAGTTTCTTTCTTTCTTTCTTTCTTTCTTTTTTTTGCATGTATCTAAGACCAGTACTTTTAACAGGGTGTTGGGGATATCCACATGAAAGGAATAAAACCGAACCATTACCTCACATGACATAAAACATTTTAATTCAAAATGAATCGAAGATATAAATTCCAGAGCTAAAACTTTAAAAATCTTTGCCCTGGCTGGTTTTGCTCAGTGGATAGAGTGCTGGCCTGTAGACCAAAGGGTCCCAGGTTCGATTCTGGTCAAGGGTACGTACCTAGGTTGCAAGCTTCTCCCTGGCCCGGGCCTGGTCGGGGTGCATGCAGGAGGCAACCAATCGATGTGTTTCTCTCACATCGATGTTTCTCTCTGTCTTTCCCTCTCTCTTCCACTCTCTCTCTCTCTAAAATCAATGAAAAAATATCCTTGGGTGAGGATTTAAAAAAATTAAACTATAAAAATCTTAGAAGAAAACATAGGGGAAAAACTTTATTGACATTGAATTGGGCAGTGACTTCTTGGATCTGACACCAATGTGCAGGCAACAAAAGAAAACAAATTGATAAATTAGATTTTATCAAAATTAAAACTTTTCTTCATCAAAGAACACTATAACAGAATGAAAAGGCAATCCACTGAATTGAAAAATTATAAATCATGTATCAGATAAGAAGTTAGTATCAAAAATATATAAAGAACTCCTACAATTCAACAACAAACCCCAAACAATCCAATTTAAAAATTTGCAAAGGACTTGAATAGATACATCTCCAAAGAAGAAAATGCAAAGCTCATGCAAAGCTATCTTACATCACTTATCTTTAGAGAAAAGCAAATCAAAATGCAGATACCATTCCCCACCCATGGGAATGATATTATTTTTAAAAACTCAGAAAATAACAAGTGTTGATGAGTGTGGAGAAATTGGAAAACTTTGCTTTGCTGATAGGAATGTAAAATGCTATAGTCATTGTGGAAAAACAGTCTGGCAGTTCCTCAAAGAGTTAAATATAAATTACCTTATGATCCAGCAATTCTACTTCAAGAATTAAAAGCAGGACTCCCTCCCAAACAGGTGTTTGTACATCTATGGTTATAGCAGCATTATTCACAACAGCCAAAGGTAGAAGTAACCAGAGTGCTCATCAGCAGATGGACAGATCAGCACACTGTGGTACATCCACACTGGAATATTATCCAGCCTTAAAAGGGAAGGAAATTCTGACACCTGCTACACCATGGATGAACCTTAAAGACGTGCAAAGTGAAAAAGCCAGTCACAAAGGGACAACTATGTGAATCCAGTTACATGAGGTTCCTAGAGTAGTCAAATTCATAGATACAGAAAGTGGCACAGAGGTTGCCAAGGTCTGGGGGGGGGGGGATGGGGAGTTCGTGTTTAATGGACACAGAATTTCAGTTGAGCAAGATAAAACAGAGGTAGATGGTGGTGATGGTTGCGCAACTGAAATGTACACTTAAAATGGTTAAAATGATAAGTGTTATGTTCTACATATTTTACCACAATAAAAAAAAAAGCATCTCTTTGAGTGAATTTCATCATATCATGGGCTTGTAGAGCTGGGTGTGATCTTGCTGGTTATCAGGGCAAACCACCCGTGTTACAGCTGCAGAGACGGAGCCCTGAGCAATGGCCTGACTTGGTCGAGGCTGCATAACCACGAGTGGCACAGCCACGATGTGTCGGTCTTCTTTCTATTGCGCTGCACTAAACTCCCACGTGGCTTCCCCAACTGGCCATCTTGCCCTTGACTCTCCTGCCCCCAGCCCCACCCCCATCTTATCACACATCCCCTGCAAAACCTCTGGACTGCTCATTTGAGATTGAAGTTCAGATGTATATTCCCCTGATTAAAATCTCCCATGCCACTCCCCGTGCCCCGTGATGTAATGAAGATTAAATTCTCTAGTGTGGCATAGCAGACCTTCTGAGCTCTGCCTCCCTGCCTCCCCGCCCTCTCCTCCTGCTGCTACCCAATGTGAGCTCCAACCACAGCAAACTCTCTCTCGTTCTCCGAAGGTGTCACCCAGCTTCACACTGTCTCCTGCCTGAATGCCTTTCCTTCTCTCAGCGATCTGCAAGACACCATTTCAAGTGTCCTCTCCTCCAGGCAGCCTCTGGGATGCCCTGTCCAGGATCAGCCCTGCCCATGGTGATGCCAACACTGTACCGAGTAACACTGCTCCCACCTCCCACTATTATTGCCTTTGTCCCCTGCATTGCTGGACCATGAGTATCCAGAGGACAGGGTCCAAGTCTCTGATCTTGTTAACAAGCTGTTCTCGGTCATGGCCGTGTGCCAGCCCCAGTCAAGAGACTTGATAGCAATGCAGATGTCCAGCCTCTCCTTATACCTGCTGAATCAGATTCCAGCAGCAAAGTGTATGGCACATCAGGGGGACAGTGAATGACCAGCCTCAGGTATTGGTGGGTTTATGCAGGAAAATGGGAGAGAAGCCAGAAAATAAGAAGGTTGGCACCATGGCAGGATCTGGTCTGGGGAGTGCCACATGACATGCGCGTTCTAAGAAGGTGAGGTTATACGAATTGGGAGGAGAAGAGGCTGTGGGCAGAGGGTTGAGTGAGGATTGTAAGGGTTGTTTCTTATTTGTATTTCTGGTGCCTAATGTGGTGCCTGGTACAAAATAGATGCTCAATAAATGAATAAGTGAATCAATGAACTAGATAGCAAAAATAGAGTGCAAAACTTTGTCCTGGATTTCATCTCAACTGCAGACAGTGAGCTCAAGGGTCAGTGCAAAATTTTCCTTTGGCATCTTTTAGAATTTTAACTTTGGCCTCTTAGAATTTTAACTTTTTTTTTCTAACAACTGAGACCGTGCTCATTATACTCTAGCCCTGTGGTGCTGGCAGGAGCGGAACATGTACTAGAACATAGACACACACACCCTGAGGTGTAAACAGTGATTGTAGCTGAGCTCAGCAGATTTCTGCCCCACTTCCCCTGCTTCTCTGAGTCATGCCTTTTCCTGGACACACACAATTTTTCTGTAGGTCAGAGAGGAGTTGGAGTTTCAAAGTTAGGGGTGTTGAAACCAGTGCTTCTCAGTCTTCGATGTGCACACGGGTCCTCTGGAGACCTTGTTAGGATGTGGATTCTGCTCCTGCGGGCCTGGGGAAGGCCTGAGATTTGCATTTATAAAAAGCTCTTGGTTGATGCTGAAGCTGCAGGGCCCCAGCCCACTGTGTGAGGATCAAGGTTCTGCAGAGCTTTCCAAGTGGTGTTGCCAGTGAATGAAAGGATCGAGGGTGGGCCAACAGGTTGAGCCCCCAGCCGCCAGTAGCTTCATCTTGTTTAGGCCAATATACTGAATGTGGCATTTTCTATGATGGTACAACACGAGAATAATTGAGACATACTGGACAAAAGCATTGGTTCTCTGGTCTGGGTAGGTATCAGAATCACCTAGAAAACTTGGTAAATCTACAAAGGGCCTTGCCCCATCCTACATCAAAAACCCTGGTCTTCTAGATGATTCTGATATATATCAAGGTTTGAGAACCACTGCACTAATAGGTAACTTTAGATGCTCTAGGTAGTAAGGTCTAGGCTGCAGGAGAAGAGCAAAGCAACTGATCTACTGGTCATAAATAGGGAGACTTGCTTCCCCCTCCCCTAGTTTCATTGAGGTATGATTGACAAAAGCTAGGGAGGCTCATTTTTGTTCATACATTCATTTATGTATCCGGTCACTCAACAAATGTATGGACTTAGGCATGGTTTGAACGCAGGGCTCATGGGAGCACAGAGATAAGTCAGACATGAATTCCGCCCTCAAGAAGTTTACAGTTTAGTGGGGAGACAGATGCTAAACAGGTCACTGGAATACAGTTATCAGTACCTGGAGTTCATACTCTGGAAGAAATAGAGTAAAACAAGCATTCATGACCCATAAAATGGCTATTCTGGGCCAGTTGCTAGGTTACAAATATGAATAAAACAGAGTTATGTCCACTAGAAACTCTTAGGCTAGTCACAAAGAAGGAATCTAAAAAGGTTAGCTTGTTGGGGTTCCTTGGAGTCCTGGATAATAACTCAGAGAAAACAAGGACTCTTCTGACTCACATATTCTTGAAATTGATGCCTAGTGGGTCACCATGGAAATCGGACGGGTTCTCATTTGAGGAAGCTAGCTCTCACAAATATTTTTAAGTGCCTAAATGATAAGATTTTCTCCTGCTCCATCCCAATTACGTCCCATCCATGATCATAATCCATATCACAGGAAACTGGAGGGAGGTAGGGTTTTGATATTTAACCTTTACAGGGTTTCATCCTTGTTTGACATTCCATGGCCAATGATACCACCATTGTTGTCTGCAAACAGCTCCAATGCTTGATATTGCAAATCCATATAGGAGACGTAGGCTTTGCACACCAGAGAAGGGAGATGTGCCTCTTGCTTTTCCTCATTAGAAGCCTGCAACTCACTTCGAACAGAAATGGGTCACTTCCTCTGGCCCCTCTCTGCTTTGATGTTAAGGTTCAGAACTACGTGGTTAAAGTCAGGATTGTGAGAAAAGTTCGGCTGGTAGGATTCATTTCATGTGTCTACAGCTGCAATTGTTCTTGTAACAAGCTCAGTAGTAAGGTCATCGACCTGAAATAGAACGTGTTTGTCATGTTCACTGTAAACTTACAAACATTAACTATTATCATCATTTGACATTTTTAAGATGTATTTTTAGGCATCTAAAAACAAGACTTTATATTTATTTCTATTAAATGTTATCTCTCAGTTTTAACTAGTTATTTTAGGCCATCAAGACGATTTTTAAATCCGATTCTGTTACTAAAGTTACTAGCTGTCACTCTCAATTTCTTGCCAGTACACATAACAGTAAGACATAGCTTTAGTTCTCATTTAAATTACTGATAGAAAAGAGTTCAATGTGGTGCATGTTAGCTTTCCCCTAATATGAACCCGTGAATCAATTATTCTTAGTACCATTGTTGAACCGGTCTTCATTCTCCTTTAAATATCATTCAGTACAATCCAATCACATTTATTTCTCGTTATTTGAGTTCCAAATGCCAAGATATATACTAGGCAACAGAGAGTCTGCCAATTCCTTGTTGTTAATGAGCTTCCTCAGGCATTCCTGGATTTACCAATTGGGTAACTTTGTTAAAAAAGGGAAATGTGGTTGGTATGGCATACATTGTCATGAGTGGATTTATGTTGTCCTGTAGTGGAAGAGTTAGTTGCTCTGTGAGGGGAGTTGGGTGGCACAAGGCCAAGGGATTAAGCAACAACAAAACTGGGGGTGGACAAAGTGAGGTGGAACTGAGAAGTTGCTTAAGGAGCATGAGAAGGGATAAACCAGAAGTTCCTAAGCATAGTCAACTTATTGCAGAGAAATTTAGGTCAGAGATTGGGGGGTGGAAATAAAAGAGTGATACTCAATAAGCTCATGAACTTTAGACATTGAGTTTACCAGAATTAATGAGTAAGCATTTGTTTCATAAATCCTCCACCGCTTTCTGTCCCTACCCTCCATCCTTATCATGTCTGAGGCCCACCTTACCACTTGCCCCTTGGCACGGCTGACCCTTGATGATTAAGTCTTTTAAAAATATATATATAGTTATTGATTTCAGAGAGGAAGA
Organism: Myotis nattereri; assembly: GCF_964212035.1. Taxonomy (NCBI): domain Eukaryota; kingdom Metazoa; phylum Chordata; class Mammalia; order Chiroptera; family Vespertilionidae; genus Myotis; species Myotis nattereri. The sequence continues at coordinate 52,037,364 of NC_138089.1, forward strand.
AAGAGGGAGAAAGAGATAGAAACATCAATGATGAGAGAGAATCATTGATTGGCTGCCTCCTGCATACCCCCTCATTAGGGATCGAGCCCAAAACCCAGGCATGTGCCCTGACTGGGAATTGAATCTTGACCTCCTGGTTCATAGGTTGATGCTCAACCACTGAGCCATGCTGGCTGAGCTATGATTATGTCTTTTAATATTCATAAACTAGCATTTCATTATTCTGCCAGCCTTTGTGAAAGTTCAATGCCAATTTCTAGCATAAGTTAATATGCCAGAACTGAACAAGAAAATTTACCCAACACCAGTCTTTTGCCTTCTCTCTTATTCTCCAAATATTATTGGCAACAATTTTCCAGTCATACCTGCAAATTCTTCTATAACTCTAATATGATTTATTTGAATAAAGCTCTTTTGGACCGTAGCCAGCTTGGTTCAGTGGATAGAGCATTAGCCTGCAGACTGGAGGTTCCAGGGTTCGACTCTGGTCAAGGGCACATGCCAGGTTGCAGGCTCGATCCCCAGTAGGGGGTACACAGGAGGCAGCCAATCAATGATTCTCTCTCATCAATAATGTTTCAATCTCTCTCTCCCTCTCCCTTCCGCTCTGAAATTAATAAAAATATATTTTAAATAAATAAAAAGAATAAAGATTTTTTTGGGGGGGGAATGGGTGTTTTCAATATATTTCATCTATCTTGGGCTTTAATTTCTTCTATTAAAAAGTTTATTTCTTTCATTATAAAGGTGATACATTTTGGAACAATTTATTAACATATATAGAGGAGAGTATATCTATAGTTCTACCATCAAAAATCTATGTGCACTATAGAGATTTAGCTTTATTTCTTTTCAGTGTTTTTTTTTTCTTAATGTGTTTATTATTGAATGCCCCCAGTCACCTGGGCATTGGACCAGTTCCTGAAATTGTTGTGATAAATAAATGAGATATGGCTCTTATATTCTAGCTGTGGAAAAAGGGCATAAAAGTAAACAAATAGAAACTTTCAGAAAGATGAAGAGTGAAAGTAGTGTTTTTTATTCCTCCCACTGGTATGATTAAAACCCTGATCATCCTATGTAAAACAAACGTAAGAAAACTACATATGCTGATGAAAGGAATCCAAGATCTTTGCAAGTGAAGAGACTTATTGTGCTCATGGATTAGAAAGCTCAACATAGTAATGATATCATTTATCCCCCAACTGATATACAGGTTTAATGCAATTCCTTTTAAAAATCCCAGCAAGGGATGATATATACATTTGTAGATATAAACAAGATTATTGTTTAATTTATATGAGAAGGCAAAGGAACTAGATAGCTATAACAATTTTGGAAATGAAGAATAAAGTGAGAGAAACTAGTCTACTATATTTCAAGACTTATTATATAGCTATAGTAACCAATATTGTATGGAATTAGTGGAAATATACTCACATAGATAAATAGAACAGAACAGAGAATCAGAAACAGACCCACACAAACATGGCCAAGTGATTGTTGACAAAGGCACAAAAGCTACTCAGTGGAGGAAGAATAAGCTTTTTAATAAATAGAAAGCAAATAACCCTCCCAGGCAAACAAACAAACAAACAAACATATAAACAAACAAACATAAAACCCCCAAACCAAACAAAAATACCCTTCATACCAAAACTCAACTCAAAATGGATCATGAACTTCAACGTTAAATATAAACAATACAACTTTTATTAAAAAAACACACACACACACAAAGAAAACCTTTGGGATCTAAGGTTAGGCAGAGAGAGTTCTTAGGTTTGACACCAAAAGCATTATTCATAAAAGGAAAAAACTAATAAATTAAACTTTTTCTAAATTAAAATTTTTTGGTCTGTAAAAGATTCTCTCGAGGGTGAAAAGACAAGTTACAGAGTAGAGAAAATATTTGCAATAATATTCAAACTGTTTTTTTTTCTTTTCTGATTTCTGAAGGTATAAATACTTGTAATAAAAAGGGCCTGTATGATTTCCTTATTAGCTATAAAAATGTATAAGGTAATATAAACTAATTACATGGTAGATCTCATCTTAAAACATTGTGTATGATTGATTTTGTCATGACATTATCTTACTTCTGGGCCTCTTGTTATATGATACTAGAGGCCTGGTGCACAAATTTGTGCATGGGTGGGGTCCATCCGGCCCACCCTGATTGAGGCCGATTGGGCTGGGCTGGCTGGGGGGAGGGGCCATGGATGGTTGGTGGGCCAGCCCTGCCCCCGATCAGGGTCAGGGTGGCCAATTGGGGGTGGAGCTGGCCTGGGCAAGGGGCCATGGGAAGTTGGCCAGCTGGCTCTCCCCCGCCTCCCCACCGCTGAACTCCCAGTTGAGTGGACAATTTGCATATTAGCCTTTTATTATATAGGATAACTCTTATTGTTTTAGTCATTAGTTGACTTTTCTGTTAGTTGTGTCTAAAATCATAATGATTCAAATTTACTCCAAGTGAAATTATTAATTAATTGAGAAAAGACTTTATGGTGCCCTAGCCAGTTACTCAGTGGTTAGAGCATTGAGCCCCCGGACTGAAGGTTCTCAGGTTTGATTCTGGTCAAGAGCACATATCTTGGTTGCAGGCTTGATCCTTGGCTGCAGTCAGGATGCGTGCAGGAGGCAATCAATCAATGAGTCTCTCTCACATTGCTGTTTCTCTCTGTCTTTCCCCCTCCTTCCACTCTCTCTAAAAATTAATGGAAAAAATACCCTTGGGTGAGGATTAACAACAACAAAAAGGGCTTTATGGTAACTGTATTTAGTAATTCACAATAATATGTGTAAGCATATCTTAAATGGAGCCAAGATATCTCTAACCATATATCTAAACTGTAGCACATCAGCCATATAGACACTTCAAAATTGTCAGAGAGAAAAGATTAGTTTTATGCCAGATGACAAAGGAGTAATATCATCAAAGCATTTTAAAAAATGACTGCCAACCTGGAGAATTTATACCCTGCTGATTTATCATTCAAGAGTGAAGACAAATTAGAGATCTTAAGAAGGATAGATTAGGGAATATTACTGTCTATTGGCACTCAATAATAGAATGATTAAAAAATGTGCCTCAACAAGAAGAAAAAGAAACCTAGAAGGAAATCATGGGATACAAAAAACAAAAACAAACAAACAAAAAAAAACCCCACAAAAAACAGCTGTAAGGATAAAACCTGATAAAGTGTCTTGGTAAATTTAACTTCTAATGGAGGAAAACTTTGTTGTTATTGTTGAAAATGTAAAAACAAAACAAACTACAAAGCAGTGATGACTAGATGGTAGGAAAGGCTATTCAATGGGTAAAATATGAAAAAATCAGTTTGTGTTTAGGAGGAAAATATAAATAGTAAAAAACTTCAGGATCTGTTAGAAAAACGTGTCATTAAATATGCTAAAAAATAAGAATAAATGCAAAGAAAATTGACTGCAATCTATAGCTTCCAAAATAGCAGGGTGAGGGTGGGGAGGACCAAAGACAGGAAGAGATTTAAGAAAAAAAACATGATAAACAGAAAAAAAACAAGATGTCTAAAATAAGTCTGATTATATTAGTAATCTTAAAAAAAGGTAAAATTTAAATGCATTATCATCATCTGTTAAAAGACAAATTACCATTTATTGCTTTCACAAGAACTTCTATAAGGACACATAGACTGAAAATAAAGGGATGGAAAGAGGTATTCTGGAAAAAATATTAACCCAAAGAATACTGGGTTATACAGTAAAATCAAAGTAGAATTTAAGGTAACACCCTTAATTTAGGAATGAGAAAAATGACATAATAGTAAAGGAATGATCTAATAAGAAAGTAATTTTCATTTTGTTAATATTATAGTTAAAATAAGAAATGTAAAATTCACATTATAAAATATCACACACTGACTTTTAAATAAATTTCACAAATAAAATATTTTCCCATTTTTTTAAGATGATAAATGAGGTTGCACCCACAGACATAAACCTTTATTGTATATAATGCTGGAAATTGCTGGATACATTTCAGATCAAGATTTTTAATGATAATAATTTCAAGTTTTTGATCATCACCACCAGTGAGAAACTTTAGTCACATAAGTAGGTGGTAAAAATTAAAGCAAAGTATGTGCAGCTGTACAAAATGTTGCAATAGTTGAAATGATATTGGAGAATCTAATAGTTCTTCTTTCTCTTTCATTAACAAATGTGATGTTGACATTTCTTATCATATCAAAATACAAAAGCATATCAAAGGCAATCAAATGTTTTATATTAAGTTTTCAAAAATGAGGCAGCTCTCCTTTACAACTCACACATCATCGTTAGCACAGTCACCCCGGCAGCTGATTTGGATGCCACGAACAGGGCACATCAGCCACAGGTGGACAGAAGTGGCTGAAATACACAAAGCAGAGAGTGGGCGCTGCTGCCTGGGGCTATGTCTGCCAGGAGCCCCCCCTGAGCCTCCCTGGCCCCCAACCTCCACCAGAGGCCTTGGCCTTGCTTCATTCCGTGGGCACCTGGAGCATGAGCGAACTCCTTCTACAAGGCCACAGGCCCCTTGTCCTTCACGGGCAACCGTGAGCTCTGCCGCTGGCTGGTGACGTTGGTGTCCACCAAGAGATGCCTCCTTGGCTGGGCTTAGCTCCTTAGCACAGACACAAGGGCTGGATGCAGGTCGAGTGGTCGCTGCCTAAGGGGGCTACCAGGCGAGCTTCCTGAGTGAAGGGCTGCCCTCTAGGAGCTCAGATGAGGTTGCTCATGATAAGGCCCTGCCGGGCCCGGCTGACTTGAGGGCTGAACAAATCAACGTGTTACCACACACCTAAGTGCATTCATGGCTCACCCGCCAACGGAGAAATTCTGAAAACAAGAATCTACAGAGACCTTTGATAAAAGCTGACTGTGTCCAAGTTCATAATAGAGTTATTAGCAAATAGGAAAGAAATGGTATCACACAGACCACATTCTCTGACCATAATTTATGAAATGAAAGATAATTTTTATTTCCATAAAAACAAAACAAAACATGGTTGTGAGACTGAAAAGTCGATTTCTAAATGCCTTATGAGTTAAAGGGAAAGCAGAACAAAAATCACAAAGCAATTGGAGCGAATGAAAGTGAATCCATCACCCATAGTTCACAATTCTGAAACCCCAAAGGCTCTGAAAACGGAAACCTTTGTCCATACTCCTTCGGTGGCAAAGCCTGAGGTGAGGCTACATACACTCTACACTATTCCACCGCTAGCCAAATGGATGAAGGAAAAACAGGAGAAAAGGCACAAATAAGCACTACTAGCAAACCAGCTGCCATTCAGCCTTGTGAGGTGAGGAGCAGGCCCCACCCTGGCTGGGCTGAGCAGGGCCGTGTGAGCTGCCACCAGGTGGATTGCTGTCATCAAGGGTCACCTGCCCCGTGGGCAGGGGCAGCACCCTTGTCAGGGCACGACCTGCACAACTGTCCTTGCCCACCTTCCTCCAATCCGCATGTTGGTAAAACCCAGAGCTAGGAGCAAAGATGGCTTTGTTTTGGTTCGGTCTGGTTCCTCTTTTTAAAAGAAAGCCATATTAACTTTTTTTTGCTGTCTGTTCACCTTTCTGCATCTCACACAGGCCACATACACCCACCCAGCTCAGCCTGGACTCGCCACTTCCTTTTCTTAAGACTGACACATTAACCACCATGAGCGTCTTTCTTTTTGTAGTTCTACAAAGTTCAGGCTCTTAACGTGCATACTTTTCATAATTCTGTATGCAATGGTTTAGCAATTTCCCCCTGTTGGATACTTCCCAGATCCATTGAAATATGAGAACTTAGGGGCTGTGGCTTTCTTTTGCTCCGGCTCTATAAAATGTCCTGTCTTCGTCCTCTCCTCTTTCTCCTTCCCTTTCTTAGTAAAGCCATATGAATACAGTGGGGCCTTGACTTAGGAGTGTCCCGACTAACGAGTTTTTTGAGATACTAGCTGTCTCTCCAACGATTTTTTGCATTGAGTTAATAGAGTAATTTGAGTTAACGAGCTCCTTAATGAGCTCCTTAACGAGCTGGGTCTCGGAAGGAATTAAACTCGTAAGTCAAGGCTCCACTGTATGCTAATTGTAAAGTAGCGGTGGTTTTAGGCTTGCCTGGTTTGGTGCATGTGAACAGCTCTTACTAATGATAATCAGGTGGGGTGTCGGGTTTGATGATTTGACAAGGGATTCAACAAAAAGACATTGTCGATGCAACTCTTATGGTCCCTAACTCCGCTGGCTGGTTCCGAGTTGGTCTGAATTACTCACACAGCTGTCATATGGTTTCATTTTGCTGCATGTCCTCAGTTTCTTTCTCTTTGACCTACAAAAGTTCCATTTAAAAAAATGTTTTTATTGATTATTTTAGAGAGAGAGGAAGGGAGAGGGAGAGAGATAGAAACATTGATGAGAGAGAAACATCGATCGGCTGCCTCCTGCATGCCCCCCACTGGGGATTGAGCCTGTAACCCGGGCATGTGCCCTGAGTGGGAATCGAACCGGTGACCTCTTGGTGCATGGGACAATGCTCATCCCTCTGAGCCACACCAGCCGGGCAAAAGTTCCATTTTTTCTCATGATAGCTTGACACTGAGAGGCCTTGGCTTCAGCCTGACTCCTCTAATGAATGGGAGACACTGGCCTTGGCTTGTGACCCTGTAGGGCCTCAGTTTCCCCAAAAGTGAAGAGGGAGAATCGGACTCTCTCCCAGCTCCAACAGCCCATGGAATTGAGAAGTTGTCTCTTGCTATGCATCCTGCGTTAAAGAAAGAAAAGCAGCCAGGAGCCACCACCCTGCATGCTTTTTTCTCTGACGTCTCTTTTGCCTATTTCATTATGACTCGACGGAAGTGGAGTGAAAGACGGGCAGGGTTACAAAAATGATTGTCTCCCTCGTCAAATGGGGGGTTTTTGCACTGCTTCTGAGCCCTCCCTGAGGGTGGTCTCCAGCTCGTCCTGGCTGACGCCCAGACTGACAAGCCCCCCTAGAGAGCTTCTGCCTCAGTAGGTCTGGGTGGGTGGGGCCCGAGACGGCTTTTCTATCCACATGTCGCTGGTACTGCTGGTCTGGGCATCATGCTTTGAGAACCAAGGCTCTATGCCATGGTTCACTGTTTTGTTCACTGTTCTGTCCTCCAGGTCGAATGAATTAAATGACTCCCCCTTGATGCCCTAGCCAGTGGTCGGCAAACTCTAATTAGTCAACAGAGCCAAATATCAACAGTACAACGATTGAAATTTCTTTTGAGAGTCAAATTTTTTAAACTTAAACTATGTAGGTAGGTACATTGTTATTAACTTAATTAGGGTACTCCTAAGGCTTAGGAAGAGCCACACTCAAGGAACCAAAGAGCCGCATGTGGCTCCCGAGCCACAGTTTGCCAACCACGGATCTATGGGATCAGGCTCAAAGCTTGTGACTCCTGAATGTCCTACTCTCACCACGACCTCTTTCCCATGTGCCTGACTGGCTTGCTGAGCGCAGGAGACCCCATTGAATCAGCACCTCACTTCCATCCACTTGGGATAGGGGAAGGGCACCTGTGATCAGACTGGGAGCCTCAGCCCCCAAAGCACAATTAGTGGGTGCAGGTGTGGGCGCCTGAAACTAGCGGGGCCAATGAGCCTCTTCCAGGGGAATTTGGAGTTGAAACTGCAAGAGTTCCGCCTCTGGGTCTGGCAGCTCTGTATGGCAGACGCCCTCAGCCTGTGGAAGTAGAAACAAAGAAAGCTCATTTGAGCCCAGGAAGCGAAAGGCAGAGGTGAGAGAGGAGGGGGGAGTGAAGGAGTGCAGAGACTCCCATTTCCCCAGCGCCCATCTCTGTCGGCTGCCCATCTTCCAGGCCCTGCGGCACCTGTCTTCAGATTCCCCGAAGGGCCCTTGTGTCCTTGAAATAAAGTCCTCTCTTGGCTCCCACCAGCGGCTTCCCCGGGAGGGGTTTGTGAAAATACACGGCTGGGTGTCGTTCAGAATTTCTGAGCCGGCAGGTCTGCCTTTTTGTCAAGTTCCCAGTTAATCGAATGCTGCTGGGAACCTCACTTTGAGAACCACTGGCTCACCCATGTCTCTGTTTGTGTGCTAACAGCTGGAGAGTATGGGTTCAGCCCTGTGCTCTTTCAGGTACCTCTGTATGGAGTTTTACTCCTCGATCCCCACCTGCCCCTTGGGGAGAGGGATGTATAATTACCAGTTTAAAGATGAGAAAGCCTTGGTTGTGGGAAGTGAGTAACTTGCCTGACGTCCCTCTCTCAGAGGGGCCAGAGCTGGGAGTCGAGCCAGGCCCGTCAGACTTGGAAGCACATGTTCTTAACTAGTACTTCAATTTCACTTCCCATTCTGGCCAAACTGGTCTGTTGCCACCCTCTGGACACCGCCCACACCCCAGCCCTCTGTGCCTTTGCTTATGTGCTTCTCTGCCATGGGCTCTGCTCCGTCATCCTCAGGGGCCATTTCAAAGGCTCCCTCTCCCGTGAAGCCCCTCCGGGTTTTCTGCTGTCTCCCTACTCCCAGTCCAGGCAGTCAATAACGCCTTCCTCCTTAGAGCATTCTTTGCGCTTTGTACTTTGTCTTGCACCTTAACCGCCTGTTTCCCCAGCTCCATTGCACGAGGCTGTGAGCTCCTGGTGCTGGTTTGGGTTTGCATTCATTCTCCCCTCCCCACAGCCCCTGCCCAGGGCTCAGGCACACAGGCATTCAGCAGAAGTCTGTTAGGTTAAACCTGGTGCAGGCTGTGCCCCTGGGAAATGAGTCTGTGGTGACTATTGGGAGTGTTGAGGGAGAATGTTGGTGGGAGGGATGGACAGGAAGTAGGACCAGGAGGTGGGAAGAGCTGGGCAGCCCTGCAGTCTCAACAAAGTCCTTGGGGAGCAATGGACGAAGGCTGTCCTGGAAAGGGAATGTGACTTTGGGCAAAGTGACTCTTTTTAGTCAAAGCGCTTCCAAAAATAAAAGGCTGACAGCTGAGGCTGTGTTGGCAGCACTCCCTGACCCAAGGGGAATGGACCCGTCGCTCTGAAGGGGACCTTGGGGGCAGCATAACGATAACTGCACCCCCTTAGATGCCTCCAACCTGGTGCTTCCCTTCCAGCCCCTGCTGCTTGTACTTTCTGCATCTTGTACTCAATTCAGGCATTTGGGTGGTCCTGTCAGGCAATCACACCAGCTGATCACCCACACCCATACCCCCTCCTTCATTACTAACTGTGATTATGTTGAGGACAGCCTCCCTTGCAGCTAGAGGTGGCCCTGCAGCACTGTTCTGGCCAATGAGACCAAAGTGAATATGTACTGGAGATTCCTGGGAAATTTTTCTTTCCTCGTATTGTCACTGCTCCTTCCTCCTCCTCTTCGTTGATTTCTTCTTTTTTTCTTCCTGCTTAGAATGCAAATAAGAAGCTGGCCGTGGACCAGCCATCTGGAGCCCATGTGGCAACCAGGGAGACGAAAGCTTTACTCTAGGATGGCAGAACAGAGAGCCGGATGAAGCAGCTGGGGCATCAGTGTGGGTAAGACAAGGCCATAATTAGTCAAGCCCCTCACCCCCTGTGGCTGAGTTTCTGTTGTGTACAGGTGGGGGAGACTCAGCCGGAAGGCACTGGAACAGCCACTCCTGGTATAAGGGCCGGCGTCTGTGCTGTCATCTCAGTGCATTGTTCTGTACACGTGGTCATCTAGAAACACATGGGCCGGAGCTGGGTTTTCTCTGCTGTGAAGAGCCTCCTCATTATGGCTTCATGCCTGGTAAGCAGAGCCATGTTCCGGGTTGGATCATCTCAGGGAAGTCTGATGGGCAGAGGGCAGGCGGGACAGCTATGTCCTCCTGACTTCCTGCGTGTGAAGTATTTGAAATGGGCCCTGAGGGCTTCGCCTGTTCTTCCAGCCCAGCACTCCTAAGTCCACTCCACATCCATAGTCAAGATTTGTCCAAGACCCAGCTTGTCCATGAAGCTTCCAGTAGCAACCTGACTCCAGGCAGCGCCCCCCGTCTGCCCCATTGCCTTTACCAGTGTTCCTCAAACTATAATGTGCCTACATGTTCTCTGGAGGTCTTGCTAAAAGTGCAGATTCTGATTGGGTCTGTCTGGGGTGGGGCTTGATATTTGGCCTTTCTGATAAGTAACCAGGTGATGTGATGCTGCTGGTCCACCGACCACACGTTGACCAGTGGGGCCCACATCAGACCAGCTGGCGCCGTGGCTTCATGTGGAGACCAGGTCTTACATTTCCCCTGCACATCCCATAATGCTTTCTTTGCTCAGCGCGGCATCCATGGCACTGCTTTCTAAATGTTTGGTGGGCACCATGGGAGCTATCAGAAAGCCACCAAAAAACCCCTAATTCCTCAGACCTTCATGGATTGGAGTCAAGATCATGGGCACTTGGAGAGAAGACAATGTCTTCACCCGTCTCTCAGCCTCCCACCCCCTCCTCAGTTTTGATTCCTGTGTTGAAATCCCCTCTCCTCACCTGTCCTTTTGCCTTTTCGCCTCAGCTTCCGCAGAAGGACCGAAACTAGCAACCTTTGAGTTTAAGTCCTCAGAGTAATTCCCTTCTTGCAGGTTTTGAATTATCGGCATGACTCATCTCTCCCCTGCTTGTTCAGAGCCTGCATTTCCTGGCCCCTTCTCACCCCCGAGCCCACCCACTCCTGCGACATGTCAGTAGCTTCACCAGTTTCCCTGAGAGACTCCCCCCCAACTTGCTCTGTCATATCGACCTTGTCTCTGGGGCAGAGAGACTGGTTGATGCCTCCCCGGTCCGCACCTTCCTAGCTCCTTCTTGGTGTTTCCACGCACAGCTGCAGCTGCTGCTCTTGGGTTGCTGTGCTTTCTGCAGGAGACCCACATATCATATCCTCCAGGCTCATGGGTCATGGGGGCTACACACACAGGGGCTGGGACCATGACATAGCTCAGAGACTGGTGGACTCATCACTCTATGATGGTGTCACCTTACCCCACATCACCAGGCAGTGTCCAAGTCATCGTAACTAACACATGCAGATCGGCTGGCAACGGGAGAAAATGGGGACTGGCCTGGACTCGGGGCAGGAAAGTGGCTGGGCTGTGGAATTGCACCTGGAGGAGTAGGTGCATATGTAGCATCTTACTCTACACCCAATGGGGTGTCCTGACCCAGGGTCCTGATTCCATTCAAACCGTTCAGTCCCCAGGGGTGGGGCTGGTGGTAAAAGGACAGATATCATCTAAACTAGCATCCCAAACCCAGCTGATCTGTCCTCCAGGGCCACAGTGCAGATTGGGAAGGCCGAGGACAGCCAGGGCAGGGGGACAGCATCTTCCACAGCGTGGCAGGATTTCAGGGCCCTACAGAGAAGACCTAGAATCCATAGGGGCTACTATCAAACCTGAGTTGGAAATCACTGCCCAGAGCCTACGGGGGTGCGGAGTTTCTCTTTCCTCCCCACGAGGGCAGCCTGGCCCGAGGTACGAGCTAGAATCTGGAGACACGCTCTTTTAGGTGGTGGGTTTGAAAGGAGGGACACATGCTTTCACCTTTAGATGATTACTTTTGAAAGTGTGCTGAAAGCAGGCTTGTAATCTGGTTGTTAATCTAGAACGGGTTGCTTTGCTAGAAGCAAGCATTTGGAGGGGAAAACTGCTATCTGCGGTGTGAAGTCTATTCCTTATCTCATCAAGGTGTGCCTTTCAGCATGTTACACTGGGTTTATTTTTGGTCTATTTTGTTCTGTAAAATTTTGAAGCATCTGTATAAGCAAATATGTTTGTCTTTTCTAGCCTCTGGATTCCTGTGTCTCTGTTGTTAGTCTAAGGAAAAGCCATCGATATTTGTGTGTTCCAGAAGTTTCTTTCTCTTGGGGTTTCAAGACATAGGAACATACAAAGTTGTACCGATTTTTTCCTTGTTGTACTCACTGTGGCTGTTAGACCCTCTAAGATGATATGAAGTTATAATGGTGGGGGCCGGCATCTATATATGGTTCCTGAAATGAATTGGCTTAGTTTTAATACTTTATCATTTGGGGTGATACTTTTAGAGGACTTTGGCAATTGATTTCATTACATATTGTTCTACAGTTTCCCCTCTTTTAGAAATCATAGCTATTTTATCAAATACTTTTTTCACTAGCTCTTAATACAATCCTTTGACTTTGGTTCTTTAATCTGTTAACCTAACACAGAGATTTTCAACCTCTTTCATTTCATGGCACTCATAAACTAATTACTATAATTCTGTGGCATACCAAAAATATTATATTTCTTGCCCATCTGACAAAAAAATTGGTATAATTTTGATTCATTCACATCTTATGACTATTGTTGTGTCGGCTGTTGTCATTTTTTCACATTTGACAAACTAAGGGGAAAGAGGTCAGTGCCCCTGACTATGTTTTCAGATTTCCATGGCGCACTGGCTGAAAATCAGAGGTCTAATGTATTAAGAGAACAGAGCTCCTGCTTTGGGCTGCTTTTCATGTTCAGATAACATGAATTGACCAAAGAATAGTATTCTTTGGCTCTACTGCTGGATTTTATTCACTAATGCTTTGACTTTGACTTATGAACTCATAAGTAACATTGATATATAGTTGACTTCTATCTTTAAAATAGACTGGCCTCACAAAATAAGATAGGAAGTTTTCCATCTTTTGCTATGAGCTGCAATAACTTAAATAACATAGAAACGACCTATTCTTTAAACGTAAGGTGGGCCTTAGCTGTGAAAACATTTGGTTCTGATATCTTTTTTAAAAGGTAGAAATTAGTTTACCTTCCTAATTTTCTATGTTCATTAATCTATTCGTAGTGCCACTTCTTCTTGGATGAATTTTGATCATTTAAAATTTTCTAGGTCTTTCATTTCCTCAGTGTTTTCAAATGTGTCACCATAGTGATGGATGTAGAATTCATCCATTCTTATTCACCCCTTCCACATTTGTGAATATGTCCCCTGTCTTATCCCTAATGAATGGGCAGTTCCCAGAAGAACAAATCCAAATGGTTACAAAAATAATACAAATGGTGGGGTGGGGGTGAGGGTGGGGCGGTGGGGGGGGATGGGAGAGGGTAATGTGGGGGATAAGGGCACATATGTAATAACTTAATCAATAAAATAATAATAATAATAATAATAATAATAATAATAATAATACAAACGTGCGCCAGCACACAAGTTCCACTAAAAGTGAGCCGTCACCCTGAGCGCATCACAGGAACCACAGTAGAGGAGTGGAACGCCTGGCGTGATGAGTTAGTGAGGGGCAGGAGAAGCGAGAGCTTTCCTCAGACACTGTCTGTGAACAAGAAGTGGTTGGTGCTGTTTCAGAAGCTAAACTGGTAGGGTCTTTCAGACCCAAAGTATATGCCTTGCGCCCCACCAACCCCACTCCTGGGAATCAATGCCATTGAAATAGCAGAACCAGAGTGAGGGGCAGTTATGTAAGAAGTCCGGCTGCCCAGCTGGAGACACCATGTGAGGAGCCCTGAGACCACCTGGGGAGAGAAAGATTTGGCCTCTCAGCCATGCTTATGAAGGGGCCAAACTGTGAGTGGAGCTGTCTGCATTCTCTGTCTCAGCTGCCCTGGAATACAACACACACACACACACACACACACACACACACACACACACACACCATTCAACACTTGTTCCTTAGGGAGTTTTCAGACTTTCAGAACTCTTGTCTGTGCAGCACACTTGACCAAATCCTGGTTGCCTATCTCAGAATAGTTCTTAACTAGCTTCTCTGAGTCTCCTTTCTCCAGTTCCATCCACGGTGTCCTGTGTTACCAAATCAAACTCCCTAAAGTAGCCCTATGTTTATGGAATGGAAGGATAAGCAGGACTGTCTGGTGTCAGGCAGAACAGGGACTGTAAACTTGGGCACCTCAGCAGTGGGTCTTCCTGGACCTGTTCCCTGGAAACCTGCCTCAAGATAACTCAGTTCTGTCTACTTTTGGTTCCAGACTGTTTTCATTGAGAGGTTCAAAACTATTTTATTGGAAACGTTTCAATCTGATCATGCAGTGTGGGTCATCCCCACAGGCAGGCAGCAGAGTGGGTGAGCATGGTCACTGTGGGAATTTCTGTGAGCTGATGGACAGCTCTCTGGGTGTTTATCACAGTCCACCCCTTGGCTACATACAAACATACACTTGATCTTTTTTTCCTGAATATCCAAAGGTGACCCGGGATACCAGGATAAACGTGAAAGCACTCAGACCCTCCATGGGGACCTGGAGGTAGTGGTGGTGGGTGGAGAGCAACTCAAAGTCATCAACCACTGCTGCACCTAGAAATGAGTTCTTGAGTTCACGGTCATCCAAGTCCATGTGCTCCCAGTGAGGTCAATTTCTATTGGACTTTCACTGTGAGCTCATATTGATCATCTGCAGGCTATGCACCAATGTTAAAGTTAACTGCAACCAGCATAACTTATACACAATAACAGGAGGAGTAAAGGCGAAAGAGAATTACCGACAGAAATAATCATACTTATTTTGCAACAGGAATGCAAGATCCACCCTCCACTCCTGTTTCCTGTTTCCTTTCTTTTGGCCACGGCTTCCATGGGTGGAGTCTTATGAGGTCGCCCAATCTTTCATTCCTCAGTCATCTGAGACCTGCCTGCATAGGATGGTGGTAGTTCTGTTAACTCCTACTTTGGGGTAGAATAGTACAAGAAGATGCCTAAAATGTTTTCCTACATTTCACACATATGGTATACGCGCTTCTGAAATATATATATTTTTTCTCCCCCCGCCCCCTCCTTTTTGTTGCCATTTCTCTAATTGAGTAAGGAAATGGCAGTTGGTCAGGTGGCATTCTCAGTTTCCAATTAAGGAGAACTTTTGGGGGTACCTTGGACACTAAAACTTTAAAACAGTGGAACTTAGCGGTGTGAGGACAGGAAGTAACATTGTGATCATTAGGTAAGAACTTGAGGTGTGTCACTACCTCCTGCCTCTCCCCACTTATCTCCACCTGCGGCCCCTGGCCCTGTGCACCCGGGCTGTGGTTTGGAGGCTAGATCATTGCCATCGTCCAGATGGTCTCTGCTGGTAGCTTAGCTAAATGTTTCCATAATTTAAAATATTGATGGACTTTTTAGGCATTAAGAAAAAGAAAAGCATTCCACCAACGCATCTTAAGGCTTCTTCTAAGACTTCCTGAAACATCTATAGTTCTTGAAATAACCACACTAATGTTGCTCTCTTCTTTTCTTTTTTAACACCTTATGAGTCATGAGACTAAATAGCACATGGATTTTTGACAAGCACCCAGTAGAGATATAACTCATGTAAGAATTCACTGCTACACAAAGTGGGGGTTGAGGTAATAGGAGATAGGGGAAAAATATGGTTAAAAGAATCTAATGTTGGCTTTAGCTTTGACCTTAGTCATCAGAAGGGCAAAAACGCTAGATGCCGGCATCAACATCATTTTGGGGATTTCTGAGCTTATGTATGATCAGTGGTCATGTGATCATGTAGGTTTCCATCATTTCAGTGCATGTAACACAAGCACAAGTTTATTGTAAATAACCGAAAATTCAGTTCCAAATGTAACTAAGCATTTGGATATAACTTAGAGTGGAAAATCTCTTTATGTGTTTTATATGTTGAAATTCTGTCAACCAATTGAAACACAAGTGTACATTAAATATTGCAAGAGTATGATGCTGCAAAGCTACTGACAATATAAGCTGTCAATATTATGTGCAAAAATTAAGATACTTCAAATGGTTAAATAAATAAAAAAGATAGAGAGGAGTTAAAACAAGTAATAAGATGCCCGGCAGGCATAACTCAGTGGTTGAGCATCGACCTGTGAGTCAGGAGGTCGTGGTTCAATTCCTGGTCAGAGCACATGCCCGGGTTGAAGATTCGGTCCCCTGTGGGGGGCGTGCAGGAGGCAGCCAATCAATGGTTCTCTCATCTTTGATGTTTCTATCTTGCTCTCCCTTTCCCTTCCTCTCACAATCTATAAAAATATATATTTTTTAAAAAGACAAGTAATGAGAGACAGTATATGTTATCTGAATGCTATAGGAAGCAGGTTGTGTCAGTGTTGGGCTAAGAGATGTTTATAAACATAAATAACATTAAAAGGTAGAATAGAGATTATGGAGACTCAATTACATAATTGTCATATTTGCAGTTATTTGACTTGCTAGAATTATTCATAAAATTAAACAAAATGACCTTTAAGAACTATAGTTAATTTTTAGGTTGGTCAATTCAATTTCAGCCAGGCTCTTTCCAGGAAATTTTCTAAGTGAGAATTCTTCTCATCTTAAAGCAGAATGACAGGAGTCCCACCTCAAAATTTCCCAAAAGGACTCTAGAAGAATGTACAAAAATATCCATGATAAACCTCTTTGATCCCAGCATAAAGAGAATATAAGGCATCAAGAAGAAAAAAACTTGTTGAGGAAAAAGAGAAACCACAAAACATATTTTATTTCACTAATAAAACTTCGAAACAATTGTCTTCACAAGAATGTTTTACCTTTAAAGACACAGCCTTTGTCTTCAAAAGACAACTGAAAGCATAGAGGTTAAAGTTTAAACAAAAACCTTGTCAAAATGATTGCTAGACATTGCCAACCCTTTTCAGAAATGGAAAGATTTTGAGATTTGTCCAGGCTGTGAATTCTAGATTGCAAAGATCCTTCTAGAAGACATTTGACTGTCGGGATTGTGTGCACTAAAGGGTTCCTGACAATACTGAACATGCTGGTCCTGCTCGTCTTGTGTCCTGTGCACCTGGTGTTTGGAAATGCAGAGACAACCAGGTATCCCTTCCTAAAAATAGGTTTTATTGATTTTTAGAGAGAGAGAAAGGGAGATGGAGATGGAAGAGAGAGAGAGAGAGAGAGAGAGAGAGAGAGAGAGAGAGAGAAAGAGAGAGAAACATTGATGAGAGAGAAACATTGATTGGTTGCCTTCTGCATGCCCCCTACTGGGGATTGAACTGGCAACCCAGGCATGTGTCCTGACTGGGGAAAGAACCAGTGACCTCTTGGTGCATGGGACGAAGCTCACACCGGCTGGGCAGGCATCTCTTTTTGTAAAAGTTTGAGAGCACAGAGGAATCACACTGAAACTCAATAGGCTTTTATTTATCAGCTTATCAAGAGATTTCTGGTCTCAAACAGATAGCAACACAGTGAATCTGAAAGAAAAAATATGTATCGGATGGAAAATCAATAGGGCGAAATGTTCTGTAGTTGCCATTGAAAATGGAAAGCGATGGTGGAGTGATAAGTGACCTGCGGATCATCAGCATGAGGTGCTTTGTTTGCACCTTTCAGCGGGGCTTTCCAAAGCACCTGCAACAGGGCATCACGTCGCAGAAATGCTGGTCACACGCAGAAAGGGTGGAAGGCCAGGTGTAGCACTCGGGCTTTAGCGGAAGGTAAACCGTGCGACGCATGGAGATAGCGAAACTGCTTCCACACACACGTCACCACACACACACAGCATCCACGCTGGGTTGGAAAGGCTGTTTGGTGAAAAGAAGGTGTAATGCACGTTGCTGATGACAAGACTGGGTAGTAGAACTTGCGAACAACCAACAGTTGTGAAGAAATAGCTGGTTTACTGGAACCCACTGAAGAAGTCATCTTGAAAGCACCGTCCTGCTGACTCAGAGGACCCTGCCCTCCTTCCTCTCCAGAGGTGGGTGTGTGACAGCTGGGACAGTTTATTAATAAACACCAAATGCTGGTCATGTTGCTCCATGTCCCAGTCTTAGATTCAAGGCTTAAGAACCAGCTTTTCTCCGGTGCTTGTATAGAAACCCAAGTGCATGGAAAACTAGAGAGATGGATAAAAGGAAAGTGAAGGCAGTAATCATGAGCCTGTGTCTTGGCTTGCAGTCCCCAGAAGGCAGAGTCCCAGATCCAGGCTCACGTGCTGGAGTCTCATCCGGGAATGGGATCATCCGGGAATGTGATCTCAGGCAGCAGAGGTGAGGGACAGGGTAGAAAGCAGGGAAAGAGGAAGGACCAGGACAAGGATGCCTTGCGGCCACTACCCCGGGTGCTGACAGCTAGGAGACGCTTCTCCAGACTGTCCATCTTGGGGATGGAGCTGGACACATTTCTCCATCAGCTCCAGTCTCCCACTCGTCAAAGCTTTGCCCCAGTGGACGTCAAGTCCCCTGCATGTCCAGTTTGCACCTGTGGGTGCTGAGTGGCAATGGAGAAGTCCTGGGACCGGTGAGAGGATGACCCAGCCCAGACCAGGTGCCATCAGGCTGCACCTGTGCAAGGCAACGGGAGCCCACGGCAGAAAAGGCCAAGGGGGTGGGAAGTGGCTCCCAAGAGGTGTCCATATAGTCAGCTTCTGAGAACACAGGCATGTCTTCTTCAAGCAGCACACAAGGAAATCTCATTGTCACCAGCGATGATATCTTTAATTGCAAGAGTTGGGGAGGAGACCAGCTGTCACCTTAGTGGATTACCATGAGAGATAAAGAAAGGAAAGCTGAGTAACTCAGTGCCAATCTGGCTGTGAGTACTTTCCCAAACTGGCAACTAAACCCCAAACCGCTCCTCCACCAACCTCGGTTGGAAGCCAGGGACTATATCGTACCTCACACATGCTGCTGTGTGTGAGGTGACCACAGGAGCCACTGAACACCAACAGTCCTGAGAAGCGATGCCACACTTTAAAATGAGAGCGCTCACTTTTAATATGACATGGCAGTTATCATAGCATGTTTAAGTGAGATCTCAGATTGTTCTTAAATCCCAGCGTTTTTTTCTCCTGTGATGGTGACCAACAGTCTTGGCCTTAGATGTGGCCAGGTACTGAATTTTAGCTAACACTGGACCACTCAGCATTTTCCTAAAACATACAGTTTCTTGGCCTCTAATTTAATATTGTTCTAATCATTATTTAGTGGCTGTATTGGACAGTGTTTGCTCTTTGTTTGGGTTACTAAGAAGTGCATGGTCAAGTGCATGTTTACTGCTTTCAATGGTCAGGGCCTTAGCGCATGCAACAGGAATTCTGTTATGGCTTAGTCTGACTCTATTGTTCTTATTTTCTATTTGCTCTTATTTTCTTATCTAATAACATCACATTTTTTAAAAAATATATTTTATTGATTTTTTACAGAGAGGAAGGGAGAGAGATAGAGAGTTAGAAACATAGATCAGCTGCCTCCTGCACATCTCCCACTGGGGAAGTGCCCGCAACCCAGGTACATGCCCTTGACCGGAATCGAACCTGGGACCCTTCAGTCTGCAGGCCACTGAGCCAAACCAGTTTCGGCAACATCACATTTTTAAAGTTACTTTTTATGACAGTTATAATAGAGCATAATAAGCAATTAGAAATAGCATTTCCTGCTCCATCCCTGCCCACTCGTCCAAGGCAACCACTTTGATTTCTTTTGGCCATTTCTCCTGGTGCTGGCCTCCATGTTGTTAAGTAATATGCTTATCATGCGACCTCACAGGGTATCAGTTTTTCACATTATTTGTTGATTTCCTGTTCTTGTTTTCCTACTCATTGTTCTCTTTCAAACCTTGTGTTAACTTTTCTTTTAAAATTTCTGATATTATATTTTTAATTTCCAAGATTGTTTTCCTCTTTTCTGATTGTTCCCATTGTGCCCTGACTGAATTCCTGACCTGGAAATTATATAGGACTGTAATGACTTGCTTCAGCAAGGGGACCAAATTTAGACGAACACACACAATTGAATCACTCTCTGATTTAGTTGCAATAACTCTACTGTTATTCTCCAAGACCCATCCGTTTTTTATGTAATGTGTGGCTCAGTTGGTTTAGTGTCGTCCCACCGACCAAGAGGGCGCCGGTTCGACTCCCAGTCAGGGCACATGCCCGAGTTGTGGGCTTGATCTCCAGTAGGGGGCGTACAGGAGGTTTCTCTCTCCCATTGATGTTTCTCTCTCTCTCCCTCTCCCTTCCTTCTCTCTAAAATCAATAGAAACATAGTTAAAAAGGAGGTTTGATAGGAGCTTCTAGGTCTGCCTCTTTCTCATCTGTGAGGGGACACTAATCTGCTATTTTCCCTGGGGGATAGTGTGTTTGTTTTGATTGGCAGGACAGGAAGTCTCCAATGGCTTCCACATGGACGATCCTCTCAGAGTAATTTTTCTCTACTGCCTGAAAGCCAGTGTGGGGATCCCACCCTTCACTGACTCTATCTATCCCTGCACTGTACTTGGGGACTAATGAAAAAAAATCACGAGGTGGGTTCAGGGCTGGTTCCGTCCATAATGACACAAAGTCACATCAAAACTCTATCACCTGGCTCTCATAAGCACCTACTCTGTGCTCACCTCAACGATTTCCTGGGTTATTTATTTACTTGCTTTTTTATATTTATTTATTTTTAACACTCTCCTATTTATTGGCAAAGGTTCTCTCCTGTTTTTTTTTTTTGTTTGTTTGTTTGTTTTTAGAATTACTGTAATTTACAACTGGCATCCAATGATGCCTAACAAGTTTGAGTATCACTTTTCCCAGTGCGTGTGATTCCAGCAAAAGTGGCTGCAGGCCCACTTGGGAAAGGCTGGAGTGAGGGTTCTCATGAGTGGCGATAGCGGAAAGCTCTTCCTCAAAGGCGTGTGGTTTCCTTATCAGCAAGAAGCATGGTTGTGAAATGACCCACTTCTGAGACTCAAGACAGGCCTGGTTTTGGCCAGACCTAGCATTTTCTTGAGTAAGTCGTGATAGAATTCCTGGGATTGCCATGGTGAATGAACACACTCGGGGGTTTCTGGATGCCAGGTGACTCCTCGCGCCCTGATCGCCATCCTTTTTCTGTTGTCTTTTATAATGGCCACACCTATGTTGTTTCTGGCCAACATCCACATTAGTATATCCCCTGATATACTAAGATCAAGGATTGTATTTGAATTACAGCTCCTCCCACCGCCATTCCAGATGACCTTCCTCTCCAATCTTGTCTTCATGACAAAGGAGAGGAGGGTCTTCTCCACTACATATAGAGAGAGTGAGGGAGGCTGATCAGAACCCACGTGATAGAGGTAATACAGTGTTCCAATCTTCCTTTAAGTTAATCCAAGGGATTCTGGCCTTTCCCGTTCACCTGGCATGGACCAGTATTTGGTCCAAATCTGTAGTAGCCCAATCAGAAACCTCTTCCAGGGGTGGACAAACTTTTTGACTCGAGGGCCACAATGGGTTCTTAAACTGGACCGGAGGGCCGGAACAAAAGCATGGATGGAGTGTTTGTGTGAACTAATATAAATTCAAAGTAAACATCATTACATAAAAGGGTAAGGTCTTTTTTTTTTTTTTAGTTTTATTCATTTCAAACGGGCCGGATCCGGCCCGCGGGTCGTAGTTTGCCCACAGCTGTCTTAGACCTTAGCCATTGAGTTCAGTGTTTCTGATGAGTGCACATGTCAATAAATACAGCCCAATCCAAAATTCTGTCCTGCCCTCTTTTATGAAGCGCTCTCAACATCCAAACTCGGGTTTCTGATACGACATATGAAACAAGTCCTATAATTCCTTAGGGAATCGCCTTCCCTGCTCTGATTCTGCATGTTATCTTCTGGGCCATGTTGAATCCAAATCCTATTTACTATTGAGCGTGAAGAGTGGTACATGGGACGAGCTGTGAACTTTCTCATGCTCGGGAAAACGGCTTCGTTGGGAATGCGGGGTGTAGAGGACAGCGTGTCCGAGCGCACAGGAGGCCCAGGGCGTCCCAGGTCCTCTGCGTCCTTCCCGATATTCCCAGCCCCATGGATTCTCCCTCTGTCTCAATGCTTTCCATTCATTCATACGTGGTTTTCTCTTGACTACACAGGGCTTGCTGTGGCTCGGCATTAGCGAGGGCCCCCTAGTGTTCCCATTTCCCACTGCAACTGTAACTGAAACGTGTTAGCAAGTAAGGGACCATTGGAGGCCAATTTGCCAGGACAAACTGAGCCAGGAAGAACCTTGTCCTACCTGAAACCTGAGAGGCTTTCCTCAGTTCAGAAAGTCTAGACTGCATCCGTTTATATATCTATGTATATTTGATATAATTGCTTTTCCCTCCTCTGCCTTCTTCCGCAGCCAGGATCTGGGTCTCTAACATCTTTTCAAACCCTGCAGGCTTGTCCTGAAAATTCGTGTGAGCTCCATGTGCACATGAGAGGACTGAAATTTTGGGGTTTTGAATTTGCCACCAGTATGTCGAACCAACAGGACCCATGTGGTATAAACAGAAAGACTCTTTATCATTGTGTCTCATGTCCCTTCCAATTGAATTGGAGGGTGAAGTTCTAGCCCCAGAGAAAACTTGGGCAGTCCCACGACTTCTGTCATCACACTTAGATCCTAAGAGTCCCCTAACCACTTGAGGTCACAGAAGGACAGAGTTTTAATTCAGAAATAGAAGAGTCGATCCCCATATGGATATCAAAATTGATTTGACATTGACATCTTACTCTCCACCCCTGCTCCAAGCCGGCTAAGGGATGAACCTGTTGCAGGAGAGAGAAATGGGGGTGCCCTCCTTCTTTTCTCTCTCCCTCCCTGGCATTCCTCCCCTCCCCCCAGCTTGCTAAGCGTGGTTTCTAGACCTCCGACTGGGTGGGCACTGGGATGGGAAGGGAAGCCGGGGTTAGGAAAGTTTCTGGCCCCGGCATAAGATGATGTGACCCTTGGGATGGGCAGGTGTTTAAGAGTTGATTCTTTCTCCCACAGACTGCCTTGTAGTCATTGGACACATCCCTGGGACTTTTTAACATAAGCTCTGGGATTTTAAAGAAATGCATTTTCCCTGGTTGACAGTTTCCCACTAGCTTCTGTTGATTGGCATCCCCTGTACACACATTTGCTCATGGGGTCCCACAGACAAACTCCATCCGGGCAGTCTTCTGGGGCAAGGTTAGAAATCCTCCAGTCAGCACTCTCTCATCTGGCCCATGGAAAAGAAATCCCACAAAATCAACTCTCATGACCCTCGTTAGGTGACCCTAACTATCTGAAAGTAGATCCATCCTAAAGTAGTGGCAGTTTTTCTCTACTTCACCCCCAAAGCAGCCAACTGGCCAGTCTCTTGTCCCCTGATTTCCTGGGTGAGAGTCAGACCCCAATGCACAATGCTTCCTGAGCCATGGTGACCTGTCTCAGGCTTACATGACAACTATATCATCAGTGACATTGGCATTGCTCTTACTGGGCTTGAGAGATTAGCACCCACCATGCCTTCCCCACCCCCCACAATCCAGGGTAGGTGGCACCAGCAGCCCTCAACAAAGAAATATCCCCCTAACTGTCATCAGTCTAATCTCTTTGTCCCCAGTACAGGTGAGGGGTCTCAAGAGTCAGGACACCTGTTTTTACAATGCCTTTGTAAATTCTGCACATCCAAGATCTCTGGGCTCCTGCTTCCATGGAAACTTTCAATTTGCTACCTTGGCACAACATTATTCTTCTTCACAATTTAACCCTATTTAGTTTGCCTTGAACTGCACCCAAGGTCAAGGTAGAACTACCCAGGGGATTTAAGCAGCTTGTCCACAGACCTCACATCCTGACTTTCCCCCACAACCTGGTCTCCCTGGTTAAGGTATGACTATCAGAGCCCCAGACCTTGTGGGAGGTGGATTGTCAGGGTCAAGAAACTTGTCTAAAGGACAAAAAAGTGAACACTTTAGAATGTGTGGGCCATGCAGTCTTTGTCATAATGACTCAACTCTGTCATGGGCAAAAGCCACTTAACCAATTGGTGAACAATTGAGCGTGGCCATATTCCAGCGAATTCATGGTGCAGGCATGGGCCGGATGTGGCCTGTGGCTCACATTACACCCACCCCTGGATCAGATCTGTGCAGAGAGAAAGAGAGTGGTGGCCCTACCTGTACTGGGATTTTACCCAGGGGCAGAAACAGAAGAAAACCCAGCAAAGTTATTGGCCCACAGGCTAGGAAAGAGAGGAACCTGCTTTGTTCAGATGTCAAGACTAATATTTTAGTTCTGGAATTTGAAGAAAGCCCAGAAATTCAAACTGGGAAAAGATCATCTTTTTTATTATTATTTTATTGTTTAATAGCAGAGTATGATGCTCAACACAAAGAAGGAGAAACAGGAAGTCCACACTGTGGTGTGTTCATGATCACCTGCCATTGTCAAGGTCAGATGGTTCCACCATCTGTGTAGTGCCTTTTGGGCCACTGTGTGGTGCCAATGGACCCCCCTGCCTGGGCACCACCCTCACTTCCACCCTTTGCTTCATTAAAGAGTGGTTCACAAACCAGTTCGAATATGTTACAGACGCTGTACCCTCCAGCCTTAACTGAGTGTTTCCAACACCCAGCTTCCCGGGAGCTTTCCCCAAACTAGGAAGGGCCCTGGGCCTGAGTGCTGGGAAATCAACATCCCCCAGGAGCAGCCCTCAGGCGTGCAAAGTAAGTACCCCACCCCCTTACCCCTGGAGTGGGATGACTGAGGTGTGGACTACACTGTTTCTCGGAGTTTTCTAGCAGGTCTGAGCTCCAGGCGCCCCCCCCCCCCCCCCCCGCCCCGGGGAAGGAGCTTGGTGATGCACCCTTTGCTGGCATCTTCCTTTTCCTTCCCCACGCCCTGCTGGAGTTTCTTGTACTTTCCAAATAAACCCTCGGCTCTCCTATCCTTGCCCCGGCACTGCTCTTGGGGGAACCCAACCTAAGCAGAATGTCACTCTCTCTGTGTCCTTTGTGAAATGCCTTCATTCTGCTTTCTGCAGCAGGGTCCCTGGGTCGCCTGTCACATTTCATCATGGCCATTTGAGTCAGATGGGTCTCTTCCACTGAACAATGAGTGAGTTTTCTAGAAATGGGTCCTGTTTGATTTTGTTTGCATTACCGGCATTCCTCCTGGTCTGTGGCAGAGTGTTCAAGGCATGTGTGTGCTGACTATAGGACGCTGGATGTGTAGGTAGAGTAGAGGTGAAGAGGCAAATTTGAAGGGAATAGTGCTGCGCTACTTACCACATGCAGCAGCCACTAGCTTCACGTGATTGTTAAAATTGAATAGAAACTCCCCTGGCTGGTGTGGCTCAGTTGGTTGGGCGTTGTCCTGTGCACCAAAAGGTTGCCAGTTCTATTTCTGGTCAGGGACATGCTTGGGTTGTGGGCTCAATCCCCAGTAGGGGTGTGCCAGAGGCAACTGATTGATGTTTCACTCTCACACCGATGTTTCTCTCTCTCTCTCTCTCTCTCTCTCTTTCTCTCTCTCTCTCTCTCTCTCTCTCCCCCCCCATCCTTTCTTTCCTCCCTCCCCCCTCCTTCTCCCTTCCTCTCTCTAAAAAGTCAATTAAAAATGAATAAAAATTAAAATTTCAGTTCCTCAAACACACTAGCCATATTTCAAGTGCTCATAGCTGCCCTTGCTGGTAGTGAGCACACTGGATGGTGCAGATGTGCTGGGCTGGGGAGCACAGTGGAGCACCCTGAAGTCATGATTTGATTGTGGGCAATTTGTGTGGGTCACAAAGCCTCTAAAAGCCTTCAGGGACCAGGGGAGCATATAAACAAGCACCTTTATCTGGCACTGTAATTACCTAAGGGCAGACACTACTTCTCAATGAAAGTCTCTCTCTTACATATGATCTTGGCCTTTGATTTTCTTCAATCAACCATATATCACTCCTGGTGCTCTAACATCATGCTGTCTCTTGGCCAAGTTCTTCTCTGGGTGCTCCTGCCACCTCTCTTCCCAGCTGTTGGGCTTTCGTTGCCTCCACACTTGCACTTGTCCCCTAACTTATCTCCTGCATGGTTCTGTGGCCTCCCCTCCATCCTCTGTGTATGACCTTCTTTATCTTCCTAAGGCACCAGGTTGATAATTTTCTCAGAACCTTTTACTAGCTCCCCTTGCCTTCCCAACAAAGCCCAAGATGCTTTGCCTGAAATTCATGACCCTTCCCGGCCCACCAGGCCCACCCTTCCATCCACACATGTTCGTGCTCTCCCCTCTCATCTTTGTATTGGGCATTTCGTTGGCTTAAGGTGCCTCCCAAATCCTCTCCCTTTCCAATCCTGTTCCTCCTTCATAAACCTGCTCAAAAGCCACTTCCTCCATGAAGTCTTCCTCTCTCAGACTCCCCCTTCCTGGACCAGGCATAGCATTGAGTGTGTTCCTCTTTGCACTGGGGTTATTTGTTTCTGTCTTACACCCCTACTTAATGAAAGGTTTCCTGGAGGCAAGGATTGTGTTTTCTTATATATTTTGCATCCTTCCCTTAGCTGAAAGCTATGGTAGTGCATCCTGTCTATATCACCTCACACACAGTGGTTGAATGAGCAGTGAGACAGGCATTTAGGAGTACAGTGTCTGTACATTTGAGGGCTAAGAAGTGTCTATGAGCAGGCCCTTTATTCTCTATACTGAAAATTCCAATAGAAAATCAACTCAGTATTAAGAATAGTCAGAGCAGGTGTGGCATACCATTATGTTGTTTGAGAGTACATAGCCATAAACTGTAAAAAACAAAACAAAACAAAAACAAAAACAAACAGAGCCTTTTTATCAAGCAAGGAAAGAGCTAGGCACCTTAAGAAGTAACATAATGGATTTATTGTATTTTGTGAAATACGTTTCATTCATGCCAGTAGCTGGCTGAAGTGAAGATTTAAAATATACAAAGCTTTGCCTGTTTGTAGCTGCATATCCTAACTCTCTAACACGTGCGTTAAAATGTATGTTAACTCTTCACAAGCAAAGCTCTGCTTTTCAGGGTTGACAGGAAGTAAATTGGCCAGCCATTGGCCTCTGGTAATGACTGCGTGGTGCATGGATATACCACAACCATTGTGTCTATATTTTTAATGTCTTCAAGAGCTTTTTCAGTGTTGCACCGGAAGTTCAAAGCACGGATGTCGTTGGCTCCAATGCATCTGCTTCATGTGCCCAGCGCATCTTCTTGAGGCAGTTTCCTGCATCTGACCTAAAATACAGCAGAGAGTTCCTGCTCCCCTGTTGACGGGGACACAGAGCTGGTTCTTTCCAGTTTCTCCCCGGGAAGGAAGAGGTGGCATTTGCCCAGGCGCACCACCACCTGCCTGTGGAAGAAGTGGCGCAGGTGCTTCCGGAACCTCTCCCCGACGAAGGCGTAGATGACGGGGTTGACGCAGCAGTGCGTGTAGGAGATCACCTCCGTCACCTGCAAGGCCACGTCCAGCTGGTTGCTCCGCACGCAGCTGATGTCGAAGAAGATCTCTTGAAAAGCGGAGAGAAGGACCACCAGGTTGTAGGGGGCCCAGAAGAGGAAGAAGACCACCATGATGATGAAAATGAGCCGAATGGCTTTGTGCTTTTTCCTGCTGGGGCATCTCATCAGCGTCTTGATGATTCCGGAGTAGCAGACCACCATAATGAGCAGGGGCAGAGCCAGGCTCAAGAGGTTCATCCTCACCGCATAGAAATGCTTCCAGGCGTCCTCCTCGTCCTCGGGGTACAGGGAACTACAGAACAGCATTCCGGACTGCTCCTGGGCCTTATGGAAGATGAATTCAGGGAGGGCCACCAGCCCCGCCAGGGCCCACGTGATGACACTGCTTATGATGCCGATAGTGACCGTCCGGGTTCGCAGGGCAAACACGGCATGGACGATGGCCAGATACCTGTCTAAGGTCAGCAGGATGATGAAAAAGATCTCCCCGTACAAGCCGATGCAGTAAAGCCCCGAGAGCAACTTGCACATACAGTGGCCAAAAACCCACTCATTCCACTTCAGGTAGTGGATCCAGAAGGGCAGCGTGAAGAGGAAGAGCAAGTCGCAGATGGCCAGGTTGAGCAGGTAGATGTTGGTCAGAATGCAAAGGCGCCTGTACTTTGTGAGGATCACCACCACCATCACGTTGCCCAGCAACCCGACCCCGAACACCAGAGCGTAGAGTGGGGGCAGCAGCTGGGTCCCCAGCACTTGGACGTCGGCTTTGACACATGGTGTGGAGAGCCCATACTCGTAGAAGGTGGTCTCTCCCTCCATCTCAGGCCAGACTATTGTGGTTGCCATGTCTCTGGTCCCTGCGGTAGAAGAAGCAGAAACAACCCCACAATTAGGCACGACCACTGTTTCTGAATCCCAGTTGGTTTGTTACTTACCCAACAAAACCACATGTGATAAACAACCTGTGTGTGCAGAGGTACTTCAGTGTGTCCATCAGAGCTGCTATGAGGGAGGAGTCAGCAGTGCCAGATGGAAGATTGGAAAGTCAGCATGACCGCAATGAGAAAGGAGACAGAAAGGCTGTGGGTGGCGGTGAAGACTGGGGATGTTGATTTCTGAAAGCATTTGAAAGAAGTACAAAACAGGAGAATACAGGCTGGAAAACAATGACAATAACAATAATATCATCATTATTCCTATTGCTGTCACTTTTAAGATAGTTTGCATTTTATGTTTCGAGGTTTATATATGACTTTCAAAATCATCTTACCTATTTAAAAACTAAATGCTTTTAATAATAATAGTGATTACTGTTATTACAAAAAATGACCTCTCTCCCTGGCCTCATGATAACGTGCTGGTCACCATAGCTCATGGGGAAATTGAAATTTGACGAAATTTAGTTATTTACCCCAAACTCTCTGAATACAAAAGTTCAGGCTAGCCGTGGCTGGTGTGGCTCAGTTGGTTGGAGTGTCGTCTCATTCAGGTTATGGGTTCGATTCCCAGACAGGGCACATACCCAGGTTTCCTCTTGTTGAGGTGCATACAGGAGGAAACCAATTGATGTTTCTCTCTCACATGGATGTTTCGCTCTCCCTTCCTCTCTCTCTAAAAATCAATGAAAGTGTGTCCTAGAATGAGGATCAAAAAAATTTTTTTTTGCCCAGCTGGTGTGGTTCCGTGGTTGAGCATTGACCTATGAACCAGGAGGTCATAGTTCTATTCCCAGTCCAGGCATATGCCCAGGTTTTGGGCTCAATTCCCAGCAGGGAGTGTACAGGAGGCAGCCAATCAATGACTCTCATCACTGATGTGTCTTTCTCTCCCTCTCCCTTCCTCTCTGAAATCAATAAAAATCTATTTTAAAAAATATACATATATTTTTAAGTTCAGACTAGATCTTGAGTATCTATGACCAATTTTATTATCACTAGAGTCAAGTGCAGTGATTTTTAAGTTTAACTTTTGATGATGTAGCTATTAGATTTATTACTAACTATTATAACAATTACAGCTATAAGCAGTATTAACCTAAGTTAATTTACCCCCTTTCTGCTCCTCATAATCCTGAGACAAGCCTGTCATGTAGGCCAATGGGATGGATTCCTTATCAGATTTGATATTTTTAAGATCAGGATCCCCAGGGTCAGTGCCTGCTTTTCTTATAATTACAGACTTCACCAGAGAAAGAGGAAAGCCAGACAAGGAGGGAGCCCTAGGAAGCACAGTCAATCCCTGCACTATTGCCTCAGAGGAAATTCTGATGACTCAATCCTCTCCGTGCAGAGGATGGGGAAAGACATGAATGTTTAAGTCAGTGGGTGTTTCTCCAGGCAAGTCCTAGAAAAGCAACAACTGGAGTCAATGGCCAGGACTTGTCTTTGCTCCCTGACAGAGCACTGAGCCCCCAAAGATCTGCCCTGCCAGGGTTCTGTGTGGGTGGGAGGCACAGCAGCCGATCCTGACCCTTCCTCTCACCAGCTGCAGGCCTGGGACAAGCCCTCACCTCTGAGCCTCATTAGCTCATCTCCGAAATAAGGATCATGATACTGCTTGAGGTTGTGGTAAGGACCAGATGAGACAGTGCACATGAGACCGCATGTGAAACTCAGAACAGCTGTAACATGGGAAAGAAGCAGAAGTGAAAGAAAGGCAACGAGAAGCCATTGCAGATGAAATTAGGGAAATGGGGCTCTGTGGACCTGTTTGCATGGCTCTGTCCCAGTACATCAGTGGCACAGGCAGGTTTTCCAGCTGGAACACGGAGGAATGGCCGATTGATCTGATCTTAGCAGCAGTCTTATTCCTAATGGCATAATCCACAGCAGCTGAGAAAAACCCCACATCCTTCTATGTGTTGTGCATTTACAACCACAGAGAGCGTCCCTCTCTGCTTTAATGTCAAAGGAGTAGAGCTGCCCGCTCCAGACAGCAAAGGTGTAGTAACCTCTATTCAGCATTCATTCTTTGTATTTCCTTCCCTTCTCTCCCAGACTGATCTAAAAACAAGACAATTTAAAAAATTTCCTGAAGTTTTGTTCAACTTGAACAAATCACATGTCTTTAAATCACATGTCACTTCCATAAAATCAACATGATCGGTGAGCTAACATTGGGGAACCTTTAGGGGGCGCTAGAGTGCAACACATAGGGGAGCGCACAAGCAGCTTCTAGAGAGTCAAGAGTCCAGAATTACTAGTCACATGGGGTCAGAAATATGAAAACTGGCTTCATGTAGTTAGATGCGCTTTTCATCTGTCTGCACAGTCCTAGTGAAAATGAATACTTAAATCTGAAATAGGAGGTTTGAATTAGGCTTTTAAAAATGGCTTTTTACATTTCAGAAAAATAAGACAACAATAGTAAAGAAACAAACATCAACAATAAAGGAAAGCAAAAAATGAAAGTTGAAAAGCACCCCAAATCTCATCATGCTGAGTTTAGCACTAATATTAACATTTCTCCCTGTGATGTGTACACATGGGTATACACTTTCCCCCCAAAAAATGAGATGATGCTGCTTTAGCTGGTTCACTAAAATTGCTCTTTGTACAGCTCCACTGTGCGATGCAAATGAAGCCTCTGTCTGTAGTGTCCAAAACTATTCGGATCTCTGTTACCAGCTTTGCACTCGCTGGGGAGCCAAAAACAGAATTCACAAATTGGAGTCAAAGTGGTTTAAACTTTGCCTGGCAACATATAGAGAAATTAGTAAAACCTAAAGTTGTTGCCCGCTCATAATTTTAGTTTCGTGTCTTCTCTCATTGGTCCTTTCTAAAATGGCAGTGGTGCCCGGCTGGCATGGCTCAGTGGATGAGCGTCGACCTATGAATCAGGAGGTCACAGTTCATTTCCCAGTCAGGGCACATGCCTGGTTTGCAGGCTCAATCCTCAGTCTGGGGTGTGCAGGAAGCAGCCGATCAATGTTTCTCTCTCACCATCGATGTTTCAATCTCTCTCTCCCTCTCCCTTCCTCTCTGAAATCAATAAAAAATATATTTTTAAAATACAGGGTTGAGGCAACCTCGTCCCAACCCTGAGCTTTTTGCTGGCATGTGCTGCAATGGTTTATAGCTAATGGCATCATGATCCATGGTCTTCCTTGGACACTGTGACCTCCTCCAGGTGAAAGTGTTCCCTTAGCTCTGGCTGGAACCGAGACCCCTCTGTCAATGCCACATCCCACCAGGGTCCTGGCTCAGGTCCTGTGCCCCTTCAGAATGGACAGGCACCCAGACCTCCTACAAACCAGGAACTCTCAAGAGGGCAGACTAGATTTTTTTGCCGCCTGACCTCCTACTTAACTGCTATCCCATGTGGGCAAAGAGGTGAGTTGCAGGGAGACACCCTCTTAGGGTTCCCCCCAATTTATCAGAGTCCTCCGCACACAGCAACTCCGGTCAAAGCCTGGCTGGGAAAGATAGGGAACCACAGGTGTGATGGCTTCCTCCCATGACCATTGTCTCTTTTCTCATGATTCCTGGAGGCAGAAGGAGAGGAGCCTCCTCCCCACATTCCTGTCCAGCCAGGTCCAAAGAAATATATATGTTAGGTCCCTGCCCACAGGAGGCAGGCGAAGAGACCTCATTATCATGTTGGGGCCAAGCCGTGTTGCAGTAGAAAATGAGCCCTTTGGGCCTGATATTGGCTTTGAGGTTAAGATCCCATAAGAGGAAACCCAAAGGGGTGCTGGTTCCCCATAATGGGTTGGTGTGGTGGAGAAGGGGATAGGTGACTAAGAAGTTTATCCTGGAGGTGAGAAGTCTGAAGGGAAGGCGTCCCAACCAGAGAGAAGCGGAAGATTGCTATGTTAGGGCGTCCCACCAACACAGGGTCACCAGGGATCTGGCCCTGGCGGAGTGGACCCTCCTGCCTTGCATGTGAGGACTTTGGTGAGGCAAAAGCTGGCAAATCAGAGGGTCAAGGGAAATGATGCTTATCAGAAATTTGAGTGGACGGTGTGGTCTGGAGAAGCCGGCAGTTAGGTGTTGGGGGTTCCCACAGGCCCGTGGTTTGGGCACCAAAATGTTCTGCAAGGACAGGAGCCAAGTAAGGAACGTTGTATTATTGCATTCTCTCACAATAAACCATTGTGTGTGGATGTCAGCCCCAAGGGGATGGTTAGGTTCTCTTATGTAGGGTAGAAGTATGCAACATAGGGTCAGGGTGTGAGTGCGCCAGATGGTCAAGCAGAAGGATGGAGGGGAGGGAAGGGAGGAGAGTGCACAGGTCAGTCAGGTGGAGAGGAGCTCTTATCTTGCAGATGCCAGCTGTCTTCCTCAAGCTATGAGAAAAGGCTTATAACAATGTATATTTCAGAAACATGTCTGAGCAGAAGAGATTGGGGGTAGTTCATCCTAACAATATATAGGCAGCCTCCCTTTTCAGTGTGG
Source organism: Myotis nattereri (assembly GCF_964212035.1). Taxonomy (NCBI): domain Eukaryota; kingdom Metazoa; phylum Chordata; class Mammalia; order Chiroptera; family Vespertilionidae; genus Myotis; species Myotis nattereri. The sequence continues at coordinate 52,069,914 of NC_138089.1, forward strand.
AATATTTAGCAAATACCTCTCCGTGTTGACAAGCATCGTCTTGTAGTCATAGGTTTAAATTTTAATGAATTTTGCAAAGCTGAATTGAGTATAATCATCTAGTATTTGGAGGCACTTCTTTAGAAAATATATTTAGGTTTAAATGCCATTTTAATGATCACAAAAAAAAACAAATTTTAATGATGACACTAAAGGTTGCTCCCAGGAACCTGGAGCACCAAGTCAGCATTTAATAAGTTTTAGAAATCTTATATATAACAAGAACCATCAAGCTTTCTTTGATTGAAAGAAATTCCTAGTAGTTCATCTCTTAGGAATTTACCCTAAAAGGGAAAACGCCATTGTGCATAAAGGTGTCCGTTGTGGCATCATTTTCATTATAGAAAGAGACAAAGAAATGGAAATGGTCTAAATGCTGGACACATGAAGGATATGCTGAACAAACTGTAGTCCATTTACACAATAGAGTATTTATTATGCAGTCATTATAAGCAGTTCTGAGACCAGGTAGAAACACAGACAAATGTTCATGAAAAATGGAGAGAAAGGACGGTGCCTAAGTTGAGATCACAGCATGGAGCTATATGTACATATAAAAGGCAATGGACAAAAAGTAAAAATAGTGGTGGCAGGAAAGTGGATGGTCATTTTTAAAGTTGTAAAATTGGAAACTTTTCTATATTTCCTTACAATTAAATTGTAACTGAAGGCTAGTGCTTAGAAGCAGTGACCACTGGAAGACTTAGCAAATACCGAAGGTAATTGGGTTGAAACCCTAGGCAAATTACTTGACAAAGGGCTTATTAGTACTCATCAGAACTTGAAACCACAGCGGAGACCTAAGAAACCTGAGGTGGAGGCTATGCTAGATAAAGCATTTGATTTTTGCTTGGAAATGTTAGTGGCTTGCTTCTCCTTTTTGATCTTGGCTGGAGCTGATGCACAACCACCCAGACTGGAGACTTACTTTTAACCAGTTTAGGATGCTGTGTAAATGGTCACTTTCCATGATTTGCATACAACACTTCTCTTAATGTGATCCAAGTTTACATGCAGGGAGTTTTTTCAAAAACCTCATCAGAAGCTAACCTTATGGTCACCTAGAATTACAGATTAGCAGGTGATGGGGTTTTTAAAGTGGTCCAAGATTGTATCCAGAGCACTGTGCTAGATCCGAGGCAAGACATTTAATGCAAACATTGCCCAATTGAAATGTAGTCAAGAGGAAACCCTACCCAGTGAAGATGAGCGAAGGAGCCAGGGGCATCCACCCTGCAGAAATGGCACTTGGGGAGGAGAGGGAGCAAGGTGCTGGCTGTGGCTGGGGGTGTTCAGCATGATCAGAGGGTTCAGCTTCCTGGCCCCTGGTCCTTCCACCCCCGCCTGTGCCACGGAGAGAGAACCACTGTCTCTTTGTTAGGTATCATGTGTATTGTCATTGATATCACCCTTGTGAATTATTTTATATTCTGATAGTTTAAATTTTATATCCTGCATCTAGTTCCATGTGGTTGAAAGTTATTAGAAAATATAATTTGTAATGATTGCAACATATTGTATAGATATTTGTGATTATTTAATCATTGTCTTATTGATGAATGATTGTTTCCAATGTGCACTTTTATAAAAAATGCTGCAATAAACATATTTGCCTGCATTTTTTGTTATTTCCTTAACGTAGATTTCCCAAAGCACCATTTCTACTTGCAGTCCATATTGCTAAGGCTCTTGATGCATTTTGCCAACTTGCTCCCAGAAAGTGTGTAACAGTATATTTACTCTTGGCACCAGTAGGTGATGATACCCTTTTGAGCAAGCATCCATCAACACAGAGAAGGTTTAAAAAGAACATAATTATTTTGCCAATTATATGGCCACAGGGATGTCATTATTGTTGTAACATTTATTTAATTTCTTTTTAAACTGTAATTATTAGTCACGCGTATTTCCTTTTCTATGAATTATCTGTTTGTGCCCTCTACCCTTTTTATTCCACTGGCTATATCTGTTTTTCTCTTATTGAGTCATACAGTGCTTTCTTTCCCCAGCAGAAGTAAACTCAGCCTGCATGGTTCAATGTTATCATCACCACCTCTGACAAGAGCTGCAAATGTGTTCCAACTCCTATTGCTTCCATATGCTAAAGACACCATATTCCCGCCTTTCTCCCCCCAAACACTCATCAAATAACACTTAATTTCCATCTCCAGCCAATCCAAGTTTTCCTAGATTAGAAAAGATTTCTATCCCTACCCACCCTTTAACACAGGTCCAGGCAAAGCCGTCAACCTTGTAGATTCAGACAAAAAGACACCAGATCAGTCCACTGATTCATCTAATAGTCTGACTCAGAGTGGATTTTCAATGAAAACGTGAAACAAGCTTTCTTACAAGTCAGTATCAATAAACACAAAACTAGTAAGTGTAACCCTCGTGGAGTGGTCAGTCAGCTTCTCAATTAGTTGAGAATTTAGGAAAGCCTTAGGGAAGGCAACATGGGCACAGTTATGGGTATAGTGACCGAACAGGCATAAAAGGCTGAGTTAGGATGAGTGGAAGGGACAAACGTATCTTGCTGTGAGTGGGAGAAAGACAGGGAAATGGGAGAAAGCAAGAAGATAATGGACATATTTTATAACACACTCTCCCACTTCGGCCCCATGCTACTTACTAAACTGGATCTTCCTCCCCTCTGTCTCCCTCATTCAAGGGCACTCCTGGGAGGTATCGCTTCCACCCACCTAGGCCCCTCGCTCCATCTCCTCTTTCCTAGAAACCTGACACTCTACCTGGAAGTCTCTTTTAAATAAACAGCTTCTTTTGCATTTAGTAAATCCTCCCCCAAATGAAATAAAAAGAAGACAAGTGGTACCTGCTAATTTAGCAAAGTCCTTTAGGCGTCCAGTGACAGCTTAGGTCTCGCCACTGATGAACTGGCGGTACCATCTGTTCTGAGTTAGGAAGGTGGGAAACAACCCAACTTCCTTTTCTGAACAGGCTACTGTCTCTGGTTTTGCAAGTTTTCAGAAAGATATCAAGTTTGGTGCAGTTCTTGTTTTCAATGATCAATATCGCACACTCAGTTGAGTAATCCTTAACAAGAATGCTGCTGATGTTGAACAGTTCCTAAAGGGTTCTTAGGGGTTCTGCATTTGCTTGGCATTGCTCATTTTTGAGGAAGGGGTGATAATTCTTTTTTTAAAAAAAATATATTTGTATTGATTTCAGAGAGAAAGGGAGAGGGGGAGAGAGAGAAACATCAATGATGACAGGGAATCCTTGATCGGCTGCCTCCTGCATGCCCCACACTGGGGATCAAGCCTGCAACCCAGACATGCACCCTAATCGGGAACCAAACCGTGACTTCCTGGTTCATAGGTTGATGCTCAACCACTGAGCAACACCAGCTGGGCAGGGGTGATGATTCTCGAATAATTATTGCTTTAACCCATGGAGAAGCCGGATAATGAAACAAGATTGGAATTTCCCTGTGCAGGAAGAATGTTGACTAGAGATGTGGTCGGCAAACCGCGGCTCGCGAGCCACATGCAGCTCTTTGGCCCCTTCAGTGTGGCCACGAAGTTTCAATTGCACTGTACGTGCGCGCCCGCACGTGGTATTTTGTGGAAGAGCCACACTCAAGGGGCCGCAATTTGCCGACCACTGGACTAGAGGATAACTTAATTGTTCTGCTGAGCTCAATAGGCTATTTCAATGAGGCAGGTTGTAGCACAAGGTTTCACAACCCAAGAAAACTGGAGTTCGAGTTTCAGTTGTAGTACCTACAGCTGCATGACCTTGGGTTAATCATATAGTCTACCTGGACCTCAGCGGTCTCACCTGTAAACTGGAAATAATGACCACATCACAGGGGTGCTATGGAGCCAACTGGATAAATGTGCAAAAGGGCCAAGCAAGCATGATGTGGGTAGAGTAGCATATGGCATAAGCTTCACAGGGCCGAGCCCAGTGCCTGCTTCTGTGCGGATGTGTGCAGGGGACTTAGCACGGTGCTGGGCACAGAGCTGGTGCTCACCCTACATTTGTGAGAAGAGCTCTGACCATGTTTGGTGCCATTTTTGATGAAACGGCTAAGTGGACAAGTCAATGAAATTCACCACATGTTTATGAACAGCTGCTAGGTAGGACGGACTGTGCTATATGCTTCAAATGATGCGGAAAAGATAGGAAGAAAGGACAGACATTCTGCCAGAAGGGCATCTGGGCATCCTGGGGCTGCAACTGGAGGGGGCTTAGCAGCCAGCACTCAACCAGCTGTGTCAGCAGAACCCCTGTCAGAGAAGAGGTAGAGGAACTGGAAGCTTCTGGTCTGAAAAAGAGAAGCTAAGAAGTTCTTAGTTATTTTATGTTATTAGAAAATTGGCCTTTGCCATGGGTTATATGAGGCATCCCTGGGTGGAGAGGTTACAAGGGTCTGATTTCTAGCCCCTTGAACAAGAACGGTGTTAGGAGGGTCTCCCAGAAGGGGGGCTGTCTTGGTAGCCCATTTCATTCAGAAATTCAGCTTTAGAAAAAGTTAAAACGGGGGTTACTTCACGTGAGGATAAACACAACCACATACGATTCCTGATAGGAATATGACTCAGGAGTTTGTAGACTCTGGCAGGCCGTGAGGTGACTCCGGGGATCTCGCTCAGGTTTTTCCCACGTGCCCGAAGCTTTCTCCTGGGTCATTTTTGGTATCAAGAGGCTCAGTGTCTTTCATGTTGTGGCTCCTCTTTAGCTATCACTGGTTAAACTAACGAATCTAGCCAATGTATTTGATGTCTCTCTCTTTTTTTTTAATTCAGCCCAGTTTTTACCCTTCCTTTTTTTCAATACAGACTCCATTACAATTTTAAACCATCTGTAAAGACTGTAGACGATGTCTCTTATGATCCAAGCATTAACGTGATCACTGTCAAGATGATGCCTGTGTCCTTAATGGAGGGACTGTTGTGTTCTCTAATCTGCCACACAACACCCTCTACGAGCAATGGCATTATGCTTCTCTCCTACACTGTTTGGGAAACACTCACAGAGATTCAGAGTACACGCAAGTCTCTGAGAAGTCCTGCAGTGAAGAACCGATTTATATTCTGTTAACCCAGAACGTCCCAAACCTATTCTTAACATTGAAAAAAGTTCTTCTCCAAATAACACCCATTAACATCCCTCAGAACTGGGGTTCCTTCGGAGAACTCTGGGAGATGCTGGCCTCCTGCGTGGCCGTCAAGACACAGTTGCAAACTGCTCTCTGGCCCATTCTCTCATTTTGACAGGGGTCTCCACAGCTGCCCCAGGAGGTCGGCAGGGATGCTCTTGCTACCTTGTGTGATAGACGAGGAAACGGAGATTCAGCAAGGACTTGGCAAAAGCCACCAAGAGAGTGACGGGCAGAGCTGAGACGACTTCTCAGGTGCTCTTTTCCACCTGCACTGTACAGCTGTCAGAAGGACAGGTCCCTGCTGTCCTTCAGCTGAAGATGAGGATGACATTGTGACCAAATGTGAATGCAGGACCTGAACCATTTTCCCTGAGGTCTACAGGGGCTTGTTCTGTCCTGGTCCTTCCCAAGATGGACAAGTTATTGTTGGTGCTGCTTTCAGGCTACTCATGCTCCTCAGCTCACAGGTATACTAAGTTATATGGAGCAACCTGACCCCAAAACTATTACCCTCCAATCTTCCAGATTCTCAATGTCACATCAACTAAAGCAGAAATCTTTCAGGAGGAAACAACGAAAACAACAGCCAGGACAAAGCAAGCAGCAGTCAGATTAGAACATAGCAGCACGTGAAAAACAAAGAACCTTCAGAAGTTATGAAAGGGCCAGAAGTTTCTTGCAGGAGAGCTCAGGTCAACCCCAGCCTTGAGTGTGTGAGAGGAAGTAATTGCCAGAGCAGCAGGAACGAGTGCACAGCTTCCTTTAATTAGACCCATCCTGTCCCAGCTCCTGGGGGCAGGGTCTTGGGGCCACCCTAGGACAGGAAGGTTGGGCTCAAGCCAACAACTCCTTCCACTAATCTTTCTCTCAGGAGGTTATTGGAAGGATCTCTGTAGCCAGCAGGGCCGGCCTCTCGCACATTGGTGGAGTGTCTGGATAGGTAAAGGCACAGGTCTCACTTGACCTACCACTAGACAGCTTTCCAAGTGGTTGTACCAATTCAGACTTCCACCAGCAGCGTCTGAGCATTCCAGTCGATCCATGTTAACTTTGCTTCACAGAAGAGGAATGAGACACTTAGGAGCCTAATTAGCATGCCCACAGGCAGTAAAAGGTAGGCCCAGGACAGTGATGGCGAACCTTTTGAGCTCGGCATGTCAGCATTTTGAAAAACCCTAACTTAACTCTGGTGCCGTGTCACATCTAGAAATTTTTTGATATTTGCAACCATAGTAAAACAAAGATTTATATTTTTGATATTTATTTTATATATTTAAATGCCATTTAACAAAGAAAAAGCAACCAAAAAAATGAGTTTGCATGTCACCTCTGACACATGTGTCATAGGTTCGCTGTCACTGGCCTAGGATGTAAATAAAGGACTGTCTGATTTCAGAGGCCCATCACTGACGTGCACCCCTCCACATACACCCTGCTTTCTGCACAAAGGTGGCAAGTTCCAGGCCGATGGCCATCATTGTTAATCTGTTACCTTTTTTTTTTTTTAATATTTTATTGATTTTTAACAGAGAGGAAGGGAGAGGGAATAGAGAGTTAGAAACATCGATGAGAGAAAAACATCGATCAGCTGCCTCCTGCACACCCCCTACTGGGGATGTGCCCGCAACCAAGGGGCATGCCCTTGACCGGAATCCAACCTGGTACTCTTCAGTCTGCAGGCCGACGCTCTATCCACTGAGCCAAACCAGTTAGGGCTCTGTTACCTTTTTACCTCTCTCTTTCACCATCTATCTGTGGACAGGCTTTCAAAGAGGGAAGACCCAACCCAGCAGTCTCATAGGATGTTCCCAGGAAGGGGACACTGGGGCACCTCATCTAAAATCTTCATTTTTAGAACATTCAAAAAGCAACCATATCTGTTGCTTGGTATAAAAGAAAAACAAAGATTCTTTTTAATTGAAATTCTTTAAGCATGGCCTGGAAATCACTCTGGAAGGAAATAAATAGAGGTTTCCTTCAAACACCTGGAAAACTGTAATTAAATACATTAGGCCTCATATAGAAAGCTAAATAGTTTGTGTTTTTGCCTCCCCGACAAAGTTTATGTAAAGTTACTCAAAAACTAATTGCAAAAATTTAATTAATGTCATTTACTGTCCATCACCTAGGACAAGTAAAGTTTAAAAAAAAAAAAAACTTTAATTAGCCAATTTAAATTAATTTGAAATAAAGTAAATAGGAAAAAAAATAAAGTCTTCATTTTTACAGATGAGGAAACTGAGCCTTGAAAAACTGAGCATTTTCAAAGCACGTTCAGGTTTATGTTTCTGCATGGCACTTTGGGGCGGACTGTGAGAAAGGCTAACGGGGACAGAAAAGCAGATGGAAACTGAGATAGACTCCAGCACAGAGCAGGTATTGGTAGCTGTGGAGAGAATCGTGATAAGCATCACTTATCAGACATTTTCCCTCGTGCCCCTGGCATTTTTCACACAAGAAGACCTCGTGCATCCTCCTATGAGCCTCAGCATTCAATATTCTCATTTGATGGCGGGAGAACCAAGACTTAGAAAGGCTAGTGATCTGCCCATGTCTCAAGCGGAGAGCTGGGATTTGAACTTGGCCTGTGTTGGACCATTGCGAGAAACAGGAGCCCGGACTCAGAAGAGGTGGCCGAACTCTATCCTACAGACCTGTATTCACTTCAGGCTGGCGTCTCCTCGAGGTAAAATCAACGCTGGGGGGCTTTGAGGGTGGTGGTGGGGGAGGGGGCAAGCTGGGGAGAAGAGAGGGACAGAGAGCAGTCAGAAGTGCAGAATGTAGGGGGCGCCAAAGAGAAGCTGCTGCCTCTCTAGTCGCCAGGTCATTTTGAGGAACAGAGGACTCAGTCAGTGTTCCGGTTTAAATCCGCCCACTTACAGTCTTTATTTATTTATTTTTTTTTTTTAAAAAAGAGGCTACTCACTGACCACAGGAACTCCACGCCCTGCATCTGCCTATCCCTCCATTTTCAGGCCTCAATTGCTCCACAAGTTCTGGGAACACCTCGTTGCCCCTCCCTCGCCCAACTCAACTCCACCCCACTCCACCCTACCCAATCCCCTTAAGACAGAGCTCTCCCGGGAGAAGTGCAGTCAAGTGACCAAAAAAAAAAAAAATCCTTTGAGTGAACTCAGCTCCAGGAACTGGCCACCGGTGGGCATTGTGGCCATTCATGGACACCCAACTCTACAAAAAGAAGAACTTTTTCCCTTTCTTATTCTGAACACCTGAGCACCCCAGAATCCTATCTCCATCATTACATAGGAAGCTAAGGACTTCCTACTCTATCAGGACCTTGAACCTTGCAAACAGAGACTCTGAAAGCTCTAGGAACAAAGACTTCGTGGACAAAATCCCTTGACGCCAGAGTAAGTGGCACCTGTCTTTTCTGTCTTGTCAGTTTCTGTGTAGGGCAATCTGATCTGAATACATGCAGGCAGCTGGGCAGGACTGTGGTCCTGCTCACGTTGCAGGGGATCATTGCTTTCTCTGTCTATCTCCACAAAGGGGAGCGGGGGAGGGATTCTTCGAGGACCAGGCAGATGTCTGAGTAGCCTGTTGATGCACTTGTAAGGCAGTGAATTGTGTAGCCATACCGAGAGTGGGTGGATTTATAAGACTGGGTACTCATACATAAAATAGGTTTTCATTTTTGCTAAATAAGGGAAGCTTTCTTGAATGATAGGTTGTTGGCTACTGATTTAAAAAGTCAGCCCAGTATTAAGGGACAAGGGGCACTTTCTGTGGAAGGCTAGTCAAGAGGAAATTACTTGCCAAGTTTCCCCCGTGTACATGAAAGCCATACATGTTGTATGAAGTCATTGTAGCAAGAGGGAGGTAGGAATTAGAAAAGCCTCTGTAGGTGCAAGGACGCTCTGGTAGTGAACCAACTTCTTAAGAAGACTAGAACCAGGGATCCTCAAAGTCAGACGGTGGGCTGAGCTTGAAGGAGGTAGAATTTCACCCACCTGAAGGCAGGGAGTTGGCCAGATGACTTCTTGGGATGCATCTATTCTGTTTTACTAACAAAGAGGCAGCAGAAGTTTGTTCCGAAGATAGAGGGGCATGGAGGCTGCTTGGAGGTATCTACTTCAACTGTTCCTCCGTGTCTGGAGGGTCTCAGATTTCCAGAGTTAGAAGTTCCCAGAAGTTTGCAAAACCTGCCACCAGGCTGTGTGCCACTCATTGACTTTTTAGTCCCCACTCTGACTAGCAGGACAACTCTTGGCTATTGAGACTGGGGGGCGGAGGTGGGGGGAGGGGTGATGTGCTGCTAAATATTTCATAATGGGTTCTCCTGAAAAGAGCCTTGATTTCTAGTCTTGCCAATTTCCACGTGTAAATATTCCCACTACGGTTGATTTCAAGCTACTCAATGCTGAATGTGGAGTTGGGAGGACATGCAAGCAGTTGGTTCTTGTGAGCCAGGATAAGCCAGCTGCACACCACCAGGCCTGGTGTCTTTACCCTCACAGACTGCCCTTTCTCTGCTCAGAGACTCATCAATTCCCAGGTAGGAGGATAATGGCATTGAAAGGTTCCTGGCTCCAGGGCCAGAAATGACCACTGTGTAATGAGCTTGGGGCAGACTTTTACAGCTAAGACATGGCTGTAGGTTGGATGGCAACAGGGTCCTTGGTTTCTCCTCCAAGGCCCCACCCCAGCCCATCTCCCTTTGGGAGTGAAAGGTTTGGAGTGGGCCGGGGTTGAGCACTTATGACATGAAGCCATCATGTATCAAAAGAACTTTTATTTCAGGCGTCTGGGTGCAGGTGGGCTGAATCCGAAAAAAGGAGTCAGCCTCGACTGAAGGAAGGCTTTTGTCAGCTATTGCTGGCTGCAGGCAGTTTCTGTTGGCGTAAGGGTCCGGTCCTTCAGTCTTCCATTGCCAGGTGTCCTCTGGTTATCTAAGCTATACGGTGCTCAAGGCTGCAAACTTCTTGCAAGATATCTGCTAAGCACAATAAGTTTCCTCTGCCCCGTTTTATTCTCTTTAACCCTTTCAGGGAGCAGTGTGTCCTGGAGTTACTACATGGTGCCCACAAGTTGGGAAAACAGGGAGTTGGAGGTTGGGGGTATGGAGATGACTCTGTTTAAATAGTATCTGACAATGCTGGCTCAACGTGCCTTCGCCTTGACCAAAATTCCCCCCCAAAACTGGGCTCATGGGGTCAGTCTTGCACTAGTTGCTCTTTGTGCTTCCAAAGTGCTTGTTGCTTCCGCTGTAAACCCACTGGGCCCCGAAATGCTGACTGTTGAGCTGATCTGCCAGCACTGGCAGTGGCAGCAGAAATCAGAAATTGTCTACACAGCTTTGTTAGTGACTGCCAGCCTGGGTTTCTCCAGAAAGAGGGCTAATTATTTAATCAAAGGGCAAGTCCAAAGGTGGAGGAGTGAGCCAGAGGAATGGATTTGGCAGGAAATAACAGCCCCCAAGCTGGGGTGCCCAATACCGCCCCCCCCCCATCTGCGTTAATTTCCAATGGTCACTGCAGAAGTATAAATTTCTAAGCAAGAAGGAAGCATTCATTAAGCAGTGTAGAAGGAAGAGCACTAGAGATTCCAGATTGAAGATGGGGATTCTGATATTATTAGGGTCACCGAAGGAGGAACGCATGAGGCCGAAGGTGGTAAAGAATTGTAAATTTATTAGGTCATCTGGAAACCAGATGGTCTGAGCCCCCAGGTAACATCCCTGACTCAGGGACGGGGAGTCAGAGATTTTAAAGGACTCTAGATGGGCTTTTTTAGCATGGAATTCTCTGGGTGGGTCTGGATCCTGGGCAAGTCCAGAGGGGAAAGTTACTGGTTTTAGCAAATAGAATGTGGTCTAAGCGAAAGGGAATGTCGGTTTCAAAATGATCTAAAGGTCAGTTTCCCAGGGGAAGAGTATCAATTCGATTATTTTATCAGACCTAACATTCCAGCCTTTTTGATTTATGGAATAGGGACGGATGTCATTTCTTCCATAGTTATTTTCCGCTGAGAGGGGACATTGAGATCAAAAGGGGATGGACTTTGATAGCAGTCGACTGGAACACTGTACAGATGCCTTTTGGTTGGAGTGAGGGGTTGCCGCAGCATGATTTCCCGAGAGACTGGTTGGCAAAGGCTCAAAGGGGGTCCTAAAGGAAAGATGAAAAATAGTACAGAATACAGGGGTCAAAAACATGGATGAGGAAGAGGAATGTTAATGGTCCTATGAAGGGAAGTAGCCAGGTACACCAATTTATATTTTTTAGCCAGTAGTCCCGTGAAGTTGACTGACCTCTAATCTTTGTGGCCCTTTCTGTTAGTTTTTGGATGGCATCCCTGACTAGGCCAGACTAATTGACGTAAAAACAGCATTCTTCTTCAAGAAAGAGATGTGGTTAGGAGGTGTAGTCTGCTCCGATTTTGGAGGGTGACAGCTGCTAGTGAATCTATCTGATCCTGAATTTGAACTAAGTTTTTGGCAATGTCATCTAGGCTTTCTTGTAGGTCCTGAGACAGGAGTTCAAAATATGATCGAGCAGTGGTTAAGCCCCCTATGCCAGTTCCAGCACCTGCTGAGATACCGTGGGTTATGGGGAGAGCGATTATTTGCACTGCCCTTTTGTGTTGGATATGATGGGTTACTGGGACAGGTAAGACTAATTATTAGGGGCTACGTCTCGTTGGGTGAGAGAGAGACTAGAGTACAGGTTCCTGTCCAGTTGATCGTCCCTGTTTTGAGTAGAACTCTGTCTCCTGTTAAGAAGGAATGTAGAAAAAAAAAATCTCTAGCACATGCCAGATCATTAATTACAGTCAGTGTTTGATTAGGATGCCGGGTGGAGTTTATATGTGATACCCAAGGCTGAGGAAACCTGTTGAGTGACTTGGGAGGTAAAAGCTGGTCCTGAGGCTGCCACAGTGTCACTTGTCTGGTTTTGCTGCTTTTCTGGGCCTGGAGCAGAAATACAACTGAGGCTTAGATGTTATTTTTAGGGAGGAAAAGGTCAGGGGTCCAAACTGCCTGACTAGTGATAGGAAGGGGAGGATAGGTTACCCTGGGGGCGAGGTTCTTGTTTTCCCAGTTCTGTCCAGAGCTTTCTGCCCTGGTGAGTTTCTGTACTGGCCCATCGTCCTTGCTCTGGGAGGCTCTCTAACATTTCCCTCCTCACGGATTTTTTGGCACTGAATTTTTTTCCTTCAAAGCTCTCTGTCAAAGGGACGATGAGGCGGTTGTGTTACAAAAGAAAATGAGGCGCTTGGGCCTGATCTGCTCCGTGAGTTTAAGGTGGTCAAGATTTTTAAGGAGATAGCCAAGAGAGGTCATTTTAGGGGATGCGGAGGGAGTGTTCCCCATGATAAGGAGAATTAGTGTGGCCCATGAGAGAGGAAGGGTGAGTGACAGACCATAAGTCCAAAGGTGACTATTTAGGGCAGACATCCCTACCACTATACAAATCACCAGGAGAAACAAGGGTGACCCTCCAGATGGGGCATCCCCAGTTTAGAAGGACCTGAGGCTGTACGGCCAAGGAGTCTTCTGGCCTAGCTCTAGGACTTTCGAGAAGAGAGACTTTTGCAAAGCCAGTGAGAGTAAGTGGACAGAAGACTCGAGATGAGGAAAATATTCGCTCACCTAGAGAAGATTAGCCGGTGTGGGGTGGAGGGTCAGCAGTGGGAAGGAGAGGTTCCCGATCTGGTGTCCTCATTGTCTGGTTTGGGAGGAACCATAAGGAAGGAGGCCCCTTAACTGAGTCCAATGATCATGTCACTCTAGTAGAATTTGGAAGTAAGCCCAGGACGAGCTGCCACTGCCTACCTCTCTCTGAGGAGCAAACTTGGGGTGACCAAAGCCGGGGCAATGGCTCCCATTCCCCAGGGAATCCTCCTGGCACCAAATGTTAGGGTCACTGAAGGAGGTATGCACAAGGCCGAAAGTGGTAAATAATTATAAATTTATTAGTTCATCTGGAAACCAGATGGGCTGAGCCCCCAGATGGCATCAGCACCTAGGGATGGGGAGTCAGAGATCTTAAAGGACTCTAGGCGGGCTTTTTTGGCAGGGAATTCTCTGTGCAGGTCCGGATCCTGGGCAAGTCCGGAGGGGAAAGTTACTGGTCTTAGCACATGGAATGTGGTCTAAGTGAAAGGAAATGTCAGTTTCGAAATGATCTAAAGGTCAGTTTCCCAGGGAGGGGATATAGATTCGATTATTTGATCAGACCTAACAAATATAAGTGCCACCTACTTTATTGACTGGTGTTTAAGTCGAAGCAATTCAGATTGGCGGCAACATATTGAAAATTTCAAAGCACAGTTCATATGGGAGGGGCTGTTGTGTTCATCATTGTCAAACAGAATTACTACAGAGAGGGTGGGGGTAGGGGGACATCAGCCAGAATAGGATTGCAGCCTGGGACACTTCTGGTGGCAACAGGCCACAGGGAAAGAAGTCCCCTAATACTTACTAAGGTCCTAGTAAGTGCCAGGGTGGCTTTTCTCATACTTTACCTTACAGTAGCCCTTCAAGGTAACTGTTACTTTCCCACACTACAGGTGAGGAACTGAGGCTCAGAGAGGTAGATTAACTTCTTCAGGGTCACACAGCTGGTCGGTTACACCAAAGCCCCTGCTCCCTTTGGGGAGGTGCCTTCAGTAAGTGGTCAGAAAGAATTGAAAAGTAGGGTTAAAAAGCCGGGGTTGAGGAGTCCTGTAATAGCAAGCTATCGTTTTGTTTATGTTTGTTTTTGCTTGTTTCAAGGCAATCTTGGGTAAAAATATTTAAAAGCTTATTTCAGCAGAACTGCAGCATCCATCTGGTTGTTGTGTAACACCTCATGGCTTGAGGCTGTTCTGAGCTCTTCCTCCTCAGAAGCTCCTCTTCTCTGGCCAGGTTGCCTCACTCCCCCCAGCCTGAGCTTTCCTCTGAATCCTTACGGCTCTCACGGGAGGCCTACATTTACTGTAGACCTGCCTGTGCCCCATCAGGGCCGTGTAATGGTGGCCAGGCTGAGCTCACCCTGGTGTCCCCGATGCCTTCTATGAAGAGACGGGGTTGGCTTCCTAGAATTTCACTATGGCAGCACTACTGGGGTTTGGGTGGGATAATTTCTGCCCTGTAGCACATCCTTGGCCCTGCCTAACAAATGACAGGAGCATCCCTAGTCTTTGTGACAACCAAAAAAGATCAAACGTCTACACATCTTCACATGCTCCCCACACCCTATGTCACTCCAGCTGAGAAACTTTTTAGCCCCAAAAGCCATGAAGACCCATTGGTTAGTTTTTGACTCTCAGCCAGGACTGTTTTCTTTCCCATGTCCGTCTGTGGACTCCAAAGTGCAAGGTCATTGCTCTGTGATTGGAGGCAGTGGTTTCAGGGATGGGCACCGGGTTGGAGCTCCAGCTCTCACTCTCACCAGATATGTGCCCTAACCACTTGGGAATTCTGTGACATCGCTTCTAAAATGGGGAACAATAATGGTGCCCCTCCAGGCTTGTTTAACACCAAGTCCAATGCCAAGTGCATAGGAAACATGAGGGAAGCATTAGTGATGAAGAATGTGGGGAGGTCTCCCTTTGTCTGGGTTCTCCATCCATCAGACTCTTCCTTCACAATGCTCATTGCCAAAGTAATTGAATTCATGACTTGTGCACTCAGTTGTTTACTAGCCCTTTCCCCTCCATTAAACTGTAGTTTCCACGAGGGCAGAGAGGACCTAGGTCCCCCTTGCTCAACGTTGGGTCCCAGGGCGTGGTGCACAGGAGTTGTCAAGTGGTTGAGGACATATAATCACTACCTTGTCTTTGTTGTCCATAGCCTGCTGCCTTTGACAGCAAAGTAAATACAGAAACCATCTTCCTGGACCCAGGGGAGAAGCCAGCATGGAAACGTCAACCACTCCAAAGTTCGATGATGTGACCACAGAATATGACTATGGGGACTCAACCCCATGCCAAAAAGGAGAGGTGAGGGCTTTTGGGTCTCAGCTGCTGCCCCCCTTGTACTCCCTAGTATTTGTCATTGGCCTTGTTGGCAACATCCTGGTGGTCCTGGTCCTCATGCAGTACAAGAGGCTCAAGAGCATGACCAGCATCTACCTCCTCAACCTGGCCGTGTCTGACCTGCTCTTCCTCTTCACGCTGCCCTTCTGGGTTGACTACAATCTGAAGGATACCTGGAGGTTCAGCGAAGGCACGTGTAAGTTGCTGTCGGGGCTTTACTACATAGGCCTGTACAGTGAGATCTTTTTCATGATCCTGCTGACCATCGACAGGTACCTGGCCATTGTCCATGCCGTGTTCTCTCTGCGGGCCCGGACTGTCACCTTCGGTATCATCACCAGCCTCATCACCTGGGTCCTGGCCATCCTGGCTGCCGTCCCGGGCTTCTACTTTTCTAAGATCCAGAAAGAGATCAGTCATTACACCTGCAGCCTTCATTTCCCTCACCAACACCTAAAACAGTGGCAACAGTTCCAGGCTCTGAAACTGAACTTCCTGGGGCTGATTCTGCCCCTGGTGATCATGATCGTCTGCTACACAGGAATTATAAAGATTCTGCTCAGACGTCCCAATGAGAAGAAGTCCAGAGCCGTCCGCCTGATTTTTGTCATCATGATCCTCTTCTTTCTCTTTTGGACCCCCTACAACCTGACTATACTTATTTCTGCTTTTCAAGGCGTCTTTTTGGTCGATGAGTGTAAGCAGAGCAAGCAGCTTGACCTGGCCATCCAGGTGACGGAGGTGATCGCCTACACGCACTGCTGCATCAACCCCATCATCTATGTCTTTGTGGGTGAGAGGTTCCGCAAGTACCTGCGCCAGCTGTTCCACAGTCTGGCCGTGCCCCTGGCCAAATGGCTCCCCTTCCTCCGCACCGAGAGTCTGGAGAGGACCAGCTCCATGTCCCCCTCCACCGCGGAGCAGGAGCTTTCTAATGGGTTCTGACTAAGGCCCCTGCAAGAGGGGCCTGGCAGGCCTGCTCGTGGAGAGGAGGCAACTGGGCTGTCCCCACCAAACCTGGACCATAGGCACAGCGTGGAAAGACGGACAGTCCCTAGGGTTGAGGTGGTCTAGACTAAATCACCTCTGGGGCTTGAGTCTTCTCCATGAACTTCTCCCTGGAAATGAATGAGTGAACTGGAGAACATTCCAGAAGACTAGACAAAGGGTGCCAGTGCAGGGCTTGGGCCCAAACAGGGTTTCAGATTTGTGAACATTCACACTTGTAAACAAAGCCACTGAGCATCCCCTCTCCTCTGTCCCCACCACCAATGAACTTGCAGATAGTGATTTCCCACCGTTGACCTGGCTCAGAGGCTGGAGCCATTCAGGAGCCAGCAGCTGCCTCCACTGCAACCCCCACCCCACTGCAGGGTTTGGGCTCCTGGAAACCCTGAGAAGCATAGAACTTATGATGGAAGAACTTGAGATCTAATGGGAAATAGGATTGGGAAACTAATGTTGGCAGTGGAACTTCCCTTAAGGATGATTTTTGTATCCACAAATAACAGTTCAGGCAGTGGTCTCCACACAGACCGTGTGGGTAATGTGTGTACTTGTGGAAACAGCCATAGAAGGGAGGGAGTCATTATTCCCATGACCATTCCTTTCTTTCTGAATATTTCTGGAATCTCCCTTCCCCGTCAGTCGGGTGCTGGGGCAGGAGATTCTGATGGCTTTATGGCAGAAATTACTAACAGGCCAAAGGAGACTGGCTTCCTTTTCTTCCTCTGGATCTCTGGCTCCCACCTTGCGCCCATCATCAGAAAAACGACCAGTGTGTGAGCTGATGGCGTTGACGCTGGAAGACAGGAGACTGTCCACAGGCAGCATGGGGTGGGGACTCTGTCTTGATGTAGGAGGTTGAGAGGGCCCTAAACTCAAACTTATTTATCCTAAATGTCTCTAACACTTCACCGCTCACCAAGCACCTCCCATTTATCATAGCTCTGTTTCTAAGATTTGTATTTCCTTAAAAATCCTTTTCCAATAACAAAAATTGTTTCTAGAAATGCTTTAAAATGCAAAGGGGGAAAAACTCAGACATCAAAATCACCCACAAATCCCACTGCCTATAGGCAACCGCTGCACGTTTTTTTTTTTTTTTTGTATACTTTCTTTTCATTTGTTTTTTCTCTGGCGCGTGTTTATGATTATAACAAAGATGGACTTTGGTACTCACCTTTCTGCTTGTTGTTTTTAAGTAGTAGTTATGTGCGATTGCTCTTCCAAGTCAATAAATTATCTCAAAGCTTTGTTTTGGTGCCTGCACTGAATTCTACGGAACAGATACACTTGAACTTGCCCATTTTCCCCATTTTTGCTTGCGCAAATCAATTCAATCCCACGTGGCAACTGAGGACCTGCTCCAGTCAAAGCAAACCCTGGGAGACACAGGTACAGGATGGAGGTCTGTTCTCGAAGAACCCTCTGCTCAGTGAGGTGGACAGACACAGGGACACCAACAGAGCCCAGATGGGATGGGCGGGGCAGCCATGGAGCCTATGGTGCCAGGACAGCCAAGGGGAGGAAGGCATGCACCAATCAGAAAGCACCCTAAGGGACTGGGCACCCCACCTACAACACAGTGACACCACTGGGCTGGCCTCTCTCATTTTAGACATGCTCTTACGAAGCCACCCTCCCATTCAGGTGGGGACCTACTATGTTTTTTTAAATGTTTTTATTGATTTCAGAGAGAGGAAGGGAAAGGGAGCGAGGGATAGAAACATCAATGATGAGAGAGAATCATTGATCGGCTGCCTCCTGCATGCCCCACACTGGGGATCGAGCCAGCAACCTGGGCACTGACTGGGAATTGAACCGTGACCTCCTGGTTCAAGTGATTGATGCTCAATCAATGGGCAACACTGGCTGAGCGGGGACCTGCTATGTTTACAGGTTGTCTTTGTGCAAAGAAACTGGTACCATGAAGGTTTAGCAAACTTTTGTCTGGGGAGAAGGAGGTCACACTGCCCTAGGGTTTTCTTGACCCAGCAATCCCACTTCCGGATATATATCCAAAGGATCATGATCTCAAACAGAAATCTGTGTCCCCTTGTTTATTACCGAATTATCCACAATAGCCAAGGGATGGAAATAACCTGTTAGCAGATGAATGGCGGAAATGGAATGACCCAAAGCCGAAGTCCCATTCTGGGGTTTTTAATGTGTATTATTTTATTTTCTTTTTTCTGTGTTGTTTTTTTTTTGTGGTAAGATACACATAAAATATACCATCTTAACCATTTTTAAGCGCACAGTTAAGTGATAGTGTAAATACATTTATAATGTGCAACCATCACCACCAACCAGCTCCAGAATTCTTTTCATCTTGGAAAACTGAAAGTCCATACCCATTAAAAAATAACTTCTCACTTCCCACCCGACCCCCAGGCCCTCATGGAATCGTGGGATCACGCAGTATTTGTCTTTCTCTGAGTGGCTATTTGACTAACCATAATGTCCTCACGTTCCATCCATGTTGTAGCCTACATCATAATCGCCTTCCTTTTTACGGCTGAATAATATTCCATGGTACATATATACTACATTTTCCTTGTCCACGTATTCATTGATGGATACTTGACTTGCTTTCATGTTTTAGCTATTGTGAATAATGCTGCTATAAATATGAAGGTACAAATATCTCTTTGAGAACCAGTTCTTGGACATCCCAGGAACTACGAGTTTGAGGTATTTTACAGTTTCAATATTAGACTGTAGTACATTCCTTTCAAAGTTGCTATATCTTTGCAGAGCGGTTTCCAGTGGTTTGAGAGAAAGCCGTGGGGAGCAGGAACTGAGGGTGACAGTGTCCAGGGGATTCCAAGATTCGAGAATGGGGCTGTGCCCAACAGGTGTGCATATCCCACTGACACTGATTAATTAAAAATATAATCAAATATTATGTTTTCTTTCAATTTGTATTTTCAAACAGCTCTACACAAAAGCACTTAAGTTGTTTGGATCTAACCACTTAATAAGCAGGACGGTTTGGTGTTTCTTTTGGCTTCGGGGCACTGAGGGAAAAGTACTGAGACGGGAGGGACTCCGTGAACTGAGAACTAAGCTCCTCTGGACTAAGGACTTGCTTAGAAGCTGGAGTGTATGCGGTTGTGGGAGCTGGCATGAGTCTGTGCAGGCTGTCGCCTGGCATCCAGGACTGGGAGGGAATCTGTGGCTCAGCCACACAGGCAGTCAGGGAGAAAAGCTAGATGTGGACAACGGCGAGGACCAAATGGAACCTGGCAGGACTAACTGCAATGCATGTGGACAATTAGGCCTCATGAGGACAAAGCGTGTGCATAGGGACCTGCAGGGAAGCTGCCCTTACCCATGCTGATGCCAGGCGCCCAGCCCAGGACTCAGGAGCAGCGGGACCTGCAGTCGCTGTGGGGCCAGGTGCTGCCCAGCAGGTGGACCACAGTGCGTGGAAGCCACCACGGCCCGGCGCCTGCTTGCATCTTCAGAGCACGACATTGTTGCTTCACTCTTACAGATGGCTCGCTAATGATCTCTCCTGGCGGACACTCACATGGACCCCTACAAGCAAGGGCTTCTGGGAAATGTTAGTCCAGTTTAACTAGACTGACACTGGACAAAGCCACCAGAAAGGGTGATGTTCATTTTCATCTGTGCCCTCTTTCAGTGCTATCCTTTAAAAAACAAACAGCCCTGACTGGTTTGGCTCAGTGGATAGAGCATCGGCCTGCAGACTAAAGAGTCCCAGGTTCGATTCCGGTCAAGGGCATATACCTTGGTGGCTGGCACATCCCCAGTGGGGGTTGTGCAAGAGGCAGCTGATCGGTGTTTCTCTCTCATCGATGTTTCCGACTCTCTGTCCCTCTCCCTTCCTCTCTGTGAAAAATCAATGAAATATATATTTAAAAAAAAATAAAAAACAAACACACACATCATAAGAAAATCTATTCTTTGTGAAAAAAAAGAAGTGAAGAAAGAAAGGGAAGAGGGGAGGGAAGAGCAAGGGGGAAAGTTGAGGAAAGAAAGTCAGAGAAAAGGAGATGAGAAGTTGTTTCTGAAAAGGACAAGTTTGGGATGAGCATTTCAGAATGAGGGTTTGGTGTCAGTGGAAACCCTGAAACATGACAACCTCTGGTAACCAAAATGTTGGGTAGGATTTCCACAGTGTGCGTGGGGAGCCAGGCGGCACCCGGGGTGGGAGGGATGAACTGGCAGATGGTCAAGAGCAAAAGGACACCAACAAATATTGAAGTTGAGACTGGCCAGCATGGCTCAGTGGTTGAGCATCGACCTATTAACCAGGAGGTCGCGGTTCAATTCCTGGTCAGGGCACATGCCCGGGTTGTGAGCTCCATCTCTAGTGTGGGGTGTGCAAGAGACAGCTGATCAATGATTCTCTCTCATCATTGATGTTTCTATCTCTCTTCCTCTCCCTTCCTCTCTGACATCAATAAAAATTTATTTAAAAAATATATTGAGTTTGAGTTTTCTATCAGGAGATGACTCACACTTTGAGCACAGGCTTTCTAAGATGGTATTAACATGCCAGGAGACCCTGGGTAACATCCCTCTGAACTTCACTTTTCACATTAATAGAAAAGTGTAGTTAAAATAGTGGGAGTTATAAAGACTTGAGATAAAGTCCTTGTCAGGTAGTACTAATTGCTCAGAACCCTCCTGTACCCACAACTCCTACTGCTGAACCTCCTACTGCTCACTCCTCCTGGGTCTCCCAGGCCTCTTTCTGCCTGGTAACAGTGGAGCAAACTGGGTGGATTGCCGCAGAGCTGCAAATGGGGATTTAATACCTTAACTGCCTATGAGGAGCTGCTGCCCCAGAGTGGCCCCCATATTTTATTTTTACTTCTAACAACGTTTTCTGAAAAGGAAGTTTGAGTGCCTTTTCTTTGAAACAGTGTCACACTTCAGTGATTTCCTTGTATTACTGTGATGCCCAAGACACCTTCAGGAAGCTGATGCTGTGGCCATTCACACTTGACATCACTGGGGTCGGTCAGGATGACTGCTGAGCCCTGCAGGCCTTGCTTAATTCACTACTTGGTTCCCGAGAAGGAGAAAAAAAGGAGAAGTCACCCTGGTAACTTTGATTCTGAATATGTGTCTTTGCAAAATTGCAGAAGTTCAAGCAGCTTCGTACTTCTGTTTTGTCAAAATTCAGGTTTCCTTTATTTTCACCAGGAAGCAAGGCTGGGGGTTGTCCTGAAAGTAAATAGAATGGCATTACTAAATGTGACAACAGAAAGGCTGCAAGGATGCTGCCCACAGCTATGCCTGTTCTGAGCGAGAAGCAGATACTTCCTGGAGGGCCGGCATTCATTTAAAGCAGCGAATAAAATGGACTGCTGCTTCCTGCTTTCTTGGACACCTTTTATATATTGAAGATAAAAGGGGGAACAAAAAAGAAGCAAACAAAAAACAGAAAACCCCAGGGGATTGGTCAAATAGATCCAGTAATGATGTTCTGCGGCCGGCTTGTAGCAGCCACAAGAAACAATTGTGTGATCTCTTTCCCAACGCCATAATAAGTCATATAGCATTGGTATCTTGGAACTGGATATGGTTAGCTTATTTACACCAGGGAAATTGGCAATGCTACAAATCGGGTCTGGGGTTTTTTATTTCTTTGTTCATTTTTTGTTCTGTTTTTTTTGCTCATTTTGAGAGACAGTGGTTAAACATGAGGACCTCACTGGTTGTAGTATATTCATGAAATGGAATATTAAGCTCTTATCAATATTAACATTACAGAGAATGTTTAATAATAAAATAGTATGTGTATGGGAAAGATCAACTTAGACCCTCACCTCACAATACACACAAAGATTAACTCAACGTAAGTCAGACTTAGATGTAAGAGCCAAAACAAACATTTAAAAGAAGACATAGAAGAAAATCTTCAGACTTTGAGCTAGGCATAGATTTGCCAAATGCAATACCAAGAGCATGGTTCATAAATGGGGAAAAAGTGAGAAAATGGACTTCATCAAAATTCAAAACTTTTGCACTTCCAAAGATAACATTAAGAAAATTAAAAGACAGGAAATAGACCAGGAGAAAATATTTGCAAAACACATATCTGATAAAAATACTTTTATTCAATACCCACAAAGAACTCATACAACCTAAATGTAGTCACAAGTAAGAAAGAGGAAGATAGAGGGAGATTTGGCTACTGAAGAAGGAAAGGCAATGCAACAACAAAAGCAGAGACTGGAGTGAGGGGAGTCACAAGTCAAGGAATATGTCAGCCAAGAGACACTGAAAAAGATAAAAAACAGATTTTCCCCTGGACCCACCAGGAGGAACAAGGCCTGCCAACACCTTGATTTTAGCCTCATAAGATTCATTTTAGACTTGTGTCCTCCACGACTGCAAGAAAATAAATTTGTGTTGATTTGTTACAGCAACAATAAGAAACTAATACAGACACCCTGGTCACAATTTCCATCCTTCCTGGAGCTGGTCATCCAATCACCATCCATCACTTTACTCCTTCTCTACCCAGACACTTGATCCCAAGCTGTCCTCATGGCGTCTATTATTTTTAATATTTGAAATTTTATTTCAAGAATTTCTTGACAACTATTGAATGTTGCAAGACTAGGATCAAAACTCACTCATGACTTTTAGTTCCACATTTGACCCTTTTGAAGGTTGAAAAACTCTTTAGACGGTCGTTTCGATGTGGCAATACCCCCCTGTGATAGGCCAACAGAAAGCCATCCAGCCCCTTTTGCATTCTTCTAGTAACTGGGACCTTGCTTTCTTCTATGAATTTGCAAAGAAAGTGTGCCCTTGTTCAGGCCAGCCAATCTCTAACTAGCCTGAGACCCAAGAACTAGACAACAGATGTTGAAACCAGAGGAGCATCTGAAAACCGGGATCAGAATGGAGACCTCACTTCTAACCACCCACATCTAGAGCATTTGACCAGCTACTTCGTACGAAGGAGCTACTGAGTTATATGTGTGGCCATCGTTGTCTATATGCCCCAACTGGTTGTTATTTTCACCCAGAAGTAATTTATCCATTGTATTCTTTTGATTCTCCCCAAGTATTGGGAGAGTGGGGAAAGGGAAGTAGACTTCATTTGTTTTCTAAGTCCAGAGATATTCAGATCTTTGCAATCAATTTTCCAGAAAAGTGTCACAGGGCTGGTTCTTATTGTCCTGGTTGTAAGGTAAGTCTTTTCCACTTTTGACGTGGTCACAACGTAGTTGTTTCCCCTGAACTGGTTTCCATCCCAGATCTTACCATCTAGTTCTTGTGCATGACTGATGTTTTAAGTAGGAGAGCACGAATTTACTTTCTTTCCTATGAAATCTCATCTTGTTGGTTTCAGTTCAGCAGCCCAGTTTATCAAGATCCATTGGAATCTTCATCTTTGCTGTTCACCTTTGCATTGCAGTCATAACCCATGTTCTCCCTCTCAAAATTGACAAGCTGTAAATGCTTCATGAAAGGTTATTGTGTCAACTGTCACAAAATCAGCGCTGTAAGAAAACTGAAAATTTGAGCTGTATTCACTTTCTCTCCCTTGAGGAAGTTAAAGGTCAATGCAGTAGAGATAGGAGTAGTATAAAGTTCTTTGGGCACTGTGGCTTTGGAGCCGTGGTTACAGAGCTGAGGATCCAGGCATGTACTCATGCATGTGCACAAAGAGCAAAAAGAAGAGGGCTTCTGTGAAAGAAGGGGATCTGGGAGGGTAGAACCAGCCCATCGAGATGAAGATCAGGAAGAGTGGACACCAAGACTCCTTGAGCTGCCTTGTAACTACTTGCAGGATGTTAAAGTTGTTATCTGCTGTTTTCAGGTCCCGTGGAGTGAAGGAGAGAAGGAACCTCAGCAATTCAAAGGCGCTTTGCAGGGAGATCAACTCATGGAGAAGGGAAGCAGAGGCATGAAAGTGAGTGTGGGCAGAATGCAAGGCAGTTGAGGGAGGAAGGGGGTGCTTGGACCCCCAGCTCAGATCCTTAGGCAGAGCCATCCCTGTCCCGGCACAGGTGGGGAACAGCAAGATAGGATGGAAAGCAACGTTCTCTAAACTTTTTATAAAAATTATTTTTTTATTGATTTCAGAGAGGCAGAGAGAGGGAGAGAGAGATAGAAACATCAATAATGAGAATCATTGATCAGCTGCCTCCTGCATGCCCCCTACTGAGAATCAAACCCTAACTTCTGGCTCATAGGTCAACACTCAACCACTGAGCCATGCTGGTGGGTCAGGTCTCTAAACTTTTGATGACAGGCTGCTGTCAATAAGTGCTGGGCAAGTATCTCCAGTGTGGGAATACTCATTTATTTATTATGATATATGGTTCCAGCTCCACTTTTCTTAGCTCTGTGACCATGGGCAGCACTTCACTTTCTCTCAGCCTTGGTCTCCTCACCTGGGAGGCGGATATTGACCTCAGTATTCACGACAGGGGATGTAGAGCCTTGGGAGGGTTCAGAGATACGTATGCCGCACAAAGAGTGTGTGACATCTGGGGGTCAGTCAATAACAGCTCATGTCTCTAACTATGACCAAGGGAAATGAGGAGGGGACTTGAGGAGTCCTGGTCCTCAGTCTCGTTCAGTCCTCCGTGGCCTGAGCAGGTCATTTTCCCTCCCGGGTCTCAGTTCCTCCATTTACAACAGGAAGCCACTGGGCCCAGCACTGACATCGCAGAGGAAGCTGTAGACAGGGGTGTTAGGTCTGCACTGAAAGACACTGCGAGAGTTTAAGAAATTGTATTGCATTCTCTCACAGCGGGCTGAGAACCGTGTGTCGGTGTCAGCCCCAAGGGGATGGTTAGGTTCTCTGATGTAGGGTGGAAGTATGTAACATAGGGTCAGGGTGTGGGTGCTCCAGATGGTCAAGCAGAAGGAATGAAGGGGAGGGCACGAGCCAGTCAAGGGAGGCAAGGGAGGAGAGTGCACAGGTCAGTCAGGCAGAGAGGAGTCCTTATCTTGCAGACACCAGCTGTCCGTCCCAAGCTATGGGAAAAGGCTTATAACAAGGTATATTTCAGAAACATGTCCAAGCAGGAGAGATTAGGGGTAGTTCATCCTAACAAGGGGAACAATGATCAGGGATGTCCTGAGTCCTTGTGGGGTGAATAACCTGGTTCAGACTCAGTCAGATAAGCCTTAAGCAACGATCACATGATCTAATCCATTAGACTTTATATTTC
Organism: Myotis nattereri; assembly: GCF_964212035.1. Classification (NCBI taxonomy): domain Eukaryota; kingdom Metazoa; phylum Chordata; class Mammalia; order Chiroptera; family Vespertilionidae; genus Myotis; species Myotis nattereri. The sequence goes on from NC_138089.1 coordinate 52,095,243, forward strand.
CTGTCTCATTCACGTGACCAGCTTAGGGTATGGTTGTCATTTGCTACAGTAACAAAAGAAACACCGAAAGCTTGCTGTCTTAAAATACCAATACTACTTATTATCTGGCATAATCCTGTGGGTGCTGAGGGGTTCTTCCGGGTCACGTGGCATTGGCTGGGTGCCGAGAAGGCTGGAAGGTCCAGATACACCCAGTGTTAATATTTGCCCCCCCCCCCCTTGTGCTATCATTCTCCTCCCCCTCCATATCTAATATACGCGTTATTTTCCTGGACAATGGGGAGGAAGTGGTAGATCTCATGTCCTGCATACTTTCTATACACTTCAGGGTGTATTTCCTAAGAACAAGGACATTCTTTTGTGTAGCCACAGAACAATGATGGAAATCAGGAAACTTAACATCCATCAGATGCACGGTCCATCGCCACATTTTTGCCAATTGCCCAGAAACAGCCCTTGGCAAGCTATCTCCCAACTTGGGATCCTGCTTTGCGTCAAGCTGCCACATCTCTGTTTCCAGCCGATTTTCACCTGGAAGAGCCCTCGGCCTTTCTTGGTCCACACCTGCTCTTTAGGCAAGTGGATTTCTGTGTGAGGGCTGGGGGTGCTTAGAGCCATCTCCTTCCTGCCACACCTGCTGCCTGACCGTAAGAGTCCATTAGAGTCCATTAGGGACAAAGAGTCTATTTGCTCTTTGTCCCTAATCCTTCTGGGGGTAGACCAGAAAGTTCCACTGAGCAGCCTCGCCCTGGGGCTGAGAGAAGAGACAGGGAATGTAAAATATTCCTCCTGTGTTGTTTTCTTGTGACTTCTTTCCAGCCAGGAAAATGTGATTCTGGTAACCCATGCTTGTTCCCTTTTCTCTTTAACCACATTTTGTTACAAAAACAATATGCTGGCCATCATAAAGGGAACTTCCCAACACGGACTTTCCTCTCTGAACCTGTTTATTTTGACATGTGCCGGTCTAGTGATGCATTTTGGTTTTTTTAAAATATATTTTTATTGATTTCAGTGAGGAAGAGAGAGATAGAAACATCAATAATGAGAGAGAATCATTGATCAGCTGCCTCCTGCAGGCCCATATTGCGGATTGAGCCCACAACCTAGGCATATGCCCTGACCAGGAATGAAACCGTGACCTCCTGCTTCATAGGTTGATGCCCAACCATTGAGCCATGCCGGCCGGGCTAGCAATGCATTTTATATACTTGAAGCCACTGTGCTATGCTTATGTCCTCTGCTTTTTCACATTTTCTAAAATCTGATTGTTCCCTGTCACTCCCCTCCACGTAGAACACTCAGAATAAGGTGGGGACATGACCTCCAGTGGCTTGGGAGACCCCTGCCTGTTCTCACCCCAATGCGTGGCTCCTGTGCTCCCAACAGCAGACACCAGGCTCTCTCTCAGCTCAGCCTTTCCCTGCCACGGATCCATAGTGCCACCTGTTAAGTGTCCCTCGGCGTGGCCTAAACATCACCTCTTGCTCTTGCCACCCCAGCTGCTCCCTCAGACCAGACCAGTCACTCTTGCTGATTCCAAGTAGCTGTTACCACTGTTTTGTAAATGGGCTCACGTGTCTGCCTCCCCCACTGGACTGTCATTTCCTTGGAGTTCCAATGTCCCCAGCACCAGGCTTACCACATGGAGGTACCCCCGGAACTCTGGGGGTGAATAAGGCAGATGTGAGGAACAGTATCAGAACCCTTTCACTCTGATTTCACTTCCAAGCCGTGCTCATAACACTCCTCTCTTTGAGCATCATGACATCTGCTGTGCCCCTCCCCCACTCCCACATCCCCACCGGCTTCACCTCCTGGTCTGACAGCTCCTTTTTTGGATTCTAAGTCTGTTTAACAAAGGTTCTTTGCTTGATCAAACTTGAATCAGGCTTCTGAACATTCTCCTAGGCCCATACATCAGGGCACTTCTTTGTAAAATTCGGTTTTTAGCAAGGACCCTGCAGAGTGGTTGTAGTAAGAGCTTCCATCCTTGATATCTGATCACCCTTAGCCCCTGACTGGGTCTCAGGCTCCGCCACCCCCCTCACCAGCCTCAGCAAGAATCCTGGTACCTTGCTTTCGCCAGAACAACCCCTCACCCTGGGCGTTTCCTGGTAGTAATTTTCCATGCACTGCCCCCACCCATTCCTGGGTTATAAATTCCCACTGTTGTCCTCACTGCAGTGGTCCCTGCATCCATTGTGATGGCTTGAACCAAGTGCTTTCACACGTGTCAGTGAACTTGATCCCCTCTAACAATTCCATCTCCCCCGGGGACCAGCTGTGTAAAAAGGTGCGCTACCCTTCCGCCCTTGAGTTTCTTGACCTCAAATTCTTTGTCCTCCCCACCCTTCAGCCACCCACATTACAAACCTTGTCACCTCCAGAATCTGCCTTACCAAGAAATCTTTAACTTAGCATCTCCCTCTCTGACCACAACATCCTACTGTTCCCACCCCCTCTTACCCTCCCTCAGTACATCACTCCCTCCTGTTTTCCACCCCGTCAAGATCTCTGGAAGCTTGGACTGCTATTTTTATTATTATTATAATTACTAGAGGCCCGATGCATGAAATTCATGCAAGGGGCTCAGTCCTCGCAGCCCCAGCTTTGTCCAAAAGGTCGTTCGGCTGTCCAGTCTAATTAGCATATTACGCTTTTATTATTATAGATAATTATTATCAGCCCCATGCTGTCTTTTTGTTTTGTCTTGTTTTTGTTAATCCTCAACCAAGGATATTTTTTCCTTTGATTTTTATAGGGAGTGGAAGGGAGGGGTTGAGAGGCAGAGAGAGAGAAACATCGATGTGAGAGAGATACATCGATTGGTTGCCTCCCTCAGGGTGGAGCCTGCAACCAAGGTATGTGCCCTTGACCAGAATCGAACCCACGACCCTTCAGTCCGTGAGCCAACACTCTAACCACTGAGACAAACCAGTCAGGGCCTCATTCTGTCTTGACTTAATTCTTCCTTCAACCAGACACATGGTCACTACCTCAGTCCATCTGGTCCCAATACACTCTACACGCTGCCCTTCTGGCACCTCTGCCTCAAGGAAGCCTGGCTCTATCTAGCAGTTCCACTTCTGTATGGATGCTCAGCCTTCTAGAGAAATTCACCCAGGGGTGAAGACTCCACAGACTCATGGTCTCCAGTGTCAAGTCCTGGCTCTGCCACTTCAGGCCATGAAATGCTTGTTACTTCATCTCTGCAAGGCTTGGCTTCCTCAACCACCAAGTGGGAAGCAAGAGCACATGGCTCTCCGGAGTGCGGGGAAGGTCGGCGCGGGCATGCAGCACACTGCAGTAAATGTGAGCGACAGCAATTGCCATCATTGCTGATGGCCAACCCTTCACACAAGGGCAAGGGGAGGTTTCTCTGAAACCACTGACAGCTGGTCCAAGCCTCCATCTTCCTTCTCCAGCCCCTCATCCCGCCTCTTCCGTGATCATTCACCACTCAGCTCCTCCTTCATGGAGGAGACGAAGCCACTGGCGTAAAGCTGGGCATTCTATCTCATTCTCATTTGTCTGCACCCTCTGCCATTCCTAGCTCCATGTTTAGGATGTGCTCTTACCCTATCCCTGCCCAGGGCTGATTCCCCTCTTCGGCCTTCAGGTGTTAACCTGCCCCTTGCCCTCATGTCGGCTTCCATCAGCGGGCCCCTCACTGTTTTGTGCCTTCGACCTCTCCAGTGACCCCGTCCTTCCAGCAACAAAAAAGCGAGCACCTAAGGAGACGTCCACTTCTGAGAAGATGGAGTCAATATCCTTTTCCTGTTCCCTTCTCTAAGTACAACTAAAAACCCAGGACGTTATAGATAAGACAAACATGGGAAGACTGAAAGGTGGAGAGAGGAAGAAAGACTGATTACAGATCACAGGACTAGAGGAAGTACACAGTGGTGAGTTACCTGGGTTTTCGTCTTCCCTTATCTATACCAAAATTGGAGCTGAAGAAGCCAGCAACCAGGACACACCAACAGGGAAGGAGGCAAAAAGCCCTGCTAGGGCTGCCGTAACAAAATACCACAGATCGGATGGCTTTGGTATTGGGATATGCTTATCTCATAGAGGTGAGGTAGAAACTGTTCCTTCCTCTTGGATTTTTTAGAAGAGTTTAAGAAGGATTGGTGTTAATTCTTCTTTATATGTTTGATAAAACTCACCACTTAAGCCACAGGGTCCAGGACTTTTCTCGGTTCAGAGATTTTTGATTACTCATGCAATCTCTGAACAAGCGTTATCTGAATACCAAAGCTAGATGAAGAAACAAGAAAACTACAAACTCATATTCCTTATGAGTATTTATTCAAAAATCCTCAACAAAACACCAATAAATCAAATTCAGCAGCATATTAAAGGAATATATACCATGACCAAGTGGGATTTATTCCTGGAATACAGCTATGGTTCAACACCTACAAAACTCCGTCGACATAATATACCATTCAGGAACTGCAGCTACAGTGTCAATAAATCATTACAGGCTTTTCTGCTTCGTATGTGCTTCTTCCACATTTTGCATTCTTATCAGCATGTGACCCGTTCTGACTAAATGGATCAGCTGAGATTGAATTGACTCATGTATTTCAGCAAGAGCATGAGGATGTGCGTGCGGATGGATGGACCGCTCATTCACAGCTGACGGAGGTGCGTGAATACTTGCTCCCTCTCTAGAGGGTGTCTTTCTCTAACTATATTTTAGATCTTAAAATTGTTCATATCTTTTGACCCAGGAACTTCATTTCTAGATATGACCCTAAAGAACTAATCAGGCATAATGCATGCAAGAATATTCAATGTTCTACCAGCATTCATACTGAAAAGTGAGAGAGAGCTGAACTGCCTAACAGTATGTGTGTGGCTAAATCAATTATGGTAAACCTGTGTGACTAACTGTATGTGGTTATTACAAATTATTCTAGAGAACTGGAATGATATAGGGAAGTACAATGCCGTGCTAAGTGAGAAAAATGGAAAACAATTTGATTTCAATTTCACCCAAAAAACCTAGAAGGAAATACTTCAAGTTATAAGTGGTTCTTGCTGAGTTGTCTTATTGATTGGGGGTGAAGTTTGTTTTTATTTTTGAGGTAGTTCTTTAAGTTTTTGTTAGTAACTCTATATTTCCTTTCTAATGGTTTTCATTTATTATGAACTATTTCAAACATTCAAAAAATAGAAAGAAATGAGCAGATATACATTAGGTCTCTACTTCATACAATAAAAAAAATAATTCCAGATTAATTAATTAGTTCCAGATTAATTAATTAATTCTAGACAGTGGAATGGAGAGACGTTGGTAAGAGAATATAGAAGAGCCTGTCTGATCTCAAGGTGAAGACCTCTACTGCTGACCTCTTTAGCAAAACATGTGCTGTTTCAATATTCCCGTCTAACAAGCCAGCCCAAAACTCAGTGGCTTAAAGCAGCAACCAGCTTTCCCTGTTGACAATTCTGCAGTGGAGCAGTTAAGTCTGGGCTCAGTGGGGCAGGCCTTTAGGTCTTAGCTGGGCTCATTCGTGTAACTGTGGCCGGCTGTCAGGTTAGCTGGGGACTGGGTCAGAGGGTGTCTGGGCCACATGTCTATGGTCCAGGAGGCTAGCTTGAGCTCATGTACCTGGCAGCTGGCAGAGTTCCAGGCCTCTGATCTCAGAGCTCCCACAGCCTCACTCCCACTGCATTCCCTTGGCCAAAGCAGGTACTGAGAGTCCAGGAGGGTAGCAATAGTACCACCTCCTGACTGGAGGAGCTGTACAGACATTGCACGGATGCAGGAACGCAGGGAGTGGAAAGATCGCGCCATCTGTGCAATCGACCATAAAGTATACAATGCACAAACCATAAAGGAAAAGATGGATAGTCTGAATACATAAGAATTAAAACTTCTGCATGAAAAATGACACCATATATGTATTAATTTTATAATCATAAAACAAAGTTAAAATAAAGATTTCAGGATACTGCACATTATTTTTTTTAAAAAAGCCCTGAAGAAAATATCTATGTAAAAATCTGAACTTCCAAAGTGGGGGAATTATTAGATCAATAATTTCATTATAGTTGGATGCTTTCTCCTCAGACAGGCATATTATAAGACTCAAATAGTAAAGCCCACCTCCTGCATTTGAAAAGGAATTCCTTCCACAGAAATTCTTATTACACATCTTATTACATGGTACATAATAAATTGTGTCTATTTAAACTGTAAGTGCTGCCTTAGCTGGTTTGGCCCAGTGGATAGAGCATCGGCCTGAGGACTAAAGGATCCCAGGTTCAATTCTGGCCAAGGGCACATGCCCGGGTTGCTAGCTCGATCCCCAGGAGGGGGCTGCAGGAGGCAGCCAATCAATGATTCTCTCTCATCATTGATGTTTCTATCTCTCCCTCTCCCTTCCTCTCTGAAGTCAATAAAAAAGTATATTTTTAAATAAATAAATGATAAAATTATAAGTGCTTCTTCATCTTAACTTTTCTCATTCCAGGAGGATTATTGAATCAATCACCAGAACCTTGGAGGAACATTGAGGGGCTTGAACTTTCCTGTCTTCAGAGAGAGTGAGTAGGAAGGGACTGGGTCTAAGCACAGACTGAGGGACCTACACTTTTTTTTTTTCGAGCCAGGGCTCAAAAATCCGACCTTTGCCTTTTGTGTGACTCTGGAAGTGCCCGAAACACCAGCCCCCGTGGCCCCCTCCAAGGCCAAGCGTGAACAGTTTGGGTCAGACGATGAGTTACCCAAGTGGCTCATGGCCCATCACAGTGTGAGCAGAGGGTGTTGCAGTGTCTCCAGGACGTGATCACAAATGCAGCCCTGAGCAGCAACAAGCCTGAAAGCAACCTTTCAGCTGAGAGCAGCAGCCCTGGGTCCTTCCTGGCTTGTACCCACAGATGAAAAAGAAAGGGAGTACCAGAGATCGAGTGAGGGGGTGGGGGTGGGGGGCCACAGAATTCTCCGGGTGCCTCCACTCATCTGCCCACCCTTCAGACCCACCGCACTGGCCAGCATCCTGGAAAGAGCCCCTCATGTAAACAACACATGGGTAGTGAGTGAGTCACCTCTGTCTCTGAAGGACTGACCAAGGTGAGAGCTGAGAGCTGATGTAATCTCTTCACCCAGCTTCCTGCCCAAGTGGCTAGAACACCCATCACGACCCTTGCTGTCTGCTGGCCCAGCTCTGCAAGGGGGAGGGGGCGGCAGCATGGTACCCCACCTACATATGTCAGGGCCCTGCTTAGATCCCTGTGGCGTTGCTTGATGATAAACATGGCAATTTCGCCTTTACAAATATTTACCTGCACCTCCAAGGGCCACAGGAAGGGTTCACAAACACTTGGTTTCTCACAGAAACGCTCTGCAAAGGGGCAGGGGAGGGTCTCTTTCCCTTTTAGCCACCAGGAAAGTTCAGGTTTTAATCTACCCTTCACGCGGGGGAGGGCAAGGCCCCAGGACCTGGGAAGCACGGGCCTCCCTTCCCCAGTTTGGGGGGAGACTCCAGCCGGCTACCCTAGGAACGTGCAGAAGGAAGTGACTGAGGACCAGTGGTCAAGACGAGGGCAGTGTGTTCGTGACCTGGGAGATGGGAACAGCTCTCCGGGGGGGCGGGGGGAGGGGGCGGGGGATGGGGCAGGTGCCTCTGGTTTGCTTTGAGTTGATGGTATAGCAAGGAGCGCGGCAGAGGCAGGTCGGTGTTAACAAGGAGCGTGGCAGAGGCAGGTCGGTGTCATTTCTGTGAACACTGCCTCCAGTTGCCATGGTGTCCACAGATGCTGAGATGCTCCTGTGGCAGCTCAGTGCACAGGAAGTGCCTGACCATGTGTGAAACCGACCGTTATCTCAGGTCTAATCTCGGAAGGGCCACTGCATGGGCCCCGGGGGGGGTCTCTTCCTGTGGGCTCAGACTCCCCTTGGGGGGCCCCCTTTTGACACCTACGCCATCCCACCTCTGCGTGGAGTGCAGTCATTTCCCGCAACAGAAAATTTCCAGAAAATTGCTTCTGAAGTACCCCATCCCCCCAGGCAGGCAGGCAGGTGAGCGGCCAGGAGCCAGCGGTCCTGGATTGCAAGAGGGATGTCTGACTTTGCTTTGGCTTTATTTTGTTGGTTCTGTTTGCTTTTAATAGTTCTTTGCACAAATGTATTAGCCTGAATGGGGTCTTGGTACCCCATCCCCCCACCTCAAATCATGGGTGTCATGGAGACGACGGTGACCTGAGTGGGAGGAAACTGTATCTCAGGAAGAGCAGGGGAGCCCCCACGGTGACTGTGGAATTCAGTCTGTTGTACCCAGAAACCTCTCCCCCAAGAAAAATGATGCTGACTCAGCTGCTGAGAGACTCAGAGACTCCAAGAGGGCTGGGACACTATGACTGAATAAAAGAGCATGTGTTCTGCCCTGGCCGGTTTGGTTCAGTGGATAGAGCGCCTACCGCGGACTGAAGGATCCCGGGTTCAATTCCGACCAAGGGCACATGCCCAGGTTGGGGGCTTGATCCCCAGTAGGGGGTGTGCAAGGCGGCAGCCGATCAATGTTTCTCTCTCTCTCATCATTGATGTTTCTATCTCTCTCTCTCCCTCTCTCTCTCTGAGATCAACATATATATATATTAAAAAAAGAGAGCATGTGTTCAGGAACCATCACTAGGTCCTTGTGAATTTTGTATGGTTTCAAGGCCCCATGCGAACAGCCCTTGCATGAAGTCTGCCTGCGTTCCTCCATCCCCAGCTGCCTCTGATCTTGCCCACCTCCCAGCACTCCCCAGCCCAGAGCCTGGGTTGGCTTCTTCTGTGGCACCCTCATACCAACTGAAACACTGAATGATTGCAACACTTTAAAATGTTCTGACTTCAGGAGCAAGAAATGGTCACTATAGAACAACCAAAAAAAGCACAAAGAATAAAATGTTTAACAAGAAGAATGAACCAGACTGAATGTATTGCCCTGCCTCCTACAACACCCTTTTGGTGCTTCTGGACCATGGTTGACTTGAGGCAGCAGAGCACAGTGATGAAAAGTGTGGCTCTGGAGTTGGACCGCCTTAGTTGAAAGGCTCGGTGACCGTCAGCAAATCAGTTAACTTCTCTGAGCCTCAGTTTCCTTATCTGTAGAGGAGGGATATCCCTCACGGGTTTGTTGTGAATACAAATGTATCTAAAGCACTTAAACAGTGCCTGGCCCATGGAAGCACTATATTAGCATCCACCGTGTTCTTGATTTGTTCACAGTCTCATGGAGTTGAGCGTATAAAGGTCAAGGTTACTACTCTAAGTATCGCTGCATTGACCATCATGGTGTGTTGTGTGGTTTTTTTTTTTAAGGATAAATGGAACTTCTGCACATTTTTAAGGTTTTTATGTGTATGTCAAGTGCCTTTCTATTGACATGGAGCCAGTTTTAAAATCACTAGTGCGTGTGACAACAGTGCCCATCGACAAGGAATGATGGAACATTTTGAGGCAGAGAAAGACCTATCAGGTCATAGAAGGCTCAGCAGTGTCCTACTCATCCACCTATTACTACTCTAGATAGTATTGGATTCTACGTCAAACCAAGACCTCATTCAGGCTAATACATTTGTGCAAAGAGCTATTAAAAGCAAACAGAGCCAACAAAACAAAGCCAAAGCAAAGGGTTTTGTTTTTTTCCATTGAAAGTGGGAAATGCATGGAGTCGTCTATGCTTTTTAATATTAATTGTATTAGGTGGAAGTCGAAACAGATGTCATATTCTCCCCCACAAATCCAATAAACACCAGAGTTCTGTTGTTTTAAAACAGGCAAAAACACTCCAGCAGCTCTCAAACCAACAAAGGAACAAATGTCACAATATATACTGCTTTGCAAAGTGCTGTCGAAAGCAGAACTAGAATGTTCATTCCTGACATCTCTGAGTGGCTGCCCCAGAAGCGAGTGATGGCACTGCGGTGGGCAGCAGGCGGAAGTGCACCGGAAGCTGAGTGGACAGAACGTGCAAAGTGTGACTTAAATCCCCAATTTTAAGGAAGTAGGTGGAGAGGAGCAGTTTCTAGAATAGAAACCCTTCCTATCAACGTGACAGGGATAAAACCAAACTCACAACAAGCACAAAGAAGAAAATAAGCATTATTTGCTATCTCTTCCCTCACTGATCACACTCATTAATTTGAATATGTGTTTTACATCATTGAAATCATGTGATACATACAATTTTATATTCTTTTTTTCACTATGACATCAAAAAATTATCTCACATCATTAAAAATTGCCCACAAACATCACTTTTAAGAACTATAAAGTATTTGTAGATGATACCATAATTTTCTTATTTCTTTATTGGTAGATATTTTCCCCAATTTTTCTTTCTTTTTTATTGATTTCAGAGAGAGGAAGGGAGAGAGAGAGAGAGAGAGAGAGAGAGAGAGAGAGAGAGAAACATCAATGATGAGAGAGAATCACCCATTGATCAGCTACTTCCTGCACCCCCCCCCCACACACACACACACACTGAGGACCGAGCCCGCAACCCAGGCATGTGCCCCAACTGGGACTAGAACTGGTGACCTCCTTGTTCATGGGTTGATGCTCAACTACTGAGCCACACCAGCCAGGCCCCAATTTTCAATATTATAAATAATACAACAATAAAACCACTGTCTATGCTATCTATGTTTTCCAGAGATATACTTCTCTCTTAACTTTTCCTTGTAAACACCCAGAAATAACTATGGCAAATTTTGGAAAAGAGAAAACACTCATATTGTTATGAAAATAGAGGTTAATGGGCTGGTAAAAGGCAAAAATATTATATTATAACATATCACATTATTAGAATATAATTTTACCCACAAACTTGAGGATATTTGAATCATTTAATTATTTCCCAAATTATCTACAATGAATATATATTACTTTATAACCAAGAAAACGACAAAAAGAGGGTAATTTGTGAAAAAAAAAATACAGGAAGTGTCACTTCAGGTTGGCCAACATATGTGTAATAGGAGTTTCAAAAAAGAAGAGGAGTGAAAATGGAGAAGAGAACATTATCAAAGAAGTACTAGAAAAAGATTCTCCCAGGGCTGAAGAAAGACAAAAGGATTAGTCTGAAAGATCCCGAGTACCTGGTACAATAAACAAAGAATAATTCATAGAAGCAACCTCATGGAATTTCAGAGTTCTGACTGTAAAAAGAGACCCTAAAACACTCAGTGAGAGACAAGAAACAGATAACCAACTAGAGAACAAGAGGGAGATCGCCATCATTCTTCTCATCAGCAACACCGAGGCTTGAAGACAATGGAGCAACTACCTTCAAAGTCCATAGACATAATTTTGTACCTAGAATTTGATATCTTGCGAAACGATGGACCCAGCGTCATGCAGGAACTTGGATCCCCATACAGTTTTTGGAAATAAAATTACTTGATGATGTACTACCCAAGCAAGAAAAGAATATGAGAATTAAAACCAATTAAACCAGCCTCGAAATGCAATTTAATGAAACTCCAGTATAATGTGCAGTTGGCCTAGCCGAAGGTCTGTCTATTTGGAACAAATAAATGATATAATTCAAGAGCTGGAAGGTATTTGTAATATTATAAAGAAGATACATGCTTCTTTGTCAATCAACTAAAAATTCCAGAAAATAATAAGTTATGAACACACACACACACACACACACACACATCATGGCCCAAATATAAAACCAACCAAAACGTATGATTTTTGTACAGTCGATGGAGCCTAAGAAAAGAAGACCCACTTGGCCTTGACATTGGAACACTCCCTGCTTCAGACCCCAACATAATACCTGCTTCTGTAGAGACTAATATTTACAATATCTGTACTTTAAATACAGCTTGTTCGTTGGCTTTAAATGATCAGACTTAACTGACAGAACACGGAGAACAAATTGACTAAACAGAAGGCATGTGCTGGAAGCCTTGGCAACATTACAGGGGTGGTACAGCTGAGAGAGGGTGAGGAGTGGATGGGAGAGAAGCAGTGGACAGAGGAAAAGGGCTATTAATTTTCCATCTTACATAGAGGGGAACCAAGAGTTACCACCAACAATTAGTGGGTCAATAAACAGAAATTGAATATTCTGTAAAATCATAAGGTTAACCATCAGAAGAAATAAAAATACACAGCTATCCATGATTTGCAGGTGGGAGAAGGGGATCTGTAAGTGAATACGTTTCTCACCTATTGCAGCTAAAAGTTCTTCGATAGTGCTTGGAGCTGATAATCGAAGATGTAGGTGTGGTATGCTACTTAGCACTATCAACATAAATACCAGAAGAAATAGAAACAGAAACAATCAAAGGAAGAAGCCTATTAGGAGGAAACTAGGAAAGGAATGGAAAAGAAGACTTACTTTTATGGTGTTCTATGTGTTTTTAATGTTTATTTCCAGGCAACTATATTTTAATAATTGAAAAGCAAAATAAGAAAAATACCAAAGGATTTTAAAGTAGCAGATATGCATCAGGTCAAAAAGATAGAGTAGGTGTTTTTTTCCCTCTGTTTTCTAATGATACTGCATGTAATATGGTATTTGTTATTTCCATAATGGAAAAATTCATAAAGAAAAGAGAGAAATAATTATTGCATTATTTTTATCACATCATAGAAGTTGTAGAAAATGGGGATGAGAAGGCAAAGAAATGCATCTAAAATATCTGTGGGAGGATTCGACAACGGCCATGAAGGCCAGGCTAGCTGTGTGATCTTGGCTAAGTCACTCAGCTCCTCTGGTCTCGGTTTCCACCCCTGAAACACTGAGGAGTTGCCTTTAGAATTTCTCAGGCCAAGTTCAGCTCCAAGAACGTATGAATCTCTGAATTTCCAGCAACTGTGAGCATTGCCATTGAGATCAGTGACCCAGGCAATCTTGGCTACGAAACAACTGGGTCCTCTTTTCTGTTGTTGAGGGGTTATTTCCTCTTGGAAGTTGAAGCTGGGAGGGGCTGCAAACCTCATGTTTTTCTAACAGAATTGCAGTTGTTTGCTCCAACAACAAGTACAAGGTCCACATAGATTATTTGCCCTGGTGTGCGCTCAGAAAAAGGCCAAAGGATATGCCCCAGGGAGGACCAAGGATGTACCCCAGGTCTGCCCCAAGCCCTCGAAGAAACCTGTCATCATTGGGGCTGTTGCTGTTTTACAAAAAAAAAAAAAAAAAAAAAAAAAAAAAAAAAAAAAAAAAGCAGTAAGTGTGTTGAAAGCCATAACCACACTAAAACTGCCACATCAATCCGGGAGGTATTTTTTTACTAATAAACACAGGAAATCACACACCACCAAGACCCGGCTAGAACCAGATCCCGCTGCCTGCGGGGTTCACCATCTCTCTAAGTCTTGGCATTTCATCCACATTGAAGTTCTGCCTCTAGGAGGTTATTTACAACAGCAACAAAACAGAAATGAAAACAGAAAGTTTGTGGTGAGATCAAGTAACAGATGGCAATTCATTTGCTTGTTGTAATACAGTGTCTGAAATTGTCGGGTCATGTTTTGAACACTGAAGGGCAGTATCTAAGGAATATCCGCAGGTCGGTGGTAGATTCTGTACTCGTGCCATAGGAAGTGGTCTCCAGAGCAGCGGCATCCCGGGAAGCTTTCACATGTACAGAAGTTTAGGCCCCAAACAGACCTGCCTAATCAGACATGGCTTTTTACCAAAATCTCCAGGTGACACGTTTGGGCAATAAAGTTTGAGAGATGCTGGTCTACAAGACCTGTGATGTCCACACACCTCCCCACATCAAAAACTGAGGATTTAACTGTACACAAGGTCAAGTGCCTAAGTCCACAAGAAAGATGGTTGTTGTTGTTGTTATTCTTATTATTCCTCCCATGTACAGATGAGGAAACTCAGGGCACTTCCGCAGGACTGGGCTACCAGGAGCTTGCAGAGGAGGCTTAGAGAAGTTAGAAACTTGCTCAAGGTCATAGGTAGCAAAGGGCAGAATTGGGATTTGAAACAAGATCCCTTTGAAGCCCAGACTCGTATTCTTAGCCATTACTTTCCGTTGCCTCGCTAGAGTTGACTGTTTTCAAGGGACTCCAGCAGGCTGATATACAGGCTGCCACCAATGAATTCAGTTGGTAGCATGTCAAGAACTGTTTTCCAGAAGATCATCCTTAGGAGACATCCTCAGTAAACTTCTTTCTCACCCCTCCCCTGACCATCAGGGGCAGATATGGATGTTCTGGAAGGGATCCTACCCAGAGTTTTGTACTAGAGAGTGTGACCCTTCTAGGCAACTGAGTCTGAGTTAGCCAGCCCTAGAAACAAAGCCTAAGAAATGCCTGTGTTTAAAAACAGAAGGCAAAGCTTCCGGGAAGGATGGCCTATTTTATGATACCTTACGGTTTCAGAATGACTGTGGGCCCCTTCACCTACCTCCTGTGGGCTAAACACCATCATCTACCCTTTGACACTCTTGGGTCTAGAGACAGAAGGGGAAGGAGTAGAGGCAATTGCAGCTGGCAGGCACCTTAATTTTCAAGAACCTAGGTCAAGGTTCCCCGAGCCCCTCATGGTATGACTTGGGGACATGCGGGTTTTCTAGAAAGTCATGCATGCTTTTCCTGGGAGTGGGGGGTGAGAGAAGTGGGAGGGCCCAACAGCGACCTTCTCAGCAGTCCATTCTTCAGCCCCACTTCCTTGATGACACCAAATGGGGTTCATCTTCTCTATTGGCAAGAACTAGATTCGGCTGCAAACAATAGAAATGATGATCATGATGATTGTGATGATGGCTTAAATCAATGCTCTTCAAATCATCATGTGCTCGTGAATCATCTGTGAACCTTGTTGAAGTACAGATTCTGATTCAAAAGGTCCGGGGCAGGCCCTGAAGTTCAGCATTCCTCACAAGCTCCTAGGGGTGCCTGTGTTGCTGGACCGCAAAGCACAGAGAAGTGAGGGCTTCCACAAGGCACAAGCTCATTCCTCACTTAGGTACAGAGCCCCTGGAGGCTGACCCTCCAGCTCTAGGGCACCATAGCAGCATCAGAGGCTCCAGCTCTGAGCTCTCTGTTCTTCCCTCTTCAGCACGTGGCTTCCACCCTTAAGCTCACCTAGGAGTCCAAGAAGGATCCTGGAGACCCAGCCCACCCAGCCATGCTGCAAACCTGCAGAAGAGTTTCTACTAACCAAACCAGCTCCTCTGAAAGAAGGTATGCGGGCCTTCTGCTTTGTCCCTTTGGCCACTCCTAACCATAGGAGGGGAGAATGGGGGCTGATGGGCAATTAGGATGTCTGCCCATCTCTTCATCCCACCCATCTTTCCATCATTTTGAAACTTTAGAGGAATACGACCTTGGCAGCCCCTCTTTTCCAGAAATTACTCTGGGGAAGAAGAAGCTGGGCCCCACTGTTCATTGTCTGGGTGACTATGAGCCATGGGTAGGAGCCAGTGAGAATAAATGAAAACATGCTGACAGCAGGGCAACAGGGAAGATGAATCGAGCGGAGTGGTCTGAATTCTGCTAGAGTCAGGCAGAAAAGTAAAAGACCATGGGCAGACCTTGTGCCCCACATTTGAAAACTGTCTTTGGTCTTGCTTCTGACACTTAAGTTCTACTTTGTACCCCCATGGGCCTGACAGCCTCTTTTAGTCTCCTTGGACCACAAGTCCTTTCTGCCATGTTCCAGCTGGACTCTTCCCACTCTCCCTCCATACCCGGAAGTGCTCCAGCCAAAGCCTGGAGCCTCGCTTTTGGCTCATGCCACTAGCACCTGATCTTACCCATCCTGGGGTCCCTTCTCATGCTTTGACTAGATACCTCCGGTGCTAAAACCTGCCAGAATCATCAGAAGTGGCTGCAGCCAATTCCTTAACGCTTTAGGTATTTTTTTCTATGTCCAATGCCCCCTTGACTGCAACTGCCTAGCATGCAGCCCCCAACCCACCTATCCACCTACCTAGGGAAAGCAGTTCTGGGATAACTTTTGGACAGGGGTGACCACAGAGGGGACCAGGAGTGGACACCCTACTATAAATTGCTAGTGGCTTATGACATCGTCTGATGCAAAGGGAACTGAGAAAACGAAGATGGTAACATTAATTGAGCCAATCAGAGTCCCTCACCAGGGAATTTAACATGAAGTTACAGGATAGTCATGGTTGCCACTGAGTCAGATTAAGGATGCCTCAAACTCCCATTGATGATGACCCCACCTCTCAACACCACTGAGCTTGGAATTTCCAACCTGGTGTTATTTATTCTGCTTGTTATCTAGGAACTCCACACAGATTCAGACAAACACAGTTGACATCCTTTTCTGTTCAGCTAGTGAAAACGATCTGTGACATCTTGCGATGTATACAGTTAATGCTGTGCGAGTTTCTGGTTTTGATGCCTGCCCTGCCGTAGTAATATATGCCCCTTCCTGGCTGAAACTGCCCTTCCCACAGGTATTCTCTGTGCTAAGGTGGTCACTGATTGGGCCAAAGGAGTCCAACCATAGGCTTTCCAGTTGAGGCTGCTGACTCGTGTTTTCCTAAAGGTAACAGTGGCTCAGCTGCCACGGTCAAACCCCAATAACATGGTTAAGACAAATCTATGTTTACTTTTTTCTCTTGGGGAGGTCTTTGCTCGTATGGCAGCTCGATTCAGCAAAGGTGTCAGGGACCCAGGCACTTTCTGTCTTGTTGCTCTCCCAACTCTATAGTTTTGTCCTCATCTTCACTGTCCAAGATGGCTTGCAGCATCTACATTCCGGTACGTAGGAAAGGAAAAAGGACATGCCCCTCCCCTTTAACCCTGGAAGTTGCATAGATAACTTGCACTCGCATCCCATTGACCAAAACATGAGCATATGGCCTCACCCAGGTGCAAGGAAGGCTGGGAAATGTTAGTCCTATACTAGTCAGCTATGTGCCTAGTTAAAAATCAGGGTTCATATAAAGTAGGGTTACAGTTGTGAGTACACAAAACACAGAGTTTATTATTTATTAATTATTGTATTATTTTCCATACAAACAACCATAAAACTACTTTTGCCCCACCCTGTATCTGTGCCTCGCTAAAAATTGGAAGTTCTATTATTTTGAAAGAGAATGAATAGGAGGTGACATGTCCAGTTTTGGCTGGTCGGACCAGCTCCGTCTGGAGTCTGGGGCCGGAGAAACTAGAGATGATGACTTATTGAGAGTAAGAGGAGATGGAGGGTGACAGGCCGAAAGAGTCACAGCCATGAGGCTCATGAAAGAATTCAAGAACGTGGACACACCCCAAACCACCTGTGACACCAGGCAGCTCCCACTCCTGCTCCCTGCTCTCCCACAAGGGGGTCCTCTTGGAAAACTCCCTTCTCTTAAGGAGCGTGAGACACTCAGAAGTCTTTGCTGCAGGTCCAGGACAGTCCTGTTGTAGGTGAGGTTCGAACAGTGTTTCAACAATGGTCCCATTCTCCAGATGAGATAAGTAAACCCTAGGTGCTTCATCATCTGTCCTCAGGCAAAGGAGAAAACTGCATGAGAATCTGCTGCTTCAGCTTCTTGATCAGAGATGAAAACAAGCCATCGGTACACGTACACGATGCTATCTGGCTTCCTCTGTGTGGAAGGCGCTGATAGAAATCAGGAGGGTCCTGTTTGCCAAGACCACAAGTTCCGGGTAAGTCAGCGTAGAAATACATCAATAAATGAGATGGGAAGCTGGGTATATAAACGGACACTGAACACCTGACACAGGCCTCACTGAGGCCCCGAATGTGTGAGGCCTTTGTGGAGACCACTGAGCAGTTAGCCCCAGTGCACACACTAGGGCAGGGGCCCTCAAACTACGGCCCGCGGGCCACATGCAAATACAAATATTGTATTTGTTCCCGTTTTGTTTTTTTACTTCAAAATAAGATATGTGCAGTGTGCACAGGAATTTGTTCATAGGTGTTTTTTTTTAAACTATAGTCCGGCCCTCCAACAGTCTGAGGGACAGTGAACTGGCCCCCTGTTTAAAATTTTGAGGACCCCTGCACTAGGGCCTGAGGACAGGTGGGAAAGGAGAGTGCGGTCAGGACCTGGGCCCCAGCTAGCGCCAAGGGGACAGGATTAGTCTCAGGTCCTGGGGGCAGAAGTCCTTCTCAGAAGGCAGAAACAGTTCCTGAAGAGGATGGCCAGTATGATACCTTGCCTGACAATATAACTTTCAAAAATAAGACACCCAAATCACTTCTCAGGCCTTAATTGATTTGCAATACGCCTGATCTGGCAGTGGGCAAGTCCAGAGGTCATAGGCAACCCGCAGCCCCAAGCGTGGGTGTCTGCCAGACAGGCTGGCCACAGGCCAACTGCACTGGAATTCTGAGGTCTCTGTTTGGGCCTGGAAGGTCCTTGGGTTTGGATTCAGACACACTGGGCAGCATGGAGAGGACACAATGGGTGACCATGGTCCATATCAGCAAGCATCGGGTGCTCCAGCAGCACAGGGCTCCCACAAAGAGTGAAAGTTTGGTCCTGTTCAGCAACTACTGACTACTGTTGATGGTGAAAAAATTAATCAGATACTTAACTCCCACCAGCATGAGCAAAAAAGGGAATCTGTGGGCTGCATAAACAAACTGCGCAAAGTACAGCGGTACAGCTGGACCCAGGGACGGCCAGATTCAGAGATTCAGCTGTTATCCAGACTTCTTCCCCAGGTTGGGCTGCTATAAAAAATACCACAGACTTGGTGGCTTAAACAGCAGGCATTTCTTTCTCACAGCTCTGGAGGCCAGGAAGCCTAAGATGAAGAAACTAGCATGTTAGTGTGTGGGGAGAGCCAGCTGCCTGGCTTGTAGAAGGCCACCTTCTTGCTGTGTCCTCTCCTGGTCTCTTCTCTGTGTGAGTGCACATGGGAAGAGAGCGTAAGCTCTGGTGTCTCTTCCTCTTCCTAGAAGTGTGCTAATCCCATCATGGGGGCCCCAGCCTCTTGACCTCATCCAAACCTAACTACCTCCCAAAGGCCCCACCTCCTAATACAGTGACATTGGGGTTAGGACTTCAACATCTGAATTTGGTGAGGGAGGGGTATGGGATATAACCATTCAGTCCATGACAACTTATGTCTCTGATTTTCTTTGCATTTTGAATTCATTCTCACAATGTAGCTTTCCCCCCATGGCAAAAGCCATGAGTGCATGCAGCTTTGGACCTAAATACTAGCAAGGAGAGAGAGTATCCTCATCAACTCTGGGTTGAAAAAAAAATGCCTCCAGCAAGTCTCTTAATTGGTTTTGCAAGCCACTTGCCTATTCCTGGACAATCACTTTGACCAAAAGGATGTGGCTACTCTGATTGGCCCAAGCAGGTCACTGATGGTTGGACTGGGAAGAAGCAGCTTGCCCCCTAAATGAGGAGTGCTGCTGGAGGCCTGCCCAGCAACAAATGCCCATTGCTAAGGGAGCTGAGGGCAAAAAGGATGAAGTGGGAGCTGTGCTGAGCTAGTGAGGGGCACTAATGGGGAATCTTTGAGAGATGCCTGGGGTGCCTAGAAATAATTCAGGGTATGTACTTTGTAAGGGGCTGAAAACCATGAAATAATGTCTTGTAAGCCAAAGAAATGCTATTTATTACTATTAATATAGAGATTGAGGTGTTCTGGTACTGTGATGTGTACCATGGACTTTGAAATTCTTCAACACTGAAAGTGCTATCTAAGGGTGAGTCACTCCTTTTAATCCACACTCTAGAGGACTCCTGTCACCCTAACTATGGCGACTCCAATGGTGGTCATTAGAATTTAATCAGAAGGCCATTTGTGAGGCAATCCCTCTTCTGGATGTCCACCCCCAAATTTTGAAAACATTTATTCATAGAGATATATGTACCCCTATGTTCATTTTAGCATTATTCATAGTAGCCAAGACATGGAAATAACCAAAGTGTCCTTCAATAGATGTTTGGATATATATAACAGAATACTACTCAGCCATAGGAAAGATAAAATATTGCCTTTTGCAACAACATGGATGGATCTTGAGAATATCATGCTAAGCAAAATAAATCAGACAGAAAAAGTCAAGAACCATATGATCTCACTCACATGTGGGATATAAAAGCAACAAATGAACAAACAAACAAAAATTTACAGACACAGACAACAGTATGGTGATTACCCAAGAGTAAGAGGGGTAGAGTAAAAGAGGGAAAATGGGTCACATATATGGTGACAGAAGGAGAGTTGACTTTAGGTGGTAGGCACACAATGCAATATACAGATGATGTATCATAGAATTGTACATTTGAAACCTATATAATCTTATTAACCATTGTCACCCCAATAAATTTAATAACATTTTATTTTTTTAATATTTTTATTGATTTCAAAGAGGAAGGGAGAGGGAGATAGAGGTAGAAACATCAATGATGAGAGAGAATCATTGATCAGCAAGCCCTGTGGGCCTGAGCCCACAACCCAGGCATGTGCCCTGACTGGGAATCGAACCTCCACCTCCTGGTTCATAGGTCTACACTCAACCATTGAGCCACGCTGACTGGGCTTAATAAAATTTTTCAAAGAAGAAGGCCATAGCCCAGAGGTACTACCACAAGTGCTTCAGCTGTCTTTATCTCTGATCAATACCAGAAGTCCTGTTAATTAGCATAATGCATGGAGGAATGGGCTTTCATTGGTGAAACATGGAGAAACTCCACAATACATAGAAACAGGGTGTTAGACTCTAGTGAGCCTTCCTCCTTCCCTCTTAGGAATGCTGCCCATGGCCTATATCCAGCTGCTGATTCCAGAGAATATGGGCCAGCCTGCGACTGATTGGATGGTGCGCCAATCCCACTATGAGAGTCTTGTCACATTTGCCCCCAGTGAAACTTTCTTTCATGCACAAAGCTCCCTACAGAAGAGTGTTTGGACTTTATCAAGCACACAAGGCGGACTGATTGGTTTGCGCCTACTTGCTGATAAACATCTGTTTGGGGAAGAACTCAGCATGAGACTTGCTTGTCTGGGGACCTGGAGCAGGCTGCAGGGAGAAGCTGGCCCTTACTCCTGTAACTAGTGGTGGCTGCTGATAGTAACCAAAAGGAACCCCAGGGTTCTATGTGACCAAAGTGGGGAGTAGAAGGTGCCTTTGCAAGCCCAGGGGCTCATCAGTTTTCCTCAGAAAGATCTGTTATGCATTAGGTCTTAGGGTTCCAACTGGGGCAGGAGTCCAACCCCCAAAGATGGGGAAAAGCTGTTGGGTACAAGGCAGGACCTACTCAGAGTGAGACTGAGAAATGAACAGGTGTCCATGAGACAGAGAGGAGGCAACCCAAGAAATGAGGCAAAGGCCCAGTAGCCAGATATGGAGGATGACCTTGGGACCCAAGGATGACCTTGAATGTGGGCCTCAGAGTGTGTCACAGCCCTCTTAGAGACCTGGCGGAGGGGAGCTTGAGGGGAGCTTAATGTTGGATGGGGGGGGGGAGGGGCGGGGGGAAGGGAGCTGCAGAACTGAAACCAGGCCAAGGCTGGCAGCTCTCTACCCATCCAGGGCCACCCAGACTATCCCAAGGAAAAGCAAAGAGATTGGAACTCCTGATGCCTCACTCTAGCGACAGCTTTGAGTTATGAATCTTTCTCTGCACTGACCACCATGTTAAAGATCATTGCAAAGACTGTGGAGAAACATCTCTGTAGCTACTGGCATGAACGTTTCTTTGAGAAGTCTACTTTTCAAAGGGTGGAGAGGGAGTTTCCAGCCTCAACTTTGAGTGCCTCCTACATTTTCTGCAGAAGGAAGGGGCTTTTCTGGAAGGCAAAGGAGGGAGGAGGAGGGGGAGGGCTGGTGTCGAGGTCAAAAAGGCAAGGAAGAGAAGAGAGTTGCTCCCACAGCCCAGAGGAAGATCTCAACAAACCTGCTGAACACATATGTGTGAGGTTAACTGGCCCTTCCCCCCAAACCCCTGAAATCTTTAGCAAATTCCCCACTGCTCATTAATGCATGTGTACCTCCTACTCCCTATTTAGTCATGAGTAACCACACAGTTCCTGCTGGTTAATACCAACAACTGCCACTAGTTAAAGGACTTGAAAGTCACCTACCACCTGCTCCCTCCCTGCCCAATGCCCCTTAACCTCACTCCAGGTCACCTGAAGAGCAAGTCTCAGAATGAATTCTGCCCAAATACTGATATTTGTTAGCAACCAGGAAATTCTTTCAAGTGCAAGGAAATCGTTTGGGGCCACAGAGAGGTGGTGAGGATGAAAGCAGAGACCTCAAGCGAAGATGAACATATCTTAGTGAGAACTGATGTAGATGGCTTTCTGCATATTTATTTATACACACCTACTACTTCATCCCAAATCTTATTGGAGTCAGGGACTACTTATTTTGCTTTCACAATCGCATGTGACCTCACTCCCCAACCAGCAGGGGAGAAATATGATAAAACGTGAACAGCATACAAATGAGCCTTCTGCACTGTGAAACGTGAATGACTCTGTTCTGCGAAGGTGTAGATATTGAAGGTGTGACTATGGGATGTTGTACCTCCCAAACCAAGCATTTCCCCCCCAAGGTGTCCAACAGGAAGATCTATAAGGAGATGCCCTGGAGAAGACACAAAGGGAGGAGCAGGCTTCGTCTGTCCAGCTGCAGGGGCGGGAGGAGGTCCTATCCAGCTGCAGGGGCAGAGTGTCTGGCATCTGCATGGTAAAACACACGGAAACCAGGTGAGCATCCTGTGCTGGGGTCCGGCCAGCCATACACCAAGAGATGCAGAACTCAGAACTCAAGAAAGAGGACCCCAACAACAGAGCCTTCCAAATTCAGGAAGATGGCGAATATGGGTAGAAGGGCACCTGGGACAACAGTAGGTTGGTTATAAGGCTGCAGCCACTAGAGTGAGATTTGGGAAGAGCAGAGGACTCCAGCTCTGAGCAGAAACTGAGGATAACAGGAGCAATAAGAGCAGGTTCTGGGGAGAACCAAGATGGCGGCATAGGTTAACGCCGGAGTTTGCTGCTTTGAACAACTACTTCAAAAGTGAAACTAAAAGACAGAACGGACATCACCCAAAACCACTGGAAAGCTGGCTGAGTGGAAGTCCTACAACTAGGAGGAAAGAGAAACTCATACGGACACTCAGAGGAGGCGCAGTGCTGAAGTCAAATTCTGAGGTGCGGAGTGCGCGCGGAGTGGGCTGGCGGCGGAGGGCGCGGTTGGCGTTTTCAATCGGGAGGGAGTCGCAGACTCTGAGCTCCAGATCCGGGCGAGTCTTTAGGGACCCAGACTCAAAAGGGAGAAGCGCGACTGTCTGGTTTCAGTCAGAGCGAGTGCAGCTTTCTCTCCGAGCTTTGCAGCGGGTGCTGGGACTCAGAGAGGCAGAGCCCCTGGGGACAGGACTGAGAGCCGCCATAACTGCTCTCTCAGGACCACCCTGTTGATCCTGTGTGACCCGCCCCGCCCAAGCCCTGCACACAGGCATTTGCCGGATAGCCTCAGGCAAACGCCAGATTAGCACCTCCCTAGAGGACAGAAGTTCTCTCACTGCTGACACAGCTGATTCTCATAGCCACTTGGCCTGGAGGTCAAACCCTCCCTGGAATTAGCTACAACAATCAAGATTTATAAGACTGCGAACAAAGACCACTAGGGGGTGCACCAAGGAAGAATAACAAAATGCGGAGACAAAGAAACAGGACAAAATTGTCAATGGAAGATATAGAGTTCAGAACCACACTTTTAAGGTCTCTCAAGAACTGTTTAGAAGCCGCCGATAAACTTAATGAGATCTACAAGAAAACTAATGAGACCCTCGATGTTATATTGGGGAACCAACTAGAAATTAAGCATACACTGACTGAAATAAAGAATATTATACAGACTCCTGACAGCAGAACAGAGGAGCGCAAGAATCAAGTCAATGATTTGAAATGCGAGGAAGCAAAAAACACCCAACCGGAAAAGCAAAATGAAAAAAGAATCCAAATATGCGAGGATAGTGTAAGGAGCCTCTGGGACAGCTTCAGGCGTACCAACATCAGAATTATAGGGGTGCCAGAAGATGAGAGAGAGCAAGATATTGAAAACCTATTTGAAGAAATAATGACAGAAAACTTCCCTCACCTGGTGAAAGAAATGGACTTACAGGTCCAAGAAGCGCGGAGAACCCCAAACAAAAGGAATCCAAAGAGGACCACACCAAGACACATCATAATTAAAATGCCAAGAGCAAAAGATAAAGAGAGAATCTTAAAAACAGCAAGAGAAAGAAACTCAGTTACCTACAAGGGAATACCCATACGACTGTCAGCTGATTTCTCAACAGAAACTTTGCAGGCCAGAAGGGAGTGGCAAGAAATATTCAAAGTGATGAATACCAAGAACCTACAACCAAGATTACTTTATCCAGCAAAGCTATCATTCAGAATTGAAGGTCAGATAAAGAGCTTCACAGATAAGGAAAAGCTAAAGGAGTTCATCACCACCAAACCAGGATTATATGAAATGCTGAAAGGTATCCTTTAAGAAGAGGAAGAGGAAGAAAAAGGTAAAGATACAAATTATGAACAACAAATATGCATCTATCAACAAGTGAATCTAAGAATCAAGTGAATAAATAATCCGATGAACAGAATGAACTGTTGATTATAATAGAATCAGGGACATAGAAAGGGAATGGACTGACTATTCTTGGGGGGGAAAGGGGTGTGGGAGATGCGGGAAGAGACTGGACAAAAATCGTACACCTATGGATGAGGACAGTGGGTGGGGAGTGAGGGCGGATGGTGGGGCGGGAACTGGGAGGAGGGGAGTTATGGGGGGAAAAAAGAGGAACAAATGTAATAATCTGAACAATAAAGATTTAATTAAAAAAAAAAAAAAAAAAGAGCAGGTTCTGGAGGGACTGAGCCCGTGACAGGTAGAGGTTAGGGACGGAGAGTGAGAGAAAATCCCAGTTACCAAAAACCAGGTCAGGTCAGGGCACACTGGCCTTCCTGAGGCTTAGGCCTGGCATGTTGAGCTAAATCTCTTTGAAGGCTCCTTCCTAAGGTCAGGGCTAATGCCAGAAACAGAAGGTTTTTCTTTTTTCTTTTTCTTTTTTATTGATTTCAGAGAGGAAGGGAGAGGGAGAGAGAAATAGAAACATCAATGGTGAGAGAGAATCATTGATCAGCTGCCTCCTGCACGCCCCACACTGGGGATCGAGCCCGAAACCCAGGCATGTGCCCAGACCAAGAATCGAACCAAGACCTCCTGGTTTGTAGGTTGATGCTCAACCATTAGCCACGCTGGCCAGGCAGAAGGAGTGTTTTAATCAGGAGGCATGCAGCTGCAAGTAACCTGAACTAAACTAAAAGTGAAGCTGAACTAAAAGTGGCTTTAACAAGGAAATCATTGACTCACAAATGAAAAGACAGTAGAACAGGCCTACAGCTGACCAATACAGTGGCTCCAACTCCACTTTTTGCTGACTTTTTTTTTTTACTCTGCCTATCATGGGACGGTGGCTTCATCTGTAGGCTTCATCCTGCCATGCTGGCCTTGGGTGTAGACAGAGTGACATTGCAGGATCGGCTCCCTTTGGGGCTATGAACCATGTGGGCAGGGTAGACACCTGCACAAAATCATTCTTCTGTTAGGAAGAAGGAAGGGAATGATACCGAGGGCAGGATGAAGTGCAGGTGGGTGGCTGATTTGGGTTCTTCCTGCTGATCCTCTGACCAGCTGTGTGAGTTGGCGGAAGCCACTTCCGCTCTCGAGGCCGCCTATTTTTCATCTTATAACAAAAAGATTAATCTAGAGCAGTGATGGCGAACCTATGACACGCGTGTCACAGGTGACACGCGAACTCATTTTTTTGGTTGATTTTTCTTTGTTAAATGTCATTTAAATATATAAAACAAATATCAAAAATATAAGTCTTTGTTTTACTTTGGTTGCAAATATCAAAAAATTTCTGTATGTGACATGGCACCAGAGTTAAGTTAGGGTTTTTCAAAATGCTGGCACGCCGAGCTCAAAAGGTTCGCCATCACTGATCTAGAGAATCTTTAAGGGGTCTTGGACTCTATGCAATGAGATGTTCATGGATTACTCAATGCGGGCCTTCGAGTGTGGGAAATGATTCTAGTTGTTTGTGGAAAATGGTACTTTCCAGAGATGACCCCAGCAACTTCTCCATCCCACGCGCCCATCGGCAGTGGACCCTTGCCACTCCGCCGTCAGGAGACAGAGTCTGATTCTCAGCCCCTGGCATCTGTGCCAGCCTGATGACTCACCTGGACCCAGCGGGCCACAGTAGCTTATACCTATTAAACTATGGGAGAAGTGACACTGAAAAGGCCGTGCAGACTCCAGTTGGTTCTCTCAGCACACCAGCTGCAGGAGAATCCAGCGCCATATAAGAAACCCAGCTACTCTGAGACGGCCTTGCTGGAGAGGCCGTGGGAAGGCGTTCATGTGGACAGCTCAGCTGAGCTTCCAGCCCAGCACCAGCATCAGCTGCCCGCAGTGAGTGTGCACCACCTTGGACCTCTAGCCCAGGCTGACCTCCAGATGACTGAACCCTCAGCTGACATCATATCGCAGCTCCATGAGACATCCCACAGGTGGATAGTCCCGCTAAGCCCGTCCAGAATTCCTAACCCAGAATATCAAGAGCAAAAGAAGATGATTGCTGCCCTAGCCGGTTTGGCTCAGTGGAGAGAGTGTTGGTCCTCAACTGAAGGGTCCCAGGTTTGATTCCGGTCAAGGCCATGTACCTTGGTTGCAGGCTCGATCCCCAGTGGAGGTTGTGCAGGAGGCAGCTGATCGACGTTTCTCTCTCATCGATGTTTCTAACTCTCTATCCCTCTCCCTTCCTCTCTGTAAAAATCAATAAAATACATTTAAAAAAAAAAAAAAGATGATTGCCATCCTTCACCCTTATGTTTCGGAGTGACTTGTTATGCATCAGTGGTAACCAGACTATCCTTAGAGTGGAGTGGGCATAAGTGAACCAGGAAAGATTTAGATAACTTTGAGAAGTTGTTTCTGATAGTTGAAAAGCATTGAAAATATTTTGATTCTTTTTTTTGTGTGTGTGTGGCTACTTACGAAATCAGGAGGAGAGATTCTTTGAGGAATGACCTGGGGGAGTCTTGCCAGGCAGTCATAGCAATGACCTCATTTAGGCAGCCCTTTGGAGTTTGTGAAGGGCGAATGAACTCAGTTGAATGTCAGAACTAAGGGCTAGGGCACAATTCAAGCTGCATCTTTGTTCAGTCCTCCTCCTGGAATTCCTGAGCCTTGCCCACCTGTTTTTCTTGGAGAGAGAACACTAATGGATGAGCAAAACCTCCCTTCAGTGAGCACCCGTATGTAATAGGCCAACTTCCTAATCCTCTCCACATTGTACCTTCACATGGGGACAGCAAAGAGGACTGGAGGCCTCTGAGCTTGTTGGCCCTCCTGTGCTCCTCTGATGGTCTCAGGGTCCCGCCCCAGCAGCCCCTAGTACAGCTGTTTTTAGCAGCTTCTGCCTTGACTCTTAGCAGTTGCACCTTTGATTAATGGTTTTTCTTGAAGTTATACAATCAGAACTTACGATGGCTCTGTGAGGTGGGCAGAGCAGATGTTAGTAACACTATCGTGGTAGCCAGCCTTCGAGATGGCTCCCAATAGTTTGTACCTCCTGGTATTCACATCCTTCAACAGGTTGACTTGGGTAACAAATGGGATAGTTTAACTTTAGAGGCTATGGCATAATCGAGTGTGGCTTCTGTCTTGCTCTCTCAGATTGCTGACTCTGGGAAAGGCCAGCTACCATGTCAGGAGGACCCTCAAGCAGCCCCATGGAGAGACTCCTGCGAATAGCCTTGTGAGTGAGCTGTCAGGAAGCAGACCCTCCAGCCCCAGTCCAGCCTTCAGATGACTGGGGCCCCAGCAGACACCTTGACCTCATCTCATGAAAGATCATGAGCCAAAACCACACAACTGAGTTGCTCCTAAATTCCTGACCCAAGAAAACTGTTTAAGGTAATAAATGTTTATTAGTTAAGCTACTAAGTTTTATATATATTTGATTTCAGAGAGGAAAAGAGAGGGAGAGCTAGAAACATCAATGATGAGAGAAAATCATTACTCAGCTGCCTCCTGCACGCCCCCCACTGGGGATTGAGCCCACAACCCGGGCATGTGCCCTGACCAGGAATCTAACTGTGATCTCCTGGTTCATAAGTCGATGCTCAACCTCTGAGCCAAGCCGGCTAGCCTAAACTACTTAGTTTTAAAGGAATTTTAAAAAGAGTAATAAGTAATTACAAGTGAGAAGCTGAGGCTCAGAGACATACAGTGACTAGCCCAAAGTGACACAGCTGGAACTGGGAAGAGCATCCTCATCTTGTGACTGCTGACTCATACAGACAGGTTCTGTTAGTCCATGACTCAGCAGTTCTCTAATTTAGCCCCAGAAGAGGGAGAGATGAGGCTGCAGGCATGGAGCAGTGACGGCCCAAGCAACCCTGCCACACTCAGGCCCCAGACCCACCAGCTCCTCCCCAGGAATCAAGGGCTAGGGAGAGCGGCTGAGACCCTTGGCTGCCATTTGCATGGGGCCTCCATGACGAGGAGAAACAAGCCAGCATCCCGACCTTCTCACCTGGACAGACCCCCACACACGTGTTCTGGGCCTCGGCCCTGACCACTAAGGACACAATTGCTGAGCCGCGATGCTGCAATCCTGCTGGGCTGTGGCACAGGTGTGTGTGTGGGGGGGGGGGGGGGGGAGGCGGAGAGCTAGGGCCTAAGATCCCCAACTCAGAGTCTGGCCTGGTCTCCAGTGCCCTCACTGCTGACTCCTGTGTCCTCTTTAGAGAAGTCACCCCAGTGAGGGGTGCTTTCAGTTCCCATGTGAATCACTATCCACATGATCACCGGTCACCCTGCCGCAGGCTGTGCCTGTGGCCTACGTGAGCTCTCGGTGGTGACAGTGCGGGTTGGTGATGCGGTCGGCCTGAGGCAAGTCTATCTGGCTGTTTCTTCATCCTCCCAGCTAAATGGGACTTATTCCAGCAAGAGCCACTATGCTCCCCTCACCCCCAACCCCCTGGGTTTGGGCACATCAAGAGGGTGGTTTAACACAAAGGGTAAGCAGTTCTTGCTTGTCTTCAGAGTCTCAAGTCCAGCTGTTGGCACTGTGGAGGGAGCACCAGATAGAGGCCTAAAGCAGGGGTTGGGATTGGCAGCAGGAAGCGGAGAAATGCTCACGGGATGGGTATAGGATGCGGCGGGGAGCAGCCCCTTGGCTGTGCAGACCTGTGGAAGGGAACAGGGAGAGACCTGAGGCGGTGACATTTCTTGATAAAGGACCTTGACAGCCCAGCGGAGGGTCTTATGCCTATGACCTTATGTGGCATTTAAGGACTTCGATAATAGAGGAGGAAAAAACCAGGTACAGGGCACCTGGGCTCTAATCTAAACTCAAGATTCCATCACTTGGATAACCTCGGAAAAGTTGTTGGCTGATCTGGGCCTTGGTTTCTTCATGAGTCAGGTCAAGCAAATGGTATTCAGACTGGGTTCCCTGGGATACCTAGGGTTCTGCAGACCTACCTTAGAGTTTGGCATTGGGCGGGAGCCTCTAAACCAGTGCTGTCCAATAGAAATATAAAGTGAGTCACATATACAATTTAAAAAGTTTTTAGTGGCCACATTTTTAAAAATCTAAAAACAAATAGGTAGAATTAATATTAATAGTATCTTTCAACATATAACCAATTTATTACGTTTATTAAGATATTTTACATTCCACGCTTTGTACTAATTTTTCAATATTTGGTGTATAATTTGTGCTTAAGCACAACTCAATTCTGACCAGCCACACTTCCTGTGCTCAATAGCTGACCTGTGCAGAGGAGGAATCAAGGCTTTAAGTAAAAGCAGAAGACTCTCCCTGGTGGACAAAACGGAAAGTGCAGGAGAGACCAAAGGATTTAAATGAGTAAAACACCTGAAAGCACAGAGAAGACTGATGTGTGTGTGTGTGTGGGGGGCGGGGGGGGGGGGGGGAGGGGGGGCGGTGCAGGTGGCTCAGTCCAGCCAGAGAGTAAAAGCAGGGGAAGGAGCGTATCAGAGAGGCCATGAACTCATTTGGCTTCCTCCAGCATCATGGGTTTTCATGACATCAAGTCAAGGTCTCAGTTCCTTGATTTAATGATCAAGTATAATGCGGGCACCTGTGAGGGCATCGGGGAGAGCACGGGCCAATCAGAGACGCAGGTCACGGCCAAACTCCCGAGGGATTTGGGAGCGAGCACTGATGCAGACTCATTGCTGGGAAGAGAGGGAATGTGTCCCGGGGGATGCGGCACGGACAAGGGTGTGTTGAGCAGGGAAAACCTATTTGGACAATAATCCAGGCTGCAGAACCATCAAGGCAAAGAAGCCAGAGGCATTCAAGAGGCAAAATAGTGGAGGTGTTAGGAATAGACTCTGGAGCCAGGTTCGCTGCTTACTGGCTGTGTGACTTCGGATAACTTACCTCCCGGGCCTCAGCGTCCTCATCTATACAATGGAGGCAATAATAGTTCCTGCCCCTTGTGCCTGCAGTGTGGTGAGTTGTGTTTGTGACAATAGATTCTTTCTTTCCTAATAGCGTATGTCAAATGCTTAGAATGGAGATAAGAAAGTGCCATGGCTTGCCTATTATAATTACAGGGATTTCTTTAGAAGGACCACGCAGGAGACAGCCTCGTCCCCAGTGAGTTGACATTCAAGTGCAATCATATGACAAGTCTGTTCTCTACTTGGAAATGGCAATATTGTTCCAATAGAGGGCAGTGGCTCACAGCGTATCTCTCCGGCGCCTTCAAATGGAAACTGCCAACACGGCCAGCTTCCTGACCTGGTGGGGACTCAGGACCGCGGAGGTTCAGCCCTTGTGTTAGGGTTCCCTCTTCCCCCAGGGAAAATGTGGGTGTATCCGGATTCACAGTTCTCTCTTTTAACTTTGATGAATTCAATGATCTTCTCATTTAAAAAATAATAATAACAATGGCTGCGGTTCGTGGAGCCACCTCTAAGCGGCAGTCAATGACCAACATCCCATCTCCGCCATTCAAGTGAGCAAGGCCTTTGTCTCCCATTTCAAAGCTGAGGACCCTGAGGCTCAAGTGTCATCAGAATTTGCCTAAATGACAGGATTCCCTGGAGCATAAAAATCTGAGCCCTGGGCAGTGGTGCTCAATCTTGCTGTACCTGGAATCATTGGGTGAGAAGGAGGTGGGGGGGTTGGGGAGGAGGGGAAAATCCTGGCAGTGCAGGCCTGCCCTCCAGGTCAATAAAACTGAAACCTCCCGCTGTGGGACCAAGACATCAGTGTTTTCAAACTTCCCGAGTGAGTTAGTGTGGAGCCCAGATTGAAAGCCACCCATTCGGAAGAGGTTGGCCTGGTTCCCACACCTGACCAATCAATCCCCAGTATCATGCCTGGAACATTTTTGCACGGAATTGAATGGAATGTTCTCACCATGGCCTGCTGCAATCATTGGTGGTCTGTGCCAAGAGGAATACGTATGTATGTTCTTGAAAACTCCAGTGTGCGTGCATTTAGTTTATGTAAGTGACACTGTGCCATCAAATATCATTTGGGATGCTTTTTTTTAATGCAGCATGATGTTGTTTTTAAATATATTTTTATTGATTTCAGAGAGGAAGGGAGAGATGGAGAGAGAGAGAGAGAGAGAGAGAGAGAGAGAGAGAGAGAGAGAGAGAAGAGAGAGAGAAACATCAATGATGAAAGAGAAACATTTTTCGGCCGCCTACTGGGAATCGAGCCTGCAACCAGGCATGTGCCCTTGACCGGAATCAAACCCGGTATCTTTCAGTCTGCAGGCCGATGCTCTAGCCACTGAGCCAAACCAGCCAGGGCAACATGATGTTTTCTTGAGCTAAGCCCATGCAGCTGTAGTAAATGTACTTCTGACTTCTGCTTTGTCTTCCTGCGTGTCCACGTATCAACATTTTATGTGTTCGTTTCCTACTAACAGACACTCCAGATTTTGCCACCAACTACGCTGCCCTGAGCATCTTCCCGCTGTCTCCTGAGGACCTTAGCCACGTTCCTCTGGGTGCGCAGCCTAAGAGTGGAGCTGCCCAATCAGAGGGAACATGCAGCCTTAGGTTGTCCCAGCTTGTCTTCAGGACACTACACCAATTCACACTCCCACAGGCTCGCCTCCCAGGGCCTCCCTTTCCCCATCCTTGTCAGCCCTTGACATTCTCTGTGGTAGGTCCCCAGAAAGCAGCCAGGCCAAGAGATGTTATGAGACTTTTAAGAAATGTTATTGCGCTCTCTCACAGTAGGCTGAGACCAGTGAGTGGGTGTCAGCCCCGAGGGGATGGTTGGGTTCTCTTATCTAGGGCGGAAGCATGCAACATAGGGTCAGGTTGCGGCAGCGCCAGACAGTCAAGCAGAGGGAATGGAGGGGAGGGCACGAGTGGGGCAAGAGAATTAAGGGAGGAGAGGTCACAGGTCAGTCAGGCGAAGGGGGATTCATCTTATCTTGCTTCTGCAGGCGCCAGCTGTCTGCCCCGAGCTATGGGAAAAGGCTTCTAACAAAACATATTTCAGAAAACATGTCCAAGTAGGAGAGATTAGGAGCGGTTCATCCTAACAATCTGACTTTCTAATTTTTGCCCAACACATGGGTTAAAAAATGACATCTGACAGCTTTAATTTGCATACACCCGAGCCTTCCAGACTTGAATTCACAGCTATTCCATGACTTGCCTCTCGCTACCTCTGTAGTCACATCTGTCCCCACCATCTCTAACCCCTGGCAACCATGCCTGCTTTCCATGTCTATGGCTTTGTCATTTCAAGAGTGTTATGTAAATGACATTGCATAGTACGTGACCTTTTGAGAGTGCCTTTTTTTTTTTTTTTTTTTTTTACTAATCATAAAACCCCTGAGTAGTAGTCCATGATATGGAATTTAGCCATTCATCTATTAAGAGACATTTTGGTTGTTTCCAGGTTGGGGCTATTAAGAATAAACTTTCTACAAACGTGTATAGTTTTTTGTGAAAACATGAATTTTTATTTCTTGGTCATAAATGCCTAACAGTGCAATTGTGGGATCATACAGCGTATGTTCTGTTTTTTTTTAGAGGACAACCCAGAGCAAGGCAAGGATGTCTCTTGTATGTTGACTCTGATGAATCTTCCAACCCATGAAAATGGTATGTCTCTCCATTTATGTAGATGTCCTTTGCTTTATCTGCATTTTGTAGTTTCAGCATACAGTGGGGCCTTGACTTAGTTCCGAGACCGAGCTCGTTAAGGAACTCGTTAAGGAGCTCGTTAACTCAAATTACTCCACTAACTCAATGCAAAAAAATCTGCGGAGAGACAGCTGGTATCTCAAAAAACTCGTTAGTCGGGACATTCGTAAGTCAAGGCCCCACTGTACCTGTTTTGTACACAGTTTGGTGATTTATGCATAAGTGTTTCTTTCTTAAATGTTATACATTAATTGTACGTTAATTTTGCTTTCCACACTTCTATTGCTACTGCATAGAAATACAATTGATTTTTTTACATGTTGCTCTTGTATCTGTAGCTTTGCTTATTATTCTAGGAATCGTTTCAGTTTTTTGTTTTTGTTGTTTTTTTAATATTCTTTGGTATTTTCTATGTAGACCATCTTGTCATCTCTGAACAGGGACAGTTTTATTTCTTCCTTTCAAATAAGTATTCCTCCCTCCCCCACCCCCTTATTAAGCTGTCTAGGACTTCCAGCACTAGATTGAATAAGAGTATTGATAGCTGACATCCTAGCCTTGTTCTCAGTCTTATGGGGAAACACTCAATCTTTCACCTTTAATATGAGGTTAGCTATAGGTTTTTAAATAGATATTCTTTATCAAGTTGAGGAAGTTTTCCCATCCCTGTTTTTTCTGAGAGTTTTATCATAAATGGCTGTTGAATTTTGTCAAGGGTTTTTTCTATATCCATTGATATGATCATGTGATTTTTCTTCTTTAGCCTTTCAATATAGTGGATTACAACATCGACTTGAAGTCAATCTCTGGAATAAACCCCATATGCTACTTGCTAATGTTTTGTTAAGGATTTTATTCATGTACATGTGTGAGGGATAGTAGTCTGTAGTTATATTTATTTTTGTACTTTCTTTGTCTAGTTTTGGTATCAGGTTGATACCAGTCTCACAACATGAGTTGGGAAGTGTTCTCTCTTCTTTAAACATTTGGAAGAATTCTCTAGTCAAATTATCTGAATCTGGAGACTTCTTTCTTGAGAGTTTTAAATTATGACATCAGTTTCCTTAATAGTTGTCAGGCTAATCAAGTTATTTCAAATTGGTGAGTTGTGGTAGTCTGTGTTTGTTGAAGAATTAGTCCACTTCCCTAAGCTGTAGAGCTGTTCGTAGGATTTGATTATTATTTATTGGTGGCTGCAGAGTCTGTAGTGCTATCTTCTCCTTCATTCCTGGTATCAGTCATTTGTGTCTTTCTCTTTTTTGTCATTCTTCTAGAGGGTTATCACTTTTATTGATCTTTTCAACCAGCATACTTTTTTTTTTTTTATCTCATTTCACTGTTGGTTTTTGTTTTCAATTTTATCATTTCTGCTCTTATCTTTATTTTTCCTTCTTTCTACTTAACTTGGATTTATTCTGCTTTATTTTCTATGTTTTTAAAGTAGATATTTATGTGAGACATAATGTAGGCATCTAGTGCTATAAATTTCCCTCTCAGCACTGCTTTAACAGTTTCCCACAACGTGTGATGTGTTGTATTTTTATTTTATTCAATGTATTTTTTACTCCCCTAGAGACTTCTTTGATCCTTGGATTATTTAAAAGTATGCTATCTAGTTTCCAGTAACTCACTTGGTGAAGATTTTCAGGCACAGTAACTTGGTTTACTATTTTATTTTATTTTATTTTATTTTATTTTATTTTATTTTATGTTTTTCCAGCTGATAATTTTATAGTGATGATGGGCTACAAAGAGAACCACATCTTTTGTTATTGAAGGAGCCTGGAACTTGGTGAGCTAACTTTGTTGACATGGAAACATATATAAAACCACACATACACTCATGCACACATACACACACATACATACATACATACATACATACATACATGGCATTCTTATACCACACTTAACCAGCAGAGCTCAAACTCTCATTTTCAAAAAACAAAACAAAAAATAACACCCAAGAAACAGGAAAAGGAAGAATAAAAATACCAGGTCAGCAATGCATCTCTAAAAAACTTAAGCCAAACCAGAAACCTCTGGCGGAAATATCAGATTTGGGGGTGACCATACACAAGCTATATTTCTTGTAGGTTAGCAACACTCACCTCTAAGCCAATGTCCTCACCTCCTCCCTCATCACTGCCCCCATCATAGCAAAATCAATCCACCCATTCTGCTTTGAAAATTTGAAAAAATGAAGGGCACTCCATTTAACACAACAGTGGAATGGAAATTTCAGGAACTAAAGATGTATCACATAGAAAGACAGGTTGTCCTGTATCACATAGAAAGAAAGGTCTATCAGCAATTCAATGTCTGACAGATGATAATTCCCTTCTCTAATGGCATGTGCTGAGGAGCATGGATGTAGTCTATTTATGGGTAGCATATGGAAACATACAAGTATCTTTATAAGGCCTTTCCCTATCCATCTGGTAACTATTTCTGCCTGCCTGGTTTTATGGTTTCATTTCTTACACTTAAACCGTACCAAGTGGGGCTTTATTTACATATCTGGCAGTGACAGGGTCACGCAGAAGCCAAGCCAGAGAGGGGGATCTTTGGACTCTCAGCTCCAATTGTAGAGTAAGGGAGGGAACCCCACCTTCTCCGCTTAAGCTAAGGGCACCCAATCAGTTTAGGCCAGGGCTTTGCAACCTCAGCGCCATTGCCACGTTGGCAATTTTCTTTCATGCGAGTTTGTCCTGTTTGGCTCCATCCTTGGCCTCTACCAGCTAGATGTCATGAGCTTCTCCCCAGTTGTAATAACCAAAAATTCCCCCAGACGAGAGACACTCGTTGAAACGGATGCCTTCTCACTTCCTATTCTGGATGTTGTAGAAGCCATGTTGGCTGGAGCCATAGCAGCCTTCTTGCCATCCTGAGGAGTGAAGCCACAGAGAGGCTGTGGCTGGGGTAAGAGACAGAAAGGACCCTGGCTCTTGGTGACATTGCCGAGTTGCTGCACCAGCCCTGGCATTTTCTTCCTAAGGGAAATCAGCAGCCTCCTACTACCTAAGCTGTTGTAGCCATGTGCTCTGTCCCTTACAGCCAAGAGTATCCCAGTGAATACACTGATCACCCTATTCCTCTACTAAGACCTTTACTAGGTCTCATTCAGCATGAATTTCAAACTCCTTAGTTCAACCCAAAGGCCTTTGCCTCCCTCTCCTCGTGTCTCACCAGTCCTCTCCTTTTGAGCCATAATTGGAGTCCTTTGAACCAGCCCTGATTCTCACATTGGCTGATCTTCTCCACCTCACGTCCTTCCTCCTTTTGTCTTCCTGTTCATTTCTACTCACCTTCCAAGAGTTAGCCCATGCCAGTTTTCCCTGGAAGTGAAAACTTCCAGTGCTCCCAAAGTGTGGAGAATTCTGGACGTTTCTAGTACCACTAATGACTAAACAGACACCCGAAAGCTTGGGGCCCCTGGAAGATTTCCCTGAATCTCCATGAGATGCTTTGGAAGCATGAACCCACAATTACATAACACTCCTCTCACTATGAGTGATCACGTGTTTCCGTGGGCGGGGATTCGGGCCTCTGTGGCTTCTTGTACCAAGACAGAGTGCTGGCTGGCTGGTCCAGGGCGAGTGCTGTTGATCGGCACACCAGGTGGCCTTCGTGGTAAGGATGTGCCGTGTGTGAGATGAGCTGGCCAGAACCGAAGGCATCGGGCACCCAATTCAACCCAAAGAGGCTGCGCATCTTTCCAGCCTCAAACCCTGACAGTCCTGCCTCTCACGCTACACACCTCATCCGCTCTGACTCAGCGGGCGGCCCAGAATGTCACTACTGCGTGTGTTCCCCGGCACCTGGCGTTCAGCCCTGGATGACTCCTACTCGTCCTTCAGAACTTTCTTTGACATCACCTCCTCTAGGAGGCCTTCCTTGCTCTCCAAGGCTGGTGTGCTCAGAGCCAGCCGCTCACATCGCACTTACCACCCTGCATCCCGATCGCCCATTTCCACACCTGTGAGCCTTGAGCATCTTAGAGGCAAGGAACCCAATTTAGTCCTTCTCGAGCCCTCTGCACCTAAAATAATGCCAGGCCTGACATGGCACAGTCAGTGTGGGGGGTGCTGTAATCCTCTGCAATTCATCTAGGGAAACTGAGGCACCAAAACTACATGGGCACTGAATCCTGAAGTCCGAGTTGAAACCCTAGCAACCTAGTTCCAGCGCCCCTGATGTTTAAGTTCACTGCTTGGCTTCCTCCTCCTGAGCCGCCTAGACGCTTGTTACAAAGGCAGAGGCCGGCCTGGGTCGGGTCGGGCCTGGGAAACCTCGTTCATTATGAGCCCCAGACAGCACTGTGTCCACACCAGCTTCCTGCTGAGAAAGGATGGCCGTGCCCAGGAGCATAGGGGAGTCCAAGGCTCTTCAAGACCCCACCTTCCTGTGCTTGTCTCGCTAAATCACAAACACATCCTCCCTCTTCCCCAAACTCTTGTTCTGCCAGGAATGCTGTCACCTCCCCCTGCCACCCGCCCAAGCAATAGGGGAGTGAGAAGAGGACCTCCTCCCCCTACTCATGAGGAGCTGGCACATGCCCCGAGCCCCAGGGACATCCCCAAGGACCCTTTCAGAGGCCCCGGGGCAGGCCCAGAGGCCCCAAGCTTCTCAGGTGTCTAGTCATTAGTGCTATCAGAAACATCCAGAATTCTCCACACTTTGGGAGTACACCCACCAGGGGCCAGTCCTCTAACTGCAAGCCGTGGTTGCCCTCTGACACCCCGATGGTTCCAGAGGCGCTTTGCTCTACGTGCAACCTGGGAAGCGAGGTGGTGTGTCCAGGGGCAGCCCCAGCCAGCCGCCCACCCGTGTTTCCCCAGCTCCCGCTGTGCATACCCTCCAACATGGTCCAGGGGCCAGAGCATGCTTCTAAGGAAAGGGCCTCTACCCGAGTCAGTGAGTTTGCTGCCACTTAGGTCGAAGGGGTGCCATGTGAAGACTTGGCAGGTGGCCCAGAGCGACTCAGCTGTCACTTGGGGGATTTCCCGGCTGTGCGGCAAATGGAAGCTGAATAGAGGGGGCACCTGCCTTCAAGCCACATCAAAGGCAAGTTGCTGGAGAGTTCACAAAACTCTGGGTGGTGATGTTTATCTGAGAGTGTGGGATGGCAGCAGGCAGGATGGAAAATAGGCTGGGATTTCCCCCTAAGCAATCTTACACTTTCTGTTGTCTAATAAAGCCCCAAATAGCAGCTTAAAATGAGCACCATTTCATTATTTCTCATAATTTTGTGACTCAAGAACTTGAGCGGGACTCAGCTGGTGAGTGTGTGTGTGTGTGTGTGTGTGTGTGTGTGTGTGTGTGTGTGTGTGTTGTATCAACGGAGGTCCCTTGGTGCTACTGAGCTGGTGGATAGCTTTTGGCAGAGGAGACTGGTGAGCTGGCCCAGACGCTCCCATGTGGTCTTACCAGCACAGCGGCCACATGACAGTGGACTTCAAAAGTGGTGGTTCAGCCTCAGCCGGTTTGGCTCAGTAGGTAGAGCATCAGCCTACAGTGAAGGGTCATAGGTTCGATTCGGGTCAAGGGCACGCCCACCCCTAGCCAGGTAGGGGCAGTTCAGGAGGCAACCAATCAATGTATCTCTCTCTGTCTCCCCCTCCCTTCCACCCCTTTAAAAATCAATGAAAAAATATCCTCGAATGAGTATTAACAACAACAACAAAATACAAAAACAAAACAAACAAACAAAAAAACAACCTGGTGGTTCAGGGCTCCCAACCAGAATGTCCCAAGAGGTCCAGCCGAAGGCTGCGGACTTCTCATGACCTAGAAGTCCCAGAATGTCCCTGCACTGGGTTCTATTGGTCAAGCTAGTCGCTAAGACCAGCTCACATTCAAGAAGAGTGGGATTAACAGTTAAAACTTCACCCTCATATTTTTTTAATATATTTTATTGATTTTTTACAGAGAGGAAGGGAGAGAGATAGAGAGTTAGAAACATCGATGAGAGAGAAACATCGATCAGCTGCCTCCTGCACATCTCCCACTGGGGATGTGCCCGCAACCCAGGTACATGCCCTTGACCGGAATCGAACCTGGGACCTTTCAGTCCGCAGGCCGACGCTCTATCCACTGAGCCAAACCGGTTTCGGCTTCACCCTCATATTTATTCTCCCATGCGAGTAGAGAGCTAGAAAATACTTGCTAGGCTCATTGTGGGGGCTTTTTAACCCCACATTTGCTGAGCTCCTACTGTGTGCCAGGCACTGTCCCTAACACTGGAAAGAGCGAGAGCAAAGAACAAGACACAACGTGGTCCCTGCCCTCACGGAGACGGTGCTCTAGACAACCGTCTAACAAATAGTCACAGTGTCTGGCATCAGTGCTCAGCACATGTTGGCCACTGGCATTATGATTGCTCCATACATCATTATTGAATGAAAATGTTGTCATAAGCAGAGCCATGCTTTGAAGAATGACAGGGTGCAAAAGAACACAACCAGCACAAGAGCCTGACCTGTTCAGGAGGAGGAAATTTAAGCCCCGGAGGAGGAGGAATGAACTAGGGGAGGGTGGCCAGGAGAGCCTTCAGGCAGAGGGGACAGTGTGGGTGGCGGAATGCGGTCAGCAAGGGGAGCATGCACTGAATGGGGCAGAATGGGGATGGATCACCCATAGCTCGGAACTGGTGTCTTACCTTCTCCACCCTGCACCGCGCTCCCATGAATGGGCTGTATCAACAGGCTCCCTCACTTCCTTGCTGGACCAGGGGAAGGTACCAGTAAGAGTTGGATGGAGTTGAGTAGGGAGGAGAAAGAGGTTGGAGCATGTATTCCTCTGGGTCCCTTTCCGCTGGGCTAGGGTTGGAAGTGACTTGTTCCTCAGCCAAAGGCCAGGTCCCAGGTCAAGCAGCCTTCTTCGAGCTGTAGGTCTCACCAGCCCCTGCAGTGGCTTTCCCCTGCCCACTCTGCTAGGTCAGAGGCGCTTCACCAGTGCTCCTTGCCTTCCCCACACCCTGACCCATGGCCCCAGCTGCCTCCAGTGCACTCTGAGGCTGCATGCCACTCCCCCCACACTCTCTGCTGCTCTAGCCAGTGACTGCGTTTGGCAGGTAGTAGATCCCTTTCATTCCTTCCCGAACCAGAATTCCTGCTCGGCTGGTCTGGAGGTCTGGTTCCAAAGGGAGGGATGCTTCCACCAGGAGAAACAACAAAGATTCCACTGAACTAGAAGTTGAGGCTGCCATCCAGACACTTTGGGTCCTCTTACCTCTGAATCAACAGGCAAAGGAAGGATTCGCTGTGCAGGCTGGCATGAAACTGACCTGCCACTACACAGTAGACATAAGAAGGAATATGTCTGGAACATGGGTGACCCTTGGGGTGTCTCTTAGTCCTACGTGCTGAAATGCCAATGGTCCAGGTTTTAGTAATGAAGGGTTGGATCAGTCAAAGAACCATGACTTCCTAAGGTACTTACGGAGGGCAACGAGAGTATGGAATGGGTAGTGAAAGAAGGTAGCCGTCAATACCAGCTATGACTATGTGG
The DNA here is from genome assembly GCF_964212035.1 of Myotis nattereri. NCBI lineage: Eukaryota > Metazoa > Chordata > Mammalia > Chiroptera > Vespertilionidae > Myotis > Myotis nattereri. The sequence continues at coordinate 52,135,949 of NC_138089.1, forward strand.
CCAGATGCAGAAATGCAAACCAGAACTGTTATAAGTATCTCTTCCTTATTTTGTCATGAATATGTCTATATACGTATGTATTAAAGCAAATAAATTTGTCTTCCTTCTCTTACCCTCTAACACAGTGATGGCGAACCTTTTGAGCTCAGCGTGTCAGCATTTTGAAAAACCCTAACTTAACTCTGGTGCCGTGTCACATATAGAAATTTTTTGATATTTGCAACCATAGTAAAACAAAGATTTATATTTTTGATATTTATTTTATATATTTAAATGCCATTTAACAAAGAAAAATCAACCAAAAAAATGAGTTTGTGTGTCACCTCTGACACGCGTGTCATAGGTTCGCCATCACTGCTCTAACATAAGATATAGTAATAACAAATAACTGTACATTATGTATTCAAGTTACCAGATATCCAGGAAAAGAATATCACCCAAGAACTTTGAAACCTGTCTAGGGAAAGGCTTAGCACATTGTACCCAAGATAGTGGTATCATGTAGGAACAAGTATGACTTTGTTATTGTAACTGTGTGTATACTTGTTATTATAAATGTATCTATAAATATATATGTATATAGTAACTGTATATATTTATAATTTATATTACATATAAATATATGATTTGATAGTGTGTATATATATACACATATTTATAAATATATCTAAATACCATATATATGTATGTAGGGGTATATATACAGGGTGTCCCAAAAAATATATACACACTTTGAATAATTATTAATTCAAATGGGTAAAATCTGAAAAGAAAGAAACATCAATTGAGCTATCAGCTGTAAAGCGTGTATACATTTTTTGGGATATATATATGTGTGTGTGTGTGTGTGTGTGTGTGTGTGTGTGTGTGTGTGTGTACTAGAGGCCCAATGCACAAAATTTCTGCAAGAGTAGGCCTGCCTTCCCCCGGCTGCCGGCACCAGCTTCCCTCTGGCACCCAGGACCTGGGCTTCATCCAGAAGGTCGTCCAGTCTAATTAGCGTATTACCCTCTTTTATTATATATATATATATATATATATATATATATATATATATATATAGAGAGAGAGAGAGAGAGAGAGAGAGAGAGAGAGAGAAAGATTGCTTTTTCATCCTACTGATACTCTTTTTCTGGTACAACCCTGCCTAATACATCTACACTAATAAAAGACAAACATGCAAATTGACTGTACCTTTGCTACACCTTAAGCCACGCCCATCAGCCAGAGTGACTATATGCAAATTAACCCAACCAAGATGGCAGCCACGAAGCTGGAGCGAGCAGGAGGCTTGGTTGCCCCAATGATGGAAGAAGCCAAGCTTCCCGCAGCCAGCTGTAGCCTCCGCAAAAGGCAACAAAGTTTCAATTATAGAAGGTAAATAAATCCCAGAATAAGAAAAAAGAAAAAAAGGAGAGGCTGGGAGCTTCCATCGCTGGGAGGCTTGGCCAGCCTGAAAACGGCCCTCAGCCCCTCACCCAGACTGGCCAGGCACCCCAGTGGGGACCCCCACTCTGAAGGAGGTGTGACCAGCCTGCAAAAAGCCATGAGCCCCTCACCCAGGCTGGCCAGGCACCCCAGCTGGACCCCCACCCTGATCCAGGACACCCTTCAGGGCAAACCAGCCGGCCCCCACCCATGCACCAGGCCTCTATCCTATATAATCAAAGGGTAAATATGCAAACTGACCCTAACAGCAGAACGACTGGGAATGACTGGTCACTATGACACACACTGACCACCAGGGGGCAGATGCTCAATGCAGGAGCTGTCCCCTGGTGGTCAGTGTGTCCCACAGGGGTAACTGTGCTCAGCCACAAGCCAGGCTGATGGCTGCCAGCACAGCAGTGGTGGCAGGAGCCTCTCCCACCTCCTCAGCAGCACTAAGGATGTCCAACTGCAGCTTAGGCCTGCTCCCTGCTGGTAAGTGGGCATCCCCCGAGGGCTGCCGGCTGCCAGAGGGATGTCTGACTGCCATCTTGGGCCTGATCCCCCAGGGAGCGGGCTTAAGCCAGCAGGTGGACATCCTCCGAGGGGTCCCAGACTGCGAGAGGGCACAGGCCGGGCGGAGGGGACCCCCCCCCCCCAACCGAGTGCACAAATTTTTGTGCACCGGGCCTCTAGTACTTCAATAAAGTCAAACCAAAAAAATAAATCTGGGCGGCTACAGTGGTCATGTGTAGTTGGACCTTGGTCAAGTGAAAGTGAAAAGTGGCCAGGCACCCTTTCCTCTTTTTTGCTAGAAACGGGAAATGCAAGCTGCCTGTTATACAGAAGTAAAAGTGAGAGTCCTTTTCTCTTTCCTCTCTATACCCAAAACTGGGAATCAGGGAACTAAGATTTCCCCTCCGAAATCAACTAGCAGATTTGATGTGCACAGGCTGAGATCGGTGGGACTGAACCCAGACACCGTCTAGAAATAACATGACCGAGAGCATGGGTACCCAGTGCTCTTCCCAAGCAAATAAACAAGCAGGGGCAGTGCTTCAAGTTCTGCCCATTGGGAGGCTTTCCCCTCACTGCTGTCCTTCAGGGATGTCCAGCAAGAAGCTGCAGTGCCTCTCCAGTGGACCACCTTTGGGCGGTGTCTGCAGATCACGCAGAACCATCTATAAACCAGACATGAGTTTTTCTCCTCCTCATTCAACTGGACATAGGGAATTCCTCGTAAGGTCATAGGTGTGTGGCTGGGAGTAAGAAGGCAGTGTAGCAAGAGTAGGGGCCGTGGGCATTTGGGTCACTTCCTCACGTAACTTACTTGTGCTTTCAGGGCCTGCTTGGTCCTGTCTCATGTAAAGCGTGTCCCAAAATTCATGCGAGAAGTAATTTTGGTAGAAAACAGATTTATAATTAAAAATTGTAAATTTTTATTGATTCATAAAGTATACAGTATAGGGTTATGTATGGAATAGCATATTGGGTAAATGGCCTCCACGGCTTTGCTGGCACATACACACTCTTTTGTTATTGCCTGAGCAGCCGCATTTTCGAAGAAGAATGGTCCGATGATGCTTCCAGCCCAAAATCCACACCAAACAGTGACACATTGTGGATGCATTTGTTTCTCAACAATCACTCGTGGATTTTATGAACCCCAAATGTGACAATTTTGTCGATTAACAAAGCCATCAAGATGAAAATGAGCCTCATCGAAATTCAGCCACATTTATGAAAAACGGTCATGGAAAATTTCAACAAAAGAGTGCGTATCTATGCATGCATATAAGCATAACCAATGGACATAAGACATTGGGGGGTAGGGGAGGCCAGGGGATTGTCAAGGGCGGGAAAAAAAAGGAGACATATGTAATACTCTTTGTAATACTTTAAGCAATAAAACAATAAAAAAAAAAAGAGTGCGTATGTGCCAGCAAAGCAGTGGAGGCCATTTACCCAATATGCTATTCCATACATAACCCTATACTATATGCTTTATGAATCAATAAAAAATTTACAATTTTTAATTATAAACCTGTGTTTTCTATCAAAATTACTTCTTGCGTGAATTTTGGGACACCCTTTATAACACCTCCATTCGGTGATGGCTTGGTGGGTCACACAGAGGTGGAAGGGCTGCTTCTCCTGGCAACGAAGGGGTTCTATATCCCCAGCTTCCTTGGATCTTCCCATATGTCCTCATCCCAATTTTCAGGATCTCTTTTTCCCCAGTCAATGCCCTCACTTTAACAGAAGATACCCTGCAAGGCTGTGGATTTGGTTTGCATTATGATTTGGCCACTGCAGGTTGAGAGGTGGTTTGGTTTTCAGAAATCTCAGTCTGCTGGCCACAGGAGATAGATTTCTTTAAGGACAGATCTAGAAGTTTTCATGTCACTCATGCAAAACTTGAGCTGACAATCTGAAACCCTGAGCTAATCTTCTTCTTTGCTCACTTTCTCTAGGACAATGGAGAGCCACCAGCCAATGTCATTACACACCTTAGATTGACTAAAGCATCTTAAAGTATCAAATGCTTGATACTTTTCTGGGTGACATGGATGGTCACCCAGAACCTTGCCTTTGTAGGTATTTGATTAAGAGCACACATTGGCAATATTTTCCCTATCTCTATTGCCCATCACAACAAGATGACTTTTTTATCACCCACAGAAGTTTCATCATGCCCCGTTGTATTCAAACCCTCTCTCCACCCTCAACCCAGGCAACCATGGATCTGATTTCTGTCACTGCAGATTAGTTTGCATTTTTTACAACGTTCTATAAATGCAATCACCCAGTGTATCCTCTTTCTCACTTCCTTCACTCAGCATCATTTTGAAATTCATCTATGTTATAGCACGTGTTAATAGTCGGTTCCTTTTTATTGCTAAGAGTACGCCACTGTATGGGAATTCCACAGTTTATGTACCCATTCACCTGATGATGGACCCCTGGACTGCTTCAAGTATTTGCACTATTATAGATATAGCTGCTATGAATAGCAGAAATAGCTGCTATTATGAATAAAATTTTGTATGGACATTAATTTTATTTCCTTTTTAAAAAATATGTCTTTATTGATATGAGAGAGAGGAAGGGAGAGGGACACAGAGAGAGAAACATCGATCAGCTGCCTTCTGCACACCCACTACTGGGGACTGAACCCCCAACCCAGGCATGTGCCCTGACCAGGAATTGAACCAGTGACCTCTTGGTTCATGGGTTGACGTGCAACCACTGAGCCATACCGGCTGGAGCTGGTTTTTGTATTCTTGAGTAAATAGATAGGAGTGGGATGGCTGGATCACATAGGTGTGTGTTTAAATTTTGAAGACTCGGTCAAATTGTTTTCCAGAATGGTTATATCGTCTCTTCAAGTTAAAGCTGTCACCAAATAGCCCTTCATTGATCATGTGGGTCAAAATCTTTGTGTGAGAAGAAATCAGTGTTGAAATGAAATCTTGAAATGCTAGTCTGACACATATAATGAGGACTGAACCTCCTCCAGGCGTTTCTAAGAGCGGTAAGAAGACAGATGGAGGGGGACCTTCCACCCCAGCCTAAGGGGTCAGATACTGTTTAACACCCCAACCCCAACCCTACACCCAATCTTGGAAAACAGCTTGAACCAAGCCATCCCCAAGAAACCTGAGTCCTCGGAGTCAGGCAAGCTGAGCTGAATCCCACTTGGCCACATCACAACAAGATGCAGAATTTGATCCTAGATTGGATCTTGACTGGGGGGGAAATGCTATGATAAAGAACATGATTGAATCAACTGACTGAGCGGGAATACCCATGAGTAGATTAGACACCAGTGTTAACATTCACACAGAATTTACTGATGTTGATAACTGCACTTTCTTGCTATTTGACTGTGGCCCAGTGACTTACCTCTGGCAGCTCTGCTGGCTCATCCATAAAGTTCAAATATGGGTAGTGCCCTCCTTACTGAAGTGTTGCTATGAGGTCTAATCAAGTCAGAGGTTGGCAGAGAGATGGAGGCTCCTGAAAGCCATGCTTGTCTGTGCAGATCCTCCTGCTAGACAGGCAAGGATCCCAACAGCCTTGGGCTTTTGAAGTTATGGAATCAGGGCCTCCAGAGGGGCTTCTAGGAGTGACCTCTGTTCACTCCTTCCCAGCCTGAACCCACTTCAGAGGGCACCTAGGGATACAACTTTGGAGAAGCTCTCTGGCTCCCACTCCAAGGTCCAGATGTCTTACCTGCTACAGATTCCGCCAATGAACGAATGGACTACTTGGCCAGAGGGGGAAGTTCGGAGTATTATACTAACAATAAAGACTTCTGCAGGAAACAGATGAAAAAGCAAGGCCATTTGGGTGACCCTTTGAGGAGGCGGAGACTCTAGATCAGCGGTTCTCAACATGTGGGTCGCGACCCCTTTGGGGGTCGAACGACCCTTTCACAGGGGTCGCCTAAGACCATCGAAAACACAAATACAATTACATATTGTTTTTGTGATTAATCACTATGCTTTAATTATGTTCAATTTGTAACAATGAAATTGGGGGTCACCACAACATGAGGAACTGTATTAAAGGGTCGCGGCATTAGGAAGGTTGAGAACCACTGCTCTAGATCATGACTTCATGCAAAAATAACCCCACTGTATTTGCAAAGAGGAACTTGGGAAGGAAATACAAGAAATTAATCAAAGTGGTTTGAAGGAGGACAGGAGAGTAAGGTTTTGCACCATCTACTTTTTGTTTGTTTTTAGCTTTTAAACTATCGATTTGAAAAGAATTTCAAACAGAGAAAGACTAAGAACAGCACATACAGAACTCACGCTATTGCCACTGTCACTGACTGTTGCTAACATTTTGCCCCACAGCAGCATTTTCCTGTGTGCTTGCAGGCATATTCTCCCTCTCTCTCTCTCTCTCTCTCTCTCTCTCTCTCTAAATTACTTAAAAATAAATTGCATAGCCCATGGCTCTTCATCCCTAAATATTTCAGTGTGTACTTCCTGAGAATAGGGATGACGCATTACATAACCACAGTGCAGCTATCAATGTCAGTAAATTCTGTGTTGACATTAACATTTGTGTCTAATCTACTTCTGGGTATTCAGCTCAGTCAGTTTATCCCATCATGTTCTTTATAACAAGTTTTCCCCTCCAGGCAAGATCCAACCTGGGGTCATATCCTGCATCTGGCTGTCATGTCTCTTTACCTCCTTTAATCTGGAATCATTTCTCAGCCTTCCTCACAGGGACATTTTTGAGGAATAGAGCTCCCCTCTTTCTTTTTCTTTTTATATTAATTTCTGAGAGGAAGGAAGAGGGAGAGAGAGTTAGAAACATCGATGATGGGACAGAATCATCTAGCCTCTGGCTCCTCCACACCCCCCACTAGGGATTGAGCCTGCAACCGGGCATGTGCCCTGACCGGGAATTGAACGGTGACCTCTGGTTCATAGGTTGGCGCTCAACCACCGAGCAACACCAGGCAGGCAAGCTTCCCCCTTTCTTTTTTTTTTTTTTTTTTTAAATATATTTTATTGAGTTTTTACAGAGAGGAAAGGAGAGAGATAGAGAGTTAGAAACATCGATGAGAGAGAAACATCGACCAGCTGCCTCCTGCACACTCCCCACTGGGGATGTGCCCGCAACCCAGGTACATGCCCTTGACCGGAATCGAACCTGGGACCTTTCAGTCCGCAGGCCGACGCTCTATCCACTGAGCCAAACCGGTTTCGGCCCCCTTTCTTAATAGAGCATTCCACATGTTGAGTTTGATGCGTTGTCATCTTTGGATTTGGGTTATGCCTCCCTGGCTAGAATAGTGATATTGTGTCCTTCTCAGGACATCACATCTGGAGGCACGTGATGTCCACCTGCACCCTCGTTGAGGATGTTAATTTTGATCATTTTGTCAAGGTGTTGTCCAATTTCTCTGCTATATAATTACTATTGTTTAAGAAGTAGCCTGTGTGGAGACACTTTAAGATCATGAAAATATCCTGCTTGTCAGTAAAATTCCTCAACCTTAGACTTAGTGTCCATTGATGGCTCTTGCTTGAACCAACCTTCACTATGATGGCTGCACAGTGATTTTCCAACTCCAGCTCTGCCTCCACTTTGACCTGCTGGCCTCCAGTCCTCTCCTGTATGCAGAGCCCTCCCCTCTAACCTGTCTATTGTCTTACTTGCTTTCTTACTTACTATCACTATGGAGTTGTTTCTCAATATGTATCTTTGATTTTGATCAATGATTCACATTGACTCCTGTGACTGTATTACTGATGCAATAAGAATAATGTGCAGTGACCTGCAGTGACCTTCATAGGGTCACAAATTTCTGTAACTCTTGAAGCTAATGCTATTTCATGTCCTCCTGTAGATCTAACTCTGCCTTAGACTCTGACATTAATAGAAGGCCCCACGCTCTCCAGCCTAACACTCAAATAGGTCGCACTGACTTCAAAATCCAGATTACATTGGCCCTCGCAAATACATACCCCCCATGACAGGACCTCAGCACTAGTCTTCCTGACCCTCATCTCCTAAAGCCTATTCAGTGCATGATGAGGTACCTGACATGGTCTCATGTGTTGTCATCAACAAGGCTGCAGTATTCTTCCTTTCCATCCCTTCATGGTATCCTTGGCCTGCACGGCTACCCAAGGCTGCCCCTTATCACTGCCATGGTTGCATATGTTCCCTGTGAACGTACTGCTCACTGAAGCCAGGATGCTCTCCCCAAGGGCTCCCAACGCTGCAAGACCTTTGATGTGAATAGGCCTATGCCTGGTCTCATGTCCATGGGGCTGAGGCTCAAACAGAGCCATCCGTATTGCTGGGCTTGGTCCCATTAGATCATGAGACCGTGGAGACCTACAGTCAGAAGTTCATGTATTAATAGCAATTCATTCCTGCCAAGGACTCCACTCTGATGCTGATGCCAAAGACCTCTGACGCTGTTCTCTGCCCTGGATCCTACTTTCCCACAGACAGGTCCAGACCTTAACAGTGGTAACCAGGTCGCTGTCCACACTGTGCTATACCCAGGACTGGACTTCTCCTTTTTATATATATATATATTTTATTGATTTTTTACAGAGAGGAAGGGAGAGAGATAGAGAGTTAGAAACATCGATGAGAGAGAAACATCGATCAGCTGCCTCCTGCACATCCCCCACTGGGGATGTGCCCGCAACACAGGTACATGCCCTTGACCGGAATCGAACCTGGGACCTTTCAGTCCTCAGGCCGACGCTCTATCCACTGAGCCAAACCGGTTCTGGCTGGACTTCTCCTTTTGCATGTTGAGTCCACATGAGGCTGGAACTCAGCCCCACCTCTGTGCAGCCTGACCAATGTTTTAGAACTTTCTGTTTTAAAATGTATATACTGACTCTGGAAAGGAAGAAGTAAAACCCTCTCACTATGATAATGGCATGATTTTACAGGAAAGCCTAGATTTATAAAAACAAAACAAACAAAAAACTAAAAAACACACACACTATTAAAGCTAGTAAAAGATGAAGAATATAAGATCAATATATAACAATCAGTTGTATCTTCATACTCTACTAATGAACAATCTGAAAATAAAAGTAAGGACACAATTTCATTTCCAACAACATAGAATTAAATACTTAAGAATAAATTTAAGCAAGAATGCATGAAATCTGTATATCAAAAACCACAAAACACCATGGGAAAAAGTTAAAGAATACCTAAGTAAATGCAGTGTTCATGGATTGAAAAACTCAATATTGCTAAGATAGCAATACTCCCCAAATTGATCTACAGGTTCAATGCAATCCCTATTAAAATTAATTTTCCATTTATTGATAGTGTCCTTTGACCCACAATAGTTTCATAGTTTTAGTGCTTAACAATTGGGCCCTTAATCCATTTTGAGTTAATTTTTGTATCTCCCATGAAGTAGGAGTCCAAATTTATTCTTTTGTATCTGGTTGTCTCTGCAACATTTGCTAAAGAGGCTAATATTCTCCCACGGAGTAGTCATGGCACCCTTGTTGAAACCACTTGCAATCACACTCCATTTATCTATTTACAATCTTAAACAGAAGAATATAGTTGGAGACCGCATACTTCCTGATTTCAAAACTTATTACAAAGTTACAGTCATCAAAACAGTGGAATGCTGGCCTAAGACAATAATGGAATATAATTAAGAGTTCAGAGCTAAAACTAAAAAACTTTGGGCAGGAAACAGGTACAAATCTTTGTGACTTTGGATTAGACAGTGGTTTTTTAACTATGACACCAAAGCCACAAGAAACAAAAACAACTTATAAATGTACCTTTATCAAAGTTAAAAACTTTTGTGTGTGAAAGGACACCAGCAAATAATTAAAAAGGAAACCACAGGATGGATAAAGTTATTTGCATATCACATATCTGATAAGAGACCGGTGTCCAGAATCTCTATATATATAAAAGCCTAATATACAATGTGTCCCCTTGGGAGTTTGACTACCCATGAGTTTGATCACTCACTATGACGTGCGCTGACCAACAGGGGGTGGCATGGAATGAAGGGAGGCCCCGACCAGCAGCCGCTAGGGACCCTAGCTGTGCATGAACTTTGTGCACTGGGCTTCTAGTATATAAATAACGCTTTTAAGAATAAAAAGCCAAATAACCCAAATTTTAGAAAGGCAAATATTCTGAATAGATACTTCCCCCAAAAAATACCCAATAAAGTAAATTTCCAAATGACATGAAAAGATACTCAACATTGTTATTCATCAAAGAAATGTAAACATAAATCATAATGAGTCATCATTTCATACCCTATCAATTTTTTAAAGGAAGGAAAATAACAAGTGTCGGTAAAGATGTGGAGAAATTTAAACACTCATACAACATTGGCAGGAAAGTAAAATGGTGCAGCTTTGTGAAAAACAGTTTGGCAATTCCTCAAAGAGTTAAACATAAAGTTACCATACAATCCGGAAAGTTCACAACCCAAGAGAATTAAAAATATGTGTCCAAATAAAATGTGTACATGAATGTTCAGAGCACCATTATTCATAATAGCCAAAAAATCAAACAACCCAACTGTCCATCAACTGATGAATGGATAAATGAAATGTGGTTTAACCATACAATAGGATTATGCAACCATTACTTAATCAGTTATTTAACCTTAAAAAGGAAGTACTGACATGCCACAACATGGATGAATCTTCAAAATGTGCTAAGTGAAAGAAGCCAGACACAAGAGATCACATATTGTATGATTCCATTTACATGAAATGTCCAGAATTGACAAAACCATGGAGACAGAAAGTAAATTAGTGGTTGCCAGGGGATGGAGAGAGGTGGGGAGTGGGATTGATTACTAACAAGCATGGCATTTCTTTCGTGGGGGGTGGTGATGGAGATGTTCTGAAATTGGATAGTAATGGTGATTGTACATTGTGAATATTCTAAAAACTTCTGAATTCCACAATTTAAAATCATAAATTTTTGCCTGGTCAGTGTTGCTCAGCGGTTGAGCATTAGCCTATGAACCAGGAGGTCATGGTTCCATTCCCGGTCAGGGCACATGCCTGGGTTACAGGCTCGATCCCCAGTAGGGGGCCTGCAGGAAGCAGCCAAACAATGATTCTCTCATCACTTGTTTCTATATTCCTCTCTCTCTCACTTCCTCTCTGAAATCAATAAAAATACATTTAAAATAAATAAATAAAATAGTGAATTTTACGTTACATGAATTTTATCTTAATTTCAAATAATCATAATTATTTATAACCAGTACATTAATCAAATACAATTTTTGATAAAATAAAAATACAACTTAAAAAGTACATTATCCTTTAATATCCCTTCTAACTCCAAAATTACCTGAACCTACCCTTGATAGATTCCAGGTAGGAAGCCTGGTGGTGGGAGGAGGAGGGATTAGTGAAGACTCCATCTCCCACCTTCCTCCAACCTACTTTTGGTTTCTCATGAGAAGCACCATTTCTGCCTGAGACGCATGGAAAGAGGTGTAGATATAGGTGAGTTCCTTTTAAACTTATGTTCTCCTCTAATTTTAACAGGAATTCTTAGACTTTGGTGGCCAGCAGAACCACCTGATGAGCTGATAAATGTGCAGATTCCTGAGCCCTCCCTCCAGAGGCTGATTCCATGGGTCAGTGCATGGTGCTTGGAGTAGAACTGTCATATATAACACTTTTCTTTTCCTTATGCTAAAGAAAGTAGAGGGGATTAATTTGTTATAAGTTTTTATGTAAGGTATGGTTGTTATTGGTAGTTAGATAATTTAGAACTGTGTTTCTCAATCCTAAATATATTGCGGACCAGAAAGATAAGTTTACTAGGGTTGAGGAGGCCAAGGAGATGGGGAGGGAGAGCAATGACAGGCAAAGGGGAACCAAACTAGAATGTAACTCAGAGTGGTTTAGGGTCTGGCAACATTCTCCTTCATATTCCTAAGGCCTTCCGGGCCCAGACTGAGTACCTCTCAATTTTTGAGTAAGTGAATGAATAACCAACAGAAAAGTGGAGTGGTTTTTGTAGATGCCCAATATCCCCTTTATTTTTAATTTGCTGAGAGTTTATGTCATGAATGGGTATTGAGTTGTGTCAGATGCTTTTCTGCATTTATCAAAAAGGATCATGGAGCTTTGTCATTATTCTGGTAAATATGGTGAATTATATAGATTATATTTTAAAAGAACAATTCTTTTTTAAATCGATCATTATTGATTTCAGAGAGGAAGAGAGAGAGGCAGAGAGAGAGAAAAAAAAAATCAATAATGAGAGAGAATCATTGACCGGCTGCCTCCTGCACGCCCCACAATGGGGATCGAGTCCACAACCTGGGCATGTGCCCTGACCTTCAGAATTGAACAGTGACCTCCTGGTTCATAGGTCGATACTCAACCCTGAGCCATGACAGTCGGGCAGATTAATTTTTCAAATATTGAACCAATCTTATATTTCTTGGATAAAGAACCACCTGGTCATGGTATATTATCCCTTTTAAATATATTGTTGGATTTGCTTTGCTAATATTAGGTCAAGGGTTTTGCTTCTATGTTCATGAGGAAGTTTGGTTTGTCATTTTGGGTGTGGGGGTGTTGCAATATTTTTGTCTGGTTTTGGTATCAGGATTGTGCTGGCCTCATAAAATGGCTTGGGAAGTATTCCATCTTATATTTCAGATAGTTTTTATAAGATTCATATCGTTTCTTCCATAAAGTTTCACAGAATTCACTAGAAAAGTCATCTAGAGTTTTCTTTGTGGGAAAATTTTTTTACACAGTTAACTAAATTTCTATAATAAATGCAGGACATTTCAATTTGCCATATCATTTCATGTCTGTTTTAGTAAGTTGAATTTTTTAAAGTTTTTTTCCCATTTCATTTAAGTTGTTGAATTTAAGTTAAAATTAATACAGTTCTTTGTTATTCATTTAAAATCTGTAAGATCTGTACCAATCACCATTCTTTCATACCTGCTGTTGACAGTTTCCGTTCTCTGTTTTCACTCAATCTAGCTAGAGTTTTATTACCTTACAAATATTTTTCAAACAACCAGATTTTGTTTTGTACATTTTCTCTCTTTTATTTTCTATTTCTTTATTTCTTTCTTTATCTTTATTATTTCCTTCCTTCTACTTACTTTGTGTTTAATTTGTTTTCTTTCCAGTTTCTGAGCCACCGATTTTAGATCATTGATTTTTAAACCTTTCTTTTTTCTAATTAAAGCATTTAAAGCTATAAAATTTTCTCTAAGCACTGCTTTAGTTACATCTCGTGAATTTTGATATGTGCTATTTCCATCATTAATTATTATTCAGTTCAAAATATTTTACAATTTGCCTTGTGATTTGTTCTTTGACTCATAGAGTCTTTAGAAGTAGGTTGTACTTCCAAGTTACTGAGGTTTTTCTAGGTATCTTATTGTTATTTGTTTCAGATATTCTCAGTGTCTAGATGGAGCCCTCAGGCATCCCAGAGTCCACCACCCCTTATGATTATGATTCGCAGAGCCTTTTGTGTGAGACTCAGACCTTCACCTTTGCGACCTTCAACACCACCATCCTGTACTGCCTGGTGTTCTTCCTCAGCCTGGTGGGCAACAGTCTGGTGTTGTGGGTCCTGGTGAAGTATGAGAGCCTGGAGTCCCTCACCAATGTCTTCATCCTCAACCTGTGCCTCTCAGACCTGGTGTTCTCCTTCCTGTTGCCTCTGTGGGCCTTGGTGTACCACTGGGGCTGGGTGCTGGGAGACTTCTTCTGCAAGCTCTCCAACATGATCTTCTCCATCAGCCTCTCCAGCAGCATCTTCTTCCTGACCATCATGACCATCCATCGCTACCTGTCTGTGGTGAGCCCCCTCTCGTCCCTGAGGGTCTACACCCTCCAGTGCCGCGTGTTGATGACCACAGCTGTGTGGGCCGTCAGCATCCTGTCCTCCATCCCCGATGCCGTCTTCCACAGAGTGTTTGATCCTCCAGAATATTCATCAGAACCTTCGAAATGTGATTATTCAGAACTCAAGTGGTACCTGGCCTCGGTCTACCAGCACATTGTCTTCTTCCTGCTCTCCATGACGATTATCCTGTTCTGCTACGTGGAGATTCTCAGGACCCTGTTCCGCTCGCGGTCCAAACGGCACCACCGGACAGTCAGGCTCATCCTCACCATTGTGCTGGCACACTTCATCAGCTGGGCTCCCTACAACCTCATCCTGTTCCTGCAAACACTGTTGAAACTTAAGATCATTCAGAGCTGCAAGGCCTACTGGCAGCTGGATTATGCCTTGCTCATCTGCCGTGATTTTGCCTTCTCCCACTGCTGCTTCAACCCAGTGCTCTATGTCTTTGTCGGGGTCAAGTTCCGCAGACACCTCAAAAGTCTGCTCCGGCACTCCGGGCTCTGCCCGTCACAGGCGCCCAGCCTTTCCCCGGTACCTCACTCCCCAGGTGCTTTCCACTCTGAGGGCGCCTCCTTCTATTGAAAGGGAGTTTGGCGTTGCAGGTTGAGATGGACAGAAGAGATGGAGGGGGAGCAAAGAGAAGTGGTACAAGAAAGAGCATTGCAGAAGGCACAACACTGGGGACGCTACGGCTGCAGGGGTGGGAGGTGAAAGAAATACGTTATACCAGGAGGGGGTCCTACTGCAGAAAAGGGGCTCCCTGCCTGGAAATTTTATGTTGCCATCAAGAAAAACACTTCTTGGATTCTGAGTTTGTTATTCATTCCTTCACTTATTCATTCATTTAGACATGGGTTTGTTATTATTACTTAGTTCAGAAGGTTCTAAAACATAAAAGGATTCCCAGAAAGGAGCCTCCTTCAAGACTTGAGGAGGGGCTAAAACTCATGTGTGATGATAATTGTGCAAATGTAGGCTGCTGGCAAGACAGTCTCTCCCATTCCTGACTGTACGGTTGTCCCAGCTAATTTTAGAGAGCATTCCTCAGTGACGACTGGATGAGGACAAAAGTACCCACATCCTCAAATAAGCATAGTCAGACGAAATCTGGATCCTAAAAACCTACAACTGGACTGGAGATGTGTTCTGTATCATAATTCCAATTTCTAGCATATGTAGTCCATAGATCTTTTATTGAAAAAAAAAGAATGAATGCAATAAGTGCTGCCGTCTGCATGAAGCAAGTACTTGGAGGATATAAAGATGAACAAGGTACCAACGTCCAGCTCTGAAGGCCCAGGCTTGCATCCATCTTGGTGAAGGCAGCCAAGGTGAAGATTCCTCCAATATCTCATTCTCTCCCAGTAGCTACTGAGCTGACACTTCAGATTCATCATGTTCCACCTGGAATGTTCTCCTGCTTGGTTGACGTCACCAGCTTCCCCCCAGTTGCTCACCCTCCAAACCTGAGTGATCTTCAAGCCATGCGTTTCCTTTCCCTCCACTCCCACGGCCAAGTTCTATTGACTCTGCCTTCCCAGTGCCTCTCAGAGTTGTTCTCGCCATTGCATGCTCATGGATTCATCCCCAATGGCCTCACTTCCTCAGCATCTTCCTGCTGCTCATCTCTTTCCCCACCAGCATCCTCTGCATTGAAACCGAGCTGCGCAAAACCCTTAGGCGGCTCTTTATTACCTACAAATAAAGCCCACACACCTTAGCAAGTCCTTCAAGGCCCCTGAAATCCACTGCTAGCTAACTTGTGCATTCTATTCCATCCTAAGCCCCCATGCCACCAGCGTGGCATCCAACCACAAAAGACCCAGTTTCCTCTTGGCCTCTGCCATGCTGTCCCATGCTGGGCCAGGGACACTTGTCCTTCTGCTCCCTAATCTACAAGCCCCAGCTGAAAGGCCATTTTCTTCAGGAAGCTCTCCCCATCTTTAAACCAGGAGAGCACTCTCTGGTTGTTGTGGCACTTTGCTTGTCCCTGAAAGATACTATTTTTCACTTTCCACCACGTGTCATAGTTACGCACATGCATGTCTTTTTTAAAAAAATATATTTCATTGACTTTTTATAGAGAAGAAGGGAGAGAGATAGAGAGTTAGAAACATCGATCAGCTGCCTCCTGCACACTCCCCACTGGGGATGTGCCTGCAACCAAGGTACATGCCCTTGACCAGGATCGAACCTGGGACCCTTGAGTCTGCAGGCTGTTGCTTTATCCACTGAGCTAAACTGGTTAGGGTCACACATGCATGTCTTACCTCCCTGCCCCATCAGATGGCAAACTGGCTGAAGGCAAGCACCTGGTCCTGCACCCTGCCAAGCATGGACCCTGGTGCTCTGTCATTGTGTACGAAGTGGGAGCAAAGAATGACAGCTGTCATTATTCTTCTAATTGCTTTTGTGGGATGTGTGCCATGGGGCACTTTCTACCTTCCTTGCCCCAAGCTACTTCCTTATAGATATTAACCTTTCTTTCCTAGTCTACACTCAGAGTACATTGCTTAATCTTCTAGGTGGCAATGACTATATGCTTAATCTTCTAGGTACCTTGTTGGTACCTTTATCTCAGGGTTGGAGATAAAGTGTGAAACAAGTCCTGTGTGAATCAGGATGGTGGAAAATTGGCTCCATTTAGGCCTTAGGCAAAATTGTCCAAGGCCAAGTCTGTCTTGAGTGTTCCCTGGTTCAGTTCCCTGCCTTTTAGTTCATGGTACGCATGCTTGCCTCTTCCATGGTCCCGTAGCTTCACATCCAAGGACCACCCTCTAAATTTTCCCATACCATCCAGACCTGGTCCCAGTCTGTGAACCTGATTCAGCTCTGGACTGGGGCCTTTAGAAAAGCTCCCCAGTTGATTCTGACATGTACCCTACTTAGAAACATTGGGTGCAACTCCTTGAAAATGGGAATTCCAGAATCTTTCACAGTTCATTAAGGAGGACTTTGCAGAGTCACTGTGGCACTCAATATATGTTTATTGAATAAAGTAGCTACTAATACAGCCCTCGGCTGGAGCCTGGAGAGCTTATAAAGCATTTTCCCCTTCAGTTTCAGCTATAATTTCAATACTCTAGTTGCCATTGGGTGGCCAGCCTTGGAGGACATTGACCTTGCTAGGGAAGAGTGAAGGTCTAATTTTAAGAATTGGTCAGTAACACCTGCTGGAGAAGGTTGAGTGGTGCACCAGTGAAGGGACTAGCTAACCAATAGGTGGGCCATCACCCACCATCTGTGGAAGAAATAGCCCACCACCTAAGGAAGGAGATGATGAGATGGTTTGGGGGGCTGAGCTAAGCCTGTGGGCTTCTATCAGGACAATTTGGCACCCCCTTAAACTGGGATTACTTAACTTTTGTCCAACTTTTATTTAGATGGCAGGCTGAGGCCAGGGAGAAGAAAAACAGAGGATTCCAGATTACACACCCACTTGGCCAAACCAAAGCTCCATGGGTTTTGAGCCCACTCTTCTTAGAAGGCAGGCTTAGGGGGTATTGTATCACCAGAGAGCATGGCCTTTAAGAGGCTTGATCCACTGTCTCCTTACCCCATCCCATTCCTTCAAATCCCAAGATGCATACCTAAGAATTTCTTTCAACACATACAGCCATATCCCTAGGAGAGTTCATGAAATACAATCACGTCCATCTCTACATTTCTAGTGATGTTTTGGCACTCCCAATAGACTAGCTCTGAAAGTGATCTTTAACCAAGAGTCTTCTCCTAGTCCAGTTCCTTGGGAATGCAAGGAAAGAGGCATAGAGACAGAAAGGTAAAAACTGGAAGGTAGAGGGACACCCTATCAGAAAGGGTGTGTGGGTAAGGCCAGGGACTGTACTCTACATTCTCTGACCACACCCTTCATCAGCTACAACCTCCTGCTTTCTTCGCCCTCCACCCACTAAAACTACTGTTCAACCTCATCCGGGCTCTTGTGAGCCTATCCCTCCCCTAATAGTTGAAATATGATGCCCTGGTCACAGGGCTGCAGAACTGCCACACCAGAAACATATAAAATCCCCAGCGGTAGCCAAGGAAGATCTTCTTCACAGCATTTCCACCTCCACACTCCCTCAAACAAAATCAAGAGGAGAGGAACCTTGCTGATCTCCAAATAGGAACGTACCTCCAAGCCCAGGGCAGCCCCAGACCTCAGATAACCCCAGCCAGAGTGGAACTTCCTCAACAGCACAATCTGTGTTGCATAACTAGAACCTGCCTTGGTGCCCCACAATATTTGTGGTTGGTTGACCAAGTGGATAAGGAGACTCTCTTTTTGTTGTTTTTTTGTGTTTTTTTTTTCTACTTCCATTTCCTCTTCTGACACTTGCTTATATTACATCCACCTTCCAGTCAACTCCAGGTACCATTCATAGGCTTCCCATGGCTTCTTCTCCAGAGCCCACCAGCCCAGGCATCACCTGGTTTGTTGAATTCCTGTGGCTTTCATTTGTGAAAGCTGCCTCTGGTGGGACAAAGAAACCCACAAGCATGGAAAGCCCAGTAGAAAAGACCCCCAAAGTAAACTAGCTGAGAAGTCTCTTGGGATTTGAGCCCTGGACTCAAACCCCAAATCCAAGCTCTTTACTCACTGTGACCTTGGATCCCTCATGACATGAGGTTATGTGTGTAAGTACTTGCTTTGTAAATCATTCAGCCCAGACTAATATGAGTTACTATTGTAATCATCTAATAAAAACAGAATCATTGTATCCTATGCACAAATAAATCTCTACCCAAGATCATTACATGAGATTCCTAAAAGTTCTCTGCTTATGGGGGGAACTGGGTTAGGATTTGGGGTGAAGGGAGGGACACAGAAGAAGGGTTGGAGATAAAGTGTGAAACAAGTCCTGTGTGAATCAGGATGGTGGAAAATTGGCTCCATTTAGGCCTTGGGCAAAATTGCCCGAGGCCAAGTCTGTCTTGAGTGTTCCCTGGCTCAGTTTTTTGTCCCTGTCTCTCCTCTGGCCTAACATCCACGTCTCTGTCTCCAAGTCCAGGGCTTTTTCGTATCTCTTAATCTAACTGTGTCTGAACAAGGACCAACCAGAAGGAATGATACTGCTTTCTGCTCGGAATTTCTTTTTCACACTAAGCCTTTGGAACTCAAGTGTATTCTGCACTTACAACAACACATGTACAATAACTCAAACTAGCCACATTTCAAACTCTCAAAAGCCACACACGGACGGGGCTGCTTTCCCCAAACCATGGTGTGTGTGTCCTCGGAGATTGAAAGGTTAACCCACAGCCAGATGCAAGGGAGAACCAGTAGGCGTTGTCAACCTCGGCTCTGCGGAGTATGCCGGGAGTTGTAGTCTGAGCCCATCTGCCGCTGGGGTCCGATGGGCGTTGTAGGCCTCGGGCTTGTGGTGCATGCCGGGAGTTGTAGTCCGCACCCGCTTGTGGCGGGCTCTGCGTATCATGGCCGTCTCCGCCGCGCACCCGCAGTCTTCCGCTTGGCCCCAGAAAGTTTCGGTTCTGTCCAGCGGTGGACCCACTAGCGCGTAAGTGCCACCGGGGGGCCGGCCGGACCCTGGGGGCGCCCAGGTTGCTCTCAGTCCCGGAGCGGAAAACTTCAAGGCACCTGTTGCCCTTTCCGTTCCCACCCCTCCAGGGTGTCCCGCAGACACCGAGCCCTTGCCCAGCGGGCCTGGGAAGTGTCCACAGCGGGTGAAACTGGCGAGGGAGCCCAGGCTACCCCTGGTGACCAGTGAGGAAGACCCCCCCAACGCCAGCTCCAGGACCTCCAACGGCCGAGAGGCCGCAGAGGAACCCCCCGGTGGGGTCTCAGAACAAGCCTGGGGTGTTTTCGGCGCAGCGGGGAGAGGTCCCCAGCCTTCTGCTCGCATGGTCCAAGGCACTGACCTGAAGAAGCCAGTTCCTGGCTCAGCTGGGCCAGGACTGCCCAGACCCTTCACTTTCCGCTGCTCCACGGATGCTCTGGTCTCTCCCCTCCTCCCGTAAGAGGTTGGTTTGTTCATCCCGAGACATCCATCCTCAGATCACGGCCCTTGGCCCTCTACCCACTGCCCCTTGTGCCCAGACAGGTTGGCCCCCGGCCCTCCTTGCTGAAACACCTGTGGGTTTGTGCGTTGGCTCCCGTGTGGCTGCTCCGCACTTGAGCAGAACCTCGGCTGGGGGACGTAGAGGGGGTGCTGAATGTTGTTGTTATCAGAAATCATGTGTGGTTGACACATTCACCACGTGGCTCCCTGTTCGTGCCTCTTCTGATGCCTTTTGTCACTTCACCGTTGCCATTGGCTGCCCTCCCCAGGGGAAAAATAAAAAAAATTAGAGCACGTAGTGAAACCGCCGGCGTGGGCCACGGCCTCTCTGCCCCGCTGCGCCCGCGTCTGACCGCAGCCGCTTCCTGTTCCGACAGAGAAATGGGTCAGGGGCCCCGAGGGCAGAGGACCGGGCCTTAATCCGCTCACTGCCCTCCTGCCGCCGCCGCAAGCTCAACTTCCCTGCCATCTGCCTCGTGCGGGTGCTGGGGCGCAGCCGGGGGAGCGCTGCCGGCTGAGGTTTCCTGCTTTCGGGGGCTCCCACTGAAGTGGGCCCGGGTGGAGTGGGCCGCCTTCTCCCCCTTCGGTGACAAGAACTGCTAAGAAAGGATTGAATGCCCCGTACCGGTTGTGGGCCGTTACTATCTTCACCCCGGAAAGCAGAGTTCATTGTCTCCGGGCTGGGCTGTGTGGCCTTCTTTGATTAAATGATTCCTGTTTTCGGAACCGGGTTTTCTGCCACGGTTCGTTTTTTAATTGTTTCCAGGATTTGGTTAGGAAAATAGTTCAACGCACAGACTCATTGAAAGACTTGTCTGGTGAACGCAGACACCCACCTGTTCGATTCTAGGACCAATATTCGACGTCGGTGATTTTTGTGCGTTGGAGTCAGTCCTCCAGCGGCTCCTTGGATGGTCTTTGCTCCTTGTGGCTGGTTTCAGGGCACCGGTGTGGGCACCGGAGCCACGCTGTTAGCCTGGTCCTTTGGGGGCAGGGTTGGCACCCACAGATGTTTGTGATGAGAGGAGCCACTTATGAGCAGATATCGGGGAGGAAAAATTATCCTCTGCCCTTCAGGGTTCTTCTGATGGGACTAGTAGTCAAATTGACACGAGGCAAATTAGCAGGAGAAAAACAAATTAAGGGTTAATCACACGTATCCAAGGGAGAGACCCAGGGAGAACTGTGTAACGCACCAAAATGGTGGAAGCCAACACCTTCAGTACCACCTGCTGCTAAAGACAAAAGCAGATGTTGCGGGTGGAGGGTCCTTTCTGGGAGGGTCCAGGGTGAGACTGTTATGCAGATTTAAGCTCCTGCCTTCTCCAGCGCAGGCAAAAGCAGGCCTGGTCCCCTGAGGGGGAAACACCCTTACAAATGGAGATTGCCCTTACAAATGTAAATGGCCCTTTACAAAGGGTAGCTTCTAGGTATTTTGGGCTTCTGGCACCTCTGCTGTTTCTTAAAATTAACTGGCCTGACGTGATCTGTATCCCAAAGAGGCCCACGTGGAGCGGTTAACTGCTTAACCTTCAACAGTCAGGCCGGGGCAGCTGGTGACGTTGACCCGTGTTGGTCACCGAGGCCGTGGGCTGCTGCCACCAGAACGCACAGCTGCCCTCCACTCCTGGCGGTCCTCCTCTTCCCTCTCGGCTGATGGGTTTTCTGGTGAATCCAAGGACAACTTGGGTGAGTCAAGACCAGAATGCCTTTAAACTGGAGGCAGAGGAAGGGTGTTGTCTAGCTGTGGTCTCCTGGTGAAAATCACTGCTAGGAACTCAGAGTTTGGTGCCTCATTCACCGGAGCAGCCCCAGTCAGCAGAGCAGGTAAGGCTCATGAACTGGTATCATAACTAGGCAGACGCTGCCTGTGAGCAGAGATGAGTGGAGACTAACTAGGCAGAAGCCGCCTGTGAGCAGAGATGAGTGGAGTTTGGCCTTGTCAACATCTGCTCACCTAGTGGCTGAATGTCATTGTCTTGCTCAAAAGATAAACAGTGTTCTCTATTTGTAATCTCAGTGCCAGGTTTGTTTTGTTTTGTTTTGTTTTTAAGCTCTTGATTGGCATAAGAGCCTCTGTTTGAGGAACTAAATACACGAGGAGTAGAGTGGCTGTTGAAATGTTTCCACGGCTCTGGGTTTATCTCCTTGCTGTTTTTAGATGTGTCACTGTGCTGTCCTCATAGTAAGAGGTTCACCCTCAGAGCACGTGGGCTCCGTGGCTTTAGAAGATGAAGATGGCAGAGATGTGCCGAGTTGTGCAGGAGGCATGCTCCCCTCTTCCTCGCGTTGAAGCCACTCGGCCTGGTGGTTGTAGTGACCACCAGTGGTCCTTCCTGTTCATGCAGTTCTGGGTGGCATTAGAAAGACACCGAGCGGCTGTTTATCGCTGGGCCAGATCCTGTTTTCAGGGACCAGGTGTGTACATCAGTGTAGTTCTGAGGACTGACTTAAGGACAACCTGAGGTCTGGTTACAGCACTGTGGCCCTGCGGCTGGTTCAGGGACCAAGGGGCAGGTTTGATCAAACCATGGGAGGATGTAGGTAGTGCACCTTCAGCCTGAGGCAGAAAACTCGTAGGGACAAACTTGCAATTTAAAAAAAAAAACAAAAAAAACCACAACGGAAGCAGAAAAAGCATTCTAAGCAAGTCACTAGTATGCAGAAGGGTAGGGCAAGAGAGCCCCTGTAAGAGGTCCAGGATGGATGGACAACTGAACCATAGGTGGTGTCCATTTAACATAGAGCTGGAAGGAATTTCCCCAAGCTGAACCTGCAGCCTTGGTCAGGGAGGTGCAGCTCTTAGTAGGAGCCTCAGCCAAAGTTAGCCACTGAAAGTATTTGTTCTTCTCTTTCCCCAACTCTTGAAGGAAGGTAAAGGATCACCTCCCCACATTGTACCAAGAAAACAAATTTAAAAACCACCACACACAAGGTAGGAGGAGGTCAAATAATGTCCCTAGAACAAACAGATTTGCTAAAATTGCCTGAAAATAGTTTGGTGAGCGAAACATACCATGGTTCTCACCCAATCGTGGTGTGATCTTGATTGCATTATTCATCGCATGATAGATAACGGAAATTTCACATGACCAGTCTGATTCCAAATTCAAAGAGCATCCAGATTGGCAATACTTGGCTACAACTGATAAAAGAGAAGACCGTTTTCTTGCCCATTGCCACAACTCCCACAATCCTAGTTCTTGCTTGCCCCTCTTATGTGCCAGCATAGCCCCACCCCATACCCCACCTCCGTAACCACATTGCTGCTCTTGTCACCCAAGGAGCACAACCTAACTCAGATCCATCAATACTTCCCACACCCACCCCTGTAGTGTTCCTGTTGATGGTTCCAGATCTAAACTTCCAGGAGTGGAGGAAGCAGAGGGCCTTGGGGAAGGCTGGGTGAATGGGGAAGTGGTGGTAGTGGCCGTGGTTATTATTGTCCTGGGTGAGGGAAAGGAGGCTTCTGGGTAAGGCTGCCTCCAGGTCAGAGCTGTGGTACACACTCTCCTGTAGACACACTTAATCCATCCAATCCCTAAATTACATAATTCCATTCATTCTCAGAGTAATAACTATAGTATTGCCACAATAATGATGATATAATGTCTGCATTTACAACTTGACTTTTGAAATGCATTATTTTAGTGAACATAAAAGTATTTTTATGCTCAATAAAGGCAAATTGAAAAAATCAGAGAAATAGTTTTTTGGGGGCAGATTTACCTATGTTACTCACCATTGCAGGATAATTATCATTATTTACATGTTGCTACATTTCTAGGACATTTCTATGCCTAAAGTTTAATTTGGTTTGTGGAGCAAGAGCCAGTGGTTTGGTTTGTATTCATTCATTCATTCATTCAACAAGTAATTTATTGAGGGCCCACCAGCATAGTCAGAACTGTGCTATGTGCCTGGGAAATGATGAATAAATAATGAATAGCGATGGAGCTCACAGACAAGTGGGAAAGACCGATTAAACAAGAAAGTACTGAACGGGTACTGCAGGCGAGTCCCCATGCAGTGGGGGCTTAGAATCGCGAGCAAAGTAGAGTTTGCCAATGGGTTCACCTGTTTTCATCACAGTGCTTCTCAGGCCTCAAGTGATCTCTTATTCTATAAGCTTGTGCAGGAGGCGTGGTCATGCTATCTGCTTCTCCCCCCTGGAGCATGAGTTCCTTGAAGGTCTGGGACTCCACCAGCCTGTTCACAGCTGTAGCCCCATCTCCTGGACCAGGCCTGCCTCTTAGAAGTGGTGCCCAGCAAACCCCGTTGGCTGGCAGGAGGTTTGTTAGCACATATGGGTCACCTGCTGTCTTCCTCAAGGCCATGTTTAGTGGTACAGCACATCCTGCCAGAGATTCGGTCCGCAATTCAACATTGGCCAGCCTGGCTCCCAGGGTACAATTTGGGGCACTGCTGTGTTCCCACCTGCTTGGGGTTTGTGCTGTTAGGGGTAGGTGTGCCCGCTTGTTCTCGCTTGTTTGTGCAGCTGTCCCAGAAACTGCCCACATTTTCACACGCACATGCCATTGTGGCCTCCCTGCTTTCTCTGGCTTTCGATGGCACTGCAGCCCCAAATACCAGTACTGATGGGTGGTACTGATGGGTAGCCCTTCCTGGGAGCAGCTGCCCACCTTCCTGGAAAAAAAAAAAGACAGCTTCCCCCAGGCCCAGAAGCACACCCCCATCCACAGGTCCCTCTTCACCCTGCTCTCCTGGGTCAGTGGGCAGGAATTGCGGCCAGATTTGTGTGTCTTCCAGGACAAGTGACCAAGAAACCTGAAATTGTTGGTGGGTGGGTGGGCAAGAGAAGGTTCAAGAAGGGATGACAAAGTCTGAAGTCTTCATTCCCTTTAAGAAAAGGAGAAGATTGCAAGCCAGAAGGTGTGCTTGGGAAAGATGACCCAGGCATACAAGTGGCTCAACATTTTAATTATAGTCGAAGGGGTGGGGTTGCCTCAGGAGCCTTTGCTCACGTGAGCTGAAATGTCTGCTCTGAGCTGGCCTCTGACAAACTGCTGAGCACTCGCCCAGGCACCTTGAAGCTGGTGAGGGCAGCCTGACTGCCGACAGCCGATTCAGCGCCGAGCCAGCAGCGCCGTGGGCCTTCCCAGCCGCAGGTACCTGCCTAGTGCCCCCCTTTCCGTAGGCGGCTGAGCCAGGCCAAGGCAGTGGGCTCTTCCAGAAAGGCTTGCTGCTTTGGCTGATCTGAACAGGTTAACATCCTTTCTTGGTCTGGGTGGAATTTACAACTGGTGTGTTCCACCGTGTTTGAGAGTGGGAGGAGCCCCACTGGACGGTGTCCTCTCAGGGTCAGTTCTTAGTTACTGTGTTATTATCAGTACTGGTTATTGAACAGGTAGGACAGATTTTGAGAGCAAGGCATGGTTGCCTTTCATGCCCCAAACCCCGTCCTCCCCTCCTTTTTTTTTTTTTTTTTTTTTGTCCTCCTCGGACCCTTCCGATTCTTCTTTCCTGATGTAGCTACTCACACACTGTATTGCCCCTTCCAGAACCCACTTCTGGGCAACGTGAATATTAGTCATTTGCACCATAGAATAAATAAGTTTATGTGAGTCAGTCTTTGTATCTTGATTTGGGACTAAAGGGCTGTGTCTGTTGTTTAAGCATTTAGGACTTCTGGGCAGGAATAGAAGGAATTTTCAAGGTGGGGGAAGGTCATTTACCTCTAAAATAATTTTTTAAAGTGCATATAGTCCCCTTTCCTCTTTCAGAAGATTGGATGTTTTCAGGCATTCTGGCTAAGCTTAAACATAATTTTCAGTTGTTGGCAAGAGAATCCAATGTCTTCCTAAGTAGTTAGTGTCAGAAGTGAATTGAATTGTGGGACACGCAGTTGTTGTCGGAACTGGTTCCTGCTGTGGGAAAAAGCTACACATTTGGTGTCAGAAGTGGTGTGAGTTAAAAAAAAAAAAGATAAAAAGCTTCATCCCTCAACCAAAAGCCGAAGTTATCTAGAGACACAGGAAGTTGACCGTGGTTTGGAGAGAGGCAGTGCCCTTGCCCCTTTCTGTGTCTTTCATTGGTTAATGACCTCAGACTAAGGAAGAGGGAGGGCAAAATGCGAAGTCCATGGAGCCAGCATCCCTATGGTGACCATGTCATGTCTTCCAAGGAAGCTCTGACTTCCCGAAACCGTGTGAGGTGGTGACCCGCAGCCTTGGTGGGAAGCCCGCCGCGACCTACAGGCCCAGCAGCCGGTTCTTAGGGCTCACCAGCTTGGTGGTGACGCAGGCTATTTGGAAAAGCAGCTCAGGTTGTTGGCAGCTGGCACAGCTCACCCCGTGACCCGGGAACTTGGCTTCCGCTGAGCACACGGCTGGGTCAGGCAGGGAAGGCCTCCTGGGCTCGGGCCCACACAAGGGCAGCTTCCCCAAAGCGCCAAGAGGTCTTGAAGGAGCAAGTCTCTCTCTGTCTGTGTTCAGGCTCGTCATGCCAAGGTGCCAGCTTGGTCTGCAGACGTTGTTTCCCTCATGCCAGACTCCAGAGAGGGCTGGTTTCTAGGATATGCAGCTGGTTGTATGGTTCCTGCATTGTCCTGGCCTGAGCCTGCCAGCTTTACTCCACCTACTGTTTTCATGCCCTTCCAAGCTCCGCCCTCTCCCAGGTGTGCCAGTCTTGCCTCAACTTTGAATAAACACACAGGCCCAGGAGGCTTCCTTTGAGGACTCTTGGGGTATTAGTCATCTTCCTCCGAGATTAGTCCTCCCAGAAGCTGCAAGGCTCTCTGTGTTGACAGCATTCACAAAAGAGGGACGTCGGTAGAGAAACAGGCTTCCCGGACCCGCCTCCCTGGCGCCCTTGCCACCTTGTGTCTCTCTGAAGACCTGTTCATTTTCAGGCCTGGCCCGACGCGGGTGCCATCACAGTGTCCCCCTCCCCCTCCCCCAAGCAGAAGGAACCTTCCCTTCCCCGGGTCCCACCGCAGCTCGTGCTTGTCGGGTATTTACAGTCAGGTGACCACCGCCACAGTCGAGATAGAACAGAATTGCCCCCAAAATTTCTGCATGCTCTCATAGTCACAGCCTCCCTTCACCCCAGCCCCTGGCAACCACTGACCTGGTGTCTCCCCAGTGTTTTGCCTTTGCAAGAGCATGCACGTGGATCGGAAAGCATATAGCCTTTTCAGTCTGGCTTCGTTCACTCAGCATGAAGCACTTGTTATGTGTATCTGTGGTTCATGCCTTTTCACTGCCGAGTACGCATAACATTTTACCCAGATGTCTGCATGGACCTCTTCTGTCCTCTCCTGATATCTGGATGTTTTTCTGTCTGTCTCCTCGGTGCCCAGCCAAGCCCGTCCAGGGCTGGCCTGTGCCTTGCCTGCCTCTGTGTCCCCAGCCCACACATAGTAGGCCCGTGACAGAGCGTGGGGCCAGGGCAGCTGGGCACTGCCTCGCCAAGGGGTCCGAAGTGTCTGCCTGGGCAGCAGGGCCCCTGCAGAGGTGTGGCCCAGCCTGGGCGCCAGCTCTCTTCAGGCCCTGGCTGCTCTCTGCTCAGGCTCTGTTCAGCAGGCGACCTGGACAGATGGGGCTGGGTGGTCTGGCCTTTTGTAACCGCTCCCACCCTCAGTTTGGCGTCTGCGATGGGCAGGGTGCCAGCACTTGCTGGGGGGCTTTGGCAGGTTCTCTCTGTTTCCCCCGACTCTCTGGGGCTCCGTGTCATGAGTTACTGGGAGTGTGTAAGTATGCGCCTGTCTCGTTCCTCCTCGGCCAGAGAAGCCCTCTCTGGGCCTTGTTTTCCCTGAGTCACAGCTGCCCTAGCTTGTTAGTTAAAAATAGGCCTGGCATACCCGCCCTGTGACAGGCCCTCCCCTCTCAGGCTGACACTGGCATGCTTACGTAAATATTTGTAGGAGTGCAGGTTGGGATCATTTCTATTCCAGGATCTTCTTGCCTTGACTCCTGGAGCCATGAGGGGACGGTGATGGCGGGAGAGTGAGGGCCAGCACGTGTTAGAAACACTCGGGGTAGCAGCACATTATTTGGGAAGTGGCTGGAGTTCAGGGTGGTTCCTCGAAGCCAGTGCGACTGGTTGGTCATTCGCTGTAGTGACAGTGGCTCAGCTGAAAGTCCAGTTTGCAATCAGACTGACCAGGGTTGTTCAAACCCCATTTCCACTCCTTGCTGGCCCGTGGTCTTAGACAAGTTCCATGACTTCCCTGAATGCCAGTTTCTCCGTTGTGCATTATCTACCCTGCTCGGGCGGTTGTGGGAATTAAAATGATCACGTGTGTAAAGCGCCTGACAGGGCCCTGCATCGTTTAGCGTGACTGCTACTACGGGCACCTCTAATCTTGCCAACTGCTGTGCCAGCAAACACTCCACCTTTGCATGGGACATTAAGGAAAGAGCTAGAGGTTCTGAAGGAAGGACACAGGAGTGTCCACATGCATGCCCAGGCCTCTTTCCAGTGCTGCTCAGATCTCATCATTGTTGGGTTCAGCCACTACAGTGTCCTTAAATCACTTCAGCAGCTGCCCAGTAGGGCTGGTAACTCAGGACTCACCAGCCGCAAGAGGACAGTAACTGAGCTTAAAATAGAAGTGTCCCTTGAGGGCTGCGCAGGCCCCTGGGGAAAGGCCCGGCAGTGTCTGCCCATCCAGGCAGAGCCGGACTCTGGGCATTGGGGCTGCAGACCTCTCCCTGTGAGGCAAGCCAGGCTTCCTTGGTTCAGAAGCCCTGAGGGTACGTGTCCTGTCGCCCACTGGTTGCAGAGCCACCCTCCGAGAAAGCAAGCCGGGGAGGATGTTGGGAGCTAAGGGTCTGGGGGTAGCCGACACCAGAGGCCTGGCAGGCCAGTGAGCTGGGTGGGTTGGACTAGTTCTGGCCTTGGTTTCGGGGTGTGAGGGAGCCACTGGGAGGCATTTTTAAAGGTGGAAAGTGAAGCCGTGCTGTCTAAGAGGGCAGATTAGGAGAGGCTAGGCCAGGCTATTTGGCTGATGTTTTTTGTTTTGTTTGTTTTTTTGTTTTTTCCCATTGATTTTTTTTTTTTATGGGAGAGTGGCAGATAGAAAGACAGAGAGAAACATCGCTGTGAGAGAACTACATCGATGGTTGACTCCCACAGGAGCACTGACTAGGGCAGGCCAGGGAGGAGCCTGCAACCAAGGCACGTGCCCTTGACCGGAATTGAACTCGGGACCCTTTGGTCTGCAGGCCGACGCTCTATCCACTGAGCCAAACTGGCTACGTCTTGTATTTAGTGTGTGTGTGTTTTTTAAGGCCCCAAACAGGTCATTGTGTCTGAATATAAGTGTGTCAGAAGCCAACTAGGGGATGCCCACAGAGCAAGGCCCACACAGAAAGGTCAAGCCCTCCCCATTGCAGGAAGATGCCCAGACGGGGCAACTTGGTGCTCAGAGCAGCATCCCTCTGCTGTTTGTACATTTTGTCTGACTGGTGCTTCCTCCCCCTGCAGGGGCCACCATGGAGTCTGACTTCTGCTGACGGGACCCAGGCAGGAGGGCACAGCCGAGACCGCGGCCTGTAGCCAGTCGCCATGGCTTCCCCCAGCACGGATGGCCAGCTCCAGAGGATCATCCGTGATTTGCAAGGTACGGTCAGGCCGCCAGGCATGCGGGTTTGGTGTGGAGGGAGCTGTGACTGCTTTTGCTTTTGCGGTTGAAGTTCAGCCCTTTCATCTGTGTTCACACGGGGAGGGGTGGGGGACGTTGATTGGAGCCCTCAGGACACATTATATTGAAATATTCGGGGCTCAGCTGTCCATCCTGTATGGCTGGGAGACGCCAAGGGCCCTCCTCTCTGGGCACTGTCAGGGCACTTTGTAAACAAAATCAAATACTCCTTTCCAGGTCCGAGTCTGGTTTCTGTGTGTGTGTGTGTGTGTGTGTGTGTGTGTGTGTGTGTCTGTCTGTTTTCCTGGCTGAAGCACGCGTCTCTGGGCTCTCTCTGATGGGGACGGGAAAGAATATTCTCCTCTCTGAGCAGGAAGACCAGATACCAGTCTTTCTTGTTTTGCTGTCTCGCCTGCTGGCAGTGGGCAGGTAGCCTATCCTGGACGAACTCCGGAACTCCGAGCTAGCTCGCCAGGCGCAGGAACTCAGCCTGAGGGTGCAGAGGAAGGCCCCTGCCATCCCGCCCCCCACCCCCCCAAGCGCTCAGTGCACAGCAGTGATCTGACCTCTCTGCCAGCTCCTCGTCTGTAAAATTCTACATTGTCCTTACTCTTTTTCATGTTTAAACAGCTCTGATGTTGGGATCATCTTAAAATTAATTGCATCTTAGATTTGTTGAAGTAAGGCACTTCCTGCCTCACACGGCTACATTAAAGGAGAAAGACTTGCAAAGGCCTGGCCCCTAGCTGGGCCCCGTTAACAGAAGCAGGTACTGTTGTCATTCTTGCGATTGAGACATGACTATTTGTACATTCTGGGTCTTCTTGAAGCCTGGACTTCCCTGTACTGAGCGGTGAGGTGATAGTGAAGGGAGAGTGAAGAAACATGACCAGAACGAAGGATAAAGCTTTCTGGCAGCCAGTGTTAGGGGACTGCTCAATGATCCATCCACACAGCAAACATTTGTTGACCAAGCAGTATGAGGCCTGCATGGTGGGCCTGCAGGGATGGCCTGGGAAAATGCCCACCCAGGGAGCTGTTGCAAAGTGCCTGTGGGCTCTCGGGACACCTTAGCGCCTTCTGACTTGGCCTTACGTCCCTGGGGGTGGACACAGCACTTCACCATTGCGAGGTGCTTTGCCATCATCAACCACTGCCGCCTCCTGCTTCCCGTTATCCTGCTTGTCTCCTAGTGGTTGGCCTCCACCTGGTTACATGTTCCTGTTTGTTGTCTTAAAGATGCTGTGGCAGAACTAAGCAAAGAATTTAAGGAAGGAGGGGAACCCATCACCGATGACAGCACCAGCTTGCATAAGTTTTCTTACAAACTTGAGTACCTCCTTCAAGTAAGTGACTCTGTAACATGTTGATTTCTGCTCTGTTGTCTTGTTTCCCTGATGGGTGACTTGTCAGCTTTAAGGATGTGGTCCAGGAAGCTCAGTGGAGCCATTAGGCCGTCCTGGTTAGACCGAAGGTCAGAGCAGTCCCCACCATGACTCGGCCTCCAAATGCCATCCTCTGGGCATTCGGCAAGTTGCCCCTTAGGACAGTGGTTCTCAACCTTCCTAATGCCGCGACCCTTTAATACAGTTCCTCCTGTTGTGGTGACCCCCAATTTCATTGTTACAAATGGAACATAATTAAAGCATAGTGATTAATCACAAAAAAAATATGTAATTATATATGTGTTTTCCGATGGTCTTAGGCGACCCCTGTGAAAGGGTCGTTCGACCCCCAAAGGGGTCGTGACCCACAGGTTGAGAACCACTACCTTAGGAGGATTTGGGAATCCAGAACATTCTTTAGAGACTTAGGTCAACTTAAGGCAGGTAAGAAGGTTTCTGTATAGCGGGATCTTAATTTGGGGGAGTCACGTCCCCTTTTGAAAATCAGGTGAAAGCTATGGAATCTCTTCCCAAACAGACATGCACATGTGCACACACCAGTCACATTTTGCAGGAGCATGTGGGCCTCTGAAGGTTGTCCAGAGGCCTGTGCTAGAGCCTTCCTGCCCAAAGTGTTGTGGTCCGTAGGCCAGCAGCACCAGCTCACCCAGGAGCAGGCTGGAAATGGACGCTTGGTCCCCACTCTGAGTCAGCCCAGGGAGTTTTCTTTCATACACTTGCAGCCTAATGCTTGTGTCCGCTGGTTCAAGTGCACAGACCAGAGAACTCTGCAGATGCAGAAAAGTACGTCAACTACAACAGGAAGGAAATGGACTGATATGTTAATAGAAGTTAATCTTAGGCATTATAATCTTTTCTATTTTTAAAAAATATTTTTTATTTTTATTGATTTCAGAGAGAAAGGGAGAGGGAGAGAGACAAAAACATCAATGATGAGAGAGAATCATTGATTGGCTGCCTCCTGCACGCCCACTACCGGGGCTCTAGCCCAAACCCAGGCATGTGCCCTTGACCAGAATCGAACCCGGGACCTGTCAGTCTGCAGGCCAACACTCTATCTACTGAGCCAAACCAGCTAGCACATCTTTTCTATTTTTTAAAATCCAGATTTCCTAACATATCTGCATGTCTCCTATAGTCAGAAAAAAATGCTGTAAAGTGTTGTGTTATAGGAAGATACGCCTATACATTTTGAGCACCATTAGTTTTCAACTTCACATCCCACCAAGGTATACAGGATGAGAGCCCGCTGGAGGGGTGCCCCAGCCTGTTGAAGACTCCTGCCCCGTGCCCTTTCAACCTGTTCTCTGTTTTACTTTGTGAAGATATTTATGGACTTCTTTTTCTCATGTAGCCAGTTTTGGTTTTGGATTTGAAATGATTCATAGCTGACACTTACTTGAATTTATTCTATATGTATTAAACATTGATGTAACGGGTTAAATCCCACTAACTCATTTTCCTAAATTGAGACATAGTTAGCACACTTCATGTTGCCCTTAAGACTTTTCACTTGTATTCCTTTGTCATAAGTTGTTATATATCTTTATCAAGGTTATTACTAGCAAACTTTGGTGGTCTCCCACCCAACTCTATGCATAGAGATCTCTTCAAGAGATAATTTCTTTTTTTGGGGGGGGGGCGGGGGTTCTATTCCTGAATCTTAATAGTTGTATGACCTTGAACTAGTTACTTAACCTCTCCCAGCCTCAGATCTGTAAATTGGATTAAAGCACCTTCATTTGACAATAAATAGATATAATGCCCGTAAAGGGCCTTGCCCGGTGCCAGGCAACCAAGAAGCTCTTGTTAGTGATCATTTAATGAGATGAACAGCAGTGGGTCTGGACCGCCTCTCTCTGTCCCTTTCCCTACCCAGTTCGATCAGAAGGAGAAGGCCACCCTCCTGGGCAACAAGAAGGACTACTGGGATTACTTCTGTGCCTGCCTGGCCAAGGTGAAGGGCGCCAATGATGGGATCCGATTCGTCAAGTCTATTTCGGAGGTAAGCAGAGCAGCCAAGGACCCCACGTCTTCCTGTCACCGGTCTTCAGCGTCTCTTTACAGAGAACTCTGCTGCAGACAGTCAAGTGAGGAAGTGGTGTCACGGGTGGCGAAGTTAACACATTAGCCCAGGTACACTCAGTGCCCACTGTCGATGCAGGGAAGCCGCCCACATGAGCCTTCACCCAGCGGGCCTGTTACTAGGCCGCAGCCCACACTCCCAGCGGGCTGTTCACACTGTGGTCGCCCATGGGCCCCCGGAGGGGTACAGCACCTGCCGAAAGTGTCAGTTTCTTAGATAAATGCTTCATGTTTGCTGGGCTGTTGCCTGCAGGTTTTCCAGAAACCTTAGATTTGAAATGAGAGTGATGTGGGATCTTAAGAGACATTAAATGCCGGTGTGCTAAGCAGCTTCCCACGTTAAGTACTGAGCCCCGAGAGCAGAATGCCGTGGCTCCTCCGTTTTGCAAAACTCCAGAACAACCTCTCTGTCTCTCCCAAGTATCCCACTCCTGAGGAATCTCTTTTTCTCTCAAATGCCTAGTCCATCTGAGAGTAAGAACTTTACATATTAGGGAGCAAGTGACCCCCTGGATTTAGAGCAGGAGGCCTAGAGGATTTGGACATTTCATCTTTTCAGTGTCTTGTCTGTAAGTTTAAGGATACTTTAAAGGCAGCACCGTGCTCCTTGGCTGGCCTCCTGCAGAGACCGCAGAGTCAGGTGCTCCCGGGAGAACTCCTTTCCAGCGCTGGAGCCAGCTGGTTTCTTCTTATAGAGAATGACAGATACGCTGGCATGAGGGCTGGGCGTTTTCCACCAGCTGCACCTCTGACATCTGAGATCATGAAAGATCCCGACTTGAGGAGTTTGTTCTGCCAGTGTCTTTCATGTCCGTGTAGCGCAGACGGGTCTTGTGAGATCTTGCCTGGTGGGCCACTGGGGTCTGTGATGTAGAGCATGCTTGCTGCACCCCAAATCTGGAGGGGGTGCTCAGTGTTGCCCTCCTCTCCATGCGCTGAGGAGTTCCCTTGCACTCCATCTCCCGCTCCTCACAGCAACTGCAGCCTGCGACCGCTGACCTCCAACAGCTCAAGTCTGGAAGTACGTTTAGTTTAGTCCTCACGGCCCAAGGTTATGAAACGCCTCCATCTGCTCTTTAGCTGGTTCTTATTCTTTACTCACAACTGCAGTCCAACCTTTCGAGGCCAGGAAACTGTCTTCTAGAAGCAGGAGCCTTCCCTGCTTGCACAAACATTGTTGGGTTTCTGGTGGCTGACATAGGCCCCCCCGCCCAGAGGGTGCAGTCCTCTCATCTGTTGAGGACTCTGCTCTCTGGGCACCACTGAGCTTGGGATGTCACTGGCAGGATGGGCTGCTGGTACTTGGGTTAACTTTAATCAATAATCAAGTGCCAGTAAGCCAGAAGGTAAAAGTTCATGGGCAAGAGCATTGTCTGGGCCCCTCTGGCCCCTTTGGGCGGCGGCAGCCATGTGGACTAAAGCAGTCGAGGGCTCTGACCCGCCACTTCTAGAGGTTCAGGATGGGCTCACGCTGGGCTCTGTGCATCTCCTCACGAAGGGCAGAAGCAGAACCTGCCTTCGGTTTGGTTGTCAGGCTCCTGGCACATGGCCCGCGTAAAGCGGAATCAGCTCTCATGTACCTTGCAGACTTCCTGTCCTCGCTGCTGCTGTATCGCTTCCTGATAGACTGCATATGGTCTGATTGATTGCTAATAAATTTCAGGAATTAGGCCATAAAAGCGGACCCAGGATCTTAAAACATAGAAAATAAAATGGCTGGACAGTATTTTCATTTGTAATACAAGGGAATCACTGTTCTCTTCCCTAAGGGATGTTTAAAAAGACCTTAAAATAAATAGCTCCCTTTCTGTATATAAAATACATTCCATTAATGGGCCTGGTTAAAAACAAGACTCACGTGTTTTCCATTAAAAAGGTAAATGTCCCAAATGCTGTGACAGTGGCTGTTTTGCTCCTAAAGACCAGCCGCTCCCTGGGAGCTCACAGACACGGCTGTCCTGTGAGGTGGGCTCGGTTCCATGGGGCTGGTGGGGGCGGTGTTTATGTGACAGACACGCTTCGCTTCGCCGCACCCGGCTCAGCTGTTCTCGCTGCCCGAGTTCCCTAGCCGTCACCACTGGACACTTGGTTCTCACTTCACTCATCAGTGGCAGAAGCGCTGGGACATAGTGATGTCATCAAGACTCCCCCTGGGCATCTATCACGGCCAACCGACTGTAGACAGGCCACGGCGGTTTTATAAAGCCAGGGCCACGCCGCCACCCACCTCCCTCCAGGCATCCTGACTTTACCCCAAACCCACAAAGCTGACATGGAAAAATGTCTTGCAGCCTTTGTGATTATTGAGGTTTCACACCTTTTTATTTTTTAAAACGAATTCATGTTGTGGTATCATCTCCTTAAGTGAACCATGAGAAGTCAGATAGCTCTGAGCTAAACGGTGCCTGGTCTTCTGGAGCCGAACCATCGGCGGTATGAATCCTGATTTGCAACTGGTCTCACATGTCTTCTGTGGCTGTCCCCTAGGTCTCGTCCATCTTGGCTGCTGTGTGTCCCCAGCTGGCAGAGTCTGACCAGCACTCTCCCTCTCCACAGCAAGCTTCCAGAAACCTTTAGAAACCATGTTTTGTTATGGTGGGGAGAAGTTTCGAAGACAGTCCCGTACCCAGGCCCTCCATCCAGCTCCTCCACCCTGAAATAGAACTGCGCTCCT
The DNA here is from genome assembly GCF_964212035.1 of Myotis nattereri. Classification (NCBI taxonomy): domain Eukaryota; kingdom Metazoa; phylum Chordata; class Mammalia; order Chiroptera; family Vespertilionidae; genus Myotis; species Myotis nattereri. Next base: position 52,171,574 of record NC_138089.1, read on the forward strand.
TTTTCATGACCCCCGCGTAGCTGGGCCACCTAGACGCACCCCTGCTGTCCGCACCCCCCCCCCCCAACACCTGCTGACTAAATGCAGTGAGTTGGTGTAGCTGCAAAGAAACCCACCAGGAAAGTGTCGACGATGCGTGCACTTCACCTCTGGTTTCATGAGGGTGCAGAGGAGGCAGTTACACAGTCATTAGAACTTCTTAAAAGTCCCCTTACCCAACCCTGCCCTTTGTCCTCCTCTCTCCCCCTCCACAAGGGCTCCAGCCAAGCCCTGTAGGCCTCTTCCGCCAAACAGCCCAGACTAGCCACGCTGACCAGCTCTCGCTCAGGCTCACTTCTGGTGTGAGAAGTCCGTTTTCGGCCTCCAGGTTTCATTCTGAATATTCCAAATTAAATCATCCAGTGCTTTTCTGACTCCAAAGCCAGAGACTCTGATGGAGTAGAGGAGGGGCAGTGGCACCCCAGTGGAACCCACAGGTGTTCGGAGCCTCGTGAACACATCTTTCTGAACCTGCCTATAGGTTATTCCACAGGTTATTCTTGGATGGAGGCCCAGAAGAAGGTGACCCACTTCAGGCCTCGCTCTGGGGGGTGATGTTATCAGATGTTTGTGTCCTTTGAGGAACATGAGTGAAGCCAGTGCACAGGGTAGAACTGGGTGGCGTTGTCTGTGCTGTTTCTGTTTTATGCAGGCCATCTATGGGTGCTCACAGACATGCGCCATTATGACTTAGGCTAACAGCTCTGCATCCCCATATCATGTTTTTCCAGCTCCGAACATCTCTGGGGAAAGGAAGAGCATTTATCCGCTACTCATTGGTGCACCAGAGGCTGGCAGACACCCTGCAGCAGTGCTTCATGAACACCAAAGTGACCAGGTAAATGCCGACAGCTCTGGGTTGACCCTGGTCCATTCACAGGTGAACCCAAGTGCCCGGTGAATGTAATGACACCTGCGGCTGCAGTGTCTGCCCTTGTGGCACAAGCAGAGCCCTCCCGCATCTCATCCTCACGTGGGGGGCAAGGAGCACTAAGTGCCGCCGCCCCCGGGCTCCCCGTGCTGAGTCTGAGTCCTAGAGCAGGAGCCTGGGTCCAGATTGACAAGCAGTTTTCCCTGGGGGTGGCATGGCCTTGGCAGGCACTAATGAGAGGACACACCCCACTGGTCTCCGTGGCCTGTCTGCAGAATCACCTGCGGGGTTTTGAGCCCCACTGAGCCTGGGCCTCACTGAGGTAACCACCTGCCAAGCATGTCTGGGCACCCTGGAGGTCATGATGGGCGCCGGTGTCGGAACCTTTGTGCCACTAGTGATGACCCCTGGGGTGGGGGAGGGGTTGAGTGTGTAAAGCAAGTGGAGTGAGTGTGTCAGACCAGGACCCCTCTTTCAGCTCTGCCTCCCTCTCCCTAGGGAGCATGCCCCCAGGTAATCAAAGAAATCATTGCTGAATTTAAAAAAAAAAATAGAACTGTTGGGGGAACATACTTTGTTTCATTTTGTCACCTTTAAGATGGATTTGCCTAAAGGTGTATTTCTCACACAGTGACATGTGAGGGGCTTTGTGAATGCATGTGAGGTGAGAGAATCTTCACACATTTGATTTGCAGGCTGTTTAGTTCTAGTCTTTGGTGAGAACAGCTTGGCTTCCAGTGTTTAGCAAGCCAAGTTCACGGGCATCAGCCAAGTAGCTCTTTAAACTCAGCAGTGTGTCCTTTTAAATTCTTCCTGCTCCAGGAAGTGAACAGCGGACACCACACAGTGCAGATCTTTTGTTCTTTGTCTTTTAAATTGGTGTCAGGACAGAAATTAGCGGTGAGGTCAAAGTCCTGTAATGAATTCTCCAGGAGGAATCGCAGATGAGACAAAAAGAAAGTGTTCTGTCCCCTACAACTACCCTTTCTGGGCAAGTAATTGAGATTTAAGGTTTCTCATATCCTTTTTGGGAAATAGATATAACAGAAATAATAACTGTATAAATATCTAGTTCATCTCAAATTTCTGTGAAGAGCAGGCTTATAGGGGAGTTAGGAGCTGCAGTGAAAATCACATGGGGTGCGGGGGGGGGGGGGGGGCAGCGGCGTGTGTCTGTCTGTTCGCTTTAGTAGCCTGTGTTAGAATTGGATGGGGCAGCGCCATGCTGAGAGGACTCAATCCACTCTTTCCTTTCCTGCATTTCTTGTAAGCACACCTTGTCTGTTTCCCTGCAGCGACTGGTACTACGCCCGAAGCCCCTTCCTGAAGCCGAGGCTGAGCTCTGACATTGTGGGCCAGCTCTATGAGCTCACCGACGTTCAGTTTGACTTGGTGTCCAGGGGCTATGACCTGGACGCCGCCTGGCCGACGTTTGCCAGGTATTGTAAAGAATTGCTTGGTTTAAAAGACGGGGGGGGGGGGGGGGGGGGGCGGGGGGGGGGGAGGGCAGGGATGTTTGAAATTTTGAAAATTGCCACCAGTCTACTCAAAGGACTTTTGTGTGCTCAGTAAATACACAAAGCTTCACCACTCTTAATGCCTGTTAATTGTACAGACTTTGTTGAACTGTGACTCACTAAACATCTGAAGGCTCCAACCTTAAGCTGACCTAATTTGCCAGGTGGCATGAGAGGAAATGCATATACAAAAGCCAGGGGGTTTTTTTTGTGGTTTTTTTTTTTTTTTAAATATATTTTTATTGATTTTTTACAGAGAGGAAGGGAGAGAGATAGAGAGTTAGAAACACCAATGAGAGAGAAACATCGATCAGCTGCCTCCTGCACATCTCCCACTGGGGATGTGCCCGCAACCCAGGTACATGCCCTTGACCGGAATCGAACCCGGGACCTTTCAGTCCGCAGGCCGACGCTCTATCCACTGAGCCAAACCGGTTTCGGCAAAGCCAGGGTTTTTTAATGTTAAGGGATGTGTGCCAGTCTGGGGAGGAGCAGGTGGGCTTTTTCCTGTTCGTGTCCTTGGGGGTTAAGGAGGCCTTCCAGGCAGGAAGAGGGAGTGGAAGCTACAGCCCATCCATGGAAGGGTTGCTGGGAAGGTTGCCATGTTTTCACTTTTTACACCAAGATGGTGCTCAACACGTCATCCCGCTGAATCCTGACAACGCACCAGGAGGGTGAGGCTGAGGACATGGGCTTAAAGTGGGGGGACTTGCCCAAAGTCACATGGCTGGTGGGCTGCAGAGGCAGGGCCTTGCACCTAACTCCCCAGGACAGCCACCTGACTCGAAGCAGGTCTGTGAGCCGTGACCATGAGCCCCGAAGCACAGTGCGACCTTAGGGACCACGTTGACTGCTCCTTGTTCCTCACTAGCAGACAGACTGAGGCAGGCACCAACAGTCAAGGAAAGTTTAACCAAAAATTGGGAAATACTACGCTCACTTAGGTGTTGTTTGGCACAGGGAGGAAAGCCATCATGTTTAAACTTTAACAGCGGAGTCCCCCCAACACACCTGGTTTCCACGTGTGCGTGCGTGTGTGCATGTGTGAGTGCGTGCGTGCTTCCTGCTGTGATACAGGTGTGTCTGTTCTATGCCCCGCAGGAGGACACTGGCCCCCGGCTCCTCTGCCTACCTGTGGAAACCCCCCAGCCGGAGCTCCAGCATGAGCAGCTTGGTGAGCAGCTACCTGCAGGTAATGCTGGAGAGGCTGGGGTTTCCCCGCCGTAGTGTCAGCCAGGGTGTGTCCTTGCCCCTCGCACCGCAGGGCGATGTTCTCAGACACCTTTGTTCCGGCCAGAGCAACGAACCCTCAGTTACACCCAATATTTTCTAGAGTCCAGGTTTTTATGACCAAATAGAGCTTAGGCCTCTTAAAAAGTAAATTCTTTTAAAAGTTTTAAGGTATTTGAAAAGAAGCAAGTTAACATTCTGGTTAAAAGCGGCTGAGTCAAATCCCGCCTGTCACCTACCAGCTGTGTCCCAGGAAGATGCCTGACCCTCTGGAAGCGTCAGCTCTCTCACCCATACGAAGGGGATCGAAAAATCACCGTAGCTGAGTGGATGGTTGTGGGGGTGGGTGCGGGAGCACGTGGACTGTGCATAAGGGCTTGACACAGCAAGTGCTAAATAAGTGCTGGTGGATAGGGTTAGTTTTGGTAGAAATGTGAATGTGTCAGAGTTGTATATAGTTTTGTGGGAAAGGCTGCTGAAAGTAATCAACAAAACAAAATAAAGGGACGCAACATAAGCAGCATTAAGAGTAGAAAATGGACTTCACCCTGTTTTGTGGTCTAATCACCCAGGAGTTGTGGGCATAGTGCGTGGTGGACAGTAGTTTAAGTTATGTAAGTTAAGTCAGTAACATTTTTATGTTACTGATGCACAGGAGGCTGAGTGGGAAGCAAGTTCTGAGTCTCGGGGCTCTCACGTGTGTGGCCCTGGATGTTCAGGGTGTGCTGCTGGCAGGTGCTGAGAGCTAAGGGTTCTCATCCTTCGAATAGCTCGATGGACTAAGCTTAGGTTATGTAATTGCTATATTGTTACTTCTGTTCTCATTAAACTCTAAAGCTTTTCCAAATAGCCATGTAGCTTCATCCCAAAGCCATGTTTTTGTTGTTTTCCTCCCCCTTTTCCCCTCCCCCCACCCCCAGACTCAGGAAATGGCCTCCAGCCTTGACCTGAACAGCCCCTTGAACAACGAGGCCGTGGAGGGCTTCGATGAGATGCGGGTGGAGCTGGACCAGCTGGAGGTGCGGGAGAAGCAGCTGCAGGAGCGCATTCAGCAGCTGGACCGAGAGAACCAGGAGCTGCGAGCAGCCGTCACCTCACAGGGGGAGCAGCTCCAGGTGGAGAGGGAGCGGGCCCGCTCTGCAGCCGAGGACAACGTCCGCCTAACGCGCATGACGGCTGAGCTGCAGAAGCAGTGGGAGGTCACCCAGGCCACACAGAGCACCGTGCAGGAGCTGCAGAAGTGCCTGCAGGCCCTGGAGCCAGGCCCCGCGGAGAAGGAGGGGGATTCCCACTTGGCCCTGCAGCGGCTGGAGCCCATGCTGCAGCGCCTGGCGCAGGAGCTCGAGGCCACACGGGACGCGCTGGGCAGGAAGGATGAGCTTTCGGCTAATGTCCCAGGTCCGGGCATGGCTGAGCAGAAGGCAGATGTGGCACTGGACACAAAGGGGCAGCCAGGGCTCGACCCCAGTGCCTCGGCCCTGACGATCCAGCAGCTGGGGGAGAAGCTTCACGCCCTAGAACAGGAGAGCACCAAAGTCCAGGAGCTCAACAGGCAGCAGAGCACGCAGCTGGAGCAGCTGGCCAGGGAGCTGCAGCTGAAGGAGGAGTCCCGTGCCGGCCTGGAGCGCGTCGTCAGGGAGATGGCCTCGCTGCAGGAAGAGCTGTCCGCGAAGAGGAAGGAGGCCTCCCAGCTCCGGCGCCGGCTGCAGGAGTCGCTGGCCCACATGAGCACCATGGAGGAAGAGCTGGCAGAGGTGAGACAGGTCGAGCGGCAGCAGCGCGAGGAGAAGGAGCTGCTGCAGCGCGAGGCCAGGTCCCTGACACGGCAGCTGCGGCTCCTGGAGACCCAGCTGGCACAGGTGAGCCAGCGTGTGAGCGACCTGGAGGAGCAGAGGAAGGAGCTCATCCAGGACAGAGACCGCCTCAGCGAGAAGGTGGGGACGCTGGAGCGGCTGGCTGCGCAGCCAGCCCCCGGCCAGCCTGTGGCAGCGGAGAGCAGTGAGGTGCTGGCCCCCCAGGATTCCGCCCCGCAGGAGGGACCGATGGATGGTACTACAGTTCAGGGGAGCAGCCGGGAGGAGGAGCTGCGGCAGGCCAACATGGAGCTGGAGAAGGAGCTGCAGAGCGTGATGGCCCGTAACCAGCGCCTGGAGGACAAGCTGCGTGCCCTGCAGGCGGATTACCAGGCCCTGCAGCAGCGGGAGGCAGCCATCCAGGGCTCCCTGGCCTCCCTGGAGTCCAAGCAAGCCAGCATCCGGCACATGGGTGACCAGATGGAGGCCAGCCTCCTGGCTGTTGTGAAGGCCAAGGAGACCATGAGGGCCCGCATGGCCGAGAAGGAGGCTGCCCTGCAGAGCAAGGAAGCCAAGTGCCAGCAGCTGCGGGAGCAGGTGGAGCAGTGCCGAGAGCTGGCAGAGGCCCGGGAAGGGGAGCTCAGGGCTTTAGAGAGCCAGTGCCAGCAGCAGACCCAGCTGATCGAGACCCTCAGAGCAGAAAAAGGCCACCAGGGGCTCAGCCCACCTCAAGAAAATGCATCCCAGGAGCTAGCTGCCCAGCTGGCCCTATCTCAGGCGCAGCTGGAGGTCCATCAGGGGGAGGCTCAGCGAGTGCAGGCTGAGGTGGTGGACCTCAAGGCCAAGCTCCAGGCAGCCCTGGGTGACCGAGAGAGGGTGCAGAGCCAGCTGAGCGTGACTGAGGCGGCTCTGCAGGAGCACAAGGCCCTTGTGCAGCAACTGAAGGAGCAGAACGAGGCCCTCAACAGGGCCCATGTCCAGGAGCTGCTGCAGTGCTCAGAGCAGGAAGGGACCCTGCAGGAGGAGCGGGCCCAGGAGGCCCATCTGAGGATGGAGGAACTCCAGGCCCTGCAGGAGGAGCTGTCCCAGGCCAAGTGCAGCTCCCAGGAAGCCCAGCTGGAGCATGCCGAGCTGCAGGAGCAGCTGCACCGGGCCAACACGGACACCGCCGAGCTCGGCATCCAGGTCTGCGCACTGACCGCGGAGAGGAAGCGGATGGAGGGCGTGTTGGCCTGCACCGTGCAGGAGCTCCGGGACGCCAAAGAGGCAGCCGCCAAGGAGCGCGAGGGCTTGGAACACCAGGTGGCGGGGCTGCAGCGAGAGAAGGAGAGCTTGAAGGAGAAGCTGAAGGCGGCCGAGGAGGCAGCTAACTCACTGCCTGGCCTGCAGGCCCAGCTGACCCAGGCCGAGCAGCGGGCCCAGGGCCTTCAGGAGACTGCACACCAGGAGCTTGACACCCTCAAGTTCCAGCTGAGCACCGAGATCATGGACTATCAGAGTAAACTGAAGGTAATCCTAGCCTTGGCCAGGGGCTGCACCTGTCTCCTGCGGCAGGACCTGGTGGGTTCATGAGGGGATAGGACGCACCTTCAGCCACGGGCACATGAGGGCCCAGGTGTACATAGTCCCGTCCCGCATCCTAGCTCACAGCATCCTCTCTGTAGGAACGTGCTAGGGGCCCAACATTGGGGAATGATGCCTTAGCCCAGAAATCTAAACTCAAGGCCATGGCTCACAAGTTGGGCCCAGAGAATTTTTTTTAAATTAATAGTCAACATCCAGAGAGCGGGATGTTTACACATTCAGTTTGGGCACTTCTTTCAAAATCTTGAGAGATTCCTTTATTTATATATATATATTGATTTTAGAGAGGAAGGGAGAGGAGAGAGAGAGAAACATCAATGATGAGAGAGAATCATTGATCCACAGCCTTCTGCACGCCCCCTACTGGGAATCGAGCCTGCAACCCTGGCATGTGACCTCCTGATTCATAAGTCGACGCTCAACCACCGAGCCATGCTGGCTGGGCTGGAATCTTGAGCAATCTTAAAGCCTATGCCCTCCTCCTCGGTGTGGCAGCGGTCAGCAGGAGCTGGGTGGGCACTGCCCACATTAAAGGGGGCCTGCATCCTCTGGTATTTTCCTTGCAGTCCTTTATGCAGTTACCCAGCCCATTCGGGGATGTGAGTTTGAGACCCCTGCTGTAGCCTCTGTGAGTAGTCCTGGCTGCCTCGAGGCCTGTGTCTGTCCCCTCAGGTGCCATTCTGCCAGCAGGTGCAGTCGGAGGGAACTGACTCAGTTATCACAGGGCCTTGGAATAGATGAGAACAGCAGTTAACCACGTGCCTTTGATGCTGCACAAAGAAAAGGAGTTAAAAGTGAGGACAGGGATGACTGTTCTCATCTATTCCAAGGGCCCCGTGATAAATGGCATTTGTTTGCACAGATGTGCCTCCTATTGCCCCATCCCATGCAGCTCCATGGGGCTCAGAGGCCACATTTTCCCTTGCAGAAATGAAATTCCAAGTTGGGGGACCAAGCCAAGTCTCTCAGTAAACTTAAAAGAGTTTTATTACCAATGAAGCCTGACGCCTATTGAGTTTGGGGGAAAAGAGGGAGGTAGCTTGTTTTTACCCATTTGGGGAATGTGGCTGAGGAGTCTCAGAGCAAAGACCCCACGTCTGCGATCCCTTTCTCGTCCTCTCCAGACTGCCAGCGAAGAGTGCAGGAGCCTCCGGGGCCAGCTTGAGGTACGGGGCCAGCAGCTGCGGGCCGCCAAGGAGGCTGTGGACAAGCTGGAGGTAGGCCTGGCTGGGAGTGCCCCTCTGGGAGCCCTGATCAGAGGCTGGCACCTGGGAAGGGAGACCGATGTGGTGGCCTCCACCTGGTCATTTCCTCTCTCAGAATGAGGACCCATCAGGGGCGAGGGGATCTGGTTTGGTTCTCACTGGACCATTGAGGGGCTCCCCTTAGGACTTCCCATTCCCAAGGTGAAGGGGTCATCAGTCCACTTTTGCAGACACCCCGAGTTTGTATCATGGTCCCTTCCACTCCCCGGACACCTGGCTGGAGCTGCCAGATGTGTTTTTCACGCAGCCTCTGGCAAGGAAAACGTCCTCTAGTCATCCCTGCAGATGTGCCCTGAGTCAGTCTGAACTGAGCAGGGACAGGGGTGGCACTAAAACCACAGTCTTCAGGGCAGTGACCTATTTCACTGAATCCCGCTCCCTGCCGCCCACCCCCAGCCCCACCCTGGAGACCCTGACCCCTGCCTCCCCTCCAACCACCACAACCAGTTACCGTTGACGCTTAAGGGACTCATTACAAATCGGAGTGTGTCACACGCCACAGACGTAAAACAAAGGTTCTTGGCCCCACGTTAAAACAAACGAACAAAAGTCCCTCCAGTTGGAAGGGACCAGCCAGGTGGTGAGGGCACAGCCGTCGCCGCATGGCGCCTGACACGTCCTTCTGCGCCTGAGTCTCCGCCCTGCCGTCCTGTGCCAGGCCACCCAGGCAGACCTGGGAGAGAAGCTGAGCCGCACCAGCAGCCGCCTCTCGGAGTGCCAGGCCGCCGTGCTGAAGAAGGACAAGGAGGGGGCCGCCCTGCGCGAGAACTTGGACAGGTTAGTGACGCGGCCCTCCCACGCGCCCAGTGGCAGTCTTCAGGGAAGAGGTGTTGGCTGCAGTCATTTAGAAAGTCAGGACTTCGTAAAACTGAAGTCCTTTTTCAAGAAAAGCCACAGCGCAGAAAGTGCTTGTGCCGGAAGCATGCCACCGAGAGCCTGCGTCGCCCCTCACAGCCCTGTGGATGGCAGGCCCTTCCAATTCCACTTCCTTACCCCTGGCAGGCGTGTTTCAGTCCGGTAGCGTCGTGTTTTGGAAAAACTAACAGGAAGTAAAAGTTGGGATGTAATAATGGCAATAAAAGCAGCAGACGCTTAAATAATGCCTGAAATAGAACAGGCACCGCCTTAAATACTTCGCATCTAGTTGCCCACTTAATCCTCCCAACAGTCCAATGAGGGTGGTATTATTTATTCCCATTTTATAGATGGGAAAAATGAGGCTCAGAAGAGTTCATTTGCCCTCCCAGGTCAGGCAGGGTGTAAGCGATGGTAGGATTGGAACCCAGACACTTTGGGCTCCAGAGGTCTGTTTTCTCAGCAATATCCGGACAGACACATGTTCTGTTTTACTGGGAGGCACTGGTGTTTGTGCACGTGTGTGTGTTTCCCCCACTATGGAGGTGCCTCGAGCTCTCCCTCATTTCCCAAGCTCGTCCCGACAGTGAGCGAGTGTGCCAGGGACCCTGGCCGGCTTGTGTTCCCACAGCCGCTCTGGTGCTGTGTCTGTGCAGAGCACATCACGCTCTCACCCTTTCCTCGTGGTTTTTTAACCTTACAGTTGGGGCCTGTGTGTGGCCAGCCCCTGCGCCTGCCCCCTGTGCCTCCCCGAGCCTCCTCGTCTTCAGGCTTAGGGACCACCTAGAGCACAAGCCCACCGCCTGGCGATGGGGCCCAGCTCATCCTGCTAGGGGCTGATGAAAACAGGTGTAGCAGGAGGAGATGCAGGGACCGAATTGCACATGTGCCCTGCTCCACCCCCCAAGGCAGGCACCTGAATTGTGCCGAGGGTTTTACTTTTCTACTCACCTTCCTCCTCTCCTCCTCGGAGGCTGGGCCCACCAGCGGGAGACACAGCGCATGTTGGATGTTCAGTGGCTGGACATGCATTCCTTCCCACCTGACTGGTGGCTCCGCTAGGTCACGCTCACCTGGCCGTGTAAATAGAACTCCCGCGTTGGTGATGGGTTGTTGTTTTTAACGCAGTAATAGTGGTTGGTTGTGAGATCTCACACCATTGTTTTAGCTGCTCCAAGTTGCACTTTCCATGTGACAGGAGAGGATTTTTTGTTATCCACTGTGCGAGCAGGCTGTGCTGGTCTGTGTGTACCCATTTAGGAGGACAGGGTCTAGTGAACAGCCCCCTGACGACATTGTGCTGGAGGTGAAAAGGCTGGATGAGATGCAAATTAGTTCGTCTCTGCAGAGCCCTCTGTCTACTGGAGCTTGTACAAACATCTTGGGGGCCTTGGGGTTTAGAGAGCATCCTTGGCAAACCACTGCCTTAGGGGATAGCTAGGCTGAAGGTGGGGTGGGCAAGGGCTGGCCGACAGCGGCTCAGCCAGCATGCCCTGCTGGGCTGTCAGGTAGCACATCGGGCCGTGCCCGTGGAGCACCTGCTGTGTGCCCGGCGCCATGTCTGTGTAGAGTCGCAAAGACACATGAAGACTGTCCTCCTCCATGTGGTCACCTCTAGGCAGCTGTGCCCCTCTGTCCTTTCTGTCCTGATTCCTTTTCCTCTTGCAAATACTCCCCCTCCCCAGCACTAATCCCTGAGTCTTGTCCTAGGGCTCCTCTTAAAACCTCATTTCAACTCATCCTGGGGTGCTCGAGTGCCTGAGGTTACCTGCTCTTCCAGAATGCCCCTTGTGTTTGGTGTGAAGAGTTTGGGTGTGTGAGGGGAGTCCTCAAGGCCAGAGGGTGCCCCACCTGTGAGCAGGCAGTGCCGAGGGGCTCCTTCACTGTGGGGGGTGGCTGGGAGGGCCGCGGGACCCTATTAGAGGCCCAGGGGAAGCAGGAAGGAGTGGGGAGTCAGGGAACATACCACTCCTCCACCAGGACCCAGAAGGAACTTGAAAGAGCCACGGCAAAAATCCAGGAGTATTGCGGCAAACTCTGCCAGGAGGCGAGAATCCGGGAGAAGAATGACCAGAAGATGCTGGCGGACCTGGATGACCTGACTAGGACCAAGAAGAACCTGGAGGAACGGCTGATAGAGCTGCTCAGGTGAGTGTTGGTGTTTCTTTAAAGACATGCAACTGTTCGTAACGGAACTCTTCGTGGAACTGCGCCCCCTCCCCATCTGCCACACACACACACACACACACACACACACACACACAGACACTCACGTACAGGTTCTGCTCAGGCCCATGGCAACCTAGTGAGAGTGGATTTCGGTTTCACAATTTTTTTCAACTGCCTTATAATTTTTCTAAATTAGATCCATGCATTGCATAGCGATATTTTCTTAGATCTCTTTAGTCTGTGGGTATCCCCACCATCTCTCTTAACTTTTTTTTTCTTTGCAATTTATTTTTGAGAAAGCCAGGTCATTTATCTGGTCATTGCATCCCCATGAGGTCATCTAATGTGTTCCCCCAGCCTTTGTATTTCCTATAAATTGGTGGTCAGAGCAGTGCTTCTCGGCTCTGACTGCCCATTAGCATCACTGGAGAGCCATTAAAAAAAATAAAATACTTACGTCCAGGCCTCACCCAGACCCAGTGGGAGTGGGTTCCAGGCATCAGCGAGCCAGAGCCAGAGCCAGAATCTCTGCTCCGCTAGAGGCTTGCTCAGACTCAGGTTCACACTTGTGGCCAGGACGCTGCATGGAATTGGCTTAGAGTTCTGAGGCGTTCAAGGGCCACATCAATCTGATAGCCCTTTCTTTGAACGTTAGCGGCCATTGATAAGCAATGCTAGACCTAATCATTTATTTGGGCTTGCAAAATGGTGATATTAAATTATAACTAAGGTGGACGTTTAAAAACGTCACCCACATGTCATCAGTGAGCAGACCTGAGACCTCTGAGCACAGAAAGCTTCCCCCGATGGGTGAGGAGGAAGCCCAGGTCCGCGGCATTCCCACATTCCCAGGGTGTGGCTGCCTGGCCTCCTGGGACAGAGAGGACAAGTTGTGGAGCAGCCGGGAGAAATGCTGGTCCTGACAATGTCTGTGTGCTGGGAAAGCCAATCGATTCCATGTTCTGGCTTTGGGGTTAGGGGGTTGGTCTGGGGTTGCTGTGAGGCCCTGGCTGGGTGGAGCCTGTTTCCCTCAGGGCTGAGGTGGCTCTGGTGTTGGTCATCAGGGCTGAGGTGCTATTGGGCCATGTTAGGCCTTAGGATGGTGACTGGGGTTCCATCCGGGAAAGAATTAAACTGTCCCATGTCAGAATCCGGGAGCCCCGAAAGTGACCAATGGCAGCAGCAAGGATGTCTCTGTACACGTCTTCCCTGGTGTGTTGGGCACATTCAGATACTGCCAGGCCTTTCTCAAAAGCCCCCGCTTCTTTCAGACTTACTTCCTGGGGTGACTGCTGTCCCTCGGGGGAACACGGGGTGATGGACACCATTCAGGCTGGGAAAGCTTTGATCCCCTGCAGTGATTCAGGGGTGGGCAAACTTTTTGACTCGAGGGCCACAATGGGTTCTTAAATTGGACCGGAGGGCCGGAACAAAAGCATGGATGGAGTGTTTGTGTGAACTAATATAAATTCAAAGTAAACCTCATTACATAAAAGGGTACGGTCTTTTTTTTTTTAGTTTTATTCATTTCAAACGGGCCGGGCCGTAGTTTGCCCACGGCTGGATTAGCTGGATTAGATGCTACTTGAACCATGAGCCATAAACGCATAAAGGCCCCAAGCACATTGGAGGTGTGAGAGGGCAGTGTGCTTGTGGTTCTTGGCTCACAGCACACTGTCGGGCAACCACGACAGCACGCTGTAGCTTCAGCTCTCGGTGGACTCGTGCACTGTCATCTAGACGCCTGAGCTGTGTCACCCTTGCCCGTGCCGGCCGCTCTGCAGGTGCCAGAGCCTTTTCTGCACGTCCCAGGTCACCTCTGTGCCTTGACGTGTGTGGTGCCGGTGAAGGGCCTGCACATTGGAGGGGCCTGTGGAGTCTGGGGTGACAGGAGACCTAGAGAGGGTGTGCTTCCAGGGTACAGGTGAATTTTCCTTCTGGGGAATTTGGAGTCAGTTTTTAAAAATGAATCCGGGATAATTCTATTGTTTTCATGGATTCCTTCTTTTTCCTGATGTGGCTCTGTCCCAGGGACAAGGATGCGCTCTGGCAGAAGTCCGATGCCCTGGAATTCCAGCAGAAGCTCAGCGCTGAGGAGCGATTCGGGGACTCGGAGGTGAACCACTGCTTTGACTGCAAGCGCGAGTTCAGCTGGATGGTGCGGCGGCACCGCTGCAGGTTAGCAGGCCGCACGCTGGCCAGCACCGCCCCTGGCAGGGCCCGGAACAGGGCAGGCAGCCGATGGGCCGGCCTGAGGCTGTGCCCACCAGGACCACAGTGCTTTTGGTTTTAAGGGACCTGGGCGAGGAGGGTGTCTTAGGCAGGGTAACCGCAGGACCCCCAGGGACCCTGAAGGGAAAGAGCCTTGCATACAGATGTGTGAGTGGAGTTAGGGGACCCGAGGGGATGTGGAGCACCCAGACCAGCAGCCCTGACCCTCCCTCAGCCTGAGGGACCAGAGGGGAAGGGTATTACTGGAACCCAGGCCCGTGGGGCTAAAGCTTCCCTGGAGGAGCACAGAGCAAAGACCCCTGGGGCCCAAAGAAGGGCAGACAAAAGCGGGTCTCCAGTGGTGGCAGAGGGGACATCACACAGGCCTGGGGTCTTTCTCTCAGGGCCTCGGCTACACCCGGATCCGGTGTCAGGGAAGGTGGTCTTGACCGCACACTTTATCCCCCAGCCTCCCACAACCTCAGGAAACAAAACATTCTCCCACTAATCCTACCAGGATGGCTTTTTTGGAATCTTATCAGATGGGCCTTACGGCCACATTCTAAAGTGGGGGGCAGAGCCAGGTGTGAGGAGAGCCATGTGGCGTCTAGAGCCCCTCTCTGGTGCTGAGCAGACGGCACGAGGCCCACAGCACCGTCCTCACAGCCCCTGCTTGCTTGGTCCCCAGGATATGCGGTCGCATCTTCTGTTACTACTGCTGCAACAACTACGTGGCGACAAAGCCCGGGGGCCGAAAGGAGCGCTGCTGCCGAGCCTGCTTCCAGAAGTTCAGCCCCGGCTCCCCGGACAGCACCAGCTCCGGCACCAGCCAGAGCCAGCCCAGTCCCACTCTGTCGCCGGCCCCGGCTGGGCTGCAGGCCGCCGGAGGCCAAGGTCAGACACCTGCTGCCGCCCTCGGTGTTTCCCAGGTGCCATCCCCGCACCGCTGCCCCGTCTTGGCTAGGTAGCTGCCACAGCTCAGTTCAGTGTGTTCCAAACCTGGGCACTAGAGAGGTAGAAAAGTGTAGTCCACCAATTTGAGACTTTCTTTATGATGCACTTGGGATTGAACAAGATTTGAAAAGGGAATACCTTTCTGCCGGTGTGATTCAGCATCGTGAACGTGAGGCCTGTGTCCCTGTTAGCTCACATGCTACCAGTAACCGTACCCCACACATGAGCGACGCTGCTGTCTCCTGCCTGGGCCCCGATGTCCCACCCTCTTCCCCAGAGTGACTGAAGGCCAGGAGCTGTGTCTGGAAATGACCGCCTCCTGCACGCCTTCCTGGGGCTCATGGTCTCTCAGCGGCCAGGGAGGAGGTGTTCTCCTTCGTGTCCTTTCACTCGGTGCAATAAAAGGAAGCGGGATTTGCTGCTCCTGCTCCCAGCACGGCCCACCTGGCCAGCTCAGGCTGCTCTCGGGGGCTGGCCTGCGGGTGTCCCGGGAGGCAGAGCCGGCATGGCCAGGACCGAAGGAGTCTCATCTCTGCTCAGGCAGCGCTGCCCGCTGGGCTGCTCCCTGTGGACTCCTTGGCCTCTGCCTGGATCCAGGGCCTCCAGTGTCTTTTGTTTAACTGGATCCTCGAGAAGGTTGGCAGCCTCATCACCCACAGTGGGTACAAAGAACCGCTCGGGGGGCGAGGGGTTGCTTGGCACAGCTTTAGTATTTCTTCGCATCTTTTGCTCATTTGAAACCTTTAAATTCTTGAATTTTGAGAGTCCTTTATATGTTCTGGATACAAGTTATTTACAGATATGTGTTTTACAAGTATTTTCTCCCAGTCTGCACCTGTCTTTTCACTTTCTTTCAAACAGCACAAGTTTATAATTTTGATGGCCAGTCTATCCATTTTTTTTTCTCATGGATCAAATTTTTTTATTTTGTGTATCATATGTATCTTTGGTTAACCCAAAGACTCAAAGATTTTTTCAAGTTTTCCTAGAAGTTGTACAGTTTGAGGTGGCACGTGTGGGTCTCTGACCTGTTTGGAGCTCATTTATGGATATGGTGCAAACTCTCGGTAGAGATTCATTTTTTTTGCACATGGTTGTCTCATTGGTTCACTACCATTGGTTGGAAAGTGCATTCTCTTCCTGTAGAACTGCCTTTGCATCTTTGTCAGAAATCAGTCTAGTCTTCCAATCCGTGAACATAGTACAGCTCTCCGTTCATTACTGTCTTGTTTTATTTCTCTCAGTGGACATCACTTTGGGTCCCTGATGCTCCTTTGTGTCTGGGTCTGTACAAAGAAACCAATCCCTGGCCCCCTTTTCAGCCGCTCCTCAGCCCTTTTATTATGTAGACTTCGGGCAAGAGGAAGAACAGAACGTTCCTTCTAAAGCACGGCCCGTCCCGGTAGCCATGCGGAGGGCCCGTCCCGGTAGCCATGTGGAGGGCCCGTCCCGGTAGCCATGTGGAGGGCCCGTCCCAGGAGCCATGTGGAGGGCCCGTCCCGGTAGCCATGTGGCGGGCCCGTCCCGGTAGCCATGTGGAGGGCCCGTCCCGGTAGCCATGTGGAAGGCCCGTCCCAGGAGCCATGTGGAGGGCCCGTCCCAGGAGCCATGTGGAGGGCCAGATGGGAAACTGGTTGCTCGTAGGAAGAGGAGCCCTCTTTTTGCTCTGACTCAGTGGTGAGTGTTCTGGCGACCACAGAGGGTGGCCCTGTGCCAGGGCACTGAGGTCACTTGTTTTGATTTCTGATATTTCCTGTCTCCTCTCATCTCTCTGCCTCCCTCCCTCCCTGTCATTCTCATTTCTTCTTTCTTTCACCTCAGATCTGCCGTCACATTTTCCATGACATATGCAAGAGGGTGCTTGTGGGTGGGGATGGGCACAGGAGCACGCACAGGGCATCCTTGCTGCCAAGTGGCCCGCAAAGCCCAGCACCAGTCCCCTGGTCAGGACCACAGTGGCCGCTACAAGTCCTTGAGCAGAGGGAGGCTCCCCCCCCCCCCCCCCCCCCCCCCCGCCATGGATTGGGATGAAAATGCAGGCCAGACAGAATTCAAAGAGGCGTGGGAAGGCCCTATCTCACAGAGCGAGGACTCGGCAGCACAGAAGTGCCTTTACTTTTCCATTCGGGTCTTTTCTGATAAGGTTTTGCTACATGGTTTCCCTTCTAAACAAGGGGCTTCAGAGGCCGTGTAAGAGCGTGAAACCTCTCCAAGCCCCTGACTGAAGGGCTGGAGAGAAATTAAGTTGTGCGTCTAGTTTCCTCTGTAGTCCCCACTCTGCTTTTCTGGCTCTTCCCAGTAGCCACGTCCCGACAGCCATTCCTCGCACATCTGGGCAGAGGGGCTGTCGTTGGGTGATTCCTCACTGTGTGTCCCGGTGGCCTGTCCTGCGTGGCTGCACCCCTCACATCCCCGAGGCTCCCTCCCATCCTGTGCATGACCGTGTGTGTTTCTCCTCTCTCCTGGTCTGCCTCTGCGGTCCAGGCACAAACCCAGACTTCAGGTCACCAGACGACACTGTGTTCGACATCATCACGGACGAGGAGCTGTGCCAGATACAGGAGTCGGGCTCCTCCCTGCCTGAAACGCCCACCGAAGCCGACTCTCTTGACCCCAGCGTGGCCGAACAGTGAGTAGAGGTCACCGCCATTTCCCGAGTGCTCGTTCAATGCCTGGCCCTTGCTCTTGCTTATCAAAGGACCAGGAAAGTCTGGAGCAGCGGTTCTCAACCTCTGGGTCGCGAACAATAAAAATAAATCCTGCGTATCAGATATTTACATTACAGTTCATAACAGTAGCAACATTACAGTTATGAAGTAGCAACAAAAATAATTTTATGGTTGGGGGTCACCACAACATGAGGAACTGTATTAAAGGGTCGCGGCATCAGGAAGGTTGAGAACCACTGGACTCTGGAGGGAGGATCGCTGTCCTTGCTGAAGGGAAGGGGCCTCGGCACAGTGCCGGGGAGCAGTGGCCCTCAGGGAGTTCAGGGCTCGGGATGGTCACTGTTGACCTTGTCAGAGACGTCCCGGGAAGGTCAGTGGTCCCGGATTTCAGCGTTAAGGCCTTCCAGGGTATGGGCAGCTACAGCAGCCTGCTCAGCTGCCGTAACAAAACAGCCAGACTCGGTGCTGACACACCAGAGATGGGTTTCTCACTGTTCTGTAGACTGGAAGTCCAGGTCAAGGAGGTGGCAGTTTGGTTTCTTCTGGGGCCTTTCTCCTTGGCTTGCAGACCATGACCGTGCCTCCTTGCGTGGCGTCTGCACATCGCCTTGGTGTGTCCTGCCTCCTCCTTGCACAGGACACCACTCAGGTTGGATGAGGTCCCCTGGTCCAAATGCAGTCACTTCCTGAAGTCCGGCGGTTTAGGACCACAGCATGGGTCTTGGTCTTGCCAACTTGTATTGATCTCTCTGTTCCTCTCTTCCTCCCCGACTTGAGAGGTGGCTGTCACCCAGGATTTCTGCTGCACGGGAGGGGGTGCATTTAATCATCATGGGACTCTGGACAGGAGATTTTAGGCGTCAGGGTACCTCCGTATCCAGTGTCCTTTTACTAAAGAGTGACTGCACATACCATGGTGTGGCCTCATGGTTAAAGCCATCCTGATCACCCAACCAAGAGAGCCCCTGCTCATGTCGCTTCTGTGGCTTTGGGCCTTTTCCTCCTGGAACCCCAGAATTCTTCCCGGACTGCAGCAGCCTGCGCGTTCTCCCCCACCCTCACAGCCCAGTAGTCCCCAGGGCGTGCTCCGTCCCATTAGCGCTAAGTCGCTGTCTGCCGTCCTCACCTGGCCCCTCTTCACTGACGGCGCCTCGCCTCCCAGCCAGGTGATGGTCAGATGAGCAGGACAGAGCTTCGGGCCTGGGAGGGCAGCCTCAGCTGCAGCTGCATGAGAAAGTGAGCCCCCTGCAGCCTTCTCTCCCTGGCCCCTCACCTTCCCCTTTTTCAGCAGGAACAAAAACAGAAGGTGTTCTGAGTGCTGACAGATATGTGCGTGTCAGTCTCGGGAATCAGGAAGTGTCCCAGGGAAGGAAGCTGCCAGCGCTTCTAGGAGGCTGGCCTGCGTTGTGATGTGTAGGGCTGAGCTGGCATATCTGCTGTGTGCCCATTTCCTGGCACCTAGCGGCCCCCTTGTCTTCTCCAACGTAAACCACTCCAGATGCCCAGATGATACTGAGCTCAGGCTCACCCACACAGCATCATGGCTGGTAACGCTGTAGAGCTGATGCTTTGTGGGCATGTGCTTTGGGGAGCTGTGGTGGGTTTGTCACCAACCGGGAGACTTGATGCCTGGTATCTCAGCAACAAAATGAGGACAGGATATGGTGATGCTGATTAAGGTTAGAACGCCACAGTGTGCTTGGGTTAACCAACAGCTCTGCCTTCGGGTAAGTGGAGCTGCATAAAACCTCACCAGCTTTGGGGGGAGGAGAAAGGCTCCTCACTGGGATCCTAGCCCTCGTTCTGCTGTGTGAGCCTTGGGGGGTATTAGTCTCTGAATTAGTTTCCTCGCCTGCAAACGGTGTTGGCAGTTCCCAGGAACCACAGACCGGGCCCATGGAAGGGGTGCTGCCTTTGGAGCCCCTGGAGGAGAAGGCTGGAGTGCACGTCCTGACCACTCCTGGGCCGCGTGTCCTTTGCTCTGCCTCCACCCCTCTAGTGGGGGCAGCTTCAGGTTTCCCTCCCGCAGCACCCTTTCCCCAGCCAGCGCGCTCACGGAGGTCACCCGGGCTGCTCCCAGATTCTCCTGCATCAGGTCACCCTGTGTTCACACAGGACAGGCCGCCATCTGTGGTCTCTACCAAGCGTTGCAAACATGGTCGGTGAGGAGCACTTCTTTACCTTCAGACCCTGAGGCCACACCCCAGGCAGAGTGCCCACACCCAGCCTGCTCCCCTGCTCCCTGTCCTCCCTCTGTCTCCCTCTGTCTCCCTTCCTTTCCCTGCCCCTTCACTAACCCCTCCCCCACACACACCCTCCCTCATCTCCAAGGCCTTTATGACGTGCTGGTGTGCGTGAGCGTAAGGGGCGGAAAAGAGCAGGTCTGAAGGTGGGAACTTCGACTTCCAGGCTGTTGTGTGGATGGAATGAAATCAAGACGCAAAAGCCCTGTGGCCTCCGTGGGCTGTGCCAGTGTCTGTGGCCAGTCACGAATGGCGTGTACCCAGGGGAGGACGTGGAAAGTCATCCCTACTCCCAGGTGTCTCAGATAAGGGCCCAGAGAGTGTAGGACCAGGGAGTGACGAGGCAGGAAGGTGAAGGACTCAGCTGCTGTGCGGTTCCTGGGGACAGGTGGGTGGTTTTGCTAAGCTGTGGAAGGGCCAGGGGTGGGGTACGGACTGGCGGTGCCTGGTCGGGGAGAAGCCAGTGGTCCCAACAGCGGCCCTTGTGCTGCTGTGGCCAGGCAGCCCCCAGCTTGGCCCTCGGAGTGCACTGACCAGGCCTCGCTGTCGCTAGCCAGGGGTGTGGGTGGTGACGTGGGCCTGGGGGTCTGAGTGACTTTCCCAGGGACACAAGAGGTGGGGCTGCCACTGAGCCGGTGTCTGAGTGACCCAGGGCCCCGCTGTCCCCTCACCACCGCTTCCCCCCCCAGAAGCCTGTGGAGATGCTGCAGGGCCTCGCCGCTTGTGCGGGGACACTGTCAGGAAAGTCGGGGGCTAGTGGCCCCGCTGTCAGAGGTGCTCAACACAAGGTGGGGGCACCCAGGGAGATGACGGCAATGCCCCATTGAAGCCCATTTAAAGAAGGTAAACGTCGGCCTTGTCCCCAGGAAAAGAGCAGATCGTGTTGTTTGGGACGGACGCAGTGGTCGTGAGGCCCAAGTATAGGAAAGTCACTCATGGATGCAGTGGGCACGGTGATGAAACAGCAGGTGGGGTCACGCGGGCCCTGTGCCACTGGCAGTGCGTGTGGCATGCCACGCCTCTCTGAAGGCACGAAGCAAACCCTCCCGAGCCTCGCCAACACAGCAGCTTCCATCTTGTGTTGCTAGTTTTTTTCTTTTCAATTTACCGGGTGACATTGTTAGTGGGATTACATAGGTTTCAAGTGTACACCTGAAACATCATCTGTATATTGTATTGTGTGCTCATCACCCTAAGTCTACCCTCCTCTGTCACCATATATTTGACCCCCCTGACCCTCTTCAACCTCCCCCCACCCCTCTTCCCTCTGGCAACCACCATACTGTTGTCTGTGTCAGTGAACTTTTTTTTTTTTTTTAATATATTTTTTATTGATTTTTTACAGAGAGGAAGGGAGAGAGATAGAGAGTTAGAAACATCGATGAGAGAGAAACATCGATCAGCTGTCTCCTGCACATCTCCTACTGGGGACATGCCCGCAACCCAGGTACATGCCCTTGACCGGAATCGAACCTGGGACCTTTCAGTCCGCAGGCCGATGCTCTATCCACTGAGCCAAACCGGTTTCGGCCAGTGAACTTTTTATTTGTTTCTTTTTGTTTGTTCATTTGCTGCCTTCTGTGTCATGTCCTTCACAGTGAGTGAGAACATGATTCTTGCCCTTTTCCATCTGATTGATTTTGCTTAGCATGTGACTCTCAAGATCCATCCACGCTGTCGCAAATGGCAGTGTTTCATCCTTCCTTGCGGCTCAGTAGTATTGCTGGTTCTCGGGACAGAGAGCAGTCACTTCTGCCATTTGGGAGCCCTCCTGCCCGTGAATGCGAACTGTGCCCAGTGTTCTGTACGCAGGTCTCCAGTCCGCAGCCAGCCCTGGGAGGTCGGCCGTGGTACAGTCCATGTCTCACCAAAACAAAGGTGAAGAGATTACCACGTTGTGACGGGCAGAGCTGCATCCAGGTCTGGTCTATCTAAACCTCAAAACCACACTATTCAGCCCATAATTCTGCCTGCATAACAGCTGATGTCAGCTGTCCTCCTCATTTCGGCGAGTGACTTGTGACTCATGAACCAAAGAGGCAACTTTAAGCCTATTGAGCAGAGAGTTAGGATCTAGTAGACACAACACGCACAGTAGCTGACATTTAAAACTCTGCCTCATTCCGTGACCACATTATGGAGGTTAAACAAATACGCCTCACATGGTGGGCAGGAGGTTGGAAACCACAGCCCAGGAGCTGGGTGGTTTTCACTGGTATATTCCACATCCTTGGTAGAGCAGTGCCCTGAGAGTTTGTAATATTAACTTCTTTCTTGTGTCCTGGGCCCACAAATAAGCTCTTGACCTATCCCAGGCATGCCACATTAAAGTGGAAAGTGCCCGAGGGGTAAAAGTAGTTTGGAGACTTTTAAAAGTTTTGTTTCTTAGTCATGAAAATCATATGCTGTTTGACATATGTGTGGAAGAGAGAATTACATATACATAAGGGATTTGAGCGCATGTGTGTGAAAGGCATAGGATATTTGTGTTGTTGGTTTTTAAAAAAAAATTTTATTGACTTCAGAGAGGAAGGGAGAGGGGGAAAGAGGTGGAAACATCAATGATGAGATAGAATCATTGATTGGCTGCCTCCCGCACACCTCCTACTGGGGACCAAGCCCACAACCCAGACATATGCCCCAACCTGGAATCGAACCGAGACCTCCTGGTTCATGGGTCAATGCTTAACCACTGAACCACATCGGCCAGGCAGATAATTCAATTTTAAAATGAGCAGACTCAGCATAGACTCCTTTTCAGAACACTTCTTAGATTCACGGTGATCTTAAACTTGGCTATGCACAGTTTCTAGCATTCTGTGGACCTCTGGGATTCTCAGCCGACTCAGTTGTTTTGGCCTGTTCATATTCCCTGGTACAAGTCCTTCCAGGATTAATCACAGAACAAGAGCATAAAAGTTAACCCAAAAGTGAAGCAGAACCTGACCTCCTTGGTGGGGAGCCCAAAGGAAAGGGTCAGCACATGTTCTCGTGGCTACTCGCATCCCTGCCTCCCAGAAACCGGAAGAATCTCCTGAACTTGGGAGCTCACCATCACCTGCTGTCAGCAGCTCTGGGGTTTTAGAGTCACGCCATTCCCCCTGGTGTCAGAATTCTCAGAGTTGGAGGAAGGAAACCCCTTACAGTTTCTGGCTTCCCCGGTGAGCTTTAGGCCTGGTGTTAAAGGAGAGAACAGGTGTGTTCACGCCTGAGAAGAAGCATTGCACACCAGCTGCAGCGTTGGGTCACTTCTCCGCAAAAATGCACAAGCTATAAACAAAGCCTTCCCCGTCGCCGCCGGAGGACACGGCATTCTGTGCTCCTGCAAGTTCCTGGGCAGCTTCTCTGAGCCCCACGGCCTACAGCTGGAACATGCTGGTGCCCTCCACTTGCTGGGAGGCGGAGCACGTCTTGGAAGTATCCTCCGAAGACTTCGGCTGGCTCCAGGCTCCCACGTAAGGGAGGCAGCCAATGTCTTTCACAAGTTTCCAGAAGTTCTTCCGAAACTTCAGGCCAACAAAAGCGTAGAGCACAGGGTTGAGGCAGGCCCGCAGGTAGGCAATGGCCTCCGTCACGACGATGGCGTAGTGGTAGCTGGTCATGGTGTGGTACACCCAGCTCGTGCTGCCTATGAGCTTCACAAGAGTGAAGGGCGTCTGGGTCAGCAGGAACACAGCTACCACCAGGAAGATGATCTTGAGAGACTTGTGGTTCTGGAAGCCTCGGGCATGAAGCAGCGTCTTGATTATGACCGAGTAGCAGACAATCATGGTGAGCAGTGGCAGGAAGAACCCCAGAGTCATCTGGGTGGCGAGAACCACAGTGGAAATCGTCTCGTTGTGATCACAGACCCACTTGTCGTACTTATGGACATCACCATAGATGATCTGTGGCAAGGCCAACAGCAGGGAGACCACCCAGGTGGACCCGCAGATGGCCTTGCCCCAGCTCATCCGCTTCGCCTTCTGGTTATAGGCCTTTGTGGCCCGGACCACCGCCATGAAGCGGTCCACGGTGATGCAGACGAGGATGAGCATGGACGTGTAGAAGTTGAAAGTATAGACGCCTAGCAGGATTTGGCACATCACCTTGCCGAAGACCCATTCGTGCATGCCTGCGTAGGCCCAGAAGGGCAGGGTGCAGACAAACACCAGATCAGCCAGGGGCAGGTTCACCAGGAACATGTCCGTCAGGCTCTTCAGCTTCTGGTAGAAGATGTAGATGACCAGCACCAGCGAGTTCCCCACCAGGCCACAGAGGAACACGGCCACGTACATGCAGGGCAGAAAGAGCTTCTTGAACTCCAGGAAGTTATTGTGCTCCTGCTTGTTGGTGTTGGACACGTTGAACATGCTTGCAAAATAGTCGTCATCCTCCATAGTGTCTGTTCTGATGAACACCTGTGAGTCAAAACACAGGAGTCATGTTTGGGCTGAGGGCCCACACCCGTCTTCCCACTGCCCCCTTGCCCAGCTCCGCCCTGCACAGTCTAGTACACGAGATGGCCAGTTCAGTGGGGAAAATGCTCCAGTGGGACAGGGAATTCTTCATGAGCCTTACAGTTCTCAGGACTCACCTGCCTGGGAGACCATGCGCATCCCAGAAAACCTGTGCTCACTTCGGCCTCAAAGGGCACCTGTGGTGACATGGGGTTGGTGCTCTTTGGTAGAGCAGCACAGCAGGGCCTGCTACACCTGCCCAGGCCTCACAGCATGTGCCCGCCCATCCTGTGCCCCACCTGCTGTTACATTGGACCCCTGAACTACTCGTGAAAGCCAAGGCACGTGTCCCTCAGGAGGTGTCTGGGGGATGGCCCATCCCTCCTGCCTTTTGCTCTCAACTACATAGATTTTAAAGGACGACTGATAGAAAAACCAGGCAGAGAAATGCACATGGCTGCCCAGCACTTGGGCTGAGCCGGCCCCTGACCAGGGATTTGGGAGTTCTCACACCCCAGCCTCATCTTTCCCCTTTATCGCCTGTCCCAGTAACAGTGTGCCCGTCAGAGCCTCATTTCCTGAAGATACTTTGACCTTTAGGCATCTCTGAAGAGGTAGGTTTCCTTAGAAGAGAGCATGGCTTTAGCTTTTATGACTAGCAGTTTAGGCTGAGGGGTCTCCTTTAACAAATGGGAGCCCTGGTTGAAATGGCCAGCTGGGTGGGTGGCCAGAGGACGGTGGCAAGCCTTGCAGTAGGCTTGTAGCTAAGTGCAAATAGCTGCCTCTTTTGCCTGGGGCTCCCTGCCCTTCAAGGCCCACACTTCCCTTTGACCCTTCTCTTTGCCCTGTGACGCTGCCGAGGACCACAGGCAGGACATCACAGAGGTGATGTGACCCGTGGCGTGGGCACGGGCACCTGCACCTGCCTGCAGCAGCTTCGAGTTTGGAGTGCCAGGCCACTGGCCTGCAGATTCTCCACACACAGTGGCTCATTTCCAGGGACCCGGGGCTATACCTTGCCAGTTCCTCAAGAAGATGGGTTTTTTGTGTTGCTGTTTTTTAAACGAAAACACAGGCACTCTTTATTGCAATTTCAGAGTTGGAAGGAGGCAGGTATTTGGATTAGCAAAGTCAAAATAACCACCGTCAAAAAAAAAAATACATCAGCCGGCCAGACAAGGGCATACACAAGGAGGCCTCATCTCTCCTTTCTTATCTCCTCGAAGACTTCTGGCTGGAAGTGGCATCAGCCCTGGTGCTGACCCCTCAGTCTTTTCTGGGAACAAAGCACCCTTCACTGCAAGGAAGGGCCTTGCCTTTGGGTGAGACTACGCAACAAAAAGTCCCTGCTCCTCGTCCGGCCGCGGTGTCTCGGTGGTTGAGCACTGACCTATGAACCAGGAGGTCATGGTTCGATTCCCGGTCAGGGCACATGCCTGGGTTGCGTCCTCAATCCCCGGTGGGGGGTGTGCAGTAGGCAACCAACCAGTGATGCTCTCTCATCGTTGATGTTTCTAATTCCCTCTCTGAAATCAATAAATCGGATTTTCTCAAAACCTTAAAAAATTACTTTCCCTTCTAGAAATGTGAAAACCATTTACTTCCATAACCAAAGTAATATGTTTATTTCTGAAAATAAAAAAGGTAATATATGCAACTTTGGAAATAGTGTAAATGTCTAATAATAAAAAAATAGCTAATTATAATTCAGACAAAATAGAATATAACTAATGTTTAGTGCTTTTAATATTTTTAAAACGGTAACGCATTTGAATTGCTCAGAAGAGTATAAGCACAGACTTAGTATTAGCTGTTACTATTGCAGTGAGTAGGTGACAGGGTTATAGAGTTGATCATGGTTCTTAACCTTTGATCATAAACCCCTTTGAGAATCTCATCGAGGCCGCAGACCTTTTCCTCAGAAATATGTACACACACTTGCACTCCTGGGGTCCGTGAGCCCTTTGACACTCTGCCACATACCCGACCACCCTGGCCTAAGAATCGACGATAAGCTATAGGGTTTTGACTATATTTTTTTAAGAACAGAAAAATGACCAGATTTTATCAGCAGTTCGCTCTGGTTGGTGCAGACTTATTTCCCTTATATTTTCCAAAAGTTCTATAGTGGTGAACCATATTCCGAGAGAGGAGCCTGGCTTACTAAATGCAAAGGAAACAAAAACAAAGGCTGTTCAGTGAACAGACATAGACAGTGCGTCTCCTCATCTCCCGGGAGGGTCAGACTCTGCCCTTGCTCCCCACGACCATTCGCTTCCAAGCACGTCCAGTGCCCAGGACCCAAAGTCATTTCTCTAACCCTCGGCAGCAAGCAGCAGATGGGATCGGAACCTGGAGCAGCTGCGCGCTAAAGCCTGGGCATTTCAGGGCGGCTGCTCCAGGCAGGAATCTGAGAGCCCTGGCTCTTACCTATAGAGAGGAAGAGAAATGACTCACCCACCAAGATGCCTTTTCAGTTTGTTCCAGAGATGAGCTGTGCTCAGCAGCAGGCTCTACCTCTGCCTCTCTGTGATGTGGCCCATGTTTCCGCTGAGTAGTTTTGAAGAACCCTCGGTTGCTGATTGGAAGAGGCCCAACCCATCTAGCAGATCAGAATCCACATGACCAGTCTGCACCCATGTAATTTGGGGTCAAAGATAGGAAGCTGTGGCTCCGTCACTGAGACCCCTCTGCCCCCGGGCTGGTGACCGACTCGCCCGCTGGGACCTGAGAGGGCTTTTCTTTGTAAACCGATGGCATTCGAATCTTAAAATTCTTTCATTCACTAGTCATGCATCTCTTTGGAATGGTTTGGGTCTGGACCAATGCAGAGTGCATGCCCTGGTCTCCTTCTGTGTATGCGTGCAGCTCCAACGTGATAGCCACGGATTCTCAACCCTGCAGAACTGCTACCCCATTTAATAGACGAGAACACCCAGGGCCGTAGTTGAATTAGTCCCATGTGCACACAGCGAGTAACTGGCATTTCCAGGCTACAAACCCAGCTCCGTCACTGCCAGGCCAATGAACCAGATGGCTTCTAGGTGAATGTGGGTCTGACATGGGATAAGCCAGCCATGTCATTTAGGACGAGTTCAACAGCTGGAGTTGGAAGGGCCTGAGCCTTGTCTCGCACACACTCGGCCGTGCTCTTCTCGCTTAGTAATCACTTGTGCCCCATGGGGCAAACCAGGTCTTGGCCTGCTGCCCTCCACACGTGCCTTTTGTGATCTGCCTGTTTGCAGTGTTGCTTGTTTCAAGGGCATTCCTTTTCTTGGAAACAAAACTAAGCTGCTTAAGGGGAAGTAACCAGTCATATGCCTTGGCTTCCCACTGGCGTACTGCAACATTTTCTAAGCAGGTGAGGGGAGAACCGGAGGGGCCTGGCAGCCGCCTGCCGCACACTCATTGGGGAAGTCATGCTGCGCTGACCTGCTCGCCCTTCCTCAGCACCTGGCACTCTCGAGCCAGAACTCTAGTTAGGATGTCGTGACCCGGGCTGAGGCTGTCACAGCTGCTGGCAGAAGAGGCTGCCTGCAAGACTTTGGTGGGTGACAGGGCTGTGGAGGGTAAGTTTAAAGATCCTAACAACGGTAGCCTAACCAAAGGGCACCAAAGGGCTAGGGAGGCGTGGGAGGGAGTTGGGTGTGGCCTGCGCAGCATCGCCCCCAGGTGTTGGTTGTGAGACTGGGCCTGCAGGTCTGTCTCTTGTGTCAGACCATAGTTACCAAGTAAGCAGAAATCAAAATACCAGAACTGTTCTTCTTCGCTTGGTTTTTAGGCAAAAGGAAATCAGTGACTAAAACAACAACTACTAGGAATTTACTTTAATCGTAAAATAAAACACCCCAATCCACAAAATGACTCACCCCAACCTTGCAAACCGGGCTGTTCACTAGAGTCTCCTGCAGTGACGGGCGCGTCCTGGGTCTGTGCTGTCCCGCACAGTGGCCGCTAGCCCGTGTGGCTGCTCAGCACCTGCTGTGTGGCTAGTGCAACTAAAGAGTCACATTTTGTAGCTTTAAAATAATTTGGTGAATTTGAGTTTCCATAGCCATAGCCAGTGGCTATCTGTTGGACAGTGCGATTGTAAACCAAAGACCTCTGCCGCTCACAGGGCCCTGCTCACAGATGCAGGCTGCCCTGGGGCACTGCAGGCCTCTCATCGGTCAGAGCACCACTCCTAACTGCTGGGCTCGGCCAGAGCGGTAGATGGAGCCCCTGAGGAAGATGGTCAGCCAGACCCTCAGGCCATAGGGGCCTTGCAGGAATCCTTTCCTGCCCAGCCCATCCAAACGAGCGGGCCATCTGCTATCCAGCGGTCTGCAAAATTGACATACAGCAATTCAGTAAAAAACAGCCAAGGCATTTTGATCTGTGGGAGGAAAATACTAGAGACTGCAGCTGCAGAAACCAAGCTGGAGGACCCCACCCAGGATCCCTCCTCCAGGCCGCATGAACCCCTGAACTGCATTGCCGGGGACTTTTCAGCATCCACCTCGTCTGTGATCGCCACTTTCTTCTTACTTGGTTCTAACTTGGAGCCTTGCCCGGCTGGCATGGCTCAGGGGTTGAGTGTTGATCTATGAACCAGGAGGTCATACTTCGATTCCCGATCAAGGCATATTCCCAGGTTGCAGGCTTGATCCTAGTGTGGGGCATGTAGGAGGCAGCCAACCAATGATTCTGATCATTGATGTTTCTATCTCTCCCTCCCTTCCTCTGAAATTAATAAAAATATATTTAAAAATAAATAAGTAAATTGGTCGTGTCCTCCCTTGGGGGCATTTGAGACAGAAAACTGCCTTAGCCCGAGGCACCTAACCTGGACACTTACTGGGCACAGGCTGTGTGCAGGGCACGTGCCCAGGGATGTCGAGATGAGCGCCTCGGGGTGGAGCAAGTTGACGTAGATGCCTGTGCGTGAAGACAGGTCCAGCTGGACTGGCCGTAGGCTCAGGGAAGTGTGGCATGCCGTCTTCCCCACGAGGCTGCTGTGGCTAGCGTTAGGCTCCCAGGGCTGCAGCCTGGCAGGAGGAAGGTCGCTTGTGGGCAGTGAGTTTGTCTCGCTCCTTTTCTTAGAAAAGCACGTCAATGACAACAGAAAGAAATGGGTCTGGGAGGGAATAGGCTGCCCCCTAGTGGCTGTGCTTTTGTTCCCTGTCATTCTCACTTTTTAATCCTTGGGCATCTTCTAACACAGCTGCTTGGACATTTTCTACTACATCCCACAGTGAGAGTACATGTTACCTGACCACCTGGGTGTGGACATGTGTAGACTCCAAATCAGAACAAGAGCCTCATAAAACGATACTGAACCCTCCCCACATGCATTGGTCATTTCCAGTCTGTTTTCCTAATGTTGGCCATAACTTACAACCTATTATGTGGGTCATGACCCACAGTTTGAAAATCTATTGAAAACTACTCACTACCTTCACAACTTCATCGCCCACCCAGGCATTCTCTCCCCCACCCCCCACCCCTCACCCCCCACCCCCAGCTCCCTCTCGCGGGGCCTCAGGCAGGACCAGTGAGGGTCTGAGGCACCTACTCTGGGAATCATCTCCTTGCGGGTTGCTGGGGGGTGTCTGTCGTCATGATGGTCAGAGAGAGGGGAGACGCAGAAAGAGAGGGAACAATAGGTAAGGACATCTTTTGTCCTAAATGCAGGAAGATGGAGAGGACCCGCTGCAGTTTTCAGGGTTTGTTTCATCATATGTTATAGATCTTTCTCGTTTACGGTGTTTCCACTTTGGACAAGGATAAAAGCAAATGAAATGAGGTCGGCCTTGGGCCCATCTCTTCTCCCCTGGACCCCTGTCTCTTGAGCTGCTTCTTGCAGGGACGTTCTGTGATTCTGTTTGTCCCAGGGTCAGAGGTGGGGGATCTGGAAGCCATGGTTAGATGAGCAACAAGAAGGGAGGAGGGCAGAGGTGGGGCAGGGCCTGGGGGAAGCGGAATGGCGAATGACAAGGCTTGCTTTGGTGGCAGTGGGCGAAAGGGCTTAGCCAGAGTCACGCAGTTAGTCGCAAAGCCAAGACCGGAACTGCCTTGAAGTGATTCCCAACACCCCACCCCGAGCTATGCTACTTCTGCCTGAGCCACAGTGGGCTCCAGTGGGAGGCTGACTGTCCCACTGGTCATGGGCTGGTGTGAGCAGTGCAGAGACAGCCCCAGCCAGGCACCTGGGCGCTCATGGGTGTCTGGTGATCTAGACACCCCTGGGAGCCCCCAGTGCCAGCCTTCACACACCCCCACGTAGTTGTACCCCGAGAGCAGATTCCCTCATCCCACGGCCTCAGCACTCCAGCAGTAGGCAGACAGGAGCAAGGTCGGGCAGTGGGAGCCCTGGTGGCGAGCAGGCACGATATCCAGGCTGCCCAAAGGAAGTCAAGAGGTCAGGGCCTCTCTGTAATTCAGCTGGTGTGGGATGGGGGGTGGTCCATGTGTGTATGGTCATCCCGTCCCCACACCCGCGGGGAAGACATTAGGGAGAGCACTGCAGCCCTGTTGTCCTCTCCCACCCAGTGCCCTCTGCCCACAGGGTATGCGGGCCTGTCTCACGACCTCCGGATTGAAGGGTTTCCATGGGGTCTGATATTGGCTACATGACTCCAGCTGTGGGCCTCAGGCTGTGGGCCCCTGTGTGCTGATAGCTAAATGGCTGTACTCTCATCACATTTCAGGGACACTGCATCGAGCTCACTAACCCCTGAGGACCCTGAAGACATGGCCCTGGGGCAGGACACGGAAATCTGCTTGCTGAAGTCCGGGGAGCTGATGTAAGTGCCCATCCCCAAGCGGGGCCTCCCACAGCAGTGGGTTCAGGGCAGAGGAACTGACTTCCCAGTGCCGGAGCTGGAAAGCACCCGCAGGCTGACTGGGCACCGGAGGTTGTGCTTTTTTAGGTATAATTCATATACAGTAAGACCCCCTTTAGAGTGTGTAATGCTTGGCCTTTGACAAATAATACAGTGTAATAGTCACCAGTCATCCTGCCCAGCCCACACTCAGCTCAGCCAGCAGCTCATACGATCTCAGGGACCTCAAAGCCCACCCAGCTCTGCTCCCCACTTGCTGCTCCGTCTTGGACAAGTTACCTAACCTCTCTGAGCTTTAGTTTTCGTTTCCACCCCTGAGGCGAGCAGTCTCAACCCTACCCCCGGCTCCCCAACCCAGAGGACCAGAGCCGGGAAGGAGGCACCACATAGCATCTGGCTGTGAAAATCGGGATTCTGTCCTCCTTGGTTTCCTGCTGGAAACTAGGTGCCCCCTTTAAGATCCAGCACAAAATCTCGTTGGCAAATACTCACCCAGGGCTCCAAAGGAGGGAGGGCGTAGGGACTAGAGTTCTGTGAGGAGAGACTGGGGTTTGTGGCTCCAGGGAGAGAGCTGAAGGAATGGCCACCAGGGTCCTTGCCCTAAGTTTCTCTCCTATATTGTAGATGCTATCTTTCTTGGGTGGAGCACTCTGCTCTGTCCAGCATCAGCCTGGGGGAAATGCCAAGAGCCCCACCCTCCAGGCTCCCTGTTGTCCGACACAGCACAGATCACGTCCTGCAGAGGAGTCAGCTGCTTGGGCCCCGAGTATAGAGGTCCAGACAGGTTCAGGGGGTGTTAGTGACTGAGTTGTGTGGCTCTGGGGTGGGGGCCACACCCCTTACCTTCCCCCAAGACTGACCATTGCCTCCCTCTCACAGGAGAGGCAGAATCTGGGACAGACAGGGTTATGTGGCTCTAAGATGGTGTCAGTTTTTCCCCTCACACGCCCAAGCAGTGCAGAGCCCTTCACACAGCCAAGTCTTAGTCTGTTTGTGCCTGATAAACTCTGCTGCCTCCCCCTGACGACTCCCTGAAACCCTGCTCCACCACGAAGGTCTGCAGGCACCCAGCAGCTGGCGGCTAGCCTTAGTATACCCCGGGACTTTAGTGAGTGGCCTCAGATCCAGCACTGACCCTGAGTTTGAGCCTGTATCGGTGATAAACACCACTCACCCCTCCTCCCTGGTGACTCACTAAGAACCTACATCATTCAACCCAAGTACTGCCAGAGGCTCTCTCAGTGACTGAGCCTAATAGGCAGCCAGAAGGCAGAGGCAAATCTCAGAGTGCCTTGTACCTTTTACTGACCTGCCCCCAGGCTCAGTGCTACTGAATGCCAGCCTTGGTGCACAACTTGGTCCTACACACTCGCAGGGACTGTGGAAGCAGCCACAAGCTGTGGGTTGTTTTAAAACTCCAAACAGGTTGCCTAGGGCCAGTCACAGGCAGCATCTGACATTGACCGGCACCAGAGTCCCTCCCATGAGCCACCAGAACCAGCTAGTGGCAAGCATCAAACAACTCCAGAGCAGGATCCAGTTACCTTCCCAAGGGGCACCAGACCCTGCTGAGGCAAATTCTGCTTCGTGTGGTCAACTCCTGGACAGCAGCTCATACACTGTGGTCGGGGTCAGCCCTCAGTTAGCCAGCCTGAGGGTCAGCCC
The DNA here is from genome assembly GCF_964212035.1 of Myotis nattereri. Lineage (NCBI taxonomy): Eukaryota > Metazoa > Chordata > Mammalia > Chiroptera > Vespertilionidae > Myotis > Myotis nattereri. Next base: position 52,203,902 of record NC_138089.1, read on the forward strand.
CACACTTGAACAGGCAAATCAGAATTAAGACTCAGTTACAATAGGAGGGCTCCTATAACTCACACAGGGACATTTCCTGGAGCACCCAGCTCCAGTGGTCAAGGAGACGGTGCCACTGGGTCACACCTACTACGTAAGACACCCTATGAAGACTGGGAGACATCGCAGATCTACCTAATACACGGAGACGAACACTAAGAGGTAGCCAAAATGGGGAGACATAGAAACAGGCCCCAAATGAAAGGACAGGAGAAATATCCAGAAAAAAACCCCAAATGAAATGGAAGCAAACAACCTACCAGATACAGAGTACAAAACAACGGTTATAAAGATGCTCAAGAGGCACCTGTCTTGCCCAGCCAGCTGGCCAGGCTCCCCTTCCCGGAGGAGGCAGAGAGGGGAACACTGGGCCGGCCCGTGGGCGGGCGATAATGCCGAGCTTCTGCACGGCCCCCAACTGCACACTGAAGAGCACGCGGTCGGATTTGGCCTTCTTCAGGTTCCCGAGGGATCCGGCCAGATGCCAGAAGTGGGTGGAAAATTGTAGGAGAGCAGACTTAGAAGATAAAACACCTCATCAACTAAATAAACATTATTGATTATGTGCCAGACACTTTGAGACTTCTGTGATCTGTGGAACTAGTCCTTACAGGACAGTTCTTCAAGACAATGCAATACCAACAACATTTGATCTTACCAGTTATTTGAACAATCCACATAGTAGACACAGAAAACAAATAAAAGAATTGAGTGAAGATGAAATCAGGACACTGAAACAGAAAAATAATGAGGAGGCATGGACTCTGGCAAAAAAAGAGGGAAGGATATTGTGTGTAGAAGTAGAGTGGCTTGAAACAGGGTGCCAGGTTTGAGGAATTACATTCATTTTGTTGTTGGAGCTTTTAAAACCCATGATGTTGACAAAACTTCTGAACAGGAACAAAAACATAAAGAAATCTACAACAGCAATGCTCAGAACTCCAGTGCAGAAGAGGGTGGAGAACAGGATGAAGACATTTTACCTTTTAACCCTTGAAGAGAAGGAAAACTAAGAATACTTAAAATCTTTATTTGAGATTTTGATTCTTACGGGAAAACAAAACATACCTCTATGGACATGAAGCTGATGAAATCCCAGAAGGTCTCTTTACTCCTGATAACTTCCAGGCACTGTTGGAGTGCCGGATAAGTTCTGGGGAAGAGGTTCTGAGAAAGCGCTTTGAGACAACAGCAGTCCACACGCTGTTCTGTTCAAAAGCGCAGCAGCAGCAGGTGCTAGAGATCTGTGAGAGCTGCGTGCGGGAAGAAACACTCGGGGAAGGGAGAGACTCGCACTTCTTTTCGATTATCATTGATGACGTAGTGGACATAGCAGGGGAAGTGCCCTTGCCCGTGTTGGTGAGGTTTGTTGATGAAACTCATATCCTGAGAGAGGAATTTGTGGGTTTCCTGCCTTATGAAGCTGATACTGAAATTTTGGCTATGAAATTTCACACCACGATAACTGAGAAGTGGGGGTTCAACATGGAATGTCGTCGTGGCCAGGCTTACATTGTGTCCAGTGGATTTTCTTGCCAAGATGAAAGTTGTTGCTTCTAGACCTTTGGAGAAATATCCCCGGGCTGTCTACACACTCCGCTCTTCCTGTGCCTTAAATATGTGGTTGGCAAAATGGTGCCCGTTATGGGAGTGTCTGTTAGGAACAACTGAGAAAGTTCTTTTTCCATCGATCACCACAGCTGCTTTTAGAGCTTGACAGTGTAATTTCTCTCCTCTTTCAGAACAATGAAGAAAGGGTAAAGAACTGAAAGAAATTGCCATTCTCAGTGGACAGGCAGGCACGATGCTTTTGCAATTTTAGTGGACCTCCTACAAGCACTTGTTTTATGTTTAGATGGTATAAATCATGATACAAATATTAGATGGAGTAACTATAGCGGGCTGAGCATTTGTACTCTGTAGTGCAGTAACAGATTTTGATTTCGTTGTTACCATTGTCGTTCTTAAAAATGTTCTATCTTTTATAAGAGCCTTTGGGGAAAATCTCCAGGGGCAGACTTCTGATGTCTTCTTTGCAGCCAGTAGCTTGACTGCGGTGCTGCATTCGCTAAATGAAGTGATGGGAAATATTGAAGTTTATCGTGAATTTTGGTTTGAGGAAGCCACCAACTTGGCAACCAAACCTGATATCCAGATGAAGCTCCCTGGGAAATTCCACGGAGCTCAGCAAGGGAACCCGGAGTCTCAGCTGACCTCTGAGGGTTACTAGAAAGAAGCTCTAAGTGTTGCAACAGTGGAGCACATTATCCAGGAACTGAAAGATACATTCTCAGAACAGCACCTCAAAGCTCTTAAATGCTCATCTCTGATCCCCTCTGTCATGGGACAGCTCAAATTCAATACATCGGAGGAGCACCATGCTGACGTGTCCAGACACAACTTACCCAGTCCTGATACACTCTCAGCTGAGCTGCATTGTGGGAGAATCAAGTGAAAACACAGAGGAGAAGATAGTCTCCACCCACCATTTATGAAGCCCTTCACCTGCCAGACATCAAGGTTTTCCCTAGTGTTTATGCACTGCTGAAGGTCCCGTGTATTCTCCCTATGATGAAGGTTGAGAATGAATGCTATGAAAATGGGCGAAAGCGTCCCAAAGCGCACCTGAGGAACCCTTTGACAGACCAAAGGTCCAGTTACTTAGCTTTGCTTAACATAAACTTTGATATAAAACAGGATTTGGATTTAATGGTGGACACATATATCAAATTCTATACAACTAAGTCAGAGCTTCCTACAGATAATTCCAAAACTATCAAAAATACCTGAGGGGCTATTGAAATAGGTTTTCTCTTATATTAGATATTGGAAAAAATCTAAGAAATTTGAAAACATAGAAAAGCTATAAGGTATATGTAGGCCACTTAATCACTGGATATCTTGAGTGCATTAGCCATTGGTGATCTGACGGTTTAAATGGCCCGTGTGAACGCTCATGCTTGGAGAACTAACTGTCGTCCAGAGGGTGGCGTTGAAAGGGCCACGCTGCACTTCTACGTGATCTCTGCTAATGTCATTTTAGACGTAACATTTATTATCAGTTCTTCGAAGAAATAAATTTTGAGGAGGTGTGGGAGGAATGTGTTTCATAAAACTTTACGATGAAGCGCATGACTAATATTTGAATAGCAGGAGTTTTAAGAATGCTATTAGAAATCTGTAATGGACAGTTAAGGGAATTGCCAGATAGTGAAAGAAACGTGAGCTTGCCAAACAAGGATTTCACTGTAGATTTTGTCTTTATTCAATGATCTTAAAGGAACAAGTTACTGTTAAACATTGAAGGAAGAACCTGCCATTGTTCTACATCTGGGTGTTGCTGTATACATTCCTTTGTTGAGCCTATATCTTCATAAGCTTTTTAGCAAGTATATGTCAAACACTTATGTTTCATGGTCAAGGCAGGATCAGAGGCCATGGGTACTGACAACAGATTGGTCTGTTTTATCCTGTCTTTTTCCATGACTGTATCTACTGCCTTGTCTTGATTTATAAGCAAAACCTAGAAAACCTACAAAAAATGTGTTTTGTCGTTTATCTAGGAATAACACAGAAAATATTGCTATTATTTTTGGTGAAGACAGTCAATTTTGTACAGTTTATTTCGATGTAAATAAAATGTGAATTTGTTTTTTTTAAAAAAAGGTGTTCAAGAAACTTAGTGAGAACTTCAACAGCATGAGAAAGGACATAGAAACCATAAAAAAGGACCAGTGAGAAATGATTAATACAAAAATGTGAAATGAGGAATATAGTATAAGAAATAAACAGTCAGCCCTAACCAGTTTGGCTCAGTGGATAGAGCATCGGCCTGCAGACTGATGGGTCCCAGGTTCGATTCCAGTAAGGGCATGTATCTTGGTTGCAGGCACATCCCCAGTGGGAGGTGTGCAGGAGGCAGCTGATCGATGTTTCTCTCCCATCGATGTTTCTCTCTATCCCTCTCCCTTCCTCTCTAAAAAATCAATAAAATATATTTTTTAAAAAGAAAGAAAGAATCAGTCAGTTAGATGAAGTAAAGATTTGAATCAGCAATTTGGAAGACAAGGTAGCAGAAAATATCCAATCAGTGCAGCAAAAAGAAAAGAATTTAAATAATAACATCTGCATCATAGGGGTACCTGAAGGAAAAGTGAAAGAACGAGGGTTTGAGAAACCTATTTGAAAAAATAATAAGTGAAAACTTCCCTAATCTGGAGAAGGTAAACGAAACATAAGTCCAGGAAGCGTAGAGAGTCCCAAACAAGATGAATCCAAAGAGGCCCACACCAAGACACATCATAATTAAAATGGCAAAGATTAGAGACAAAGAGAGAATATTAAAAGCTGCAAGAGAAGGGCAGTTAGTTACCTACAAGGGAGCTCCCACAGGATTGTCAGTTGATTTCTCAACAGAAACATTTCAAGCCAGAAGGAATTGGTATGAAATAGTCAAAGTGATAAAAATCAAGGATCTTCAACCAAGACTATGTTACCCAGCAAGGTTATCATTTAACATTGAAGGAAAAATAAATAGCTTCCCAGACAAGAAAATGCTGAAGGAGTTTATTACCATTAAATCAGTTTACCCATGTTGATCAGGTCCCTCTCTGCCTTTGTTTTTTTAGGGTAAAATTGCCCTTCACAGTGGATGAGATTGCCAGCTTTGGGGAGGGTAACAGGGAGCTGTTTGTGAGGTCCAGTACCTACAGCTTCATCTCCATCACCGTGGCCGAGACCGGCCTCACCATCAGCTGGGTCTTCTCCTCCGACCCCAAGAGTATCTCCTTCAGCGTGGTCTTCAGGGAGGCAGAGGACACTCCGCTGGATCAGTGCAAGGTAAGGAGGCCAGCTCCCTGTCAGCGGGTGCGGGCTCACATCAGGACGCCTGGCCAGGCCCTCCCTACAGCAGGGCCACGGCCGTCCTGCCTTCTGCTGGGCAGGCCTTTCTTGAAATGTTCCGGGCCCCAGCTGTGAGAGGGACACGGAGAGAAAGCAGGGTGGGAGAGCCCTCTGGCTGCATCACAGAGCAGGCACGGCACCTGGGTTTGTCCAGCTTGGGGAAGGAGAGACCTGAAGCTCAGGAGAGCGGTCTTCAAATGTCTGAAGGTCACTCCTTTGTCAGATAGCTTCAGTCTGACCTTCAGATAGATCAGTAGGTGAAACATTGAGGAATGCAGACGGAGGGCTCAATGTAAGGATTATTTTTTAACAGAGTCGTGCAGAGCAAGAAGTATCACTGTGAGAGATCACCATCTCCCGAGATCCCTGCTTCTGGTCATTAGCTTTGGGTGTTCAACATCTCACCACAAAAACAGCCACTGTCACTTGGGTTGGTTGGGCTTGAAATCTTCACGCCAGATACCAGTTCATACGCTCCTGAGACAGCCTAAGCTTGCAATATTGACGGTGGTCTGGGCCTCACGTTAGAAACACCTGGGGAGCGTCTTTAAACCCTCCGCCAATGCCACTCCCCAGACCACGAAGTGAGGTCCTCGTGTGGCAGGGGCACAGACATCCCTAGTGATTGCAGTGAGCGGCCAGGTTGAGGGCCACGGGGCTGGATCAAGGGGAGGAAGTCAGAGTGCAGAGGGTGGGGTGGAATTTGGAACACAAGCAGGTGAACAGGACCCGTGGTGGTGATTGAATGTGGAGTGAGGAAGAGGGTCAGAATCCATGCCTGTACCTCTGTGGGGACAGGGTGCAGGGGACAATGGATGAGAGCTGGTTTGGGTAAAAACCCCAGTTCCGTTCGAATCACTGAGTGGAGGGAATGGTGAGGACAGTCAGCCACGCTGAACGGGAGCTGTGGGTGAATCCCAGGCCTTAATATGGTTGCCAAATCTCCATTTTCCAAAATTGCAAGAAACAGGATAGAGAAGAGCAATTTGGGGTGCCCTGGGGGGCTCGGGGTAGGGGTGGGAAGGCCCCTGAGCTGAAGGCAGCCTCGTTCATTCTTATCTGAACACTGCTCTGCCCTCTCATCATTTTGGGGGCTGACAGCCATGCCACCTACCTGGCTTTGGGGCACTTCCTTCCTGAGAGGTGGTGATGCCCCAGCCCGGAGGTCCTGGAGCCTGTGGTCTGAGAGTGAACCCAGGGTCACCTGCCGACTGGGCACCCGGAGGGTGGAGTCTCGCTCTGTGGGGCAGGTCTTCGTCCGGTTTGCAGATAAGCAAGCTGAGGTGTGTAGTGACTTGCCTGTGTGGTTGTTTGAGCAGCAGTGATACCAATGCGCTTACCAGCTCTGCCCTGACCCTGCTGCACAGCCAAGAGCTTATACCAGCACCTTTGCTGTTCACCCTCCCGGTCCCCAGGCCCACCATGCGCCTAGCACTGCAACCACCCAGATTAACACTGTGGGTGTTTGTGGCCAGGAGGGAGGAGGTGACTAAATCAGATGTCCAGACCTTTGCCATTCCATCTGCCCACATGTGCCTTAGCCCTGGGTCTCTCCCCTTCCCAGTCACTCACCTGCCACACCTGTGTGGTTCGTACCAGGAATCACGCCTCCTCTCTGGCTTCCAGGTGCCTTTCTGGGTTATGACCACCATTGTCTTTCCCACAGTGGACGCCAGGGGGCAGAAGAAGCCCATCTACGGGGGGAGTGAGCTGGGTGCTCTGTTGCTCCTCTGCCTTCACAGGCCCACTGTCCCCAGTCAGCTGTAGGTGGAGGTGATTATTTCTGCCTGAGGTCCCCAAACAAACAGATGTCACCCTGAGGAAGGTCCGGCACACGTCCTCAGCATCTGTCCTGGGGGCCCCCCTGTGTGGCCCCCTGACAGCCTGGGTCTTACAAGAAACAACGGGTGCAGTGTGATTGTGGAGGTGCAGACACAGGAAGTATGCTCATGCTTGCAATCTGTTCACAACCATTTATTGAGCTTCTGCTCTGTATTGGGCTTTGTGGGGCCCATGGGAACTGCCCTTGAAGAGCTCACAATAGAACCAGAGCCCCTAGTGAAAAGACAGCCATGATTCACGGGGTGAGTGTCATAATCAGAGGGAGTGGGCACTGTGGTCACCTAACCCAGCCTGGGGGCCAGGGATTGGGGCAGGAGACCCTGGGCCAAACCAAGGAAGCATATGGGGCCATGGGTTAGAGAAGAAGTGTCCAGGCAGGAGCAGCACAGCAGACGGCCGGCCCTGTCTCTGGTGGCACCGGTCAGAGACACCCCCCCACCTTGCCACACCCTCTCCAGGGTGACTTCCTCCATGCCTGGACACCGAGCTTAGAGTCTGAATTTGGGAAGGCACTTGTTAAAGAAACAGTACACCAGGAACTCGAGGCTACCCTTGTGAGGACCCAGGCTTGGCCAGAGAAGCTCGATGGCCACCTAGGGCCACAGAGGGAGTCAGGGGAGGAACCGGGACTGGGAACAGGACCTTTAAATTCTTACTTTTTAAAAATATATATATTTTTATTGATTTCAGAGAGGAAGGGAGAAGGAGAGATAGAAACATCAATGATGAGAGAAACATAGATTGCCTGCTTCCTACACCACCACACACACACACACTGGGGATTGAGCCTGCAATCCGGGCCTGTGTCCTGACGGAATCGAACCGTGATCTCCTGGTTCATAGGTCGATGCTCAACCACTGAGCCATGCCAGTCAGGCTAACGTCTTACTTTTCAAATAGCTTTATGGAGATATCACTCACCATTTAATATGTACAAGTCATTGGGGTTTTGTTTTGTTTTTAAGTTTATTCACCGAGTTTTGCAACTACCACCACTGTCTACTCTGATATCATTTTCATCACATCCCCCCAAAATATGGACCCACTAGCAGTCCCCTCTGACCTCTACCCAGCAGCCACCAGCTCACTCTCACTATGGACTTGCCTGTGCTGGACATTTCATGTGAATGGAATCAGACAGGAGGTGGCCTTTTTAACTGGCTTTTTCCATTTAGCATAGAACCTCGCTTTAAACCAGGACCCCATGACACCGGAGCCCATAGAAAGATCAGTTAAACCAACGTGGACTGTTTTACAGACACATCACCTACGTCAGGGCATGGCCACTCAGGCATGGAGGCCAAGGAGGTGTCCGCAGACATCACCGCGGAGCCCTGTCTCCGGTTTATGCCATTGTCGTCCCGTCACCTCAACTGCATGAGCTCTGACACCAGAGCAGTTATGACTCTCCCCTAGACGTCTTGGTGTATTTATTTAAAGTAATGAAGAGTCTTATTTTAAATGTATCCTCTTTAGAGGACCTGCCTTAACGAGCCCTTGGTTGTTGCTTTGTCGTCAAGGCTGTGACTGTAGGTAGGAGATGCAGGGCGCACAGGTGACCCTGTAGAAAGGGCAGGCTTTCTGCCCAGCAGCTCCTTCCTACCTGTGCTTGCAGGAGGTCTCAGGCCAGGCTCAGAAGTTTTAAGTCATGGACCCCATCCATGACCTAACCACCCCAACCACTCAGCTCCCCGGGGACCTCAGACCCCAGTGGAATTAGAATATTATCGAACATGAATGAAACTTAACGAGATAATGTGCAGAAGTAGCTGCCTCAGAGCCCACACATAGTAGGTCCTCATGTATCTCTGTCCCCTCCAGGCTTCCTTGGGCCCATCCTACTCCCTCACCACCAGCAGCCTCCAGCCAGAGCGAATGTACTGTGGTGTCAGGAACACACCCAGGCACTCTCTCCCATGTCTTCGGGGTCTCCCTTTTGATTTCTCTTTTACTCGTGTTATTTAGAAGTGTGTGATGTAGTTTCCAAGTATTTGGGGATTTTGCAGAGATCTATTCATTTTTTTATTTAATCCCATTGTCAGAAAACACACTTTGTATAACTTGAATCTGTTTAGATGTAAGTTGTTTTTTACAGCCTAATAGAATACCTGGTGAATGTTCCAAGTGCACTTGGAAAGAATGTGTATTCTGCTGTTGGGTGGCGTGTTCTATAATTACCAATTAGGTCAAATTGTTGATAGTGTTGTGCAAGTCTTCTATTTCCTTTCTTTTTTTTAAGTTTGCATTTTTTATTAATTTTTAGAGAGAGGGGAAAGGAGAGACATCATTGAGAGAGAGAAACATTGATCGGTTGCCTTCCATACAGGCCCCGACCAGGAATCGAACCCTCAACCTTTCAGTGTTCAGGACGTTGCTCCAACCCACTGAGCCACACTGGCCAGGGCCTATTTTCTTATTGAGTTCCTGTCTACTTATCCCCTCCATTATTGAGAGATATTGAAATATCCAACTATAATTGTGAATTTATTTTATTTCTCCTTGTAATTATACCTTTTTTTTTTTTTTTTGCTTCATGTGTTTTGAAGCTCTGTCATCAGGAGCATAAATGTGTAGGATTATGTCCTGGTCTTATTCTTTGATATAATATTCACTTTGATATTAATATAGTCAATCCAGCTTTCTTTTGACTAGTGTAGCATGGTACATCTTTTTACATCCTTGTACTTTTAACTTATTTGTATATTTACATTTAAATAGCATTTCTTATAGGTGTGATGGGGTTGGGTCTTGCTTTTATCCAACCTGATCATCTCTGCCTTTTAATTTGGATGTTTAGACTATTTACATTTAATGTGATTATTGATGAGATTAGGTTTGCGTATACCTCTTCCTGTTTGTTTTCTGTTTGTCCTGTCTGGTGGTTGTTTCCTTAGCAGTGAGCTAAGGCTTGTCTTGTTCTCTCAGAGATCCCTGACCTTCATTGCCTATGTCCAGTCTCTTGAAAACCGCTGCTTTGTGTGAAACTGGGGCCAACAGGAAACAGCCAGGCAGACGGATATCACCTAGAATGAGCCCCAGCTTCCTAAAGCCAGAAAGGGGCTGCTTCTGCAGATGGTGGGCGTTCCGGCACTGGCCATGGTCAGAGGGGGCTGGGGTCTACTCCTTTGGGGTGTTGACCAGTTCATGATCTGGATGAAACTCATACCTACCCCTGCGACAAGTTATCACCAAACCATGGCGTGTGGAAGGCACCCCACTACTCCTAGGGGCTGATCCCAGCCCAGCTCAGCTCTGACCTCAGATAGGGCACTCAGTTTCCTGCCCCAAATAAAGGGTCTTCCCAGAGGGTCTATGGGGCCCTTTCAGCCTCTGATGGTTTTCCTTACCTGCTTTTTCTCCCAGGTCCTCATTCCCATCACCCGATGCAATTCCCACAAGGAGAACATCCAGGGCCAGCTCAAGGTCCGCACACCAGGCATCTACATGCTCATCTTCGACAACTCCTTCTCCAGGTAGGGGCCTCCTCATGCATCAGCATCCGGACCACCGACCTGCCACCTGGTCTCAAGAACAGAGGTGGACATTGAAAACAGATTAATTATCATTCTTTTATTATTAAGAGTTCTTTGATTTTAGACCCCTATACTACAGTGTTCCAATGTGTTGCCAGTTTTATAAACACACAAGCTGATACTTACAGCCATACTACATGTCGGGTATGTTCTCAGCCCCCCCACACTTACGGACTCACTTCTGCCCCACAGCATCCCCAGGTAATAGGGACCATCTCTCTCCTTAATGTTACTGCTAAGGGCTGAGGACCAGGGGTAAACGAGTGACATTCCCAAGTCACACAGATAGTGATGGAGCCAGACTTGAATACAGCTGGCCAGCTCCAGACTCCGGACTCAACCGGCTTGCTCTCCTGCCTCTCCGATGTCCAGGTTCCCCATGTCCAGGCACAGAAAGGCTCAGTAAATACAGTGGAAGGATTCAGTGGGTGGGTGGGTGAAGTGACAGATTGTTGAAAGAAAGAGGAATAAAAGAATGATGGCTAAAACTAGGGATAAATAGGATAGAACTGTGAGGCGAAGTCCCTGGCCTGCTTGTCAGGGAGCAGGGGCTTCGTGTGCTGCCTCTGGGAAGCCCTGTATCAAAGCAGCAGGTCCAGGTCCAGGAGTGGAGGGGTTGGGGGGTGAGATGGCAATGTAGGGAGATACGGCTTGAAGGGCAGCCAAGGAAGGACGTGGGAGAGGACCAGCATTGGATGAGCATCGCCCATAAGCCAGGGCTCGTGGAGACATGAGACAGGGGAGCTACGGTTATGGCCACTTATCCCTTTGATGTCTTCTGGCTCCAGCATAACCCCTTAATTGGGGCTGCCTCTTAGGAGACCTGCCTGATCAGCACACAGCCACGTCTCTTCTGTGTGGTGCCCAAGCTGGTGGCCACATCCCCCCACCTGGGCCCCCTTCCCAATCCACTTGGGTTTTCAGCAGAATAACTGGGTAGAGCACTCTGAAAGTCCATGGTGATGTCCCAGGGCCTCTGATTCTTTGCAGAAACAGAGCTCAGCTGGCCAGACAGGAAATTGGGTGCAGCCCAGGCCTCTGAGCAGAGGTCCCCTCAAAGGGCTCTCTGTGCCAACCGGCACCCTCACCCTCCAGGCCTCTGCAGCCTCGGCCTCTCGGCTCTCAGGGTAACACCCTCCATGTCCATCTCTGTTTCCTCAGGTTTGTCTCCAAAAAAGTATTTTACCACTTGACGGTCGACCGGCCCGTGATCTACGATGGGAGTGATTTCCTGTAGCCTCCGCACCTGGATTTCAGCAGTTTCACTTCACCCACAGGAAACACTACTCTCTCACCTGCCACATAAAACACTACAACAAAAACAGCCCAGCCACTCCAAAGCTGATCAACTATGCAATTCGACAACACCCTGGCTGCTCTCCTGGCTGCTCTCCTGGCTGCATGGTCCGGGCAGCATGCGCTCAGCCCGCAGCTCAGCTCCCGTGGGCTCACACAGCCTTTCCCTCGCTGCCTCGCCCCCGAAGGGGCACTGCCGGAAGGCTCACCACTCCTGAGCACAGTTGGTTCCAAGCCTCCTGGGGAGTTTCACAGGCCAGAGGTGGTGCCTACCTCTGCCCATGGGAAGAGTTGCCCTGCTCTGCCAGCCTGGCCCGGCATCCTGAGAGACCATGAGCCAGATGCCCTTGCCGGACCCGGTGAGGCCTTGGGCCCCAGGGTCATCATGAGAGTCAGGGTGCCAGGGGCCCTCACGAGACCTCAACCAGCCACCTCCGGTCATGTTCCTGTCCCTTCCGCTCCAGTAAGCTTGGCGTTGCTCCCACACTCAGCAATTCCAGAGGCCCCTCCAGCTGCCCCTTCCTCCTGGGCCTTCTGCTGGGCAATTCTGTCCGCGAGCAAAGCCCTTCATCACCCAGGCCTCTCAGATCTCCCCTAAGAATCAGAACTGAAAGTAATCCAGGGAACAGAACCCAACACACACAGGGGCCTGCGGAAGCCACCCCATACAGACGGCGGAAGTCACCCCATACAGACGGCGGAAGTCACCCCATACAGACGGTGAAAGCCCAACACCGATTAACACCAATGTGTGATGAGAAAGCAGGCTCGTGCTTGGCCTGCAGGTCCCACTTCTCGGCTGCCGGCCTTCATTTATACAAATAGGAGCTGCCTCGCATGCAGATACATTTACTAATGATCATAATCAGGATGAGAACCACTTTCAAAAACGGGGGCTCCTTAAGTCTTAGGTAACTCACGTGTAAACATGCACGACTCATGAATCTTCTCTGTTCACCATTTGGTCCCGATTCCCTGGCACCACTTGCCCACTTCCTGCTGCTCAGCCGGAACCTGATGCCCAGGAGCCACCTCCCCTGGGGCAGATGTTTCCTTTTCCTGGTCTCTGGCCCTTTGCTTCGCCCACCACAGAAGCTCACCTTTGATGGCCTCTGTGCCTGTTCAGGGGAGCCAGCCACCTGTAGCCAGGGCCTCGGTCCTTCCTGCTGAACAGAACATCTGACGAGGCAGCCCGCGCTGACCGGGGCTGAGGGAGAGCGCGCTGGGCCCCGGCAGCCCTCTGTCATCCATTAGCCTGGCCTGATCGGTTCTGAGAGCTTGAGGCTGGGTCAGGGCCCCCCACTAAGAGCAGCACCGATCCCACTGTGCCCCAGCAGAGCATTCCTGGGGCAGGGGTTGGAGGAAATTGCTTCTGCAATGGGCTCAGACCCCTCGTTCAAGCAGGAGACCGGGCACTTGGGTTCGTTTAAGTGGGGCGTGGGGAATGGTGAACAACCTTCAGGAGAAAAGCTGGTCCTGTGCTCTCCTTGGAGCCACCAGAGCTCTAGCATCTGCGGCCAAGGGCCTGATGGCGCCCTGCACCAGAACCACATGGAAGGGCTGGAGACCTCACAGCATGTGCTTGTCCTCAGGCGCGCCACAGCCGAGACTGAAGGTTTCAGAGCTCGTTGTTCTGCCTGTGAATCCATCCCCTCCCCCCCTTCCAGGAAAGCATAATAGAAAGTAGCTGCTCACGTGAAAGAAACTAACAGTTAATGGAGAACGCAGGGCAGTCTGGGATCTGGTGAGAGCTTAGCTTTCGCAGGATCCCGGGAACCAGCATCTAGTGAGTAGCTGACGGGGTTCCTGTGAAAGGCCTGGGACATTCTATTCAGGAGGTCCTGCTGCAGTTTTAAGACCACTTGGCCTGTCAACCCAGAGCCACTCCTCCTGGGGAGCAGGGACCCTTAATGGTGAGCACCCCTGGAGCGTTGACTACAGTTGCAAAAGGGCCTTTGGTGGTGGGAGGACTGTCCAATCCCCTGGTCATGGCCGGCCCCTGTAGCGTATTTTTTGTGTTGGATGCATTCCTGTCCGTTTGCGTGTGAGTTCAGGTTTGCTTGCACTCTGCAGCCGGAGACCACCTTGGCCCCCTGAGGTGTGGCAACAGCTTTATTATTCTAAGCAGGGTCACAGCTTTACTGAGGCTTTGGGGTTGGGGTACTTTTAAAATGCAAATGACAATGAAGACCTAGCGAAGGTGGTAGCCCAGCCAGTAGACAGAATGGCACTGGAAATCAACAAGGAGGAAACACTTTGGGGTCCCAGGTAATTAAAAAGGATAAACAGCTGGCCCAGCTCTGAGTAAGTCACGTATTTTTTAACATTGATGCTGGTTGGCTTGTTCACTACGGCCTCAGAAGCCACCACTAATCCAGCACCCTGAGCACAGGGCCTCTGTCGGGAAGCGGGTTTGGGTAAAGTGTGGCCTCTACAGAGATCACCACACTCAGGTCCACCGGACCAGGAGCAGACAAATTCTCCAGCAGGAACCTGGAACGGGAAAACCCCATGGGGTTGAAGTGGAAAGAAGCCTCATACTGTAACTCAAAAACGAAGGGGATGGTTTCTCCAAACATGTTCGTTGTCACCAACGTAACGCGGTGAAGCCATTTCACTCATGAAAGGAAGTCCCCCGGCTGAGGATGAAACCTCAGTCTGTGGCTTATGGTACCGATTAGATGTCCACTGCTACTCTCAGGACTGTCATTTCTTAAGTCTGTGTTGATAACTCCCTGTGAGAGCCCCATCCTTGGGCGGGGGTTGAGAATTATAGCAGAGAAGCCCATTGTGCTCAGAGCCGAAGATCGCCCTTCACAGCCGCTGCTGTCAGCTGTCCATCTTACAAAACTCCCAAAAGGCGCTTTTTAGTGGAACTTTGGGTAAGTTTTTCTCATTTCATTGTGATTCTTTCAAGGAAATGGGAAAGACTGAATAAAGCCCTTTCCCTCTTAATCACTTTAGAAATAATGAACCATATCTTTAAATATCGGGAAGCATTTTGATAAAAAGGCTTCCATAGAACCTGGTTATCCAGAGACGCTCTTGCCTGGTGGCCAGAGCAACACCCGGGCCTCAGGTGCACGGCTTCTGAGCGAATTGCACTTTCATCGACTAACCCTCCGTCCTCGTGGCCTTATGGGATAGTGGGCCTGGGCACCCGGTTCATTCTTACCTGCCAAAGAATTATCCAGAAGCACATCAAATGCCAGCACCCCACCTGCACAGTGGGGGTGAGAACCTTTTGTACCCCCAAACATTTCTTTACAGCTTCTGCTGCACCGTTTGGAAGTGTATTTTTAACCTCAGGATTTAAATAAACACTATGACATTTAGGATGGTGTCATCTTTAATTCCATTGGGACGTAAGGCACACAGTGAAGTTACCCAGACCAGAGTCAGGTTAAGCTGCCTTGCTGGAAGATTGGTTCTGAGAAGTCCAGCATGGCCTGATCTCTGGATACTTCCCAGCCCACTCGGGTGGGTGTTGAGACCTGCCTGAGCCAATCCCCACTCCAGCCCAGCACCCTCTACCAGGCAAGCTGCCTTCGGCTCACATGTCCCAGCCCTTCCAGGGTACAGCGCTGTGAGCAAAGGGCGAACGTCTGATTTACCAGAAGAGTGGGGTGGGGAGGTCATGGATGGCTTAAAACCACAATTGGTCCACCAGTGGTACAGGCCGGGCAGCTGGCAGAGGGAGGAGTGTGGGCTCCCAGCTTACACGGCTCTAGTGGGTCAGGCCCGGGGCGGTGCCCCTGTCACTCCTGGACCAGTCAGATTGAGGTCAGGCTGGGCTGTCCACACCTTACACTCCACACCTGGGGATGCTAGAGCGCCTTCCCTTGGTCTCCCTGTGCCTCATAGAACACCTCCCAGCCCCCTTCCCTGCAACCCTCCCCATTCTCCCGTGGCCTTCCCTTTATTCAGCTATTTCGGAGGAACTTTCTGCATCTGTGTGCTCCCTGGCTCCGTTCATCCCCACCTCCCTCCTTTCCCTCACTCTCACAGCATTGAGCACTGCCAGGGTGATCCAGTTACTGAATCCTTAGGGACACTGGTCAGTCCCTATGCCTTGGTCAGCTGTAAGCCCTCAGCAATGCCATTGGCAAACTTGGTGAGGGACAGAAGCTCCTGGAACTCCCTTGGCCTATGAGAGGTTTGGAGAGAGTGCAGGTGAGGTGAGCAATCAGTGGCTCCTCCCCCTGTCCTCCCTCTTGTTATGTCCTCAATCCAAGCCTCACTCTGTCCAGCGACCAGCCTGAAGTAATGGAAGATTGGTTCATCCTAGCACCCGAAACAGCACAGAGGAGGGGTCTCTGTAGATGGAACAGTCCCTCCAGAGCCTTGGTGGCTTTGCGGGGTGGGGGCTGGAATGAGAGCCGAGACACAGATGTACGTGCTGCATCTGGGGCTGGGATCTGAGGGCCTTCATGTCAGAATCCCCATCGCACCCCCCCCCCCCACCCGCTAAAGCACCAAGCAGCCCAGGACGACCTAAGTCTGCCCCAGGTTTTCCAAGGCCCATGCTTGCTCCCAGGCTCCTGGCCAGCTCAGTGCCACCAGCTCCGTGGCACGTGGAGGGACCACGCCTCCTCAGGCCACGTGCGCCCCTTGGTGCTGGGGGATGTGGCGACCCCAGGTGACTCAGAAGGACACTCAGCAGGGTCAGCCCTCTCGGTTTGAAGATGCGTGGGAAAAATCTGGCGAGAAGAGCTCGCCACCCACACACATCTGAAAAGCCAAATAGATAGTGAAACCGGTGGCCCCAGAGGAGAAAATGGACTTTTTTTGAGGGAGCAGTTGAAGCTGAAGCCATGAAAAGGCAGGGGGAGGGCACAGCTGTTCTGAAAGCCGTTCAAAGTCGGTGAGGGTTGAAAGAAAGGTCAGCCTTTTGCTTTTCCCACGCCCCGGGCTCCTGGGGGGAGACGGTAAAGCCGGCAGAAGCGCGATGGCCAACCTCGGCCTCTGATGCATGTCTCCTCCCTCCCCGCCGCCGAGCCCGTGGGAGGACCGAAACCGGTGCGGTTTCCTCACACCTTCTGGCCCGTGTGCACTGAGGTTATCTCCGAGCTCGCAGCCCCAACTGGAGGCTGGAATGAATGGTTTTCTTGGCTAAAAAGGGAGCGACGTAAGACAGGCCTCACGAGACCTGAGATGCGTGCGTGTCCTGACCACGTCTGGCTTTGGGCCCGTGGCTCCGTGGACTCACCCGAGAAAAGGTGGGTCCAGGAGGCCCTCCCCAGCTTTCTGCTCCCAAGGAGCCCAACCGAGCCACGAAAGAAGGAGCCCTTTCCTGGGAGCCTAAAGCTGTCTGCCAGGTCAGTGGGGCCGCACTGTCTTCTCCCTGGAGGGTGTGTGTGTGTTGGGGGGCGGGGGGGAGGCTCTAAGGATGAGCGAGCACAGAAGGGGTGAGGAGAGGGAAAAGCAGGAAGGGCCTTCCCCGAGGCCTCCGGCAGGGCTGGACTGCAGGCAGGTTAGCAGAAGTCGCCTTGCTCATCGGAGGAAAAGAGCGGTGGGGAAGGGGCAGCGTTGGTGTGGCCAGAGCCAGCTACCCCGTCCAGTGGAGGCAGCGTGTTAGTGGAATGGAGACCTGGACCGTTTACCAAACAGACACCAAAGGCAGTGACAGCAGGCGGGGAAGAGGCAATCGGCCTGTTCCTCTGACTCCGGCTGCCTTCGAGGCCTTGCGTGCATCCACAGAAAGGCACTGGGGGGTGCAGGCCCCGTCCTGCTTCCCAAGAGGCCTTGGCACAGGAGACGGGGTCCACGCGTGGAACCAGAAGCCTTTGTAAAGACAGCCCTGGCCACCGGCAAGGACGCCCACCGAACGGTTGGGTGTTCTCTTGCCCTGGCTGTGGAAGAGGGAGGATGGGGAACCAGGACCCATCTCGGATCAGGCCCAGAGCCGCCTGGGTCGCCAAGGGTTCAGACATCAGAAAAAGCCCAAGGGTGACCCAGGGCTCCGCTTTGCTCCAGAGTCAAGCTGTTCATTTAGCGTCAGTAAATGTAAAGCAAGTATCAAAGACTTTCTTTTTTGGGTTCCCTGGTGGCCTGTTAAAATGCAGATTCATGGGCACCACCCAGTCAACTCTGGTCCATCTGAGCTGGCTCATTCACAAGTCTGCCCGGTGATGGAGGCGGAGCTGATCTGGGAGCCACTTCGAGAAGGTCCTTGAGGATGCCGCTGTGTCACCACTTTGGTTAAGACTTGAGGAAAGGGGGTAAGATGAGCTAATGGATCTATTTCTTAATTTAACTCCAACAGCGACCCTTAAATCTTGGAACCGGGACTTCTCCCTCAATGCGGTGGCCCAGCCAGATGCAGTGATGGAAAGTTCATTCTCGGAGAGGAAGGCATTTCTAAACGAATCCCCTTGTATGAAAATATTCTACAGGTAAATCTTTTTACACCCACATTTTTTTTATGGCTTGTATTTATATTCAACGGGCATGTTGCTCACTGGCAGATCGCTTGTAAATGGAAACAAATCCCTTCCCCAAATCCAAACTAGTTCCCTTCATGTCCAAAATTTAAGAATCAGAGGAAGAGATGTGAGTTTGGTACCAAAGGGTATGAGTTGATGGGAATGTCTGAGCTATTTAGAGAAGATGCTATTCCCACTGCTCATGCTGAGATGGCTGTGGGCGTGGTTTCTCTAAACCAGTGGTCGGCAAACTGCGGCTCGAGAGCCACATGCGGCTCTTTGGCCCCTTGAGTGTGGCTCTTCCACAAAATACCACGTGCGGGCGCACATGTACAGTGTGATTGAAACTTCGTGGCCCATGCGCAGAAGTCGGTTTTCAGCCTGGGCGAGTCTATTTTGAAGAAGTGGCGTTAGAAGAAGTGGGGGGTGTTGGTCAGCGCAGGCGGGGGCCTCAGGATACACAGCACGGGGGAGGTGCGCACGATTCGTGCACGAGTTGAGTGAGACTGGCTACAAGACGAGTGTGGATGGGAGAGTTGGAAGGGGTCGACCTCAGCGAACGTACCTCAATCAGATTGAGGACGTTTTTAGCAAAGCCCAGCTTAGGAGTACCCTAATTAAGTTAATAACAATGTACCTACCTATATAGTTTAAGTTTAAAAAATTTGGCTCTCAAAAGAAATTTCAATCGTTGTACTGTTGATATTTGGCTCTGTTGACGAATGAGTTTGCCGACCACTGCTCTAAACCGTTCTCATTTCACTGGAGCATAGATTATGAGATGATTTTTTAAAAGTCCTCTATAAACCAGGAATTACAAGGCCAGGGTGGGGCAGAAGATGCCTTTGCCCAGACTCTGACCTACTTCCCATGTTAAGCTCCAACATCTGAGGCCAACTCAGATTTGGGAAAGCAAGCACACCCACTCAAAGATTGCAGACACACAACACGTGACAGCTTTTCATTTATTGAATCAATTACCGGAAGTGTCCAAAGGTCTCGTCCTCCATGGCCACCATCGCTGTGTACGTAAGCCCATCATGGGAAGACCACGTGTCAGCACCACCCTGCCATGGCAAAGGCCTCCTGGGAAGGGTGACCAGGTCAGAGTGGCAGGCGCTCACGGGGCTGCTTGCTTCCTCACGCAGGACTGTTTGTATCAGCCACTGTGGGCCAATGCAAGAGATCATACACACACACCCTTCTCAGGAGTGGGCCGGCGGCAGTCTGAGCCACTCCAGCCCACTCTAGCCAACCCTCCCTGGACCCCCCCACTCCTCTCGCTGCCTGTAGGGAAGGGGATGGCGTTACTACCCAAAGGACACAATATGCCATTGCTCCAGGGTGTCCAACTTTACTTTTCCAAAGTTTCCTGGCAGCTGATTTCCGGTACCTGCAGTACAAATTGGACAAATGACTAATTTTACATTTTAACCAATTTATTAGTTCAACATATTGTGTCTACTACATACAAGGCACATACACGCGATCAGAAACACACACAAAGCTGCTTGTCCAAGGGCTCACCCAAGGAGGCTGCCATGTGAGTTGCCTGTCCCAGGAACTGTCTGCAAACCAGTTGGTAAGCCATACTAAGGCCAGCCTCGTGATTCTCAGCCACGGGCTCTCACCTGACAGAGCCTTCCAGAGCATTCTCCCAAAGCAGAGTCCACGTGGCACGTGGCCTGTCCCTATTGCTGGGATGCAAGGATCTTGTATTCCCACTATAACCTCAGTGAGTAGAAAGGTTCATGGTACATAGATGAATGCTTGTTGAGTGAATGCATGAGTATTCTGTAGGCCTGAACGACCATTTCAAAAGACCAGATTTCAAACTGACTACTTCAAAACAATGACTCCCACTTGAATATACATGTTGTGATGTATCAGCTTAAAATTAGGTGTTTTTTTTTTAAACTTTGTGGTTGAAAAGCCATGTTTGGCAATGGAAACATCACACTTTATTCACTTTATTCATTTTTCTGATGCACAGAGTTCTAGTAAAATGTAATGATATACTATAATCCCCCTTTATTTCAAAAAGCACTCACACAGCGTGTTTTCTGGAAATGTTGGATGATCACAACTTCCCCCTGGATTTCCCCGTGTGGACTCTTCCAACTTTTTATCTTAAGATGAGTCTGTTCTTGAAACCTCATTTAATTTGAGTGCGAAATGGTCCTACTTATGCAATCACTTAAAAATGAAGGCAATTTGCCAACAACGAATCTTAAAGCGTAAGAGTCACAGCATGTCCTCATCCTGCAGTGTAGCTGTTCGGTCCGGACAGTCCATGGGGACAGTGGGATCCCAAAGGAAGCCCTTGGAACTGGGCGTGATGACGTGTGTTAGGGCGCAACGCAGAGTTCGTGGTCCTTGTGCTGTTCCCACATCTCTTTTCTTCAAAATCAGAGGGGACGGTGGGCCTCCTGGCACTGTTTTGCCAGCCAGCCTACACTGGCCAACGTCCTACTTACCTCTAGACTCCTACCGAGTCACCATCACACTATAGACTCTAGACCAGTGGTTCTCAACCTTCTGGCTCCTTAAATACAGTTTCTCATGTTGTGACCCAACCATAAAATTATTTTCGTTGCTACTTCATAACTGTCATGTTGCTACTGTTATGAATCGTAATGTAAATATCTGATATGCAGGATGGTCTTAGGCCACCCCTGTGAAAGGGTTGTTGGACAGCCAAAGGGGTCACGACCCACAGGTTGAGAACCGCTGCTCTAGACTGAGAGGCGATTCAGTGACCTCCATCCTGGCTCACCCTCCTCCCATCCTCCATCCCCCACCCTCAGCTCCACAGGGCCCATGACACGTCACACCAGAACCACGGTATCGAGAGGACCCAGGACGGAAGCGTGGTGTTCTCGCCCACCTGCGCGCTGTTATTTAGGTTCGGCCCATGCTTGTTCCTTATTCTTCCAAGTTCTTCCAGCGACATCTGGGTCTCCTGGGAATGGTGGCCATGCCGATGGCTCTGCCCATAGACTGACCTTGCAGCAGTCACCCTCCCCTTGACTGTGAGCAGAGCTTGTGGGACTGGAGCCCTTGTTGATGTGCTGGTCTGAGGCCAATGGTTATTCCATCAACTGCCCCTCATGGGATGGGTTAGCGAGGCCTTTGTAGGACGCCCTGTGCTCCCTCGTTGCTGCCTGTTTTCTGCGCACTTTCCCACTGACCCGTCGTTTAGAAGCGGCAGGAGGTGAAGGAGGATGTGGCAGGGTCCAGGCTTCTGTGTCCCCTTTGGGAGGGATGGCCTGGCCTTGAAACCACAGTAAGTCCCGGCACACGGAGACTCAGGTGCTTCCTCTAGACACCTGCGAAGCTGCCGGGTCAGGCAAAGCTGCTCTGACAGTCCTTGGCAGTTCCCTGGACTAACTGGGCAAACCTGGGAAGTAAGTTTGACCAGAGGAGAGAGAAACGGGTCGGCCAACATGGTTTCCAGGTCTTTCGGAGATTCTTTTTCCTTCTCCCAGTCTCTTCCTCATCACACTCTTCATATGGCTCTTTTCTCTGTAATTGTACATATTTAAAATATCGGGACAGAGTGAAGAAAATGACCAGTAATAGATATTTTAAAATGTACATCAAAAACTATTTCTAGTTTACCTAAAACTAACATAACATTGTATATCAACTGTAATTGAAAACTAAATTTAAAAAAATTTTTAAAGCATTTTTCTAATATATGAAATATTTTCAAATGTGATCAAATTGCCAAACAGCTACAAGAAAGACGCAAAAAAAAAAAAGATATTACTTTTTTTCCAGTCGAATGTCTAAGTTGAAAGCTTTAAACGTGATAGCTCTATACACTAAGCAAGGAGAAGCATGGAGGCCGATGCCCTCCCAGCAGCCTCAGCAACGAGAGGGCCGGTGGACCAGCCCATTTACAGGGAGCCAAGTGGACCCTCACAAAAGCCACTGAGCTGAGCGAGCCCATGGGAGACCCGGGGCTGGTCCTCCCTGCACAGGCTGAGGAGATCGTTTCCATGACCCCGGTGGGCAAGCCGACTCTTCACCACATCAGCCCTGAGGCAGGTGTGGAATCGCAGGGCCTCCAGCAGGACACAGAAATGGGTTGGAAGCCAACCGAACCCAGATGACTTGCTGGGATGGTCAGTCACCCAGGGGCCCAGTGGCCAGTCCTGCAGATCGTTTCCAAACAGGCCCAAGGACCCTCCCTGGCCCAGAGCAGATCAAGGAGACCCAGGGGGACTGGATCTGAGGTTGTCTGGAAAGATTCTAGATTAAGACCTAGGCATAGGCATCAGCCTCAAAACCAGGGCAGAAACTCCTCAAAGATGGAAGTTTCCGTGAAATCTTGTGCAGTGGCCAACGCTTCGGTGTCTGCTTTGGAAGGGGTGACTGCAGAACTGAAACCACGGCAACTCGCGGTGCTCTGAGAATCTCAGGTGCCTCCCGAGGTCAGATGCATGAATGCTCGGGCCAGGGGGAACCAGGGAAGCCTGCATGCTGTCCATCAGTTCTCTGAAAATCGCAGCATGGCAGCCAGGAGCCAGCAGCCCCGGGTGCTGCCCCAGAATGGCTAGGCAGTTTGGAAAAAATCTGGCTTGGCGAATTCTGACTCAAACTAATAATGTTCCAATTATTCCTTTCTGAGTTGTCTCTCTCTCACTTCCTCTTTCTTCTGGGGTGTCCCTCTGGTCCCATCAGTGGGGAAGATGTATCTGTATTTATTGTCACTTCCAAAGGGACCATCCACCCCTGCGAGACGGTCCCTCACAAGGAGAGAGCCCCTGAGGTTGTCTCCAGCAGCACTGAGGACATCTTCAAGCTACCCTCTCTTCTGGCAAAGGAGGCCCACTGAGCCTGGCTGATGCAGCCCAGGTTCTTCAGGGTCTTCACAAGATCCCGGCGGAACCTCTCGCCCACAAACACGTAGAGGACGGGGTTCAGGCAGCTGTGGAAGAAGGCAATGGTTTGCGTGACCTGGAAGCAGATGTCAAGGTTGATGGAAACGGCACAGCTCGAGATGAACCGGGCGTAGGCGTCGATGGTCTGCACCAACAGGATGCAGTTGTAGGGGAACTGAGATAAGACAAAGACAGTAAGGACAGTGATGGTCACCTTCAGGGCCTTGTGCTTGGAAGACTTCTTGGCTTGGGTCAGAGTGTGAATGATGATGGTGTAGCAGCAAGCCATGACCACAAAGGGAAGGAAGAACCCCAGGATCACCTTCAGGGTCAAGACGACCGACTTCGACTTGGTACTCTCATCACGAGGGTACACCATGGTGCAGACGGTGATGTTAGAATCCCTCTTGAGTTGGCTGTACAGGATTTCTGGGATGCAGAGAGCAGCCGCCATTACCCAGACGACAATGCAAACCATTTTGCTGTAGAGAAGCCTTTTCTGCCTCCAGGTCTGCGCTCGCGTGGCCTGGGCAATGGCGATATACCTGTCCACGCTGATGCACATGATCAGCAGCCCACAGCTGTAGAAGTTCATCTTGTACATGCTGTTGACCGCTTTGCACATGAAGGTCTGGAATTTCCACTGGTCGGCAGCGGCGATGGCCCAGAAGGGAAGAGTGGCCAGAAAGAGAAGGTCGGCGATGGCCAGATTCAGCAGGAACATGTCCGTCATGGTCTTCACCCTGGTGCAGTACCAGTAGACGAGGATGACCAGACTGTTGCCCACGGTGCCCACGATGAACACCAGCCAGTACAAGGGTGGGAGGAAGTGGCTCGCAAACTCCCTGACGTTGTTTTTCTTACAGAAGAAGTCCAACCAGTTTAAGTTCTCATAGTCATCCATGGAAGACGTGGAGTCATAGCTGAAGTCATCAGACAGATTAGGGACAGGACTCTGCAAGAGGACGCAAGACGGCATTAGGTCAAGGACACTCTTTTGGAGGCTCTGATGGCAGAGGCATGGACCACTTGACCCTTCCAAGCCCCAAAGCCTTTGATAAGACAAAAGAAATATACATGCAGAAAACAGGGATTCTGAGAGCATCTGCTTGGATCATAACATTTATTTATTCAACAAATGTTTGTTGAGCACCTATGGTATGTCAGATACTCTGTATGTGCTGAAGATACAGAGGTGGATAAGTCAGCATGGTTCCTGCTCTCCTGGAACTCACCGCTCATGGAGAGCACACACAAGGGGTGAGCAATTGCAGGACACGTGACAGGTCTCTCATGGGTTAATGCCCCTCGGGACCACTGATGGGCACAAACTGTTATCACACTCTGCGAATGATGCTGACTGCCGCTTCTCTCTGTTCTGTCCTCCCCAAAAAGGTCCTCAGAGGCTCTTCAACTTTTCTGGGTCCAGATCCCTCTGAGACTTCTGAGAGCTATGGGTCCTCTGCTCCAGCAGCACCAACCGTACCCACACATATGAGCACACATGTACACACGTGCATGCACACACATTCACACACTCTGACACACATGCACATACACAAGCCCCAAGACAGGTTGTACCATTTTTAGGGTCCCTTATTCAAAATTTGTTAAGAATTTCAGGCCCTAACCAGTTTGGCTCAGCGAATAGAGCGTCGGCCTGCGGACTGAAGGGTCCCAGGTTCGATTCTGGTCAAGGGCATGTACCTGGATTGCAGGCACATCCCCAGTGGGGGGCGTGCAAGAGGCAGCTGAATCAATGTTTCTCTCTCATCGATGTTTCTAACTCTGTATCCCTCTTCCTCTCCCTTGCTCTCTGTAAAAAAATCAATAAAATACATTTAAAAAAAAAATTTCAAAACAGTAGAGCATTAAATCACACAAGTGGCACCTCTAAGTACAGGGCCCTGTGCAGTGTACAGGGCAGACTCCCATGATGCAGGCCCTCACAAGCACACATACACATGCAAACACATGCAATTCATGCATAGATTTGCACATGCACACTCACATATGCACAAACATGCCTGCCCTCTTGCACACATGCACATATACACATATTGCACACACTGTTCAGACACATGTACACTCATGCATGCCCACATAACACCCCTCCTTACAGTTTGGGTGGGTTCCTGGCCCAGAGCCAGTCCAGAACCCCTGCTAGAGGAAGTGGAGATTGGGCTGGTGATCAGAACCCTGAGCCATGAGCCCTTGAGGAAGGGATGGAGGGTGGGAGGGAGCAAAAATCTAAAACTGCGTTTTCCTCTGTCTTCACAACATACCCCAAAGGGCTTCTGGTTCTCCACATTTGTAAAGCCCTCTGCACTGTGCATCGACTGCCTCTATGGGGCGCTGCTCAGCGGGGATCTTACCCAGGGAAACCTCCCAGAGAAATCCCTCCCCCACCCTGGATTCTTTCCCACACCCCCAAAAAGGGCAAGACAGGAGTGCATTTCAGGAGCTATACTCACTGTGAATTCTAGGGGTGTCATGGTGCGTCAGAGGCAAGCTCGCTTCTAGAAAGAGAGGGCACAGATAAAGAAGAGGCTTGTCAAGGAGCAGTGATACACACCTACCGGTGGAGGTTCAATGTTAAATCTGTTTCCTCATGAAACAGATCGCAAACAAGGTTGGGGTGCACACCGTGCCGATGTCAGTCAGATAGTCTACATTCCAGAATCATCTTGGTTGTTCACGTAGACGTGAGCGAAGCCTTCCTCTGAGGGCCCTGGCGCCTTCCCATTCCAGCGTCCTGTCCGTCAGCCCGGCTTCTCTTGGCTCAGCTTCTCCGTCGGAGTCTGTTTACCTGAATCCCCCTCTTTCCCATGTTATCAGCCTGACGACCGCAGGACCGCGGGTGACTTGGGAATGCTTGGGCCCAGACTCCGCAGGGGCAGGGGCAGGGCCGCTGGGTAACCAGGTGGCAAGAACATGAAAGGTGGGTGGCATCTGCCCGCATCGGAGTCCCTCTCCCAGAGGGCCCAGCGCCCCAGCACCTGCCTGCACGCTGGCTTACCAGCTCCGAGAAGGGTAACGGGCCCTGTTTTCCCTGGATCCTGACTCCTGCCCGAAAAGCAAATCCTAAGTTTGTTTACCAAAGAAGAGGTCGTGGCCTCCTGTACAGGCCTCGGCTGACCGCAGGCCGGCTCCGCTGGTGTTTCCAGGTATTTGCATCTCTGTGAAAGCCACACGTCTGTAGGACCGAGGGACCCACAGCTGGACTCCCTCAGGGCAGGGCCTGTGCCTGAGCGGGCGGGTCCTCTCACTCTGTGGTGTCCAGCGCCACACCCAAGCTCTAGAAGGAACCCTTCTCCGTCATCGTCATCGATCCCACCCTAAGCGGCTGGTTTCCTTTTCATAACACAGCACCGTGACTCGTCCTGCTTTTCTGAAAGCCAGTGGTTTTCAGTGCATACCGTGTGAGACAACCGCTTTGGAAAAGCATTTGTCCGTTTCTTAAAAACATGCCTACACTCTCCGTGCGCTTCGCCATCCCACTCCTGAGTGTTTGCCTAAGAAAAGCGCAAGCAAGACTGTCCACACAAACACTAAAGTGCCAGTGTTCGTAGCAGCTTTACTCGTAACAGCCCCGACGCCCCTCAAGCGTAGTGGAAGGATGAGTAAAATATGAACCCTTGCTACAGAGTGGAGGGGAATGGCTGGTACACCGGCTGGGTGAATAGCTATCTGTCTTTGATTGTCGTTGGACCTTGGTGATGGTTGGTTACCGCTGGATTCGGGGTGCACACAGGGATCGCTGAGAATGGAGTTGGTGAGAGTTCGGGGACGGGCCTCCGAGTGGCTGTGGGGAGTGTAAGTTTAGGTGATCTTTTTGGAGGGTGAAGCCGTATCTGTCGAAATTACAAAGCGCAACGGCTCTGACTCAGCAGCTCATCTGCTGGGAACACACCTACTGGTATTATCTCAAAAGAACACAGAACCATGCACAGGGCCGTGTGCCAGCATTTCCCCCCAGGACAAAAAACAAAACAAAACAAAACAAAACAACTAGAAAAAACCTAACTATTCAGAAACTGGTCATATTCCAATGCATCTGTTCAATAAACCACCCGGAGCCAATAAATAGAATAAAGTAGACCTCACAGTCATACAAAGAGCTCAGCAAGATTATTAGGTGAAAATGTCTGGTGTAGAAGGCTGCGTTGTGCGATCTTTTAAAATCTACATAAAAGGTGACACACCTCACGGCTGATTCGCACTGAAACATTGTCTGGCAGGAGCTTGAACAGTGAGGGCCAGGGCAAAGTGAGACTTTCATTTTTTCCTTTACTTTGTGCATGAAGTTTGAAGAGCTAGCATAAAAATAACCTGTCAGCTGTACTTAAAAAAAAATAAAATAAAATAACCTGTCAGCTTTACTTTAAAAAAATTTAAAAAAGAGGCCCCGTTGCTCTTCCGCTCCCTGGACCTGTTTGCAAAGCTCGTCCAGAGGAGGAACTCGAGCCGCCCAGCTGGCCGGGGCGGCTCGCCGAGCGCACGTCTCCCATTCAGTTCCCCGAGCTGCTCTGCGTCTTTGAAACCCTGCGCTGGCTTTTTATAAGGGTTACCTCTCTTCCGTGACAAGGGTGTTTCTGGCTCATAGAAAATTTGGAGCGAGCCAAAGAGCAAAAATGAACCATTTTCCTCCCCAGACCTAAAGACACCCCCGGCGGCCTGGCTCTCCATTCCCCTCTATCTTAGTCAGAATACTTGTTGAGTATTTTATTCGTAAACTGCGAAGCCTCAGGGCGCGCTGTCATTTTCTTCTTGCCCCTGAGAAGGAGGGAAAAGCAGAGCGGGGAAACCCCACATGTGACAAAAGGTACAGAGACTGTTGGGAGTGCCCTGGTGCCTGACTCAGTGATGCCCCACATCTCTGCCCCTGCTGCTCAGAGTCGCCCCGTCCCGGGCTCTGCGCCTAAACTGGAAAGTCCGCCTGTGTTTTGCAGCACAGTGAGCTGAGGCGGGGGGTGGGGGGGAGCACCATGGGCCAGAAGTGAAAGACCCCATCTGGCCCTGGCATCCCTTTCTGCCTGTGGACCCTGGCAAGGGGTGACAGATCCTCACTGAGCCTGGGTTTCCTCGTCTGTAAAAGAGAGGTGAGCCCGGCCAGTGTGGCTCAGTGGTTGAGCGTCAACCTATGAACCAGGAGGTCAGGGTTCGATTCCTGGTCAGGGCACATGCCCGGGCTACAGGCTCAATCCCCAGGAGGGGGCATGCAGGAGGCAGTCAATCAATGATTCTCTCTCATGATGGATGTTTCTCGCTCTATCTCTCCCTCTCCCTTCCTCTCTGAAATCAATAAAAACATGTATTTATAAAAAGGGAGATGATAGCCAACCTTCTCCGAGGGCTTGTTGGGAGGGTCAAGAGCAATGCCATGCATGAATGCTTTTTGCAGAATGCAGAGAGCTCTGTGAGAACAAGGGGACGGTCTTCATCCCACAGCTCACTTACCAAGTGTGCCTTGATGCCTGATCCACTTGCTTAGCTTAAACAGTGTATCAGACATGACCTGTGTCCTCACAGCTCATGGCCACAAATACCAACAATGGTGAATGCTATGAAATGCTTTTGGGAATTAGGAGAAAGAAGTCACATTCTCCAACGCTGGGAGAAATCCAGGAGGGCTTCACTGAGGAGGTGGTATTTTTGCTGGCCCTTGGAGCCTGGAGATCACAGAGACACATACAATGGAGGAAGAGAACAGTGCTCCAGGGCAAAGAAGCATATCAACAAAGGCATGAAAGCCAGAAAGCATGAGATGTGTGCCCCTCGCATCTTCCTTGGAGGCAGAGGAAAGCGAGAGACCTGCTGAGTCTCCAAAAGTGGAACATGCCTCTTAGACAAGTTAGCCTGGAATCAGTTTTTCTTTCTGTTCTCTACTGTCCTCACGTAACCAAGATTAAAGTGAGCAGGGAGCAGCTGTGGGCGCAGTAACGCCCCCCATCCATAGACTTCTTGGCTCACAGTAGTAACCCAGCAAATTGGACAATGATGTGAGTCAGGAATGTGGGCCCTTCCTTTGATCTTTGTCCAGTTTGCTACAGGGTCAGGCCCACCCCCCAGGTCCCCATAGGCACTGACCTGGCCCCCAAGGGCTCCCAGTGGGAGCCTGTGAATGGGGCTCCTGAGTAGACAGGCAAATCATGGAAGAAAGAGGCTTCCATGAGCTCTGGTTTGTTCCATCTGCAGGAGATGGGCGTGGGGACTGCTGGCTCACCCCACCCCAGGCCGGCACTCAGCACAGCTCACCTGCCCTGCCAGTGGTGGGAGCAGCAGCTGATTAAGAACTCAAGAGGGGTATGTTTGAAAGGCAAAACAGTATTCATTGATGAGTCATTTAAAAGAAAGCAGCTTGGCTGATTTCTGATTATAAAGGAGTCTTTTCACACCGTACCAGGAAAATCCCCCCAACGCAAGCACGCATCATGAAAGAAATGAAAACACAAACGCCTCTTGTCTAGTTTAGCCGCTGTTAACTTTCCCAGACACCTCCTGTTAGATGATTCCCTGTACACACACACACACACACACACACACACACACACACTCTTAATGGTGAGGAAATCCGACTGCACACACAATGCTCTATCTTGCTTTCTAGTGAACAGTCCCTCATGGGCCACTTTTAATGCCAATTTAACATGGAGCCACAACATCCGATTGGGTGGCCGCTGAGTATTTCGTTGTCTGGATGGGCTACAATCTATTCGACCCATCACCTCCTGGGCACGTGATCGCTCACCCTGGAAGCCTGGTACTCATGACCACTGAACACGTACACAAAAGCCTGGGTCTTAGAAGCTATTGTGACTGCACACAGCTGAGGGCACAGGTGGCCCAGGGACGGGGAGGCGGAGGTAGCGGGGTACTCACCTTGAAGGGCAGCACGCGAGAGAGGCTCGGGGAGAAGGGGCCGCCAGCTGTGCCTGGGAGGGGCTGGCTTGCTGTCTGCCCGGGGCGAGAGGCAAGCCTTCTGAGCAGGCGGCGACCCGCTGAAAACAGCGCAGAGGAAGCCAGGCCACCCCTGTCGGTGCTGTCACTGGTGGGGTGGGCCCAGAGGGTGGGGAGTGGGGTGTCACCAGCTGCAGCTTTCAGCCATTCGCAGCGTCGATGGTTTGCAACCAGAAATGAAAAGCCAGGGGAAGCTGGGCTAAGCTAAAACCATCTCTGAACATGCATGTACAGGCTGATCATGCAAGAATAGAGTTTTTTTTCCTGGACGGTGCGGCTGCTGACAGGAAAAGGGAAGTGGAGAGTCCCAGTGAGGGCCGGACCGTCAGCTGGTGAAGGTGCATCTGTCAGGTCTCTTCAGGTGCTGGTGTCTGAGCAGGCCTGGGGGATCGTCGCCCCAGAGCTGTCCATCACCTTGCGACCCTTTGGCCTTGACCGAAACCCATCGAGCCGTGCAGTCCGACACAGTGACTGGTAGCCCCATGTGCCTCTTTGATTTAAAATTAATTCAAATGTAACTAGTTCCTTAGTCACGCGAGCCACACGGCAGGTGTGAGATAGCTGCACGGAGCCAGGGACAGCGTGCCCGTCCTCTCTGGCATCCTATCGAATGGCACTACGTTAGCCAACATGTGACACAGACCTAGGAACACAGGGAATGCTGGGGGACCGCAAGCACCTTAAACTCAGGGTCACATAGAGCAAGATTTTATTTGGACGTGGCCACTATATATCAGATACATTAACACTGATAATATGTTTCATTTTATTCATTATGGGTGTTTAGATGAAATTTTGGAAAAAGCCTAAACTTACAAAATGTGTTTTTTAAAATATATTTTTATTGATTTCAGAGAGGAAAGGAGAGGGGGAGAGAGATAGACACATCCATGATGAGAGAGAATCATTGATCGGCTGCCGCCTACATTGGGGATGGAGCCTGCAACCCAGGCATGTGCCCTGACCGGGAATCGAACTGTGACCTCCTGGTTCGTAAGTTGATGCTCAACCACTGAGCCACGCCAGCCGGGCCAACATGTTATGTTTCTAACGAGGCTCGCACCGGGAGTCTCCCCAGCCTCCTCGATGGTGGGCCTTGGATCGCGACACAATTGCACCCCCGCTGGGCTCAGAGGAAAGCCCCAAGAGGGTCCTCTGCTGTGATGATGACAGAGTCTTCATACTTGCTCTGAGGACAATCACAACCACAGTCCCGTGGAGACAGCTCCCCTGGTCAGTGCCCCCCGACCCTGTGGACCCGGCGGTGCCCTCCAGCAGAGCAGGCCTCCCAGACACAGGGCCCCTCAGTCACCATCCACCTGAACAGAAAAGAAAACAAAAGGCGAGATGCAGTTGGATTGATTACCTACGTAGGAAGGGCCAACACTCAGCCCTCGGACGGGCGCAGTAAGAATGAAAGCAGCGGTTGATGCAGCCGCCGCCTCCACGGAGCCCTGGGTTCCCTGAGCGTCCTGTCGAAAGGCTGCATGGCTGGGAAGCAGCCCCTCGCGCCTCCCTCTTCACTGGCCACCGTGACAGAGAAGGAAGGGGCAGCAGAGGGAGGACAATGCGCTGCTAACTGCCTCTCCCGCTGTCTTTGCGCGGAGAGCCGTGAACCGGCTTCTCCCTGGATCTGACGGGGGCGGGATGGCTTTCTGGAGGCTGGGCTGGCACGCCCTGCCCCTGTGGTGCAGGAAGATGCTGGGCTTTCCACCTTCTGGGGGCCCAGGCTGTTTCTTCCCCAGGTAAGGGCATCCCACTACTCGCCCACCTGCTGCCTGGGGGAGAGGGTGGGAGGAAGGGAAGTGGGGCAGGCAGTGGGGGAGAAAAGGATTAAAGGCACTATAGGGAACCCTGGGGTCCCGGTAGCCTCCGGGCCTGGAAGAGCTGCCTTAGAACTCCCAGGTCCCCTCCCCGGGAAGGCGGGTGCAGAGAGGAGCCTGGTTGGGGGAGGGGGGGGGGGCACGAGGCTGCCGGGAAGCGGGAGAGAGGACCCACTCATTTCTCGGAGCCTGGGACCCATGTGGTTGTGGTAGCTGTCGTGGGTTTAGGTTCGTTCCCCGGAGGGAAAGCCCCATTCTTTTGTTTTCTTGGCTGCGTTTCTCTCTTCGCAGGTAGAATCCAGAGCTGGGCGGTTCTGAGAGGTTGCAGGTTCCCCTGTGCAGTGGGCATTACTCTGCATTCTCACCCCGCGAAGGGGAGTTCCCGAGGGCAGGGCCGGGCGCGTCCCCTCTGGGTAGCGGGGCCGGGTGCGGGGCTCACGCTCGGCATTCCCACGTTCTGAGCATCTAACACGGTTTGCCTGCCACCCTCCGTTTCCAGGGCCTCCACGTTTAAGCCAGGCTCGGGGTCTGTCCTCCTTCCAAGGCTCCCACACATCCTGGGAGAGTGATGATGTGAGGTGTCTATTCTTCATGGACTAAGGCCCTACCTGAACCTGGGGAGTCCAGAGTGTCTGCAAGGGGTTCACAGGAGCCCGGTGGGGAGAGTCTGACGGGGGCAGTGGCCAGGGGCCCCAATGGCAAACGTCCGAGGGATAAATCTGTAAGGACTCTCCTTCTGCCCACTGGCCCCATGAGGCCGGGGACCCTGGGGGCTTGGCCATGGTTGCAGCCCAGCAGCGATTGATGTCTCTCTTTCTCTCTCTCTCTCCCTCTCCCTCCCTTTCTCCGCCTTCCCCTCTGAAATCAATAAAAATATTTTTAAATTTTTAACAAATTGAAATTGGCTTGAACTTAAATGTGAACAGCTACCTATGGCTAGTGGCCACCATGGTGGACAGTTCAGGTCTGGACGGGCCACCTTCCAGCAGCTGATATCTCTCCCTAAGCCGGCACCTTGGGACTCCGTCTGTGATACAAGCCAAGGGCCTCTGGGGCTTGGGGGCCACTCTCCTCTTGCCAGGGGCAGAGGGGCTTGAAGGGGAGCCCCTCCCTTATCTTTTGCCAGATTCGGTGGCCATGACTGGCCATTGAAAGTGAGGAGGCCGGATAGGAGGCAGTTGTCAGAGGCAGAGAGAGAGAGAGAATGAATGGATGAGTGGCGGTCCCCACCCTGCAGCAGCGGGAATGAAAGGGCTGGGGGCCACCAGAGCTGACATACGACAGGGAAGGGGAGCGCAAGGTCGCTTGGAGGCTCCGGAGAGACTTGGGTGCCTTCGCAGAGAGGGGACGTGGGAGGAAAAGTTGGTTTGAGCCGACAGTGACGCACTTAGCATTGGATGTGATGTGGTCCAGGGATTGGAGTGGACGTATCTGGAGCTCAGAGGGAGGTCAAGAGTTCATCTTGCAGCCTCCAAGCTCTTGCAGAACCTGAACTATTTATAAGGGAGATGAATGTCCTCCCCACTTCCTCCGTGGTCTGTGCCTGCAGCAGCAGGTGAAACGTGAGACCAGTTGCAGGATTTACCTCATGTGCCCCAACTCTTAGCGATAAAGCTCAGCCCTTCTGCCTGGACACACTTGCTCACTGGAAGAGCTCAGCTGAGTCCTTCACTCAGCATCTCCATGTCACATTCCTACTCTGTGCTGCTCTGATCTAAGAGACAGGGGTGAAGCAGTAAACGAGACAGATCATATTAAACTAAATGACAGAACTGGAGCAGAGAGATGACAGTGTGGCTTCGGGAGGGCTCGCTAAAGAGGTGACATTGAAGAAGAAGTCCCCATAAAGGGGAAGACTGGGGAGACCGTTCCCAGCAGAGGGGACCGGTGGCAGGAAGAGCTGGCCATGCCCCGGGATGTCAAGACCATATGCTGGGGACAGAGAGGCCTGGGGGGCAGCCAGAGAAACGGTGGGCCCCCTCGTGCGGGGACTAGAGGCCAGGGTCGTCGTTCTGATCTGATGCCAGGCGTGAGGTTTACGTAAACGTGAGAGGTTTACACAGACAGTGACATGACCCGACCTCCACGTCTCACAGCTCACGGGCTGCTGCGTGGGAGACTTCAAGGAAAACAGCAAGAGCTCGCGTGGTTTCTCCGCAGGCTCTCGGCGTGAGGCCCACCTGCCAGAGCAGCTGGCGGATGGGCGTGTCCCTGAGCTCACCCGGCAGGAGCCAGACCCCGCGTCTGCCGGCCACTGTCCCTGCTCCCTCTCTGACTGTAGGGAGGCGTGGGTGTGAGTCCGAACACCCATGTCCCTCCCTCTCTGACACCCCGGCGGAGGGAGGGCACCCCGCTGACGGCAGGTAACTTTTGCAGCGCTGGTGACAACCAGACCATGAGATGTGCTGATGGCTTTTTAAAAAATAAGTTTTGCGTTTTTTTTAAAAGCAGTTTTGGGCTCACAGCAAATTTGAGCAGAAGATACAGAGCGTTCCCACACGCAGGCATCCCCACCAGAGTGATTCATCTGTTCCCACTGATGAACCTCCACTGTCGTCATAACCACCCAGCGTCCACAGTTCAACCGAGGGCTCACGCTTGGTGTGTAGGTGCTTGGGGTTTGGACAAAGGTCTGATGACGTGTCCACCCTGAGAGTATCGCACGGAGTAGTCCCACGGCCTTAGAAATCCTCTGCTTCTTCATTCCTCTCCCCCAGCCCCCCGCAACCACTGATCTTTTTACCGCCTCCATCATTTTGCCTTTTCCAGAATGTCTTACAGCTGGAATCATGCAGTATGTAGTAGACTTTTCAGCTTGGCCCCTTTCACTTAGTAATATGCACTTAAGGTTCCTCCACGTCTTTTCATGACTTGATAGCTCGTTTCTCTTTATCACTGAGTAATAGTCCATTGTCTGGATGGACCACTTCCTACGTATCCATTCACCTACTGAAGGACATCTTGGTTGCGTCCAAGTTTGGGCAATTGTGACTACAGCTGCTGTAAACATCTATGGGCAGGTTTTTGTGCGGGCATACAGTTTGAACACGTTCGGGAGAATTCCAAGGAGCATGCTTGCTGGATCATAGGGTAAGAGGAAGTTTGTTTTGTAAGAAACTACCCAACTGTCTTCCACGATGGCCGTACCATTTAGAATCCCCACCAGCAATGAATGGGGGTGTTTGATGCTGTCGTGTCCTGGATGTTGGCCATTCTAATAGGTGCGTAGTGGCATCTCATTATTTTAACTTGCATTTCCCTGATGACATATGACATGGAGCATACGTTCATATACTTATGTGCCATCTGTGTATCTTTTCTGGTGAGGCGTCTGTTCAGATCTTTGGCCCATTTTAAATTCAGGTTGTTTATTTTCTTATTGATGAGTTTTAAGAGTTCTTTGTATATCTTGGAGAACAGTCCTTCATCAGATGTATCGTCTGCAAATATTTTCGCCCAGCCTGTGGCTTATTTTCTCGTCCTCCTGACAGAGCAGATGTTTTTCACTTTAATGAAGTCCAGCTTCTCAATTCTTTCTGATGGATTGTGCCTTTTGAGTTGTATCTCAAAAGCCATCACCACACCAGAGCTACTCAGGTTTATCCCCATGCTATCTTCTAAAAGTTTCCTAGTTTTGCACTTTACATTGGGATCTGTGATCCACTTGAGTTGATTTTCGGAGGAGGTGTGAGGCCTGTGTGGAGATTCACTCTCCGCATGTGGATGGCCAGTGGTTCCAGCACCATTTGTTGAAGAGACTGTCGGTGCTCCACTGAATTGCCTTTGCTCCTTTGTCAGAGATTAGCTGACTATATTCATGGGGGTCTATTTCTGGGCTCTCTATTCTGTGTCATTGATCTAGTTGCCTGTTTTTTTCACCAACACCACACTGTCTTGATTGCCAGAAGGGTGTTTAACTAGGGGGAGTTTTGTGAACCTAAAAATCAGACCATTCCATTTTTAACTCTTCTTTTCCTAGAAGAAACACAAATTACAAATGGACCCCCATCCCAGAGCCTCATCCCGCCCCCAGTTGCGCCCGGGATTTTGACCCTCGCCCTGTCTCTGACCCCCAGCGACACTGATAGTTGATAACTTTTTTCAAACGCTGAAAGTTCAATGGCTGGTGTTGTTTAAAAGTCAGAAATTTTCCATGGCATTAATATAGCCGTGTCAAAACGTCCTGTTTCAAAATGGCCACATCAGAACCACCACATCAAAGGTCAGGCTCTACGTGGAGCTCAGAGGAGCCTTCCTGACCGGCAGCAGCTGGCCCAGGACTCTGCTTCCTCCTCTCGCCACACACCTGAGCTGCTACCTGCTGGACGGGGAACCCGAATTCAGACCCCAGCCCAGGCCTCAGAGTCCTCACAGGGCTCCACCTGAGAAGCGACTGCTCATTTTTCAATATTAACCACGTTTAAAAAAAAATACACCGACAAAGGCCATGCAGCAGCCTTCCCAGACAGTCCTACGGCCCAGACAGAGTCAATATGTCTGCAGCTGTAGGAGATGGACGCCGGTAGTTTCTCGCTCTGACAAGCCCTGATGAAGCTTCTCCCCCTACGTCCGCGATCATGTAGGAGGGTCACCTGCCGTCTCGGCTCCCACCTGCGGTGTCTGGTATTGGGGGGCTGGGGAGGAGGGGAGCCTCTGAGCAAGGGTGGGGGACAGTTCCCCTTCCTCTCCCCATTCTTGCCAGCACCACAGAAATGACCCGCCCTTGCTTTCTGTTGGCCTCCAAGACTTAGCTCATTTCTCTTTCTGTTTTAAGGCCCCTGCTATCTACCCGATTTCCTGAACTTCCCCCCATCCCACCCACCCCCGGGAATGGCCAAAGAAGAGAGTCGAAAGGTCCATACTCGGGCGAACAGTGCTGGGATGACTGCCACGTACTGTGGGACCCTAGGCAAGAGCCTTCCTTTCCTGTCTGTGGGGTCAGTGCCCCTCCAAGGGTTGCCGTGAGGGCAACAGGGCTAAAGTGGGGAAGAGCTGAGTCAAGGCCTGGACCTCAGCACAGGCCCAGTGAGCGGTACTCTCTCTGGAAGGTGTCATCGCGCTGTCATGGTTACACCTGGGGCCTGCCCAGTCTGCACGTGCTTGCAGGATGGCCTTGTCCCAGAGCCTCGTTCCTCTTCTGTAAAGCAGGGCGTCAGTAATTACGCCCCAGGGTGCTGTCGGGGTTGCTATCTAAGACAGTGATGTTCAGGAGGTGCCAGAGCAGCCATACTGATCCTGTTGTTATTTAAAGATTTTATTTCTAGCCCTGACCGGTTTGGCTCAGTGGATGGAGTGTCGGCTTGCAGACTGAAGGGTCCTGGGTTCGATTCCAGTCAAGGGCATGTACCTTGGTTGCGGGCACATCCCCAGTGGGGGGTGTTCAGGAGGCAGCTGATCGATGTTTCTCTCTCATCAATGTTTCTAGCTCTCTATCCCTCTCCCTCCCTCTCTGTAAAAATCAATAAAATATATATTTTTTAAAAAGATTTTATTTCTAGGCACTACAGAGAAATTCAATAAATGGCCAGGGTAGGAAGAGCACTTAAATGCAACCCAATTAGCAGGCTTGCCTCGAGGTCGCACCCTGGATTCCCCTTTCTAACAACCTTTTTTCTTTTTAATTTAATATAATTTGATTGTTTTAAAACTTTATTGTTCCAAGTATTACAAATGTCCCCTTTCCCCCGTTGACCCCTTCTACCGCACTCCCAGCCCTTCCCCAGGCCTTCCCCCACTAATGTTTGTCCATGGGCGATGCATATAATTCCTTGTTTAGTCTCTTCCCGTTCTTCCCCTTCTGAAATGTGTCCGTCTGTTGCATGTTTCAATGTCTCTGGATCTGTTTTGTTCTGCAGTTTATTTTGTTCATTAGATTCCACATATAAGTGAGATCACATGATACTTGTCTTTCTCTGACTGGCTTATTTCGCTTAGCATAATACTCTCCAGGTCCCTCCATGCTGTCTCAAAGGGTGAGAGATGCTTCCTTTCTTCGGCTGCATAAAAACCTTTTTTCTTAATGCTTCCAAAGCCACTCGGAGATTTCCCAGGGTTTCCGCTCCTGCTCCTGGGGAAGAACAGTGCAGGCTTCCTCTTGACTGGATTCCCAGCTTTCTCCAGGGGAAGAGAAAAGAAAAGAAAAGAAAAGAAAAGAAAAGAAAAGAAAAGAAAAGAAAAGAAAAGAAAAGAAAAGAAAAGAAATGTCCTGAGCACCTAGTTTGTGCCAGGAGCTTTACAAACACCACCTCATTTAAATCCCATAATGACTCTGTAAGACAGAGAGTGTGTCCTTTTTAAAGATAAGGCAGCTGAGTCTTTGAGCAGCTAACTGAATTTCTGGAGATGTTCTCTAAAGGAAGTAAGGGAGGGATACCAGTTGGCTATTGCTGCATAACAAACCAGTCCACAGTTTAGTGGATTAACAGAATGATTATTATTTAGTTCATGATTCTGTAAGTTGCAGTCTTTTTAAAGACACCGCAGCCCTGCAGCGGGTACCAGCCAGGACTTCAGCCTCCCCTGCCTCTAGAACAGCCGTGGGCAAACTACGGCCCGCGGGCCGGATCGGGCCCGTTTGAAATGAATAAAACTAAAAAAAAAAAAAGACCATACCCTTTTATGTAATGATGTTTACTTTGAATTTATATTAGTTCACACAAACACTCCATCCATGCTTTTGTTCCGGCCCTCCGGTCCAGTTTAAGAACCCATTGTGGCCCTCGAGTCAAAAAGTTTGCCCACCCCTGCTCTAGAAGCTCCTTGGGCAGACGGGCAGACGGGACCCCTCATCTGCCACCTCACATCCCCTGGGAGCTTGTAAAAACTGAAGAGTCAGGCCCTGCCCCAGACTCACTGAGTCAAATCTGCATTTTTCAAGATCCAGGGGATTTGGGTACTCAGTATAGTTTGAGAAGTTGGTTTTGGGAATAGGACTGGGACTGGGGGGGGGGGGGGGATAGCAATGATAAGGAGGGTTTTGTCTTCATCCTTCAGAGAATTATTTGACCTTGATTTAGCCAAGTGCATGTTATTTATTACTTCAATTTTACCAGTTTTCAATGGTTAAAAAAATAAATACCTGGGGAGGATGTGGTTTCTTTCTAATATGTATTCTTCGTCAGTTGAAGCTCATCCTGGCCCTGGCCCTGGCTTTGACCAGGGAGATCTTTCTAAAGACACCGCAGCCCCGTAGCGGGTGCCAGCCGGGACTTCAGCCTCCCCTGCCTCTAGAAGCTCCTCGGGCAGACGTGACCCCTCCTCTGCCACCTGCAGACTTTGCCATGAGGGCATGTCTGAGTTTTTTCCACCTCCTCCCCAGCAGCTGAGAGGAGACCACAGCTACAAACCGTCTACACAACCTCCCAGCATCTGTTTCTCCCCGGGCCCAGGTTTTACTGGGACTTATCTGAGCCCAGAGGTTCTAAGTGTGTTTCCTGGGCCACCAGCAGCCCTGCGTGCTTGTTAGAGTGTGGGTGCTGCAGGGCCACAGAATCAGAACCGGGCTGCCCAGCAGTCTGCACTTGAACAAGCCCACAGGTCCTGCTGCTGCCACACCAGCCGTTCCCTCCTGGGTCTGTTTGTCACAGACCTCCCCTGGGCTCCCAGTAGCACCTCCTCCATGATAACTCCAGCTTCCTAGCCACCTTATCTTTTTAATTTATTTTTTATTGTTGCCTAGCTGCTTTTCACAAAGGATCAAACCACAGCCTCCCTGAGCCTGTTCTCAAAAAAATGGCTGGAGCCTCTCTTTATAGAATCTTTTCATTTAATTTGATTTAATTTTTATGAGTCTGTTTCTACTTTCTTTGTTAGTTTATTTTGTTCACATATGAGTGAAATCATATGGTGTGTGTCTTTCTCTGACTGGCTTATTTCAATTAGCGTAATACTCTTCGGGTCTATCCATGCTGTCTCAAAAGGTAAGATCTCCTTTTTAATGGCTGAGTAGTATTCCATTTTGTAAATG
Source organism: Myotis nattereri (assembly GCF_964212035.1). Classification (NCBI taxonomy): domain Eukaryota; kingdom Metazoa; phylum Chordata; class Mammalia; order Chiroptera; family Vespertilionidae; genus Myotis; species Myotis nattereri. Next base: position 52,243,577 of record NC_138089.1, read on the forward strand.
TACCACAGCTTTTAAGAATATATTTGTATTGATTTCAGAGATGAAGGGAGAGAGAGAGAGAAACATTAATGATGAGAGAATCATTGATTGGCTGCCTCCTGCACGCCCTACACTGGAGATGGAGCCCACAACCGGGAATTGAACTGTGACTTCCTGGTTCATAGGCTGACACTCAACCACTGACACACACTGCCTGGGCCACCACAGCTTCTTTTAACCACTCATCTACCAATGGGCACTTGGGCTGCTTCCAGATCTTGGCTATTATAAATAATGTTTCAATGAACATAGGGGTACATATATACTTTCTGATTGATGTTTGGGGTTTCTTCTTACACATTCCCTGAAGTGGAGTCATTAGGTCATGAGGCAGTTTCATGTTTAATTTTTGGAGGAAACTCCACAGTTTCCCACAGCGGCTGCACCAGTCTGCATTCCCACCAGCAGTGCACGAGGGTTCCTTTTTCTCCACATCCTCACCAGCACTTGTTGTTTATTGTTTTATTGATAGCCATCTGGCAAGTGTGAGATGATATCTCATTGTGGTTTTAATTTCCACTTCTCTGACGATTAGTGATGTTGAGTCTATGGAATCTTTTTTAATGAGACATTAAAACAGGGTGAAAAGGATCATGTCACAGCTCCTTACTCCGTGCCGTACCCCACCTTTGGAGTCTATGCTTGTATCTGCTCCCTGGCCTCATCCGCATACCTGAGAACGAACTGCAGAGAGCTTGGGTCTCCTGCCCCTGCCCCTGTAGCCCCGCTGCACCCGCTTCGTGCCCGTTCCCTCGAGCCCCCAGACTTCAGCTGTCAGCCAGGAAGATGCCCGTGCAGATAAGCTCCCCTGCGGTTGAGGGTGAGTCGGTGAGCCTGGGCCTGCCACTCCTTGCTGCCACCTGCTTGCTCCTCTGTCTGTCACTGCGATGAGCCCCTCAGATAACCCCAGACGAGGGCCACAGACTTACATCACTTCCTTAGATGAGCAACTGACAAGCCAGGGCCCAAATCCTAAGCTCCCGCTGCAGAGAAGATTCCCACCAGGAAGAGCTGGCCCTGGGTGGCTCACGCAGCCTTCCGTGGGCCAGGAAGCCGCGATTCCGAGCTTGGCTGGAATGGGCCTCTCTTGTTACTAGCCTGTTCTTGGTCTTTCTTCTTTGCTGTTGCAATCTTAGGGGCTTCACTCCGTTTTCTAAGGGTGTGTGGGTGTTAAAGTCACGCTATGGAAAAAAGATGCACACACATATACCGCAGGCTTTTTTTTGTCTCTATGCAAGCAGATGTTTTCGTGACTTTCTGAAATAAAGAAAGCTGTTACTTTTTTGCAATTTCTCTTAGAAAACAAATTCTGTTCCTACAAACTCAAAAGAAAAAGACAAATAACCCCGACTTTAAAATATATGAAAAGGTGAAGAGGCAGTCATTCCCAGAAGAGGTGAGAGAAACCACTGGCATGGCTCAGTGGTTGAGCGTTGACCTATGAACCAAGGGGTCACAGTTCAAGTCCCGGTCAGGGCATATGCCTGGGTTGCAGGCTCGATCCTCAGTGGGGGTGGGGATGCAGGAGGCAGCTGATCAATAATTCTCTCATCATTGATGTTTCTCTCTCTCTCTCCCTCTCCCTTCCTCTCCGAAATCAATGGAATGTGTTTTAAAAAATATTTGCACCTGGCAAATAGGCAAATCTTTGTGAGCTGACTACTGAGCACTGGGGTGGGAACGAGGTGCTCCTCCAGTCCTGAGTGTGTGCACGTTGGTTCAGCCACATTGGGGGGGGGGGATGATGGCAGGATTGTGTCCCTGTGTCTCAGCAATCCCACAATGGTGTCCCCTTTGGAGAAAATTCATGCAAGCTCACAAGATGGTTGTGGTGAAAATGGAAAACAACCCACGTGCCCATCCATAAGACAGTGACTTCATAAAGGATGGTACATCCATTCTAGGGGATACTGTGCAGCAGCTAAAAAGAGCGAGGTGGGCCTATATGGACTAACATTGAAAGATCTGCTGGGTATGTTTCTGAATGAACAAAGCACATTGTAGATATGTTCAATAGAGTGGTATTTCTGGTGGAAACAAAACGAATCACCAAGATGACATTCTCTATATGTCTAGGAAACTATTCACATTTATAATTGCAGAGAAAAGACTTCGGAAGGAGTCATACCCAGGTGGTCACCTCCAAGAAGAATTTGGGGGTGGGTGGGAGGTGGACAAGGGGGAGTTTAACTTGGTCTGTAATCACTGACTATTCTACCATGAGAGTGTATTCAGGAGTAAATTGCATAATTGTGTAACCTTAAACATTTTAGGATTCTAAGTGTTTTTCTATCTGTTGAAAAGTACAAAAATACTGTAACTTGTCTTCAGTGTTAAGTAGACTTTGTGCTTGGGCAAATATTTGATTATTTCTCATTAGAAAGTTATTATAAAATCATCCCATTTGTCAAAATCGCTCATTGTTCATCTGATAGTTAAGAGCAAAGATAGGTTCTCTGTTCAACCACACACACACACACACACACACACACACACACACACACGCACACGCGCGCGCACACACACACACCATCACTCATCCCGGGCATAGCATTTCCAGCCTGTGCCACAGTGTGCTCACTTTCAGGATGTCTAAACCACATCCAAGCGGGCCATCTGATTGACTGATAACTTTGTTTCCAGGCTTCCGTGCCACCTGATTGTCAACTCATAATTTCAGAGCTGCCAAAAACCAAGAGACACCTGGCTTAGTGGTGGTGCCTGGGTCTGTGGGTGTAGCCCGGCAGCCAGGCGCCAGGCTTCCTGACCCCAAACCACACGGCTCCCCATGTGGCCTTGCAACATGCTGCCCTGTCCCTCCCACCAGCCTGAGCTTCAGAGCAGGCACCGGGGAGATGGTGACAGGCCTAGAAGCCATCTCAGGAACGTCTTTATTACAACTTTCAAATCCATACCCCCACTTACTGAGGCGGTGCTGTATAATGGAAAGACATGGAGATCTGAAGGAAAATGTAAGAGCAGATGTCATGGGGACTCGAGGACTTTTGTTGGCACAACCACTCTCTCCATGGGCAGACTCACTGAAGAAGCCAAGTACAGGCCTAGAGCAGCGGTTCTCAACCTGTGGGTCGCGATCCCTTTGGGGATCGAACGACCCTTTCACAGGGGTCACCTAAGACCATCGGAAAACACATATATAATTACATATTGTTTTTGTGATTAATCACTATGCTTTAATTATGTTCAATTTGTAACAATGAAAATACATCCTGCATATCAGATATTTACATTACGATTCATAACAGTAGCAAAATTACAGTTATGAAGTAGCAACGAAAATATTTTTATGGTTGGGGGTCACCACAACATGAGGAACTGTATTAAAGGGTCGTGGCATTAGGAAGGTTGAGAACCACTGGCCTAGAGTAAATGGTTTTAGACAAGAGGTCAGAAGATGATGTAAATGTCATTTGGATTCTCCCAGATTCCGGGGTGACCTCCCCTTCCTGGATCAGATATATTTAATTATTTTTATTTCAATGAGACGGGGGTGGTAGGACACAAAAATCAGAGCTTCCTTTGGATTTTCATTCCTTGCCAACGCCATGCCAAGCCACCTGCAGACATTATCCACACTGCTTCCAGCACCTTCCACAGACAAGGGTTCCTCAGTGATACAAGCAATTATGGGCTCAGAGTTGGCTGTATTGCCTTCAAAATTAGGAACATATGCTCCGTCTTTGTCCTGTCCTCTAGGAATAAAAACGGGTTACGGTCTGCCTCCTAAGGGTCTCCTGGGACAAACGTGCAGGGTCAGCAGGCTTGGGTGACTGATGCATCCCTCACACAGCAGGACTGACCTTGCCAATGGCCTTGAGCCAGAGCCCTCCGTCCATGAGCAATGCTGGGATTGCCTGTCAGTGGAGGCCTCCATGACGCTCCTTTGTCTGTTCCTCCCTGTCTGAGCCTGTTCAGTGCAGACCTGCCGGCCTGGGGACGACTCTTTCTGTTTCTTCCTAATGACTCTGTGTATCTCTGCTCTGGCCATGATGTGTACATTTGATGGCTGACAGAATCCTTTCAAACTTTAATCAGACAACAAATCCCCTGGGAATTGTGTTGAAATACAGATTCTGGCAGGTCTGGATGGAGCCCGAGAGTCTGCATTTCTAACAAGCTTCTGGGCGACGCCCATGCAGCTGGGCCAGAATCGCCCCTCAGGTAGCAGAGTTGGGAGATGTGGGGAGAAGCCCTGCCTTGCAGTAGCCACCTGAACAGAGAAGGATTGTCAGGGCCTGAAGGACCTTGTAAACGCTCATTCGTGCGCAGGGAAAATGCTGGCTGATATGATTACTTTATAGTATATAAATCACATGCTTGCTTTGGATTTAGAGGGAGCTGGATTTGTCCCTCTAACCACCTACTAAGTGGAGGGTTGAGCAAGTGACCAATCTCGGTTTCCTTAGGTATAGAAGGGGGTGGTTATTATTTAAATAAAGATATAGTGGCAGACACTGAATATATTCATATATATATATTCTATTCATATATATGTTCATCTTCTCTTTGTTAAGCTGAATGAACAAAAGTTGTGTGTGTGTGTGTGTGTGTGTGTGTGTGTGTGTAACTCACTGAATGTTTCTGCCAAATGCTGAGACTTGAGAACCAGGACTTGGCTAGAAATCTCCTCCAAAACAGTTCAATCAAGCAGTTCTGTTGAGAGTCATCTGGCTTCCTATGGTTTACAGAGCTTCTTCGGGGACCTAGAATGATTTATGGTTTGCTACCGCAACTCTACGAAGCTAGTTGTTTCAACCAAGTTACTTAACCCTGAAATTCAGCAGAGAGCTGGGGCAAGTCCACTCAAAAGAAAATTTATCCCCTGAATTCTTCAGATCCCTGGAGCTATCCAGGGCCAGAACTTGGAATCTGTTCCATTGGGGCCAATATTTATCTCTGGCTGAGATGAGTTTTCTAAAGAGGTGCTAAACAGTGATGAGGAAACTTGCAGATCTTATTATTTCATTCCAACCCATTCCAAAGATTCTTTAAGCCAGGCTGAGAGGTGTGTTCAGACTGACAGATCCCAAGAACAACTTTTTGAGTTGAGGGAATTTACCTGGAAACATGGATATTTCTGGCATAAATATGGCCCCCAACGTGCCCATCATCACAATGTTCTTTCTGCCCAGCCTTGTCATAAGCGCTGCATGTGCACCATCTCCTTTTATCCTCACACCCTCCTTGAGAGGTGGACACTATCATTTCATTTTACAAGAGAGGAAACTCAGGGGGAGAGAAGTTAATTAACAAATGACTTTTATATATGGAAAATTTAACTATGTTATTCTTATCTGCACAATGTAAAATTAAATTATTAACCTGCTTAATTGGATCTTTGGAACTGCCCATGATATAATCAAGGATGTATCCACAAAGCTGAATATCACAGCACTATTGATTATATTGAAAAACTGTTAACCCAAGTCTAAAATCAGATACTGTATATCCACACAGTGAAAAGGTGTATAGACATATATATATTTTCGAAGAATTTTGAATGACATGAAAAAGTTCTGACATAATAGGACGTGAAGAAATTAGGGTATTTCCACATTCATTTATTTATTCTCAATGGTTATCGAACACTTGCTTTTCCATCAGTGCTAGGACTACACTGATGCATCAGGTCGACTTGCCCTTGTAGGACTTACAGCCTGATGGGTGTGAAAATTTCACAGAAGAAAAAGGTCTCAAAATGCTAACAGTTGTCTTCTCAAGGGAGTGAAGATGCTATTTATTTTTCGTCTTCATACTTATGCAATTTCCAAATGGTCTATATTAAGCATGTATTTTAAAAGATTCATTGAGATATGATTGTCACACAATAAACTGAAGCTGTTGACAGTGTACAGTTGGAGAAATGTTGATATAGTATCCGCCCCTGAGAACACCACCACAATGAAGCAGTGAGCACATCCATCTCCCCCAAAGGCTTCCTGTGCCCTTCGGCCATCCCTTCCTCTCTCCCCATCCCTACTCCCCATTCAACCACCCATCTGTTTCTGGTCACTGTAGTTTGGTTTGCATTTCTAGAATTTTATCCAAATGGAAATGTATAGTATGTGCTCTTTTTTGTCTGGCTTCTTTCACTTAGCATCATTATTTTGAGATTTACCCACGCTAATGTGTGTATCAATAATTGTTCCTTATTGTTGTGGGAGGAAATGGGTTCTTGCGGTGTCAAGAGAAAAGAATGTCAGGGGCACACGCATGGGAGAAGTGTAGGTGCGAGATTTGTTGGGGTGAAAAGAAATAATATGCCCTCGGGGATGTAGAGAGCGGGAAGGCTCTCATAGCGGCTGCCCCCAGGTCCTTGCCAATCCTCCATATATTTCCTTGGTTTCAGGAACAAGCAGACTGTCTTTTAAACTAGTCAACTTCCTTCCTGATTTTTCCCAGCCTGTGCTGGGCCCTCCCCCTAACCCATCCGTTTCCTGGGTCTTCCGGGGTTCTGTGCCCTTTTCCTAGCTGATCCACTTCCCAGGTTTTCCCAGGCTGTATACACGCCTCCCTTTCTGGGCACTATTTTGGCTTCTACTGCGCATGCCTCAAAGTTCTGGCATCTACGGGCACGTGCTTAGCACAAGGACCTCCCTCTGCACCGTCTCGGCTTCTACTGCACATGGGCCCTGCAGAGGATTTTCCCCCTCGTTGTTTATCCCTCTCCCCCCCACCCCCCACTCCCACCCCCATCCCTGCCAATCTGTTTTCTGGGGGGATTGGAAAGCCGGTCTTTCCTGCCTGCTCTGGGATTAATGTCCCTTGGCCCAGGATGTGGATGTCCCCTGTAGCTTCTAGTTAATTAGGCTTAATTAGATGTCTGGCTCTCTTCTCTTTCATTATGACCTAACTAGAGTCCCGATACACGAAATTCATGCAAGAGTTTGGCCCTCACAGCCCCGGCTTCGTCCGGAAGGTCGTCTATGCGTCTGGTCTAATTAGCATATTACACTTTTATTATTAAAGACTAACTGCCTATGCTAACAGTACTGTTGACTAGTGTTCAGTTGTGCAGCTATATCACACAGTCCGTTGTTGATTCACTGGGAAGGGATATTGTGACTGCTTCCAGTTTCTGACTGTGACAAATGCTGCTGCCATAAACATTCATGCCTTCATGCATACATGCATGAAGAAACGTGCATGTATGCATGAAGGCATGAATGTTTATGGCAGCAGCATTTGTCACAGCCAGAAACTGGAAGTTTCTTTTCCACCTTGGAGTGAAATGGCTGGGTCACCTGGGAACTCTATGTTTAATTTTTGAGGAACTGCCAAACTGTTTTCAAGTGACTGTACCATTTTTATATTTCTACCAAGAGTGGATGAGTTCACCTTTCCTTCTTTTTAAAAATTATGTAAGAATTAAGTAACTACCTGCTACTGTAAAAAGAAAATTTCAGAAATATATAGAGTATGAGAAGTTTAAGTTCCCTTTTATTCTGTTTCTTTTCTAGTTCATGTTATTATTATTATTGTTGTTGTTGTTGTTGTTATTAAAAGTTTGGTGCATGTTTATCCAGAGCTTTTTCTTTGCATGTGCATGGCTGTGTGTGTATATGTGTGTGCGCGTTTGCATGTGCGCACATGCATGTACATATTTGCACGTGCATACATGTTTTCATGTGCATGTCTTGTGTGTTTGCATGTGTTTTGCTTGTGTGTGTGTGTGTGTTCATGTGCGTACATGTACATGGATATAAGTGTGGTTCTAGGATACCCATTGCTCTGGCTTCACTCTCTGCACAGTGAGGCCTGGGGGTCTTTCCTTGCCAATGCTCCAGGCTCTACCGCAGTCTTGTGAACTGTTGCTGAGTACCTACTCCAGTCATGGGGAAATGTGTTTTTCACCGTGGTTAGAATTTACTTGCCCATCCCATGAAAGAGGCAGGTCTCTTCAAAATTTTAAATCAATGTGACACTTGGTGAAGTTCCTTTTCCTTCTCATGACTGAGGACAGGCTGCCGGGGAGGAAGGACTGCGTTTCTCAGATTGATCCTGGCCTCCTGGTTGCACACAGGTGGGCCACCCTTCCTGAGAGTGAGAGAATGTTCCATGAAAATGCTGGAGGACCAAAGGTTTAGGCTCGGACCCTTGGCGTGGGCTCCTCTGTGTGTGTCCCAGCAGAATCGCCCGGTCCTGTCCTTGGTGGTGAGGAGGCTCACTTGAGGTGAGTCATCCTGAGAAGGGCAAAAGGGCTTCACCTCTTCAACTCTCAGTTTTGCAGATGAGTAAAATTAGGTTTTTCTTTATCGTGTCAGAAATTTACCACATCTGCCCAATGTGGTGAGAACCTACTCTCCTCTTTAACATAGACGGCATCAAATGGTCCCTCAGCAAGTACCTGGAGCTCAATCATTTTCACTTACATAAAATTAGGACTATATGGTGATATAGTTGTATGCTCTGTCATAAACCAGTTTTCATGTTATTAAATATTTAATCCAAAAGTTAAATCCAAATCTTAATGGCGAATGATTTCACAATATTTCAGATATGGACATACCATAATTTAACCATTTCCCATGGCTGATTGATTTTTACTAGTAGATGAAGAGTTTGAGTAGCACTGAGGGAAGAAAAGTTATCAAAATCATTAATTGTGATTAGGAGTAATACAAAAAATATTGTTATTTTTGGTGAAGAAGGTCAATTTTGTATAGTTTATTTCAACATAAATAAAATGTGAATGTGTTGAAAAAAATCTTTAATTGTGAACATGCTGAAATTAAGTCAATTCCCAGGTTTTCATAATTTTTTTTACTTATCTTCTTAGGATAATGCCTTCCTCATTATTTTGAACCGAACATTTAATGCTATCCTTTTTCATTTTACTCACCAGCAAGACATCAATCTTTAGATGATGTTGTACAAAATTTGTACTCATTATGTGATAGCAACTTACAATTACACAATACTTGCTGGTGTGGTTGTCTCTGATACGTGTGGCTGCTAAAAAGTCTGTGTGCGCTCATCCATTCCATAGGGGAACCTGAACTTCAGTCTATTTCATACGCACTGTCCCACTGTGTGTCATCCGTGAAGAGTAAACTAGAGATCATGACATAACCCCCTACATACCTCAAAATGTATTTCTAAAAGTAAGAATACTTTCCTACATAGCAAGCAATAATGCTACCACAGCAAAAATTAATAACCTAATACCTGCATCTATTCAAATTCCCTCAAAATGTTTTGTAGCTGGTTTGTCCAAACCAGGAACCACACCCAGACCATGCATTGCGACCGGTTGTTAACGTCCCATGGGTGTCTTAGTGTAGCCTCTAGTCTTTTCTTCGTGAAATCTCCTTATTTCAGCCACTGGGCATCACAGGGCCCCCTTGCTTACCTGTGGTGTCATTTAACTTGTTGCTCTCTCCCCTGTATTTTTTTTATTGATTGCAGAGAGGAAGGGAAAGGGAGGGAGAGAGAGAAACATCAACGATGAGAGAGAATCATTGATTGGCCGCCTCCTGCATACCTCCTATTGGGGATCGAGCCCACAACCTGGGCATGTGCCCTTGACCAGAATCAAACTCAGGACCCTTCAGTCCATAGGCCGACACTCTATCCACTGAGCCAAACTGGCTAGGGCTCCCCTGTATTTCTTTGAAGTTACATCTATGGGACTTGCTTCCAGGCTGCTCCACACATCCCTACTGGTTCCCAGTGGAGGATGCAGAGGCTACAATTAATCTGCAAGTTTCTCCCAAGTAAGAGAGACGTTCACAACCAATCGCTCAGCTTTACGACTCACTTGACCTCACAAGGGCAGTGACCCCAGAGCCTCGGCTGGTGTCCGACAGACCTATCAGACCCAAAATACATTTCATGAACAAGGAAATGAACTTGATTTGCAAAAGTCCACAGCTGGCCATATACAGGGTGGGGCAAAAGTAGTTTCACAGTTGTTCGTATGGAAAATAATATAATAACTAATTAATAACAATACAAGGATTAACCTGTGCTTCTCATACTCACAACTGTACATCTCCTTTTGCCCCCTCCTGTGTAATTTTTATTTGCTCAGGAAAAATGACCTCCACGTCGATAATAATGATAATAACCACCAGGCAGGGAATAAACGCTTTGACAGTGACTTAGGCAAGCCACGTGGCTGCTTGGGACCTCGGTTATCTCCAAGTCAAGTTTGTAATAAATGATATGAATGCCCCTCGTGGCTTTGAGCTTCAAGAAATAGATTTCCCTTTCAGGGAAGTCTTCCCGTTAGTTACCTGGAGAGATGTAACTGGTGAAACCTCCTAAGACAGTGATGGCGAACCTATGACACGCGTGTCAGAGGTGACACGCGAACTCATTTTTTTGGTTGATTTTTCTTTGTTAAATGGCATTTAAATATATAAAATAAATATCAAAAATATAAGTCTTTGTTTTACTGTGGTTGCAAATATCAAAAAATTTCTGTATGTGACACGGCACCAGAGTTAAGTTAGGGTATTTCAAAATGCTGACACACCGAGCTCAAAAGGTTTGCCATCACTGCCCTAAGAGAAGGGTTAGACCTCAAATCAATTGTGCCTGAGCTTGTAATAACATGCCCATAGGGCCAGGCTATGGTCTCACCTAGGGTCTCATCTATAATTTTGCCCCTTGTATCTGCAAATAAGCAGCATGACAACACACCATACACCATACCACACACACACACACACACACACACACACACACACACACACACACACACACACCTTTGCAGATATCATTCATTCATCAGCAGGGACAACCTACTCATGAGACCTTTTTTAAACACCCCTCCCTTCTCTCCCCCCCTCCCCCCTGCACACATTGAAGTTGTATGTAGTAAATGGTTCTCATCTAAGATGAGCAGCCAGTTAGAAAAACCTTTTAGGAACAAGGCAGATGTGTTTGATAGCTTCTGGCTCGGAAAAAACACACATGCAGCCAATCAAACAGCACTTCTGGGCGTTCTAAGCTTTTGAGTTTTAATCAGCGTTCTCGATTTGACTCATCATCCATCTTTCCTTTTACCATTAAAAATAAACCCTCCCTTGAACTTTTGCCCTCGGAGGGGTGTTTTTCGTTGTTGTTGTTTTGCTTCTTTGCATTCTTTCAACAGAACTAGGATGCCCACAGGGGGTGACTGAGATTTGGATAAGAGCCACTCCCGGTGTCTCTGGTTTCCCAGAAATGATGCCTCTCGGGCCTAAACTCCTTCCTACAAGGCCGGTGTGCTTGGACCTTGTGCGTGTTTTCTTATCTTTTCTCTAAAAATAATCCCAAAGAAATATGCCCAAATGAGAGTCAAGCAGGAAAATGTGGGCCATGAGCTGGACCAGAATCAGCTGGGAAACCGAAGCTGAGCATCTCTCGTCCTCACAGAAAAAAAGAGCGACTTTTAATTAAGGGGCGAGGGCTACGTAACTGGCTCACAGACCTTAACGGGCTCCACTACTCCGTGTTTATTACGGAAACCCCGTGAGCCCCGTTTCCTGGTTGGGCCGGGGCTATGAGACCAGGAGAGGACACAGCCTGCACCTCCACTCCCAAGCCCCCGGGAGCTCCCTCCGGCCCCTTGTGATCCAATTTCTAAATGACTTGTCTGTTCCACCTGCTCTGAAAGTCCCGTGGTGGCCTCTTGCTGAAACATTTGCATCCGGCTTAAGCATTGGAACAAAATCTAAAATAAGGAAAAATTCATTTCAGGCAAAGAAAATCTCCCACAATTCTAGTGTTAGAGAATTCGGTTATTCCCTTTTGCTCCTTTTCATCACCTATAGAAAGCATTTATTAAGATAAGCTCATGATAAATGCCCATCCAGCATTTGAATTAGCTTAGGATTCCCAAGCCCTTTCTTGTTCATTTCTGTTCTTCCCCACTAACACACACATATACACACACACACACACACACACACACACATACATACATACACTCCTGCACTATGCATATATACACGCACACATGTGCACCCTATATGCATCCCCATACGTTTATACACACGTTGACACAGCCATACACAACACACACATGTATATGCACACACACGCACATACACTCATGGACACACACTCTTCTTACATTCTCTTGGCATAATTTCTTTTTTGTTTAAATATATATTTGATTGATTTCAGAAAGGAAGAGAGATGGAGAGAGAGAGAGAAATCAGTGATGATAGAGAATCATTGATTGGCTGCCTCCTGCACACCCCTTACTGGGGATTGAGCCCACAACCCCAGTCATGTGCCCCGACTGGGAACTGAACCCTGACCTTCTGGTTCATAGGTCAACACTCAACAACTGAGCCACACTGGACGGGCTCAGCATAGCAAATTTTTTTTAAAATACAGGTTAATTTTATTAACCAATGTCACCCCAATAAATTTAAATAAAGTAAAAATCCAGGAAGAAATCAGTTCCCATGTCTGCCCCATGAGCTGTATTACCCACTCACACACCCACTCACACTCCAGGAAAGCGACTTCCTGCACTTTGTTTTAAAATTCAACTGTTAGAGCCATTTTCTTTCAGCTGTAGATAACTTTTTCAAGGAGCAATACCCGCAAATGCCTCTTTCTCAGAGAGCATCTTAGAGCAAGCATGTCAAACTCAAAGGCCAACACGGGCCAAATAAACAAGGCATGTGGCCCACGGGCCATGAGTTTGACATGCTTGTTCTGAGTTCAGTCAGTGGATTCCTCGCAAGGATGAGAAAGTAAACAAACCTCCCCCAACAACCACAGCCTACAACTTTGAGTGAACAAACACCAATTTCTATAGTAAACATCCCATCACAAATTTTGCGGCCTCAAGGGTTAGATCAACAATTCGTAGAATTATTGTTTTAATGATGACATTACAGGAAAACTATTCGCTCTTTGGGGAAAGACAATGAGATAAAATAGTAGTCCAGACTTAGCCAAGTTCACTACCCTTTTTATTTGGATCAAACAAAGGCACTTTCACAGCAGTCCTGTCTGCAGCTTCTCATTCTCTCAAGATCTCTCTCTTTTTTTAAATTAAGGTTGTCTTTTTATTCTACTTTTTGTTTTTATAGGATATGTAGCATATAAGTATAGTTTGCAAAATACTGCTTGTGGTTTTTAAGTTCAACAAAGAATAGAAAAGATTTTAGGGACGTTAATAGCTCATCTCCATGGCACTAGGTGAAAATGTAGGCGAGTGTGTTAGTTCACCCGTCACTTTGAATGCTTCTCTGTCACCATGTTTACCAGAGGTGCTGTGCTCGGCGTCTCCCTTGCCCTTGGAGGAAATGTCAAAGGGGTCCTCATATTTGGGCTAAAGTCCTTGTACTTCTAAGTACGCACGGAATCTTTCCGAGTAAAGAAGATCAGCACAAGATGATTTTGTTGTGAGTCGGTTGGTGTTTCTTTCTTGACACCATATTCTGACAGTTGTTAAAAGAGAAAAATACAGTAGCATTGATTTTTCATCTACTATTCACGTCTTTATTCAGTGTTCTTGGGAATAGATGTAAATTAGCCAGTTTTTTCCTCCTAAAAATCAAGTGTGTGAAAGGCTTTAAAATATATATATATATATATATATATATATATATATATATATCCCATTGATTTAATCCATTTCACAAGAAAAAAAAAAGCAAAATTAAAAGGCATTAAAACCAGCACTTCTTTGATAAAATGATCATTATGGTTAACTGATTTGCAAAATTACAAAACACTGTTTTTTATACATTAGAAATAAAAACCAAACACAGCGGTCTTTATTTGCCCAATAAAATTTCTAGGGGGTTTAAAATTATTTTTTAATTTAAATATTTAAGTATGATTCTTAGCCCATTGGGCAATTTTGTTGAAGTGATTAACTTCTAGGTTGGTGTAACTAATATACTCCTCAGTCCATGTGAGGCATACGAGAACCATCACTTTGATGAGTGCTGTAGACCTATCAGAATTATGTTTGGTTATTGTATTGCTTTTTTGTTAGTATTCCAGTTAAGAGGAATGGGACCAGGGGAGTAGCTATCAGAATGAAGAAGAGGGGATTGGCGATTTGGAAAATCATTTCAGGAGATACTATCGCGGATACGCTGGGAGCAGCAGGAAGGAAAGGAAAACTCATAGATGCCCCTGAATCGTCTCATGGGTGAATGGTGAGAAAATGATTGGTGATGCAATGGGACCAAGACAGACTGGGGGGATCTCCGGGTGCACTGAATTCCGGTAACCTTTGGGACACCCCATTGGAGAAAACCCGTAAGCTACATAGGAGTTGGGTGTGCAAGTGAGAAGCATGGCTTGAAGGTGCAGATTTGATGGTCATCCTCAGACATGACAGATGCAACCCTGGGAATGAATGGAGTCGCACAGACAAGGAGGGGACAGTGCCAAGACAGAGCAGCTGAGCAGGGACTTTCAAGGGACACCAACTTTCAGAGGTGAGCAGAAGCAGAGCCAGCCCTGGAGAGTGAGGAGCAGAAAGGACAGGGCAGAGCAGCAAGCACCAAGGGAAGGAGGAAAGAGGAGGTCCTTGCTGCGGAATGCTGCAACGCTGACTGGGATGAGGCACTGGATTTGGCACCCATCAGGCCGTCTGGTGGCTTTCGAGTCTGTTTCCGTAGAGAGGAGAAGAAAACAGCCAGACTTCAGGGTGACTGACAGGTGACGTGTGAACTGTCAAGAGAGAGTATTCTCTCAAGGAGTTTAGCAAAAAGAGAGAAGGGAAAAGTTTGGGCAAAGGACATGTCAGTTTGGGGTTAATGTTTGTCATTGTTTTGTTACATTTTAAATCTGGGGAGACTTGAACATGATTTTAACCCGAGGAGGGATCAAAGAAAGAGGAAGAGCATGAAGATATAGGAGCTAAAACAAAGAAACAAGAGCCCTGGCTAGTGGCTCAGTGGGTTGGAGTATTATCCTCTTACACACACAGAAAAAGGTTGCAGGTTCTATTCCCGGTCAGGGCATATACCTACATTGCTAGTTCAATCCCCTGTAGGCTTGTGCATGGGAGGCAACCAGTCAATGTTTCTCACATCAATGTCTCTCTCTCTCTTCCTCCCTCCCTCCTTTCCTCTCTCAAATAAATGAAAACATATCCTTGGTGAGGATTTTAAAAAGAAAGAAAAACAAAGACAGGGCATCCAGCTTTCTTGGTGACCTGCAGTTTCTGCCTCATTTCTTCTTTAAAGAAAACAGAAATGAGGCCTGACCATTACGAGGAAGGTGCCCTCATTGTGGTGAGCACATCAAACAATGGCAAATGAAACCAAAGGTGCTTTTGTATCGGCCTTTATTTTCTCTTTACATCATTAAATAAAAGTAAATTCCCTTCAATAATGAAATTCAAATTACAAGCATGTATAAAGTAGAGATCAACCACCACCACCCGCCCCATCCCCCCCCCTCCCCCCCGCCCCGACATCTATCACCTTCTCGTATCCCAGCCCAGATTTGGGGCTAAGGAGTTTATTGCTCTGCCTTCCCCAATTTATCGTATGTGCATTTGTAACTAACTAGCTGGGATCTTACTACGACTCCTATTCTCCAACTTGACTTTTCATTGTATTACACATCTTTCCATGTCCGTGCACATGAATTCTTCCTTGTTCTGATAGCTGCTGAAAATTCCACTTCCTTGCAGCATAATTTAGTTAACATTCCCCCAAAACAGGAACATTTAACCGATCTCAAGATTTTTACCATATCAAAACCTCAGTAAACATCTCTGTACACATCTCGGTGCTCTTGTTTTTTCTTAAATAAATTCTTAGAAGTGAAGGCAAATCACTGGGTCAAAGGGTGTGTGCATTTTCAGTTTTGATACTAATTTTTAGTTTGCTCTCAAAAAAAAAAAAAAGCCATACTGCTCTGTCCTTCTACCAAAGTTTTGAAGAATGTCTTTTTGCTCATGCCCAAGGCAATATGGAATGGAAATCATCTTCAAGTATTTCTTGGCCTGTTGGTGGCTCACGTTGAGCAGAAATGCAGGGCTATCGGGGAGCTTACTTTTCTAGAAAAGCAGAAGAGGGGTCATCTGTTGGATTTGAAGAGGAGGAAGGGGATGGGTGTGTGAGGACTAGGACCACTTTAGGAGACAGCCACTTAGGGGAGGTGGAGCAGCAACTGACCCAGAAGGTCTAAGCAGCTGGAAAGCCCAGAGGAAGTTGGGGCGGGGGGGGGGCAGTCCCAACATTTTTATAAAGCCAATACAGTCAGTTATGTGACTTTTCTGGTTTGGCAGCAAGACCCGAAAAGTGGGCAGCTGGATGGATTTATGGCTGGAATGGATCGAGTTGTTGGTGTAACAGAGTCACCTGGTGAGAACAGACACTGCTCATGGTTGAGTGATGATGTGGAGGTCTGCACTGGGGAGCATGAGAGGTGAGCCAAGGAGAAGGGCTGATCGAGCAGAAGGACACAGAAGGTCCAAAAGACCACAGTTCGGTGACAGTCAGGTCAGGGGCAAGGCTGAAGGAGAGTGAAGGAGTTGGTGGGGTGCGCAGGTAGCTGGTGATGACCAGAGAGATCTTTCCTGAGTTCCAGATGTCGGCGCTGCCATGGCCACTGCGGACTATGGTGAGGTGTGGGGAGCAGAGCAGGTGCTACAGGGAAACAGAGCTAAAGGTGGCTAGACAGCCGCAGGCAGAGCCAGGACAGAGTGGGGCCGGGTGGGTCCTCACGGGGATGGCAAGACGGGGTGGAATCCGATGCCGCAAACCTCGGGTGTGCCTGAACGAGTGAAGAGTCAGAGGTTTTTCTACTCATGACTTTTTCACCGATATTTTTAGCAAAGCAGTGATATGTTGGCGCAACATTAACTCCTAAAACTAGATGCTACCCTAATATTTAAACTCTTGGGGTTTGTTAGGGAACTCACAAGTCAGGCCGTTTCAGGTTTATGCTCTCTCTGCCCTTTCTACCTTGCTTCCCCAAGCTCACTCTCTCCAGCCCCAAAAGATTCCACTCAGGGATCTTCCTCAATGCTTGCCTTGGAGCCCTAGATTGAGCTGAGTGCCCCTTACCTGGTTTCCCAAAAGATGACCACATAATGCGGGCATGACCTTCTAATGGGTCTGTCTCTCCTATCACACAGGAGCCTGGAGCAGGGACCTTGTTCCTATCATCTTTGAGCTTATTATCTTCCTCAGTGCTTGCCTGGGAGCCCTCCTTGCAGGAGGCTTCGGGTTGATCATATAATAAAGATTCCTTCCTTCAAGGAGCTTGAAATGCAGTCGTGGGAAGGACAACCATGCATAAACCAAGAATGGCATGTCCTTCATTGCATTTACCCATCTCATTGAGAAAACCTCCATTCTTGAACACGGCTTGCACAGGGCCATTCAGACCTTCCAAAGCATCCAACCTTTGTAGGCAACACTTCCTGAGCAAACTGAAGTGTTTTTCACCTTCTATGATGAATGCGATTGATGAGCACCCGTACACTGACAGTGGTCCCGTAAACATTTAGCGAAGGTCACATCTGGGAGTGCCGACCTCCCTAAGTAAGACCTAGTACAGGCTCTCCAATATGATGTATCTCTTTCTGCAATTTGAAATGTGACAAATAGAAATCTACATCTCTGGATGCTTCTGCTGCCTCACCCGATGCAAAGTCTGGCTCCTTGCTCGAGACAACCTTCTCTCCCTCACAATCCTCACGCCCACCTACAACTATGCCACACCCCCTCTTAAAGCCGAGCCCAAATTCCACTGCCTTCTGAACCTCCCTTCACTTTCAACAGAGGTGACCATGCCCTTCTCTGATGCATGCCACTTATTGTCTGCTTTGAGATGGTTTTGCAAGCCTGCTTTCCCCCTTGACTTGTTTATAAGGCCATGGGTGAAGGGGACAAATTCCACCTTGCTCACTGTCCCCTTCCCTATAATGTCTTTCATATGTCCAGTGTTCCATGAGCAAATCGCTGAACACAAGACCTGAGCGTGTTGGTCTAACTCAAACATATCTGTGTACAATAGGGTGATGGATGAGGATTTGGCGCACGTCGCCATATTCACAGTAAATTTTTCTTGTACTTCACACGAAGGTATTCCTCACAACCAATGCCTGACTTGTTTTTAGGTAGGCTTACCTTTTTTGATGATTTTGTTGTTTGTTTCCTCTGGGGTTTTTTAATGTGTGGAGAGTTATCAGTGAAACTAATCTATCATTATGGCTAAGACATTAGCTTCATCCACACACTCTTAAAGGGAGTTGGAGTGTTTTATGGTGAACCACTTCCTTGCCTGACCTTCTTTAATGCCTGTAATAGTGATTTTACTAATCTAATTTGTCAGCACCCTCCAATACTCTGCCGGCCACTAGAGCATTTCGAAACCAACTACTGAAGGAGCAAACGGCGGAAGAACTGAAAATAACCTCTTACACTAAAGACCCACTCAAATGCCCTAGCTCCTGTACAGGCTGTTTCGATCCTGGGCTCTTCCCTTCTTGAAAGTCTTGGATACGTTCTCAGATGTAGCTGGGCAGGGTCGGAGAAGATGGCCAGGATCCATGACATGCAGGATGCCATATTCCAAAAGCTCTGCCTTCTTCAAGATAATCCCCCAAACGATTTTCCTCTAAACATTTCCCACCTACTACCAATTTAGTGTTTCTCAAACCTTCCTCTTTCCCATATGACCTTCAAGATTTTTGCCTTTTCTGCATACCACCTCTATTACTTGTTTAGGAAATGATTTTCTGGCCCGGCCAGCATGGCTCAGTGGTTGAGTGTCGACCTATGAACCAGGAGGCCATGGTTCGATTCCCAGTCAGGACACATACCCAGGTTGCAGGCTTGATCCTCGGTGTAGAGCATACAGAAGGCAGCCGATCAGTGATTCTTTCTCTCATTGTTAATGTTTCTACCTCTCTCCCTCTCCCTTCCTCTCTGAAATCAATAAAAATATTTTTAAATGATTTCCTCTTTTTTACTAAGGTAAAGCATCACCTTAGTCCCCCCAATCTCAACCAAAGATCTATAGAGTAGGGGGACCTACAGCTTCGTGAATCCCTCCACTGCTCCCCTTAGATTCCCACTACCATGGCCACAGAACCTTGCACACAAAGGGGGCTCTATAAATAGTGGCTGAATGGGTGATTGTCAACCCAGCCTAGAAGACCATGGTCACCTTCCCACTCCTCCTTTGCCTAGTCTAGCTTGTAAGCACCTTGAAATTGGTGGTCCCAATGGTGCCACAAGTTTCTGGCCATTTATAAACTCCCAAGAGCCTCATTTAGTAAGAATCTAAAAAGAGTTGATCTTCATTTTATTTATGTTGTACTATACTAAGAGGTATTTATGGTCTGGTTTGTATGCCTCCCATCCAATCCTTCAGAACTCTCTTTCTCACACACACTTTTAAAAATTGTCACAACAACTTAAAAAAAAAAACAGAATGAGACTAAGAAGCTCACTCTTAAAGTAGGGTGGGAATGTTCTGCCTCACAGCTCGAAGTGTTTGCTTTAGTGATCAACCCAAGCTAGTAAACAACCCAAAGCACAAGTTCAGCCTTTTCATGAGCCAAATTCATCAACTGAAGACCAAAATACGTGTTCATATTTGCTGACACTATTTAGACAGCTTATGTAACAACCCTCCACTCAGCTGGATAGATTGGCTAAAAGTGATATGACATCCTTGGTACAGAAGATTTTAGGTTAAAATCGGATTTTAAATAAAAACAATGAGCTGCTTTGTAGAACAACTTACAAAATTCCCAAGCCATGAATATACTCACAAATAAAATATGTGGCCACTGCTTTAGTCCCCCTACATTAATAACACTTAGCAAGCACAGGAGTTTGCATGTTAAGAAAATACACTTGTTTCCTTTGAATACAAACTACTCTTTTTTTGACAAACAACTCTATTTTCTTAAATGTCATAAAAGTGTTTATGAAATTCTTTCTTTGCCTTGGATCCACACCTGGGACCTTCTATTCAAGTCACCTTCTATGTGAATTCAATGAATATCTATTGTAGTTAGAAAGAACAGAAGACAGTGAGGATCAACTATTGGAATGGACTATCTCTAGCCCATAATAGGCACTAAATAATGGCAACTATTATTACCAAATTCAGCACTCACTCACTGAACAGAAATGTGAGAAGAGAAGTGCATAGTAGAGCAGACATTTCTCTGAGCTGGGAGGGGTGCTGATGGAGTGGGGGATTCAGAACCTACCCTTTCGGACCTTGCAGGGAGCCAGAGATTCTGCCCAGAAGCCACTGGGAGGCCAAAGTGAAGTCGGGCAGGAAATGAAAAGAAAAATGAAATTCTTGATACCAGAATATAATTAACACCCACCGTCCCAGAATAGTTCACATCTGCTTTCTGGTTTTGCTCTTGAAAACATATTTATATTAGTTTCATCCCAAACTCAAACCTCAGATGTCCCCACCCAACCCTCTGAGGTCTTGGACATGTGACTTTGGCTCTGGGTCCCTTCTTCCATGAGGTAAACAGGGGGAACCAGATCTCTAAAATCCTTTCTAGACTTTTAGGTCCCCGTTGTGATCCATTTTAAGCCACACTGTGGAGTGGCCAACATCAACATAAACCGGAAAGGCATTACCTACGTTACTGTATCTATTCACGAGTCAGGGCTAATGCCAAACACCTCTCCTCCAGTTTCAGGCCCCCGGATCTCAGAAAGCTCCCCTCTCTGTGCTCCTGATTCTGTCCGTGTGTTGAGCTCACTTCCCAGCTTACTCACTGCCTCCCCCGTGACTGCATCTGGCTCACAATTCTGCCTTCAGAGCCCACAGAAATGCCCACTCAATGGCCTTCACCCGCCCAGCCCCAGCCTCGTGGTATCTGCAGTACGTTTGCTCTCCGAGGACCGCGTTAGTTGAAGAGGGGGCCGGGCCGCTCCTGGGGAGTCGGAAAGGACCCCGGCCACACGATGCCTTAGACTGGCTGGGGGTGAGGCCGCGGAAGCCTTCTTTCAACAAGCTTGCCGGGTGATTTTAGGCATAATCGTCTGAAATTCGCTGCTCTTTCAACAACTTCGTTAGCGTTGTGTGTGTTTTTATTTAAGGAAAAAGCGTGTTTTATTCGAGATATTTTTTAAAACCGGGAATATAAAAGAAAAAGTGGGCGGGGTGGAGAGGGTCGTTCACAGCTCTAAGGTGCAGGAGCCTGGCACCCGCTGGTGCTGTCGGCCCATCTCAGCCAAGTAGGAACTCCTGGAGAGAAGAGAAAGTCTGGGGGGGGGGGGGCGCCCGACGACGCCCTGGGAAACCGTAGAAAGGTCGAGAGTCCGTCGGGTGGCCACGGCCCTCGGGGTCGCCAGGCTGAGAGCCGTAAGGGGCCAGCCCTGCGCAGCATCAGATTCCAGGCTCGAGCTTGGAGGCCCCAAGCAGCCCCGCCCCTCCTGTTACCTTGGTAACAGCGGCCGGCCCGCAAACAGCGTGGTACGAAAAGGTGGGACTTCCGTCTCTGGGAACCAATGCGCATGCGGAGGTCGGCCAGTCACAGGGAACTTCCTGTCACGTGATCTTAAAAACCACTAAAAGTTTCTAACTCCGGGATCACGTGCCTCCGTTGCCATTAGCAACCAGAGGCTTCTAAACAGCCCGCCCGCCCTCCGCGGCCGCTGCGGTCCAACCTCCTTGGTGGTCCCGGGTTTGGCGGGGCTGCGGCTGGCCTCTCCCGCTCCTCCAGGCCGCTCACTCCGGCCGCCGCCATGGTGAGTAGCGGCCCGCCGGCACCGCGCCGGGAGTGGGCAGTGGCCGGGGCCGGAGACGCGGAGCGGGGCCTCGCAGTGTTGGCGTGGCCTGCGGCGGGTTTGAGCCCGCTTCTGGGCCTCCTTGAGGAGGGGAGGCCGCGCCGGGTGCGGGGCGCAGGTGCCTCGGCCGTAGCCCGTCCGGGCTGGTCCTGGCTGAAGGAGCCCTGCCAGGCGGCCTCGCTCTGCCGCGTGGCGTGCGTTGCTCCTCGCCAGGTCCCACCGCGCAGGCGGACGGCGAGGAGAGCTGGCGGGGCTCGCTGCCGGCAGGATTCTCACCCGCTTCCAGAAACTCCCCAAGTTTTTACGCGCACACACACCCTTTGACAGCATAAACAATTATGTGTCGAGGAGCCGAGGAGGGAGAACGTGGTTGAATCCAGCTTTCTGATGTGAGAATGACTTTAAGAGTCCAAGCCTCCCATTTTACAGCCGAGGGAACTTGGGTGACATTTCTTTTCGTTTTGACCTGTTGAAAAGAGGCCCCGTTTTCCTGTATGCGAAAACAGTGTAGCTGTAAAATGAAAAAGCATTTCAGTAATCTTAAGCTCATAGTTGTCAAGCTGTCATCTGGTTTAAAATCAAGACCAGCTAATGGCTATGTCAAAACCAAATCTAAGGCATAAAGCTGTAGTAGAGGAAGTAAAGTTGAGTTGCTGTAATAGAGATCTAGAAAACAATGGCTTAAAGAATACAGAGGTTAGTTCCGTCTCTCGCTTAACAGCCATCTCTGCTCATCTCAGGTGAGTGGGTCAGTGCTGCTCCATGAAGTCATTTAAAGGTACAGGTTCCTTCCATCTTGCTGCTCCCCCAGCCCCTAGGGCGGTGATGGCGAACCTTTTGAGCTCGGCGTGTCAGCATTTTGAAAAACCCTAACTTAACTCTGGTGCCGTGTCACATATAGAAATTTTTTTATATTTGTAACCAGAGTAAAACAAAGATTTATATTTTTGATATTTATTGTATATATTTAAATGCCATTTAACAAAGAAAAATCAACCAAAAAAATGAGTTTGCGTGTCACCTCTGACATGCGTGTCATAGGTTCGCCATCACTGCCCCAGGACATGGTTGCTGTCTGCAGGTTCAGGCTAATCACCGCCTCCTCCAAGGGTCAGAGAAATGGGGTGTGGCAAAGCCCTTCCCCCCACACCCCCATCTTCAGGCCCAGGCTTTGGAAGTAGCCCTCTTCTCTTCTGACATCCATTACTGAGAAGTAGGCTGTGGTCACCCCTGACTGCAAGGAGGGCTGGGAAGTGTCCCCTGGTTGGACAGCCATGCACCTGGGAAGAAGGGAACAGGATTTAATGGCCATCTGGCGTCTCCACCACAAGATGGCCTGTGTTTTCATTGTTGGTTCCTTTGTTACAGTTTCAAGACTAACAAATTACTTCTCTCTCTTTCAGGCAGAGTTGGGCCTAAATGAGCACCATCAAAACGAAGTTATTAATTATATGCGTTTTGCTCGTTCAAAAAGAGGCTTGAGACTCAAAACTGTAGATTCCTGCTTCCAAGACCTCAAGGAGAGCAGGTATCCCAGTGGGAACACGGGTCCTTCTGGGAGCCAATGTGGGGGAGGCTGTGGCGGAGGCCATGCAAGCCACTGCCAGGATTATCGTGGTCCGTTACCACTGAGAGCAGCTACATAGCCACATGGGTGTGTGAGACTCAAATTAAATCGTGGTGGGAGCAGTCTGTTCTCAAACCTGCACGAATAAGGGGTTGCAATGGGACCATGGGCATGTCACCTCTGCCTCCTGTGTCTGTGTTTCCATCTGCAGAGTGAGGGGATTGAAGAAGTTGGCCCCAAAATTCCCTCCTATCTCAAACACTGTCTATGGGAGATGAATTTTTTTTAATGTGTTTTATTGAATTTTTACAGAGAGGAAGGAAGAGGGATAGAGAGTTAGAAACATCGATGAGAGAGAAACATCGATCAGCTGCCTCCTGCACACCCCCTACTGGGGATGTGCCCGCAACCAAGGTACATGCCCTGGACTGGAATCGAACCTGGGACCCTTCAGTCCACAGGCCGATACGCTATCCACTGAGCCAGATGGGTTAGGGCGGATTTTTAATGCTATTGTTGATGAAGATGATGATGTTCACTTTTATGGAGTAGTCAGTGGTCCATGGAGTTTTAACTGAGAGAAGTTAGATTTTTTTTGTTTTATTTTCAAGTCTCAAGAATGGTAGGAGAAGCAACATATAATTATCATTGATTTTCTCATAGGCATTTACTACCATGTGAATAGTTCCTACAATTATTGAAATGCTAGGTAAATAATAGAAAGAAAAGAGAAATTGTAGAGAGCACCTGGGAAGGCACATGAGCTGGTTGTCGACTGAGTCCAGTCACGTTGGCAGAACCACGTCCTGGAAACACACTGTGCCAGATGCAGGTGTGTTGTCAGCCTGACCCTTAACTCAAGCACCAGGAGGTGGGTTTCATTATTTAAGTTCAGCCAGGCGCAAGGAACGAACGCAATTATCCGGGCTCAGCCAGGAGTGACAATTACAAAGAAGCCACAAGAATGAAGAATTGCCGCTTGATCCTTAACCATGATTTCACATAATTCCCTTTGCTTTAAACTCTAGTAAAACTTCCTAGAATCATGCTGTATAATAAACAGTGTATATAATAAACGCGCTGCACCAGTTCTGGGTCACTGTCTCTCCATCAGAGGGCAGCTGTCCCACCCAGTCCCAGCTTTCCCTACTGTCTCTGTGTCTGTCTCTTTCTCTCAATCCCCTGTCGGCCCTACTCAGGACTCGTCATCCGCTCTGTAGCTGTGCTGGTTGTGGTAGAGAGAGAATACTTATAAGAAATTACTTCTTCCAGGTGACTTTTGAAATTACTAACTGTGACAAGATGAATTTCAGTGAAGAATAAAAAGATTTTTAAACTGAAAAATTAAAGAAAAAAGTAAATAATTTGGGGGAATGTCTCCGAGCATGTACTTGTATTAAAGGATGGCCACATTTGAAGAATGAGCCACAATTTAATCGCTTAAATAGACATCAAAATTTAATGCAGCTTAAGTTATTTTTAATCTGCTTTATTAATAAAGGGGAAGGCTCCCAGAGAGATTGTCACAATAACCTGTCATCCCCTCCATGTCACAGTGCAGGTTTTTTTTATTGTGTAAATGGTTTTTGTTGTTCATGCGGAAGTTTGGGTTGTCGCATTGCAGGCTGGTGGACGAGACCTTCACCATAGATGAAGTCTCCGAGGTTCTGAGCGGCTTGCAGGCTGTGGTTCACAGCGAGGTGGAGTCGGAGCTCATCAACACGGCTTACACCAATGTGTTACTCCTGCGGCAGCTTTTCTCGCAAGCTGAGAAGTGGTACCTCAAGCTGCAAACAGATATCTCTGAGCTTGAAAACAGGTAATAAAATTTATACCTGCAATTATGACAATAGCAGCCCAAGCATGTTCTTAAAAGTTAGTGAATGTCTTCTTGGGGCAGGTGCGCAAGAAAATTCAGGCTGGGCAGTGGCAAATCATGGGTCTTGGGTGTCACTTGACGTCCTCTTCAAAATTCTCTGCTGCTGCTGTTCCTGGGCTTTAGAAACGGGTGAAATTGCCTTTTAGGCTGTTGCTAACTATGCCTTACAGTGTATTTGGCAGCCTGATCAGCATTACAATAAACCTTTAGAGGTAGGTCAACTAGACCTATCTTTTAAATAAGAAATGTAAAAAAATGTTTATAATCCAAACATCATCAAAGAGCTCATTAATTTTTTAAAAATCAGCAAGCTTGAAACATCCTAAGAAGTCATGCAGAAATCAGGAAAGACTGACCTCTGACCCTGGGGCTGTGACCTAAGCGCAGCTGCAGCTGGTGGGCCACGTGGAGAGTGTGGACCACACGGTGGGGCCTGCGGTAGGGGAGGAAACCATGAGTAGGCTACTGGCGAGTAAACGAGAAGCTGGCTGGGAAGGGGCTTGGACGGGCAGTGACTGCTTCCCGCCGAGGCGCTCGCAGCGTCGGCGCTCACTCTCTTTACGAAGGAGAGGAAGCAGGCAGGCGGCTCCCGAACCACTGTCTCTCTGGGACTGTATCGACTTTCCCAGGTGGCTCGCGCTACTGTAACCCCATCTTTGTGAGGTTCCTCTATGAAAATCAGTTTGTCTTTCTTGAGCATCTACGAGCTAATGATGCATATTATAGGATAAGCTCCCGATAGCACCGCAGAAATAGAGTTGCCTACAAATTTCAGACATATTTGTCTAACGTTGTAGTTCTAGCGGTTAACAGGGCACACTCAGTGGGTGGCAAGTCCTAGGTGCTGTGGCTGACTCAGGGCCGAGGCCTTGTGCTCGGACGGTGACCGTTGGTAACTAGAGATTACCCTGACGTGGGGAGGTGTGCTTCTGGCTCTCTTCCCAGCACGTGGGAGGTTGGTTCCGGCGATTGTATTATGTGTGTGATTTTATTATAAATTCACTGTAAATAAATGTTTTTCATATTTTCTTTTTTATCATCTAGGGAATTACTAGAACAAGTTGCAGAATTTGAAAAGGCAGAATTTACATCTTCCACTAAAAAGGTAATTTTTGGTCATTTTAAGTCTGTGCCTTAATAGCCAGTATTTAAAGTCCCCAAGTTACTCCGGGCACTCAGAGGTGAAAGTGAGAGCCCTCAAGGTAAAACTTTCGATTTAAGAGCAGGATTGAAAAACTGTCTCAGACTTTCAGGCAAAAGAAGAAAAGTTTTATAAATAACTGTGAAAGCCTGTTTGTGTCCACTATTTCTCACACAACACACACACTCCCTGCCGTCCACCTGACTCCTGCCATATAAACTCTCCGCTCCCATGATGCAGAGCACAGGCATGTCCGCCCACCTGTGCGCACATCCTGGCTCTGTCACGCTAGAGCTGCGTGACCTTGAGCAATTTACCAGAAATGGCTGAGCCTCGTTTTCCTCGTCTGTCATGTGGAGATCATACTAACAGGAGCTACTTCTCTCTTAAGAAAAAAATAAATAAATAAATAAATAAATAAATAAATAAATAAATAAAAAAAAAAAAATATATATATATATATATTATTGGTTTTTTTACAGAGAGGACGGGAGAGAGAGAGAGAGAGAATTAGAAACGTCAATGAGAGAGAACATCGATCAGCTGCCTCCTGCACCCTCCCTACTGGGGATGTGCCCGCAGCCAAAGTACATGCCCTTGACCGGAATCGAACCTGGGACCCTTGAGTCCGCAGGCTGACACTCTATCCACTGAGCCAAACCGGTTATGGCATACTTCTCTTTTTAATCCTCGTCATTTGCAATGACTACTTGTTGCCCCATAAAAACCCCCAAAATGCTGCTGAGAGGAACCCGTGAATATACACATACAAACAGTTTCCCAGGTATTCCTGTGGAACACATTTCTGCCTAAGACATTTCTGGGTCAGAGGGAATGGATTCTTTTGTTTTTTGTACACATTGCTACAGTGCCAAGTAATTCTTCATCTGCAGTGTAGTTGCCTAAGTCCTCATCAGTATTACAGTTTTTCCCAGCATCTGGGTTCATGCCGAAATCTGTTTCCGCTACCACAGGTTAAATGAAAGGGTCATTTTGGGTCATTTTCAATCCCAGTCGTGAGATGCCAGGGTTTGTACCTGCTGTGGCTTTAAGCACCTTCCCTCCTTTCCTTCCATCTGTATTTTTTACAAAAGATATGGGAGGATGGGTTTCATGTTTGTCTCCCATTTGTATGGGGCCCTGGGAACCAAACCCACGCGATTCCCCTCGCCCAAGGAGCTGACTTCCCCGTGGATGTGCCTACACAGCATCTCCATTTAGAAAGTGCAAGCGCTCCATGATCACGCGATACATTCCGTGCTGGTTTCAGTTCGGTTCCTGTATTTCATTTCAGCCCATCATAGACATCATAAAGCCAAAACTTGCTCCACTTAACGAGGGAGGAACAGCAGAGCTCCTGAACAAGGTAATGTTGCCATCATTGTGGGGGGCGCAGATCCTCCATTCCATCCTCTCCTTGCCTGCACAGCTCTAGAGTGGAGACCCTGAGGAGGAGGAGGCTGGGTCAGGGTTTGGTCCACAGAGAGAATTAGTCTGTTGTTGTTTTACTTAATGGTACCAGTGGGCCGGAAGAGGGCATACTTACTTTCTCTAGCAAGTCTGAAGCAGCTCTTTAAAAAAAAAAAGTTTTTCAATTACAGTTGACATTCAATATAATTTTATATTAGTTTCAGGGGTACAGCATAGTGGTTAGGCATTTATGTACTATACAGAGTGATTCCCCCGACAATTCTAGTGCTCGCCTGGCCTCACGGTTATTCCAGTACCAGTGAACGTGTTCCTGCGCTGTGCTGTACGTCCCCACTGAGCCGCGCTCGTTGCACTTGCTCATGGGGGAGTGAAGAGCATGGCATTTTGGACATCATTTATTGATGGGCATTTGAAATTTATAATCTGTGCTAACAATAAAGGGAATTTTACTAGTACTGAGAGGTTTATAAAAATTAATTACCAATATACAAATAAATATTTTTCATGATTCCTGTATTGTCAACATTATGCTAGATCTTGTTCGACAAAAGGCAGTCCAATACCTGGCCTTTTACCCTCAAACACCTCCCAGTCTCGTGGGAAGGGGTAACGGGGATTCTGGAAGCAGAGAGGGAAATGCTAGTTGTTGCCACAGGTGCCACCGGGCGGCAGCAAAGACGCAGGGGTGAGTGTCAGAGGAGGACAGACTTGGGGCAGGCAGGCTGAAGAGGAAAGACAGGCTAGGTGGTCAGCAGAATGGGGCCGGCCGCACTCTGGTGCAGCGGTGCAGGGTAGGCCGAGGATAGACGGGAGTCGCAGGATCAGGCGGGTGACAGATGGCAGGGAGGGGCTAGGCAAAGGCCGAGGGGGAGGCTGAGAGAGTCTGAGACGTGAGAGAAGCAGCTAGGAGTCTCAGAGTCAACGGAGACTCCAGGTGCCGCGGCCAATGCGCTGGGGAAAATGGGATGTTACTCATAACCAGGGCCTGCAGGTTTCTATTATCTATTTTAAAATGAAACAAGTAATGTCAACTATTAAAAATTCTTTGGCTGAAATAACACAACTTTAATTTACTCACAAAGGAAATTTTAAGGCTTCAAGAAGAGAATGAGAAACTGAAGTCCAGGCTGAAGACCATCGAAATGCAGGTACCTGAGAATCACGCTAACGAACCCTGGGAGTTACTTACAGGCTCATCCTGACCGTGTTGTGTTCAAACTTGACTGCAGGCTATGAACGCGCTGGACGAGAAGTCAGAGCTGGAGAGGGCGCTGCGTGACTTACGGCTGGACCAAGGCAACCAGAAGGTGAACTAAGGCAGCTCTCACGATGGCTAAACAGAGTGATGAACTGAACATTAAGTCCTCATTACTGTTCCTCCCCACCATCACCCTCCCTCCCCCACTGCTGTTGTGCTGCACGGGGACCTCCTGGTCCAGGAAAAGCCAGTGAGAATGGCACCCATCACTCTGCCCTCCAGGGCCAAAGACACATACACAGCTCACCTGTCCCGAGAGCTCGTTAGCATACAAGATATATATATATATATGTGTGTGTGTGTGTGTGTGTGTATATATATATATATATACATATATATATATATATATATACATATATATATATATAGCTTTAAATATATATTTTTGTTGATTTCAGAGAGGAAGGGAGAGGGAGAGAGAGATAGAAACATCAATGAATCATTGACTGGCTACCTCCTGCATGCCCCACACTGTGGATTGAGCCCGCAACCCAGGCATATGCCCTGACTGGGAATCGAACTAGTGACCTCTTGATTCATGGGTTGATGCTCAATCCACTGAGCCACACAGGCGGGTCATAAATAATTTTATTATTTTTCCATGTGTATCATTTAAACTTCTTCACCAGGATTTTTTAAACTTCAAAATAAAACCTGTTTGCCATCCCAGCACTGAGGCGCACAACCCTGTCACATGTAGAATCTCACCTCTGTCCTGCTCCTCTTCGGAATCCCCGCAGTTCGTAGGTCATGTTTTACGTGTTTGGAAGTCAGCGAGCCTGCTCTCTGCCATGTGCAGGACACCGTGCACTGAGGGCTGAGGGTGAACGAGGGAGCGGGGGCTGGCAGCGCTGGGAGCCAGGGTACCGGCTGGGGAGGGAGACTGGCTTGCACCCGCACACCACCTGCCTTCACCTCCTGTGAAGGTGAATCACTGTTTAGGGCGTCAGCATGACTTACGCTCACATGTGTATTTTCATAGGATTTTATAAAGGCCCAAGACCTGAGTGACCTGGAAGACACAGTTGCCGCTTTAAAGAGTGAGTTTCAGAAGACACTCAGCGACAAGACAGAAAACCAGAAGTGTCTGGAGGAGAGTCTAGCGACGGCCAAGCACGACCTGCTCAGGGTTCAGGAGCAGCTGAGCATGGCTGAAAAGGTCCGGTTTGTCTGTGAATGTCCATGGGGGGTGGGTGCCCCAGAGGGAAAGTACTGGGCGAGCGCTGGACAGCTGCACATTCACATTTTCCTCCAGGTGCTGACCAGTATGTGTTCTAAAGATTGTCATTTCTGGGCACTGAAATTCTTCCATCTTTGGCCCTAAAATATCTGTGATAATAAAAATCTCCACTTCTTCTGTCATGTGGTCGAATATTCCACTTGCCCTTCCTGCCAGTCACTCCTACAGCCTGTCAGAGGGATGGGTGACTTTTTTTTAAGGATTCTATACCTTTAATTTGTAAGAATTTGGGAGCAAAAGTTTAAGTAATTTAAAAATCCTGAAATATGACTCTACTTTGGGATTTGGAAAAAGATCGTGCTTGTTTCGTCTGAAATTACTGTTTCAAATACCTTTCCCATGTCTAGGGCAGGGGTCCTCAAACTTTTTAAACAGGGGGCCAGTTCACTGTCCCGCAGACCGTTGGAGGGCCAGACTATAGTTTAAAAAAAAAACTATGAACAAATTCCTATACACACTGCACATATCTTATTTTGAAGTAAAAAAACAAAATGGGAACAAATACAATATTTGTATTTGCATGTGGCCCGCGGGCCGTAGTTTGAGGACCCCTGGTCTAGGGCATAGCATGCTTGAGTGATTTGCTAACATTATGTTTGGAGAGACATTACTGTTTTGTTGGCTTGTCATTTGAAAGAATATTTTTAAAGTTTGGATATTCTTAATTTTATATGAGTATGTTTTTTAAAGAAATCCGAAAATAATATAAGCAGAATATTGGTAAAATTAGAGCAAAAAATATACACTTTCATCAGATTTGTTCATTCCTTCCTTAACTACTTCTTAATAGTGAGCTGGCATTTTTCACTGTGCAGGAATTAGAGAAGAAATTCCAGCAAACAGCAGCCTACCGGAACATGAAAGAGATTCTAACCAAGAAGAATGACCAGATCAAAGACCTGAGGAAAAGACTGGCAAAGTAAGTCGTGCCCGTCTGCCTTGGGTTTTTCTCTCTGCTGGGTCGATGTCTTTTCTTCATTAAACCTAAGCTTGTGTCCAGAGAGGTCAAGCCGGTGGGCACTGCTCTACCATTTAGTCCGAAGCCTGCATCTGAGACAGCAGAGGAGCTTTGGCCTGGCCTTGTCTGTAATGCCCACCGGGCTTTTAGGTCCAGCCCACGACTGCTCTAGGCTACTCTTGGCAGTGGATTCAGGTAGCAGGATCTCGGGTGGGAAACAGCCAGCTGGCAGGGCAACATTGGGCATTTCTCCTTCACGGTGTCCTTGCAGCATCCAAGACCTGGTCGTACTGTGCCCTCAGGTGACAATTTAGGTGCAGAGAATGAGATTCACGCAGATGGATGCCATGGCCAGCATGGCTGAGAAGTCCATGCTCACAGAGACCCCAGTAGGGACAGTGCAGTTACAGGAACTCGCCGTGCAGAGGGAGGTCTCAAGTCGTGGCCGCGCCCACCACGTACTTGGAGTTTGCTCACAGTCCTGGTCCAGATGGAGTCTACTAATCAGGGCCACTTTTGTCATCAGCAGTTTTGTCTGCAAACTCAGCTGACATTATCTTTATCAGGGTTCCAGGGGAACAGCTAGGATGTGAATCTGGGCTCATTAACCCTTTACTCGCTTAGCCATACCAGCTAGTGGTGTGGATCTGAATGTAGATAATGACTGAATTTCTACTCTGCCATCACGGATCTAACTGTCAGATACAGAGGCTTGAGTCTGAAGGCATCTTAGCAGTTAGCCGGTCCGTTCTGCCTGCTGCAGGAAGCCCCTCCCAGTCCCCGCATGCCTGACTCTGCCTCAGCCGTACCGATTTTTAGGTAATTTCCACACAAAGGTGGAATATTGGCGCTAGATGAAAGGTAGATGAAAGGTAGATCTATTTTCTACAATGTCTGCAAGTTCCATCTTATTCTAACCACTTGTTTGCATGTAGCTAACATTTTTCTATATCATGTTGGTGTTTTCTCTTTAATGCTCAGGAGCCCAGGTATAGGGGACAGTGAGGCTCAGGGCCTCAGGGCTGGTAGACTTAAAGTGAGAAATGCGGTGTCACTGCTGTAGTCACTGGAGATGTTTCACGTCAGCTCATCTGGTAACAGTGACAACAAGAGGGCATCATGATGTTATGCTCTTAAGTTAATAGGTATCTCTTTCCAGATATGAACCCGAAGATTAAAAGCTGAAGGTCTCATCCGGAAGCTGCCGGAGCGTGAACACCAGCTGTTCTCACCTCAGGCATGTATTTTGGAGAAGTTTGTTGTATTCCCTCTTTACGTTTCTAGTGTTTAAACTTTGCTCCGGCTGTTTAAACTGGAGTTCCTGTTTTCAGTTGCCTAAGGACAGCCTGGCTCTGGCCGTTGTCCCAAACCCCTCTCTGCGGAGTGCTCCCGGGCCTTGGCTCACGTGCACTGAGTCCCTCGCCGTAAAGAGATGTTTAGCGGGAAGAAGGGTCTCAACCTTTGCAATCCTCTGAGGAGAACCCCCTTTTAGCAAATGTTAAAAGCGAGCAATCTCCCTACCTGTGCATTCCCAGGGTAAATACAGATACAGTTATTGAAGACATTACAAATAAACCTTATTTTTTAAAATGAAACCTAATTCATTTTCTCTATTTGATCATCAAGAAATACATGAATTAATTGGAAATGTAAATACCACGTATTATAGGCAACATTTTCACCGATTATAAGGAAAATTAACAGTGAACGAGAGAATTTACTAGTAACTTCTGCGGTCACCTCCATGCTGTGTTTATCGACGGAGGTTCGGACTTTTTTGCAGCCCAGCTTACCAAGAAAACTGATGGAGAGGCCAGGTGCACCCTGTCCTTCCACAGCTGAGAAAGTGTCTGGGCTCCACATAAAGGGACAATAGTCCCCCCTTATCCACGGTTTCACTTTCCATGGTTTCCGTTACCGGCAGTCAACCTCAGTCAGAAAATATTAAATGGAAAATTCCAGAAATAAACAATTCATAAGTTTCAAATTACACACACAGTTATGTCCCAGCATCTCCTATTGTCTGCTCTGAACAACGGGATGGCCACCACTGAGCTCCGCAAAGCTCATGTGACCTCCCTTAGTGTTTCAGTGAAGGGAGTATCCCCTGCCCGTGCTGGGTCCTCCTGTCCTAGCCGTTCTCGCACACCACCCCTCGGGCCTTCTGACCCTCTGCAAGGCGGTTGTGGAACCCGCCTCATTTGGGGGATGCCATCATTGAGCAGTGTCTTGGAACTGGCCTCGTGTGCCCTTGCCACGTGCCAAATCCTAAAGCAGAAGAGAACCCCCACATCAGTGAACCCAGCCACCTTCTGTTCTCGCTCCCACTGGGCCGACATCCTCACGATCCACGCCCACACGTGCTTGCCCGTTCCCGCCAGCCCGTATGAGCTAGCCAGGGTCTGCAGCTCTCCTGGGAGTGACTCATGGCCGCCCCAGCAGGGCACCGCTCCTCCACACCGGCCGTGCTGCTGCTCACCCATGTCATGGTTTAGGAGGAACAAGTGGAAGTGGGCAGATCTTGGGGAAGACAAAGGTTATCCTTTCAGTCTTTTCTCCCAAGAGAGGCTTTTGAATGATTGCCAGGTGGGGGAGACTGCCCTTCTCTAGCACAGGGTCAGAGCCACCTGCTAGACCCAAGGGTTCAGGGGAACTTGGGGTGTCAAGGTTCTTGAGGGCATCTGCCCAAATGGGCTCACTCATGTCTGAGTCTCGTTCCTTCCCAGAGCCCTCGCTTAAAGGAGACTTTCTAGGGGTGTGAATTTTGTCCCCTTTGGAATGATCCCTAATGATCCCATCTGGGCCTGATTCTCAGCAGGTTCTATTCTCTGCAGTTAGGTGGTAGGGGTCTCTTTAAATGTCGCCATGTGGCATTCGAGTTGTCACAGCATCTCCTGAGGGGACAGTTGGCTAGTCAGAACCTGCCCCTCTCTTCCTTCATCCCAGTCCATCCCAGGTGAGAGTTCTCACCATCGGGCTTACCACCAGCAGCGAGGTCCTGCTGTCATCTGGCTGCATCCCGCGTCTCGTTCTGAGGGCCTGCTTTCTTGGGCCACTTCTGGCATCACCTCTTAACTGGGCTCCTCTAAAAGCAGGCTCTGAGACAAGGATTTTGGTTCAAGTAGTTTATTATTTGGGGTGTTCCAGGAGGCACTATGATTGTATGGGGGCAGGAGACAGGCAGGGAAGGAAGTCAGCACAGTAGGTGACACTGTGGACCGCCACCCTTAGTCCCTCTCCGGAGTGAGGAGGCGAGAGCATGGTCCAACTCCTCATTTATCAGGGTGATGTTACCTCCGGCACTTCCTGTGCCTGGCTGCGCAAGTGCAAGCTCTGGCCAAGAGAGGCCCCCAGGGGCAGAGACACCAAGAGCCTCCTACTGGCCACCTGCAGGCTAGGGTGAGCATGTGGTTCCACGGTGAACTGGGAAGACAGGAGAGTAAATGCAGTGGACATTCTGACATGCTGCCCATACTAACCAAAGGATGAACTCACGCTCAAAGAAATCACAAACCCTGTTGAGCCTTTTCAGCCCCCTGTGCTCAGATGGCCAGGCCGCAGCTGCCTTTACGTAGTTACAGCCCTGAAAACGAGTATCCCTGGACTGAGAACCCAGACCAGACCCCGTCTTAGTGACTCAGGCCTGTCGTGGGTGCTCAATCCAAATGTGTGTGAAACTGAACGTCTGCTCCCTGCGCAAGCACAGGTTAAGCCATGGAAAACCTTGATAGGTTGACCAAAATTAGATATTACCTGTGAGTTGATTTTCTAGTATGAAGGTCTCTCCATATAAATGATCAAAACTTTAAAATCAGCCATTAGAAAAATCTTTACTATGGGACATAATTTCCTGTCTTAAGTGGTGAGTCATAAGCATGATTTTATCTTTTCCTGATGACTCCAAGTTGCTCCTACACTATTACAAGTGACACCTGTAACAGTGACCTGTATTGTAGTGGCCCCAGAGCTACTGAGGTGTGGAGAGATCTTTGCCCCTATAATACGTGGTTTGCAAGCACTGTGTTTTTTGAGCTGTTGCATCTGATTTTTATGGTTTGCACACATCCACCCGTGTCCTTTCCTATCGGACTGGCAGCTAACCCTCTGGTTTTGATCAATGTGCCAATCTCTGTTGCCATTTCTAATGGGCTTGGGAAAGAGTAGCTTATTAGAATTCTGTGCATCCTCAGTGAAGGCTTAGAAACTCCTCCTGTGTGAGTGAAGTGCAGAGACTTTGTGGCATCTTGGCAGCTCTATTTTAGATTGATTTGTAAGAGAATGTTAGGTTGATTTCAGATAATTGCAGTTTCCGGGAAAATGATTTATTTCTCTTGCCTTATTACACTGGCTATGACCTCCAGTGCAGTCTTAAACAGAAGTGGTAAGAGAAGGCATCCTTGCCTCACTATTATCCAATAAAGGATAATGTTTGCAACCTTCTGTATTAGATTAAGGAGGTGCTTTTCCATTCCCAGTTTGCTGTGAGCATTTATAAAAATTGCGAATGGGTGTTGAATTTTGCTAAATGCCTTCTCTGTATCTATGGAGATAATGATATCATTTTTTCTTTTTTTCTGTTAATGTTGTGAGTCACAACACTTAATTTTCTAATGTTAAACTGTCCTTAGGGTGCTGAAACGTACTCCACTGGGTCATTGTTGGTGGGTGCTGTAGTTGGTGGGTGGCACGTGCAGGCAAGAGCGGACCCACAGCTCCTCTGTCTTGGCAGAATGCCTTGTGATTTTGAGGCAGGGAGGCCCGGGGGACCTGCTCCGAGGCCATCTCCCACCCGCCTGCTTGTCTTCCCGGGAGGCTTCTGGTGAAGTCCGGTGAGCTCAGAAAGACCTGCGGGATGTAAAGCTGCGGGGTGCAGTCTAGACGCGGCCCCTCGGCAGCGTGGCCTCCCACGCTCATGCTGCCGTCACCCGCCCCTGGTGTTTCTGTGCTGTCCTTTCTGGTGTGTGAGGGGAGGACCAGGGAGCTGGCACCGGTGGCTTACTCTCGGCCTTTGATTGTCTGCCTCAGTAATCAACTGCCTGAATTTAGAAGTAGCCCCTTGTCTCCTTACCATTGGACCCAGCAGCCTTGGCTGCTGCTGTGTGCTTGGTCATCCCCTTCAGGAATAAAGGACTGTGGCCCCAGCTACTGAAGGGTCCCCTTCAGAGTGACTGCCTCCAACAGCAGTCCGTGGGGGAGTAGAAAGCCCGGCCCTTCCCCCAGTGGGGGGCTGTCCTGAAGGGTGTCTTACCTTCCTAACTGCCCACGGGGTCGAGAGCCATTCGTTGGATCTGCCCAGTCCTGCCCCCTTCCCTCCCCATGACCTACTGTCCTTTTATATCCTGCTGGGTTCTATTAGCTGTTACATTATTTACGATTTTCGCCTCAATATTCCTGTGAGTGATTGGTCTGGAATTTTCCTTCCTTGTAAAGCCGCTGAACGCCACCAATAGTGTTTCTGAATCAATAACTGATTAATATTCAATGCAACCTTCGCATTCTTTAACCAGCGTTGACTTGGCTTCGTAAGTGAAAACAATGCGTTATCAGAGTCAAGCCCTCTTCAAGTCTTCAAGGAAAGACTGCGGGAGGGTGAGTGGTGAGGATAATGAGCAACTAC
The DNA here is from genome assembly GCF_964212035.1 of Myotis nattereri. Lineage (NCBI taxonomy): Eukaryota > Metazoa > Chordata > Mammalia > Chiroptera > Vespertilionidae > Myotis > Myotis nattereri. Next base: position 52,280,432 of record NC_138089.1, read on the forward strand.
CTGCATCCCCAGCACAGCGGCCGTTAACCCAGACAGGTTTCCTTGCATGACCGAGGCCGCCCATTGGTGCCCGGGACTGGCTGTGGCAGGGAGACGCTGGGCCGCTGTCTACACTGGGCTGTACACGGTGCTGTGTGGTGCGCATCCTCAGTCAGGCTCTCAGGACTCTGCTGTCTGTCGCCTTGATTTTATGTTTTCTGCTTCCTTAGACTGTACATTTTTGCCATATATTTTTGGACTCAAAAATATGTCTTTAGACCTGCTCCGGGGTCTAAATTGACTGCCAATCAAATTGGCTGTCCACAGCAGCCAAAATGCATTACATTTTTACAGCTACACACACTGTGGACCTGTCCCACAAGTTGGACATTAAAAGTAAAATGCAAAAAAGACAGACATTATGATTCTGCCTGTAGAAGGTGCAAAAGCAAGCTATGTTTTTCAGGGTGTGGACAGAGTAAAGCCATAAACAAAGGGGTGGCCGTGGGGTCAGGGAGGGAGGGAGCTGGCTGTGGCTGTGACAGCAGCAGGGACCCTGGGTGCCACAGAGAAGGTTTGAAAACAGACTTCCTTTTTCCGGGGAGGGGGGAGGGCACAACTCTGGACTCTCGGAGGGAAAAGTGGGGCTACGAAGAGGGATGTAGAAGCTAAACTGAAACATAAAGAAAAGGGGAGAACTATGCACCCACAAAAACAACAACAACATTTGAACTTTAAAAAAAATACCATAAAGAAAGGAACAGCCAGCATAAAAGTTAGGGGCACGGTGAGCTCTGGGTTGGGGCAGTGTGAAGACACGGGAAGGACAGGGTGAAGATACTTGGCGTCTTCACTTGGGTGGTGGCTGCGTGGGCACCAACATTGTAACCGTTTGTCACGCTGCACACACGTGTATTTGCTGTATGCCGTGCCCTAGAAGGTACTGACACATGCATGGCAGATCATGACACTGTAGCTCGAGGTGGCTGCGGGTTTAGAAATGGGCCCCGCGAAGTCGGAAGCACCCTTTCAGCAGCATGAGGTGACCCGGCGGGCATCAGCCTGGCAGAGCCGCTCTGAGCTCTCGAGCTCTTCCCGGGCAGCGTGGCACCTGGGCAAGCAGGGGACAGGCTCTGGGCTCCTCAAGGTCATGGGAAGCAGTTTGTGTTGCATATACAACAAAACGACCTTGAAGATTCTTTTCTGTGGGCTCAATGTATTTTTAGAGAAGAAATTGAAAAGGTGGCAAAGCAGAAGTGGACCGTTCACTGGGGCTTTGGGGACAATGGGACGGCGGGCGGGGGGCGGGGGGGGGGCACTCTGTGGACGTTAATAAAACACATGCAGAGCGCTGGTGGCAGGGTCCTTCCTCTCCTGGGAAAAGGTGGCCTCGCCAGCCGCCATGCAACGTCTCAAACTTTCAAGAGACTGGCAGACACGTGGTTCTCCAGGCCCCCGCATCCGTGTTTTAACAGCTGGGTTGACCCTGACGTGCAGCCAGGATGGAGAGCCCAGCGAGCCCGACACTTCAGCGTGTCCGCAGACCCCTGGGGGTCTTGTTAAAACCAGGTTCTGACTCTAGGGGCCTGGGAGGGCCTGGGAATCCGCATCCTCGCCAGCTCCCTAGTGGGTCCCTGCTCGTTCATGGACCTCATGTTCAGCACCGAGAGATGGAAGAAGTCCAATCTAATTTGAAGTGTCGAGCTTGTGCAGTGAAGCCGTGTGTTTCCTGGCAGAGTGGGATTCCTAGGGCTCCTCTCCCATTGTGAAAGGAAAGAACAGCTCAGAACAGCACAGCCGGACACGGGGAGCGTCCTGGGGGGTCGCTGATTGAGACCACGCGGCCCCAGGGACACGCTGACCCTGGAAAATATTTTCAAAGTGCTCCGTCTGTTCTCCACCAGGTTTTACCTTCTAGTTGATCTCAATTGCTTGTTCCCAGCAAAAACATGTGAGGGGAAGAAATAAATTCAGCCAACACCAACAAGAAGTGCGGAAGGGTTCGTGGCTGCTCTCGGCCCAGGGTTTTCAAGCACGCGGCTGCGGCTGCCTAAGGCGGGGGATCAGCTGAGTGGTCGTGGGGAGAGGCCACAGTGTTTTCCAGGTCAGCTCATTTCTGCATCTGTTCTCTCTGACCTGGAAAAAAAAATGCCTGTGTGTTCCATTCGGGCCCTTCTGAGCGATGCCCTCCTGGTGGTGTTTACCCAAGTTAGTGCCTTTGGACAACACAAGTGTCAGTTTCCAGAAAATCCTTTCACTTTGCTCTGTGGAAACAGTTGTCCTTCGGAAGCGGGCGTATGAACAAAAGAACACAGTCTGTTTTCTTTTCTTAAATGCCACTCCAAGTCTCAGGGAGACCTGAGTCGTTACGCATATGTACTGGTGAATACATCAATGCAAACGTATTTAAGCATTTGCCTGCGTTATCTTAGGTTAAATCATCTTGCTTTCAAGCCTTAGACTTCTCATTTTCTTTTCTCTCACTTTTACAGCTGCCATTAAAGTCATCTGTGTCCCATCTGTTTTCTAATAATCTCACAGCAGAGCCAGAAACAGTCCGAGCCAGCAGGGCACCAGCCCCCATTCTGTGCAGCCACCTTGCCTGTGGGCCTGGCCAGTAGTTCCATGCCATCCTGGGGGCCTCTCTGCCTCCTGTTAGATTTGCCACATAGTCTGAATCGCTTGGGATACTGTCTCCATTTTGCAAATGTAAGATGTAAATTCTGAAAGGTTATACACTCATTTTCCCCCAAGTCCATCAGCAACACTGTTCATTGCCTAAGTGAATGTGCAATGTTACAATGTTATACGTATATACTCCATATAAAAACTAAATTGAGTACATTCTCTGCAAGTTAGAGGAGGAAAGACAGTGTTAAATGACCCCTTATGAAATAATCAGATTCTAAATGTTAGACATTCTGCGATTTAAACAATTAGCCTAATCTCTTCAGCAATAAGGTGGAAAAGTGAAAAAGTGGGGAAACTATCCTAAAAACACCTCTCTTCATAACCAAATGCAATGTAGGAACCCTGATTGGACCCTGGAGAGCTATCAAAAGCATTGGGAGCCCTGGCCAAGTGAGTCAGATGGTTGGCGCATCGACACATGCACCAAAAGGTTCAATCTCCCATTGGGGCAAGTATGGAAGGCAACTGGTCAGTGTTTCTCTCTCTCTCGTCCTTACCCTCTCTCTAAAATAAAAGCATATCCTCAGTGAGGATTTAAAAAAAAAAAAAAAAAAAAAAACATCAGGGGAACAGCTCCTGGACATTTTTACTTGGCATACTTTCACAAAGTCTGCAGTTACTCACCAACTTAGAACATTTCAACTCATATTGCTCTTAGAATGGAAAAGAGAGGGAAAGACAATGTGAGAGAAATATCGATGTGAGAGAAATCCATCGATGGGTTGCCTCCTGCACGCACCTCGACCAGGGCCCAGGCTGGGGAAGAGCCTGCAACCGAGGTACGTGCCCTTGACCAGAATCGAACTCAGGACCCTTTGGGCTGCAGGCCAGCGCTCTATCCACTGAGCCGCACCAGCCTGGGTGGGACGTGTTTCTTAAGATGCCTCTGCCCAACATGGTTCTGCCCCTCTTGTCCCCAGGACCCTGCAGAGCCGGGCACTCGCCCTCGGCTGGCCTTCCTCCCCCGTTCTGGGCACCCTCTGCTAGGTGGCAGCACCCTTACTCCCATCTGTCCCCCGCTCAGGAGCCTCTGCAGGCTCCCAACCACTCGCACCCGGAGCCGGCTCCTCTCCCCTGGCGGCCTCTCCCTGGGTGTGGCTGGGCTGTTTCTGTCCTGCCTGGAGCAGCTGGTCAGCTCTTATCTGCTCTTGTGAGATCTGGTGCTGCCGGGCAGGTCACAGGGAGGTCACCCCTCCCACCGTTGGGTGTGCCTGCCCTGGGGCCTTGGGGAATATTCCCAGATTCCCCCCCAGCCCTCCACCCAATTCAGGGGAAACTGGCCTTACCTGCTCTCCTGGGCCAGGTGGGTCAGTGGTTGTGTTTTGAGAGTTTATTTCAATCTGCCGTCCATCCCAGTTGCGTGTGTACACGCTTCTCCCTAAGTTACCTGCTGTTCTACCTGTCCAAGATTCGAGTTCTACCTTATTGTCTCAAAATCCCACAAATTAAACTCTCCTCTGCAGTGAGAACTTGGACGTGGATTGAGGGCTCACCATGATGTTCTGGAGCGTCGCGATGATGATGATGACGTATCTCGAGGTATATTTCTTTCCTCTCTTTAAATCCTACTTAGGATTCATTGGGCTGCATGAATCTGTGGTGGGAAATGCTGAGCTCTTAGTACTTGAAATATCGCTCTGTCCCACTTCCTCTCTTCTAGAATTCTAGGTAAGCATATAGGAGACCTTATTGCCCTACGTATCTTATGTATATACCTTTGCGTGTTCATATTTTTGTCTCTTTATTGCTCTCTGCGATGTTCCAGAAACATTTCTTCTGGCATATCTTTGAGTTCATTGAATCTCTCCTCAGTTGTGTCTAATCCAGCTTTAAACCCATCCACTGAACTTTTAATTTCAGTTATTGAATTTTTCATTTCTAGAAGTTCCATTTGGTTCTTATTGTAACAATCTATATTATTTTTATTTCTTGTTCTGTTATTCTCTGCTTTTGTCTATCAATAATGGATATAGGAGTACAGAGATCATCATGATGGCAAATGTGTCCATTTCTTCGTCTAGTCCTATCAGTATTTGCTCCTTGTCTTTTGAAGCTATTTTATTAGTTGTATTCAACTTTGAGAATATTCTTTCTACTGATAGATAATATTCATTTTCATCACTAATAACACTTTTAGTTTAAAGTCTATTTTGTCTGGTATTATACAGCTCCTTTTGGCTTTCTTTTAGATAACGTTTTCCTGGTACATCCTTCTCATCATTTTACTATAAGTTTTTCTGTGATCTTATGTTTGATATGTCTCTAATAAATGACATGTAACTGGATGAATTTTTTTATTCCAGTCTTATAGTCTCTGCCTTTCACCTGGTCTATTTAATCCATTTATATTTGCTGTAATTACTGATATATTGAACTTATTTTCCCTATCTTACTATTTGCTTTTTGTTTTGAATTTTTAACAGCTTTTTTTTTTTTTTTTTTTTTTGCTTTCATCAGGCTATGCAATATTAAGTAATTAGAACTCTCAGGCTGGTGTGGGAATATTAATACATATACATGCATTGTTATAACCACTTTAGGGATCCTCTAGCAAAGTTGAAAATACACACACACTATGTTCCAGCAATTCTAACCATAGAAATGATTGCATATGTGCACCAGGACACATGTACCAGAATGTCCCTAGCAGCATTCTTCATAATCGCCTGAACTCATAAATAATCACAGTGTCCATCATTAGAAAAACTGATAAATGATCTGTGGTTGTACCCTTATAGGAGATACAATAGAAGAAAAAAAATCAACTATAGGTACATAAACCAACTTGAATGAAACTTAAAAAAAAAAACAAAAAAAAAAAACAACACATGATGTGAGGCAAGAAATGTTAGACACCAAAGAATAACCACTACATTGTTCCACAATATAAAGATCAAACACAGATAAAACTAAAGGGTAGTGTTCAGGGACTCATGCTTAGGTGGTAAAACCTCACTGGACAGCAAGGATGGACTGTCAGTATGGCAGTTACTGGACAGATTGCATTCGTCCTCCCTGAGGTCTAGAGACCACATGACTCCCTTAGAAGAGATGAAGGAGCGAACAGAGTGATGAGGGATGGAGGCAGGGATGTGGACCACACACATGCAGGAAGAGTGGGGATGAGGTGGGAGAGACGCCAGGGCCCCAGGAGGGAGCAGGCCCTCGCCCAGGTAAGGCTGGCAGGGGCGCCTCAGGATCTTTGTTAAGTCATCAGTGGGATGAGGGGATGGAAAGAGGTTTGAGGCACACGGAGCAGCGCTAGAAACCTGGGCCAGGGCCACGGGGCCCCAACCAGGCACGGTCTCGAAGGACGAGCAGTACCGGGGCCCTGCTCAGGCCTCATGACCCGCGTTTGCAGCAGACCCACCCACAGCTCTGGGAGGCTCTTCAGAAGCCGTACCCGCAGTGTGGGAGCCTGGTGATCCTCAAGTTTGGGTGGTGCAGGCTGAGAAACAGTGAAAGGATTGGGGACAGAGGTGGGGTAGGAGGGAAATATGTGGAAACGACCAACCCTGAGGTCCAGGCCAGAGGGAGGCACTGAGGACACAGGAGGGCCAGACACAGGTCCCAGGAGAAGAGAAAGGCTGCAGGAGGGTGGGGACTGGGGTGCAGAAGAGGGTGTTGGGGTTTCCCGTGGTGCAGCTGGAGTGGCTTCAAGGAGTGGCTATGGGCAGCGAAGAGCAGAGAGAAGGAAGCTCCCATCTTTCCTCTTCCTGGGACCTGGGACAGGGAGGATGGGCAGCATTCACTGCCTCGTCCAAGCAGCCACCCACAGTCCAGGCTCAGAGAGGTGAAGCCCGTGCAGGAATTCCCACTGAGTCGGATTGTCCTGCGTGACGGAATGTTCTAGGTCCGCGCCGTCTAGCTCCGCAGCCATGCACACATGGGCCACCGAGCTGGTGAAATGTGGCAGGTGTGACTGAGGTCCTGGAGTTTTCATTTTATTTCATTTTAACTGAGGCAGAGCAGTCCCATGTGGCCAGCGGCGACCACGTGGGCCAGCACGAGCCCAGGCCTCCTCCAGAACAACGGTGTTCGCTCAGCTGGGGGTTCTGGTTCTGTTTGTTAAGGTCCTGGGCTGGGCCAGTCCTCCCAGCAGCCCCAGCGTTTCCCCCGCGGATCCTCCTCCCGGAGATCTGCACGTTGCCCTTTGCTGAGCGGGTCTCCGCAACAGGCTCTTCACTCATCAACTACCTTCTATTGAGACTCCACCACGAGCCCGCACAAGGGGGGAGGATGCAGAAGGCTCGCTGCCAGCACAACCCAGGGGGGACACGCCGTGCACCGGCACCGTGGGTGACAGGGCAGCACCGACATAGAAACACGTGCGCCTGGGCTTGGGGGCATCGGCTGCCAGGAGGGTGATGGGCTCCTTAAAAAGGGTGCATTTCACCGGGGGCAGGAAGAACAGGCGTTTCTGGCTGAGGGAACGACCCACACGTATTGAAATGCACGTTTTCCCGAAGATGAAAAGTCTAGCTACTCCTAGAAGGTAGGTGAGCAAGGGTCAAATTCCTCACGGCTTTACAGACCTGGCTGAGGACTTTGGACTTGATCTCGCTGGGAACTGGGAGCCCCTGGGGGGGGGGGGGGGTAAGCCGCAGCGCTCACCAGGGCTGCTACTGAAAGCTTCATGGCCGTGATTAGTCAGGTAAAAACTTGGCATCCTGGCATCAGGCCATGACCACACCTGGGCAGCTGAGCCACACGGACTGAGTCATGGCCGTCCCCTCTTTCTCCACCCTTATCTGAAAATCAGATAACTCTTGGCATCCTTCCGGGAACTGTGTCCTGAGTGATGGCTCTGCCACTCCCCCGGCTTCCCAGCTATACCCAACAGGGACTCGTGAGCTGGTTGTTAAACATGACCATTATGAAAAAAAAACAAAACAGGTTATAAATGCTCCATACCCACCACTTCCTAATTACAACACTATCATGTATGCGCTTGAGGTGATGGATGGCCACTGCATATGTGTCGTGGGAATTGAATATAGTGGTGTGCCCCTGCCTGCCTCTCCCCAACTCCACATTCAGGGGAACCACGTTGGTAGCTTGGAGCTGGCCACCAGGGGAGTATTTACACCACAGAAATTGGCAGATGCTGCACATCAGAGCTGCGGCTACAGAGAGCTGGTCCTTAAACACTTTACAGCCACCACCACTAATCTCCACGCCCTGCTCTGCCGGCTCCTGGTGAAAGTGCACTCACCCTTCCCAGGCCTGTTCTTTGCACTTCTAGCAGCCGCAGCAGCACAGCTGGTCTGGTCAGATTAGAGCTATCGGGTGGGTTTCAGGAAGGTGTGGGGAGCCTCTGAGGACTTAGCCCTGTTTATGGGGCTATCTGGGGACGTCTCTCTGTGCTGCCTCTGCCCCCACTGAGGGCTGCATACCCTGGACAGGCTCCAGAGAGTCTGGCCATATGGATGGAGGGAGGGGCTGGCCTCATCCTGACTGGGGTAGGGAATTGAAGAGGGGCCTTGCCTATGTCAAACCAACATAGTCCTAGCAGCCTCCTGTTCCAGGTGACAGACAGCTGTGGGTGGCATCTCTCCAAGATGCCCTGTTCCACAAAGGCACCTTGTAGCCAGGTACTCTCAAGGGAAAACTCATTTGTGAGAATAAGAACACCAAGCAGATAGCTGGAGGCAGCAACATGCCTTGTCTAGTGCCTTTGTGCCTTTGTAATGTAAAGGCAACAACATTACAAAGGCGGCAACACTGCAAAGGCAGCCTATCACCCTAGCTGGTTTGGCTCAGTGGATAGAGCGTCAGCCTGCAGACTGAAGGGTCCTGGGTGCAATTCCAGTCAAGGACACATTCCTGGGTTGCAGGCTCGATCCCCAGTAGGGGGGCATGCAGGAGGCAGCCGATCAATGATTCTCTTTCATCATTGATGTTTCTCTCTCTCTCTCTCTCTCTCTCTCTCTCTCTCTCTCTCTCTCTCTCTCTCAAATCAATAAAATACACACACACACACACACACACACAGGTAGTCCTATCTACAGACTGCTGAGGCAGACTGCCACAAATTTAAACTCTCAGGACTATCTTCATGATCTTGGAGAAATTTCTTCACCAGGACTTTTCTATTTTTTAACTAACGGAGAACACTAGAGGAAATGATTGGTAAATTGGACTTTGTTCAAATTAAGAACATCTGTTTATCAGAAGACACCACTGACAATAAAAACGCAACTCACAGGCTGAGAGAAGTGTGCCATTCATGAAACTGACAAAGAGCTCGTGTTTCCAGAATACGGAAAGAGCTGTCGGTAGAAAAAGACAGACAAGCCCTAGCAGGTTTGGCTCAGTGGATAGAGCATCGGTCTGCAGACTGAAGGGTCCCAGGTTCAATTCCGGTCAAGGGCATGTACCTTGGTTGCGGGCACATCCCCAGTAGGGAGTGTGCAGAAGGCAGCTGATCGATGTTTCTCTCTCATCAATGTTTCTGACTCTCTGTCCCTCTCCCTTCCGCTCTGTAAAAAATCAATAAAATATATTAAAAAAGAAAAAGACAGACAAGCCCATTAAAAACGGGCAAGAGGCTTGAACAGACACTTCCTGAAAGACGACATCCAAATGACCCAGTTAGCCTGCGGAGAGGTGTGCAGCCTTGTTAGCATCAGGGAAGTTCACATTCAGAGCCACAGGGTGTGATCGTGACACACCCATGAGCCTGTGTAGAGCTTTAGACACAATGACAAACTTCAGTGAGGATGCAAAGCAACCGAAACTCGGGGGAGTGCGAACTGGTGCAACCTCTCTAGAAACGGTTGGGCCATATCCACTCCAGCTGACACCCACCCACCCTGTGGCCCAGAAGTGCCCAGCCGCAAGCGCCTGCGTGGACCCGACGACACGTACTAGAATGTCATTACCGCTTCATTCAGGACAGCCCCAGCCTGGAGACCACACACAGGCCCAGGAGTCCTCGACCAGTGCAGCCGTGAGGAGGAACAACCTACAACTCACCCCCGGGCATGAATGGGCCCCCCCACAGGAAGCCAGGCACGGAAAAGCACGTATCTGAGTCCAAGTATGTACAACTCAGAGCAGCAGCAAAAGCCAGGATGGCGGGCTCCTTCGGGAAGGGAACCGGCGATAGGAAAAACTGCCTAGATTTCAAATTTTAAAGTAAAAAATAATTTCTCCTGCTGGATTGCCGGATTTTTTGCTTTGCTGGATTATCCAGCTGGATTGCTGGTTTTTCCGCTTTGCTGGATTTTCCTAATTGCATTTTGGAGGTAGAAAGTTCGAGAACAGGTAATGTGCCAAGGAGCCTCTACCTCCCTCACCACACCCTCCTTTCTCCTCTGCCACCAGCCAAGCAGGAACTCCAGGGGAAGTCCAACTGGGGACTGTCCCAAAGTGGTGATATCATTTTGGCTTCAAGTAAGAGTTCCACTAGCAACTTGGCTTTTCACTTCTTTTTCACTGTGCCCACGTATGTATTTGCTCATCAAGCATATTCTTCGCTCTTGCTGTGTACCAGGCACTGTTCAACATGTGTCGTCAATATTAGCTTATTTCGTGTGTTACACATGCGTTCCTTCAGCCCGCTGGGGATGCATCATGTGGCCTCTTTACCGGGCACTTACTATGGACCAGGTAGTCAGCTAAGTTATCAATTCATTCTCACACGAGCCCTTGGGAGGTGGGGGAAATGTCTGTTCCCATCGCAGATGAGGAAACAGAACGCAGTGAAGTCAGTGGCACAGCTGGGACTGGAAGCCAGAGAGACGCTGCATTTCTACAAGCTACCGGGCTCAGCCAGTCTGGTGACCACCTTGCACACAGTCACCTAGCAAGACCGGTGGAAATGGGAGGTTTCTGCGGCCCCACCCCGAGCCTAGTGATCAGAATCTCTGGCCCTTAGCCTGTCGGAGAAGCAGCGTCCCCCATGGCAGTCATTCAAAACCCGGTTTGGGGCTGCACAGGACACTGCAGAGCCACACCCCAGGCCCTGCACACAGTAGGTACATAGGGCTGGTCTGTTGAGTGGATAGACAGAAATGGGGCTGCCTGTACGGCTCTTCCTCTGGAAGGGGGAGGAGGTCCCTCAATTCCTTCATGTCTCCTCTGGGAAGCCCTCCCTGACCATACCAGCCCAGCGTGGTAACAGCTAACATAACCCTTGCTTTGCCTCAATTGTCTTCCTTGCATCTCACCATGTTATATGTGGACTATGATGAAATTGTCCGTTCTGTGTGTCAAAAATGAGGAATGGGACATTTTATTCAGTTCAGTTCTTAAGTGTGCCCCTCTACCACAGCGGTTCTCAACCTGTGGGTCGCGACCCCCAACGACCCTTTCACAGGGGTCGCCTAAGACCATCGGAAAACACATATATAATTACATATTGTTTTGTGATTAATCACTATACTTTAATTATGTTCAATTTGTAACAATGAAAATACATCCTGCATATCAGATATTTACATTATGATTCATAACAGTAGCAAAATTACAGTTATGAAGTAGCAACGAAAATAATTTTATGGTTGGGGGTCACCACAACATGAGGAACTGTATTAAAGGGTCGCGGCGTTAGGAAGGTTGAGAACCACTGCTCTACCAGAATGTCAGCTGCAGGAAGGTTGACAGCCCTGTGCCCAGACAAAGCACACAGTAGGCACTCAGTAAGTGCCAGGGAGGTGTTGACCACTCTAAGGAGCTCCACGGCTCCCCGCCCGCCCCACGTCCAGCCCCAGTGACGGGGCGGCGCAATCTCCGGCGCCTTCCCGGCCGCGGCGGCCAGGCGGGGTGGGGCCGGCCGTCATCCATTTACCAGCCTCGCCCCTCCGACGGGCGCGCCGTTAATGAGATTAGCAATTAAAAGGCGGGCGGGCGTGCGACGGGGCCGCGGGGCCACCCCCAGGCCGGGGCGGGACGCGCGCCTGGCGGCCGGACACCTAAACAGCCGAGCAGGCGCCGGAGCGGGAGGCCAGCGCGCAGACCCGCGACCATGGAGAAAGCGCGGCCGCTGTGGGCCAACCCGCTGCAGTTCGTGTTCGCCTGCATCTCGTACGCCGTGGGCCTGGGCAACGTGTGGCGCTTCCCCTACCTGTGCCAGATGTACGGCGGAGGTGAGTGCGCCTCCGGGCGCCCGGCCCCCGCGGGACGGTCGCCGGCGCTCCCGGCGCAGAGCGGCACCGAGTCCCCACACCTGGAGGTGCGCGCTGGGACTGGCCCCCTGTTCCATCCGAGGCTCGGAGAGTGTTGGTGTGATTGCCCCGATTTGCAGAGCTGGCAAGGGGACCCAGGGGCAGCCAAGGCGCCCCGGGCCCACGCCCTCTGCAACCCCAGCCCCATTCCAGGGGCAGCCAAGGCGCCCCCCACGCCCTCTGCAACCCCAGCCCCATTCCAGGGGCGGCCAAGCCCCCTACCGTACCCTTGCTGGCCAGGCTAGGAGAATGAGGGACACTATTTTGAGAGGTGGCAATGGTCTGAATTCTGAGTGTCAAAAGGGAGCAGGAAATTGCCTTGTTCAACAGAAACTCTTACACTCCAGCTCCGAAACTTATGTTCCCGCAGCGTGATTAGAAATGCAGGATAGAGGATCTTGAGCTATTTCTTCAGATTTTTTATAAAAGGATTGGTTTGGTTTGGAATCACAGAGGCCAGGAAGGCAAATCATTCCCTCCCTCCCTCCCTCCCTCCCTTCCTTCCTTCCTTCCTTCCTTCCTTCCTTCCTTCCTTCCTTCCTTCCTTCCTTCCTACAATTTTTTCTCTGAAGCATCACAGCATACTCACTAGGTAGACAGCGCCATACACCGCATGCTCTTAACGTCCAGAGAGCCAGGACACCTGTGCCATGGTCCGGAACCTCGCGAAGGCCAAGGGCCTTTTGGAAGGCAACGTTGGCGGTAGGGATTGAAGTTAAGCGTTTTTAAAAATGTTTCTCTTAGTTGTTCCATTTCTAAAATTCTACCTAAAGGAAATATGAGAGTTCTGCCAGAAGGTGGATGATACAGGAGCGTCTCCATCTCTCAATAAAAGCAAAACACTGGACACTCCCGAGCCCTGCACTGAACGGTCCCTGGCTCGGGAAACGTGGACCATCCATGCAGGGTGCTGCTCACAGCCATTAAGCCGGCGTTCCAGAAACTGTTATGCATCTTCTCATTTCATGCATTAGACGGAGGGAGGGAAGTCAGAGGCAAGGCTGAATAAAATGAATGATCTCAACTTAAAATATGCAGAGAAAAGAGAATGAAAAAATATACCGGCATGTTCACAGTAGTTAGTTATCTGTGGGTGGTGTTGGCTTACCTTATAGGGTGTGTGTGTGTGTGTGTGTGTGTGTATAATGTCTTCTATAATCTGCATGGATTTTTTTTTTTCACCGTAAAGGACAATGAAAGATGTCAGGCCAAAGTATTTACAAAATTTAACCCACTTAAGAAGACCTAAAACAGTGCTCCCCCTCTCTTGCCCCCACCACTCACAAAAACAAAACCTCAACAAAAAGGTTAATCCACAGAAGGTTCTTTTTTTTAAATATATATTTTATTGATTTTTTACAGAGAGGAAGAGAGAGGGATAGAGAGTTAGAAACATCGATGAGAGAGAAACATTGATCAGCTGCCTCCTGCACACCTCCTACAACATGTGCCCGCAACCAAGGTACGTGCCCTTGACCGGAATCGAACCTGGGACCTTTCAGTCCGCAGGCCAACGCTCTATCCACTGAGCCAAACCGGTTACGGCAAGGGTTTTTTTTTTTAATAGTGCATTCTTAATTCTGACTCTTTTTTTTTTTTTAATGTTAAGGGCATAAATACATCCTAATTATGTGAAGGGCGTGTGTGGCCATATGCCGTAATAGTGCCATAACTGCCTTTTGAAATAATTATTTGTCAGGATGCGATTTCCCCGTCATTCTGTGTCAGCACACCTACCCCCGCTACCTTTATCCTTTCCCAAACTTCGGCCAGGTGAGCCTTGCTGTCACATGACTATTCCTTGTCTCTAACAACACCATCACCTGGGTAGTCTACAGGTGGACACAATAACGCTGAAGTAGAATAGATCTAAGGTGCTGCTGGGAAAACCGCAAGAGCTTGAGGACTCGGGAAAAGGAAAGAAACTTGTGGCTGGGACAGAGTATATTACGTTGGTAGGTAGCTAGAAAGATGGATGGATGATGGTTGACGAAGGGATGGACCCTGGAGAAAGGATGGAAGGATGGAAGGATGGCCGGGTTGGTGGATGGACGGATGTTGGTTGGGTGAATGGCACCCTCTCAGGCTTAAGTGTCTTTAGCAGTGGTTCTCAACCTTCGCTGCACGTTAGAATCACCTGGGAATCTTTTTAAAATACTGATTTCTGGGCCTCATCCTCCAGAAATTCTGTTTCTCTGTTACTAATGTTGTGGCCCCACCCCATAACAAAGAAACAGAATTTCCGGAGGATGGGGCCCAGAAATCAGGATTTTAAAAAGATTCCCAGGTGATTCTAATGTGCAGCCAAGGTTGAGAACCACTGTTCTAGAGTTTCTCTGTCTCCTACTGGCCCGTCTCTGTGAGGTGGAGGGCAGGGGGGGGTCAGGGGGGGGGGTCGGGGGCGGTGTCTGAGGAGGCGCCAATAAATATTTGTTGGGTGAATGAGCCAGGTTCATTATGAAAAGCGCAGGGTCTGAGGCTGGTGGTTTTCTGAGCCTTTTGCTGACAATCGTGTCGCCTATTAATTAATAAGTGATTTATGTCCCCCCAAACCCAGGCCGCTTACAGATCCATCCTTTACCTAAAGCTAAAGGGTAAACCAATCACCCAAATCACCCATAAAAGGCTCCGAGTGTAACTTCCTTCCAAACAGAGCTGTGACCTCCCACCCCCAGTCAACAAAGAGCTTGTTGATCAGCCGCAGGGCCGCGCTGTGCCACATACTTCCCAGAATAAAACCGATTAGGGGTTTGTGCCCCTTCCACGGGGCTCTGTCCGCGACCAGGGCGGCTCGTTTCCTCCCCACTCTGCTGGCCGGACCCAGCCAGAGGAATGTTAATTCCGCAGATTGCATGCCAGGTACCAACCACCTCGGTACAGCAGGCTGGCCCTGGGCGGCGGGGGAGGGCGTGCAGCTGTAGGAACCACACACAATCTCTTTTGGAAAAAGCTGGCAGGTCTGGGCGACCATGTCAAAGTCTAAGTTGTTCAGGAAGCAATCGAGATGCAAATGGGCTGCACACCAAGGTGCAGGGAAAGGTGCGCCGGTGGCTGGTGGTTCTAGAAGCACGCGCTCCAGCCGCGGAGAAACTTGGGGCAATGAGAATGGTTGTGCGGCTGGTGGAAATCGGATTTTTTTTTCTCCTGAATTTTCTCTGTGGGCTATTTGAACCATAAAGAGAGGGAATCAGAGGTTTCCTGACCATGCAGTAGGACACTCTAAGCCTGGATGTCCCCTCCCCGCAAAGCCCCTGCTGCTCTCTCCAGTGTGTAGGATCTTGGTAAACTGCTGGACCCCACGCCCAGAGATTCCGTCTCAGGTATCCGCAGGCGGGCAGGATTCTGCATTTCTGACAAGCTCCCAGGCGGTGCCCATCAGAGCTGCCGGTCCACGGACCACACTCCCAGGCACTAGCTGCTGGGAACCAGGCAGTGGGCGGGGGGGGGGGGGGGGGGGGAGGGCTGGTAGATGTTGGACAACTGGCTTTGGTAGCGTAGGACCTAGTTTGTAGCATTTGCCAATTACCATGGTGTAAATGCTCCCACCATGGCTGGTTTCAGACTAGCAGAGTCACATCTGGGATGTGGGGTTGGGAAGAGATGGGCACGGCCAGCTCTTGTGAGCCAGGGTGAGCCGGCCCCGGCACACCACTGGAGCCACAGCCCTACAAGCCAGCACCAGCCGGAACTGAGCCACACCAGGTAGGCTTTGTAGAGAACAAAGGTGTGCCAGTACAGGTAGAGGAGGAGTTTGGAAGCCTGAGGAAACTTTGCCCTGAGAGTGGTAGACTCCGATTTGTCTCTTCGTGGGTCTCAAAGAGGTAGAGCAAGCTACGAGGGCTTGCGGAGATCAGTTTCATGCAGAAGGAATTTCTCTTCTAGTGAGATTCTTGGGTTTAGGAAACAGATAAGGTACTGTGTGTGACAATTAGGGAAAGAAGTGGCAACATGCTCTAGGATAACAAATTGCTGTGTTTTGGAGTTACAGATGTAATGCATCTCCATGGTATATATAACATTTAGAAAATAGAAAAATACAAATCCATCACCATTTATTAGGCCCCCTTATGTGCAATTTTTACCTCAAAAATGTGTGAACTCTGTGTCTCGGTGTTAAATATGTTTTCATCACTTTACCTGGGACTAGTGAGCCCGCCAGTGACACACACGGGGGGGGTGGGGGGGGAGGGGGAGTCCTGTGGGGCGTGCATGCGTTCCAGCTGCTGCGTAGGCGCTTTCTGTCTCCCCGGCCCTCGTTCCCGATGGAAAATCCTTGGGCTTGCTGTCCGTGCCTCAGCTCTCCTCATTTCCACTTCTCTGCCCTTTTCCTCTGGGCTGCAGGATCATTGCTCAAGGCTGTATTCATATTTTTCATCTTCATGTAATCTTGTTTCTTCTTGAATTGTCCTTTCTTCATCATTGCCTGATGCTGTCCTATAAACAGTGTCCCCTTGGCTCTCAGAGACCACGTTCTAGACATTTTCTACACAGTTCTTCTGTTTCTCCCTTTCTGAGGGTGGGGACACAAAGGAAAGTCAAAGTTCAAAGGTTTGTAGATAAAATAATAGGCCTCTATCAGCATTAACTTTTTTATTGATTTTAGAGGCAGGCAGTTAGAGACATCGATTAGTTATTCCACTTATCTATGCATTTATTGGTTGCTTCTTGTATGTGCCCTGACCGGAGATGGAGCCCGCAACCTTGACATATCAAGACGATGCTCTAACAACTGATCTACCCGGCTAGGGCTCAGTGTTAATTTTTTTATTTTGCAGATTGCACTGGTATTATGTGAGAGAATGTCCTTGTTTGTAGGAAATACACGCTGAAGTAGTAAGAAAAAGGAAAAAAGCCCAGCTTGTGTGGCCCAGTGGTTGAGCGTCGACCTATAAACCAGGAGGTCCACGGTTCGATTCCGGTCAGGGCACATGCCAGGGTTGACAGCTCAATCCCCAGTAGGAGGTGTGCAGGAGACAACCAATCAATGCTTCTCTCTCATCATTGATGTTTCTCCCTCTCTTCCTTCCTCTCTGAAATCAATTTAAAAAAATATTTTTTTTAACACATTAAGCACCCAGCCTGTTTTGTCTTCCGGACGGAAAGTATAGTGTCAGTCACTGCTGACTGACTGGGTGCTCAACGTGTTAAAAAATATAGTGGCTAAAATCACAATTAGTTATTTCTCACGGTTCTTGGGTGGGCTGCATGTTTCTCTGCTGGTCTAGTTGGGCCCCTCACACGTCGGAAGTTGGTGCCAAGTTCGCGGGCCCTCGATCTTCCTTGGGTTGCCTGACAAGGTGGTCTCAGGCCAAGTTCCAAGAGAATGAAGGCTCCTTCTCCCCGCATCCCATTCGACAAAGCAGGTCCAAGGCCAGCCAGATTCACGGGTGGGACGTGGACTCCACTCCTCGCGGGAGCAACTGCACAGAATGTGGCTGCATGGAATCTACCACGACATGTGCCCCCAGGACATGTGGGAGCAAAGGCGCCTTCTCAGGCCTCTGTCCGCCTCTCCCTGACGCCAGAGTCCCCGGGAGCAGAGCCCGTGTCCGGACTTTCACATGCGGGAGCCTGGGGAACAGTCCCATGAGAAAAGGGTGGGTTAATGGATTTGTTTTCAAACAGACTGCAAAACCAATTTCTCTTTTATTGACATATATTTATATGCAGAAAATGTCGGGGTTTTCTGGTGTCCAGCTCTGCGAGTGCTGACAAATGCAGTGGTTGTGTGACCGTCGCCACAGCTGTGACTTTACAGTTAATCCCACCCCACGCCCTGCTCCCTCAAAACCTCAGATCTGTTTTCTGTCCCCACGGGGCTGCTTTCTCCAGCTTGTCATAGACGTGGAATCCCACGGCGCGTAGCCTGGATTCTGGCGGCTGTCACTTAGCACAGCGGTTCTCAACCTTCCTCATGCCGCGGCCCTTTAATACAGTTCCTCATGTTGTGGTGACCCCCAATTTCATGGTTACAAATTGAACAGAATTAAAGCATAGTGATTCATCACAAAAACAATATGTATTTATATATGTGTTTTCCGATGGTCTCAGGCGACCCCTGTGAAAGGGTCGTTCGACTCCCCAAAGGGTCGCGACCCACAGGTTGAGAACCGCCATCTCAGAGAAGCATCATGCTTCTCTGAGATGCTCCCGGGCTGTCGGGAGCGGCAGTGGTGTGTTCCTTTTCGTCGCTGAGGAGTTAAGCCTCCCATGTGTGGGTGTGCGGCCTGTATCACCCGATCACCCATAGGAGGGTAATTAGGTTGTTTCCAGTTCCCACAACTGTGACGAGAGCTGCTGTCAACATCGTGTATAGGGGTTTGTGTGAGTGTGAGTGTTCATTTCTCTAGAGTTAACACCAGGGCTAGCACTGTGGGGTCCTGTAGTAAGTGTATGCTAAGTTACAAGAAACTGCCAACCTGCTTCCCAGAGAGGCTGCAGCTTTTTCCGTTTCCCCGGCAACTATGGGAGTTCTCAAATCCTCCCGGGCACTTGGTATTGGCTTTACTAAGTGGCTCGTGAATCCGACAGCATCCCGTCCAGCACGGGAAGGGGGCCCCCAGCATCTCCGAGTTGAGCCGTTCTAACGCGTGTGCAGTGGCATCTCACTGGGGTTTGAATTTGCATTGTCTTAGTGAACGCTGATGTTGAGCATCTTTTCACGTGCTAATTTGCCATTGATATATTTTCTTTGGTAAAGTGTCTGCTCAATTTTGTTTTGTACAGGGTTCCTTTTTTCTCTCATTATTGAGTTTTGAGAGTCCCTTATATGTTCTAGATACAAAGTCTTTATCAAATAGGTGTTTTGCAAACATTTTCTCCTAGTCTGTGGCTTGTCTTTTTATTCTCCTAACGCTGTCTTTCACGGAGAATTAAGAGGACGTCCCGTTTGTCAATATTTTCTTTCACAGGTAATGCTTTCGGTGTCATCTCTAGATCAGAAAGATTTTCTCGCGTGTTTTCTTCTAGAAATTTTTAAAAGTCTTGAGTAATACATATAGGCCTACTAGAGGCTCTGTGTATGAAATTTGTGCACAGGTAGGGTCCCTAGGGCTGTCCAGCAATCAGGGCTGATCCGGTCCTTCCAGCTGCTGGCCAGGGCCTTCCTTTGTTCCACGCCTCCCCCGGAGGTCAGTGCATGTCATAGTGAGCAATCCAACTTCCGGTCTTCCGGTTGAACTCCCGAGGGGACACTTTGCATATTAGGCTTTTATACAGATAGATGATGCATTTTGAGGGGTGGGTTTGGGGTATACAGTCTGAGATATTGAAGTTCGTTTTCTCTGCATATTGTTCTAGTTGTGTGTTTTGTGGGGCAGGATAATGGAGCCCCATGCTCCTGCCTGGGCACCAGGCCCAAGACTGCCCACCTCCACGGGCAGAGGGCCATGGGACTGGCCCTGTCGCAGGGACAAGCTTTCCTGCACCTTGCTGTGACTGTTTAACACCCTGAGCTTTTCTTGTAACCACGGAGAGTCTGGATATTACTCCAGGCAGGTGTGTCAACACCACCTTGTTGTCGGGATGCCCTGGGTGGGCCCCTGATGGACTCCTTGCTGGCAAGAGAAGCCTGGGACGGTGCTGAGATGCCTTTCTGCAGGGCAGGAGGGGAGCGGTCAAGAAGTGAGAGGGCAGGGTTTGCTCTAGGCCCCAGAGGAACAGGGGAACCCCGAGGCCTCATGGTGCGGGCCCTGCGCTCCTCCTCTCTGCAGTGAGAGAGCCACTGGGCTCTGCCTGGTCGTGTTCACTGCCATCTACTCTGGGATTTATACCCGAGGAAATAACCACACACGTGGGCCAGGCTCTGCGCCACAGCTGGGATTGGGATGGCAGAAACCTGACCACAGGCCAAGTGTCCAAGGGCCGATGGAATGAATTCTGGACCCATTTTCCTAGTGGAATGTTGCAGCTACTAACGGGTGACGCAGAGGTGCATGGTGTGTCGGGAGAGGGCCTGGGAGACCCCGGGGGTTATAGGGCAGCACGCACCCGCAGTGGCGGCGTTTTTGTGTTAGCTGCTTATGTAAGCATGTGTGAAGTTCGTTGTTTACCTTGAACTTTCAGAGCCTGTTCCTCTGTAACCAGACCTTAATCCCTGCACTGTAGCGTCAGGGTTTTTATTATTCAGATCCTGCCCTCTTTCCCACTGGACCTTTTTCTCAGGTTCACAGCCATGGACCTGGGGGAGGAATGGCCATGGCCGAAGGGCTGCGGAGAAGGAGGGGCGGGACTAACAGGAGAAGCAGTGGGTCAGGCATCTGCCTGGAAGGGGGATGGTGTCCGATGTGGTGACCCCCACACACAGGCTGCCTGCCGCTGTCCACATGTGGGGCAGTGGGGGGACATCCGTAGCTCCGTTCGCTGGCTCCCCACTATCACCAAGGGTGCTTGTCTACAGATGGCTCCTTGGGAATCAGTGGGTGTAAAATTTAGTATTAGTCAGTTTCATTAAAATGAAATTTTAGGCCCAGCTGGTATGCCTCAGTGGCTGAGCGTTGACCCGTGAACCAAGAGGTCACCAGTTCGATTCCTGGTCAGGGCACATGCCCAGGTTGCAGGCTCGATCTCCAGTGTGGGGCGTGCAGGAGGCAGCCGATGGATGTTTCTACCTATCCTTCTCCCTTCCTCTCTCTCTAGAATCAATAAAACATTTTTTAAAGATGAAATTTTAGGCTGAAGGCCCCGGTATAAAACACACACATAGAGGTGCTCTCTAAAAGGACGTGGTAGCCTAGGCTCTGTCTATTGGGGACCCTCTGGCCTCCCCACACAGACACCACAAGCCCCTGCCTTATCTCTGAAGATGTGAGGCTGGAGGACTAGCTTGTGAGCTGGACCAAGAAGAGGCAGCTGACCTTCCTCTGTCCAGGTGATCCCTCCAGGGCAGGGAGCAGGGCGGCGGCTCATCTCCTATCCATCCCACACCCAGCTCCAGGTCTGGCCTGGAGAAAGTGAAACAATTGTTCCGCACATCCTTCCTGGCGGGCACATCGGGGCTGCAAAACGCCGAAAGCCATATGTGAAGGTGGGCAGCTGGGTGGGAGGACTCGGGGATGATGTGCAAAATATTTAGCAACTCTGTGTGGCCGGCCCTGACTAACCATTAGTCACCACAGTGGAGGACGGAATAGGGATTTTATTGTTTGTAAGCGACTGTATTTATAGCCACCGTACCATAGATGTGGCAAGTGAGCCAATGGCCATTCCTTAATGCAACACAAGAACGTTCATCATGCGTAGTTTACAGGCCCCTTAAGAGGTATTCTCCTTAAGAGTCTGGATGTTGGAGATTCAGCAGTCAAACAACTCTTGGCAAGTCTCTGTTTACACAAACACGTGATTAGGCGATTTAGCCGCTTGGTGCTACAACGTATTTGTACTCTCACTGGAAGTGGAGCCAGCACTACATGAAAATTGGGAACCTATCAAATTCATGAGTAATACCTATTACACCTCGTAGCAGTAAGAACTACTGTCCCTGAGCTGGTGGCGAGAATGGCACCAGGTGTGAGGCCCTCGGGGTCAGACCGGACCTGGGCTCAGCAACCTCAGTACTTGAGTTCTGGCTAGGAAAGAATTCAGAGGCAAGACTCAAACTCTAAGAGAAAGTTTATGTAGAAGGTCAGGGAGGTAGAAGAAGTGAAAGGTAGAAGACATGGGCTCAGGAAACAAATTACAGAAGCAAAGGGTCCTTGAGCTTAGGAGAGAGGAAGGCAAAGGTGAGGAGGTGGGGAGGCGGGGAGGTGAGGAGTGGGAGGCGCTGGTGTGCGCTGGGGAGGGAGAGCGCTCCGGTCCTCCATCCTAAGCGCCTTTAAGGGTGGAGATTTTAGGGGAGGTCCCAGAGGTGGACCTCAATAGAATACTCATCAGCTTTCCAAGTGCGTCCTTGGGTCACCGGGTCTCCGCTGACTGGTCAGCTCAGGGGGAGGGAGTCCATCATTGCAGCTGGGCCTCCGGGCCTGGAGCTGAAATACAACGGAGGCCTAGATGTTATCTCTGGGGAGGAAAGGTCAGGAGGCCGAAACCGTGCCAGCCAGCGATATGCTAGGGAAGGAGAGTTCACCCTGTGGGCGAGATTCCTGTGGCCCCAGTTTCACCCATTGCTAGGCACCCGGAGCGTCCCACCCGGTGGCCTCTGCACCGGGCCCATCGTCCTTGCTCTGCTCAGGTCTGTTTGACTGCCTCCCACATCATACTTGGATTTCAAACATTTTATCTTCTTTCAGATGAGAACACACACACACACACACAAAACAAACCTAAAAAAAAAACACACAAAATAACCCAACCCCCGTAAAAAACATACACTTTTCTTAAAGACCACTTGCATTCCTCATTTGAAATATAATCAGACTGATGAAAGTACATTTTCACCTTAAAGACGAGTGAGTAAAATAATTCCAATCAGTGTTACTATGAGCTACAACGTCAGCCCAGCTACTTTAATGACGACGATTTCAGATTTCCCGGGGCGCCAGAGCGCTACACTGAGCTCTCACCACCAAGGCGAGAGAAAAACCCACTAGCAAACACATGAGTTGGAGCCTTTGTTGTGATTTTTATAGAATCTTTAGATAAACCATATGGATTAGAGAGGCAGGAAAACCAACGTTTGCGTCGCACCCTCCCTGCTGTGAACTGTCTCACAGACCCAGAGTTCCAACGTTCTCGGTAAAATAACGTGGAAGGATCCGTATATGCCACAAAGATTTTCACGGGCATGGCTGGGTGTCATCATCCAAGGATAGATGGCTGAAGGGAGATGGATGGATGGATGGATGGATGATGGATGATGGATGATGGATAGATGAGAGGAATGACAGGTGGAAGAGTGTGAAGGCAGAAGGTGGAGGATGAGTGGAAAGACAGAAGGATGAATGGGCAAGTGGAGAGATGGGAGGGAGAATGGGAAGGAGGGAGGGAGAGAGGGAGGGAGGGAAGGGGAGAGAGAGGGAGGGAGGGAGGGAGGGAGGGAGGGAGGGAGGTTGGTTGGTTGGTTGTTGGCAGGGAGGTCGGGTGGTTGCGGAGTACAACCCATTGGTGACCTGGCTGTTGGCCCTGGACGCCCACAGGGAGCTTCCTGGTGCCCTACCTCATCATGCTCATCGTGGAGGGGATGCCGCTCCTGTACCTGGAACTGGCGGTTGGACAGCGCATGCGCCAGGGCAGCATCGGCGCCTGGAGGACCATCAGCCCCTACCTGAGCGGTGTTGGTAGGTGATGCTCTCAAGCCCTCCCCCACCGGGAGGCCCCCTCCCTGTGTCCTGGGCAGCCCCGGTGGGTGTGGGAGCAAAGGGTAGGCACAAGGCCCAAGAGAGAGCCCTTGACGGGGGTGGACAGACGGCCCAGGAGGGACTGACTGCCACAGAACATGGCTGAGCAGGGCTGGCTCCCCACCCCCGGGAGGTGGGGACCTGCGACCGCATGCTTCTCTGGGCCGCAGGTTGCTAGTCTGTAAAGAGGAAACAGCCGCGCGCTGGGGCTGTGCCTCAGTGTCCTACTAACAACCACCTGGCACTGCCCCCTGCTGGCCGTGAATGGCCCTCCTCTCAGCGAGCACGGCGTGTGCCAGGTGCTGGCCTGTAGAGCACATGCGCACACATCAGCCCATTGCATCTTCTTCCCACCGAGAGGCTGTAGGGCTGTCATCAGCATCTCGGGTGGACGGAAGCTGGGCGCGCCTGCTGCCCGACTGCCTGTCCGCCCTGAGCCCGGGTCCTGGGCACCCTGGGGAGACGGTTAACCTGCCTTCACACCCTCCCGCTCCTGGGCTGCCTCTGCCAGCAGGAGGAACTTTGACCAGCGATGCCCACGCTCTGTTCTGCCAACGATCCCGCCCCAGACAGGGTGCCAGAGTGACATCCCCGGGGCAAGGAGGGCGTAAACTTGTCCGCGACTCTCTCTGGCGCGGGAGACGTGTGCCCAGTGCCCTCACGAGTCATCCTCAAGCCCGAACTGCCTCCCACCGTGCGTGGCTGTTAATGTTCAGCACGGAGGTGCGTGGTTTGACAGTCCGCCCGGGCGAGCCATCCCAGAGGGCTTCTCCGAGGCGTCATCTGCTGCTTCTAGAAGAGAGGCCAGATGTTTGTGCCCAACGGGGGCTGGTGAATGTTTAACCACCGGCTCTCAGGTGGGGTGCGGGAAGGCTGCTGCGTGTGGTGTGAACACAACACCATGGCCAGTTTCAAACTCCTGAGATGTCCCGGAGCCAGGGGCGGGGCTGGGCAGAGGCGCACACGGGCGGCGCCTGCAGACACCGCTGGTTGTCAGCCATCCCCTGCTCTGCTGTCCTCTCCCACCCCCACCCCGGGACCCCCGCACCCCACACACCGCCTCACACCCCTGCTCCCTGCCACCCCAGAGCGGGGATTGGCCCAGGTGACCTGACTCAGGTGAGCCAGGAGGGGGCAACCACAATGTCTGCCTCTTCCCAGCCCGGGTCTCAGGCGAGCTCTGCGCCCGGTTTTCTCCTCTGTGAGGGGATAATGACGCCCACGGCACATACAGTTCTTAGCACAGCAGCTGGCACTCAGGGCTCCAAGAAATGCCACTCCTCCTGTCCCAGGAGCCGGGAGAGAGAAGCGGGACGAGGCTAACCCTTAGCAGTGCCCGCAGGCCCTGGTCACGGGGAGCCCCACATACCTGCTGCGGACGTTCTGCCAGCCCAGTAACTGCAGGGGTATCCTGGGCACACGGGGGTAGAGGGGGCGTGGAGGGGGGGCCAGGGCGGGCGGGGACGGCCCCTCAGCGCCCTCTGCTTCCCACAGGCGTCGCCAGCGTGGTGGTGTCCTTCTTCCTGTCCATGTACTACAACGTCATCAACGCCTGGGCCTTCTGGTACCTCTTCCACTCCTTCCAGGTGAGAGGGGCCGGGGCGCGGGGCGGGACCAGGGCCCAGGGCAGGTGGCCACCGGGACAGGCCGGAGATTGAGGGTCAGAGTTCTTTTTTTTTCTTTTTAAATATATTTTTATTGATTTCAGAGAGGAGGGGAAAGGGGAGAGGAAGAGATAGAAGCATCAATGATGAGAGAGAATCACCGATCAGCTGCCTCCTGCGCGCCCCCTTCTGGGGATTGAGCTTGAAACCCGGGCATGTGCCCTGACCGGGAATGGAACCATGACCTCCTGGTTCATAGGTTGATGCTCAACCACTGAGCCACACCAGCTGGGCTGCGGGGCAGAGTTCTGTTGTCATAGGGAGTCTGGCCCTTGTCCACTTGTGTATTCAGTCTCTCTGACCCATGGTGGAGTTAGGACTGTAAGGTGTGTGGAGCCCCTTGTGCACCCCCTCCCTGCCTCCCCCTACTCCCTACCTCATCTGTGCCCTTGACAAACCCTCTGACTCCCTGGCTGCCTTCGGGGCTCCCACCACCTGCCCTTGGGGACCAGCTTTCTTCTCCTCCAAAGGCCTGGTGTGAGGGCCACCTCCCCCCCTCCCCCCTGACCTTCGGCCTCAGCCCTCACCTCTCTGTGTGATGCTGTGTTGACCCCAGGACCCCCTGCCGTGGTCCGTCTGCCCACTGAACGCCAACCACACAGGCTACGACGCGGAGTGTGAGCAGGCCTCCTCCACCAAGTACTTCTGGTACCGGAAGACCCTCAACATCTCGCCATCCATCCAGGACAGCGGCAGCCTGCAGTGGGAGCCCGCGCTCTGCCTCCTCCTGGCCTGGCTCGTAGTCTACCTGTGCATCCTGCGGGGCACCGAGTCCACCGGCAAGGTGGGGGCAAGGTGGCGGGGCTGGGGGGTGGGGGGACGGCAGACTGCCTCCTGCCAGAGAGGGGCAGAGCTGGCTGGGGGAGGCGGGCGGGCGGTGCGCTGGCACAAACCACTTGCCAGGTAACTATAAAGGTGGTCAGAGGTGCAGCCCTCAATCTCAAAACCAGGCCTTTCCCGCCCCGAAAAAGACGGGCATTTCTGGGCCAGCCAGCCACACAGCCACACTGCCCAGTAGCACCAAGCAACCAGACAGGGAGTTTTCCCTCCTTTAAAACCTTAGATGGTTGAAGATTTCCCAGAGACACCTGCCCTGCTCTCAGGCCTCCCATGGGCACCGCCTGAGAGCTTTGGCCCCTCTGCCGTCTCAGTCCACCCCCGAAGGTTCTGGTGGTCAGCGAGGGGCAGCCTGAGCGCTGGGGTGTTGAAATGCACACACGTTCCTGTGGTGGATGTGCTTGAGGGCGGCCCCAATCCTTCCCAGAACGAGGCCGGGTTGAAGGGAGGTGGAGGGCCGGCCTCTGCTCTGCGTTCCTCTTCTCTGTGGAACCAGGGATTTCCTGGCACCTACGGGCCTGGCGACCACGCCCCACCACCCGTCTCCCAGCCCAGACGCAGGACCTGACGAGACCCCATGCCTTCCCTGCTGTCCGCAGCCTGAGCCCAGACAGCATGGTGTTTCCCGGGACGGAGGGTCTGCTGTAGGCAAAGGGCCTGCTGAGGGTCTGGCCACATCTCCCGGAGCCTGACTCTGCCCTCTGGTGCCCGCAGGTGGTGTATTTCACCGCGTCAATGCCCTACTGCGTGCTCATCATCTACCTGATCCGGGGCCTCACGCTCCACGGGGCCACCAACGGGCTGCTGTACATGTTCACCCCCAAGGTACGAGCCGGAGGGACAGGGCCTGAGGTGCCCCATCTTCCTGCCCCTTCCAGAGGGCGGAGAGGGCAAGAGGGAGGGTGGAGAAAGCTGTCCTGAACCCAGGAGGCTGGTGGGAGCCCCCAGGCCGTGGGTGGGGATGGATGACCTGCGGGTGCTGAGTCACCCTCAGCCAGGCAGTCCCCAAGCCCTGTGACTTCTGGGCATTGCGTCTTCTGTCCACTCCCATCCTCGTCCTCACTGCCCCCCACCGACGGCTGCCCCATGTCTGGCCTCCTGGCCCCCGTCTCACCCCAGCCCCGCCTTCCAGCCTGTGGACTAAGTTATCTGCCCTGAGCATCATCTCGGTTTCCCTTCGGGGCAAATCCACTCTCGGCAGGGGTTTCGGGGTCCCTCCCCAGGCTCCCCACAGCCAGTCTTCATCACGGTTGCCTTGGGGACAGGACAGGTTCTTCGTTTAGCGAAGCATGGCCCCTGGGAACAAATGGCTGTGGTGGCCGCCCCCCCAAGAGCCCCCCCCCCCCCCGCTGCCACATCACCGGGGTTCAACCCAGACCTCGGCCTCACCACCAGGCCCCGCCACCTCCATCTCGGGAGACCCAGGCCCGTGCAGTGCCCGGCTCAGGCATCGGGGGCCTGGTTCCTTTTGAAGTGATTTCACCCCACACTTCCCACTGCACACCTCCCCCGGGGAAGGAGCTGTGGGGACACGCAGGAGGGATGTTTCATCTGCTAAGGATGTGCCAGGCAGGGTCCTCCAGGGCCGCCCTCCCTCCCCTGCCCGAGAGGTTGGGGTCCCCCCACCCCCCTGGGCTCACAACCCTGTCCCCGCTGGCTTCCAGCTGGAGCAGCTGGCCAACCCCAAGGCCTGGATCAACGCAGCCACCCAGATCTTCTTCTCGCTCGGCCTGGGGTTCGGCAGCCTGATCGCCTTCGCCAGCTACAACGAGCCCTCCAACAACTGCCAGAAGCACGCCATCATCGTGTCCCTCATCAACAGCTCCACCTCCATATTCGCCAGCGTCGTCACCTTCTCCATCTACGGCTTCAAGGCCACCTTCAACTACGAGAGCTGCTTGAACAAGTAAGCCGGGCCGTCCAGGGAGCAGGGCCGCGAGGGGCAGGCGCGTCTCCAAAACTCGAGCGGAAGGGGCACTGGGGAGAGGCGGATGCCAGGCACCCAGGGGTGTGGGGCACAGGGCACCCGCCTTGCAGTCCTCGATCCAGTGTCGAATGCAGGCTCTGCCCACGGGCAGCAGCAGCTGGAGGCCTGTGCCGACTCAGCGTGTGCCCGAAGGGAGGGGCACCATGTACTCAGAGCCCTCAGCACGCAGGGCATCCACAGCCTTCATTTCTTCGGCCCCAGAAGCAGCCGAGAGCTCCCTGGCAGAGCCGTGGAGATTCCAGAAGCTGCTCTCTCTGATCTTTCCCAAATTTGAGAAACACCCGCAGGCACCCTGTCCAACAGCGTGTCACTAGCTGCGAGGGGCTCCTGACAAGGTTAAATGTCAATTTAACGCTTCCTTAAACAGACGTAGATTTTTATTTAAATCAGCGGTTCTCAACCTGTGGGTCGCGACCCCTTTGGCGGTGGAACGACCCTTTCACAGGGGTCACCTGAGACCATCCTGCATATCAGATATTTACATGACGATTCATAACAGTAGCAACATGACAGTTATGAAGTAGCAACGAAAATAATTTTATGGTTGGGTCACAACATGAGGAACTGTATTTAAAGGGCCAGAAGGTTGAGAACCACTGATTTAAATCAATTCCTCGGAGCCGCAGGTGGCTCCTGGGGGTCACAGTGGACGGCACGGACCTGGGACATTTCCCATCGCAGACGTTCGGCCGGACAGAGCCGGACAGCGGTCACAGAGCCCGCTGTGCGGCTGGTCCCTCTTGTCACCACTGTTCCTACTCGAGGCTTCTTCAGAGCCCCTCTAAATACCTTGCCCTTTAAAAGGTCAGCAATTGCCCGGCCGGCGTGGCTTAGTGGTTGAGCGTCCACCTATGAACCAGGAGGTCAGGGTTCGATTCCCGGATTGTGGGCTCGATCCCCAGTGTGGGGCGTGCAGGAGGCAGCCGATCAATTGTTTCTCTCTCTCTCCCTCTCCCTTCCTCTCTGAAATCAATAAAAGTATATTTTTTAAATAAATTAAAGGTTGGCAATCAACAGATTCCTCTGACGAGGACCTTACGTAATGAGAAAAGAGGAGGCGGGGGGGGGGGGGCAGGGACAGCGTGGGCCCGAGCCCCCAGCAGGCTGGCGACAGCGGCCTTTCTGATCGCGGGGGTCATTCTCATGCTCTGCCCGCAGGGTGATTCTGCTGCTGACCAATTCTTTCGACCTGGAAGATGGCTTTTTGACAGCCAGCAACCTGGAGCAGGTGAAGGGCTACCTGGCGTCTACCTACCCCGACCAGTACAGCAAGGTGTTCCCACTGATTAAGAACTGCAGCTTGGAGTCGGAGCTGGACACGGTAACGCGCTGGCAAGGTCTCGGGGACGGAATTCTTCTCCCTCCTCCTCTTCCGGGAGAAGGGAGGACGGGCCACCCTCCCCCGGCTGCTGCCGGGGACACTGGTTCCTTTGGGTGCTCCGTGCCCTTGTTTCCCCTTCCTTTTAAATGTTGAAAAGGCAGAAAGTACGAAGAATCCTATAGCCGGCACCCACGTGTCCACCACCTGAAAGAACCGTTGTAAACACTTGTCATTAGGGGCTCAGACGGGGCGCTGGCCTGCAGGTGGGAGAGCCGGCTCCGAGGTCCCCCACAGCTTAGCG
This sequence comes from Myotis nattereri, assembly GCF_964212035.1. NCBI lineage: Eukaryota > Metazoa > Chordata > Mammalia > Chiroptera > Vespertilionidae > Myotis > Myotis nattereri. The sequence continues at coordinate 52,309,655 of NC_138089.1, forward strand.
TCGGGGGTGTCCGGGGAGCCATGCGTCCCTCGGTGTGTGACTGGGGTCTTGTCCCCGGGGGCAGGCCGTCCAGGGCACCGGCCTGGCTTTCATCGTCTACACCGAGGCCATAAAGAACATGGAGGTGTCCCAGCTGTGGTCGGTGCTGTACTTCTTCATGCTGCTGATGCTGGGGATCGGGAGCATGCTGGGCAACACGGCCGCCATCCTCACGCCCCTGACCGACAGCAAGGTCATTTCCCGCCGCCTGCCCAAGGAGGCCATCTCCGGTGAGCGGTGGGCGGGGAGGAGGCGGGACTCGGGGAGGGAGGATGGGGGGACCAGCGACCTCACAGGAGTCCTGCCTTCTCCTTCTCCTCCCCCTGGGCAGTCGGGACCTGGCACGTGTCAATCACCCCATGCGTCTGGCTCTCCACCCCAGGGGGACAGGAAGTGGCCACCACGACTTGGGGGAAAAGGCCAAGCTCCCCAACCTGGCACCCAGAGCTCCCAGGCCAGGAGAGCCGCCACTTTTGTCCTTGTTTAATTCAGGCATAACCGCTGCGGCGTGTACATTCCTTAAGCACAAACTCAATGAACTTGGCGTATGTATCCGCCCAAGTAACCACCACCGACCCAGGTCAAGTCCCCTCTGGTCTCACTGCCACCGTTTTATGTTTGTTTCCCCCTTTGTTGGGCTCCGTGTACATGAAATCACACGTATGTGCTCTGTGTGCAGTCTACACCCAAACTCTAGGAGGCCCACCCACACTGTGACAATTAGCGATCGGCTGTCCCTCCCCTGCCCGTGTGATAAGCCATTGTAAGAGCAGACACTCATCTCTCTACCATTCTGCCCTCGGTGGACAGCAGGGTTTTAGGGAAGAACCTGACCTCCCAGTCACTCCGCCTCCCCTCTGCTCCACTCCAGCCCTGTGCACCCACCCCTTCCCTTGGTGACACCATCCACAACTGCTGGGGTCCAACCCCAGCAGGTCCAGGGGATCCCAAAGGTGTGGACGGAGTCAGCAAAGAAGGAATGACACAGAGACAGCATTCAGTTGATCAGCAACCTAGCCAGGATCTCTAGCCGAGTTCTGGTCAGGATCTCCAGCGAAGTTCTGGTTCGGTTCTCCAGCCAGGTTCTGTGTCCATGTTCTCTTGCTAGGTTCTCCAGCCAGGTTCAGTCACCAGGTTCTAGTCAGGTTCTCTTGCCATGTTCTATCCAGGTTCTGTAGCCAGGTTCTGTCTCTAGGTTCTTCAGCCAGGTTCTCTCGCTAGGTTCTGTCTCTAGGTTCTGTGGCCAGTTTCTGCCCAGGATCTTTTGCCATGTTCTCTCCAGCGAAGTTCTTCTGTGTGTAGGTTCTGTGTCTAGGTTCTGTGTCTAGGTTCTGTCTCCAGTTTCTGTTCTCCAGGATCTTTTGCCATGTTCTCTCCAGCGAAGTTCTTCTGTCTCTATGTTCTGTGTAGGTTCTGTGTAGGTTCTGTCTCCTGTTGTCTTGTTACATCTGTATTTATACCAGTTGATTCCAATCCTATCAATCTCTATTCCAAAGGTTAGGGCATTTCTTATCTCCATTCCAGGGAGTAAAGATTATGTAGCTTAAGCATGATTGTTCGTAGTTAAAGTGATTAATTACCCGCCTGGCACTTAGTTAAGGGGTTTTATTCCCTCCCTAACTTCAGGGGAAAATCCCTACCTGGGGAAACAACCTTTCTCAGAGAGGTGACCTTGGTTAAAACACATAGTGCCAAGAAGGTGAGCAAACATATTAAGAACAGTATGCCATATATGCCAGGTCCCTTGAAACAGCAAGCATGGACCGGCTCCTGGCACACAATGTCCCTCCTCCCAGCCCAGGTCTTTGAAGTCCTGCCCACCCTTGGTCAGTGCCCTCCACATTGAGCAGCCGCCTCACACCTGCAGCCGCATCAGCGTGCTGTTAGCTGCTGGCCACACGAACCCCCTCTCCTGCGGGACCCCTCAGGCAGGGCTCGGTGGCTGGTACGATGTCGGGTAGCAGAGGAAGGGCAGGAGGGAGCTTAGGCCAGTACTTGGTGGGGAGCCCAAGAGAGGCAGCCGAAGGAGACCCGGACAAGAACCCAGATTCTGGAGGCAGAGGGGCCTTGGCTTCCCCATCTGTAAAAGGGGCTCCTTGATTCTGTGGAGGCTTAAGTGCTCAATGCGTGGCAAGTGCCTGGGCCGCGGTGGGAGCTGTGTAAACATTCGACTCTTCCCTTCTCCCCGCACTCCTCTGGTCAGACATGACTCCTCCCTAGGAAGTCCCCAGAGGGTCGCCCGCAGCTCACATCTCCAGCCCCAATTCACAGCCTGGGCCAGATCCCCTAGGGATGCTACAACCTTCTCTTTTCCATTGAGCTGGTGCCCCCTGCAGGACAGCTCTGTGAATTACCATTGATGCTGCCCGCTGACACTCCTTGGGACACCTTCCTCCACTCCCAAACACACACACACACACACACACACACACACACACACACATTCAGAGAGACCAACCCACATGGATGAGCCCATCAGCCGAGTCCCCCGGGCGCCACGGCTCTGCTGGGGCAGGTGTGGGTGCAGGCAGGTGAGCCGTGTCTTGGCCCAGGTCTGGTGTGCCTCCTCAACTGCGCTGTGGGCTTGGTGTTCACCTTGGAGGCCGGCAACTACTGGTTCGACATCTTCAACGACTACGCGGCCACCCTGTCCCTGCTGCTCATCGTGCTGGTGGAGACGATCGCCGTGTGCTACGTGTACGGGCTGAGGAGGTGAGACCCGCCCCACCAACTGCTGGGCAAGCTCACCCACGGGAACACCCCTCTCTCGGCGGGCATCGCGCGTTCTCCTTTAAGCTTGGCATCTTTCAGGGCTTTAATCTTCCCCCAGATCTCAGCTCATTCTCTGCCTCACTTCCCCCTCAGCTGGCCTTCAACCTTTATCTTGCCTATTTCCTGTGCTTTTACTTTTTATTAAAGGACTAGAGGCCCGATGCATGAAATTCGTGCAAGAGTAGGCCTTCCTTTCCCCAGCTGCCAGCACCGGCTTCCCTCTGGCACCTGGGACCCGGGCTTCCCTCCCAGCCCCGGCTTTGTCCCGAAGGGCGTCTGGTCTAATTAGCATATTATGCTTTTATTATTATAGATATTGGCCCCATTGACCCTGCTGAACCCCAACGGCTCCAGAGGCAGACAATCCTGCCTCCGGGCACTGGCTGTTCTGACCCTTGGCCGACACCAGCATTTTTTTATACATATATTTTTATAGATTTCAGAGAGGAAGGGAGAGGAAGAGATAGAAGCATCAATGATGAGAGAGAATCATTGATCAGCTGCCTCCTGTATGCCCCCTACTGGGGATTGAGCGTGCAACCCGGGCATGTGCCCTTGACTGGACTCGAACCCGGGACCTTTCAGTCCGCAGGCTGACGCTCTATCCACAGAGCCAAACCAGCTAAGGCCGAAACCAGCATTTTTCAAGCTTGCTGACCAAAGTCCAGTTGATAACCCAGACCTTAAAGTCTGGCAGATTCAGGCTGTATGGTTCTCAACCCTGGCACAGCGCAGCCCTGGTGCTGGGACGTGTGACCGGGCTGAGAACCACGGGTCTAGAGCAGTTTTCAGACCTGGGCGTGCACTGGAGCCCCTGGGGGCTGGTTCTCACATCCTCCCGTCCCCCTTCATCCCCAGGGTGCTGATTAGGTGGGTCCAGGTGGGGCTCCAGCTGCAGGTGAGTCTGGTCCCAGAGCGGCAGCATCAGGGAGCTTGTTAGAATGCAGGATCTCGCCCTAGCTGGTTTGGCTCAGTGGATAGAGCGTCAGCTTGTGGGCTGAAGGGTCCCAGGTTCGATTCTGGTCAAGGGCACATGCCTGGGTTGTGGGCTCAGTTAGGGGCATGCAGGAGGTGCCGATCAGCGACTCTCATCATTAAGGTTTCTCTCTCTCCCTCGCCCTTCCTCTCCGAAAGCAATACAAATATATATTTTTAAAAGAATGCAGGGTCTCAGGCCCCCAAACCCCTGAGTCAAATCCACATTTTGGCACATCCAGGGGGTAGAGGCCCATTATGTTTGGGAACTGCTGCTCGAATGAGAGCCTGCTCAGAAGGGCTGTACCAAGTCTTCCCCACCCCAGTCTTTTATCATCTTCCAAACTGATCTGGAGGTGGGTCAGGGGACCAGCTGGGACCGTCTAGGAGCCAGGCCTCTGGTGCCGTGTCCCCCACTGTGCCCCTTGGAAGCCATTCTGAGGGATTTCCACGATCAAATAACTCCAGGACATAAATTAAAGCCAGATTTCTTTGCTGTAGGATTTCTCAGACCCTTGAAGACAATTGTGAATCTCAAAGAGGGGGTTGTAATTTGCAGTATTTCCAAACTTTTGTGATCAAGGAATGCCTTTTTATTGGCCCATAGTCCTCCCCCAGAGCTAGTAACACTGTGAGGACTTTAGTGTTAGACTCACCCCGTTTTCCCGAGAAAGAAGGGTTTCCTGGGACCTTGGGGCTTTTTCAGTGATAAACCCAGGGAAGTCCTGGGTAAACTGGAACATATTGGTCATCTAGGAAACGCCCAGAGGAACAGAACCTAGAGCCCACTGGAGGCGCTGGAGAGGGGTACAAGTCCATCCAAAGCGGGTGTTGGTAAATGGCCAGTTGGAGGGAGAAACCAAAGGTGCCCTGGGGATTTCCTAAGCAGCCAGATATGAGGATGACCAGCAGAGGGCAGTCTTTCTGCTTGGACGGGGGACGGCGCCATCTAGTGGCCACTTTGCAACAGTGCCATGCGGCCTTTCTGCAGCTCTTCCCACGTTTCTCTATACAGGAAAGTGGAGGGCTGGGGGGTAAGGGAACAAGAGAACCCCACACTTTCTGCCTTGTATGGTCTTGAAAATCCCAGTGTTCACATTATGCACATGAGTCTTCGTGGCCTAGAGCCTAAGGTCTGGCTAGGTCAGCGGCCACACAGGGGCAGCTAGAAGCTCATGGGGGAACGTAAGACAGGCCAGGGGTGGAAGTGAGGCAGTGGCTGTGGTTGCACCTGGTGACAGTTTCACTCCGCCCCAACCCCACCCCTCCTTCAAGGCTGCCTCTCCCGTCGTGCGGAGCGGTTTTAAAGCCCTTGGACTGGGTCAGCATTTCCCAAAGTGCCGAAGATCCTTTTCATACGTATTTGTGTGCACGTTAAAAATATACTATTATCCTATGAAACCCACAAAAGAATGGATGCTGTTATTGCTATTGCTAAACTTAGGCAAAAGAGTCCATTTAAAGGAAAGGAAAGAAAGACAGTCTGCAGACAAGATTGAACACAGTAGTGGTCTTCGGGCAACTACACCTGGGCAGCTCCAACTGACGGGCCATCACCCTTGAGTCCCAAGTCTGGCTCCCCATCCGCCCCAGAAAACCTGCTGTGGTTTCAGGGGACAAAAGAGAGTCCCCTCTGGGGTGTTTGTAATGGGGAGTAGAGTCGCTGGCAGACCCCCAAGCCAGGAGTTGCCCTGGGGGTCCCCTGGCATTGAGGCTGGTTGGACCCCTGTCCCAGGCTCTCTGATCCCACCATTGGTGGGAGCTGCCCTCTGGTCTATGCCAGCAGCCTCCATCTGAAGGTCGGCACCAGAAAGATGTCTCCAGACATCCACTTATCTGGGGGTGATCGTTTTGCACCCCGCTCTGTCAGCCTCAGCCCTTCTCCCCATTCCATCCCCAGAAGGAATCAGGGAGGGAGGCCCCATGTTTGTGTTCATATCTCAGTGGAGCCAGAACAGAATCTCCCTAAGCGAACAGGGATGTGCAAGCTGGGCTCCCCCTCGCTCCAACATCGTGGCTAATCCAGACTTTCCCGTTTTCCAAGCAGATTTGAAAGTGACCTTCAGGCCATGACTGGCCGCACTCTGAGCTGGTACTGGAAGATCATGTGGGCTGGCGTGAGCCCGCTGCTCATCATCAGCCTCCTGCTCTTCTACCTGAGCGACTACATCCTCACGGGGACCCTGCAGTACCAAGCGTGGGACGCCTCCCAGGTACCTGCCCTCCCGGGGCCCCAAGCTGCCTGGAGAGCACAGTCTGAAACCAAGGAGTTCCTGCCATGGCGTGGGCAGGTCGTTGGTCACAACAGGGCAACATCAAAGCTGTGGTTTCAGTGCTAAACGTACCTCAAAGCTCAGCACACAGCCTCACTGGCCCCACTTCAAGTGCTCAGCAACCCCTTGTGTCTGGTGTCGGACATGGCTCATTTCTATCAGCCCAGAAAGTTCTACTGGACTGTGCTGGGCTAAGGGCCAACCCCCACGTCCAGCTGCCCTGCCCGGCATCTCAAACATAATCACGTGCAGTTATTCTTTTTATTTTAAATATATATTTTTATTGATTTCAGAGAGGAAAGAGGGAGAGAGAGATAGAAACATCAATGATGAGAGAGAATCATCGATTGGCTGCCTCCTGCACGCCCCACACCTGAGATCAACCCCGCAACCCACGGATGCTAACACTGAGTCACACCAGCCAATCGGTGATTAGTCTTTAGGCCCTAGAGGGGGGTTACTCCTTAGCGGGAGCCCCAAACAATGGCTATGCAGGCCATGAAGTACAGGGAAGAGAAAGAGGATGAGGCGAGTTAGTCTGCCCAGCACCCTTGCTAGTGAGCCACCGGGGGAGCGGGGGGGCGGGGCGAGCTGGGGGCGGGGCGAGCTGGGGGCGGGGCGAGCTGGGGGCGGGGCGATCTGGGGGCGGGGCGAGCTGGGAGGCGGGGCGAGCGGGAGGCGGGGCGAGCGGGAGGGCGGGGCCCGAGGGCCTCGTGCGTGCTCGGGAAGGGTTCCACGTGGTCGGGTTCCACGTGGGCAGGTGCTCTGGGCTGAGCTCCGCTTCTCCCTTCAGGGCCAGCTGGTGACCAAGGACTACCCCCCGTACGCGCTGGCCGTCATCGGGCTGCTCGTGGCCGCCTCCACCATGTGCATCCCCCTGGTGGCCCTGGGGACTTACGTCTTGCGCCGCCTCCGGCGGGGAGACCCAGCGCCCGTGGCCTGAGGACCGGCTCCCGAGGCCGCCGCCCACTTTCACGCTATTAGTTCCAGGTGGAGCCTCCGCGGCCGCTTTGCAAGTATTGACGCCGGAAGCCCTGAGCGCGTCGTCTTCCGGCGGCGCCTAGAAAGAGCTAGAAGGTGTGGAGGAGGAAGGCCCCTCGGGCACCGAGCGCCCTCTGCCCTCTGCCCCGAGGGAGGCCGCGCTGTCTCCCTGTCGCCACAGGGGCAGGCGTTCAGGGCCCGGCGCGAGGCCAGCGGCCTCCTTGATTCTAGGAAAGGCCTAGAATTAGCGCACACTGTGAGCTGACTTTTGACTACCGTTTTTATGGAATAAAATTTAAGCCATTTTTTTTTCTAACGAGATTCCAAAATATTAGAGGGGCCATCGTTGGAGAGCGGGCTCTTTTAAGTGGCGGCGAGGGCCTGTGCAGCCCGAGTCCTCTCTGCAGAGCGAGGACGCGTCCTGCTCCTCCTTCGCCAGCGGGGTGAGTGGCCGGAGGGAAGGCCTTTGCGGACCGGAGCGGGGGCGGCGGGGGAGGGCGCTGGCCTCTCTGTGGAGTCGCTCACGGTAGGTCCAGCCCTGCCCTCCCCGCAGAAACTGCCCCAGCTGGCCGCCTTCGGGGGGGTTATGTGCGGGGCCCCGGCGAGGGAGGAAGTGCCAGCTTTCCCATCGACTTCCTGCTCCATCGGCCCGGCGGGCGCCTCTTTGTAGGAAAGGCCAGGAGCAGTACTGACGGTCCATTTAAATTATTTATCTGTACATACGTTTCCTGAAGTGTATATACTCCAGCAGAGCGTCCTGTACCCGGAACCACTGTATTTATGATAGAGCTTCTGTCCACCACCGGCCTGGCCTCCTGTCGTGTTTTCACTGCGGGAGGGGGGTCCCTCGGGGAGCGGTCCCTTCCTGCCCCCGGCCTGTGCGTCCCTGGGTCCTGGGGTTCAGGGTGGTCCCCGGTCGGTTTGTGCAGACGCCTTTAAGACACTGAAGCACTCGCTTGGGACCTCAGGTGGAGATGTTTGGTTTTTTAAAATATATTTTACTGATTCTTTACAGAGAGGAAGGGAGAGGGATAGAGAGTTAGAAACATCGATCAGCTGCCTCCTGCGCACCCCCCACTGGGGATGTGCCCGCAACCCAGGCACATGCCCTGGACCAGAATCGAACCTGGGACCCCTCAGTCCGCAGGCCGAGGCTCTATCCACTGAGCCACACCAAACGGGTTAGGGCTGTTTGTTTCTTAATTCGTTTCATGCCACTCGCTCTCCTGGGGCCTTAGGACGGCTTCCTCTGTCTTGAGCTGCCCGCTTATCGGCACTTCCGGCCTCACCCGATGGCCGGTTATAAAAAGACCCCTTGCCTTTAAAATGGAGGAACCAGCGTTTATTTACCCCACGTAGTCAGCCCTCTGATTTCTCCTCAGGGGTTTTTAGTGTCGAGAAACCTCGGATATCAGGTGTGAAGAGTGAGCGCACCCGATGATGGCGAATACACAGCACAGGTCTGTCCTCAGCCCCGCCCGCAGCCCCCAGGCCTGTCTCACAGAGAATACAGGCCGCCCTTCCGGGTCAGGCACCACCAGGGGGTTTCGGCCCCACATCGGCCCCCAGGGGCGGGGAGACCTAGACCATCACTTCATTCACAGGAACTGTATTTCAGTGCCCTCCACCTGGCTGCCTGTCCGAACCACCTGGGAGCATTTAAAACCCCGATGCCCAGGCCACGTCCCGGAACCAGCCAACCCTGAGAACCAGCATTCATTTAAGAAAGGAGGAGCCCTAGCCGGTATGGCTCAGTGGATAGAGCGTCGGCCTGGGACCTGAAAGGTCCCAGGTTCGATTCCGGTCAAGGGCAGGTGGCTGGGTTGTGGGCTCGATCCCCAGTGGGGGACTTGCAGGAGGCAGCCGGTCAATGATTCTCTCTCATCATGGATGTTTCTATCTCGCTCTTCCTTTTTGAAATCAATTAGAAAAATATATTAAAAGAAAGACAGAAAATGGTCCTGGCACCTGCGTAGGTTGTGGTCGGCGCAAAAAAAAAAAAAAGTGTGTGTGTGTGTGTGTGTGTATATATATATACATACACACACACACACACACACACACACACACACACACACCAGGAGGTCGCCAATTTGATTCCCAGTCAGGGTATATTGCCCAGGTTGTGGGCTCTATCACCACGTGCAAGAGATAGCCCCACTGATGTTTCTCTCTCTGAAATCAATTTTTTTAAAAAAAGGAAACTGTATCCTACATTTAGGAATATTTACATCAAAATGACCTTTAAAAGTTTGAAAGTATTTTTGAGCATTTCCAATTGTATGGAAATGTCACTTCCATGGAATAATTTTGCTCAAGGAAGTCAAATCAATGAACTCCCATTGTTTATAGAATAATGGGCTCCCAGCAAAGCTGTCTTGAGTTTCAGTTCACTTTTTTACTTTGGTTTCTGCAAACTTCATGAAGAGCAGACTATCTCTCATTAATTCTCTTGAGCCAATAATAAGATTCTCTCAAAAAGCTCTTTGTTGACTGTTTTCTAGGTACTTTACAAAAGCGGTCATTTTGACAATTGTTCGCCCCCTCTGCAATAAGCTGGAGAGAAAGAGGGACATTCCGTTCCTGTATACTTCATGGTAACCATGGTGATACGGCCAGATCACCAATGCCGCAAAGCTTTCTATTTATACTAGAAACATAAGAACCCTTAGTTCTTAAAACACACACACACACAAAAAAAACTTTATTGTTGAGAGTATCATAGATGTCCCTCTCCCCCCTCCGCCCCTCCATTGCTCCCCTCGCCCAGTTCCCTCCCCACCCCAGGCCTTCACCACCCTATTGTCTGTGTCCATAGGTAATGCATATATGACCTTTGGTTAATCTCTTCCCACCCCCTCACCCCTTCCCTGTGAGATTCGTCAGTCTGTTCCATGTTTCCATGCCTTTGATTTTATTTTATTCATCCGTTTATTGTGTTCATTAGATTTCTTGTTCATTTATTTTTAGATTCAGTTGTTGATAGATATGTATTTATTGCCATTTTACTGTTCTCTTCCTCTTTCTCTTAAAGAATACCCTTCAACATTTCATGTTTTGAACTGCGTATCCAGTAGTTGGCATGCATTTCTTTCGTTTGTGACCTGTTTGTCGCCGCATTTTGGCTGCTTCCCTGTGTGTTTCTGTGTATTAAATAGAGCAGCTACGTCTCCTGGAATTGGTCGAGTGGCCTTGTGTAGCAGGTGTCCTGCAGGGCCCACTGGCTCAGCCTCCCCAGTCGCCTGAGCTGGGCCCTCTAGGTGCGCCCGTGTGGGCTGTGCGCAGTCTTGTAGTTGAGCCTTGATTGCTGCGGGTGTCACTGGGAGGAGTTGACATCCAGTTGGCTGTGAGGACCAGCTGCGACTACAGTGGGAGAGCTGCTGTGCAGGAGACACCCCTATGGAGCAGGACTTGCTTCGGTGGGGCTTTGGTGCTCACCGAGTCTGCCCTTTGAGTGTGTCACTGTGGATGTGTAGAGTTGTAATCTGGTGTGGTCTCAAGCTGTCCACCGGGTGTACTGCCTCTGGGGCCTCACGGGAGGCGCAGTCCGCCACTGCCTGGGTGGCGGCAGGAACCACAGAGAGATTAAACATGCCTCCTACTTGTATTGAGTTTGGAAGTGCCCAGGCGAGGCCCATCTGTGAAGCAAAACAGGCGGTGCTAGTACCAGGTTTTGGGCCGCTTATTGATAGGTTTGAGGCTGCTGCTGCTTATTGAGAGATTTTAGAAAAGTCTGAAGCCTGAGCCAGGACAGGCCGTTCATATGGAAAAGCTGCTGCAAACAGCTTGGGTGGGGCTGCAAATTGGATGGGGCAGAGTGAACAGTGTTGGCTATGCTGATGGAAACAGATATGGCTGCCAGTCAACCCTGTGCCCGAGGAGGTCCCAGCACAGGAAAAATGACCCCTGTGAGCACCCCCATCTGGGAGAAAGCCACCCCCCAAATTCCTGCCCTGATGCCAGACAATCCAGTTCCTCCCTGTATGTCCCTGGGTCCCTGGCGCTGGAGCTCAGAGGAAGCGGCACCATGTAAGTCCATGGCTGGCCCTTTTACAGGAACACCTGGGAACTCCAGCAGCCTGTGTCACTGAGCCACAATCCCTTCTGGAGCTACGGGGACTATTCTCAGCTCTGGAACCCTGTGCTGGGGGCCTGGTGTGGGACTGGGACCCCCTGCTTCTCAGGGAAGGCCTCTGCAGCTGAGATATCCCTCCCGGTTACAAAACACAGCACACGTGGGTTTTGGACCAGCCTGTTTTGTGCCTCCGCCATTCCTGTAAGTCTTGATATACTTTCTTCTCTAGTTGTAGGACTTCCATTCAGCCAGACTTCAGGTGGTTCTGAATGGCAGTTCTGTTTTAGTTGTAATTTTGATGTGGTTGTGGGAGACGGCGAGTACTGGCATTTACCTACGCCATCATCTTGGTTCTCCCAAGGAATCAGGTGGGAAGTATTTGGTTTTTAGCATTTGTCATCATAAAGCCCTAAACAAGTACTGGTATGTCTATAGGTCTTTTTGTCATTTACTGGCTGAGGTTTTAAAGACTCCCCTTACTGGTTGTGGTAGCAGACATCTAAGATGGTGCCCAGAGACCCCCACCTGCTGGCAGTCATGCCCCCTGGACCCCTCCCCCCTTGGGTGAGCTGGATTGAGCACCGTGCAGAGAAGGTGGTGAGAATGATGGACATCTCTGAGATGAGGTTATAAAAGACTGTGACTTCCATCTTGCTGGCTTGGGTGAACCAAGCTGCCACGTTGGAGAGGCCTTCGTGGCAAGAAACCTAGTATTTTAAGTGTTTATCATAATTTATTTGTATTGAGAGAACTCAATTTCTTCTGGCATCAGGGCTGTTAGGCAAGCGGGAAGAAACGCCAAACCCTCACCTGTTTAAGCCACTCCCCCAGCCCCCTCCCTGCCATACACACCCTTCATTTCTCCTTCTCTGACCCCCACACAAAAAGTAAGTCCTGTGCCATCAGGACTGATGAATCTGCATCAAGTGACACTGGGGATTATGCCCCCACGACTCCCACCCTGTCACTAAACCCTGAATGGGACAAAGCTTTCATGTTGGAGCTAGAAGGAAAGAGCACAAATAGAGGACCTAGATAATACACTAAATCTCTCATAAAATGCCCTGGAAAGGCACAGATCACCAGGCAGGGAAGGGAAGGACATGGGAGGGCATGGTGGCAGAGAATTCCTGAAGCCCCTCTGCAGGAAGACAGCAAAGGAAGCAGGGACAGCCACTGCAGAGCCACACAGGGAGGGGCAGGACGCGCCCATGGCAGTTTCACATGGTTCACGGGGGCTGTATATCCCAGAGGCCATTGCCCAGGAACCATCTCACTCCCTTGTGCGTTCGAGGGCCTCCTTGGCACCAAGGTGTTCAGTCAGCATCCCCTGGCTCTCACTGACCCTGTGGCCTGAGAGAACATTTTCTAAAAAGCAATACAGTGGGGCCTTGACTTACGAGTGTCCCGACTAACGAGTTTTTTGAGATACCAGCTGTCTCGGCCGATATTTTGCATTGAGTTGATAGAGTAATTTGAGTTAACGAGCTCAGTCTCGGAACAAATTAAACTCATAAATCAAGGCCCCACTGTATCCCACTTCTCAATTGGGACCTGTATTATTTTTAAAAGTAAATTGCAATCTGGAGTGGGGACAGAGGACTTCTTTGTATGGACATTATACTTCACTAAATATTCCCCTGGTTTTATCTGTAACTAGGAAATAATTAGAAGGATGAACACAGTTTAAGTGATCATAACTAGAAAGTAGGGTTTCTGGTTCCCTTATGTTGTCTAATTTTTATGTAATGACCTGCATTGCTTTGCAAGATTTTAAACATGTAATAAAAAAGAACAATCCTTTCAAGACAAGTGCAGGAACGACACCGACAGTAGTTAGAAAATATGACATTTTATTTTCACTCAGGATGTACAGTACGTGAATTTGGAAGTGAAATCATTGCAGGGTTCTGCAGTGTAGAACCTTACGATCGGCCCACCATTAATTAGTCCATTCATCGCAAAGCAGCCGCACCAGGGTCAGCTCCATTTGTGCTGTAGTTGAAATGAGCTCTCAACGTGAAACACCCAGTAGCGTTTGAGTAATAGGTTACAGCAGACATGAACTAAGTCTCAACATTTCATCTTTGGAACAAATTCTGCTTATTTACATGTTAAGAATAGGTATTCTAATTACTTTCCCTATTGTGAGTTTTAATGACTGATTTTACACTACAGAAGGTTTGCCAGCTGTTACTTTCTAAAAGCAGTAACTTATTGTTTATAAAAGGTGATGTTGAAAAGGCGCTTCTAGAGATATTTGAGGAGAACAAGATTACTGAAAGAACTGCACGTTTTCAGCATAGCACACATGGCTGCGCATTTAACTGAGCTGTTTTAAGACAGTGGCAATTGTACTACCTCACATACTTTCCTACCATTTAAACCTCATAATTACAGTTTGAATATACAGTCTGACTTAGACCTCTGCACAGCCTCTAACGCATGGTTTTCAGGTTGGTTTTTATACATAAATTCAGAGCTGAAGTTGGTCCTTGATTTGAAGAACTGTGCTACCTGGAAGCACTACATCTTACACACACTATTGATGGCTAACAGCAGCTTTACAGGGGGAGCATCCCAGCGGTACCTCCCACACCACCGACCCCGGACAAGAGCCTCTCAGAGGCCCACGCTGCCTTAACGGGTCCGGAGGAAGCAGCTGAGCAGCCAAGGGCAGTCCTAAAGACAGGTGACTTTGGACCATTAGCATAAGAAAGAGACTTTACAATCTTTGATTTCATTTATACCCTTTAAAAAAAGTATAGCATACCTGAACTTTCCATCACACTTGAAGAAGCTGAGCTAAGGCAGCCCCACAGAGACTCCCAGGAGCACGGCCCCTTCTCTTCCCACCGCGAAGTCATGGCTGTGTTGTCAAGCTCCTTGATGAATGGAGAAGACTTACACTTTATAAGCAGAGCAGTTAGCGTCCATTAAACTTTTAAGAAGAGTCCGAAGGTGTGTAGGAAAGTATGCTTGCCAACAGTAATGCTTCCATAGTGACGATAATGAAACTGAGCTAGATGAACAATGGACTGTTTTACACAATGAAAGCAAGATTTTTGATATATATTACTTATTCTCCAATAGTTGATTAAACTGACAATGGACAGATTCCTTCCCTCCGTGAGCTGAATTCAGGTTATGTTTGAATTACAGAACAGCTTCAGATTATAAACACAGCGTCCGACAGTAGAGATCACCAGGCAGATCACCAATGGTCAGTCAGCGCCCCGCACAGACAGATGCGCTCGGGGTAAAGGCTTCCTAAGACCTCGGCTCCTGTGGAAAGCGGGTCAGTAAAGACTCCAGTTCTGCAGGATGGAGTCTTGCAGGCCAAGCCGCTTTCCACAGACACACACTCAGTCTATCTTTTCTTTCTGGACCAATCTGGGAGCATCGACAAAATCTTTGCCGTTGTAAAGGATAATAAAAAATGTTCCAACGCTTGCGACTCCCCAGAAGAGCACATAGGCCAGTGTTTCTGTCCAAGTGTCACCTGTTGATACCAAAAAAAACAGAGTTGATAAGTAAAAGTCATTTACTGAGACCAGAGCCAATATTCAGTCGTTCAGCACATCTTGGACATTAAAAGTTTACAAAATACAGAACCTCTCGCTTGAGCTTTAGGCCAGCAGTTCTCAAGCTCTGGCTGGGCTTGGTAGCCTATTTGAATAACATGTAACCACTGCTGAGGGCACTTCTCAGCTCTGCAGCTCACGAAGGTCAGCAGCAGGCCAGGCGAGCTGGACTTTGCTGCAGTCCCTGAGGAGTGGACCTTGTGTACCCTGTCCGTGTGATCACACTGGCCTCCTTGGTGGAGAGGAAAGCAAGGTGGGGACCCACTCCTGAGGGCTGTGGGAAAGCATGCTGCATGGGGGTCCTGGAAATCAGACACTACTGTATATAAACACCACAAGGCTCATTATTTCATAGCAAGCAACTGACATGAGATGTTACCATCCACAGCATTCAGTCTCTTTCTACTTAAAAACATAACAAAGTCTGTGTGATTGCTCATCTTCCCAGCTCTTGAGTCTCAAAATTCTTCCTGGACAAAGGAGAAAGGCTGCTCCTCACAAGCCCCCTGCCTGCCTGCCCCCACCGTTCCCCAGACAGCTGTCCAGGTACTCAGGCCATGCCCACCCCTGGCTCTCCTGCCTCTCCAGAGGGGGCTCTACAGGGAAATGTAAGTCCACAATAAAAAAAATAAAAATAGCACAACTAACTCAACAGTGGGGGGACTCCCAGGAAATGGCATTGGGCGGTGTTGTGAAGAAAGCAGTCAGAGGATTTGGGAGTAAACAGCCTGCAGGCCTGAGGGACCAGGAAGCACATGCTGGCTGGCTCTGTCCCCTTCCTTCTGCCTACACCTGACATAGGACCATTTGTGCCACACGGCGATCCCTATGCCCTCCAGCCCTGGGCCTGTTATTACACTATGAGCTAAGAAGGCTTTTTACCTTATTAGAGTGGTAAAAACAAACAGTGCACAACAGAGATCACAGGTAGTTTGCAAAGTGTAAACTATTGATTATCTGACTCTTGACAGAAAAAATTTGCTAAGTAAGCCCTGTGTTAGAGCAACCACAGGCCGCCTCCTTCCCCACAGTGGCTGCTGCAATGCTGACCACCGAGGGGATGCAGATGAGAGGGACTGGCTCCCTTCCACGAGCGGGCAGAATCTGTGTGGTGGGGGTGAAACAGGAGTCCTTCGTTCAGCAAACTGAGCGGGACTTCCTACACCCTGGATGCAGGCAGTAACCAAGGAGAGAGACCATCTATGCACTCAGGAAGGTGCTGATCCAGTGAGAGAGGGGTGTGCAGATCCTTATCCCTGAGAGGCACACGCAAAAAAGAAATCCTAGGTGCTTAGGAAGTTAAAAGGGGGGCGGCTTACGAGTCCTATGGAAATCAGAGGAGGAAAGGGCGTCTGGTGGGAGAACCAGGGAACACTGTGTGTTTTGGGGGCACATGGGGGCGGCATCTGAATAGGGTCCAGGCTGAGAAATGTTAGCCCAAGGAATGCAGGGAGGGGGTGGAGACTGGAGGCTGACCTCAGTACAAGAGCACAATACAGCCCAGGCAGGCGCCAGTTCCCAGAGACTGCAGAGTACTTAATGGAGGCACGTGAGTCTTAGGTGCTTAGTAACTTAGTATCAAGAAAATACTGAGAGAAAAAAAGAAAACCAGTGAAGACCTTGCAGCTCAGTCCATAGGCAATTTTGCTCTCAATCTATTAAAATTTAATAAGTACTATATTAACCTACTAACAACATTTGTCCAATAGGTGATTGGTTAAATAAACTATAAATCCATAAATGGAATACTTTGGAGTCTTTAAAAATAACATGGAAAAGGTTTATATTGCTCAGTGGAAAAAACAGGTTTTTAAAAAATGTATTTCACTTTTAGAAAAAAAAAATCACACTTATAAAGATTAAAACATCAAAATATTAAGAGTAGTTAGCTTATCTCTAGAAAGCAGATGATAACAGGAAAAAAACATTTATGAAGCTACCGAGTATATTTTTTCCTCTGGTCACATCTAAGGACTAATCTTACCTGTTCATTCTACTCACTGAATTTCTTTGGGGAACATCAAGTGTTGAGTAGATTCTAAAACTCAAGATGCTATACAAGGAAAGTTCAACATTCTAAACGAGTGTAAGATGGTGAAATAGGAGCAGACTTACCAGCCATAAGGAGGCAGATAATGCACATTGAAAAGGCCACGACCATGATAATAGGCAACTGGGAGAGAGAACGGAGAGAACATCAGTAAGAATGCTCCCTAGTAGTTGCATAATCAGTTTGCTTTCCCTGAAAGAGAATAAACCTCATCCGCTATCTAATATACAAATATCTTTTTTCAAAAAACATCACCACTTAGGGGTTAGTCACAGCTGCCTAGACCTTTAGATGGTTAAGTAATCAAACGTGAGAAGCATGACTTTGCTCCAAATCAAGTACCACATGGAGGGCAGCTGCCCAGATGCGAGCCAAGGACACCAGGCCCCCTTCCTTCCAGGACTCTGCCCACTGGAATGGGACCCCAGAGTGGCTCCTGCAAGTCTGGTAAAAGGAGTCAAAAAGGAGAGAAGTACCGGAACCGTATAAGCACACCTTGTTTTATTGTACTTCTTACTGCGCTTTGTCTTTTTTTTTTTTTTAACAAATTGAAGGTTTGTGGCAACCCTGTGTCAAGCAAGCCCGCCAAGGCCATTTTCTTACAGGCTCAGGTGATGGTTAGCATTTTTTAGCAATAAATGTGTTTTTTTAAAATTAAGATATGTACATTGCTTTTTTTTTTAGAAATAATGCTATTGCCCACTTCAGACTACAGCACAGTGCAAGCTTTTACATGCACTGGGAAACCAATAGTTCCCGTGACTCACTGCGTGGCGATACCCGCTGCATTGCGGTATCTGGAACTGATACCGCAGTATCTCTGAGGTATATGCCTGTACTTTGCCTTCTGAGACACAAGGTTGCCTCCAACAATCCCTGCACGTAAGGGGCGTGGAGTCTTCCTGAAATGAAAAGCCTTTTACGTTCCCCTTGCTATGGTTCTTGCATTAAAAGAATGTGCAAGACGGAGTGAAATCTGAAAGAAA
Organism: Myotis nattereri; assembly: GCF_964212035.1. Lineage (NCBI taxonomy): Eukaryota > Metazoa > Chordata > Mammalia > Chiroptera > Vespertilionidae > Myotis > Myotis nattereri. Next base: position 52,327,390 of record NC_138089.1, read on the forward strand.
AATGCTCCGAAGTTTCTTTACTCCTCTCCCAGTACACTCCTAGGGGAAACCGGAGCATTTGTATTCCATTTAGAATTCATAAATGGTTTAAATCAAGGGGAGCTGGCACCATCTATACCCTCAGATACAATGCTTTTAACAACTTGAAAAAATAAAGGTTTCTTACCGCCAGAAATTTCAAATCCCGTGCAACACTTAGAGGACTATGAGATTCTAATTCGTCCACCGAGTAGTTCCCCAGAAACAAGTCTATGGCGTCCTAGAACAGACAGAAGAAAACCACTAACTCCCAAGTCAGGTGTGCACACATTACTGAGGAACAGTGCAAAGGTGCAGCCACCAATGACCAATAATGAGCATCAAATACAAACTCACTTGTCTGAATCCATCAGAAAAGTTGTTCTTGTAATACCGAATCAGTGAGTTCCAGCCGTCCTTTACAAGTCCCAGCTGAGTTCTCTTCCCAGTTCTGGTTGAAAGAGGTCAATTTTGAGTTACATACAGTGGGACCTTGACTTACGAGTGTCTCGACTAACGAGTTTTGAGATACCAGCTGTCTCTCGGCCGATTTTTTGCATTGAGTTGATAGAGTAATTTGAGTTAACGAGCTCCTTAATGAGCTCGGACTCGGAACGAATTAAACTTGTAAGTCAAGGCCCCACTGTATTTGCATATTAAATTCCCCCAGTTTTACAGTGTGAGAAAAAGTGACCAGTAAGTGTGTGTTACGGAGATAAGGGAGTTACAACAATTTTTAAAATCAACCTTGAACCTATAAAGGAGATACCTCATAAATGACCAGTAGTGGGGTCCAAGAAATATGTATTCTCTTTCTAAAACACCACCAAAGTAGCACAAAGAGAAAAAGCATTCAGTTCCCTTTGCAAAGACCAGAAATGAGAGGAGAAACACAAAGTCCAGGTTAAGGGGTACGAAACAGCAGAAAGGCTAAGAAATCCTATTTTGCTCCCAGGGAATCCACACAGCGGAAAAGGCCCACCCGCATCAGTAACAACTTCAGTGGTCCCACCTCTCGCTATCAGTGTGGTCCCAGGAGCAGCGTCAGAAACCAGGTGCTTGCCTAGAGGTGCAGAATCTCAGGCCCGCCCCAGAACTGCTGGCCCTAACTAACCAGGGACTCGGGGGCCCAGTACATCTGAGAACTGAAGAGCTGCTGTTCTCAGTCCTCGCTGTGCATGTCAATCACCCAGGGAGGCGAAGAGCCCACGAGCAAGCCTGGGCCTCACCCGACCTGACTGGGCTAATGGGGCCCGGGCGCTGCTGTTTGCTCTTACTGCCGCTGTCTGAAAGCTGGCCAGTGTCCAGGTGGCCCAGACCTGTGAGCGCCGTATCGAATGTTATTTAAAAAGCATGGCTTGCCTGGTAAAGTCGGTCTTCAAGGCACCAGTTCCCGCATACTGTTTGGCACAAGCATTTGCGTTGTCAGCCCAGGCTGTGAAAAAAAGTAAAAAGCAGCTGATGATGAAAATGACAACCAGAGTTCTAAATCTAAAATATTATTTCAAAATTTGAGTAACTTTGCCTCTATTAAAGAAAACACCTACCATTTTTGTAAATCTTCTCAAATTCATCTTGTTCTTCAAGCTTTTGTCCCACATGCAAAACACCTAGTCTCTGAAATGAGAAGGACCCCCATGTTTACATCTACTAGATTTCAGCACCCAGGATTTAAAAGAAAAAGCAGACCGTGCTGCCCTAGCTGGTTTGGCTCAGTAGGTAAGAGTGTCGGCCTACAGACTGAGGGGTCCCAGGTTCAATTCCGGTCAAGGGCACGTACCTTGGTTGCAGGTTCCCTGGCCCTTGTCGGGGTGCATACAGGAGGCAACCAATCATGTTTCTGTCTCTCCCTCTCCCTTCCACTCTCTCTTAAAATCAATGGAAAAATATCTTCAGGTGAGGATTAATTAAAAAAAAAGGGCAAGAAAAAGCAGACCATCCTCAAATCGCTTCACATGGTTCCTGGTTCCGGCTGCAGGCAGGAGGTGCGTTCCTTGTTGAGGTCCCAGTGGACCCAGGGCCTCTGCCCAGCCAGGGGCAAAGCCTCTCTGAGGGCTCCCCCGCAGCCCCAGCACCAAGGGAACAGGCAGGGCTGTCAGTATTTGGGGGAGGAGTGGAGGGAAAGGAAAAGGAGAAAGTGAAAGCTCCTGTGAGATTCCTGCCATCGCTTCCTCCTTCCACTGCCTTTACCCCTCTGCCTTCCCCACAATTCACCATCCCCAGGCTTCCTCACCCCAAACTTACCCCTAACCAGCAAGAAATGGATGAATTCTACCTGCCCACAAACTGCATACCCGTGCAGCCCTTCACATATCATTTCAGGATTCCTGGGCCCCCGTGGCTCCCCTCTGGGTTCACTGGCCACTGGTTAGAAAGCCCTGCGTTGGGCTTGGTCTTAGAGCCTCAACCCTCTCGGAACCACCGTCTTCTCTGTGTCTACCCCAGGCACAGCACAGGTGTGGTGACCTCAGTGACCTCAGCGGGGCGGCAGCTCTGCCCTCACTGGAAATGGAAAGAGGCACCCCTGGCGTCCCCACCCCAGCCGGCACTGATGACGCCAGAGAGGTTCCTGCCCCGAGTGTCTAAAATCGGTCAGGTTTAAACCACCATATTCAGCACTAGAACAGTTCACTGTAGCTTACAGAACCCGGTTAAAGTAGAGTTTTGTTCATCAGCCTTGGAAAACACCATTCCTAATGTTGCCGCTATTGAAAAACACACTCTGAAGTCAACCCAACAGACTGATAAGCACCCAATTCAACAGGAAACTGGAGAACCTCCAATAGGGAGTCCACGCCCTGGGCACACGCTACTTTAGGGCTCGGGGACAATTCATCCCGGGGGAGGTACTCTACTGCTACAGTTCCTCCCTGGGTGCCCCAAACCTCTGTGAACAAAGCTGAATGCTTCCCAATTATTTCAGCAGGAAACCATTCGGGATGCATTTTTGTTTGCCTCTCATAACAAATGCCAATGTGATCTAGAAAGTTGGATGCTACATATTTTTTAAAAATATATTTTATTGATTTTTTACAGAGAGGAAGGGAGAGGGATAGAGAAACATCGATCAGCTGCCTCCTGCACACTCCCTACTGGGGATGTGCCCGCAACCAAGGTACATGACCTTGACCGGAATCGAACCTGGGACCCTTGAGTCCGCAGGCCGACGCTCTATATTTATCCACTGAGCAAAACCGGTTAGGGCAGATGTACATATTTTTAAGTCCAAACATAAATAGAAGAAAATATTCACATCTATTTTCCAAAACAGCATGATCTCAATGATGAAGCAAAGCTGTGTCAGAGCTTTTTACCTGGGCGTCAATATCCTTGGCCAGTAGTAAGAGATGCAAATGAAAACAACCTGGAGGTACTACTGTGCACTATTAAAATAGAAAAAAAGTTTTAAGTGAAAATATCTAATGCTGGCAAGAGTTCCATGAAATGGATCACTTACTGATGTCCGTGTAAGTGATCCAAAATGGCATGGCATGACCCTTGTGAAAAAATGTGTGTGTGTGTGTGTGTGTGTGTGTATAATTCCCTTTAACCCAATAATTGAACTTCCAGGAATTAACCCAAAGGAAATAAAGTAACAATGATACATGCATATATCCTCTCTACAGTGTTATAAGCCAACAATGTAGCAACCTAAATGACTTGGTAAAACTGAATGACACCCATAAAAATTATGACATATATGATGCTACAGGAAAGTGCAAGACTGAAACTTGCACATGCACATACCGACCACGGAAAATGCACAGCCACAGATGGCAAGACACAAAAACAACATAAGCTGGGTTAAGGTGAGGGCAACATGAATGGTTTTTGTTACTGATTTTTAAAGATGAAGTTTCTTTAATTTTTTGCTATACTGTTTAATAAAAGAAGAGAATGCCCTAGCTCCGTGGTCGGCAAACTGCGGCTCACGAGCCACATGCAGCTCTTTGGCTCCTTGAGTGTGGCTCTTCCTAAGCCTTAGGAGTACCTAATTAAGTTAATAACAATGTACCTACCTATATAGTTTAAGTTTAAAAAATTTGGCTCTCAAAAGAAATTTCAATCGTTGTACTGTTAATATTTGGCTCTGTTGACTAATGAGTTTGCCGACCACTGCCCTAGCTGGTTTGGCTCAGTGGATAGAGCCTTGGCCTGTGGACTGAAGGGTCCCAGGTTCAACTCCGGTCAAAGGCACATGCCCAAGTTTCAGGCTTCATCGTAAGTAGGGGGCGTGCAGGAGGCAGCCGATCAATGATTCTCTCATCATTGACATTTCTCCTTCTCCCTTCATCTCTGAAGTCAATAGACAAAGAAAGAAAAGAAAGGAAAGGAAAGGAAGGAAAGAAAGAAAAGGAAGGAAGTAAGACAGGGAGGGAGGGAGGGACTGCACCTGCAGCTGGGCCTGAAGCGAGCGCCGAGCTAACAGACTCTGGATCACGTTGGTTCTATCCAGACAGTCCATGCAGTTGCTGCGGAACACGCCCTCCTGATTCGTCACCACCTTGCCAGTAGAGTCCACTAGAAAATAACTAAAACATATTTGTATAAACACTCTCATAAAAGTCAGTTAAATCTACCAAGGACATACCTCTTATAACACAGGACTCCGATCAGTAACATTATTAAAACCAGTAAATTGAAATGTCAGACAGGAAATGCACGATCCAGGGATACTTGGTTACCACAGACCAAAAAGACGTTTGAAGTGCTGAGGCAAGTGAACTCCCCACCCAAACAACAACTGTAACATCACAGGTTGTTTCACCTAAACAGTGGTCGGCAAACTGCGGCTCGTGAGCCACATGCGGCTCTTTGGCCCCTTGAGTGTGGCTCTTCCACAAAATACAGACTTCTGCGCATGGGCCACGAAGTTTCGATCACACTGTACATGCGTGCCCGCACATGGTATTTTGTGGAAGAGCCACACTCAAGGGGCCACAGAGCCAACCACTGACCTAAGAGATGTGAAGAAGCTCAGCTGGAGATTGTAAAGGTTGCCATGGCATCAACCATGCTTCCCTAAGGCCAGAGGAGGCTTCACCTGACATAATCATCCCACCTCCGTCCCATGTGTCAGGATGTCTTGAAACACGGTCCCTGTACTATCCATGTCAGAATTCCCTGTTTGCTCAAAGTGAAGGTGGCTGGCCTTGAGGTAAATTAAGAATTTCTGAAGCAAGGGTTGGATGTTATGCATTAAAAACATTTTTAAATCCTTTCTTAAAACAAATAATAAAAATTTTATAACGTGTAAGGGGGTATTTGAAGAATCAGTCTCCCTTTCTCCCCTTACCCACCAGATGTCTGCACTGGAGCCAACCTGGTCTCCAGTTCCTGAGTCTCCTGCAGTGTTAACAATCTCCTCAGAGAATGCTCTGCACTCGAAAATTCGACACACACATGGAGGCAAAGAGCATGAACTCTGACAGCAAGCAACTGATTTGCTAGCCTTACTCCTTAGGCAACTTAACTAGCTGTGTGACTTTACATGATTAACCTAATCTCTCCAAGCCTACATTTTTTCATCTACAAAACGGAGGTGACAGCACCACGCTGGGCTGCTTGAAGGTGTGTATGACAATGCACAATGCACACAGGAGTCAAAGTGCCTGGCAGACTGCATGAACAGCATGTGATGAATACTAGAGAATACTAATTAAGGCAGACAATTGACAGGATGGTTTCCATTCCTTCTTCTAGCTTTAAAATAAGACTGACGTATGCGCAAAATACAGTAAACCTGTGAACAACACAGTAAATAACGTGGTAAACGCACACAAAAATGCTATGAGGACATTCAGACCCTTTGATCCACTAATTTCTACTCTCAAGAATTTATTTTAGGAAATAATTTAACAGAAGTAACGTATGTACCCAGAGTGATTCACTGCAACACAACCTTTCATGGCAGGAAGAGAAAAGGAAACAAATACCCAACCAAGGAAAGCATTTAACTGAAACTGTATCATGACGCAGGGAACACAGAATGCCGTTAACACAAGCCTCACAAGGACTAGAAAAGCTAATGACACACATCTGTGACAATGTTTAGTGAAAACAACTGAATATTAAACAGTGTAAGTTAACTTCAATTATGCAAAAAATTATTAATGTGTGAAAGATAATTCATAAAAACACAAAAATACCCTGTTATGGGTCATTTTTAAGAATTTAAAAATATTTCTAAATTATAATGTCTCATCTTTTCAATATAAAAAATCTAGTCCAGCCGGCATGGCTCAGTGGTTGAATGTCAACCTATGAACCAGGAGGTCACGGTTTGATTCCTGGTCACGGCACATGCCCAGGTTGCAGGCTCGATCCTCAAGTGTGGGGAGTGCAGAAGGCAGTCTATCAATGATTCTCTCTTATCATTGATATTTCTATCTCTCCCCTTCCCTTCTTCTCTTAAATCAATAAAAAATATGTTAAAAAACAAAAACAAAAGAAAACTCTAAAAATAATAGTATGGACAAGTGCTGTCAACCCAGGGAAATGTATTTGTAAGTCTGCTAGACAATGAATAAATATGGTTAATATATACACAGACCTCTTTCCACAACCACCATAGGGAAATAAATAGCTTACCTTAATTCATCCTGCATTTCTGCTACCCGATCCAATAAAATACTTAGTCGATCCCATCTCATATTTTTACATTCCTTATGGAAGTCAAAGGCAATATATCTACCAAAACAAAAGATATTCAAAACTGACCAAAGGTTACTCACTTTCCCTCTAACAACAACACCATCCTAGCTGACTGTCTATATCACAGCACACAGCTATCCTGGGACAGCAGGCCCCCTTCCCTCCAGGTTTACACTGTGCACAAACCCACCTCCTCTCGCTCGTAACCTAGAGGGAAAATGCACCCACTCCTGCCTTCACATGCTCTTCTAGAGGCCCTCAGACTGAGAACAGAGAGCCCTCAGAGTGCAGGAGTGAGCTCAGGTGCAGCAACCAGGCGTGCAGTATAAAGGAGCCCTCTCCAACTGCGTGTCTGGCACATGTTTATACTTTACCCCCGTGTGCAAAGGACAGGGTCCCACTGTATTGTTTTTCAAAGTGATTAAAATGTTCAAAATGGTTAGATGGTGTGTACTAGGGAAGAACAGAGGCAGAATGGCCCCCACTCTGGTTAGTTACTGACCATACTAACAAGAAATTTCCTTTTGCCAATATCTATGCATCACACACACATGGTAGAATTTTCCTGTTTGTCAATCTATGATGGGCTGTGTTCAGTTATCAGATACTTAAGAGACACATATCTTTTCAATGTTAAAACACATTTATCAGTGAAGGCAGCCTACTATGAGCTGAAAAATGCCCCTTGAGAGGGGAAAATTATGAACCAATTCCTGAAGGTTAAGGGGGGAAGAGTGGACAGAGGACCTGAGCACTACAGACACATGAAGATCCTCACATGTCCCATTTCTGCCTAACTTCCCCCTCAGGATCAAGCTGAGTCACAAGGTAGGACTAGAAGGACACTGCACTCATCTACAGAGTTCAATTCAGAGGAGGTGTCTGCTCTCGGGGGACACCTTTGGCTCCTAGAAACTGACGGGGCATCACCAGACTGTGGGTTTGTTCTAAGAAGGTCAAAAAAGGGTCTCCTATCACTTCCATTATTGCAGGTGAGAAGTTAGAAACAAAACTAGAAATAAGTATGAAAATAGAGGTTAACCAACTGAGAGGTTTGGCACTGGGAAGACGGGAGTAAGGGAAGCATTTTCAGTGACAGCTCCAATAAAAGTGACACTGTGACAGTTATTTTTGGAGTGCTCTGACCAGAAGGAATAGCTCTAGACTTGTTCAAAGAATTTAAGTAGTTCACTGGTACATTTATATCTTCTAAGAAGGAGTTACATAGTTTTATTTTGATAATATAAAATATTACATAAAATAGAAAATATGATAATTTTAAGTATATTAGTCTACTGCTGAACCCCAAATAACCCAGTACTATTTCTTTGGAAAGTTTTCCCCGTGTCTGTGACTCCTTCCTACCAAAGCACAGCCCCTCCTCCGCCCCAGTTCCTGCCACAGAAAGCTCCAAATGGGCTGACTCATTACCTCGCACCTCTCCACAGATAACTGCTGATCTTAGAATTGCCCTCTGTTGACAAGGCTACACAGGGTTTGCAACTGCTGTCTGGTGACTTACAGGAGAGGCCAAGCTGCTGCTCTAGACAAGGCCACCATGCCAGAGTAAAGTGCTCCAGCTCATGAGGGGGCTGCGACCACAGAGACCACACGAAGCTATCACAAGGAAATGTAATTCGTGGCCCAGTGACCATAGTGATGCAAAGCCTCTAGAAGGGGATTTTAATCAGGGACTAAATTTTTGCAAAGTTCAAATTAAACTCAACTGCTAAGAAGTTATTCTGCAATAGAAATTATGCCAGAAAATTTCAAGCCAACAAAATCATGCTTTGATCTAGTATTAAAAAACCAACAAGTAAAAACATATGTCTATGAAATATATAATACTAGAGGCCCGGTGCACAGATTTGTGCACCGGTAGGGTCCCTCAGCCTGGCCTGAGGGGATCAGGCCAGAACTGGCTTTCGACATCCCCTGAGGGGTCCCGGATTGCGAGAAGGTGCAGGCCAGGCCAAGGGACCCCACCAGTGCACGAATGGGGCCGGGGAGGGACCGTGGGAGGGCTCCAGGACGTGTCCAGCCCGTCTTGCCCAGTCCCAATCAGCCGGACCCCAGCAGCAAGCTAACCTACTGGTCGGAGCATCTGCCCCCTGGTGGTCAGTGCACGTCATAGTGACTGGTTGAATGGTCAGACACTTAGCATATTAGGCTTTTATTATATAGCATAGGATGTGGGATCTATATACTTGTGTATGTGTGCAAGTATACATCTAATCCGAAAAGACCTATAACAAATTTATATTGAGGTACCTGATCATTCCATTTCCCAAGGAGGACACCATTGTTGCAAATGCCTGTTCAAGTGGCTTCTCGGAGCCCTTCTGGTTAACCTGTAAAAAATTTAAAAACACTATAGCTTTAAGTTGCTTTAAGTTTATTTGAAAGGAGAGAGTGATGACCTGGCCAGCTAGCTTAGTTGGCTAGAGCATTGTCCCAAAGTTGCAGGTTTGATCCCGGTCAGGACACATACAAGAACCATCCAATGAATGCATAAATAAGTGGAACAACAAATCAATGTTTTTTTCTCTCTCCTTTCTTCCCTCTCTCTCAAATCAATAAATAAAAATATAAATTTTAAAAAAATAAAAGGAGAGAGTGACATCAGCAAAATGCAGGACCAGGAAGCTCCAAGCTCTTGTTCCCTTACAAAAACACTGAGAAAACCAGAAGCTGTCAACCAGCTTCTTAGGAGCTCTGGAAAACAAAGGTTTATAGCAACCAAGAAAAAGTCCAATCACCAAAAAGCCACTCCTAGGTATATAGCTAAAGGAATGGAGAGCAGGGATTCTTACACCTCTGCTCAAAACAATCCAATGTCCATCAATGAATAAATGGAAAAACAAACTGTGTACACACATATAATGGAATATTATTCAGTCTTAAAAAGGAATGAAATTTTGATACATGCTGTGACATGAGTGGACCTTAACAAATTTATGCAAGGTGAAATAAGCAAGACACAAAGGAGCAAGTATTTGAACAGGTAAATTTATAGATACGGAAAGCAGATCAGAGTTACTTGGGGCTGAGGGGAGACAGATAATAGGAAGCTAAGTTTAATGGATACTGAGTTTCTGTTTGGTATGAAGAAAAGTTGGAAATGGTCAGTAGTGATGGCTGCACAACATCCTTAATGTCACTAAACTGCACAATTAAAAATGATAATGATGAATTTTATGTCAGGTTAAAAAAAAAGTTTGTTCTGCTCCCCTAGAAACAAGTAAGAAACATACCAGATTGATTATGACTTGTTTTCCATAAATAATTAATTGTGAATCAAAATGCCTTTGGAAACCATCCATCTAGAGAAGAAAAGAAGAGTTATTCACTTTACCAGAGGACACTGTAAGAATACTTATAAGATGATGTAAAGTATCTCCTTAAATATCCTCTATAGAAAAATGTCTTTTAGATATTCTAAACTGTAGTACATCTACAAGATGGAATACTATGCTGCTCTAAAAAGGAAGGAACTCTTACCATTTGCAACCTCATGGATGGAACTGGAGAGCATTATGCTAAGTGAAATAAGCCAGTCAATGAAGGAAAAATACCACACGATCTCACTCATTCATGGATAATAGAGACCATTATAAACTTTTGAACAATAATAGATACAGAGGCAGAGCTGCCTCAAACAGATTGTCAAACTGCAGCGGGAAGGTTGGGGAGGGTTGGGGGGCAGGAGGTAGGGGGGTAAGAGATCAACTAAAGGACTTGTATGCATGCATATAAGCATAACCAATGGACATAAGACACTGGGGATAGGGGAGGCTAGGGGACTGTCTAGGGCGGGGTGATAAAATGGACACATATGTAATACCCTTTGTAATACTTTAAGCAATAAATAAAAAAGAAAAAAGAAAAATGTCTTTTAGATATTCTAAATACCAACTAGTAAATAGCAATTATAAGCCATTCTACTCCAAGATGAAATATTGCTACTTTAACTCGGAGCACAGTATCAAATAGAACACACTAAATACTCTATTCTGCCTTACGAGGAAAAAATACATGCTCTATATGTAAATTACAATGCCAATAGGCTATTTTTAGCCAGTAAGGAAACCTTGGAAGATACACACATGATTTGCTACTTTGTTGATCTGCGGTCGTGGTTTGTACTTGAGGTTTGGTCTTTGAGACCAGAAAACTGGTATTGATCCTCGAGTCTACAAAAAAAAAAAAAAAAGAGAAATGTGAAAAAAACAAACAATATCAAACATACACGTAAACTTGTTTTTCTCACCTTACATATTGTCAGGGGTATATACATATCAATGACCACAAAGGAAAAATATATATACAACCTACCAACTATGAAAGAAGTCCATGTATGCCTGCTCCTAATCTAAAGTTCATGTATTGTGGGAATACATTTGAAAGGCCCTTTTCTGCTTCTGATTTTATATGCATGTTGCTAGTGTAGTACAGTTTAGTGTTTCCCTAAATTCTAAAATAAATCAATTTATCTGAGTAGAAATTAATGTTATCTGTTATATAATCTGGCATTATAATAAAACTGGAAAATGGCTGTATTCATTCTCAAATGAGTATGTCTATGAACGTATATGTTTAGCTACTAATGCTCTGGAGCAGCAAGTGCTCCACAACTCCTTAGGGAGGCAACGAGAAAAGGAGATTATCTCACAATGAAGTCAGCGCAGGTAGAGTCCGCTGTCCCATCATTCCTGCCCTGAATAAGTCTGAAGAATTAGGCTGAAAGGTGGCTGGCTCCTTTCCATAACCCCGGCACCTCCTATTCCTACCCCTCTCCTTTAGGGACCTAATTCAAGGGAGGAAATGCCAGAAAGCTGAGTGTCAGATTAATGGAATACCCTTGTTTGGGGTGAACTTATTCCACATTGTAGACAAAGATATAACTTTTAAAAGGAGGAGAGCAGAGAGAAATTTCAATAACGTGACAGAATTATGACCCAAGCAGAAAGGCCAGCTCACCTGGCTGCCCTCCCACAGACATGTTAACTTGCCTGGACAAATGAAGCTTTGCTTCCATTGTAGTGAACAATTTGTTCTGTTTCTACAAAGTTAGCTGCGTGGCCTTCAGAATCAATCCCTAAATTGAAAAAAATTAAATTAACTATGTTTATCACATAAGAAACACACCAGAAACTCACTAGTTCAGTTTAACTTAGAATTAAATCAGTTCAAATTAGTGGAAAAGTACTTATAAAAACAAATGCATTAACACATGACCAGAAAGCTAATAGATGCTCATTTTAAACAGGCTTAAAGCAGAGTATTAAGGACCTGTTAACAAATAAAGTTGGTTGTTATTTAATATTAATATATCAACTGTTTATACATATACAATCCTATGATTCCTCAAAAACAGTGTTTCTCAAACTTGAGATATATTGTAAAGGAAAAAAATTACAAATTCTCAAGGACTCCTGAAAGTTTGTCCATAAGTCCCAGGGTGTTTTGTTTGTTTTTTTGGTTAATCCTCACTCGAGGATGTTTTTTCCATTGATTTTGAGAGGGTGGAAGGTTCTGTGATCTTAACCACCTCACTCAGTGTCTCTCTTCCTCTGCTGTATTATCTACAACAGGGGTCCTCAAACTATGGCCCGCGGGCCACATGCAAATACAAATATTGTATTTGTTCCCGTTTTGTTTTTTTACTTCAAAATAAGATATGTGCAGTGTGCATAGGAATTTGTTCATAGTTTTTTTTTTTAAACAACAGTCCGGCCCTCCAACGGTCTGAGGGACAGTGAACTTGGCCCCCTGTTTAAAAAGTTTGAGGACCCCTGATCTACAATAAGGGCGAGTAACCAAATAACTCCCTGGCCCCAAACTTCTACGATTTATCTAAAGGTCCACAGGATTTTACTCTGATAGTCTGGCAAAAAAAAAAAAAGAGAGAGAGAGAGAGAGAGAAACTCCTTTTCATAATGACAGTAACTTTTAATACAGATTTTTAATGCTTGGTTTAAGGAAACTAGCATTTGCTAGTACAAAGCCTAGAAAACAAATGTAGATCTTTAAAGTTGAAGGCATAAAGTCACATGTCTAGCTTTATGCATGCAAAGAAACCAAGAATAATAAGAGAAAATACTTTCTGCTATGATTTCAGGTTACTGAAACTACAGAGTTCAGCTTGCTGTCACACATCCAGCAAATAACATGATCGGTGCCTCTTAGAGCAGGAAGAAGCAGTGTATAGGGTCTCTTAACGTTTGCAACATAATACAGTGGCTGGAGTAAGGCATAGAAGACCTAACTAATTCGTATAATGAAGCAGCAGATAAGTATCTATTGAGGCTTTCAAATGATAATGAAAACAAATAAAATACAAAAGATTACAGTCATGTCACATTCAGTAGTGACAGATATAACCCAGAACTGCAGCATATGGGACAAAATTATTCCTACCTCTCACGTAATAGCGCACGCCAGCTCTGAAGCAACTCCTCCTCGAGATGAGAATCCAATCAAAGTACTTTCCATTAATAGAACACGAGTGCATAGTAATAACTTAACTACATTAAGTAAATATAACATACAGAGAAATCACGTGTATGAAAGAGAGGAGTGTGGTATGACTAAATCTACCTGGATGTCTATAGAAATCTCAAGCTTCACATGTTCGAATGGAACCCTGAATACTCTTCAGCCTCCCTCCCACCTCTAGGCTCTTCCCCACCTCAGTGGATGGCTTGTACTCTGGTCAAAAGAGTAAATTTTCAGAAACCACCTCTCTTCCATATCCCATGTACAAATTGTCAGAAAATCCCGTTAGCTCTACCTGCAAAATATATCTAGAACCTGCCCATTTTCACCACCATAACTGCTATCCTCTGAGTCTTAGGCAACGTTGCCCCTCACCTGAATTACTGAGGCTGCCTCCTAATGATTCCTTGCATCCTCCCTTGCTCTCCTTTATCTTATCATGCCCACCCTCTATTTAGATCCCAACAGTTTCTCATCACGGCAGAACTAAAAGGCACGGCCTATTTGGCCCTGCATAATCTCGGCACAGCTATTTCTCTAATCACTCCGCCACTCTCTCTGCTCCAGGCATGCGCCTGCCTTGGGACCTTGGATCTTGTTGATCTCTCTGCATGTATGCAAAACATGTGACTATACCTCTAATCAAGAAACTACATTAATTTAAAGCTTCACATTAAGCCTGTGACACACATTATTTCCTCATGAATAAACTATTCTAAAATCGCCTAGACAGGAAGATCACCTCCATCTCTGCAGGGCACCGTCCTGATTCTAGGCACTCATCAGCATACAGTGCTTGTCCTTCAACAGCCAGCTCATGTTCCTTCCCTATTTTTATTATAATCTCCATGATAAAGATTAGTTAAAGTAAACTTACAATTAGATAATTATAGAATTATAAATTGCTTTTGATTCTGCAATATTTGAGACTCTCCTCATGCAATATTTGAGGCTGTCACTAAATCTGCCTTGTAACAGTATTCAAACAAAGACTGCTAGAAAACTAGAGTATCATGTAAGGATACAGCCGTGTATTACTGGAAGAGCAAACCGATGGACCTGAAATGAAGACATACATTACATTTAGGACTAAATATAGTTTAAAAGTAAACAAACAGCACTATATAAAATGTATTCACACATGAGGAGGTAACATACAAGTATAACAAGGTAGTAATCTTATGGGTAACTTAATAAAGAAACTTCCCTCATGTACCATCATCTTTTCAATTAGAAAATTCAAGAATGTGCTATAATTGTTTGGGCCTGACTACTCAGATTTTAGAACTAATGAAACCACTGCAGTTGCAGAACATTTCCTCCCTCCTTTTCAGTCTTTGTCTCCAGCGACTCCACTCCTCTAGGGAAAAGATGTGCCCACACTGGCTGTCTGCAGCTCAAACTACTTTGTCCCCAAAAAGAAAAGCACATGACAAAAAATAAAGCCATTAGCCAAATCTGTTTAACCAGATTCACTATATTAAGCCTACTAGTTGGTCCTCATTGTTTGTATAAACTAAGGACAGAGGAAGGTGACGCCTATGGAATCACATCCCCACAGGAAGACAAATGCAGAGCTCTCCACTTGCCTGGGTCTTGGCTCTGGCCCCTCATTTCTCCATTATGCGTCCACTAAAACCCATTATCTCTCTCTTACTTATAAAAACAGTGTATTTTTACTTAAGGCTCCTACAGGAGATACAACCTGAGATGGCAGACCTGACCCAAGTTTAATAGTCATAAACAGAGTTAAATCAGAATTATTTACCCAAATCTTTGGTGATTAGGGAGCCATTTTACTATGTATGCAATTAAAACTTGGACTGTAACAAATAAGCAGGTTTTATTTAGTGTACATTACCTCTGGCTGCGCAGAAAGTTCTCTCAGAAGGTGACAATTCCATACAAACCGCTGATCTGCCTAAGAGAGAAGTTTTACAATTAATAAAGCATCTCTTGGCAAGGTGAGTTTCTACAGAAAGAAAAATATGACAACCAATGTTTCCACCCAGTGGCTTTGACAGGCTCCAAACAAAACCCTTCCCCTCAAATAGGGCCCTCCTCTTCTGGGTTTCCTGCCTCACTGCCTCAAGCCAGTGCTGCTGGCCCAGAAACCTGGGAGTCCTCTCAGGATCTTTCTTGCTCATATATTTCGTCAATTTAGTCCAGTCTTCTTCCAAATCTGCCCTCTCTTCTACATCCCTACTCCCACCACCTCAGCAGCACTTGACTCCAGCCTAACTAATGAAGTCAAGTCGTGGCCTTGCCCCTCCCACCGGTCCCTCCACACGCTGCCAGCGATTCTCTAACAGGACAGGTAGGTCAGGTCTCCTGTCTGCTGGGAAGTCTTCGCTGGCTCTCTGTCATCTAAAGAGCCAAAGCTTCGCATGGCCTCACCAGGCCTGGGATCTGGCAGCCCCTACTTAACTCTCTGATCTCATCTCCGGCCATTCTGATGTTCAAATTATAAATACATAAGAAGCTCCTTCAACAACTCAGTAGATTAATCAATTCTCTCCATTCTCTTTATAAAACACCAACTGACACGCCACTCCCACCCCGCCCACGACCACCAGCTGAGAGTTGCAGGGAGTGGCTCTTGTGTTTAGTTATAACCAGGTGGATGGTACACTTCCCGAGACTCAGGTGTGTGTTCCCCTTTGGTCTGGGCCAGTTGTACTTGTTATTCATCAATACACAGTTTAACGAAATATTTTATAAATCAATGAAATGTGATTTAAAAACAAGCTGCTGTTTCTATAGAGCTGAATGGTTTGGAATTTAACTTGATAAAAGGCAAACTGCTGAAACAAAGCTGCTGCTGAATTAGAAGTGGGAGTGGCACAGCGAAAACCTATAGGATTCTGCAAACAGATTGCTCTGTGTCAGAATCTTTAGAGATTCAAACTGGGAAGTGTAATGGATGTAATTTGTCCAGAGAAGACAATTAGGAACCAAGGAACCAAAAACAAAGATAAGCCTATGGTCCTACATAAAAAAACTGACCAGTCAATGTAAAATTTCACGTGAAGCTAAAACATTTAAAGCATAGGTGGTGCCATTATCACTTTTGTGATTCCCTATGTTAACCTGAATGACTCTCTTGATTAGCTGACAAAATATTCCTTCCGCATCCCCAGATGTGACAGCTTCTTTTTCAGTTTAGCCTAATACTGTCACCATCTCTGCCCAGAACCCCCCTCTCCCATTGTCACCTGACCACTAAGGTCTATTCATCATTCAATCTCAACTCAAAAGTTATCTTTGTAAAGCCGTCCCTGACTCCCGCAGACAGAACGAGACCCACCTTCCTCAGGACCCCGCTACACTTGGCACAAATTGCCACGGCAGCAAGTGCTCCTTGTTTTGTGATTGCCTGGACTTCGCTTCCCCAGGAGACTGCAGGCTCCCACAGTGCAGGGCCTTGTCAGTTCATTCTGTGTCCCTAAGTGGCTAATACAATGCCTGGTCCACAACAGGCATCTGAGAGACATTTGACAAATGCAGATTCAGAATGTAGTAACTGCTTTAAAAAGCAAGTTTCTTTGTAGTTAAAAGCTAAATATCTTGATTGCTTAGCTTACATCTGAATTTATAGCCAAACCTACATAAATTGTACTAGATTAGAGTATGAAATCTTAATAATGCCAATCAACTAAAACATTGATTTAGGTTGAACTAAATGAAATTATCATTTTTATTGGTCAAAACTGGTCAGTTACTGGCAATTTCTTATGGTTCAATCTAATACATAACTGACAGCAACCTTTTAAATTCTCTCTGCCACCTAAACACAACTAAGGTTTGTTAATAAAAAATCAAGACAGCAATCATCCAGGTTCCTACAGCAGCACTTTTAAGATGAGATAATTTGAGGCCTAGTTTAAAAAATAATAACAAAAAATAACCCCATCTTAAACAAAAAAAGCAAGTTCTTAAGTCAGTAAGTTGTTACTTTTTCAGCTGCAAAAACTGTAACTCCACTGCAGAAAGAACACTCACTGCCTGTTAGAACATCTATTTTATAAGCATAATTAAGTTACTAATATCTGTTAAGGCTGTAGAACACCTAGAGCTAGGGGATTACCAATGTGTGTATTTATACTGCATTTCTGACTACCTACGTCATGGCTCTCAGTCCTGTCTGTGTAACATACAGACTGGGGTCCTAAATTGGGAATTGACGTATATCTGAAACATGGTAAGTTTTCAAAGCCCCATACATAATCCTGATACAGCCAGGATTTAGAAAAAGCAATATATATTTTTATGGAAGAAACAGATATGCCCCTTAAAAAAAGAACCCCAAATAAGTAAAAATACCTGTCAATTAAGCTTACCCTTTCCAAGAGACTCATTTCTTGAAACTCTGGACTAGTGTTGGATAGTCGCTGCAAAGTATGGGTCAAATCATATGTGGTTGAAAAGTAAAACCCATCCACACTCAATACATGGTTTATCATTGATAGGAAGGTTTTATTATCTTGTAACTGTAAACAAAGGAGATAAAAATAAATCAGTCTACCTCAGACTTGAAAGGAATCTGTCAACATGAAGAAAGAATGAAAATAAAAACCTGTTAGTCTGGCCCTATTAAATATCACTGGCACAAGGACTGGGTTGGGGGAGGGGGAGGGATGCTCACCATTTCCCCAGGACCTAGGACAGTTCCTGACTCCAGATGATACTCAATAACTAGTGTAACGTATGACTACATTGATGAGGCAGAACTCCTTCCCTCTGATGTCCTCCACAATTTTTACTCTATAGGCAGAAGAGTTATTTTAATGAAACATCACCAACTTAGGTTATGACCTACTGTGTCCCAGATACTTTACATAGGTTTTCTACCTTCAAAAACAACCCTGCTAGATTAGTATTATCCTCATTTATCAAATGAAAAACATAAATTCACGAAGGGCCCAGTAACCTAGTAAATAACAAGAGAATAATAACATCTCGCTCTTAAGAAAATTTACTGGTTGGGGTAGAATTCTTTTCTTTTTATATTAAAAAGAAAAATCCTGTAAAAGTAATATCTATCTTTATTTTCTGGTAATAATTTTAGCTGGCTTTCCCAATAAATACCAAGATTGACATTTATTTTAATCTTTGTTTTAAAAAATAACTGTTTCCCTGGCCAGGACACAAACAAGAATCAATGAATGCATAAATAAGTGGAACAGCAAATGGATGTTTCTCTCTCGCTCTCTCAAAACAATCAATAAATAGAGATGTAAAAAAATAAATGTTGATGTTTGGTAATTATGAGACATAAGCACTTCGTTAATACTAGTAAGTTCACCTTCACTGAGACTTCTCGCTGTGTATTTAGAGTCTCTTGAACAGCAACAATAACAGCATTCGCACAGTCAGCTATTTCTTCTACACCCCATTTATGTTCAATTTGAATTTCACTCCTAGAGTTGTCACTTTTTGTCTGCACTTTCATCTTTAGTGGGATAATCTTTAGTTAGTATACCAGGATAACTGAAATATAAACCATGTTGTTGGAAGACTGATATTAACTAACCATGCTAACTGAAATCCATGCATACAGGAATCGTGCAAAAAGAGGACTGTTTGAACACATATACACACATATTTATAGTCACATGTGGAAAAAGTGAAGAAAAAAATTTTATGGGGAAAGATGGAACATAATAGGATGAGTGCAACTTCAAAGGTATCTAACATTTTATTTCTTTTACAAAAAAAAAATGTGAAGTTAAAATTGGGTGTTGAGAACATGCATTTTCTGTTTGTCCTTTTCTCTCCATATGAAATTTCACAATTTAAGAACTGAGTCAGTTTAAAATACAAACCAAGAGAAATTAAATATATGAAGAATTGTTTAAATACATTTTATGGCTAGGTGTAAAAGTATGTAAAGTGACCTTGCTTTATGGTTAAATAATTAGGCTTAAAAAAATCCAGCAAACATTCTTTGTATTCCACCTCCCGCTCCACCCATGGTACTACTTTGGGATTTGCAATTAGTAAGTGCTTCCATTTCTTACCTGAATATCAGTTAAGTGCAACATGGTCTTCTTATAAGAAAGAATTTCAAAATCTGTTGCTTTCCAGATTACATGATTGAAAAATTCACCTATTTTTATCCTTTTGGTAATGACAATTAGATAATTTCCTGCAAAAAAAGCAAAGCCAGACTCAGATAAATATAAAAAGGCAACTCTAATGCCAAAAGTAGTAAGTGGTCCTTGTTTTAAACTCCAAAGGCTAGTGAATGAGACTGTATTGTGCTATACAGAGAAAAGGCCCATACTATTTTAAAGCAATCTTATAATTTATAAATAGTAAGACCAGTATATTATTTAGAAAAATTCAAGACCTCTACTCAGATAACTACAGGACGTTGAAAAAAGAGATAGAGGAAGACATAAACAGATGGAAGAACATATCATGTTCTTGGATTGGTAGAATCAACATCATTAAAATGTCCATACTACCCAAAGCAATCTATAAATTCAACGCACTTCCCATTAAAATACCAACGGCATACTTCAGAGATCTAGAACGAACTCTCCAAAAATTCATCTGGAATAAAAAAAGACCCCGAATAGCTGCAGCAATCCTGAAAAAGAACAAAGTAGGTGGGATCTCAATACCAGATATCAAGTTGTATTACAAAGCCACTGTTCTGAAAACTGCCTGGTATTGGCACAAGAATAGGCATATAGATCAATGGAATAGAATAGAGAGCCCAGAAATCGGCCCGAACCAATATGCTCAATTAATATTTGACAAAGGAGGCAAGAACATACAATGGAGCCAAGATAGTCTCTTCAATAAATGGTGTTGGGAAAATTGGACAGATATATGCAAGAAAATGAAACTAGACCACCAACTTACACCATACACAAAAATAAACTCAAAATGGATAAAGGACTTAAATGTACGACAGGAAACCATAAAAATTCTAGAAGAATCCAAAGGCAACAAAATCTCAGACATATGCCGAAGCAATTTCTTCACTGACACAGCTCCTAGGGCACTTGAAACTAAAGAGAAAATAAACAAATGGGACTTCATCAAAATAAAAAGCTTCTGCACAGCAAAAGAAACCATCAACAAAACAACAAGAAAACCCACTGTGTGGGAAAACATATTTGCCAATGTCATATCTGATAAGGGCCTAATCTCCAAAATTTATAGGGAACTCATACAACTCAACAAAAGGAAGATAAACAATCCAATCAAAAAGTGGGCAAAGGACCTAAATAGACACCTTTCAAAAGAGGACATTCAGAAAGCCAAGAGACATATGAAAACATGCTCAAAGTCACTAATCATCCGAGAGATGCAAATCAAAACAACAATGAGGTATCATCTCTCACCTGTCAGACTGGCTATCATCAACAAATCAACAAACGACAAGTGCTGGAGAGGATGTGGAGAAAAAGGATCACTTGTGCACTGCTGGTGGGAATGCAGACTGGTGCAGCCACTATGGAAGACAGTATGGAGTTTCCTTAAAAAACTGAAAATGGAACTCCCATTTGACCCTGTGATCCCACTTCTAGGAATATATCCCAAGAAACCAGAAACACCAATCAGAAAGGATATATGCACCCCTATGTTCATAGCAGCACAATTCACCATAGCTAAGATCTGGAAACAGCCTAAGTGCCCATCAGTAGATGAATGGATTAGAAAACTGTGGTACAACTACACGATGGAATACTATGCTGCTGTAAAAAGGAAGGAACTCTTACCATTTGCAACATCATGGATGGAACTGGAGAGCATTATGCTAAGTGAAATAAGCCAGTCAATGAAGGAAAAATACCACATGATCTCACTCATTCATGGATAATAGAGACCATTATAAACTTTTGAACAATAATAGATACAGAGGCAGAGCAGCCTCAAACAGATTGTCAAACTGCAGCGGGAAGGCCGGGGAGGGTTGGGGGGCAGAAGGTAGGGGGGTAAGAGATCAACTAAAGGACTTGTATGCATGCATATAAGCATAACCAATGGACATAAGACACTGGGGGATAGGGGAGGCTAGGGGACTGTCTAGGGCGGGGTGATAAAATGGACACATATGTAATACCCTTTGTAATACTTTAAGCAATAAAAAAAAAAAAAGAAAAAAAAAGAAAGTTCAAATTATTTTTCTCAAAAAGATAAACGCAAAAGCTTTTGGTAACTGAGACTGTGATCTTAGCAGATCAAAGTAGAGACAGAAGATTCCCTTTCCCTTCCCCCCCCTCCCCCCCTCCCCCCTCCCCCCCCTCTCCTCTCCTCTCCTCTTCTCTCTCTCTCTCTCTCTCTCTCTCTCTCTCTCTCTCTCTCTCTCTCTCCTGTTAACCCCAAGGCAGACAGGCAGGCTTCTGCTAATACACTTCCCAGTGTGTAGCCTAAATCAACATAGTTATGAGATCTGGCCTCTGTAGGACAAGGTCCCATCTACACCACTCCTATGTCCTTCATGTCTGTCATTCTATAATGTTAGAGAAAAGTGCTGGGGCAGTAGTATAACTGGTTAATGCAATGTTACAGATGGTTCCCAATTTATGATAGTTTGACTTAAGATTCTTCTCCTTTACAATGGTGCTAAGCGATATGCATTTAGTAGCAACCATACTTCAATTTTTGAATGTGGATCTTTTCCAGGCTAGCAATATGCAGTAGGAAACCCTCCCGTGATGCTGGGCAGTGGCTGAGGGCCGCAGCTCCCAGTCAGGCACACGATCTTAAGGGTAAACTGGTATGTTCATGTATCAGAGATGCTGCCCAGCTGTAGGCTAATGTGAGTGCTCTGAGCACCTTTAAGGTAGGCCAGGCTAAGCTATGAAGTTCGGTAAGTTGGGTACATTACATGCATTTCTGACTTTGGATATTTTCAACCATGTATGATGTGTTTATTGGGATGGAAGCCCATCGTAAGTCTGGAGCACCAGTACAAAGATGAGCAGTCAGGCATCAAGGAGCCAGCACAGCACCACGCACAATGCACCAACCCTGATCTGGCCACCACCTCCCCCCACAAATAAAACAGGGTAAGCCTTTCCCACTAATTAATTCTTAAGCTCTGTTCAAGGCTCTACCCACAAGTGCCCTCCCTGGCAGTTTTCCTATGTACATCTCTCTCCTAGATGCTGTCACACTGTACTGCAGTAATTTACTACTAACATGCCTTTCACTAGACTGTAAAGTGAGACCAAAAGGGACGTACATCTTTTTTTTTTTTAAGTATTGCATATTTTCTTCTTTTTTTAAAATTATCTTTACTGATTTCAGAGGAAGGGAGAGGGAGAGAGAAACATCAATAATGAGATAGAATCATTGATGAGAGAGAGAGAGAAAGAGAGAGAGAAACATCAATGATGAGAGAGAATCATTGATCGGCTGCCTCCTGCACACCCCCTACTGGGGATTGAGCCTGCAACCCAGGCATGTGCCCTTGACCGGAATTGAACCTAGGACCCGTCAGTCCGCAGGCCGATGGCCTATCCACTGAGCCAAACCGTCTAGGGCAGGACATACATCTTTTATTACTTAGCACAGTACCTGCCACAGCATGAATTTTTTAAAAGTTCAATGAAATGAAATTTAGACTAACAAAACCACTTTCTAATTGCTCAGAATCAGGTAACATTTTCTAACATGCACTATGTCATATTCAACTCAGTCCAGAGTTGAAAGTAGAATACTCTGATCCATCAATGCATTAAATTATTTACTTAAACCCTCTTAGAATTTTTGAAAAATTCATTTTTAATAAAACCTCAGGCTGATAAATTTAACCATTTGGGGCATATTATTTTTAGAAATTAATGACAAATATTTAAATCTACAGATTATTGCCTAAAGCATGATATGAAGTGCTCCTTCATCTTATACTCCCAGTGTCAATTTAATTACCTTATTTGTCCATCTTAGCTTATTTCTTATTTCTTCCTTACCTGCCACCAGATGGATTGTGCCCAGGATACCAAATATTGGTCTTGTGACAGCTGAAGGAGGAATATCTTTCTTGACTTTAAAAGAGAAGAAAAAAAAAAATCACAGAACACATTCACCAAAAGAATGGAATTTCAACAATTACTTCTATTAAGTAAACATACATGATTTGTTGTTACAAAACAATACTCCTTCATTAGTCCTCCGTTTGGGCAGAATTTAAAATAAGGATGTCCACATTTACAAAGCTCTCTGCCTGTCCTGAATATGGTGTCAAATGTAACATGCTTCAGCACTCCTACCAGGTAAACTGTGGGTTATTTCTAATGTCAATTTTCAACTAAATTTATTCAACCTCTTGCCAGAAGGTCTTTATCCCTTTAAGATAATTAGAAAGTAAGTGGGAGGAGTGTTGAGACATGATTTTAATCTCAACATGCAACTAATGGAATGCAACAAAGACTTGCCTAGCTATGCCTAAGAATGTGGGAAGTGCAGGTGAAGGGTCAAGGGAGACAGAAGAAGGAAACGCCTCCTCCTCGTGTCTAATAGTAATCTGTACAGTAGGGATGCATCACCATGAACTGTGACTTTATCAACGCCCTTATTAATAAATTAATCTATTAATCTTAGACTATAGGGTTCATTTCATAACTGTTAAACTTTTAGCCAACATGTTTACAAAACATACTTTGTAGAACTCCAGTTTAGGGAATAATGCCCAATAAATAAGCTTAATTTACTTTGCCCACATCATCCCTAGTCCGTCTCCCAGGAAGAGTGAGAATGCACAGGAGAATAAAAGCTCTGAGAAGGCCTAAGGTAAAACAAAACTGTCCCACTGTGTGATTCATGGTTTTCCAAACTTATGTGACTAGAAATCTTTTCTTTCGGTCACAGTTTAATTATCACTGAAACACTGTTATAAATCCAAGTTCTTTTTTCTAAAGGCAGTCCTATTATTCTGAAGAAAGTAATTCTCAATAAGGTCTAAAATTCACTTGCTTTATCTAGTAATTCAATTTACTCAGCAATGTTATCGCACAATTAACAACATGAAATATAGGAATATAAGTGTGATGAAAAGCACAAAGAAAATTCTGAGTATATTGAGGTCATCTGATGAACTTAAATAGAGCTATAAGTTATATTAACTGGAGTGGAATAGCAATAAAAATATGATAATTTTAATAGGTTAGTTTTTCATGGAAGAAAGTAAATCCTTCTTTTCATGGCAATGGTCTACATTTCCAACTGACAGAGAAACTGAGCAAGACACCCCTCATCATCACTGGCTTTAGGTCAAAGTATCTCTTCATGTATTTACTGACGAGTGTGTGGTATTATCTTTACCCACTATTAAAAAAAACTATTCATGACCCACTCAAATGGGTCTGCAATCTCTACCCACAAATTAAATATCACTGAAAAGTCAAAAACAATTGAAAATACATTCATACTAAATAGCTTTTATCAATAGGTTGTATCAATAGGGGATATAGAAGTAGTGTAATTAAACTTCAGGAGAAGGACACTGACATTGGTTAAAACCAATCAGCTATATTGAGCATCCACCAAGAAATGTCAAATATAACTGAAACAGAGATCTAATTCAATTTGGTCTAATGAAAACTATATTTATGGTCCTTACCAGACTAACCACATAACCAAGGAAATGGAAATGTATAGTCATGCCTTTCTTGCACTTTACTATCCTATGCAATGTTTTCATATTTCACCTTATGTGTTGAAAGGATATTTACTATGTCCTCAATGCCTATTCCATGGTCACTCAAATGCTGTACTCAAGAAAAAATACAGAATTCGGTCTAGAGGTGAATTTTTTAAACAAATGAAATTCTAAATGTGATAATGGTACATTAATTTGTCACCAAAATTATTTCACATTAATTTAGTCAGAAATCAGTGTTCTACACAACTGGGGGGGTGGGTTATGGGGGACAGGGGGAGAGATAAACCCGGTAAGCAAAGCCAAAATATAACTGGACAGATGGATAAGATAGATAATGCTTACAAACATTATTTGCTTAAAACAGAAGTTGTAGTCAGTAATGTTTATATTATTTTTCATTCATTAAATTACCCTCACAGTCATGAATATTTTAAAAACAAAAGCTGGTATTAACATTCCACATACTTAATGCTAAAACAACCTCCTCACACTCAAAATACCTTAAATCTTACAGCTAGAAGGAACTTGGACATCAAAAAACCAATCCTGTAAAGCAGGGGTCCTCAAACTACGGCCCGCGGGCCACATGCAAATACAAATATTGTATTTGTTCCCGTTTTGTTTTTTTACTTCAAAATAAGATATGTACAGTGTGCAGAGGAATTTGTTCATAGTTTTTTTTTAAAACTATAGTCCGGCTCTCCAATGGTCTGAGGGACAGTGAACTGGCCCCCTGTTTAAAAAGTTTGAGGACCCCTGCTGTAAAGAGTATAGATAAAGGAACAAATAAAGAAATAATGATCTTTGTAAGTCCTTACAGATTGCAAAATTTTCAAAATCCTTTCTCCTTTTCGGAAAAAGGAGGAAGCATAAAATTAATGCATAGAAATCAAATGAGGTAGCAAGAATTAAAACTTTGTAAGATACTCAGAGATCCACACACTGGCACACCTCTGATTAGTTTAATGACTGCAGCTTAGGTATAACATCTTTCTGACACTTGTAAACCTGGCTGTAAAATACCTGAGAGGGTAACCTCTGTGGACACCCGGTCGATGATAAGCACATCATCCACTCCATCATCACAAGCTTCCACATAAAATTTTTCAGTTGTGATATGCCTAGGAGAAATTTAAAGCCATAAATAACTAAACCAAATGAAATAGACTCCTAAAGAACTACTTACTATAACAATTTCAGCCGGGTTTAAATTTTACATCATTGTCCCAGTTTCTGGATTGATGAAGCTGTTATGCAGTCCTTGTGTGTTCAGTGCCACTCTTTTCACTGGTATATTTAATGCCGACAAGATTTTAATTTGCTGTAAAACCACCAATTTGACTCACACAAGAAAATCATAATAAATTCTAATTTACCATATCTCCAACACAGTTCAGAAGGTAACACAGTAGTTAATAGCCCAATCTATAGTACCAGACTATCTGTACTGTGTGACCTTGAGCAAGTTACTCCTCCTGTCCGTTCTTCAGTTCTGATACCCATCAAATAAGGTTCTCATCCTGACTTCGCTATTACTGGCTATGTAATGCTGGCCAAGTTACAAGTGTCTACCCCATGCCAGGCCCTGTTCTAGGTATTAGTGTACAAAGTCCTGGATCACAGAGCTTCCATTTTAAAAGGAAAGACAACCAACATACTAGGAGGTAATCCAGTGACTTCAGGCAGTGGTAAATGCTGGTAAGAAAATAAAGGTATGTGGGAGATTCTGGGTGTGGGGGGTGTTCAATCTTGGGGGTTAAATGAAACAACGTGTAAAAGCTCCTGGCACAACTGTGATCAAAAAGAAGGGAGAAGTGGGGGAATAAGAAAAAGAAGCACTGAAATATTCAACAGCCACACTATTGAACTATTCAACAGCAAGGTCTTCAAAATTCTGAAGGATAATAATTTCTAAGTGAGAATTCTATATATAGCCACACGATCAAACAAGTGTGACAACAGAATAGAAACATTTCCAGGTGTGCCATATCTTAAAAGACACCTCTTTCACTCTTAGAAAGAAGGAAAGATTAGTTTCACAAAAATAGAGTAAATTGAGAGTTAGACTTGGAATTCCACACAGGAGATGTGAAAGAAATGATGGTGCAGAGAGGTTCCAGGACAGCTCTGTGGCCGGACAGACAGCCTGTCCAGATTAAAGCAGGGGCAGAGGCTCCCAGAGTAAGCCTCAGAGAATAAAATGAATTGAGTTTCCTGATATGTTTGAAAGGAGTTTTACTGCTGAAACTGAAGATTAATTAGTGAGAACGACACTGAAAGTTAATAAAAGTTAAAAGAAAACGGTCACTTTTTCAATTCCAGAAAAAAAACAACACATTTTTATAAGACTATGTAATTAATTATACTATACTCCTAACTTCATTTGAACCACATCTACATAGTAACCATAACAATATGACCACTGAGTATCTTAATATAACTACACTGAGGAGAGGAGAGGAAAAGAATGTGGTATAAAAGCCTAATTCTCATCTTCTAAAGCAGGAAGTCATCAGAAGACGAAAAATGAAAAAACCAGGAAACAGCAGTACAGACATGTTGTTCTAGAGTGAAAAACCGGAAGTGGTCGCTTGGAGAGTTGAAAGTGGATGTCTCTGGGGCAGAGGGGACTGGGAGTGAGAGGCGCCGTAGGGCGGTCTCCTTCATTATAAGCTTTGTGTACTGTTTACTTTTAAACCACATACATGTATGAGATTAAAATAAAATTAAGAGTAACTGTGGACCAAGGCAGAGAGTTCTGGTCCAAGGGCCCTGACTTCTGCCGGATGTCATCTCTCTGGGAGATATGGCAGGAATCTAAGTGCTGGTGCTGCCAGCAGGCTATTCTGATAATGTTATTGAAAACAGCTTAAGAATTTGATAAGAACGGTGACTGCCAGCTAAGAAGAGTAATGACAAGTAATGACTCAGAATCCCACTAGTCATAAGAGCAGGCGTCATCCCAACTCATAGTCCCTTTGCTGTCTTCCTCTTCTTTCCCTCCTTCCACTTCCCACCCCTCATTAATTGGCCTTAACAATGATCTGAAGTACAACAGATTTTATTCTCTAAGTTTTATGCTTCCCAGGTTTCATTTCAAAAGCTAGCGGAAACTAACTTTAACTGTCCAGCACTTACTGAGTCAGAAAGACTTAAGTAAACACCTGGTGGTTTCATGTTTGCTGGTAAGTATGGTTTTACTATTTTTGTCTTTAATCTTCACCAAACAGGCTACCAAGCCTCTGTTGACAAGGACTCTAAGCTTATTCATTCCCCTTGGTATTTTTCACACAAAATGATAGCAGATGTTCCAGTCAATTTTCTTAGACTATAACAAACACCTACATTAAGTTGTTTGCTTTTTTCTTTTCTTTTAAACCTCACCAGAAGATATGTCTATTGATTCGACAGAGACAAAGGGTGGGGAGAGAGACAGAGGGAGAGAAAGGAAGAGGGAAAGAGGGAAAGAAAGAAGGGGGGAAGACATAGATCTGAGAGGGAAATGAAGTGAGAGAGAAACCTCGATCATTTGCTTCTCCTAAGTGCCCCAACTGGGGACCAAACCCACAACCTAGGTATGTGCCCTGACCAGGAATCAAACCTGAGATCTCTTGGTGTATGGGACAAAGCTCCAACCAACCAAGCCACACTGGCCAGGGCTAAGTTGGTTTTTATATGTGGCCTTTAACTGATGTCTTCTTTGGCTCAATGACAGACAGAATAAACAGAATTTTAAAAATTGTTTTCCTTTCTCCTAGCAAGAAAAGATCTTGACAGGTCAAATTTTAACTGGATTTGATGTTATAATGTAACTAATAAAGAGGAGAAAGAGGGAGCGGTTTGTTTTCTCTGGTTAGAAAGTCGACAGTGTGTCACAGAAGCCACGTTTGCCAGCAGTTTTTCAAAATTAACTAGTCAACAGGCCATACTGAGTTTTTGATGTAATAAATACATGGAAACCAAGACAAAAGACTCAATCATAACCAAAAATCTAGGAGCAAATCCTCTCCCTAATGCAAAAAGAAAGGTCCTCAATTGCTGTGTGTCGCTCATTTCTATAAAACTATCTCACATTGCTTATTTTATGAAATAGATTTTAGAAGTTAAGACAAGGGGAACCCTTCCAAGAATATGATTTGCTCCTTAACTATGCTGTTGATTAAAAAAAAAAATCTCAAGTTCAAAGTGATACTGTATACTGAAAAGAACTCTGGTCCTATATAAACCTCTGGTGAAGTTATCAGAATCCAATGGGTATTTTAACCTCTAACTGAACAAGAAATCTACCTTGTTTCCTTCAAGACAGGGATTCAATATCAACCCAGAGTTCTAGTTTCTGTTAAAATGACAAGTATTTTGGGAGATAGCTAAAAATAACATAATACTAAAATAACAATTCCTATTGTCAACTTTCATTTGGTTGACTTTTCCTTTTATGGATTACTGCCCAAATATGGGACAAAAAAAGAAAAAGAAATCACAGGCAACTAAAAATTAAATTCAGGGCGGGCTGGAGGGGGTTAATGGGGGGGTGGAACATATGTAATACTTTCAACAATAAAGAACTATTAAAAATAAAATTAGAAAATAAAAATTAAATTCAACAAGGGCAATTCTATTATATTTAATATAAATACACTTAACCTTACAATCACCTGGGATTCAATAGCTTTTTTTTTTTAATGTATTTTTATTGATTTCAGAGAGGAAGGAAGAGGGAGAGAAAGAAACATCAATGATGAGAGCGAATCACTGACTGGCTGCCACCCAGGAATGTGCCTTTGACCGGAATCGAACCTGGGACCTTTCGGTTCGCAGGCCGACACTCTATCCACTGAGCTAAACTGGATAGGCCAGGATTTGATAGCTTCTCAGAGTGCTTTTAAGAAATTACCCTTGTTAAATTTTAAGACAAGCAATATATTTAATTATAATATAAACATCAGATATCATTTTTACTTTCAGTGTTGGCAATATGATTTTCTAGTATCTGAAAACATACTTTTCCCCCATGTAACATTTACACATTTCAGGAAATAACTGACCTCTTCAAAATCCTGTCAAACCACAATGAGTAAAATTAACCTACTTCAAAAATATTACTATTTGCTGACCTCACACCCATTAGAATGACGATTATCAAAAGCAAAACACAATAGAAAACACACGTTGAGGCTGTGGAGCAATCGGAATCCTTGGGCACTGTTGTTGGGAATATAAAAGGATGCAGCTGCTATTTGAAAGCAGTGTGATGGTGGTTCCTCAAGTCACTCCTGTGAGCTTCCTACACCCATACCCAGAAGGTGCTCCCACCCATCCTCATCCCTCCTCCCTTTGGGTCCCAGCAGAATCTCCCTCGTTGAGTGACTCCTTGGACACCTCTCCTATAGTCCAGGTTCATCCCAGACCACCCAGAAGCCCAACCCAATTCCCAAGTCCAAGCTGATATTTCTAGGAAGCCAATTCATTTTAATTCCATCTTCTTCCTCAAATCCTTGATATCCTATTTACTTCCTATTCTGTCCATCCTAAAACCTATTCTCTCCAAAAACCAGTCTCCTTCATAAAACCAGATCTAAATGTCACCGAATATGAAGCTTTAACCCACAGCAAAATCTTCCAGAGCTCCAGGCCCTCCAAAGAATGCTCTTCTATCAGCTCAGCCCAGCCCCAATATACCTGTTAGAGTGTCTAAGAACTACGAGGACAGCTGGCTGACCTTGCAGGTTGCCAGGCCTCAGCAGGCCTAAATGTGGAGCTTTGGAATACACATTTTAAAAAAGCCCAGCAAGTAATCTAATGCAGCCTAACACTAACCTAGACTCTCTAGCCTGAACCTCCACCCAATCAAGGCCTTGGAAACAAACTTCAGATCATTTGTGCCTACGTTTATGAGCATAAGTTTAGCTTCCCTCCATCCTTCCTTGCAGAGAGATGTGTGAATAACCTGAATGTTCATTGTACTAGAAAGACCACATATGTCACAGTGTATCTTAGTTTACATCTGTTCTCAGGGTTGCATGTATCTGCCCTGACAGACCTCACAGCTATGACAATCTTTTAAGAAGAAAGGCAACTTCCTAAGGGAGGAAACAATGTTTCTTCAGAGGTCAGCCTGCCTGATTCACTTTCTAAAGGATTTCTTGCCTTACACGGACTTCAGCTGACCTAAAATGCTTTGAATGTTTCCAAGAATGGATTTGTTGTAATTATTTTGTAATTTCAAATTTTTATCACTGACATTATCCATGAATACACAAATCACTTAAAAGGAAAAAGGAGTCATAAAATATTAAGAACTGCCTGGATGTTTAAAAAGTATGAATTTTAAATTCTGAACAAATCAATATTCTGTTTCCTATATTAAAAAATCCATATGGACATAGCTATTTTCAATTATAAGTGACTCATTTCTATACCAGACATGTCTGCGGACTAAGACAAGAGCAATCTGATAAGAGGGAAAAAAGGTCGCTTGAATAATGCAGTGTAATGGAAAGATCACTAGACTCTGGGCCTGCTGTTCCAAGACCAGTTCTGCCATGGCTGGGCTGTGACCTGACTGCGGGGCAAGGGCAACTATTTCCCTGTCTTTAGCCGATGACCTCAGAGCCTTTGGAAATACATTAATATACATGAAATGACTTAAGTTGCTGCTACTTCAAAGGCTACAACCCAAATTACTCCAGACTGTGCGATTTTTGCAGTGCTGGCAGGTGTTCTGCACTGGAAATCACCTTTCCTCAGGCGATTCACGGAGGATCTGCTCTACCCGAGGGTTTATACTAGGCACTGAGGAGGAGGAGAGAGAAATCAAGGCTAAGAGGTTCCCCATATTTGCAACCTAATTGGAGAAAAAAGTATTTATAGTGATTTCATCATTTCTAGGTGGCAAAGTGAGTGTTGCACACAATGATCACTGTAACTCTCCGTCGTCTTGTCCATGAGACAGTAAATATACTGTTAGTCAATCCTGAGACAGAATGTGCAAACCATAGGGACGTTTTTAGTGTCTCATCCTTGTGACAGCAGACTGGTCTGGCAGCCCAGTGAAGGGAATGACGTGGAAAAAAGGCTTCTCAGAGAAAGTGAGCATCTGTTAAGTACACTGGGAATTTCATCCTTAAAATAATCCCATGAAATAGTAATGTTCTCATTTTGTGGATGAAAACCCATTTTAGAAAGAGAAGTGACATGGCCCGGATACAAAGCAAGTAACAAGGTCAGGATTTGAATCTAAGTCTGTTCTGATTAAAAAAAAGTCTGATATCTCTCAACTCTATCACAGATATGCTCAGTAGATAAAGAGGGGAGAGAAGAAGAAGGCATTCTGGGTAGAAGGATAAAAATAAGCCCAAGCTTGAAGCTATAAAAAAAAATTGCCAAGTCTAGTGGGAGTGTGGGGGGAGAAGGCACTGGGAAGTTTTGTGAAATAAAGTTAGAGCACAGATTGTGACGAGGCTAAAAGTACAGATGGCTTAGAAATGGGGACTTAATCCTAAAGATCCATAAAACGGAAATGGAGATTGTAAGCAAGGGAGTAGAGGATGAAACCAGAGCACTTAGAAAGGTGACCTTCATAGCAGGACAGAGATGGACTCCAGAAAGTGTATGGCATGATACAGAACAAATTATTATTTAGAATTCCAAGCACCTTAATATTTAAATAAACCCAGTAACAATACTTTTATAATAAAATATTATCAAACTATCTCTTGTATGCATCTTTCTTAAAACACATCTCGAGCGCTGGCTGGTGTGGCTCAGTTGCAGGGTGCCGTCCCATGAACCAAAGGTCTGGTTCCATTCTTTATCAGGGCACATGTTTCTCTCTCTCCCTCTCCCTAAAATCAATAAAAACATATTTTTTTAAAATCTCAAGACACATTTTTAAAAACAGCTCTTGTGTCCTACTAACTCTAATATAGGGTGGAAACTCCATCCACCTCCAAATGCATCTAAGAAAGAACACTCCTTAGATCAGGCCACATTTAAAAACCTTGCCCAGCGTGCCCACAGCAGGAAGGGCCAAAAAGGAGTAAGAGGGGAGATTTCAACTCACAAACTCCTTAAAGAAAAACAAAGTTGCAAAAAGGCTGTATCTTTACATTTACAGAAACACTCAAAACGTTTTGTCAGGGAAACAAGGACTGCCTTTCACTAACCCCAGATTTACTTTTCGCCCACAGTTATAGGTTCCACTTCCCACACACAATCAATACAAAAGCCTCGGTCTCATCACTGTAGGGCCCAATTTCCTTTCTCTTATGGATGTAGAGCCTTTTTTTCCCCCCTGCTTTTTTTTAAAGGTCTAGACTGGTGCACTTCGTGCCTCCTTGGCAGCTCAAGTTCCCCATCCCATTCAATCTTTACCACAGGAAAATTCAGATGCATTCCGACACCGAACTCTGAGCTGCATCAAGCCTAGGCTCCGAGTTGCTTAAACACACTTGAGACCTGGCGCCGGATCATATGAAGCCCTTTAGTCAGGATCAGATGGACAGCAATAACCTAATTAGCCAGCAGAGCACACGTGACACCGGCCCCGCCTGCACCCTGGGTCAAAGACACAGCTGGACTCATTCACCAACAAGGTGATCACCACCTTAAAGGGGAACTGGGAGAGAATACGGAAACTTGGCCAGGAAAATCTGGAGGGAAGTGTGCAGCTGCGGTTTTCAAAGAGAATTTCAGCAGTAAAGAGAAACGGCAAAAGAGCATGGGGCTGAGGGAAGAGTAATGATCTCTTCTACCAGATACCTGGTGTTGCAAGGACCTCACTCCCTATTCTGCATCCCTCACGAAGTTTGAACCTTCGAGAAAGTTAAGTGAGCTTGAGGTGCTGGGGAGCATAGCAAGTGCCCAAACCACATTTTGAAGTCCTCCTACCCCTGCCAAGGAAACGGGATACCTATGCTTAAGTACCAAGATATTCTAATTCATGGAGGGGACGGATAAGCTCCTCAAAGATTACATCTTGCTGCTGCCGCCAAAGACCTTCTCAGACTACAGCCACTGGATTTCCAGTCTGCGGCTCAAGCATTCAACACAAAGTGGGTAGAGCAAAGTTATTCGCAGAAAGACCGGCGTAGGGGCCGGCCGGTCACGCTAAGGGAAAGGCAAGTTTTTATTTTTCCGAGACAAGCCAAAATAACCTTACAAATACCTAACGTATAACCCCAACCACCAGGGCCTGCTCGCAAAGCCTCAAGGACGTGGCTTGGGCCGAAAAGTCGGTCTGCAGCGCCAAAACCCTCCGGATTAGCCTCTGCCTGTCAACGTGGACTCCAGCCCCTGCTTTGTGCTTGAGTTGTACAATATCCAAAGCCAAGTAAACCTTCCAGGACCAAGACTACTGACTGACTGCACTTTGCTTTTACCCCCCGCCCCTCCTGCATCCTAAACACGGGTCGGGGAGGCTTCATGCCCAAAGGTTTGTCGATTTGCATATGGACTCCCACAAGCTGCCACAGGTCCATTAAATAAGAAAAAAACTTTCTCTGCTGAGAAATAAGGACACAATTAGCCGCCACCTCTCCAAAAAAGCAAAGAAACAACAACAACAAAAAACCACACACACACACACACAAAGTGAGGACCGTGAAGGGCTGCATCCCAACGCCGAGCGCGGCTGGCGGACGCCGGCCTGCAGCTGCGCTCTCCAGCCGTGGGCGTAGAGGCCGCGCGGGACGGAGAAAGGCGGGCGAGACCGCCGCCCCCGGGCCTGTGGGGACTCGGCCGGGGCGTTGGGGCGGCCGCGCCGGGAGACGAAGGCCGAGCCGGGAGACCAGGGGCCCCGTCGCCGGCCCGCCGCCCAGGGACCCAGGAACCTTCCCCAGGGCCAGCGGCCCGCACCTGCCGCCCGCCCGCCCGCCGCCCCTTTCGGTCAACAGCCTCCCGCCCGCGGGACTCACAGCTTCAGTCGCTCGTAGGTAGTCGCCGCCATCCCGCAACACCACCGCCTTCCTCTTCTTTCTGCCCGCCCCGCCCCGCGTCGCCACCTCGGCTCCGGCGCTACCGGTCACCCTGGCGCGGCGGCTGCAGCGCCCAGGTCCCACCCCTCCCCACGCCCCGCCAGGCCAGCGAGCGAACGGGAGGCGGCCGTGGACAAACTTCGAGCGCGCACTGGCGCACGCAGGAGACGCGTCGCACGTAAAGGGTTGGAGCGCAATGACGTCGCCGCTGCGGATTGGCGGAGCGGGTTTGCAGGGGGAAGGAGGAGCCTAAGGAGCCCTAAGCTGGCTCTGCGGCGGAATTGCAGCGCTGGTGTCCGGACGCCTGTTGAAACTGCGTAAGCGGTAATCTACATTGCTGCGAGGAACTGGGGTGTACCGGGCCAGTGGCGCAATGGATAACGCGTCTGACTACGGATCAGAAGATTCTAGGTTCGACTCCTGGCTGGCTCGAGGCGTACACTTTTGCCTCACCTGGGTTAGATGATCCAGGCCTTTCTTGGGGAGGACTTATGATTAAAGTGTAAAGGCCAAATATCTGGAATCTTAACGTTATTTTTGCCCGAAATGTCATCTTTTAAGCTGTGTTTGGAACCCGGAGTTGTACGAGATGGTTTGTAAATTGCAAAGCTCCCTAGTAATGATCCACTTGAAGAGTCTCTGTAAAATGGGGCACATTTAGGAAGACACAGCTGGAAAGGTAGCAATTTGGAGTGCGGTGGGCAGGGGAGGGGGAGCGTACCATGGCCGGAGCTTAGCCACCGGATGACGCAAAGGCGCACTGAGCGCCGCAGTTCTGGCCTTTTCCCGGTGGAAAGGAAGCCGGGCGGTGGTATGGAGAGTGGTGCACTGTCAGGTTACAGGGGTGGGGGAGTGGGCTCCATCCTCGACCCGCTTTGGGGACGGAACTGCTGCAGTGCGGCTGCGCGCCTCTGAGCCGCTCCGCGGTGCAAGGAGTCTGCAACCCTGTCCTTTGAGATCTCCGGGTCCCAGGGTAACCTGGCCCCCCAATGCCATAGGGAAACCTTAAGACACGGTGTTTTTACGGTAAGAAGACCCAGGCAATCGCGTCTAGTCCCCTCATATAGGTGCCTGGCTCAGAGACCTGGGAAAGCCCGAAACGTCTGCGGTGGAGAGGGGACTCGAAGCCCGGGAGTGGCCGAGGCATCCAACACTGTCCATTAACCAGTCACACTCATCGATTGATTAATCTGTCCAATATAACGTGTTTTCCTCCTGAGGAAATATAGAAAATTTGTAAACTACCGAAAATTATTGGGAATAAAAACAATGCCAGTTCTCATCGCGAGATCATTACTATTAACATCATAATTTACCCCCCTAGAGGCCTTTTTTTTTTCTTCCACATTTTTAATATGGATTTACCCACACGTATTTTTCCAAATCCCCGCTTGTACCAGAAATGTCTGTTTTCTTATTGTCCCTTTAGCTTTTGGCCTGAGATTTAAGGTCATTAAATATTCTCCGAAGATATTTCATTAGAGAATATTTTAAGCATTACTCTTTTGTTGGGAATTTGGGTTGTCAGTTTTACACTTTTTAAAAAGAATTGTGTTGAATTATTTCATATACGTCATAAATTTCTAGATGTGAAATTATCCAGGTTTTCATTTTTTTGTTGTATTTTTTTTATTTTTGTTTTTGGGGTGTTCATTTTTAAGGTCCATTTTATGGACATTTTTACCCCATGGTACATATTTTAAAATTGCCCTCCAAAAAAACCCAATAAACTCTTCTATCAATAACATGTTTCCTTGCATTCTAATCAGCACTGTTTTACAAGTTTCATTATTTCCTTGCAATTTTCATAATTGAAAAACGAAAGTTCCTTTTACTTGATGTATATATTTTCTCTTGGTATAGGCATTCAATGTTTTCTTGTAGATTTCTTAGACTTTTTCATAATATAAAGGATATGAATTTTTTACTATCAAAGATTGCATTGCAATCTTTTCCAGTTTATTGTTTACCTTTTCCTTATATTTTTGCACCTAGAGTAATTTTCACTATCATATATTCCAATGTACCAATATTTTTTACTTTATGGTTTCCTCTATTGCATATGTGCTCTTTTCAAATTGTTTTGTGTTTGTATTATTTTTTCCCATTTACTTTTACTCCATTTGTAATTTATTTTGTTGGTCATTCCAATGGAAAAATCAAGTAAGCTGAAAGCCACATTTTTATTGATTTCAGAGAGGGAGAGGGAGAGCGAGAGGGAGATAGAAACATCAATGAAGAAAGAGAATCATGGATTGGCTGCCTCCTGCACTCCCCACACTGAGGACCGAGCCCGAAACCCAGGCATGTGCCCTTGACCAGTATCAAACCTGGGACCTTTCAGTCCGAAGGCCAACGATGCTCTATCCACTGAGCCAAACTGGCTAGGTCCCTGTCACTCTTAATTAAGCAATTAAGGCTGTAAGCTCTTTACTTGGACTAATTCAATACTACCACAATTCCCTAAGGTAAGTTCTGTTGTAATCCCCATTTTTAAATATCAGGAAACTAAATTTGCTTAAGGTCATTGAGCAATTAGGTGGTGGAGCCTGAGTTAGACCTTGAATCTGGGCTCTTGACCCCAAATCCATTCTGCCAGTAGGCCTTATTGTATACCAGAGGGTGACCACATGCATGAACACAGGGCCATTCCCTCTCTGGGCAGGAAGGGTGATCCCATATGCTCCTCTCTCCCATACCCCTTGCTAGTTAGCAATCAGAAGACCTCATCTCTCATACATTGCAGGAGGATGTTGACGGCTACATAACTAGGCAATATAAAATTTTCAGCTCCATTATAACCTATGGGACCACCTTTGTATATGCAATCCACCATTGACTGAAACCATGGTCATCTCAGGACAAAATTTCAGTCCCTTCCCCGTTCTGACACCCATATGTTCCTTTAAGAATCCAGAGTTCTAGTTTCTGGGGGTTCAGTTCCGGTTCAGGGCACATGCCCGGGATTGCAAGCTTGATCCCCAGTAGGAAGCGTGCAGGAGGCAGCTGATCAATGATTCTCATCATTGATGTTTCTACTCTCTCCCTCTCACTTCCTCTCTGAAATCAATAAAAATATATTTTAAAAAAAAAAAGCGGGGGGTGGGGGGGGCATCCAGAGCTCTAAAAGGAGACCAAACCCAGTGTACAATGAGCTTCCTACCCCGCACACAAAAGACCCGGTCAGCATTATCAAGTTGGAGAGGCCTTTAATGGTCTACAAATTGACGCAGTTTTATTGTTATGACATGTTAAAATCATTTTATAGAAACAGTAAAACTTCAAATAATTTTATAGGAACAACATTGTGCATAACTTTATAGAAACAGTAAATTTTTAAATAAATTTGTAGAAAAGAAGAGACACCAAGGAAAATAATTTTCTCTGCACAGGTGACATTTTCATACTCTCGATGGAAATTTCCCACATCTGTCCCGTTCTGGCTCAGAACAATGGATAGCCAATATATGTTGTTCATCTTTTATCTATTACTTTAAACAGTTACTTCCAATAGTCACTGGGAAATTAGGACTATTCGTGGCACAAAGGAGAGCACAAAGAATTTGGTTTTCCTGGCAGACAGGGTCTTATGAACAACCACACCAAGCAACCACAGTTTGGGGGGCAAGTCTCGCACACATTCTTTGCAAGAGTATCAGCAGCCCTCACGGTTCTCACACTTTCACACAAAAACGGCCTGCAAAGGATTGTGGATAATTCTCAGGTCCTAACATTCCTATTTTTCCTTTTGTGTGACCCCCGCCCATGGAAACAAGGCGATGGCCGCCCTTGAAGGTGATGGAACTCCGCGACAATCCCTTCCACCACCCAGGACTCAATGGCATAACCTCAGGACTCAGCTGTCACTCCAGCACTAACCGAGCAAGTAAAGTCCTGTGGGGGCAGGGCAGGGGACAACAGGCAGTGACAGGGACAGGACTAAAGGCGCTGCCATGGTGAGAGGTGGATAAATCACTCTTTACTCAGTGACAGATGGAAAACATCGGAGACAGAGGCTCCTGATAGAGCCGGCCAACCTGGGTTACAACCTTTAGACCACCCAGGCAGTTTTTGAAAGGCCCGACCTGAGGGGGTGGGGGAGAGGCGATGGGAGGCAGAAAAATAAAAAATAAAGGACAATGAGGCAAGGGAGAAGGCTGGAGGCTGGTGCTGGGGTTTGGAATCAGGCCATAATTCTCTCCTCACTTAGCTAAAGTCAGAGTTGTCTAGGGAACTTGGGAAGGGCTATTTGCTCTAACTTTTACAACCAACATATTCATCCTGGTCTACCAGGCACTTGTTTTCTAAGTACAACCTCATTACAGGTCCACTTGGCTAATAACACACAGAATGTTTAAATTAACCAGGTAGGCGAACATCTCCTTGTGGCTTATGTGCAAGGGCCTGAGCAGGAGAGGGAAACTCGGGGGTCCTGCCTGGTGCCCTCTCCAGGGACGAGGGTCACAAGAGAGGTTGCTGCCCGGGTTTCGTCTGGTAATTCTCATTGTTCTTCAATGACACAAAAAAAATGCCATATTGACAGCGAGATCTGAATCACCCCAATAAAGGCTATTTTAAAAATCTCACTTCAGAGACGGAATCACAGATTTAACGAACTAGTTACCCAATCTGCAAACAAACGCCTCCTACTTCTGTCCATGGCTCACTCGCTGGACTCGAAAGTGGAACAAAGGTGAGTCCCCGAGGCCAGAAACATTCGTGGTTGGCAAAGACGGGCTGAGACGCATTGGCTGGCCTCCTCTGCCCACAGCCTTGCCCAGGCTAAACTGGATGACTTGATGGGGGGAGAGGGGTGTGGCCCCAGGGGTCCCTTCCCCAGCCCCACTCATTCACAGGTTTTCAGGACGCTCAGCCCATGAAAAGGAACCAATGATAGCACACAGTCTGGAAGTGGCGTCTGGCCAAAGGACCCCAGTAGAATGAATTTCATGCAACAACCCATGGTGTCAATTCTCACATCTTACAGGCAACTGTTACCGAATGAGCCAAAAACGTGGCCTGGGAGGGAAGTTGGGCCAGGGGGAAAGTCTGGGAGTCCCTGGGTGTCTCCCCTGACCACCCTCCTCGGCCCCAGTCCCCCAGGCGTCTGGCTCAGGGTGCCAGGTGAGGAGGCAGAGGGCAGACGCCAGCTGTCGTGCCCCAGCCTAGCTGGCCGTGGTGAGATGGCCCCAGTGCTCCAGCAACAAGGCTCCTGGTCCCTCTCCACAGGCTGAGAGAGCAAATGCCAGCCCACCTTTGACAAACATGAACGTATGTATCTTCCTATTGAAATACCAAGGGATCCTGACCTCTGGCCTCAGGACTGTGACATGCAAGGCAAATTGTGCCTCCTCAGTTCAGAAGTTGCCTTGAAAACTCGCCAGGGGGTGGCCCTCCAGACCATGTCACCCCCCGGGAGCCAGCACGAAGAAATAGGTAAGGCAGTAGCACCCAGTTTCCACCTATTCCCTGCTGGCCTTTGGTTAGGGGCCCAGGGCCCTGACCCACTGGAGTGTGGCTGGCATGAAGCTGGATGTTCCTAAGGCACCGAAGGAATCTGAGCCCACGGCGGCGGTCCACTTCCTCCTTGACCTGCGATTTGGTGATGCTCGTATCTGTGAGGTATTTTGTGTGTGTGGAAGACTGAAAGTGGAGGGAAACAGTTAAGACAAAAGAAGACAAAAGCACTGTACCTAATACCGGTTTCTTCCAATGTAATAATGCCGGTGCCAAGATTGGGGCAAGAGAGAAACCCGTGAAATGACTGTAATAACTTATCCTCAGGCGCGCCCTCCACCGGGCCGAGAGGCCTCACACACGCACACACACTCCTCGTGGGTAAGGGGGTGGCTCTCAGGACGCGGGACTTCCAGAAGCCCAGCCTGACCTGAGCTGAACGGGCACGTGGGATCCTGAGACCTGCCTTTGCCAAAGCGACTCCCAGGCCACAGACCCTGGAGAGCGCCAGAGGGGCAAAGGGCAAACGGTGGGCCAAGAGGCCTGGTGCCCGCACCAAGTTCTCTGTCCCAGGGCACTCCGCTAGGCTAGAGCGGGGCAGGTCTCCGCCAGCACCGCCCCCCCCCCCCTCCCGACTGCCCACAGGGAGTGCAGATCTGCGGGGACACGCAGAGTGCTGGCGGGGGGGGGGGGGGGGGGACGGGGGACAGGAGGGCGCCCCCGTCTCGCTTATTTCGGCATTGGCTCTGGTTCACCTAGAAAATGCTCCCTAAGATGCAGAGCACGTGTTCGGGCTTCCCTCTCGCCCTAACACCATTACAATTTGCAGCCCTTCCCCCGAATGAAGCTCTGCGGGGGAAGGAAGCCCTAAATCACTGCGCGCGCACGCGGGGCGGGGCGGGGCGGGGGGGCAAGTGGGGTGCAATATTTCCCTGGAGGGAGAGGAAGGGTTGAATGCATCGGCAGCTGGACCCTCTCCCCCAAGATATTATGAATACGCTCAGCGCACACCTTGCCCTCTGAAGCGACCACCTCCCGCCTCTGGCCGCCCGCTTGCTGCAGCGACTTCCTGAGCGTTCTGATGCGCGCAGGGCAGCGAGCAAGGGCCTTGGAAAGACACACCCCAGACGGGTAGGGGTGAAAGGAAAGGGCCCCACGCATGCGCGCAGGCACTCACTGGCCACGCCTCCCCCCTCCCGCCCCCCGACTCCACTCCCAGAATCAACAGGCGGACTCGTCCTTTGCGCCCGGCCCCTCCCCGCCCCGCGGTCTGGGAGAGGCTCCGCTAGAAGTGGTGCTGGTGCAGGGCTGCGGGCGAGGGGCCTTTCTCCAGCCGCTTGACGTGGCAGGGCTGGCAGAAGAGATGGTCCTCCAGGGGGTAGCAGCGGTGGCCGTCCTCGTCGTTGAGCTCCAGGCCGCAGTCCTGGGAGAGGCAGAAATGTCCAGTGGCAGGCAGCCAAGCAGAAGGGCTGCCAAGGGCCGGCGTCCCGGGAACCAGCGGTGTGGCTCGCCGGGGGTGGCAAACGCAGGGCCCCAGCCCCCCTCCCCGGGGAAGGTCTGGGCTGCACTGTCCCACCCCCGGGCCACCGGCCACACGTCCCCCTCCTGCACTTGAGATGGGGCTGGTGGGAAATGGGATGTGATGTCAGTGTAAACACACGCCAGATTTCCAAGACTTAATGTGTGTGTGTGGGGGGGGGGGGGGGCGGGGGGAAAGGATATAAAATGGCTCATGAAAAATGTTTTATAGTGACTACAAGTTGAAATGGTAACACTCTGGATAGAATGGGCTGATAAATTTTATCACAAAAATCGATCCCGACTATTTCTTCGACCTTTTTATGTGGCTACTAGGAAACAGAATGACACGCAGGCCCTGAATCTGTGGCTCTCGATTTCCACCGGACGGACGGACGGCGCTGGTCTGGATGTGTGGAGGGGACAGCGGAGCTTGTAACTTCACCTTTGCCCCCAGCGCCTGGGGCACCACTGACAAGTCCCACCTACTTCCTCAGCCCCAGAGGTGGGATGGAGCTATCTGTACTCACACCCCTGTTCTCCTGCCCCAAACCACCCCCGCCCCCCCATCACAAAATAAGTCTCATCTCCTTGCACTTAGTTCTGGCTGGAAGGCCACGGGCTCTTAAGCGTCTGCACCCTTCACAAGGCTGGTGAGGGGCGACCCCTGGCTGGCCTACCGGTCCTGGGCACCCATGGCTCCTTCAGCCTGGGGGTGATACAAGGATAGGGAAGGGGCAGATGCCCCCCCCCCCCTTCACACCGATCAGCCACATCCCTGTTTCCAAGGGGGGTGAGGTGGG
This sequence comes from Myotis nattereri, assembly GCF_964212035.1. Lineage (NCBI taxonomy): Eukaryota > Metazoa > Chordata > Mammalia > Chiroptera > Vespertilionidae > Myotis > Myotis nattereri. The sequence goes on from NC_138089.1 coordinate 52,369,938, forward strand.
GGCGAAATTTCTTCATGATTTCCAGGGCTCGGCTGAGAACGAGGCTCCTGGCAGATGGAACAGCCTACACAAGCATGTCAAACTCGCAGCCAGCGGGCCGGCCGCATGTCTGACAGGCTTGGTACAAGCTGGAGGGGAGGGGGTCTAGTCCCCACATCGCACACCTGCCTGAAGACGTGGCCCCCAAACAGGACCTGAACCTGCATTCCCTATGCTCCTCCCACTCCACAGCTTCAGGTGGGGCAGCTGCCACGGACTCAGGCCTTAGAGAAAATAGTGAAGACCTTCATGCCCAAACATCTGCATCCTCTCCGACCTCTCCTCCCCCTTCCGCCCCCAGAACAGGCTCCATCCCATCTCCTCCATCAGCTCTGACGGCAGCCCCAGGCCCGAACCTAACCGCCTCCTGCCACAGTCAACTGGGCCAGTTTCGTCTTAGACTGCTAAGCGGGTTTGGGGGCCTGGGCAGGGAGAGGCCTACCTCGCAGTGGTAACACTCCACGTGGTAATCTCTGTCCATGGACACGACACGGATGGTCTCATCTGAGCCCTGGCTCAAGAAAAAGCAGGTATGAGAAGTTGGGGGGCCCACTGGGTTCCACATGCAGTGGGGGTGTCGGGGGGGGGGATTCTGAGTAACAAGCAGGCGGCCTTAGGAGAAGATACTAACACGGGGGGACAGGGCACATTGACTTATGGGAAATGGAGGGACAGGAGTCCCTCCCTCTGGGATGTCACTGACACTGAAAAAGCCACCTGCTCACCTTCTACGCTACGAGTTAACATTACGTCATTACGTCGGAGAGTCTGCCCTGACTGTGGGGACAAACAGGGCACCAGCAGGGCATTGGGCTGGGGAACCCGGCGAAAGAGAAAGGGGCTCCTTGGGGAGGACACGAGGGACAGAGCCTGGAAATGACCTCAGGAGAAATTCCTGTCGTGGATGACCCGGGTCTGAGGGGCATCTCACCTCAGGTGGAAGGATGGGGAGCCCGCAGGCTGCACACTTGGGGGCCAACACCCTGTGGGGAGAGCAGAGAAGCAGTGAGTTGCAGGTTGTGCTTCGGGAGGGCAAGGCCCAGGGTTCCTGGGAGCCCTCCTCCCAGCCCGGCCCTGCCCCCTCCAGCCCTGGACAGAGGGCCTGGCTCGCTCACTGGGACTCGCTTCGTCAGGCTTCTTCGGGACCCATCCCCAGCGCTAATGAGCACATCTGGCCCCTCGCTCTACTCGGAACAGAGACTGACTGTCTGCTTTCTCCCCTTGAGGAGCCTGGTACAGGCCCAGGCACAGATGAACCGGCGCCTTCTAAGTTAGCAAAGCTGGAGCCACAGGGCCTGGAGGATGTGATCTGGGGTTTTTGGTGTTTTGTTTTCCAGTAAACACAATTCTTTAATCAGTTTCTGTCTGCACAGACATCGCTGAGCTCCAAGGCCCCTGCTCCACCCCTCAAATCATGAGGCCTTTGCCGGGCTGTGGGCTAATGGACAAGCTGCCTGTAGACAAGCCTCAGCAGGTGTCTGCTGTCACTGCTGTGTGCCCATCGCGTGGCTCACACGTGCGGCTCCCGGCCCTCCTTACTTGTGGTAATCGCGGACACAGTAGATCTTGTTCTCTGAGTCCACGGTGAAGGGCACCCCATCCAAGCACTCGTTACAGATGACACAGCGGAAACAGCCGGGGTGGTAGGACTTCCCCAGGGCCTGCAGGATCTGGGGACACAAAGGACCAGGCGGGACTCAGCGGGATGATGGGGAGGAAAGGAGAACATCAGCCGGAGGGACCACGTGAACAATCACGCCACGCGAGGCACACACACCAAGTTTCACGTGGACCACGGTCAAGAGGCGACCGGGCAGGAAAGCTAATGCAGTCACATGTATAAACGGGAGGAGGCCAAACAGGACCTTCCTCCCGAGTTCATAAAAACTCCGGGAGGGAATTTCAATGGCTCCCTGTCAGAAAGCCTTATGGTTCTTTGTAGGAAATGGTGCATAGTAGGACCACAAAAGGATCCATCCCGGATCTGGGGAACAGCGAGTACGTGGAAAGGTTAAAGGAAATTCCCCGTGCAAATGCAGAGCTCGGAGAAAACCTCCAACTCCTTCTCAGCGGCTTTGACCCTGCGGCATGATAAGCCGTGACTCGGCCGATTGTCTCAAATCCAAGCGCAAGCAAAGCCTCTTTGTTGTTGTTGTTGTTGTTTGTTTTTGTTGTTGTTTTTAAACACAGAGAAGAGAAAGCCCATAAACCTCCTTTCTCTCAGTGTCACTGACCCGGATGTGACACCTGGAACTGTGAGAGGCCACCCTGAAGCCTGGACAGCGCTGAGACGCGAGGGGAGGGGAGAAGAGCTGGAAAGAATGTCCTTGGTGACATCAGCACGTAACCAGTTTCACCCACCGTGGAACTGCCCACCTCCACACTCCTGTTCAGTGAGATAAAGCATTGTTCCTCTTAAGTCGGTGGTTCTCCAAGTGCAATCCTGGACCAGCAGGAATGAGCATTTATGTCCATCGGAGACATGCCTGAAAGTGTTCACAGCTCTATTTCCTAAGAAGCCCCCAAGTGGGAACCATCCAAACCCCACCAGCAGGAGAACGGATAAGCAAACTGCTATATCCCTACGATGGACTTCCACTTAGCAAGGAAAATAAATACGCTACCAACACAGGTAACCACCAACGAATGAATCTCAAAAACATTTTCCTAAGTGAGAAACGGCAGTCCCCAAGGAGTCTACACTGTGTGATTCCATTTACAAGGCGCTCCAGGACCAGTGAAACAGATCCGAGGCGTGAGATGTCAGGATAGTGGGGACCGCTGTGGGGGGGGGGATCTCCACGGGGAGGGGGCCAGGGAGGAACCTTCTGGGGTGCAGACTGCAGGATGTGATCTACGTCCTGATCTGGGAGGTGCTGACGTGGGCATCTGCAAGTGTAAAAATTCACCCAGCTGCATGCACACTTGGTGTGTGTGTGTCCTTCACTCCATGAGTTGCTTCTCAATAAAAATGTGTGGGTTTTTTTTTAAAGGCAACACTTGCCCTAACTGTTTTGGCTCAGTGGATAGAGCGTGGGCCTGTGGACTGAAGGGTCCTGGGTTCGATTCCGGTCAAGGGCATGTACCTTGGTTGCAGGCACATCCCCAGTGGAGGGTGTGCAGGAGGCAGCTGATCGATGCTTCGCTCTCATCGATGTTTCTAACTCTCTATCCCTCTCCCTTCCTCTCTGTAAAAAGTCAATAAAATATATTTAAAAAAAAAAAAAAAAGGCAACACTTAGCAATTCCCTTCTCCTGAAAGGAATGAATGGATCAGTAAAAAGGGATTTAATTCCTTACAACTAAAACAAAGTTCTATGTTATTTTCTCTAGTATATTAAACAAAACCTCCAGGGCCACTCTGCATTGGTGAGCACCTGATCCCTGAGACAGAATAAGAACTCCATATTCCTTAGGCCCACAGCCTTACCCTATAAGGCAGGGCTGGGGAACGCCCACCTGGGGGCCGCGTGAGGCCTCGGAAATCATTGGGTCTGGCCCTGCCAAGGCATCAGGGGTGAGCTAATTAAATGTTCGACCAAATACCGCAGGCTGATTTTTAAGTTGGTAATCTTGTATGGCCCATGGATGATGTTACAGATATCCAAATGGCCCTTGGCAGGAAAAAGGCTCCCCACCCCTGCTCTAAGGAGGCCAGGAAGGGGAACTATTTCCACTGAAGAGAGAAAGATACTGCGGCCCAGGACGCGCTCAGAGAGCCGGTGGCTCAGCAAGGAGCAGAATGAATGAAATTTGCTCCTTGTTCCCCTGGTTCAAAAATTCATCTTGGGCCCTGGGTGGTGTTCTCAGTGGTTAGAGTGTTGGCCTGCACACCGAAAGGTCTCCAGTTCTGTTCCCGGTCGAGGGCACGTACCTGGGTCTCAAGTTCGCTCTGTCCCCGGTTGGGGCAGGCGCAGGAGGCAACCAGTTGATGTGACTTTCTCACATCAGTGTTTATGTTTCTCTCTCTCTCCCCTCTCTCCCTTCCTCTCCCTCTCTCTCTTCTTCTCCCTCTCTCCTTTCCTCCCTCCCACTCTCTCTGAAAAGCAATGGAAAAAATCTCCTCAGGTGAAGATTCACAACAAAAAAATATATATTTTTTTTATTAAGTTTTAGGAACAGACTGAGCCAGGCAGAACAAAAGGGGAAAAACACAGTGTTTATCTGACTTTCTGAGCCTGACTCCAAGGCAGCTGAGAATTCCGTAGTAAAAACAGGTTCCATTGGGCGTCTCAGCTAGGATGCTGCAGGGATCACAGGAAATCAGAGGGAGGCCAGTGTGCGGCCAGCCCAGGGCAGAGAGGATCATCGGAAACACAACACTGTGTGGACTGGAGGGCTGAGGATGCGAATGCCCACGCAAGCCAACATCGTGGGTCCTGCTACATCGAACGGGGTGTATTGCATAGGGTCTGCTTTCCATACGACCAGATGTTAATAAAAACTGCAACCACAAATCGAGCTAGGAAACACGGCTCTCCGTGGTTAATTCCTCTGTTCTCTGCAGGCCTCCCCCTCTCACCGGGCTCTTATCTTGTTCGGCTGATCCTACTCACCATGTCCATGATCAGATGGCCACACAGAAAACACCGGTCAGCTGACTGCTGGAAGCCAGAGTACTGCCGAGGAAAGAAGAGAGAGAGTTAACCCAGGCAGGGCCGAGGTACCAGCCTCTCCCCGGCCAGCCAAGAGGATAACGATGCCGTTCTCAGAAAGATGTGTCACTCTGCTCAGGAATCTGTCATTTCCCCGAGGACAACACAGCTGTGTGATGACTCATGGAATCATTTCTGTCACAAAAGCCATGACACATACGAATACCATTTGCCCTAGGAAGTACACCTGGGCACCCATGGCATAGCAGAGAGGCCTGAATCCCAGCAGGCCGTTCTAAGAGGAGTTCCCAGGCATCGCCTACAAACTCTAAAAAATGCAAATGATTAGGATACACAGCCCAACTGGAAACTCAGGGGGTGGGGCCCGGAATCTGTGTTTTCCTTCGAAGGATTCTGATGCACGGTCAGGTTTGAGACCACCACTCCAATGAATCCTCAAACAATTCTGCAGCATACATGTTAACCGTTTCTCAAAAGGGAAGCTCAGAGAGGTTATGTGACCTTCTCGAGGTCACACAGCCTCTAAGGGGTAAGGACAGGATTCAAATTCAAGTCAGTTTCTGGTTAAAAGGCCAATGCCTTTCACAGTTAGCTTCAAAGAAACCCGGTAAGTGTTATCTGCCTTACACACACACACACACACACACACACACACACACACGCAGCAGGAGTCTTAAAAGAAACGAGGAACTCTCTTCAGAAAACATACGAGATGCTACACCCTGGGACAGGGGTCCTCAAACTACGGCCCGCGGGCCACACGCAGCCCGCTGAAAACATTTATCCGGCCCGCCGGGTGTTTTTGCTGCCGCTGTGCGCATAGGAATTTGTTCATAGTTGTTGTTTTTTAAACTATAGTCTGGCCCTCCAATGGTCTGAGGGACAGTGAACTGGCCCCCTGTTTAAAAAGTTTGAGGACCCCTGCCCTGGGAGATAGTAGAGTTTCGATATTGCAAATATTACTTAACGGGGGAAATGTCATGGAAAGGAAGGTGGGGAAGAAAAAGGGAAACTTTCTGCAACTCCCCACCAGTTGTGGCTTCTGCTGTCTGGCACCTTCTCCCGTTCTAGGGGTAACAGCAGCTCTGCATTTTCACTCGGGACCCCACCACGCCTGTGGGACTGACCCCCTACTGTGTTCCAAGGTGGGGCACAGACTCGGCCCCGGCCAATCAGAGCCTCGCATTTCGCCAGCACCAATGCCTTTGCCCAAGGATGGCCACGAGACCCAACCAGAGCCATGGAGACCCCAGGAACTGCCCGGCCAGGCTCCGAACGAACGCGAGGCCGCCCAAAAGACCATCGCTTAGGGCCCACCCGAGTCTGACACTCACGCAGAGAGAGCGAGAGGCGGGGCCAGAAAGAGAAAATGGCTCCCGGAGGCCTTGCTGGGGTGAATTTCCTTTTGGCCTAAGCCAGCTTGGGTGTGCGTGTCTGTTGCCCGGCAAATGTGAGTCACAGGCATCCATCCACACAGGGAAGCTGGCCCGGCCCCTCGGGGTCTCTGGGTCTCATAGTCCTCAGCCCTGAAACGCAGGCTCAGTTCAGCTCCCTTTCCCGGCCGCCCTCTATGCTCAGCACTGAGCTCGGACCTCAGGGCCTGAAGGTGGAGAAGCACGCTCATCCCTCCCGAGGGGCTACAGTCTCCACAGTCCGGAGGGGGAGGCTTGTAAACGGACTTGATGCTGTGTGTTAACTGTCTGCCAGGGTGGGGGGCTGCGTGGAGGAGGCGAGCCCGTGTCGGGGCAGGAGGGACAAGGAAGGCTGCGGGAGTTACCCGGGCAAAGAAAGGGTGAAGCCATTCCAAGCAGAGGAGAGGGCACAAGCTAAGGCAGGAAGGGAGGCTGGCCGGCGGGCAGAGCATGGCAAGTGCAGAATGAGTGAGTCACAGGCTGGGAGGGGCAGGCTCCTGAGCGGACAGCTTTTCTGCACATGCTCTCACCCTGGGGGTGCGCCCAAAGGCCGGGTGCACGGGCAGGTAGTGTGGAGGAGGGCACCGGGCCATCCGGGCTGGGCCACGCTGCCACTGCCAGCTAAGCAGGCCCAGGGAGGGCCTGGTGGCACGAGGCTGTGTGTGTGGCTGCATTGGGACCGGCGGGAAGGAGGAGGGGACAGGAGGAACCGAGGACCCAAGGTGACATGATGTTTCTGCTTCTGGAAAGTGGAGTGGGAGGAGCTGGGGGGCAGCCGGGACTGTCCTGTGTGCGGTGGGATGTCAGCAGCTGGCCTCAGAGGTGACAGGGCTGCACACAGAGGGACTGTCCATGCGTGGGGGAGGCTGGGTCCGTGGAGGGCAGGCAGAGGGAGACGTGAGGAAGGCCTGCATCCCAGTCCGGAGGTTTTTTTGGGATAAGGGATGGAGTAGGCAGAAGTGGGCAAAGCAACAAGAGGACAGGCCGAGTGACCCTCAAGTCCCTTCAAAGCACAAAGCTCCGTGGCTTGTCGTTTGCCTCGGGCACACGGGCCACCCCACGCATCTCCAGGAGGGTCAGGGCCTCTTTCGGGAGCAGAGCGGCCACCCTCCTCTCCCGGCCGGGCTTCCTGCTTGCTGCCCCCACCCCCCCACCCCACCCCTGACCCCCCCCTCCGCCCCCCCTCTGGCAGGACTGTGGGGAGGGAGGCCTGGGGGTCAAACTCACCAGGAAGTCTTCCTCACAAAACACTTTGCCGTTGACGAAATAAAAGGCTTTTCCTCTCAGCTTCCGGCCTAAGGGAAAAAATTCAAATTAAAATAATGTCCCTTGCTGAGTCAGACCAGCAGCGGTTAGCGAGAACAGCACTAATAATGACACTGGCAGGCAGACATTCCCCGCCACGAGGGTGTTTGTTTGTTTTTAAATTAAGTCTTTATTGTTGAAAGTATCACCTATGTTCCCCCCACCCTCCACCCCTTCTTGGAGCAAGGTTGTAAGAGAAAATCTGGTATGAAATATTCATAGAATTTAGAAAGTTCAGATGATTTTGACCCAAAAATTCTACTGCAAGACAATAATCAGAGTTCAATTGTTTAAAGGCTCTTCATCCCGGCATCATTTATAACATCTATGAGAAATGAGCGGCGTCTAATTCTTATGAAATAAACGACAGCATCTATTCTATTAGGCAGCCATAAAAAAGGATTGTTTTCAAAAAGAGATGTAAGGACCCAGCGACATACTTAAAATTCTTTAAAAGGGGAGGGAGGTATAAAAGCGTGTGTGACTGTGTGTGTATATACCTGGATATACAAACTCACACACGTATATGATTGCAAAACTGTATGTGCGCTCACACACTTCAGATGTAGACCAAATGTCAGTTACCCTCACTTCTAGAAAGTCCTAGAACCTTCGCAAGTATCTACTGACTCTGCCAAACTAGGGGAACAAGACGAGTGCTTACAACTCCGTGATGTCAGAGTTCACGAACAGAACCCCCTGGCAGCCTTGGAGGTTAAGTTTCATTAGTTTTCTTCATTCTAGGATTTCCCGCGGGGATGATAGGAAAGGAGGTGAGGCTGCAGCTGCCGGTGAGGCCACTAGAGGGAGCCGGAGGCCGCCTGAAACCCCGCACAGGCCGTCCTAGAGAGGTGAGGCTTCGGACCCACCCACGGGGGCAGACACCCAGCTCTGAGCCCCCAGCTCTGAGCCCAGGAGCCGGCCCAGGGAGTTCTAAGGAGTCTGAGCCCAAGAATCTGGGCTGGGAATTCCGTTTGTTGTTTTATTTATTTATTTTAAATATATTTTATTGATTTTTTACAGAGAGGAAGGGAGAGGGATAGAGAGCTAGAAACTTCGATGAGAGAGAAACATCGACCAGCTGCCTCCTGCACACCTCCTACGAGGGATGTGCCCGCAACCCAGGTACATGCCCCCGACTGGAATCGAACCTGGGACCCTTCAGTCCGCAGGCCAACGCTCTATCCACAGAGCCAAACCGGTTTGGCCCGTTCGTTGTTTTAATAGAGGGCGGATTACCTCTGTTGCAAAAATCATCGGGAAGATCATTAAGCATGCAGAGCGCTGAACCCTCTCACATTCTAAGAAATGCAAATTAAACAAGAGCTTTTTCACTTATGATTATCAACAAAGACTTTTTTTTTTTTAAGTGATCCCGGTCGTGACTGCAGCCATGACATATTTCTGTGAGCTACTGATGAAAGTGTAAAATGATAAACTCTCTTTGGAAAGGAAACTTTAAAATGTTTATCTTTGATTCAGTGGGGCAGTCTGGTTCTTAGCTTAGGGAAAGAATCTGACCTGTGAATAAATATTTACTTTGATCTAAATTGCTAGCCTTAGAGAAGGACTACATAAAACAGGGCACATCTAAATGTGAAAACATTATGTAGCCATTTAAAATACCATTCGGTTAAGTGTTTTAGTGACACTGGAAAATGCTTACACTATAGAAAGATACTCAAATACATTAGTAAGTGAAAAAAGCAAGCTGACAACTGTATTTATAGCACAACCCCAGTTCAGCAACTTCACACACACACACACACACCACTGATATGCAAAAGAAAAACCTGGAAGATTTCACACTAAAACTAGTAGCGGTTACTACCGGTAGCTAGCGTTACAGAGAAATTTCACTTTCAATTTTATAAATTAAAAAAAAATGACTTATCTACTATTATACAGCACTGGGAGGCTGTAATGAAGGGAAGCTTCACTTACTGCTTTATACATTTCAATATTTGAAACTTTTTTGTAGTATCAGGTACACAGGTAGACAAAATGAGAAATTTTACTTTTTGTTTCATAATTTCTATATTAAAATTTCCTAGAATTATGTATTGATAACCCCAAACACTTTTAACTTAAAAAAACACCCTTATGTAATAATATGAAAAATAAAAAAAGATGTAAAGATTGTGCATTTCAACTACGTAAAGAAGAAATTCGAAGAAAAAAGACGAGAAAGGAACCTGCCCAGAGGACAGTGCCTGTGTGTGGACATAATGGTGTCTGCATCCCAGGGGGCGTGGCAGGGGCTGTTCATGCTTTGTTTGCTGCTTTATACTTTCCTTCACCACCCCAAACTTTAAAAACAAGCAGGTATTACTCTGATCATTTAAAAAACTGCCCCTCTGGCTAGACAAAGCCTCTTGCTGCCAGTGCCCAGGGCTGAGAAGTCCTAGGTCCAGAGGCCAGGGAAGGGGCTTAGCAGCTGCTCCTGCATTTCCTTTATTTAAAAAAAAAATAAAATAAAAAAAATGAGGCCTGGCCGGTGTGGCTCAGTGGTTGAGCATCAACCTACGAACAAGGAGATCACGGTTCAATTGGGGCGTATGCCTGGGTTTTCAGCTCGATCCCCAGTGTGGGGCATGCAGGAGGCAGCCGACCAATAATTATCTCTCATCATTAATGTCTCTCTCTCTCCCCCATCCTCTCTGAAATCAATAAAAATATAGTATTTTAAAAATAATTGAGGCCTGGCCGGCGTGGCTCAGTAGTGGTTGAGCATCAACCTATGAACCAGGAGATTATATACAGTTTGATTCCGATCAAGACACATGCCTGGGTTGCGGGCTCACTCCCCAGTAGGGGGCGTGCAAGAGGCCACCAATCAGTGGTTCTCTTGTTTCTTTCCCTCTCTCTCCCTCCCTCTTCCTTTCGGAAGTCAATAAAAATACATTTTTTAAAAATTGAGGACTCCCCCACAGACCTGAGAGGAGTGGACCTGGATCTGCTCCAGTTTCTACTTCAGTTTTAAAAAACCATGTAAGTTTTGACACCGAGTCCCACATAGAAATTTTTTAGTTGGTCTTTGGTCAGTGGGAGAGAAAAGCTAACATCTGTTGATCGCCTTCTGTGTTGCAGGCACTGCATTTAGAACGTGCATATATTAAAAAAGCTTTTTAAATGTTTAAAAAACACTGTCACACGTCCCTGTATCATTCGCGCCCCTTTCTGTCCCTGTCCCTCCGTGTGCCTCTTACGAAGTCCACACGTCTCTCCCTGTCACCTCCTCGGGGTTTCAGTGCGGAAAGGGCTCCCCAGAGAAGGAGGCGGAACTAAAACGCACCCCATGTCCATCTCTCGGAGCAGCACAGGGAGGCGGGCACTGATTATTCTTGGGAATCCACTGGCGGTGACACTCCAGGATTGCGCCCATCTCTCTGGGTTCCCCTTCCTCTTCAGAGAAACATAACACTCATGAGTTCAACATTGTCATCTGCATTTGGTAAATTCTGAGGCTCAGAGAGGCGCCCGGGGGGTGAGCGGGCAGGACGGGAACCCGGGTTTGTGTGACTCTGAGCGCACGTGGGTTGCACGGTGCCGTGAGCCCCCCTTGTTGAGTGTACACTTGTGCGTGGAATCCAGCGTAGCTCCTCCTACCAGGGAATGGAGAAGGGAATGTCCACTTTGACGCACTGTCTACTTACTGGGCACTTTCCCTACAGTGCCTCCATGATCCTGACAATCCCGTGAAAGTCTCTTGCGATGGCCCACGTGTGGGTATAACTTGTTGGGACCACAGGCACGTTGAGGGGAAGAAAGCAGCAAGCAACCTCGTCCTGAGAAGCAGGGAGGAGGCAGGGGCACAGGAATCACTCCAGATCTGGCCAGTGACACAGCCACCAACTAACCCGGAGATTCCTGGAATCACTGCCGCTGCCCTGGGAGCTCCAGGCAAGTGCAGGACCCAGAACCGCGCTCACCGACACACGAGCCAGAGCAGCCGGCCCCCACTAGGTGGCCCCAAAGCACAGCCAGGACCAGACCCTTTCTCACAAGTAAGCAGGCTCTGGTTTAGCAGAGTGATGGGCACTGTCTGATGCGGCAGCCATGAGCCAGCCACCTGTGGCTAAATTTAAACTTTAATTAAAGTGAGATGTAATAAAATGTCAGCTTCTCAGTCGCATAGCCACACATGGCCACTGGCTGCCACATGGGACCATGTGAGTCTAGAGTTCAGAAAAGCCTCCAAAGACCTGGAGGCCAAATGAAGGTAGAGAGGGGCGGACGGAGAGGCAGCTGCAGGGCCACGGACACATTCCCAGCCGGTGGCATCGGGTCCCTGGGTTGCTCCCCACGGAGCACGTGCCTGGGCTCTGCTCTCTAGATTTCAGGGATCAGACTCTCTGCCGGGGGAGCCGGGCGCCTGCATCATGATAGGCTCCTCGCGGCTGTGACTGATGCACGGTACAGCGTGAGGACCACCGATTCCGGGGGGAAGAATGTACACTGCATGTACACTGCAGGCCGCCGCCGACAGAGCTGGGACCCCAGTCCCGCATGCACCAGCCGTGCGACCACTCTGGGACTCCACTTCCTCTTGGGTAAATGGGCGTGGAGGTGAGGCAAATGAGGGGGCCGTGAGAAGACACAGCAAAACTCCATGAACACTGATTCATATCAGCACCAGTGTCAGAGGCGTACAAGTGCCGATGGAGACCGGGATGCAAAAGAAATTGTTGGTGAGGAAACACAGGAGAGAGTGGAAGTGAGGAGGGGAGGGAAGGGAAAGGAGAAGGAAGATGAAAGGGCCTGTATTAGTCAGGAACAGAACTGTATGTGTGTGTGTGTGTGTGTGTGTGTGTGTGTGTGTAAATAGATTTATTATACAAGCAATTGGCTCACACAATTACAGAGGCTGACAGGTCCCAAGGTCTGCAGTCGGCAAGTAGGAGGCCCATAAGAGCCGACGGCATGGGTCTAGTATGAAGGCAGGAAAAAACTGATGTCCCAGCTTCAGTTTCCTCATTCGTGGGAGGGTCAGCCACGGTGTGGTATTCTGGCCTTCGGACGATTGGGTAAGGACCACCGTTTTGGAAGAGCAATCTGCTTTACTCGGTCTACCAACTGTCAATCTCATCTAGAAACACCTTCACAGACAGACACACCTAGAATAATGTTTGATCCAGCATGTGGGCTCCGCATGGCACATCAAGCTGACACATAAGATTAACCACCATAGGGGCCAGACTTGGGACAGAAACTGAAGATTCTAGGGGCAGGATTTAAGAGAGAAGAGGTGCTCTTAGGAAAACGAGAGAGCCAAGGACACCCAAGTGGTGTCTATGATACCTGAGTAAAGTTCAGACCTCCTCCCTAACCCCAGGATTCTGGCTCTGAGATGAGGCACCCAGAACAGCATCTTCATGCCAATTAGGGTGTGGTGCCCCCTGGCATGTGGCACATTCTCCATTCTCCTCTGAGGATTGGGGTGGCAGGTGACACAATGGGTACGACCAGGTCTCAGCCTTGGTCTGGGATTACTGCAGGAAAGGAAAGCAGATTCCCACCCAAAACCACACGTGTGCTTGGAATGCAGGTGTGGCAATTCATGATGTAGGCCACACTGGAGTTACCTGCACACTACAGGTCAGTAACGCCGACTCCATTAATGTCACCGGCATGAAGCATCTGATGTTCAGGCTGGTCAGGGACTGCGTGGCCTCCAGTTGCATCAACAAAGTCTGACCTAAGACACCAAGCCTGCCCCAATTCCAGGGACCCAGCGGGCCTGGGTTTGCTAGGATGGACACGAGCCTCTGACCGCACGCGAAGTCAAAGTCCGCCCTCCGCTCTCTTCCGACCCGCACAGCCCTCGGCCCAGCTGTCTATTTCGGTCGTTTCCTGGTTTCTCCCTCGCCCGCTGATTTCCTTTGGGATCTGCCCACTCTTCCTTTCTCACATTCTTGATCTTCAGCTTCCTCCTTAGACCCAGCTGACTCCCCCGGCTGGTGCAGAAATACTGACTAGGATGAGAAATACTGGGATGACTCAACGGCTCTGAAATTCAGGGGTCAAAGGCCTTAAGAAGGAAGAGAACCTCTGATCAAAGCCCTGGATCCATTTCTCTGCTCAGGGTGCAGCCCGCTATTGCTTCCTGTCTCCCCTCCTCCAGGTCCCAGGCTCAACCTGCACTCACAACCCAAGAGCATCCGAACACTCGACCCTGTGGTCCCCCAGCCCCAAGGCAGCGGCTGGATCCAAGACGTCGTGGCAAGACCCCATGCCCGGGGCTGGCCCCCAACTTCAGCACACATTCTCTCGAAGCAAAGGGAACATTACAGTGGCTGACGGCAAGGGCTGCGGGCCCACACGGACCTGGGCTTGAGTGTCGGGCGCCGTACTTAACCGCCCCGTAGCCAACCACAAGCAAACTGAACGCTCCAAGCCACTGCCTGCTCGTCTACAAAATGGGGGTGATGACAGTACTGAACGCACTGGATTGTTGGTTACAGGATTTGGGGAGCTACTGTGGGCGGAGGGCTCGGCGAGGGGTCAGGCTGACAATGAGCCAGAAAGCTCACCTACAAACGACATCAGGCCCTCGGATAATGTCGTTTTATTGTGACCCTGAAGAGGTGCCTTAGGAACATAAGTCTTGTTTATATCAATTAGCTTAAGATGACACCGACTTAGACCTCATTTTGCTTAAAGTCGCAATGACATTGAGTGAGGCCTGATTGTAGTTATAAGCACTGCGCTGACCGTTCCCAGCAGGCAGGCCTGCTGCGGCCTGAGGGTGACTTCCCTGATTCAGGCTTCACCGTTTCAGACTGTGAGCCTTTTCAGTCAACAATAAAGTCAACAGGATTTCAGGGGTGGTGTTTAGACTTAGGAAGCAGCTGACCAGAGCCCCCTGGACTGTACAGCTCACTGGGCAATGCGCCACCGGCCACTGGCTGAGTCACCAGAACCTCTGCTCCACAGGCCGGGCCTCTCTCTCATTGTTGTATTGACCTGAAGGGAGAAAACGGCACTTTTTCAGGGTTCCACTGACTCGGACAGCCTTTCCCCGGACTGGGTCTCAGTGTGTGAGATTTCACTGTAAAATCCATGCAAGTCCTTCACAGGTATGGATGCTTGGGTTTTGGAAGGTGGGATGGGCCATGGTCTTCATTCTTAATTTTTTTTGTTTTTTCCCCCAAGGTGTGGCTGGCAGGTCACAGTGCGCCCCACCCCGGGATGTGAGCCTGGGTCACAGCAGTGAGAGCCACCAGGTCTGGCCTTGACTCGCACATCCCAGCACTGTCCCGCGTGGACCCGCCCGGCCCTCGGTGGCCTTCCTCTGCGGCCAGGTCGGCACTGGGCACAATTCCTGTCGGCATAATCCTCACCCCCAGGACCCGGGAGCCCCCTGTTCCGTGAGCCCCGGGGAGGTAAGCACACAGGATCCCTCATCTAGTCCATCACCTGCCAGCTCAGGCCACGGACACCAAGAGCAGCCTGAGCCCCAGCAGGGAACGCGCTCGGTGAGTCTTTACAAAGTGAACAAAATCTCACGAGCTGGACTCAGAGCCCTGCCTCCTTCGTCCCCCAGTCTGTTCGGCAAGGATCCAGCGAGAGCTCCACTTGACCCCAGCACACCGTTCTTTCTTCTCATTCCACCCGGGGCCACCGGTGGGCGCCAGCGTCCCCTCAGACGGGCCACTTGACGCACGGTGTTCAGACACAGGGTTTGTGGCCGCCAGCCAGGGCCACGCCTGCCCTCTGCACGGACCCTCCCTTCCGCTCCACAGTGTGCCAGCTGGGGACACGGCCACCTGGGTGGGCAGGGCCTGCGGGGGGAGAAGGGAAACCCAGGGCACACGTCTCCATGGCAACCAAACACACTGGCTGCTGGCGGAGCAAGGCAAGAAAGAAGGGGACTTTAAGAAACTACAGAAACGCCCACACATTGCACTTCTGGGAACAAACACCAAGGAAACGCTTCAGCAAGGGAAGAAGGACGCACGCACCACGGCAGTCGGGGGCTGTGGGTGACGACCCACAGGCCGGAAGCGAGCTCCAAGCCACAACACGGGGGAACAACTCCTGGTTACTAGGCAACGGTGACAATGCTTACTATGAAGGCTGCGGAGACGCGGAGGAACGTACGACAAAACAGTAAACCAAAAAGGATATGACGCTTTAGATGCTATGATTACAATTCTAAACATTCTAGAGACTTGTGGGCAAATCTGTACACATTTGGACAAAGCCTCGAGGGGAAAACATACAACTGCAAGCCCCAGTTTCAGTAACATCGCAGGTTTCAGCTTCTAAGATGTTCTTTGCAGCTGCCATGCTGTTGTCACAACCAAAAGTGAGCTTAACATTGTTGCTGCTTGTGAGCAACCGGGAGCCAGGGCGCCCTAAGGAACCCGCACCCTCCACTGAGGAAAAGGCCCAGAGGAGACACCCTGGACCCTCCCAGCTCCCCTGGGGGTGGGAGGCTGTCGGAGCACCTCCCAGCTCCCCTGGGGCCCATCACTGAGACGAGACAGCTCTCCTCTCTGATGAGGGCGGGGCTGCACCTGGGACTGGCTGCTCAGCGTCCCGCAACCGCCTGGCCATGTGTGTCCTTTTCGGTGTGTGGGACGAGGACCAGGCAGCCGGCACGTCTGGCACATCCTTCGTTTCGTTGTCTGCGAAAGTAACAAACTGCCTGAACCTAAAAGCGGCTCACTGTATCTTCGCCTGTCAGGTCAGTGGGGCCTCGGCCTTTCCTGGACGCATGTGTGAGCGGACAAGACCCAGCATTTTGTTAGTAAATTATCAATACGATCCAGGAAGCGAGTGTGCGTGTGTGCGTGTGCGTGAGTGTGCGTGTGTGCGTGTGTGCGTGTGTGCGCGCGTACCTACAGAAACACGCCTCTATGGTGTTTTAGGCTAGATTGTTTTCATAAGTGAAACGGGAAACAGGAAAACACATGCACCCCAACAGGAAAAACCGGGATGTGCATGGCTGAGCTGGATTTGGGAGCCTGGATTCTGGGCCGGCTCCACGCTAGGTCTCCAATCTTGAGCGACTTTCTCCCTGTCTCTGGGCCCCCATTTCCTCTTCCCCGACGAGGAGGGGTGGACCCCACCTATACCGTCCCCTCAACGCTGAGGTTCACAGACACACCTGAGGCCCCGTGGAGCCAGGCCACGCGGAGCCAGGCCACGGGCGCCCGGGCCTCCTGCTGCTGCAGCAGCTCCAGGGCAGCGGTAAGTCACCAAACAAAGGCAATTCCTTCGGGCGGCTGAGAGAGGCTGCTCAGGCACAGGCCTGGGTCTCCCCGGCTCCCTCCGCGTGGAGAGGCGGCTGTGTTCACACACCTCAGGAGTGTGTGCAGGCCCCGTGCAAACGGGAATGCGGGACACCCCCTTTCTGACGGAGTCCCGTCCCCGTGCCTTCGGCAGCACCGCTCTGGGGCCTGGACGGCTGGCATGGAGTCACGGAGCGTGTGGTCACGGCATCCAGGACAGCACCAACCAGAAAGCCAGGCACATCTCCCAGCTGGGGGAACAGGGAAGGCGCGTGGAAAAGGCAGCCCCTGAGCTGGGTCCTGAAGGCCGGTCAGAATCTGAATGTACAGAGCGAGTAGAGAGGGGAGATGCTAGGGAGCTGTGTGTTCAGAGACACGGATGTGGAGAGGAGGAGGGCTGTTTGACTTGCTAAGTTAGTAGGAAGGGATGACAGAGACCAGACCACAAGGGCCTTGACGGCTGGACCAAGCCAACGCCCACACACACCAGCTATCCTCCTGAAGCCTGTGGACTTGTCAGAATCTGAAGCGAGAGAAACCCAACCATTGAGGAGCTGACAGCGAGTCATGCGGCCACAGGAGGAGCCAACTGACTCATTAATATACTCCTCCCCAACAGCTTTATTTATTTATTTTTAATATATTTTTCTTGACTTCTGAGAGGAAGGGAGAGGGAGAGAGCGACAGAAACATCAATGTGAGAGAGAATCACTGATCAGCTGCCTCTTGCAACGCCCCCTACTGGGGATCAAGCCCGCAAACCAGACATGTGCCCTTGACAGGAATCGAACCCAGGACTCTTCAGTCTGCAGGCTGAGACAAACCAGCTAGGGCTTTCTTTTATTTTTAATCCTCACCTGAGGATATGTTTTTTGTTGATTTAAGAGAGAAAGGAAGGGAGAGAGAGAAAGAGAAGAGAGAGAGAGAGAGAGAGAGAGAGAGAGAGAGAGAGAGAGAGAGAGAGAAACATCGATATCAGACAAACATAAATTGGTTGCCTCTGGTACATGCCCTGACCTGATTGGGGATCAAACCCACAACCTTTTGTTGTACAGGACGAGGCTCCTACCAACTGAGCCACCTGGCCAGGACTCCCCAGCAACTTCCTTAGTTCAAATGATGATCGCTTGAGAAGGAAAATAGCCTCTACTTAATATTTTCTTTTTCCCTGGAAAATATAGCAAATATTGAGAAATATTTTGGCACAACTCTTGTACAGATGGATACAACAGAAACGTGTCAATGAGTGAGGGAATCGGTAAGCTGTTATAACCGGGAGACTGCGGAGAAGCACACGTACGCAGGACACCGGAAACGCCGAAGTGAGCGTGTGGGTCTCTTCCCTTCTGCGGCCACCGCAGAAGCGCCAGCGGTTCCATCCCTTTGTGATTTCTGACCGGAGCAAGAACCATAAAAGGCACTTCCATGCACCTTCCCACATTCGCAGGAAGACTGTGTGCTCTGCTCTTTCCAAAGAGCTGAGACAGAAGTGCAGTGTTGGATCCGTGCCCGTCCGAAAGGATGACGAAGCTCAGGTTGTTCGAGGACATCACTAAGGGCAGCAAATGGGCAAAGGAGCCCAGGTGGACAGGAAGAAATACGTCATCACACTGGACGAGCGCAGTGGGAGAAAGCTAACGGTGCAACTGCGCATGTGGGCATTCGCCCCAGCCAGGCGGTGATCACCACTAACACTGGACAAAGACCGCAAAAAGATCCTTGAATGTAAAGCCAAGTAGGAAAGGAAAAGGGAAAATTCAAGGAAGACACAATTGAGAAGGTGCAGGAATAAAGTAATATTATATACAACTTTCATTAAAAACTTAAGGAGAAAAAAAAGAAACGCTGAAATAAACTTGCTAAACAGACGCACAACCAACAGCAATTGACGCCACAGGGCCACGGTCAAAGGCCCTTCACCAGGCGAGTGCATGTCGCGGCGGGAAACATGGGTGTCGCCAGCAGGACCAAGCAACCTGCAGCGTGTGACCTGGCTCAACGGCAAGGCCAGGCCCCGATAGCCTGGTGACCGACCACAGCATTTCCACTCAGGACACGAGGAGACTTCGGTCCATTTCCAAGCCTTCCACAGGTTTCCCTACAAAGGTGAGTACTGCCCTAGCCGGTTTGGCTCAGTGGATAGAGCGTCGGCCTGGGGACTGAAGGGTCCCAGGTTCGATTCCGGTCAAGGGCATGTACCTTGGTTGCGGGCACATCCCCAGTAGGGAGTGTGCAGGAGGCAGCTGATCGATGCTTCTCTCTCATCGATGTTTCTAACTCTCTATCCCTCTCCCTTCCTCTCTGTAAAAAAATCAATAAAATATATTAAAAAAAAAAAAAGGTGGGTCCTGATCAACGCACAAACTGTGCATCTCAGGCAGGGGTTTACGGGACAGCACAGTGGGGACTGGAGTGTGAGGTTTCCAGCACGACAAGCCTGACGTGGCGAGGCGGCGCTCCGAAGCCACTCAACGTCTCGCCAAAGTCCATCCCAGGCAAGGCCTGGTGCCCAGGGACCAGTCACCTTGACCGTGATGGGCCCCGTGCTGGTGGCACAAAACCCTGCGCAGGAGGCGCCATCCTTCTGGTGGGACCGCGAAGGGCCAAGGCCAGCGGCGTCTTCAGGACGGAGGCTCTTCCCTCTCCTCCCTTTCGCGGTCCCCACGACCTCCCCCTCCCCCGCTGCGCCCCGCACACACTCACTGCAGGCCGCACAGGTGAAGCAGGCGTCGTGGTACAGGTTCCCCATGGCCTGGCAGGCCTGGCCGGCCCCAAACACCCCTTTGCTGCATTTCACACAGGAACCTGCAAGAGCGAGAACACACCGGTGAGTCAGAGGGAAACAGTGTAAACTGAGTCAGAAACAGCCAGTGAGCAAAGCCAGATGCTCCTCCCCATAAGCAGCACGTCACCCACCCCATGGGTCGCTCCTTTGCAATGTTTTCCTCTCTCTCTCTCTCTCTCTCTCTCTCTCTCTCTCTCTCTCTCGCCCTGCATCAGCCTTTCAAGGGTCAGTGCTCCCACCACAGGGAACAGCCGCCAGACTGGGCTTCAGGCCCTACCCTACTGCCCTCCGCTCTGCCATGACTCCGTGCTGTCCGCTACTTCCTGCCGGAGCCCCAGCGTCTCCCACCGTCTCTAGCACAGAGTCCAAAACCCCGCACTGTCATGAACACATGCAGAGTGCACGGATGACAACTTCTCAGCTAAATGGTTTCCTTTCAATCTCAGTGGGAACCACGGACTACCATCTACTCTCCTCACTTCTTACAGAAGTGTCCGGCCCGCACCTTCCCAACCTGCCCCCACCCCCCTGTGCTGGGTCTCAGCTCTTAGCCTTGCTCCTGGGCTCCCCTGCCTGGCACCCTGCGCCCACCCTCCATCCCTCCAAGGCGACACGGTGGACCTGTAGTCACAGAGCCGCTCCAACCTGGAACTGTCCACCCACTCACCTCCCACGTGGCTTGAGTTAAGCTCTAAGGTCTCTGAGCATCAGTTCTTAGTTGGAAAGAAGAGGTTCCTCCACCTGCCCTGCACGTTTGCAGGCGCAGCAGCGAAGGCTGCCTGGCAACCAAGGGTTCTGAAGCGTCACCTGTCCTGACTACCGCAAGCCTACGAAACACCCGGCCTGGGATGTAATGCCACAATCTACAATCACCCATACATCGGGGCAAGGGGGCCCCTTTCAGGGTCACCGGGAGAGACACAAGTGCTTCGCGCAGGGCCCCTCATTTGGTGGATGCTCGGGAAACAGGCACATAGATAAAAAGGGTGGTGCTAATGTCACTGCACTCAGCAAGGAGTTGCTTCAGCTTGAAGGGAGCTCTCCGAGACCTCCCAGGCCCCAGGACCTCCCCTTGTCCGTCTGTCTGGACCAACCCGAAGCCGCACCACCACAGCCAGGCTCTGGGCTGGTCCCCAGAAAGCAGGCCCTGGAGCCCCTCTTCCAAAGGACTCTCCCCCAAGGCAAGCAAAAAGCTTCGACGATTACATACAGAATGCAGGACGCGTGCGCGCGCGCACACACACACACACACACACGCACACACATTTCTTTTTTTCCAGGGAAATATACCAAAACGTAAAGAGGTGTTTCTTCAGGTTGTAAATTTATGACTGCTTTTACTTCTTTGCAGTGTCTGTATTTAAGAAATAATTCTTGTAAGGGCAGGTAAAAAAAAAAAAAGGTGTAGTCTCAAAAAAGGTTTGAATATGTCTAAGTAGATGGTGTGATGTTAAGCTGTTGAAAAATCAATTCTGTGTACACACATCTATGCATCCAGCAGGCGACCAGCTCTCGTGTTCGGTCAGCAGGGGCTCGGGCGTCCTGCTCTAACTCTGGTTCCGATCTGCCGGGCTGTCCCCGGGCTGCAATCCCCAGCCTTCTGCCTACAGCGCTAAAAGCCCTGTGTGTCACAGTTCCTGTCACCCCAAGATGATGAGCTAACGGTACCACCTTCAGAAATGCACTCGCACCAGCCCAACAGATCCACAGAGAACACGCCAAGCCCAGGGCCCTCGCGCTGCGGCCAACTCCCTGAGAAAGCACGCGAGGCCGCCTGACGGTGTCGGCCAAGGAAACTGGCTCTGGGGGGAGTTCGTTTATTGAAAACTCCAGAGAAGACAACTTGTAGTTCAGTTTTAACATTGTGAAAATTTTCAAACGAGCAGAAACGTTGAAAGAATCATCCAGGAACACCCTCCCCACGTCCGCCCACCACCCCAATTCTATGACTGTTAACATCCATCAACCCAACTATCCATCTTATTTTTTGTTGTGGTGGTTAATCCTCACCCAAGGATATTTTTTTCCGTTGATTTTTAGAGAGAGTGGAGGGGAGGGGGAGAGACAGAGAGAGAAACATCGATGTGAGAGAGACACATCAATTGGTTGCCTCCCGCACATGCCCCGACCAAGGCCGGGGATCGAGCCTGCAACTGAGGTAGGTGCCCTTGACCGGAATCGAACCTGGGACGCTTCAGTCCGCAGGCTGATGCTGTGTGCACCGAGCCAAACCGGCCAGGGCCCATTTATTTTTGATGCATTTCAAAGTAAGTTGCAAACAGACGTCCATCTCGCCTTGAACTCTTCCCCCTGCAAATCATTGCCTAGAGTTCATTATTTCCAAGCAACAAAGGCTGGCTTATCACAGCAACCGAAGCTCGCTCCGAGCAGACGGGATGGTGCCTCCAAACAACGTGAAGATAGCTGCTCACCAACGCGAAGGAAACCGCCCCCAGGGGCAACACCACATCTTCCCAGCTGAACCTACTGTAGAAATGTTACTGCAAAGGGCAGAGGAGCCCTGAGGGTCAAGGGTGTGGTCAGCCCTTCCACGGACCACGGGTGAGCCCAGGAAGAGGACCGGCCTTCAGGACCCCGTGCCAGGGAGGAAAGCATGAGCACCAAGCGCCTGAGTGGGTGGGATGCTGTCGCCTCACAGTGAAGACGTGAGCGCATGTGGTTTGGGGAGTAAGAGCGGAGCGGCTGTCCCACTCCTGCTCGCAAAGCGCATGGCAGAATGGACAGCGCCTTCAAGTGGACTCAGACAACCGCCAGGCCCCGGGCTTCCTGCTAAGTTATCTCCCCACGTCAGGCCTTCCTCCCCTCCTGGCAGCCAGCCAGCGACGCGGTCTTCTGGCTTCCTCCTGATCTGAGGGCTGAGATCTACTGCTTCAACCCGGCCCCGCCCCCACTCGCTCAGATCCCCGGGCTAGTCCTCCTCCGCCGTCCTGGGGGCTGGCTGACATCCTCTCACCACGCTGACCGCTGACCGTCTCCCACAGACACAAAGCAAGGAAGGGCCGCCCGTCACAGAGTCAGGAAGGTCCCCCAGGGAGCCACGTAGGTGGGGAGCCATGTCATCCCTGTGGCCTGTGGTAAATGGACAGAAAAGCACCACGTGGGCAGGAAATACATTTATTCCTCCTCTGGTAGAAAAAGCAACCAAAGCCAAGGTCACGTTTTAGGAAATAAGTGCGTCTGCCAGGCCCGGGCTGGGTCTTCTTTAAGGGAAGGAGCCAGCACCCCTTTCTGCAGCCCGCGCCCCAGAAGGACAGACGCTGTAACGTGCTGAAGGCCGCACAATGGCAGGTTTGAGAGACCGAACCAGAGCCCTGCCTCAAAGGCCCTGTTAGCCCCGTCTGGCTGGCAGCTGTGTCTATTCCAGCCACATGCAAGGGCCCCCCGAAAATCAGGGGGCTCCTTCCTCACCCTCTATGTCACCTGCCCTGAAAATCCTCTGTGCTCCGCCTCCTCGCCCCTCCCTCTCCTCTAACATCTGGCACCACCGATCTTACTGTCTCCATAGTTTTGCCTTTTCCAGAATGCCACGCAGCTGGGACCATACAGTGTATGCGGCCTTTTCAGACTTGGCTTCCCTCAGTCGTGTACATTTAAGGTCCCTCCATGTCTTTTTTAAAAATATATATTTTTATTGATTTCAGAGAGAAAGGTAGAGGGAGAGAGAGAGAAACATCAATGATGAGAATCACTGATCGGCTGCCTCCTGCACACCCCCTACTGGGGATCAAACCCACAACTCAGGCATGTGCCCTGACTGGGAATCGAACCGTGACCTCCTGGTTCATAGGTTGACGCTCAACCACTGAGCCACACCCGCCAGGCCTAGGTCCCTCCATGTCTTTCCATGGCTTGATAGCTCATTTCTTGTTAATGCTGAATAATATTCCATCGGCCGGATGTACCGCACTTTGCTGATCCGGTCGCCTACGAAGATGATGACACCTTGGTTGCTCCCCGGTTTGGGCAATGGTGACTGCAGCTGCTGTAGACATTCACGGGTGGGTTTTTGTGTGGACACAGGTTTTCAGTTCCTTTGGGTAACTACCAAGGAGCAAGACTGCGGGACTGGATGGTAAGCACATGTTTAGTTTTATAAGAAACTGCCACAGGGTCTCGCAAAGTGGCTGTATGGGATTCTTTTAAAATCAGGATATTCCCACGGGAAGGGCAAGGACGAGGGGCCTGTTTTAAGGGATGCCCAACAGGAGGTGAGAGCCCCAGCGATGCTTCGAGCACTTGGCCCACCTCTCTTGTGGGTTGTGGCTTTCTGCCAGGTAATGCTAGGATTACACGTCTCCTCCCCTCTATCAGAAAATAAGCTTGCTGAGGGCCGGGCCTACTATACACTGTGTCCCCTAGCGCACAGTAGGTACCAAGTAGCACGGAACGCGCTCAGAGCCAGAGCTGGGGGAGGGAGGGCGGTCTAGCTTCAGGGAAAGGTAAGAGAAGATGCAGAGAGGAAGGCCAGAGGCATGTGTGCAACTGTGGGATGATTCACGTGATGGCGATGAGCCAGCTGAGAGGAGAGGCTGGAGGCACAGAAACTCCAGAGGGGGCCCCTGGGACACGGGAGGGGCTGGGAAGTGACCCTCTGAGCCAGGAAAGGAGTGAGGTGCCCGAGAGGGGAACAGAGAGACACTGCACATCTCGGGCAGCAGGCAGGGCTGGCAGAGAGTCCAGGGCTGTCACCAACCCACATGGCCCAGGCCTGTGTGCTGCATTTGGGCGAGTCAGGGCCTGGGCAGCCTTCCGGAGCCTTACACACAGACTTCCATGGGACAGAGAAGGAAAAACAGCAGCGATGACAAACGCTACTAACACTATGACTTACTGTAACGCAATGTCCTCTAGGAGCCGGAGCACCATAACAGGCCTTCCTAAAGCTTCCCCACTCACCAGAAGTAAACAGGACGTTTCACTCCTGAGGGAACGTGACATTTTATTATTAATGTTGTCATCGCCACCCTGGTTATTGTTTCGGCTCCACATTATCGGCATCGTTGAGATACGAGCCAGGCTGGCCCGACTCTGCACGGCAGGGGTTGCTGTCAAACTGCTTAAAGGGGGAGAAACTTTTCTCAAAACAAGTATCAGTGGAACCTCAACTATAGACAACAGGCCAAAGGGAAGCCACCCTATGATTTGGGTGGGACAGAGACCGCTCTGCCTCCCGTAATGTCGGGTCCCCGACTGAGGTTCCAGGAAGATTATTTGAGGACCAATGACAGCGAAACTGATCGATTGCAGACTCCACCCAGCCGGCCCTCCCTGGGAAATAAGTTGTCCCAAGTTGGTATGAAATTGTCTCCCGCACCCCGGGCCAGAGCTAAACGCGGGTTTAGGGCCGTGGCACCTTCCCCACTCCTCGCAGAGGCGGGATTTACACACAAGCCGCCAGCAACGCAGCCTCCTGCCTTCGACAGCGTGAGACCCTGCAGCCCTCCTCCCACTGAACAGCCAGCCAACCGGGGTGATGCCGAGTCAGCATCTTCTGTTGTCCCGATAAGGACTGAAATACACACGCTCCATCAGACTAGGCAGTAGGTGTGGTCTGCACCCCAGCTCTCATCTGGGCCCCTCCAGCCACTGCTCCTCTCTCAGGGAGGAAGGGTGGCTCCGGAAGCTGCCCCCCCTTCACTGGACATGCAGGGGCAGCCTCTCTAGCTGGGCTGGCCGGATGCTGCACAGCCTGGGGATCACACAGCCATCACCCACCTACTGTGCTGACAGGGGTTTATGGAAAGGGCCAGGGCATCCAGTCGGCATTTGGGGGCGGGCTGGGAGGGAGCAGGCCTGCCTGGAACACACCTGAATGAATGAGTCCAGACACGAGTTCAGTGAGGCTTTTTCTCAGCTGTGGCCCTGGGCAACTCTGGGATCAGCGGGTTCTGGAAGAGGTGCCAGGAGTCTGGGGCAGAGCTGGACCAATGACCCCTGCCTCCCATGCAGGGGGCCACTTCTAAGTCCAGCTGTGGGAATCCGTGGAGATGCCCACCTGGACCTCCAGGGATGGGTTTCCGTTTGGGGGCGGGGCCAAACCACTGCAGGAGATGCTAATGTGCGGCCAAGGTTGAGAGCCATGGGTAACACCACACCCCACCTGGCACCCGGGCCTGCCTGCCTCTGCCCTCCCTGCCACGCACCCTGCAGTTCCCAAGTCAAGGGGAGAACTCTCGGCAAGCCACAAAGGAAGTACTTAAGGGCATTCTGTGCTCCGGGGCCATTGCGCCAGTCTGCTTTCTTCACTCTGAAATCTGCTCAAAACCAGCCATGGCTTCACTTCACTGCAGTGAGAAAGGAAGTTTCTATCACAGTTTCCCTGTCACTGTGAGCTGAGCTGGCCTCGCGGCTGCCCAGCGCACTCCTCCTCCCCTGCCCTCCACTCTCCGAAGGAAGAAGAGACCCCGGGGTATCCCCGTGCGAGCCCCGTGCCCCTCCGACTCCTGCAGCCGCTGGGCCTGCAGCTTTGGGCTCCCACTCTCTGCCCTTCCCTCACGCCGGCCTCTCCGCACAGAGGCCCGTTGGCTTTCTCAGCTCTAATCTGACACGGGAATGGCCCACCTGCATAGGAAGAGATGCGCCACCTTGCCAGGAGTCAGACACCAAGGAGGGATGCCACCTGTCACTGACGCTGGCAAAGACGGAAAACAATCACAGCTGTCCCCGAGGGAAGAGAAAAAGGCGCTCGGAGCTCTGTTAGCAGAAGTATAAGTGGACCACTTTCTGGAAGGCAGTGTGGGACAACGCGCGGGAGCCTTAAAAACCTTCACGCCACCCGGCTGGTGTGGCTCAGTGGTTAAGCATTGACCGATGAACCAGGAGGTAATGGTTCAATTCCCAGTCAGGGCACATGCCCGGGTTGTGGGTTCAATCCCCGGTGTGGGGCGGGCAGGAGGCAGCCGATCAACGAGTCTCTCTCATCATTGATGTTTCTCTCTCTCTCTCCCTCTCTGAAATCAACAAGGATATAGTTTTTAAAAAAGCTTCACACCACTGGACATGGTGATTTAACAGCCCAGGCTGCAGCACTACAGGATTCTCGTCATTCCCCAAAGTCGCCTCCCCATAAAGTCACCGCAGATACTGAACGGTGGATCCTAGAGGAAACACAAGGTTAGGTTCCCGCGAGCCTCTGGTCGCGTTTTCACCAACCAATCAGGACCTAGCGTTGTTTCACCCGTGTTTCTGTTTAAAGACGCCTTACTTAGTAAATACTGTTAATTTATTAACACTGAGCTCACACCAACAGTACATGTGACTCACGCCTCAATGAAGCTTATGTAACACATGTTTTCTCCGTTAGGACACATCAGAGCCCTCTCACGTTCAGGCATATGGGCGGCACTTCAGCGCGGCTCTTGGGTCACAACAAAGAGCACAAAAATGCAAAAAAGCGTGGCACTGCACAGACCACACGCGGGACACCTGTTCACCGTCCAGGCCTCAACCGGAACGAACGTCTGCGGGCAGCCCAACCTTCTCACTGCCCTGGGCATGTCCCCAAACGACCGCCAAAGAGCTGGCTATTGACTTGCGGGTTACAAATACACGATAGCCAGTAGGCAAATTCGCAAAACACGTCCTGAGTAATAAGGGCCGACTACATACGAATGCTGTGGGAATCCATTTATATCACCTTTTAGGACAGGCCAACGGATAAAAGATGGAAAAGTCAGAACAGTGGTTGCCTGGGGGAGGGAAATGACTGGGAAGAGGCGTGAGGGAGCTTTCTGGGGTTGGAAGTTCATATATACAATATATATATATATATGTAAATTAAAATACGTTTTTATTGAATTTTTCAGAGAGGAAAGGAGAAGGATAGAGAGGTTGAAACATTAATGAGAGAGAAACAAAATCGATCGGCTGCCTCCCGCACGCCCCCCACTGGGGATCAAGTCCAAAAGCCAGACGTGCCCTGACCAAGAAGTGAACTGTGGCCTCCTGGTTCCTGGGCCAACACTCTAACCACTGAGCCACAGCGGCGGGCGGAACTTGCTATATTTTGATAGAAGTGTGGGCTACACGGGTGCATGCATTTGCCCAAACTCCAGGAACTAAACATTTCACTGTATGTAAATGTACGTTTTTTAAAAACACGGCCACAAATTCCTTGACACTCCTTCCCTTAGAGGTGGGGGAGGGCTGGGATGGTCAGCAGAGGCCTGACGTGTCCACTGCGGAGGTGAGACGCCCGCAGCGCAGAGCCGGGCCCATTCTCCCGCCTCATCCTGTGCTCCCTTGGCTCTCTGTCTGGCTCTACACTGGGGCGGAGCTGCCTCTCCCCACAGCCCATGCCCACTGTCAGGCTTGGGTAACCTGGAGAGGTGGCAGGCACAGGTAGGGCACGGGCAGAGGAGGGGCTGACGGCTCTAAAACTGACCTCCATGGCGCACCGACAAAGGGCCTCTGTGTAAGCCGGCCACCTGAGCGACCAGCCTCAGCTGCGTCGCCAGAACAGGCCCCGGACAATGGGGTCTTTGGAAGCTGCCGGGAAAGCCGCCCTGACTGGGTCACCCGCGCCTGCGCCCGCACCCAGGCAAGACCTCCAGGGCTGGCGGAAGGCGCAGGGTGTGGGCAGCCTGTCAGCTAGGGCCCCAGAGGAGCCGGATCCCAAAGGGCCCTCCCTCCCACCTGACAGGAAACAGCAGTTTTCACTTCTCTAACTGCAGCAGGAGGGCGGGGGCGAGGGCAGGGAGGGGGGGCACAGTCTCTGGATGCACTGCCTCTACTCGCTGCACAGAGTGTTTTTAAGGTTCTGGAAAGTTGGCTCAGCTGCATGACCACCTGCTGGGTCATGCCCCGTGCAGACACCAGCTCAGGGCCCCAGGGTGTCTTCTTCGTCCGTCAGAGCTCACGTGAGCCTCAGTGAGCTCAGGGGCGGGGGGGAGGGGCGGGGGGTGGCAATCATGAAATCTGTCTCCCCTGGACAAATAACAATGGATCTGGCCCGGCCGTCGTGGCTCAGTGGTTGAACATCAACCTATGAACCAGGGAGGTTACAGTTTGATTCCCAGTCAGGGCACATGCCCGGGTTGCAGGCTCGATCCCCAGTAGGGGGCGTGCAGGAGGCAGCCGATTCATGACTCTCTTTCATCATTGATGTTTCTCTTTCTCCCTTCCTCTCTGAAATAAATAAAAACATATTTTTAAAAAGAAAAAAATAAACATTTGTGGATTTGAATGAAATCAGTTGGGGTTGGCTCTCAGATGGGACAAGGTAAAGACACTTTGATATTTGGAGAAAATAATCATTGTAAGTGCATTGTAAGTGCTCGCACGGTAAGCAGTCCCCATGCGCCACACCCAGTTCCAAATGCTTCACACAGCACAGCCCCATCCAACAGGAACACACTCAGGCCACCTGTGGTTTTACATTTCCAAGTAGCCACGCTTAAAAAGTAAAAGCAGGTGAAACCAATTTTAAAATACATTACTTAGCCCAATATAGCCAAAGCATTCTCATTTGAACACAGCGTCAATATAAAAATATTGACGCGCTGTTTACATTCTCCCCACATACCAAGTCTTCACAATCCAGGTCTATTTCACACGGAGAGCACAGCTCAATTTGGACTGGGCAGCTTTTTTTATTTTTATTTTTTAAACCCTCACCCGAGGATATTTTTTCCATTGATTTTTTTAGAGAGTGTGGAAGGGAGGCAGGGGAGGAGGGGCCCTGGAGACACAACAGTGAACAGGACAGATGCCTCCCTGTCATGGGGCGCGCCTTCCAGCAGGGGGAGCTAGGCAGTAAGGCTCTGTGTACAAAGGGAGCCCCACTAATCTTGACTCAGTCCCCTGTATACAGTAGGTGCTCCATAAAGGCTGTTGAGGGCACTGGTGATTGGGCTTGGAACTGGATGTGGTGGTGGACAGAGGTGGGTGAAAGGTCTGGGGAAGGGCAGGGGCGGGAAGGTGAGAGCCATGGGGACGAAACAGGAGTCAGTGACGCACTGGGTTCACCCCCACA